>NC_143582.1:141043334-142361969 GCF_048544385.1 Mastigoproctus giganteus
GTAATTAATAATTTGTAAAGGAGCCTTATCCATTTGAAAGGGTACTTAGGTAATTAAACAAAACTGGGAGCGATAAAAAATGTTTTTAATATTGTCATTATTGTAAGAGACGCGATTCATTATGAATCGGAGCAACAACCTATCTGTACAACATTAATTATACCTACTTGGGGCTCATTTCACCCCAAAAAACATCGAAACCTCCGTCACCATCAGCCCCAAGTTCCTTAATAACCAAAAATGCCTGCAAGCTGCCACCTTGGCATGTCCTCGAAACGTGTGCCATCTCGGTTGCTAGAACACTACTAACAAGCTGGGTGAACACCATTGCACAATATCGCTCTTCAAAGAAGATCAGGACCTCGTCTCACTCCGAAGCTTGGTGGGATCCATAAGTGCACATAGCTTTTCTATTAAAGCAGGAGTTGCACCAGATTTGGAGAGGTACTCAAGCGGTTTCCTACCATATATGTTATTCAAGAGCACGAGCGCAATTTAACAGGAAAAAATCAAGATCTATAAAGCACAACTTGGCGCCCACTTCCGCAAGAAAAAATCCCATATAACTTCAGAGTCCATAGCTTCCCTATTCAGCTGGACCCAGCCCAATGATTAGAACATATCACTAGATTCAACATTCCCGCAGAACAGCCGAACCCTCTTATACATCCCGATCACGAATCACAATATTGATGACACAAAACTTCGGCTTTATGCTCATGCAGACAACCTTACGTCCAGAGCAGTCTCTCTTCGATGGACAGCTAAAATAATTACGAATACATTAAAACAGTAATCTATACTCTATTCCTCTATGTCGTTGAAACAGCTACTACCACAAAGAATTCAATCCTTGTTTCAGAATTCTAGTTCCTTAAACGGGCCAATGGGAAGCTTCCACGGGACAGAACTATAACCTTAGCTGCGTAAATGGGACTCCAACTGAAATCTGGCGATTGTTAACCACAGTTAAAATGGTAACAGACCAAAATCTCTATACCGTCCATTTGGGATTCGTGTTACTGGCGAATACCAACCCAGAACTTAGCTCTTTGTGTGTGTGTGTGTGTGTGTGTGTGTGTGTGTGTGTGTGTGTGTGTGTGTGTGTGTGTGTGTGTGTGTGTGTGTGTGTGTGTGTGTGTGTGTGTGTGTGCAGGCGCGCGTGTATTCTGTGCGTAGTAGCTAAAAACAAAACTCAGTGATGAATTCTTATCCATATACCTGTTATAAATGGATAAGAATATTCTCCGCTTTGTAACCAAGGTAGTACTGAGGAGCATTAGACATTGAGTATTGGATAACACTTCGCCTTCATCTGCGACAAAATACCATTCATATATGTATATTGTATATATAACCTTACACGATGTATTATTGTAAATGCAGTTAACACTTGCATGATATAAGGAATAATGATAGCATATTACATTTATTTTCTACTTTTAAAACGTGTGTACGTAATTAATCATTTAATTCCGATTTGTGAGCATCTGTCTTTTGACTATGATGTGATAGTTGCAACATTACTCATACTCTGTACGGATTTATCTAGTTGCAAAAAAGATTTTCGCTTTCATTAGCTTTAAGCATATAGCCCTCACGGAAAAACTGCCCACATGAATGTATTCTGACCCAACTACCGACATTGTTCATTAAATCCTCTATATTTATATTTACATACAATTACAGTAACATCCTTATTTACTATAAATAAAAATAATCCTTTAAAAACTGTCAGCCCATTTGTTATATCAACAAATTTTCTCTCTGGGTAACATATCTTGGTTCTGGTTCATCTATCTTTATTGAAAAAATATGTTACCTGTTTCCATTCCAAAAGAGTACCCCAATAAAATTACATCCATACTTCACAATTTACCCCTGAGTGCTGAACAGGAGCGCGTCACTTCAGTCACTGGCTAGTGCCCGGTTTTCTTCTTCAAGAATTCATCTCAAGTTAGTTAGTCTCGGAGATGGTGACATGTTCTTTCTGCCGGAAACTCGGGTGTTTGATCAAGCAGAACAAGTAAACCGACCATGGGATACACGCAATTTAAAGGCATCAATATAACCATGTCTCGTGGTCGCAGTTGCAGTTCAAACAACAAAAAAAACCAAACTTTACACTACTTTACTTTACCAAAGGAGAATTATATAGCTATACATTGACATTAAAATGTGGGTATTTATGCAGACGGCTATTACAGTGCTTACTTGTTGTATCACAGAGTAATTACACTCATAAGTCAAGACCTAACAATCCGGTAATGGTATATTTTCATCATATGAGAATTCGAAAAGGAGCTAATGCTATATATTGGAACGTTAGTTTCAGGTACGTGTATTAGTACCAGAACATCATTTCGTACATTACCAAAAGCAAATTAAGACTGCCCCAAAATGTACCAATCTCATATTGGAAGCAAATCACAACCAAATTTTACGGCACAACCAAGTTTTGAAAATCCGCTAACGTGAAGCACTTTGGCTCTTACAATTTTCGAACATACACTTTGCCAACCATATCAGGCCAAATTAAGAAAACTTAATATGAGATATAAATATTACGCCTTAATGTTCACTTATCAAATATATTAAATAAAAAAAGGTAATCAAATGTTTTCCTGTTGTTTTTTTTTTTTTTTTTTTTTTTTTTTTGGTGAACATAAGCGAAACCTACATCACTTTTTCAAAATAATATATGAGGAAATTGATTTTTCCTTGCATAACACAGTTGCTCATATCCTTAAAAGTATTGTAAAATAAAGCTTTAAAATTATTTGTAAATAGCTAGAATATAAAATTAAAAATTGTCGCATAAATTAATTACCCCGAAATCAGTTAACAATTAATTCTTTTCATTAAAGTTGTTAGAAAAATTAGGTACTCATAAAGTACTTAATCAATCAGTAGCCTCTTTTTTCTTTCTTTTTTTTTTTTTTTTTATCAGAGAAGGCAGTATATGGCCTGTGGTCTGCCCGCGGTTGGAAGAGCTCCAGCCAAGCGCGAGTAATTAATATTTGTGTTTCCATAAATCTAAGCACCTGTATTACCTGACTCTAAAACTTGGATACTACACGTGAGTATACCAATTGAAGCCTTTCCAATATACCAATATGTCACAATCGCGTAATAAAAGCTTTACTTTTATAAAAGTCTTGTTACCAACTGCTTTGTGCTTTTGCTGAAGCAAGGAGTGGACAGAGACTATTACTCCAAACTTCCGCTTCCAAGTGGCCATTTGTCCCATCGTCGTATGTAAGGATACAGTGGTGCGTAAATAGCGTCTGGGTTTTCATGCGTGGCACGAAGGCCACATTCTTTGAGAACCGCAATCGTATAAGAGTGTTGCCACCTTCCGGCAATTTAAATTCCTATCGCACTGACAGAAGTTGCATTACCACCCAACTACAAAAAGAACAACGCATTTCATTCTGTGCTGGTCTGGTGATTCCTTTTTTCTTTGTTTCCTTAAAAAAGTGCCTTAATAAGAACGTTAAGAAATCATCCCAAATGAAACACACACACACACACACACACACACACACACACACACACACACACACACACACACACACACATGTTACTTATGAATGATGAGCTTAAGTTTGATCCTGGGTAAACCATTCGTTATGGTGTAAAAATTTCAAATATTAGTTGAATGTAGTCTTAGTATAGCCTTAATTTAGTTTGATTCTAGTATATTCAACAGGTTCATATTTACATTTATTTCATGATTTTCTACCTCTAATTAAATGTAACCTAAAACAGAAACTATACAAATCAAGATATTAGCAAGATAACAGTAACACTAAATTTCAAAATCAAACATCTCAGAACAAATTGCCTCCGCAGGTAGTGGAGGCTGACAATTTGAAGAAATTGGTCAACTGCTACACATATCTGACTACACATAGTCACCTAAATGAGGTGGGAGAGGCATAATTTGTCTATTGATCTACTTTTTTACTTTTATTTTTGCCGGTGCAACAAAAGCCTGTGGCTTCCTCGCACTATGTGGCTAATACTAACTAGATTCTCTTAAATGCATTTTTAAAATATTAATTTAACAAGGTTCATTCATTGTATTTATATTTATTGTACTGCACTGAATAAATAAAACACAATAATATAATAAATAAACTTTTTTAATAAGCGCATTACTTTACAGCTACAATACTATTGCACGAACTTGTTAAGGAGTCTCTCCTTATTAACAAGTTAGGGTTACAACAATATGTAAATGCTTACACAATCTTATTAATGACTGCAGTCCTCACTTACTTCTTATAAAAGAAAATGAAACTGACAAAGAGAAAAAAAACTAAATTAATTATTGAATTAAATGGATTTTGACAATATATCTATTGAGTGATTACTTTATTAGGTATCCTACCTAACAGCGAGTAGGTTCTCCTTTAGTCCTCAGCAGCCTCTCTCGTAGCATGGGTTCAACAAGTATAGTGATACCTGTTGAACCCATTTTGATTCAATTGCTTTCCTTGTTGTTGCAAATAGGATAGTAGTGAATCTTTACTCTGAAGTGCTCATGCTACCTCGTTCCACAGATGCTCGAGTAGATTGAGATCTGACGCGACCACTGCAGTAGAATGAACTCAGTTTAACGTTACTGGAACCAGTTCTATATACACTCAGTGTTCACTGAATAATGACCACCCCAACTATAATGGATTATGCCGCATAGCTCGCAGTATAAAAAGCCGAATGGCTTCGTACCCTAGAGTAGTGGTAATCTGCATCTGGTCGTGCAAGTCAAGGTGATGAAGTAGCAGTTATAGGACGTAGTAAAGATACCACGGAGTTTCAAAAGGGCGTTATCGTGGGAGGGAGATCGTGTGTCGGGTGCTTCCATATTGGAAAAGGAACATCTTGTCGGTTGCTAACAGTTTACTGTCGTTAAAGTGATAATGAATGGTATCGAAGGGTTCGAATCATCTTCTACGGACAGAACTGTAAAGGACGAAGCAAGGTTCGTGGTGAGCGAAGGGTGCAGAGCGTTGTACGGGCTGAAAGGTAGGTCACAGTGCAACAGTTGGCATCGCAATACAATATGGGGAATGCAAGAACAATGTCCCAAATGACGATGGCCACACACACTCCGACGTATGGGGTTCTATAGCAGACGATACAAGAGACATCTTCTCACCGCTGTTCATCGTCGAAGGCGAATGCTGTGATGCGGTGACCCAATCTAAACTTTGCTTATTGGAGCCTTGAAGTGGTGGAACCCATGTTTAGTCTCCAGAGCAAAGTTCCAGATAATCCCCCCCCCATCTCTTCCATCATGCAGTGTGGCTGATGTCCTCTGAGGTTATGATGAACACCATGGCGAGATCCAAACTTCCTTACATTACGAGGATACAGCACTAAACGGTGTTCGCAGGCCGGCCGCTAGTTAGAACACCGAACCAAGCGTATTGGTAACTCTATGGAGGCTTCTGTATCAGTTAGTGTATAATGTTGCTGCCTCTACTCTGCCAGATAGTGACTGGAAGGAGTCCGAGTAGTGTGTATGCGGGGGTAATTGTCGAGGCCACGTTATGTTAAGGATCTGGATATATTCTTACCATGTGTTCGCCATATCCAAAAATTTCATTACTTCATAGAACATGTTCTGCCACACCCCCCCCCGTTTTTCTTACAACTCAATACACTATGAACTGCCAAAGTAATAGAGCAAACATCTGCGAAAAAATCTAAACCTCCCAAACACTTCCTAGTTCATTTCACAAATATACGAGGCCTAAGTTCTAATCTCAATGATGTAATTTTTCCGCTTAGTCTGCCAAACCCCAAGTACTGTTTCTGACAGAATTTCAGTTATCGGTTGATTCAACTACTGCTCATCTCAGATGCCCAAATTATTCGCTGTATGATTCCTTTCGCCTCAAAGGTGGTACTTGTGCATATGTCCGTTTCGATATTCCTTGTCAGAGACTTGGTAATTTGGATTCTCCCCTCTTCGATCTTCTCTGGCTTAAATCTCTCTACCTCATTCGGTCAAATTCATCTGTTGGCTCTGCCGTTCTCCAAACTCCACTAATCACTTGGAACTCTTTGACTTCCTCTCTTTGTAACTTGACTTTCTCCAGTCTAGCTTTCCTAACAGTGAGGTAATTTTCCTTTTCCTTTGTAATTTTTAAAGTTCACAACTCCAGTTCGCTTCCGTTTTCTAGTCACAGAGACACAGCTGGTCGAGATGCTGAGGCTTTTACAATTACTAATAACCTAGCGCAAATTGTTCTTTTAACTACCAGAATACCAGACAATCCTAACCATGCAGCCAACACCCTTGATCTTTTTCTCACAAACAGCCCTTCTAAATACACAGTCGAAGTGCGTGGTCCTTTAGGCACCTACGATCACAACCTGGTGATTGTCTATTCTCCAATGGATCCTTTATCTCATTGCTATTCCAACCTCGTGTTGTTTGGCATTACAAGAATGCAGAATGGGATGACCTGCGAGATTTCTTTTCCTTGGTCGGATTACTGTTTCAAAACTCCTGATGCCAACGTTTGCTCGATCGTGTCAGTGAAATTATTCTTGTAGGAATGGAATCCTTTATTTCACACTCCACCTTAAAATCTTGTCCTTTATCTAAACCTTGGTTTTCCAATAAATGTGCTAAGGCTGTTCAAGAGAAAATGTTCCATATCGTAATTGGCTTGTTTCCATTTGTTCAGTTTCATTTTCTGCCTACACCAGAGCTCGCAACAATTGTAAAGCTGCAGAAATCTTTATAGAAACTTTAACTGCAGCAATGATAGACATACAATTAGTCCCGTCAAGGCATGGTGGTGCCAGCAGTTATTCATCCGTCCAAACTAGATTTTGAACAGGCTAAGAGCAGAAAACTTGATTTTTGCCCGAATATTAGCCTCCTGTGGTTTCCGACAAAAGGATGTCAGAAGGATTTTGACGAATCTTGATGCTATGAAAGCTTCCAGGTCCTGATGGTATTTCTCGGCTTGTTCTCAAAACCTGTGCTCCTGAACTTACTCCTGTTCTTTACCGCCTTTTTCACTTTCTTTTTCCAAAGTTGTTTTATCTTCTGCTTGTAAATTTGCTCATATCCCACCAGTTCCTAAAAAGAGTGACAAATCCCTCCCATCCAATTATCGTCTAGTCAATTACTTCTACTCTTTCTAAATAATGGACAAATCAATTAACCGCCAACTCTTTAACTATCTAGAAACCTTCCGTGTGATCAACGATCACCAGTATGGATTCCGTCAGTGTCGATCCACTGGTGATATTCTGGCTTATATTACCCATTTATGAACAAATTCATTGGAAAAGTTCGGTGAAACACAAGCAGTTGCTCTTGACATCTCAAAGGCTTTCGATCGAGATTGGCATAAAGGTTTTCTAAACAAGCTTCCATCTTATGGTTTTGCCAACTGTTTTTTGTAATTATTATTATTATTATTATTATCTTGGTTATTGGTTATCCAGTTTTCTCTCTGACCGCTCCCTGAGGGTGATGATAGATGGCTCTCTATCTTCTAACTTCTCCACTAATGCTGGTGTTCTCCAAAGTTCAGTTCTTTCTCTCACTCTTTTCCTCTTGTATATTAATGACCTTCTTCCATTGACTGGAAATCCTATCCATAGTTTTGCTGATGATAGTACATTGCATTCCTTCTTTCCAATTTAAGAAACCTCGCTCTGCTCAATCAGCTTGAACTTCTCGAATATCCGCTACTAATTCCTTAAATGCCGATCTCCAGGTAATTCTCCAGTGTGAAAAGACAACTTGGTTGATTTCAATTCTTCTAAAACTCGTTCTACTCCTATGCTGATCTTTTGATGACACTCCGATTTCTAGGCAAAATGATATATCTCTTTTGGGGATTACCCTGACTTCTAATCTCTCTTGGCACAAGCACTTTACAAATATTGCTTCCTCTGCATTTAAAAAACTTGGTTTTCTCTTTCGCTCTTGGCGTTATTTATTTATTTTTTTTTTCAAACAACTGCTCACTCTGTACAAACCATGGAATACTGTTCTGTACAAACTCTGTACAAACCATGGAATATTGTTCTGTACAAACTCTGTACAAACCATGGAATATTGTTCTGTACAAACTCTGTACAAACCATGGAATATTGTTCTGTACAAACTCTGTACAAACCATGGAATAATGTTCACACATTCCATTCAGAAGAGGGCAGTTATGTTAATTAATGATTCATCTCTAACAAAGTCTCTTCACTCGCTGTCTCATAGACGTACTGTTTCTGCTGCATGTACTTTCTTCAGATACTTCCATGGACAGTGTTCTTTTGAACTGGCTTCTATAATTCCCGCTCTCTCTTTCAAAATAGTCCGAACACGTACTATTTCAAAATAGCGTGCACCGGTTACACTAGCCAACATCCATTTACTGTCCGACTTCAAACTCACAGAACCAACTTTTCAACTTCCTCGTTTATTCATTCAACTGCCGTTTTCTGGAACAACCTTCCTTCATATGTCTTTCCTGAAAATTACAGTCTATAAAAGCTCAAGCGTAATGTCAACAAATATCTTCTCTCATCTTCTAAACCTCCAACCCAAGCATGGTATTAAGTACTATAGGTTCTAATACCTCTCGTGTTTGGATTTTCATAAAAAAAAATAAATAAATAACCAAAACAAAATAGGGCGCCTCCATAGCCAGGTGGGAAGAGCAGCAGTGCGTAGCACCCGCTTCTTGATTAGACCGGGGTTCGAACCCGTGACCACCAAATGGAAAGGTCAAGGAATGACCACCGCATATCCCAGAGCAATATGGCCTTAATTGCTAATGCTCCTAAAAACCAAATAACAAACCAACAACAAAACAAAATAGATAATATAATACACTGGTGTGCAAAATTTAAGGACCAATCAGATTTTTACCTGAAGCTTTTCATAGGAGTGGCCTGGATATTGGAAAAGCATACCAAAGGAACCTCGTGAGGTACAGAAATTATGAAGGAAACAAAACGGTACAGAGGATTTTATTCAAAAATGGCATCATAACACTGGCTGCCATGATACAGATGCATCACTGCCAAAGATGGAACAAAGGGAAGAGGTGGTCTCAGTAGGAGATATGGCCACCCCTAATGTCGATGCAAGCTTTGCACTGCCTGTCCATACTTAGAACGATGTTGTTGATAAGTTCTTGCGGTAACATCGTCCATTCCTCTGACATCGCCATCTTCAGCTGGTGAACATTTTCTGGTGGGTGTGGACGTGCCGCTAGGCGTCTCATCAGTGCGTCCTATATGTGTTCGATGGGATTTAGAGCGATGGAACAGACAGGCCAATCCATACGAACAATGCCCTCACTTTCCAAAAGCATATCAACAGATGCAGTGCGATGGGCTGTGGCGTTATCATCCATAAACACGAACTCGGAGCCAATGGCACTTCGGAACAGACACACTTGGGGATGAATTACCTCAGTACAGTAGCGTGCACCGGTTACAGTACCGCCTTCCAGTATCTGGAGTTGTGTACGTCCATCCAAGATAACGCCTCCCCAGACGAGAACACCTCGACCGCCATATCGATCTCTGTCAGTGATGTTTGGCAGGCCAATCCATACGAACAATGCTCTCACTTTCCAAAAGCATATCAACAGATGCAGTGCGATGGGCTGTGGCGTTATCATCCATAAACACGAACTCGGGACCAATGGCACCTCGGAACAGACGCACATGGGTAAGGATTACCTCAATACAGTAGCGTGCACCGGTTATAGTACCGCCTTCCAGTATCTGAAGTTGTGTACGTCCATCCAAGATAACGCCTATATCGATCCCTTTCAGTGATGTTTGTGGGGTGATACCGTGTGCCAACCTCTCGCCAGATTATCTGACGTCCAGAATCACTGCTGAGACTGAATCTACTCTCATCAGTAAGAGTACCTTAAGTAAAGATTTTGCGGTTGTAACCTTTAGAAATAGTGTTGGTCCTTAAGTTTTGCACACCAGTGTAATATAAGAAAGAATTATTGTATAAATGCAGAATGAGAGCAGAAAGTGAATGAGCATTATGAGTGGAAAAAAATTGCCTGTCTCAGACCATCCCCCCTCCAGATTGACTGGTGGACATGCGGAGCAGTATAGCCTCCTGTCCATCCAAGCAGACACCATGTCGTGGCTACCTAACTGGCGTGGTGTAGGACGCTGACACTCGTCAGCAGGAATTTGGCCAGTGTCAGACAGAGCACCACACAGGCGCTCCGATATTGGGATCCTTTCGCTATGATCCTCCACACTTACCACCTGAGTCTGTTGTTCTCTGCTCTCTCTCTCTCTCTCTCTCTCTCTCTCTCTCTCTCTCTCTCTCTCTTCCCTATCCCTCGCCCAAACTGGGTGGCGCCCTCCCCCTTCGCCTGGTAGATCACCCTACTGCCAACTATAACCTCCCACCCTCAGAGCAGGATGGGCATCCTGACCTAGGGTCACCCTTCTTGCCTACCTTTCAACCAGGTGTGTGCCTTAATATTGCCCCCTCTTTTTTCTCTACCACTTTTACCCCATCCCACTTTCTATCTACCCTCTACCTTCTAACTTTCAGATTTTTTTAAAAATTATTTTAATGGGCTCTCCCTGCCAAGGCGAACCCTATGGTAGCCTTGGCTACCATAGGGTTCGCCCGGCCAGTGATTCATACGCCCTACTGCCGGCTCGCTCCTCGCGGCGGTTAGCGGTAGACTAGAGGTTTTTGCGTGAAAATACAGGCTCCAGGCTAAGACGCCAGATGAACAACGCAACCAACATAACCCACACGAACACTCATTAACCTACATACTGTAAAGCTGTCCTTTACAAAGTTTGTATTCATCACATTGCTTGACGCGGAGTTGGGGGAACCCCGGAACCGCATTAACAAATAATATTTTTTCCACTATTCAGGCAGGTGGCGATGGTTTCTTAATACGGATCTGTGCTCGTTTTTTTTTCTGGCAAGAAGTGGAAGCCCTGTTGCGTATCGATCAACGTTCCACTGATTAGGTCTACCGGCAACTCTTAGGAAACTACGTGCACCTAGTTTCATTTCTTTCCGGACAGAAACGGGATCGTCCAAGACGATAATACGGTTTGTCATCGGACCCGCACTGTGCACGGTATTATACGGTATTATAATACGATATTAGGAGGTGGTCAAAATTCAGTGTACACTGAGAGTAACTGTGGCATGGTGATATGGCACATTATACTGTTGATTTTCTCATTGGCCAGTGTAGAGTCATTATCTTCGGGAAGATAATGACTCTACACTGGACTCTACTCTACACCTGAATCCCATTGAAAGAGATGCTCAACAATAGCGTTGTGTTCGTGGAACAGTAGTGTGTCGCGCATATTGTCCAAGTGTTCCGCGAGATTAAAGTTAAGATTTATTTATCGTTTAATTTCTCGGATATACTTTAAAATGAAAAGAAAATATACTCGATATATCCATATTAAAAAAAATATATTCAATTATTGTGATGTAATTGATTTGAATTATTTTGTTCTTAATCATGCGCCCTCGTGAGCAGCACAGTTGATAGTATCGCCATCCTCCCCACACTTGGTGGAAGAGTCCCATCGATGACGGAAGGAATTTTTATGGGCCTTTTTCACAAAGTAGCTGAGTTAGTCAGTCTCAGACGAGGGTAGCATGGTATTTTTTTCCGGAAACTCCAGTTTTTTGTCCAGCAAACAGAAAATCGACCTCACAACACACACGCAATTTACAGATAATATACACCGAGCAATATGGCCTTAGTCAGTGATGCTCCTAAAATCCAAATACAACAATACAATACAATTCTTAATCATGAAACAACGGCTTTTGTATTGAATGGACGATATAAAATTTATACAGATTTGGTATTCAGCCAAATATTCTAAAAATTTTCCGTAATTCAATAAAGGTCAAAACCCAGTCTAGTGCTGTTCTTTCCAAACTTTTTTGGAGCCCACACATGCACGTCTCAAAAGAAATCCGATACATCATACGGAATTCTGTAATGGTGAACAAGCACATTTTATTCCTTGCATTTTAGACTTAAGCTTATAGTAAATGTAACACCACGCAACTTCCTTTGTTTTGGCAAAATACCTGTTAAGACTAAAGGCAGTAAGCACAAGCTTGACCAAAGTCATCTGAAATAGACTACGACAGTTATTACTTTCGAAGAGGAAAGAAATCTGTCAAGAGCTATCCAGCCGTCGAATATAAAGCACGTAAAGAAAAAGATGTCTTAACGTTTTAATTAATTAATAATTTTATTTTAATACATCAATTACATCATTATAATCAGTGAAAGGAAATCAGTAAAGACAATGCTAATAGTTTGGCGACACCTTTGGGACACGACGCGTATTGGAAAGCTCTGCTCTAGAGGGATAAATTTCGAATTGTCACTGTCTCTCGGAAACAAAAGAGTTAGGACTGTTCTTCTGGAAGAGCATGCTTCAACACATTAGGACACTTAAACACTTATTAAAATCATTGGAGATCGCTGAGTGTTGCCTTGCTGAAAGAGATAATCACAGCCTCCATTACTGTTTACAACCTCTGACAGACACACACATTTTATGCATGATATGATCTGCATAAGCATGATGTAATCTCTGAATTTAAGAAATGACAGTATGCTTTACTCATAAGTTTAGATGCAGTGCTGTTGTCATGACTCATTTACATGCTAAATTCTGCTGACATAAATAAATTATTTTGCAAACAGCTGGAAATTTAAGATATAACTAAAATTTAACTAATTGATACCCTAAATAATTACTTTCATAAAGAGCATGTTCCAGGACTTATATCGGTCCCTGGATCACATGCACAACGCCTCTCGTGGACTTTCTTGGATGTCCTGATCATCTCGATGATCAGAACGTCCAAGAAAGTAAGAGAAGGGAGATAACGTCGTAAGAGAACCACTGGTCCCCGCTGATCAATGAGAAAGACCCAGTAACCTATCCTACTTTGTAAAGATCACTTCTTCAAACTACTATTTTAAGAAGCTGTTAGTATTAAAACGTTCTTCAGAGGACTACATTAAATTTAATGATTGGAACAATGTATTTGAATGCTTGAAGACACCCATTCAACTCTTGAAGCCCACAAAAAAAAAAAAAAAAGTAATACTGGAACTCCTGCAAACGTCCGACAGAAGCCTTCCTAAATTAGCATTAGTAGAGGCATATGATCCAAGAAAGCAGCTTATATAGCATCATCCAAAAGAGAAAAAAACTTTTCATTTACACTTGATCTTCAGTCCTAGCCTACTGGCCTAGTGACCTGGTACCCGTTTGAAAAGGTCAGAGTTCGAGCACCATACTAAACTGCAGAAATTTCTGGGTCATTTTTACTGGGATTTGAGCCGCGAGGTTCATTTCCTCCCAGCAAACAGGTAAGTGGGTTTTCAAGACGAATGCTACAGACCGGTACACATGCATAGCAGGCAATGGGAAACCACGCATTGGTGGTATTATTATTTATGTACCTATAGCGCATTAGCATCTAAGGTGGCAATATGGCATAATATTTCGCGTACTATGTCTGTCGTGTAAGTGGTGTTCATGGAATAACTTGCGGAAGAATGGAACCTTACTCCCTCCTCCTGAGATCAGCTAACATCATGACTGAAGAGGTTTTTAAAAATTCCTCCAGTCACAGTACAGTAGCGAAACCATTATACTGTGACGGAAGATATACAGCCTCTATCCCCAAGGCTATGGAGTAACCTTCGGGCAGAATACCTCGTTGACGAAAGTGGGTTATCAGAAAGTTTTTTTATGTCCACAATGGGCTTTAGCTACTATTCATCCTTCCATAATCTTTGACAATCTGTAGGTGCACATACAATATTGGGCTAATAATTTAATACAGTATTTATTCCCTCTTCAACCGTGAAATACAGAGAATTCACTACAGTACTTTTAAGTTTGGAAAGGTATGATTTCAAATAAGGTAGTAGTAGTAGTAGTAGCAATGGCATTTGATGCAAGAAAGCAAGTGTATGAGCTTATGCAGAATCAGCCAAAAAAAAAAAAAAAAAAAAATCACACCATTCCCTCCAAATGCCTGTCCAGTTCCTCCTTAAATTTATTCAACCAATCAACTTCCACAACGACAGATGGAAGTTTGTTCCAGCAATTAACTACCCGCTGGCTAAAGCAAATTTCCGCACATCTAATCTACATCTGTCTTTTCTTAATTTGAATTTATGCCCACTTAGGTTCGTAATATGAACAAGTGGAAGGATCCCATCAGAATTCAGCGTGCTCAACCCATTCAAGGCGTGCTCAACCCATTATATACCTCAATCAGATCACCGCGCAGGTGCCTAGTCTCCAGCCACTGCAATTTGCAGAACTTAAGCCTCTCTTGGTAAGAGGATCCCTTCATTCCCCTCACCAATCTTGTTGCCCTTCTCTGTACACGCTCAAGTAAATCTACATCCTTCCTAAAATGAGGCCTCCAGACCTGCACGCAGTACTCAAGGCGTGGCCTGACCATTGCCTTATACAGAGGGATAATCACCTCCTTTTCCCTGCTAGCAAAATTCTTATATATATCATTGACAAAACCCCATGACCTGCCCTGGCAGCCTGTCTGCATTGCTCAGAAAACTTCATATCTGACTGCACAATTACTCCCAGGTCATTTTCATTTTCTACCACCTTAAGTGTAGTACCACACAGTTGGTACGTCTCTCTGGGGTTACTTCTACCCATATGCAGTACTTTGCATTTGTCAAGGTTAAACTTCAGTTGCCACTTCTTAGCCCATCTGCCCAAATTATCTAGATCCTGTTGCAGTAGCACACTGCCATTACTGTCATTAACAACCCTGCCAACCTTTGTATCATATGCAAACTTCCACATTAAGCCTGATATACCTTCATCAATATCATTGATAAATATACAAGACAACAGTGGACCTAACACCGAACCCTGTGGGACTCCACTAATAACATTAGTCCAAGAAGAGCAGCACCCATTGATTACCACCCTCTGTCTTCTCCCACTTAACCATCCTTTTATCCATTGTAGCAACTTATCCTTAATACCATTCTGCTCCAATTTGTACAATAGTCTTCCATGTGCAACAGTGTCAGAAGCTTTCCTGAAATCCAAATATATGATATCAAAATTATTTTTTGCATCCAGTTCCTTTGTAACCACATCATAATATCCTAACAAATTTGTCAGACAAGACTTTCCCTTAACAAACCCATGCTGTGTCTGAATTATTGCTGCAGTCTTGTCTAGATGATCCTGCAGTGCATCTTTAACTAGTGACTACATTATTTTAACCGGAACAGAAATTAAACTAACTGGTCTGTAATTACTCGTGTCACCCTTCGAACCCCCTTTGTGAATTGGGGATACATTTGCACATCTCCAATCCATGGGAACCTCTCCTGAGTCCAAGGATGCTCTCATAATTATGGCTAAGGATTTGCTTAGTTGCTTTGCCGCCTCCTTTAATATAACTGGATAGATCCCATCCACCCCAGGTGCTTTTCTTATGTTTAACTTCAACAATTTCTTCTCCACTTTGCTTTCAGTTATTACAAAATCATGAAGGTCAAACAGCGCGATCCCAGGATTTTCGAAACGGATAGCTAAAGCAGTTCCAATAAGCTTCATGTAGCGTTACAAAAATCTAGATCATTTTGCCCATAAAGGGAAGCTGTAACCCCCCCCTTATACCCTACCTGGGACCAACCCCTGCCATAAGAAACTAAAGAAATTCTGATAGGCCATTTCAGTTGAGACCTATTGTTAGCTGATATGAAGCAGAGGCTTTTACGCGTGAGTTATTCAGTATTCAAATTCGCAATATGCAAATCAGCTCATCAATACATTTGAGTAAACATGATCTAGTAGTAAATAGTAAATAATGAAATGAATGTAACTGATAAGGTATTTTGCGTATGATATGGTATCATACGCAAAATGCCGTATCAATTGTATTCATTTCATGATTCTACTAATTGATTGCAGTAAATCATTTCAATGAATGGATATTAGAGTGTGATATGGATATTAGAATGAATATACAAGGGATTTTCTGAATTTCGTGTTTTCTTAAACTTTTATGAACTTTTGAACCTGTAGCTCTACCGAGAAATCTTCCAAAAAGTACTTATAATAAATTTCGTAACACTCTATAGGATAATTTCATCATAACAAGACGGTTGGTTAAAAAAGTAAAGTAACAGACATTTTTCTGAAAGACCTTTACTTACAGAAAAAATGAAATAACATGTAAAATGAAGGTATTTTAGTTCATTGCTTTTCGGCAGCACTGATCACATTCAGACACTTACCCCAACGTGTGGTGAGTGCAGTCGCAGATCTGAAATTTAGGTCTAGTCCCATTCAACCAGGTTTCGATGTGCACTGCGTAACTTCATTATCAGCATCGAATCGTAACCTGACAAGTTTTTCAAAGGTCTGGACAGATTAAAATCAGAAGGGAAAAGTTCGAGAACTATGTGGTGGACTTAGTGGAAACACTTTTTTTCTGGTCATGATTGTTCTCAGTTGAGGATGAATTTCTGAGAGCTTAATCCGTTCAGCATCATGCAGAAGTCGAATAACTACTTGTATTTCTTTATTTGTACAAGTTTCAAGTAGAGCAGCCCTACTGTTTTAGTCACCTAATGTCAATAAAGGTGTATAAGGCGTATGTTGGTTGGCTGTAGGGTTTTAGGCGCATCACTAACTTTGGCCATATTGCGCCATAAATAAAAAAAAAAAGAGTAAACTGCAGCCATTATCAACCCACTGCAGGATGGAAGCCTCCTCAACAATTCGTGCTAAGGGAAATGGACCATGGTCTGTCACGCTGGTCCAGTGCAGGCTGGTAAATCGACCGTATTTAGCAGTCAGGGGCTTGAACCCCGGTCTACTCAAAGAGCGTGTGCTACTGCACTCCCGCTCCTGACCACTCGGCTACGGAGGCCTTGCGCCATATATATTATGTCTGTAAATTGCGTGTGTTCTGTGGTCGATTTATGTCTGTTGGGCGAAAAACTTGGGTTTCCGGGAGGAAAAAAAAAATCTGCTACCCTTGCCTGAGACCAGCTAACTCTGCCACTTTGTGAAAATACCTATAAAAATTCTATTGCGTCGGATTCGAACTCAGTTCTTTTCCACTCGGTGTGGGAAGAATGGCGATTCTATGAAATTTGCTACACACGAGCGCACACAGCCTCTGTAAAAAGAAGATAAACGTTTTACTATTGGGGAAGGCATGGTTTTCCTCCCCCAAAACATATGGTACCTTGCTTTTAAAATAGCCATCATATTATACAATAAATTATTTATTTTAGTTTTAAATTATTCCTCAATAAATCTATATATTTGTTCTCTCTTTCTTTAACAGAAAGGTCCCTCCATCCTACTGTCTCTCAAACTGAAATGGGACAGACACATGGGGATGCAGGAGATGAACCTTCAGATCTGTCCCATAACCGCTCAACAGGATTAACAGAAAGCTGTTGTAGTGGAAGAGCAACACCATTTAGCTATCATTACATCAGGAGATTGTGTAGGGAAAAAGGACTACTCTTTGAGGATCCCGAGTTTCCTGCCACTAATAGGGTGCTGTTTTCCAAGAATAAAATATCAACTGCAGCGGTTACCTGGATGAGACCTTACGTAAGTTGAAAAGAGGATTAAAGTATTCTAATGTTTATTAACAGATATACAGTGATATACTGGGAGCACTTTATTAGGACCGTTCTAATAGGAAGTTCAGCCACGTTTCGTCCAGATTAGCTCTGGCACATCTTACATAAAGACTACGAGGTTTTTAAAAGTGTCGAGCGGAATGAATACACTATAAAAATTCAATCAACAAAATATCTTGCAATTGTTGTCGAGGGAGGTAAAAGGGGGAAGACGTTCCAGTTCACAAACGATATTATTTATTTTTTTTAATGTCGTTTGTTCACAAACGACAAATTTCAATTGGCTAGACATCTTGGGATTACTATGACCATGTGAAAAGTCGCCGTCATTTCCTCAAACCATCCACGTAACACTAGCTGATGACTACCGAAGTAACATTATCGTCCTAAATTATCCATTCTCGTAAGAGAAGACATATAATAATATGAGATGCACTTTATCTCGATGATTTTCAAGAAACTGCGTTATTTCCATTGTTGGCCAATGAGACAAGAGACAATGCGTATGCCACAAAAACACAACTATTCCTTCCTACCTACTTGTACTTTTTTTACACAGGATGTTTAGGTCTATTGCTTTGTTGGATTTCTCCATACAAGAACTTTTCCATCACATCGAAATAAAATAGAAATATTCATCGGACCACATTATTTTCCTCTCTAGAGTTGGAGCTAAAACAGCACTCTTTTCGCTCTACTCTCCATTTCATTTTTCCTTAGTTATCTTTTCAGATTTACGGCGTGTGGAGACTGCCAAAATTCATTCTCTGAAACTTTTTTCTGGTGCAAGTCATCAGGAAAAGTTTTCAGAGAATGGATTTTAGATTGTTTTGGATTTTGGATCGAAGAATGGATTGGTCACCAGGTTTCTGCACTGAAGGGGGTTAGTCAATTGGGCTACATTTTGGCGAGAGTTCACCTTAACATCCGTTTCAAAAGTAGAATACTCCAGACCTTGTCTCCCTTGTCTCTTTTTATATATTTTTTTGTAATTTCCCCTCGTTTTTGGAATATTCAAACTTCGAACATCCAACAGGCGTAACTGTCTGCTGTATATGAACATATAAAAAAGGATGTGAAGACTCTTCTGTACGTTTACCATAAAAATATAAAATATAGTAGTGGTACTGTCTTTATAATGTAATGTAAATACGCTCATACAAGAACGTACTACTTAATAAATGCGTTCATTCTCACAGGACCTAGCAAAGTGGCTAGGCAGTGTCTATTTTACCCACTACATTGCTTACGATGTATATTAACCTACTTTTTTTCTTCGCAACATTTCATTCGGTCTTATTGTTTTATGAATTACATCTATTGTTCGTTAATTTCTTCTGCTTAATTTTTCAGGAAATTTGTGCCAGACCAAAATTTATATCGGAGAATGCCACAAGATTTGACATTGAGCAAGGAGAACTTGGTGAGTTTTATAAATTCCGTGTCATTTTAACATTTTTTAAAAATATTCTTATCATTATTGGAGCTAAGTATGAATTCTCTTATCGAATCTAATCATTTTATAATCATGCATTTCCCGTTTCCCAATCATACACAACAGAAGAATCACAAGCGCTATCTCTGTTACTTCGAATGCTCCTAGCCCTTGCAAGCAATGGAACACGGAAGGATTAAAACGACTATTCTTTGCTATAATCCTGGAACTCTTTATAAACTTATTCGTACAGGTACTGTTAGGACAAGTTGTTGTAGTAGTATTTATGCGCTTCAGCGACTTAGAGACTGTAAATTGTGTGTGTTCTGTATTCGTTGCCTGTTTGCTGGACGAAAAACCAGAGCTTTTAGGAGAAAAAAAATCTACGCACCCTCGCCTGAGACCGACTAACTCAGCCACGTTGTGATAAAAAATCCCATAAAACTTCCTCATTCTATTTACGGGATTCGAAACCAGGCCTTTTCCACCCGGTGTTGGGAGGGCGGTGATTATATCAACTGTGATACGGCGAGGGCGTCAGGAAAAGACCAATAGGGATCTTACTGCAGCTAAACTCCAAATTTACTTAAGAAGCAGGAAGAGAAAAGATAAGACAACAAACGATATAAGTCCATATATTCTGTAACACGTGAAAAGTGTTTGCAGACTCTTGAAAGACTGTATAAAAGGCTTGAAAGATGATTTAATTCTTGTGAGCCAATTAATTAATGATACTCTAATAATACTTGTATGTATAAAATTATATGTGGTTATTTATTACCTTGTATAAAAACTGATGGATGTAAGTGTGCTACCTTCCTAGATAAATTTCTGTACAGCGATGTTTAATCAATAAACGGATGAATAATAACTTTAGATTTCATTGAACTATATAAAAACTACATCAGTTGCTTCTGAGGAGGATATATTCTGAAGAATAACAGATGAATCACAAATGTTCTCTCGTTCTTCCTTCGAATGCTCGCTGTGTTAATGCTCTAATTAATGTCCTAACCACCGTAATGAAACATGCAAAGTAACACACGTAACATGTAATGCAATACAGTTATAAAGACATAAATTTTCTGTTTATGCTTGGGGATAACTACATAGGGCCAGAATAATTTAAAATATAGAGAGAATACAAAAACATCACTGTATTTGGTAACTGTACTAGAACCACGACCAACTCAAACGCTGTAGCACGGCACTCTATCATATGACCATCTGGCCATTGTCAACTTTCTGGCATTTTATGTTATGTTACAGCAGAATGCTGAAATACGTACATAGCCATAGATTAAATAGTGTGGTTTTTGAATCCCTCTGTGACTGCTTGTGTCGGGGCCAGATATTTAAGGGATGCATATCTAAGGAATGAAAACTGAGGGAAAAAAATTTAAGAAGAACCCTAAATCCCTGCTCGAGACCTGCTGCACATCCCCGAATGAAAAGTCCTTGACGTTCCTCAGCTGGTGACAGTAGTCCACCCAAACTTTTCCGGACCAAAAGTTAACAAAGAAATCTCTTAAACAACCATTGAATCAAGAGAATATGGTCAAAAGATTGGTAATGAAACATGCAATGCAACACGCGCATTTTTGCATATATTTGAATTAAATTAAGAATGCTAACTGGCTAAATACTGGCAACTTAACCAAAACATTACTCATTTCCAAAAATTTAAGAAACGATAATTCCAAACATCAGTGTTGACAATGGAAAACAGCATAAGTCGACGCAGAAATGTACACTACGACACCTTTTTCAAATTAATGATGCAATAATACATCTATACTAAGGGTAACAGAATGCGTTAGTACGTCATATCCGACGAAGTAACTATTTAGAGTACATTGCACTCACTTTCTATTGAGCTTACAGCGACATCTCATATTCACATTTCATTCCTTGAATACTCCTTTCCAAACAACTGAAGAGTGAATGACCGTATTTAGCCTTGAATGATAGAATATTTCTTCTATCCATGCTGCCGAAGGGAATCATCTGTTAAAATTAATGATGACTTAATTTAAATCACCACATTAAAAATTTAACGGAAATTAAGTGCCACTCATTTGGTTTTATCCGTGCTGTAAAACTGATGTCACCTAATTATTTCATGGTTAGGTATGAGAAATAATGAGGCTGGTGTCCGTTGTCAGCTTTAACTGGAATAATGATTAACTCTGGAAGAATTGCATTAACAAGTTTATCTTGGGGATTTGGAACTGAATACCATATTACTTAGGACAATTCCTCCACCATACTTGCGCCCACCTTCCTCCACAAAAAAAAAAAAAAAAAAAAAAAAAGTCTAATGAAACTATCTTGGAACTTGGAGGAACAGTATTGAGAATGATGAATTTTTCACTAATTTCCTCTTTAAAAATAAGAGAAAATGAGGGTTAGAAAAAAAAAAAAAAAAGCGTTAAAGAATAAAATATCAACATTATCATGAATTTTTACACTGAATGGCCAATTTATTAAATACACCGATTTAATGGCAAGAAGCACTTCTTTTAGCCCTTAATTCAACACATTTTCTAAGCATATAACTATTACATCGGGCAACCATATATGAGCAATCTGTAGATATACAAATTGAAGTGGCAGCGCAGTTAGCGAGGGAATGCAGTAGCACACACGTTTGAATGGACCATGGTTCAAGCTCACGTGATTACTAAATACAGTATTGACTGTATTGTTATCAAAATGATCAGTTGCAAACTCCACTGACTTAGGTGGTCGTGCCAGAGTACAAAAGCAGAACTTAGGCCATATTACACCATATATAACATGTCTGTAAATTGTGTATGTTCTGTGGTCTGTTTGTTGGAAAAGAAATCCGAGTTTCTGGGAGAAAAAAATATGAAACATAACTATACATACTGGTGTTTTTTTTAATATACTGTATTATGTAAATAATTTACTGTAAGGTGGTTCACGCTGCTGGCCGAGAAGCCATGTATGTGTGTGTGGTGCATACCATATTTATTTGTGCAATAACGTGATTTCACTAATAAAAACACTTCTTCATACTGAACTTTTAACTCCATGTACTTTCCTTGTAACTACATATTTTATCTTCAAAACTTGTAGCTTCTTCAAACTGTATTGTAACTATATAATATAAATTAGGTAGTGTGCTAGCTGAGTAACTGCATGCAGCGCCAAACGCAACTTGGTATCACTTTTTGGAACAAATTTATTTGTGTGACGTTTCCGCAGAGCCAATGTCTACTTCGAATTTTATCTCTGAGTTGTTTATAGTTTACCGCCTAATTGGCACACTTTTAATTATAATTATATCCACCTAGTACCTGTCCAGTGAAAACATCATGATCCCCCCCTCCACATTTGGCAATCGGCCGTTCCTCCCCGCCTGGCAGCGCACGTATCGTAGCGAAAACTAATAAATGTCATACTGCAGGTTCTTGGCATGTGGTCCATACGAAGTAGTTCATCGGCATGAGCAAGGGACGTGATGACGAACTTCGAAAAAGGGCTGATTGTCAGGTACCGGTTGAAGAGTGGAAGTATTACGGAAACTAAGAATTTTGTGGGCTGTTCTCGGAGCGTTGTATTTAAGGTGTTCCAAGAGTGGATGAATAGCAGCCAGAGCAGCAGTCGCCGAGCCAATGGCGGACGGCCCGCCTCACCGATGGTCGCAGTAGAGTAGGCTAATCCGCCCTATGCTAGCCGACAGACGGAAAATGGTGAAAGGCAGACTTCCCCACACCGAGTGTAGCTCTCGTGGGTAGCGCAGTTGGTAGAATCACTGTCCATCCCACACCGGGTAGAAAAAATCTGAGTTCGAATCCTGTTGATGACATGAGGAATTTTTATGGCCTTTTTCACAACGTGGCTGAGTTAGTCAGTCTGAGACGAGGATAACATGGTTTTTCTCCCGGAAACTCGGGTTTTTCATCTAGTAAACCGATCACAGAACACACACAATTTACACACATACAGTGGTGTTCAAAGAAAGTGCATCACCCCTTAAAACTGTAACTGTCGTCCGAATAACGTAAGTATATGGCAATATTTCTTACAGATTGCATCACATAAGAGTGACACGCGTAGGTGATGGCGTAATATTGCATCAGCTGTTTCTTTCAGCTATATAAACACGCTCTGCAAGAGTTGCAGTTATTCCTTGCTTGTGTCAGGATGGCGAGTTACGTGCAGTTGATTCCACTAAGAAAGAGTGCTATCGTTGCTTTACGTTAGGAAGGATGTTCTTCCCGTCATACTGCTTATAGAGTGTCTTGTAATCAGTCGACAGTGAGTAGATATTTTTTTTTCCAAAATACTAGTTCTGCTAATAGGAAAATGGAGCCGGACGCAAACGAGTCTTTACGCCTAAACAGGACCGCGTTTTGAAGCGCTTATGCCCAAAAAACCGTAAAGCTTCTTTGTCTGAGCTGAAAAGAGAATGGGAAGAACATACAGGAGTTGTAGCAAGTGTAGTAACAGTCAGAAGACGCCACTTCAAAAATGGTCTTGTAGTCCGTCGTCCTAAGAAGAAGCCCCTCCTTACACAAAAAATGAAAAAGGCCCTATTAATTTGGAGTAAGGAGCATGTCAAATGGACCCCCGAGCGGTAGAAGTCAGTTATTTTCTCGGATGAGAAGAAATTCAACCTGCATGGCACAGATGAGAGACAAACGATTCGCCATATACATGGTGAAGAATATCATCCAGACTGTATGGTGTCTACAGTGAAATTCCCTACCAGGCAAATGATATGGGGATGCATTTCGTATCGCGGAGTAGGTCACCTTCGGTTTATAAAAGGTTCCGTAAATGCCAATGGATACCTGGTTATATTGGAATGCAAATTGCTGCCAACCATTAGAGACCATTTCAACCTGCCAAGTAACTGCATCTTTCAGGACGACTGTACTCCTTGTCATCGGGGGGCGAAAAGTGTAAGTAGGCACTTCTGTAGTTACTTTAGCTTCATTTCTGCATTAGAGGTTCGACAGTAATGTGTTTACATTTGTTACATGAGAAAAAGTGGTTGGAAGAACGGTGCATTACAACTCTTAGCTGGCCAGGAAACAGCCCAGACCTGAATCCTACAGAAGAACTGTTGGCAATCGTGTGGATTCTGCAGTTGCTAGAAAGAAACCAAAGACCCTCCGTGAACTTCATATGTTTGGAACCACGAACTATCAGTTGATCACCATCAGAAATTGATCTTGTCAGTGCCTCGACGGTGTGCTGCTGTCATCAGGGCCAGAGGCGGTTCAACTGAATATTATTTTGCACCTGGTGAACTTTTCATTTTGTTTTCTATTTAAAATGGTAAACTGAAGCAAACTGGGGGTTTCTGATAAGATTTCAGCCATAATTGTCGTATTTACCAAAACTGTTGTATAAAGGTTGCAAATGCTCATTTTGGAATGATTTGAGAGCACCTGTCAAATATTACTTAGCTTTGCCTTAACTGTTAATAAATATCTTTTTTTATATTTATATTTGTGATGCTAGTCATTAATGTAACATACCACCGCGAAAAAGGGTTGGAAATGTGAAATTCCTAGGTGATATTCACTTTCTTTGAACACCAGTGTATTATATACGGCAAAACATGGCCTAAGTTATTGACGCGTCTGGAAACCTTACAAAAATAATAACCGTCAGACTAAAACCCTACACCAACCAACGAAATTGGAGTCCTCGTGCCCCTAGAGCGCACTTTGAATACTAGAAACTACATATCCATTATGTCCGTTCCGGTACTTGTTTTCAAGGAGACTGTCTTTCCGGATGGCACAGGTATGTTCCTGCAGCGTAATGCGCACTGCCACGTTGCCCGTATTGTTCGAGGGTGACTGGCATAACATGAAAGTGACTTCTAGGTGCTACCTTGGTTTCCGGATATGAATCCCATAGACCATCTCTGGGATTACGTGGATTGACATATCCGGCGTTTGGATTCTCCACCACGAACTATTGCAGATCTATGAGACTCAAACCTGGCGACACCGTACAACATACCACCTGAAACGTTCAAAGTCCTTATGTAGAGGTGAAATTGAATTGACGAATAACAGTCCTTATATAGAATCTATTTCTGTCCGTTTGGTGGCGGTACTGGTGGCAAAAGGACATACCAATTATCAGGCAGTTGGTCATCATGTTTTGACTGGACAGCCTATATACAGTCCACCAACACGTAATGGTGCATTTTACCTCTTGGAAGGTAATGGTTAACAGACAAAGGTCACAAGTCATGTAGACAGCAGCATCAGTTGATTGTAAGATTTAAAAGGCATGCACACTTAATGACAGATAAATGGACCAGGATGGGAGTAGACATGGTGCTGGATAGCTTCACAAGAGATATCATACTAGGTTCTAAATAGATAACGGGCATGCCAATCCGCCAGATAGCAGACAGAGTGGGACATTCAAAGTCAACTCTAAACATTGTACTCCAAGGGAAAACGCAGAAAGTAACGCGAATTTTTAGTAGCAACAGGTAGTGAGAGAAATCACAATAGCACACTTAATGAGCAGAGTCGAGAAACAGTTGAGAGAAATGGGATAAGTTTTGGGTCCAAAAACCCACCAGGAAAACAGTTCATAAAATGGGGTTACTATGGTCGCATAGATGTTCGTAAGTTGCCTATCCAGGTGGAGAAAACGAAGCACTACATTACAGTAGCGACAGAACGTGATGTAGTGATGAATAATGCTACACGAATGAATCAACTAGACGTCCATTGTGACAGTATCATGGTTTTTCCACTTGTAATTCGTTTGGAAAGGTCTGTGTTCGAATAGACCCATATGAAATCGCACCTGAAGTTTAGCCGATTTCAGGCGAAGAGATTATAGTTTTTTATATGGTGAGTTATTCCAGGTTTCTCAGCCCGCACAACGTGCAAAATGGTATGCACACACACTTCTAGAGACAAATTCTTTTTACGGAGGGTTGTGTTGCTCACATATTTTCATAAAGAAAGCCGAAAGAAGAATTTTATAAAATACTTTACAGGTTGAGATTATAATGTAAAATTAAATTGCTGGTTTATAACAAGTTCACGCAAAGTGCACTTATGAATTCGTTTTAAGGAAAATTAAAAAAAAAAAAAAAAAAACTCAGAGGGCCTGTAGCGGGTTGAGGGACCTTTTCTAAATCATTTTTCCACTATATTATCTGAGAACCTCTGTTAAAAATCAAATTTTATATCCGAACATTTTTTTTTATCTTCGTTATATTGTTCACACCCTAAACCTGTATCGAATATAATAACCGTCGAATGCATCTCACAATTTTCTTTCTGATTCTTTTATTTCGCGACTTATAGTGCTATGGGAATGTTCTGCACCAGTTGCAATTACTGAAAGCACAATTAACCAGCAAAGATTTGGTTGTCGATTATAACAACATCAATGGAAGGTACCTGCGTAGTATCCTTCAATCAGCAGGCGAAAACTACAATGCCAACATCATAACAGCAGTGTATTCACTACCGGCAACAAATCATATTTATTTCTTTTTATTTTCCTTCTCTCTCTCAGGTGACTGCTGGTTGCTGGCGGCTATCTCGTGTCTCACCCTGACTCCGCGTTTTCTTGAACGAGTAGTTCCGCCTGACCAAACGTTCGGTCAAGGATATTGCGGTATTTTTCGCTTCCGCCTTTGGAGGTTTGGTGAATGGATAGAAGTAGTCGTTGATGACCGCCTTCCAACCTACAGAGGTCGTCTTCTGTATTTGCGGTCGTCTGATCCCACGGAATTCTGGGCGGCTCTTTTAGAAAAAGCTTATGCTAAGTAAGTATGAACAAAAGTTAGGTATTTAGTTCCGAAATGAAGGATTTTTTTTTTTATTTATTATTATTTTATTATTATTTTTTTTTTTCGGTGTGTGTTTACCAGTCTGCATATCTGCCAACTTTTGCCTAGAAAAGTTAGATTTTGAATTATTTTCAGAAAAAGCAAGGGGGAAAACAGGAGATTAGGAAAAAATCACCTTTTTTTTTAAAATGAACTTTTTTGAAATTTTCTTAGTGTTATAAAATATTGATCTGATGTACTGCAAAAAATTAGTGATTAATCCTGGTTTTCCTAACCTGAATTCCCATTATGTTAAAATATTTAACACGCTATTTTATTCATAATATATTCACAGTGAGCTTCTTTTCACATGACATCATACATGAAAGAAGCCTGAGCAGGATTCCAGGTCAGCGACGTGCCTTTCCTTTTCATTAAAGTCACGCATCTAACTATGCTTGTTAGTTGCGAATTTTACAAAGTTCAAGGAGGTCGGGAAGCATCCAACTTTACTCATTCATTACTGACCTAAAATATGACGTTACTTGTATGAAATGGGGAGTGTGTGCGTGTGCGCGCAAATAAGAACTTCCGGAAAGTAGCTGTTTTACACTCATTTCAAGGTAACTGTTGAGCAGATATATAAAGATAAAAGAAACTAATTCGAAAGGTAGCAATTTTCTGATTCATGTATATTTTCGTTCTCAGTTACAAAGTAATTTGGTGCCCATCTTCATTCCAACCCTTTTTTGCGACAGACATCCGATTACCTTCTGTACAATGATTTTGCCAACGCATAAATTTACGTACTTGGATGTTAATACCTTTGTGCCACTAATACCACTGATTGATTAATTTAACAACGAAAGATATCAAATATACTTGATATCTTTAACTTTAAAGAAGAAATTCTAACTAGAACAAATAGAGTACACATTCCAGTTCTTTCAACACAGAAACTACTTCAATCTCGTTTCAAACTGGTAGATCGAAATTAAAACATTCCCGAGAATAAATCTGCTTTCGACTGGACTGTCAAAAATAAAATTTGATGGGGGAAGTGACAGTGGGAGTGGGGGAAACAATATAAACATCATAAGTCCCGACATGGTGATCTTATAAGCCACTTTCGGAAAGTAGACTAAAATGGAATCTCTCTCTCTCTCTCTCTCTCTCTCAACAATTTGTATTTTTTTACGAAAATAAAATAACAATACTAATTTCAGGAACATCTAGTAACTATAGTATTTGTTTCTTGTCCAAATTATAGTTGAGTATCATTGTGGTCTCTTGCTAAAACTTTTGGCTGCAACTTCTGTCTGTCAATACTCCCACCAGCGTTACAACTGCATCGGTTCCAACTGCATTGGTTACAACTGTTCCGGTTCAACTGCATCCTCAGCTAAAGATGAAGTCAACTTATCTATTTTGTTCTAACTCTTGTATCGACGATCTTGGTAAATCACCTCCTCTCATACCCAACACACTCCACTCAATGCCTCCACTGGTCTTCTGTCATTAGGATGTTAGAAGAACTCTGAACAATCCTGGCGCCAAGAAAGCTCCAGTACTGAAGGTATTTCCCCACTTGTTCTTAAAACCTGTGCTCTTCAGCTTCTGTGTTTATTTTTTTTCACTTTCTTATTCTACCTGCGTTTTTCCTTCTGCTTGAAAATTTTCTCATATCCAGCCAGTTCCTAAAACGGATGACAATCCCTCCTTTCTAATTATTGCCCCGCTGCGCTTACCTATACTCTCTAAAGTAATGGAGAAATCCAACAGTTACAAATTCTTAAGCTTTCTTGAAATCGTCCATCTGATCAATGATACGATTCCTGCAGTGTCAGTCCACTGGATATGTTCGTTTACGTTTTTCAGCTTTGGACAAATTCGATAAAAAAATCAGGTGAAGCAATTGCTCTTAAATTTTCTAAGGCTCTTGATTGTGTTTGGTATAAAGGTTTTCTAAATATGCTCTCATCTGATGAGCGTTCTTTATAATTAGGTATCTAGTTTTCTCTCTGAAGGCGACGGCGGACAGCTCTCTGTTTTGTAACTTCTCCGCAAATTCTGGTGTGCCTCAGGTTCAGTTCTTTCTTGCACTCTTTTAATCTTTTATATTAATGACCTTCTTCCATTGATTAGAAACTATCTATAGTTTTGCTGATGACAGCACATTACATTCCACCTTCCAGTTTGAGAAAACGTCTTGCAAAAACAGCCTCAACTTGTGGAATATTTATCCCCAGGGGTTCTGGTGAGTATGAGCTTGGCACACCCAGGGTCCTGAGCTGGATACCATGATTCTTCTCTTTCTTGGTGATTCCTCTCTCTCTCTCTCTCTCTCTCTCTCTCTCTCTCTCTCTCTCTCTCACACACACACACACACACACACACACACACACACACACACACACACACACACACACAGATTAACTTTGAAATTTTTTTTGGCTGGTGCAGCATAAGCCTCAGGCTTCCTTGCGCCATATGACTAATAACAACAATAATAACCACCACCAATTCCTTAAATGCGGATCTTCAGATTGACTTTCATTTTGATTTTGACTGCTGCACTGCTCGAAAATACCTACCCAAATTCGTGCTGCGAGTTAATTCTGGGAGGAAATCCAAAGAATAAAAGCACGCAATCCTAAGATTAACTGACTGATGAATCATATCAAAGCAGTCAGTGAGCCATCATCGAACGAGCAGTTTGCTCACTGAACACATAAACAATTAAGTTACACATAAGCAAACTGCCTGGGTAGCAGGTTGCGTTTTCTAGTTACTACTAAAGTTACATTTAAAGAGAATGAAATGATAAAGCACATGGTTTACTGGTTAACATAATATCTGTTTTCTAGAAATAATCAAAAATAAACACATTTACGAATAAGGAATAAAAATGCATTTATGAAACATGCATGATTCTGCATGCATAAGACAAATGAGTTTCTTGGAAATATTGTGTTTACTGGAGGATGTAATAGGCAGAAAGGTTGTTCAACTCCAAAATAAAATGCTTTTCTTTGCAGTTTTAGAAAAGAAAAGGTCAATAATCGATGTATCCTCTTTTCTTTTATTTTTCTGTTCAAATCATCGTTTTATGTGAAAGTGGAGGCTAGCATTGTCATTCTAGTTTCAGTTACAATAACATTAAGTGTTCGTTGTTAGCCCTGAATCGATATCTCAATGCAAACTGCGTGAAAGTACACACTCCCGTCTATTGCGAAGAAATGTCGTGGGAAATCCCTTCGCATATTCAGAATATTAAGCATTTTATAATTCAAAAACGTTATTAACCGAAAATTGTTTGGATAAGAATAACTTGCAAAAAGCATAACTTGATGTTTTCCAAGGAAAAAACATAACATGATTTTTTTTTGCAAAGAGAGCTGAGTTTATTAGTGCAGGAAAATTAGCAAAAGACTAGAAAATTTGTTTCATTAAGAGTAACATAGAAAATACTTTTATCGGATTCAATTTGTAGTAGTTTCATTAAAAAGAGTGAGAAATTTTTAGATTTTAAAATGTTTTATATCGAAATGCTTCAACTTATTCCAAAATACACTTACACCCTAACTTGACCCTAAATACACCAGGGGTTTCGCCCATTTCCACGTTTTTTACGTTGTGGCATTTACAGCGTTACAATACGCTGTAAATGCCAGAGATTTAAAAGTGTGTGGATCTTGGATCGTTTAGTGTCGTGTACCGTTGTTCTTCTGGTCGTTTAGCCACTGGACCCCTGTTGGGATCCAACGTTGCCCCACTTACGCCCCGTGGAGGCAGACCAGGAACCCAGTAGCTTATATATACTCTGTGTCAGGTCCTGCCACCTAATGTTCTGCGATTTCAGTGGCTAGGACCAAAAAAAAAAAGAAAAAAAAGTCCGCTAAGTTGGAGGCTGAAAGTCAATGGGCGAGGTTCAATTTGCACGGTTAAATTTTGACGTGTAGGGCTTACGCTACTGGGGAGAGGGAGATTGAAGGCTGGGGGAGGAAAGTCAGAAGGCTGGGTGCGATAGAGAAGATGCTCCCAGTTAGTGACAGTGGGGAAAGCCCATGCCCCATCAGAAGGAAAAGAGAGCGGCAAGTGGGGACAGGAGACTGGATCCCCTCCCCCTTGCCAGGAAAGGGGAATAAAGGTACCCAGTAAGGAAGCAGGATACTGATCGCCAAATAGCGCATAGGCAGCAAGGCTGCAGTTGGTCGAATCCGATGAGTTTCCTTTAAGTCCAGTGACATCAGTATCATGGTCTGGCCAAAGGTAGGACAATGTCCTGTCCAGAAGGTTAGTCTGATCCCTTTCCACAGGTCAGTCCCAGATAGTGGTTGCTATGATGGATCTCCGATGACGTATGTGCAGCAGAGTTGCTATCTGAGTACACGAGATTGACATACATCCCACAGGACCAGGGATGTTGTAGGAATCCAGTAGTTGGGTCAAGTTCTGTAGTTTTCCTTTTTAGGAGTTCAGGGTCCATTCCGAGTGGACCTTGTAGTCTTGTGAAGGGATTCCGTCTTTCTTTTCGGAGAGAATCCATTCCAGGTTGTTGAGTGGGTTAAGTTTGGTTTTCTTTGATGGTTTTGGGGTTTGAGGTCCAATCTGAGTTGTAGGCATTGTCCAGAGTTGCAATCATTTTTCAAAGAATGTCCCATTCTGGTTAATGGTCATTTTCTGTTAGAGGAACAGTGGCATGGAGAGTGCAACTGGTTCCAGTCACTTGCTAGTTTGTCAGCGCGTATCGGGTTCCTCTTCTCGCAGTGAGGTCCTGGGCGTATTTTGTGAGGGTTTTGTATTCATCGTGTGAGTCCAAGAGGTGATGCTCCTGGTCCTGTGGGATGTATGTCAATCTTGTGTAGAATAATTCCCGCAGATCTTCATACTTTGGGCACTGATACATAAGATGTGACCAGCTCTCCGCGGGTGCAGCATGGGTCATCAAAGAGCCCTAGCGTGGTGAGCTTGTCATTGAAGGGCCCATGGCCCGTTAGTAGAAAGGTGAGTGCCCGTCCCGGCTGAAGACAAGCCGGTGATTTTGGGTAGACCTTGTCGACGTATGGTAAAAATTTCCTTGTGACTTCCCCTTGGTGGAAGCCATCCACCTGTTCTGCCATTCTTGTTGGAGGTGTTTTTGTAGTCGCAGTTTTTCTATGCTTTTTCCGTTTGTCGGTTCGATTGTATATCCTTGGAATGTGATAGGGATCCATTTGGAGTAGTAGTAGAGTAGGCCGCGTCGGACTGCCTCCAGGTCCAATGGGAGGACACCGACCAGCACCTGAGGGCTACCGTGCTGACTGTGTTGCAGCCTCGAGTCACTGTGAGTAAGATTGACCGATGGGTTGATTCTAGTGATCCAAAACGCAGTATAGGAGGTTTAGTCAAGAACTCAGAAGTAACAAGTTCTAGCTGAAAGCATAGAAAGTCTTCCCAATGTACCAATTCATTGTAGCGCTGGAGAAAAATTATTCTACATGAATGAAACACGATAATAGAAATCTCTATTAGAACCACAGTATTTTTGTGGTCTATTCCCAAAGATAAAAAAGTAGTTACCCAGATAAAGTGAAAATTAAAAAAGCATATTGGTTGCACTGTTCCATCCAAAATTTTCGTGATCAGTTCCAGAGTCGATCAACTAGCACATTTTTGTTTCTTTGTTTTTTGAACGGCCATTATGGAAGGCCTCATTGTCTGTATCACTAATCAGAAGGTGGTACAATATTTTGCTCAGGATTTGGAATGCAAAATTTACATGGTAAGCGGTTCTCCTTCACTGACGAAAGATTTAGGGTGTGATAATATTTTCTAATGTAAAAACTGCTTTAAGGCAGTTTCGGTGCTACAGAAAGCATTGAAGTTTGCCAATATGCAAATTCAGAAACATGAGCAGTTTTAAGTTTTCTGGTCTGTACGCCATTTTCTTGGCTACGGATGGATACAAACAAATAAGTTAATTGATGTATGCATTGCGTTTTATTTTTCTCTGCGAAGTGAAGAGTAAACAACTAATTATCTTGTCATGAATTAATTATTAATTAATTTAACTAATAATATATAAAAGTAAATGTTTTCACTTTCACACACCGCAACAAACATAATATCCAGTGCTTATCTAAAATACACGGTACATGGATATCCTATGATATGTAGGGAGAAAAATAATTTCCAGATTACTAAAATTTGTAAAGGTTGAAAAAAAATCGTTCTAAAGAGAGCCAAATATAAAATTTCATGAAAATGTATCCGCTGGGAGTCGAGTTTGCATGAAGAGACGAACGGACAAAGAAATAATAACTGGCAGATTGCTATTAGTCCGATTTTAACTAAATTTGGAAAGGCGCAACAAATATTTCTAAGAGCTCAATGTAAGATTTCATTAAAATTTATCTACTGCGAGTAGGCTTATTCTATGAGGAAGGACGAACAAAATTAGTGAAGACAATAAGCGCTTTACGCATATAAGCTAACGTGCCTTAAAAGCTACGGCCCAAGAACTATAATACAATGTTTATGCTGATTTAAAATTTTGTTATTTACAACACAAATCCCTAAATTAACTACCCTTAGGACAGTGATTTGCAACCTTTTTTTTTGACCGTGACACACAGTAAGAAATACATTTTACATTGCGACCCAGCACACACGCACACACATACTGCCCTACCATTAATATCCGACCTGCCTTTAGACAAAAAAACAGCTTTTATTGTGTCATTTAATATTTTGTGCTGAAACCTTTTGCATTTATGACAGCCTTAAATCTTCGGGAGATACTCTCAACCAGCTTTTTTATAAATTTCAGGTGATATGTTCTTCCACTCGGCCTTTAACGCAGCCACCAGTTCGGCCTTGTTCTTTGGACGATATCGATGTGCACAAACCAGACGATCCAATACATCCCAAAGATGCTCGATAGGGTTCAGATCAACACTCTGGGCTGGTCAATCCAACTTTTCCACACCCTATGTTCTCAAACCACTCTGTTATGACCCGAACAGTATGGCATGGTGCGTTGTCTTGCTGATACAGGTATCGGCCATCCGCGAAGTATTGCCATTATACTGGAAGTGCAGAATTGTCCAGGCTGTCCTGGTATTGCACAGCATTCATGGTTTTGTAGAAAGGAGCCCTATACCATGACACTGCCTCCACTAAACTTCATTGTTGGGAGAATACAATCAGGAAGGAACAGTCTTTTCAGTAATGCCATCACTCTTAATCTCTTCAAGTTATTTAAAATGAGATCCATTGAAGGCAAGTTCCTTTTCCTTCTGGCATTCGCCACACCCACGAATGGCCATCATACTGGTAGGGTGCGAACGACTCGTCTGTCCATAGAACTGTTTTCCACTGCTCTACAGTCCAGGATTTGCGCTCCTTACACCATGTTAATCGGCGTCTAGTATTTGTTGAGGTGATCAATTCTGTTGAACATGTCACTTGCATGCTCACTTTGCCACTTCTGGGAATCATTTTCTCAGTCTTTTCAGTAATGCCATCACTCTTAATCTCTTCAAGTTATTTAAAATGAAATCCATTGAAGGCAAGTTCCTTTTCCCACCACCCCAAATTTATTATTGTTTATAGCTGTTAACAATAATAATAATAATATTGACAAATCACACGATGTCAGACTATCCGAGTGGTTATTCCAACGCCATTTTTTTTTTGCCAAACATTGCTTTACCGAATGATCTGTATGAGAAGATGCACGAATATGTACCATCCCACATATCCAAGAGATAACTGGCAAAAAAAAAAAAAAAAAGTGGAAACATCCCTTGTAATCTTCGGACATTTATTTAGGAGTTTTAGCAACTAAGGCCATATTGCTCCGGGATATACGGTGGTCATTCCCTGACCTTTCCGCATCCTCCGTATTTGGTGGTGACGGGCTCGAACCCCGGTCTAATCAAGAAGCGTGTGCTATGCACTGCTGCTCCTTCCCACCTGGCTACGGAGGCGCCTCGGACATTTATACTATGCCACGAAACTTTTTCTTGTTAACAAAAACTGCAAAACTCCTTAAAGGGACAGCAATTTACTACCATCAATACAACGACGTTTCATGACTTCACTTGTCGTGGCGCAGATTCCAAAGGACCGGCCAACTAACCAGTGTTAAACGGATCTCATTGTGAATTCAACTCAACATATTCAGAACAATGCTGAGGCACTGATGAAAGTGCTTACAAAAAGTAATTTCGCAAGCATGATAGAAACGACGAGATCTGTATGAAGTCCAAAGGAGAGTATACTTCGAAAGTGATCAAACCCACTAAAAGTTAGCGAAAAAATCATCTCTTTTTTTTTTACAGAATCAGTTTGGTTACTTTATTGCCAGAATTCGTTAAGTTTTTAAGGATGTCATATATGAACTAGACAAATTGGGTTATTTAGAATTTGCAGATAAGCAATTATGGCCCTGAGGCATCAGTATATTGTAAATTCGATGAATTCGTTTCATAGAATTCACGAAAACTAGAGGGTTTCTATACTTTAAGATGTATACTAAATTCGTAAATTGGTGTTTGCCTATCTTGAGAACTAAAAAAAAAAAAAAACCATTAACATACTAAGAAATAAAAAAAAATTTTTTTAAAAAAAGACAACAGACAGGGAGCACAATAGATGCGTTGAGTTCTGTTCTACCTTCCAATTTACCGAGAATCGGAATTTGTGACTATTCTAGCAAATAAATGCAACAAATCCGGCTTTAGCTGCTAATAAGGTATCGCATTGAGGGAAAGGGGGGGGGGATTTCCTTAAAAAAGAGAATCAAAATTATTCAAACCCATAATTTGAATCATGATCAGTTATATTCACATTTCCCATATGTCACCTGAAAAGCATATTCTCTGCTTAACTTATGTTAACTTTGTTTCTCAGGTTCTATGGCAGTTATCCAAACCTCCACAGTGGACGTGTAGCCAATGCTCTACAAGACCTTACAGGTGGAATTACTCAGAGTTTTAAGATGACCGAACACGAACCTATGGTTATTCTCCAGACAATCAGCAGTGCAGTCACCAGGTCGTCTTTACTTGCAGCAAGTATTCTTATGGTATGAAAATCTGAAGTAATATTTAACTATCATTTTGAGCCTTTGCTAAGAAATTAAGAGTTACTGAAACTCCCATTAGCTAGATGACGAATATTACTTTCTAGAAGTGGTATTCAGTAGATGCTCTTACTTTTTACTATTCTACTTCAGACCATTACAAGGTTACAGAATCGAATTTTGCTAAAGTTTAGTCATTAGAAACGATTTAAACTTAATCTTCTGTGTAATTAATTGGAAGTTATCTTATTACATTAATTAATTTATTTATATATATATATATATATATATATATATATATATAATAAATTATATTAATTATAATATAAAACACAATTTTGTATCTCTCATATTTTCAGTTAGCCGTAATATACCACTCACCCACCGACGAAGGGCCAAATAGCACTGAAACAGCCGTCTGGCTGGTGGTATCCACTGAGAATAGGAAACAATAGACTTCTCTATTGACGAAGCGCTACTTATTCCAAGTATAACTGGAGCGGCAACTCACTGTGAAGGCATTCGCAATATGAAGAGTACATGAAACGATGCCAATTAAAATTAACTTCGGTTAACTTACTACGTATAGACATGATGCATTCGCACATGATGCATTTATATATATATATGCACATAACTTTCCGATATATATCAACTTTCCGAAACGCTTCTTCGTTCATTTCACAAATATACGCAGTCTCAATGTCAATCTCAATGATGTCCATTTTCACTTACAGTCTGCCAAGCCCCCCACTTACTTTTTCTGACAGAGTCCCAAATATTGATTGATTCAACCACTGCTAAACTCAGCTGTTGTCATAATTATTCACTATGCGAATCTTTTCCCTTCAGAGGTGGTTTGTCTTGGCGCATTATGGCCATAGCTGCCAATGCGCCATAAAAAATCAAATCAAATCAAAATCAGAGGTGGTACTTGTGCATGTGTCAGTTCTGATATTCCCTGTCAAAGATAGTAATTTGGAATTTCCCCTTTTCGATCTTCTCTGGCTTAAAATCTCTCTATCCCATTCTGTCAAATTCATTTGTTGCCTCTATCGATCTACCAATTCTACTAATCATTTGGAACTCTTTGACTTCCTCTTTTTGAAGTTCAACTTTCTCCAATCCTAACTGTGGGATAATTTTCCATGGCGAATTTAACGTTCGCAACTCCATTTATATTGTTTTCCTAGGCTGGATTACTGTTTTAATTCTTCTGATGTCAATGATTGCTCAGTAATATCAATGAAATTATTCTACCTTAAAATCTCACCATTTTTCTAAAGCTTTGTTTTCCAGTAAATGTGCTAAGGCTGTTCAAGATAAGAATGTTGCATATCATTATGGCTTGAATCCAAAATTTCAGATTCCTTTTCTGCCTACACCAACGCTCGCAACAATTATAAAGCAGTTATGAATCGGTCCAAACTGTATTTTGAACAGGCTGAAAGTAGAAAACTTGCTTGTCCAAAAGCTACTCGAGCATTCTGGACTTGTCAAAGGTATTGGCCGCAACTTTTGCCCATCTCTATGCACGGTACTAAGTACTATAGGTTCTAATACCATTCACGTTTGGGGTTTTCATAAAAAATAATTTTTTTAAAAAATGAAACATTTCATTACATTAATTAATTTTTTAAAAAGTCAAACATCTCATTATATTAATAAAACTTTTTTCAATCTCTATTTAAAAAAACTGAATGTTTAAAACATGTTAAACTTTCTGTCAAACAATCTTCACAAGAAAATGACATGCATTTCACTTCTAATTTATAAGAAATTTCCAAATTGCGAGAATACCATTAAGTGATATTATTCCTAGTGAACTATTCACAATAGCTGTGCTTGTTCAGCTTAGACTAAACACCATTGCAGGATTCATCTCAGGGATTAAAAAAAACAAACAACTTGCATTACTTTCTCCCTAACTGAACTACTGCAACAAGAAAAAAATAAATAAAATAAAACATCCTCCTGTCGCTTTGAAATTATTTCCAATTTCTGCATTCGACAGGAATCCTATCCAAATGTGAAAGTGCAATGCCTATCAACTGCGCTTTTCGCGAAGACCTAAAGACACACAACATTTAGATTAGAAATAAACATAAGAAAACCTTATATAGTTTACGGAAACCAGACTCATTTGAAACTTTTAGATAGTTCCTTTTCTCTTCTTATAATTGCAACATATCACATGAATTTTGATTTCTCTTTGCAGGACCACAGACTTTCTGTGAGGTTACGAAATGGACTCATTACCCAGCACGCTTACAGTATTACAGGAATAGCTCGGGTATGCATTGTACCTTTTAATGTATGACAACTTATGATAATTATGTATATTAATAATGTGATGTGTCTTAGAATAATTGCAAGAAATAATTATGATGAAACAATCTTTACAGCATTAGCCTGGTTATTTAATTCTAAGAATTGTGAATTTTAATCGTATACAGGTTATATATATACAATTAAATGAAATAAAAACATGTTAAATTAAAATTGTAACTTTTTTTCGTACCTATCCCAATTTTTTTAACGGCCGAAGTATAGTGTTAATTAAGCGGATATGCAAGAGGACTAATTACATTCGAACCTCAGGAAAATAATTTTAACCTACACAAACAAATATATGCGGTACAGTAGAAATAATCCTGTGCAGTGATCATTGTATTGCAATTGTAATGCCATGGAGAGGATGTCTTTGTATATAAAAAGAAGACAGTTTTTTATTTTATTTTATTATTTTTTTAAATTTCGGTGTACATCAATAACAAGAAGAGATAAATAATATAATCACCGTTCTCCCTACACCTGGTGGAATAGACCTGGGTTCTAATCTAATGAATCCAAACTGCCAGCATACTGAAGAGCGTAAATAACTGAATTCAAATGGAACTTCTTCATATTGTCTACATTAAAAAACAGAAATGCTTAGTGATACCTACAGAACCGATATTTCTTAAGTATAAATTAATGTTAGTATAGTAGACTCTCGATTATCCGGAAGTGCATTAATCTGGGTCTCTATGACCTGCGGGTGTTTTAAGTCAGTCCAAGTCGAACAACAGCAACAACAAAAAAAAAAAAAAAATTAATTAAATAAAAAAATAGATGAAATCCGTTACATGTGTTGCTTGCTTACACTTTGTGCAAACACCTGTATACAAGACCCTTTTCTCAAAAACTTCATCCCCACCTTCTCTACATTATTTTTATTTATTTATTTTTGCACCTGTGTGCGTCCATCATGTGAAGACAGAAAAGGATTTTTCTTTATTGAGAAAAGATTTTCGCTTATCAATAAACATGAAAAGGTACTAAAAGTGCTGAAATGTCAACTTTAATGAGTCTCTATTCAACTATACGAAACACCAAGGAGATGCCACAGCTTTAGCTGACAAGATAATGCTAATACGCAATTCATGTAGTACCATGTATAGGAAGTAAACATAGGGAAAAGAGAACTTCATTGCTTTTTCAAAAAAAAAAAAAACAATGAAGTAATAATAATAAATAATAAATAATATGTACGTATTAAATTTTGTGTCAAATCTTCTCAAGCTGCAGTATAATTTCATAAATGTGAATAAAGTATGCGTGATAATAAAAGTATAAACGAATAATAAACGAATAAATAAACAAATAAAAAAACAAATAATAAACGAATAAAAGTGAAAAACTTACGTTTTTCACTTTTATTCGTTTTTATTTCATTTGCGGATTATCCTGGAAACTTTATTTCCCAATCACCCCGGATAAACAATCGAGAGCCTACAGTAGTTTATTATTAGTACTTTACTACAAAAGCATTCGTAAATACACCAAGAAAATATATTTTCTTCATTCGCATTACACAGGTAAGAACACGTCTGGGAGAAGTTCCATTGATCCGACTTCGAAACCCATGGGGAAAAGGTGAATGGAACGGGGCATGGAGTGACCGTTCATGGGAATGGGATAGCCTGCCAGAAAGAGACCAGGAACTGTTAAGCGTTCGTGTCAGGAATGATGGAGAATTCTGGTAAAAATGTTTTCTTCCTTATTTTCTTAATAATATTGTATACTCCACGAGAAAAAGTGATACAAGTCTAAAATCTCATTTTTTCGTTCTTAATTAGTATGATAATAATGCTAAAAGGATGTATTTTCTTCAGAAAAATGACAATAAGAAGTGTTAACAAAATTTTGACGTATTGGAACACAGGTGTCATTTTACCTATGAGCTGAAAATACAGGAAGCACAGGAAAAAACTTTACACTCAATTTTTTTGTTTTTTTTAAAATATATATGATTACAGTGAACATGCATGCAGTAACTACACTTCTCTCTCTCTCTCTCTCTCTCTCTCTCTCTCTCTCTCTCTCTCTCTCTCTTTCCCCCACCAGAGGGGGGGGAATTGAAACCTGGAGATCATGTTGCAATTTCAGTCTTTAGGTAAAACTGGGAGTGAGGCGGGAGCCCTATTCACAATATAGCTTACATGAGCTGCGAAAACTTATAAGGTATCCCACAAAAATGGGATACCGAAATTTCTTCAACCTTAGATACTGTAACGCTTCCTAAAAACTTATGAAAGAATGCAAAATAGGTGACATTTAAATTATAAAAAAAAATTTACTTAAATTTTTGTGCAAAACGAGATTGTTTCCAAACGACAGTTTGAGAACAACAAAGTTTTCAATGACTAAAAATAAAAAAATAAATCAGGTCTTTTGAGCTTATTAAAGTAAAATCAAATTCCAATATGTTACTAATTTTCACAATTTTGTTTGCACTTTGCAATTATTTTGATTATGTTTTGTATTTTTTTATTTTCTAAATTATGATAACGCTAAAATAACATTTACCATACTTATATTTCGAAATAATTTATTCACGATATTTTGCATTCATAATAAAAAAGTATTTTCATAATGTCCTATCTCTCTTAATACTATGGTGTGCTACAATTAAAAAAATATGCATTAAGTTATAACAAAATGACACAAGTCAAAGCAGGTAGAAATATTACCACTCAGCGCATGCGGTGACTTATAAATGAGTAATATCGTTTTTTCATCTCCGCTTTGTAGAAAATAATGAATCGTAAAATCAATTTATATTTCGAATTTAGCTGGTGGATAAAAATTCAAAATTTTAAAGCACGCTTTCTGAAAAAATGACAGTTTTTGACCTGTGTCAAAAATTGCCACGTTATGGTCGGTCGTGTATTCGTGCTACCCTATCACCAACTTTTACGGCTTTTTTTTTTTTTTTTCTTCTTCTTTTGTGCGGGGACGTAATTACAACTGTTTTGCTTTCTATAAAATTTTGGCATTTCTAGCATAGAGTCGATATCCAATTTTTATTTTATAATTAAATATTCATCCATAATTACAAATCATTTGATTAGATCGAATGCAAGTTTTCCTTAACTACACCACATTATGATAAAAATGTTTTGTAATTAGCAAAATAAGAATTAGCTTTATTTTTTGTATATCTAGTTTTATTTGTATATAAAATAAAGCTTTAATATACAAATAGGTCGATGGGTTGAGAAATGGAAATTGAAGTTTAACATTGACAAATGCAAGGTACTATTGCATATAGGTAGCATTAACCCCAGAGTAACTTAGTAACTGCGTGGTACTACACTCAGGGTAGTGGAGAATCAAAAAGTCCTGGGGATAATTTTGGAGTAAGATATGAAATTCTCTGAGAGGGCAGACATGCTGCCAGGGCAGCTCATAAGGTTTTGTCAATGATATACAGAAACTTTGCTAGCAGGGATAAAGAAGTGATTATCCTTTTGTATAAGACCATGGTTAGGCTGCATCTTGAGTACGTATACAGGTCTGGAAATCTCACTTTAAGAAGGATGTATATCTGCTGGAACGAGTGCAGGAAAGGCAACCAGATTGGTGAAGGGAACAAAAGGATGCTCTTACCTAGAATGGCAATCTTCCACTTGCTGAGCTACACACATGAGAGGGCAAAAATTCAGGTTAAGGAGGCTGTTTTCAGGAAAGATGTGCGGAAGTTTGCCTTCAGCCAGCGGATGGCTGATTGTTGGAAGACTTCCATCTGTTGTTGTGGAAGTGGATGGGTTGAATAAATTAAATGAAGGTCTAGACAAATTTTTGGAGGGTACGGGTGTGTTAACTTGTATTTATTTATTTATTTTGGCTGATGCTATATGAGCTTGCTTTCTTGCATCATTTTCCATTACTACTACTTCTAACTTTGCCTTGCCACCTCACCTCCTTTATCCTAGTTGCAAAAGTTATAAATGAAATATAGATGATCGTAAACTTCAATTTTTGAAAATATCTTGCTGTATAAAGTCAGAGTCTGCGCATCGGAAAAGCACTTAAAGAAACAGGTAAAACAAAAAAAAAAATGCATTTTGGGAGGCCTTCGCACCTCACTTCCCTAGAGAGGCGAGCCGCACTGGTTAAGAACTTTTGGTCTAATGATTTTCTAGTAGTAGTAGTGGCATGTGATGCAAGAAAGCAAATGTATGAGCTTATGCAGCATCAGCCAAAAAAAAAAAAAAAAAAAAAAAATCACACCATTCCCTCCAAATGCCTGTCCAGTTCCTCCTTAAATTTATTCAACCTATCAACTTCCACAACGACAGATGGAAGTTTGTTCCAGCAATTAACCACCCGCTGGCTAAAGGAAAATTTCCGCACATCTATTCTACATCTGTCTTTTCTTAATTTGAATTTATGCCCCCTTAGATTCGTAATCTGAACAAGTGGAAGGATTCCATCAGAATTCAGCGTGCTCAACCCATTCAAGGCCTTATATACCTCAATCAGATCACCGCACAGGTGCCTAGTCTCCATCCACTGCAATTTGCAGAACTTAAGCCTCTCTTGGTAAGAGGATCCCTTCATTCCCCTCACCAATCTTGTTGCCCTTCTCTGTACACGCTCAAGTAAATCTACATCCTTCCTAAAATGAGGCCTACAGACCTGTACGCAGTACTCAAGGCGTGGCCTGACCATTGCCTTATACAGAGGGATAATCACCTCCTTTTCCCTGCTAGCAAAATTCCTATATACATTGACAAAACCCCATGACCTGCCCTGGCAGCCTGTCTGCATTGCTCAGAAAACTTCATATCTGCCTGCACAATTACTCCCAGGTATTTTTCATTTTCTACCACCTTAAGTGTAGTACCACACAGTTGGTACGTTTCTCTGGGGTTACTTCTACCCATATGTAGTGCTTTGCATTTATCAAGGTTAAACTTCAGTTGCCACTTCTTAGCCCATCTGCCCAAATTATCTAGATCCTGTTGCAGTAGCACACTGCCATTACTGTCATTAACAACCCTACCAACCTTTGTATCATCTGCAAACTTCGACATTAAGCCTGATATACCTTCATCAATATCATTGATAAAATAAGCTTTCATCAATATCATTGATAAAATTGATGAAATAAGCTTTCAACGACTGTCTTAAACAGTAAAACATTCTAATACACTTAAAGATCTATGACAACTAAACAACACATCAACAACACAGAGCTGCACAAACATTGCAGTACCTCATTTCTGGCCATTGTACATAGTTTTGTATATCATTACAGAGAACCATGGTGGAGCTAACGTTTAGGGGCTGCCTTACATAAGACAACACGTCACAAGGATCAATGACCGTCGCTCAGCAGTACCGCCCTCGTCAGTAGCACAGTTAATATAATCACCGTTCTCCCTACACCTGGTGGAATAGACCTGGGTTCGAATCTAATGAATGACGCGAGGAATCTTTATGGGTCTTTTTCACGACATGGCCAAGTTAGTCGGTCTCAGACGAGGTAGCTATTTTTTTATTCCGGAAACTCAGGTTTTTCGTCAAGCAAACAGAAAATCGACCACAGAACACACGAAATTTACAGACATATTATACATACGCGCAATATGACCAAAGTTGCTGAAGAGCATAAAACTCTATAACAACCAATCAACCAACCAGCGCTAGTACAGTAGTTATAATCACAATCCTTTCTACACCGGTTAGAAAAGGTGACCGGTTCGAATCCAGTCAACAGCGCGAGAAACTTTTATGGGCTATTTTCACTCAGTGGCTAAGTCAGTCTGTGTAAGGGGTGGATAACAAGGTTTGCTCCCCACCCGAGTTTTTCGTCCAGCAAAACAGGCAAATCGAACGGAGACCACGCAATTTACAGACATAATACACATGGGTAGATGAGATCCTTCTCAGGTGGCCTAATATATATATGACATTTCCCCCCCCCCCTTTTTTTTAAGGATCTATGATTCGAATCACTCACAGTGAGTTCTATGTTTTTTTGACAAACTGGTGTTATCTTACTTTTATGACCCGTGAAGATCGCATGTGACCAAGTTCAGGATACTTGGATCTAGGTAAATTTGATCATAGATATATTAACAAATAATCAGGTAAATTTTAAACGAATAAATTCAGTATTCTTTGTAAACAATCTCTATGTAACGCAAGACTTACAGCCACATAACCATTGCTTATTACAATTAACTGCTAATCCTACCAAGAATTATGGTAAGGAATATCTTTTCTTTCCCGGTGTTGGCATACCGTGCCAACATCCAGAATCACGGTATGGGTAGCAATACAATAGCCAGTAAGAATAGCCGTTCCTATCTGGTCTGTGTTCGTGGTAAGTTGACCTGACGTAGCCGAGTGGTCAGGAGCGCGAGTGCATAGCACGCGTTCCTTGAGTGTACCGGGGTTTAAGCCCGTGACTACTAAATACGATAAATATTTGTATTGACGATTTATTGTAAACTCTACTGGCTTGGTTTTCGTGCCGGAGTATAAACAGAAAATTTATTTTTGACGACAAGATGTTATGTTGAAATAATTTTAAGACGAGTGGTTCTACACTAAACTTAGTTGTTTCTTGTCTACATTAATGTTTTTTACCCCACTCATTTTGAACTCATAGCTTCTAGTGGCGCAGTCTCAATGATGAGCAATGTATGTTTTAAATTGCCTGCTCTTTCAAAATCAAAACTAAAAGTCATGGATTTTAGTGGGGTCAGATAAAAACTTGACCTAGAAAAAATAGTTCGAAATAACAGTTTAAAAGCAATTAATGCTATTTAAAAAGGAGCGTGGATTTATTTTAAAGATATTATTAAGAAACGTGTAAGAAATTCCAAGTGACAATTACCCAAATTTTATAAATTGCAACAGCATGCTCAATAAATTTAAAGGGTAAGGTTGTAGCAATGACGTGAAACTGCATTTCTGACAACCACATTTGGTCTATTTTTCTGATGATTTTGGAGTTGTTAGCAACTAACAAGATGGAATGGTTTCATCATAATATCAAAGAAATGCAGAGGAGGTTTCCGGAAAATTCATAAATTTATAAAAATACCTTATGCGTTAAAAGATTGAAGACCACTTTTACAAAATAGCCATAGCAGAATTATATATATAAAAATCACTTATTAAAACTAAACCACTTTTAAAATGATCACACTTATAGGTCTGTGTAAGCGATAATATCAATTATTTATTGATAAATTATCTTTCCTCTCCACTATTTATTTCAATTTTGTCCTATCTTCAATAGTTTATCTATAATGCAGTTATAAAGTCCTTTCCTATTTTAAAATTTAATAACTCGAAAATTATTGGTGGAATAGAAAAAAAAACAGTATTTTTTAATTAATAAAATGTTAGTACGAAATCTGAACATCAAGGGACTAAGCGATTTTATTCCCTCCAATAAAAAACAACTTTGCTGTTCGTTATAAAAAGGAATGACTCTGGGAAAGAAGAATCTCATCTTGGTCTTATTCTTCGTCATAAAAATAAACATTCTTGAAGCTGTAGCCCTCACATAAGTAAACAAGCTTATAACGAATCTGGGTTAGTTCAAATATAATTTTGTTTCGATATTTTGAACTTTTATTTTTGCTCTATTTTTGCCATTTCAATTAAAATGAAACGCAATAAAAGTATTTATACCAATTACAGAAATATATTGTGGCGCCATCTGTTATCCATATTTCCATTTGAGGAAAGATAATCGTTTCTTTTAACTGAGAAGTACAGTTATGTTATTTTTTCGTATCCCACACCTCCCTCAAACTCACACATAAACACAAATACGCAACTCTTGTGACTTTTTATTATTCAATGAAGTTTTTTTTAAAGAGTTTGGATTAAATTCGAAAAAATAAAACTTCTACATAGAATCGCCCGTTGTTCAAAGCTTCATTAAGAGATGCTTAACAGATGGAAATAAAACACAAATTGTAACTGGTAAAGGATATTTATCTAATAATTATTACATAAGCTTAACTTCAACCTTCCCATTTGAAAGATCAATAATTTGATAAATTCAATCTATTTCTTATAAGTCGTATACGTTTTCTAGTAACAAGTTTATTTTCAAATGACATAAAGGCCCAATATCAATCACTTTAGAAAGAGACGACTCATCGGTAAATGATGGAATACTTCATTATTTTATAATTATTATTTTTTCTCCTTAGGGCATTATTATTATTATAAAACCCCTTTTTCTGTCATGGGATTTTTCTGTCCCGTGACAGGTACTGGTACCAAGTGCATGGGATGGTTGGTTGTGTCCGGTTACTATTATTATTACTTCGTCTCGGTGATCACATTGCATCCCGGGGTGATGTGCTGGATTGTTTCTAGAGCTAGGTGGCATCGTCGACATGTATCATTTGTTACTCCGAGGTCCTTAGCGATGTAGTTCCTGGTGTTGATTACCATGAATGAATCCTTCGGTCTCGGGGAAAAGCCTTCCGTACGTGAGCCAAGCGTTGGAAGCCATCTTAACTATGTAGTCTTGATGGCGGTCATTGCAGTGTCTTCTTCGCCCATCTTTTTGTCTTTGTTTCTTCTGTCTCTGTGAGTGTAGTCCCATTGTTCAGGTTGAGTGCCGTGTGTCTGTCTTTCTTATAGCTTGGTAAGTTGGTACTGTGTTTTCCTGGAAGTAATACCGCAGGTTTTTAAACGCCTCCTTCTCTTGTTCAATGAGGTCATAAATCTATACATCCTTATTTGTCCTACCAAATATAAATATAGTAATACATTGCTACAGGACAAATTCCCATCCATCCCTTAGGGCTAGTCTCTCGATGGCCGACTTCCGGTGGTGTTGGCGCCTCCTGGTCATCATTATTCTGGTCTATCTCATAATCTCATTCAGCTCGGTATGTGCAATGACTCAGGTGAATGTTTGGCACCGCTAGGTCACACAGACAGGTAGTCTTTTCCTTCTTATCGACAGGGGTTATGTCAGGTCTGTTGTGCGGGATTGTCTTGTCCGTTATTATGGCGTGGTCCCATTACAGCTTGTGGATTGGGGTCTCTAGTACTGCCTGAGGTTCGTACTTATAATAGTATGCTTTCTTTCATCAACTGGTGCTTCTCTGCTAGCTTCTGATATATTATCCTGGCTACCTGGTCGTGTCTATTAGTGTACTCAGTCTGGGAGTCTGTGTGATCACCTTACATCCCGCTGTGATGTGTTGGATCGTTTCTGAGCCTTCCGTTCGTCTTTGGGAAGCCTTCTGTTCGTGAGCCAAGCGTTGGAGGCCATCTTATCTATGTAGTCTTGATGGAGGTCATTATAGAGTCTACCATGGAGTGTCTTCTTCGCCGAACTTTCTGTCTTTGTGGCGTGTGGGTGGGAGGAGACTCCTAGCTTATGTTGAGTGGGATATGCCGCTTTTCTATCTTCCTTATGGCCTCGCAGAGTGCCATAAGGAAGATTGAAAAGCTGTTACTGCCTTTCTCTGGAAGTAATCCTTCAGATTAGCTATCGCTGTTTCTGTTGATAGATGAGGTCTATCAGGAAACTTCCTCATTTTTTGCTATTGTCAGTCTTTCCCCGGCTGACTTCGGGTGGTGTTGGCGGCTCTAAGTCATCACTGTCCTTGTCTTTCTCATCATATTTTCCAGCTCGGTGTTAATCCAATCTATGATCCCGAAGGAGCATGCTAACACTGGGACTGCATAGGTGTTTATGGCTTTATCTATGTTCCCTCCGTTCAGCTTTGCTTTCAGCAGGCTTCTGAGACCTGGTGGTATTTTTCGGTCAGGCAGGCCTTGATTTCCCTGTGCTCTAACTGCTGAAGCTGCATCATCCCCAGGTATTTGTAAGTCTTTCCCCTCTATCATGGCTTCGATCTCTTTACTAGTCTGCAGCTGGTAGTTTCCGCAGACTAATTTCCCCTGATGCAATCCGTCGGTCTTGCATTTGTTTACACCAAATTCCATCTTGATATCATTGCTTAATTCTTCGGTCATCCGGAGTAGTTGCTGGAGTTGCTGCTTGGTTACCGCGTAGAGCTTTATGTATTCACATACATCAGGTGGGTGAGAATGTACAGGTTTCCCTGTACATTCTCTTTGAGGTTATATCCATACTTGCTGCTGTTGAGCCTGGTGGATAGCGGGTTGAGTGCCAGACAGAACCACAGTGGGCTTAGGGCATCTCCCTAAAAGATTCCTCTCCTGATGCGGATCGGTCTGGTTGTGATGTTATCGACCTTAATGGTAATCGCCATCGTTGCTTGTAGGATTGTCACTGTCGGATTGACTATGTAGACCTTTTATTAACCAGCTATGAGGCACGCAGTCGAAGCCGTTGCGTAATCGACAAAGGCCATCTACAGGTTGTGGTGCTTCTTGTAGGCTTGCTCTTAAACTGTGGCATCTATGGTTAATTTCTCTTTACATCCTTTGCTCATCTGCTTGCAATCTTTCTGCTGTTCGGCTATTATGTTCTGGCTCTCCAAGTGGTCTGATATCTTCTTGGTTATGCAGCTGGTCAGGATCTTGTACATTGTTGGGAGATAGGTGATTGGCCTAATTTCACCGGGTTTCTTTTATCTTGATCTTCAGATATGTGATTCCTTGAATTTGAAACTTCGGAATTGTCTCTAGATGCCTTATAATTCGGGCGAACTGCTGTGTATGCAAGTAAGCTTCTTGTACCAGTAGTTGTGGGAGTTATCTATTCCCTGGAGTTTGCCAGTTGTGGGAGTTGCTGATCGACTGTTTTGCTTCTTCCTCCCGAATCTCACACTCATCTCTTGTACTTCCTTGGTTTTCTTCCGTTCTAGTCTATTCAGGGTGCTCGGCTGTTATTTCTGACTTCACTGCTCCAAATGTTGCCCCAAAATTCCTCGATCGTCTTCTGCTCGGGAGGTCCGTTTCCGCCTTTCCCGTCTTCTCCGAGACTCCCGTAGAAGGCTCTTTGGCCCTCGTCGAAGATTCGGTTGTTTATTTTCCTCTGGGACTCTTTGTATTGGCGTAGTCTCTTGCTGATTGCGAGGAGGTTCTGCTTTAGCGTGTCCCAGTATTCTCCTATTTTCTAATTTTTGGTCTCTTGTTGGCTGTGGACGCTGTCTCTCTTGAGGATGCTCTTCACTTTTCCAATCAATTTCTTACACCTATTATCCCGTTGGTACTGGGCCAATTGGCCTATCTTGACTCTCAATACGTCTAGTCTTCTTTCCCATGCTGGCGGATCCTACTTTTTTCGGTTCTTCTGCTGCTGATCTCTCGTTTCTCTTTCATTAATCCTAGTGGTTGCTATGGCAGCACAGTATACGGCTGTGTGAATGGTTTCCAGCGTTACACCATTGTTGTCGAGGTAATGTGGTGTTATTTGCCAATTGAGGTGGTCTGTGACTCTCTACAGGATTCTGTTGGGTCTCTGCTTCGATATCAATTATAAGAATGATTATTCCTTTCTCGAAGTTCGTTTGATCACGTCCCTTGTTCATGCCAATCGTGTATTTCATATGGACCGCATGCTTCAAACAGTATCACATTTACCCGCTCTCACAGCAATGTGTACCACCAGGAGGGGAGGAACATCCGACATAAAACAAGCGGATGGTCATAATATTTTGATACTGTTCAGTGAATAATATTATTTATATTAGTATTAACGACCCAACAAGTGTGCTCTCATAACCATATGTGTCTTATGACCCTAGAAACATGCCACGATTCAATTTTCTTATCGTGCAGGTTGAATAAGGATACTCACGATGTGATGCTAATTACGTGATACGGTGTAGTACATCGTAATAGTAATTGCATTGTTTTAAAATGTATTTATTACGTATAAAGCCAAAAGGCTGGTATCCTTTTGGCTTTAAGCTAAGAAATTACAAAGTAAGTAGTGTTATTCAGAAACGTAATGGTATTGGGTTGTTATACCCTTATTTCTCAATTTGTAGCAATTTTAAATTAAATTTAAAATCATGCTTCAAACAAGAGAAGCAAAGCAAAAAGCTCAGCTCAAAGCGGTGGAAATGCTTTTGTTCGGGACAGAACCACTGATGGCGGTTCTCTTGCGAATCCCAGCATTTATGCTGGGTTATCTATAGTGGGACATGATATGGAGAAAAGGGATGCCTTTGTGTACCTTCGTTGAGGAGAGTGTGAAGAGCTTAAACACCAAGCCAGCGCTCTGATGGGCTTAATATGAAAGTTTGTGAAACAGGGTTGAAAGGAGGAGCCCTTCAAGCACTCAGCCGCCCCGCACAACGCTGGAGACTACACTCATGCAACACAAAGCACAACATGTTCACAAACGGCAGAAGGCACTGGTCTTACAGGAGTTGTTGTTGGTGATTTTATTGTCAGGGAAATAGGAAATATATTCAGGTGGAATAGGACTACGGTATGTTTGCTTCAACTTTGCAAGGCAACACTTAAAGTTGATGATTCTGTAGAACAGCTATCATATTTTAAGAGGCAAAAAGATGATATTGTTGTACACCTTAGTACTAAAGATATTAAGAGTACGAGATCAGAGTATTTACATAAAATTATACTACGATATATAATACGATCTAAGCCAGAAGGCCGAGAAGCGATTTACTTATTCAATGTTGAGAAAAAGTTGCGAGTTAGGATTTGAAAGATTTTGCAACTCCCCAGACACGATAGGAGGGAGTACATGATAAGAGCCATGTTAATCAAGTTTCGCCCTGGAGACACTTCGCACGGCTCATGCAGCAGAATTTTTCACAGCATGGTCTTTGCTTGTGAACGAGAGAGAGTTTTTACTGGAATAGGATAAACTTGAACAGAAGAGGGCGCAAGAATATTTTCTGGTGCCATAGGGAGTTAGAAAACTGCTACCTTGGAGGAAGGATGCGCAGACTTAATAGATCAATATAAACCACATCTCCAATATCCGTACAATTGTCATCAGTGCTGTTGTTGTAGTAGTGTTTTAGGAGCATCTGCAACTAAGGCTATTGTTCCGTGTATATTGTCTGTAAATTGCGTGTGTTCTGAGGTCCATTTTCTGTTTGCTGGACGAAAAATCCGACTTTTCGGGAGAAAAAACCATGTTACCATCGCTTGAGACCGAATAACTCAGCCACGTCGTGAAAAAGGCCCATAAAATTTCCTCCCGTCATTGAAAGGACTCGAACTCAGGTCTTTTCCACCTGGTGTGGGGAGGACGGCGATCCTATCAACTGTGTATATTGTCTGTAAATTGTCACAAAGGCATTGACAACCATCTGGGATGCAGAATTCGAATACAGGGAGCACAATGTGTACAATATATACAGAAAGGACAAAAAAAATGTAATCTCGTAGATTATTCGAGAACAAACTAATCCACCCATGTGTATTATGTCCATAAACTGCGCGTATTCAATGGTCGTCGTGTCTGTTTTACTGGAAAAAAAATCCCGAGTTTCCGTTGTTTTCCTCGTATGAGATCGATTAACTCAGCCATGGCGTGCAAATTATATAATATAATAATATTTAAATATAGATTCGAACCTGGGGCCTATTACACCCAGTGTGGTGATTATAATAACTATGCTGTCCGCAAGGACTATATGCAGAAAGGACAGAGAGAGAGAGAGAGAGAGAGAGAGAGAGAGAGAGTACGGGGAAGGCAGGATTATGCTTTTAGTTAAGAAGCAAGTAGAAACTAAGGCAGTACATTTAGTCGACGGTGCGCAACGGGTGGCCAATTTGTTTGATGTGATATAAGCACTGGGAAAAAAGAAATGAGGGGGGGGGGTGTTATAGGCCTAATGAGTGAAAGGTGTATTATGAGTGATTATATAGACAAATTGAGTGCGCCAGCAATTAGAATGTCTTATAAAAGGGGAACTTAACTTTTCGGATATTGATTGAACTTGTGGGTTGGCTACTCACACAGTAAGAGGATATTTGTGGATTTATTGGATAAGTGTTTACTAAAGCATGTTAGAGAGGCAACGAGAAAAAGCAATAATACCCGTTTACTGTTGATCTGACTGTCATCACGACTCTTCACACATTAAGAATCTGCAGATTAAAGGACCACTAGGTGGAAGTGATCATGGTGTACTGGTGTAACTACTGTCAAGAACAAAGGTAAAGGAATTTTCTTTCATAAGGGAGACGGCAGAACCCTCAGATAGTTTCTAAATTCTATTCAGTGGTATCAACTTATAATGATGTTACCAATTCGTAATACTTAACAGTCGCAAGAAGCTGCCGTATGAAGGTGACATGAGGCAGGAGTTAACATTGAGTGCACAAAGGGGTAACTGCATCTACAATGTTTTTTTATTATTATCAATGTTATTATTAACTTCAACCGTGAGGGTAGTAAAATGTTGCAAACTCACTTTTCACATAGAAACTTTTCGGCTTCTTTAATTTTTCATTACACTTCTTTCTTAGCCACGAAATCACGTTATTGGTTTGTGGTTTACTCATTGTTTATTTATTTATTGTGATGCGGCCAGGTTGGAGAACACAAATTTTTTCGGAAAAATTTGCGTTAAAAAATATAAAAAAACATGTTATTGTTTAAATATTTTTATCAGCTTGTTAATACGTTTAAACACTGCACATGTGAAGCGGAAGTAAGCAAATCCTCCCAAATTCTCCGGCTTTTCAACCGTGTAAAACACTCGCTATGTTTCGTAACCTACTGAGAACCCTGGATACGATCAGTTATTCCGCAGGATATCATTCTTGCGATATCTTGGGGAATAACTGATCATGCAAAAAAATTTCGAAATTAAAAAAGTATTTAATTTTAATAATGCTGCAAAATATCAGGTGCTGAAGAACGAACATTCGAACACTGCAAAGGTTCAATGATGGAATCGCCATTAGAAAACAGCAGGGCTATCAAACGGACACCCATGTGTAACATCTCAGACATTCGTAGCACAGTTACTTTTTGGGAGTCCCAGTATAATATACTTAAAAAAAAATAAAAAAAAATAACAGTATTAGACATCTTAAAGGTGAATAAATAAATAAAACAACAACAACATGCAGAGTGTACGTACAACACTGTGACAATGATGTGACGCCATCTGTTGATTAAAGAAGGTCGCTTTTTTATTTTATTAATTTTTTAGATTTTTGCGGCCAGATAGATCAGTTTGGAAATTGGGAACTTAATGTTTTAAACCTTTTATTGTAATAACTTCAGCAAAAATTTGGTGAACCATAAAATTGAATGCCTCATAATCATCATTTAAGGAAATGTAAGAACTACGGTACTTACGTTCAAAATGAATTTATTAGAAATATTAAATTTAAATGTATTGCCCTGTAATGAAAAAGAGGAAAATTAAAATATCCTACTTAACGGTGAACAATTACATTTATCATTCGGTCGTGTCTTGTGCTCAAATTCAGCTGCACTGGAAATAAGTGATTCTTTTTTACCTCCCTCAAACTTCACAGTGGCGATGATATCCTGTTTGCAACGTGTTCTTCGAATGCAATGTAGAAGAAACAAGAATCTAATTACTCTTATTAAGATCTTTAAATTATGTTATGATGTAACGAATTTAAAATGCGTAATTTTTCAAATGTGCGTTTTATGTATATTAATTGATTCAACCTCTTCTTATTATAAAAATCTCGAAAGTGTTCGTCTAGAATGTCTTTCTCCATGACGCTCAGATGAGGTGTGAAATTCGTGTACTTAATATGCATTCGGTATGGTAAGATCGTTTTTGTCGTCAGGAAATAAAAATAAAGTTTAACTGTCCATCTTTAAAACGTAAATTACGTAAATCTCGAACGAAACGTTAATTATTTCATGAAAATAATTTAGCTGCAAAAGTAATTAGGAAAATGCAAAGGACTACTATTTTTGAAAATCGCTGATATTCAAAAATATGAGCTGTAATATGAAATAAGAAATAAGCATAAATGATTAAAGGCATATAACCGTTGGAAGTGAAATCACTTTATTTTACGCACGCAATGCACAGTAGTTGAAAAGATACCGCTATTTCCTATCTGACTTATATTTCTATATATACTATCCTCTCATACTTACATACCTTCCATACATTTTGCTTTATTTTGTTTTAGGATAAGGTAACTGAATTATAAACATAAGTAGTTTGACAGTATTTCAAAGAATCCTTCTGAAAAAGAATATCTGTGAAAAACTACTTCACCTTTTTTTTTCATAGGATGTGTTTTGAGGATTTTTTTCGGCACTTCACGAACCTGGATGTTTTGCACATCGGGCCTGATGACTGGATGCTAGAAACAGCGTTACATAGCAAGCGACCATGGAGAGCAGTATTAGCTAGACGACGATGGCGGTCAGGATTTAACGCAGGAGGATCGCCGCAGTGTAAAGGTTAGTCCATTTGAAAGTGTTGATTGTTTATGAAATTAGTTTCAGTTAACTTGTTTAAGGGTCCTCCATGGTCAAAGTTGGCATGATATATTGCTTTCTGCCACTCGGAGTGGTCTAGGTTCGATCCCGTCGAAGACTGGAGCATCAGCAACTTAGCCCATATTTCACCGTATATAAAGTCTGTAAATTGCGTTTGTTCTGTGGTCGATTTGCTGTTTGCTGGACGAAAAACAAAACCCGAGTTTCGGGAGAAAACTATGCTTTCCTCACATGAAACTGACTGACTCAGCTACGTTGTGAAATTGTCATTGACGGGAATCGAACTCAGGTCTTCACCAACTGTGGAGAGTAGTATTGGGTAGACGTATAATCACCATCCACCCCGGTGTGGGGAAGGACAGTGATTATACCAACTGTGCATCTCTGAGGACCTGGAGCGAGGATGGCATGGTTTATGTCTCCTAGAAACTCGGCTTTTTCGTCCAACAAGGCAAAACCCAACCACAGGACATCCAATTTACAGAAGCAAATATACAGTGAATTCTGCGCAGGGAACTCCTAATATGCAAATGTTTGTTTCTTTGTTTTAGGATAAACTAATTGAATTATAAACATAGGAAGTTGGAAAGTATCTTAGAATATATAGTTTGCAAACATATTCACATAAATTCTCGCTTAAAGTTTGGAATCATTTTTCATTTTGTTTAATTTTCAAAGTTTTTATTAAAATAGGACCAACGTGTTTACCAATTTTTATTAAAATATTTTCTGTTATGAAAAAAAAGTAAAAAACTTAAATAATATTTAAGAAATTTCTGTAATTTTCCAGAAAGGTGCAGAAGATTCTGAATGTGGCAGAACATTGTAGATGATTCTAGAATATTCTAGAAAGTGGGAGTATCGTTTCACTTTTATAGAAGATCGTAGATGATTTTAGAGTGTTTTGCATTAATATAAATTGAGCAATAAGAGATGTAACTTATAAAATTAACACTCGTCATTCAAAAATTGTGTTTGGTGTAAGTTTTGTGCGTTTCGTGATAAATATGGCAAGAAATAAGGAACTGAGTATTGATAAAAGAACTGCTATTATAACTCTGCATAAAGAAAGTTATTCCATAAAAAGTACTGGCACTGGCAAAAAACTACCTTTCGATGACGCAAGCAGACTGGCAGTTTACAGGACAAACTATAATCTGGACGACCAGGCCTAACAACAGTAGCATAAAACTATAACACTGATTTCTAAATGCAATCCACAACTTACTCCACCTCAAATCCGAGCCGAGTTCAATGGAAACAGATCCACCCTGTCTACAGAGGATGTAAACAGAGTCCCGTGTCTATATCCACTGTAAAACTTTGTCTTAAATGGGACTTCATGGTATTGTAGCAGTTCGAAAACCCTTATTAAAACTGTAAAATCGAAAGAAACGACTGGCTTGGGCTAAGAGCCATTCACATTGGACAACTAAAGAATTGAAAAACGTACTGTGGATGGATGAATCCAAATTTAAAATTTTTGGATCCGAGAGTAGAGTTTATGTAAGACAATCTACTGAAAAAAAATGGTGCTACATTGTTTAGTGACTACATGAAAGCACGACGATGGTTCCATCATTATCTGGGGGTCGCTTCTCTTTTTCTGGAGTGGGTGATATCGTCAGAATTTAAGAAATTTTAAGAAAAGAAGAGTATAATAAAATTCTTGAACATAATGCAATATCCTCTGGACTTCGACTGTGTGGAAGAATATTTTATTACAACAAGACAATGACCCGAAGCATAGCTATAAGACGTGCAAGGAGTTTCTAGCAACTGAACAATAGGAAAGGTATTGCAAATTATGGTGTGGCTAGCCCAATCGCCTGACTTAGAGCTTTTATGGGACCATCTAGGCCGTTAAGTCCGTGAATTCTACCCATCTTCACAAAATTTTTGGGAACCCTTGCAAATCAGCCCTCGTGGGCAGCACAGCACAGTTTGTGGATCGCCGTCCTCCTCACACCGAGTGCAAAATACCTGAGTTCCGTCGATGACGGGAAGAAACTTGTCATCGACGAGTTTCTTCCGGAAACTCGGGTTTTTTCGTCCAGCAAACAGAAACTCGATCTCAGAACACAAGCAATTTACAGACAATATACATGGAGCAACATGGCTTTAATCGCTGATGCGCCCTAAAACCCAACAACAACAACCTCGCAGATCGCTTGGAATAATGTTTGCTAAGACACTGTTATAAAATGAATCCCCAAAATGCCAAGTTTTGTGTAAGGTAGTGATAAAATCTCGAGGTGGATCTTTTGGTGAAAAACAGTATAATTGTTAATATTAATCATTTCAAATTTTTTTGCAGTAATTTTTGCAATGCTTAATAAAAAATAATAAAATACTTTGTGGTGTGTATTTTTATATTAAACTTAGATTGTTAGCTAATACAAAAAAGTTAACGAAAACTGTTGTCACACGCTGTGATTCCAAACTTTTTAGGCGGAGTGTACATATGTGATGAATACTTTTGCAAAATATCCAATCCAAGCGTTAATAATATCAAGTATCAATAATTTAAAATGAGAAATTTGTCATGATCTAAAAGAAAAAATGTTGTTAGAAACATACAGTATATTTTCTGTTTATATTCCAATGCAACCACCAAGATCAGAGGCGTTTACACGTAATTATATAACAAGAATATTCTCACGAATCGCATTTGTGGGTCACGTGGGCTTGAACTACTGTCAGCTAAAATGCCTGTATTGCACTCCAGCCCTTGACCACTCAGCTATGTCACATCTGAGGTACTGTAGTAACATCGATGTGGCCGGCTAGTCTGTCTCGAGTGAGACATCGCAGGATTGTCTAATCAGAAACTCGTTTTCACGTCTAGTAATAGACAAATCGACCACATACTAACATGTAAATCGATAGAATACGCTTTCCAGGCTTGTACGATGGCCTGGATATTGCTCTAGGAAGGTACTCCACAATCAGATAAGAAGTTTGGGAGCTCAGAGCCACTGAGTAAACATGAAATCTTTAATAATTCATTCTGTTTAATATATTTCATCTTTAAGTAGTTGCGAAAAGCAGAGGACAGACCCAAGAAAAGAGCTTGCTTAGTATTTTATGCTGAACTCAATCAAACACCATTGAAATGGCAAACTACTCGAACGGAACTACTAGCCGAATGGTAACAGCACTTTATCTTTAGTAGGCTGCCGTAACCCAGTGATATGCTTGAAAATGTATAGGTATACTCGCTTTGAGTGATTTATGCCCACGTGACTACAAAGTACAGTGCTCTTTCTTGTATTTTCTCTATCTTGTAAACTCATCTAACTGCATGAATATGACGGAATATAATCAGAAAACTTACCTTATCCTACTTGAATCTCTCCACGCATTTCATTGAAATTCATCCACAGATGAATGACATAGGGCGCAAACATTTTCATTTTAGGAATGTAAGAGCAAAAGCTCATACGCTCTCAGTATACTGTGTGTGTGTGTGTGTGTGTGTGTGTGTGTGTGTGTGTGTGTGTGTGTGTGTGTGTGTGTGTGTGTGTGTGTGTGTGCGTGCGCGCGAGCGTGATTCATTAAGCGCCCAGGAAATTAAGGCTATACGGCGTCAGTATATTCTGTGGTCAATTTTTCTGTTTTCTGCTCGAAAAACTCCAGTATCCAAGGAGAAAAAGCAATCCCCTCGCCTGAGAGCGAATTAACTCAGCCATATTGTGAAAAAAAGGCCATAAAAATTCCTCGCGTTATTGACAATATTCGAACTCGGACCTTTTACACCAGTTTTGGGAGGACGGTGATTATATCAACTGTGTCAATGACAACTGCCGTGTTGATGAACCAAAAATTCGAGTTGCCGGATGGGAAAGGAGAAAAACATGATGCCTTCATCCGAGACTGACAAATTCGGCCACCGTGTGAAAAATGCCCTTAATCCTCGGCTTTTGGTGGGGTTCAGACCCAGGCCTTTTCTAAGTGTGGAAAAGGTCTCCAAGTAGTGCAGCAGTATTACGATTAGTATTAGTATTAGTAATGGCCGCATGGTGCAAGAAAGCCTATGGCTTATGCTGCACCAGCCAAAAAAAAAAAAACACGAATAAAACAATGATAAAAAAAACCAAAAAACTAATTATTAATAAAAGAAAAGTAAATTAAACCTATCATCCTATGCGTTTCCCTCACCCGAAGGTACTATCCAGATGTCCTATGAATTTCCACAAAAAATTTGAGCATCTACCACCCATGTAGGCAACTTATTCCAGTAATTTATAACTCGCTGGCTAAAATAAAACTTCCTGCAATTCAATCTAAACATCTCCCCCCTCCCCGTAACTTGAATTTATGTCCCCTAGTTCTGGCATCATTTATAATCTTGAAATTTTCGTCCTCATTCATTTTACTGATGCCTCTCAGAGCCTTAAACACCTCAATGAAATCTCCGCTAAGGTGTCTAGTTTCCAAACTCTGCAACCCACATATTCGAAGTCTTTGCACCCTTTCAAGAAGCTCTATCGAGCTTCTTGAAAGGGTGCAAGAAGGGTGCAAGACCTTCTTGAAAGGGTGCACCCTTTCAAGAAGGTCTCCATACTTGAACACAGCATTTCAAGTATGGTCTAACAAAAGCCTTATATAATGGGACTATCACGTCCCTATCTCTACTTGCAAAAGTTCGATAGATCATCGATAGGACACCATGGGCCTTCCTTGCAACCTGTTTACAATGCTCAGAGAATTTCATGTCTGACCGTATCGTAACACCCAAGTCCCTTTCCTCCAATACTGGGTTTAGTTGAACTCCACCAAGTAAATAAGTTATTTTGGGATTACTGTTTCCCAGGTGATCATTAACTACTCTACCAATTTTAACATCATCTGCAAATTTAGACATCACGCCCTTTATCCCTTCATCAATGTCGTTTATGAAAATTAAAAAGAACAGTGGTTATAATACTGATCCTTGGGGAACCCCACTTCTTACATCAACCCAATCTGAGGAATAGCCATTTATCACAACCCTCTGCCTCCTGCCCTGAAGCCATCCTGCTATCCATCTAAGGATTTTTCCAGTGATTCCAACCTGTTCCAGCTTATAAAGCAACTGCTCATGTGGGACTGAGTCAAAAGCTTTGCTGAAATCTAAATAAACAATGTCGAAATTATTCCCTAAATCCAGCTCATGAGTGACCCTTTCAAAATAGCGAACCAGATTTGTTAAACATGATTTTCCCTTTTCAAAACCATGCTGAGTATCCTTGAGAATTTCAATTCTATCCAAATGATCCTGAATTCCACCCTTGATCATTGCCTCCATGATTTTCCCTACCACTTAAGTCAGACTGACAGGTCGATAATTTCCCACTTCACTCTTAGAAACACCCTTATGTATGGGAGATGCATTGGCACTTTTCCAATCCAACGGAATCTCCCCAGAGTCTAGTGATGCTCGCATAATTAGCCTCAATGGTTCAATGTACTCGCTTGCCGCCTCCCTTAAGATTATAGGGTATATTCCATCAACTCCAGGAGCCTTACTGGCCTGTAGGCTCGAAAGTTTTTTCATTAAATAATCTTGCGAAATTTCAATATCATTAATTACATATTTTTCAACTTCGCTCCGACAATTTCTCATTGCCACAAAAGGTTTTTCATCTGTAAATATCGATGCAAAATAACTGTTGAGTTCATCTGCAACGGCAGGTGGTGTATTTAATACTTATCCCCTTTCCCTTACGTAAAAGTCGGATCTGGTTTTTCCTGCTCTTCTTAGCATTTATATATATGAAGAATTCCTTATTCCCCCCTCTTTGCTCTGTTTGTTAGCGATTTCGCATAAACTGCCTTTGCCTGTGGAACCTTTTCTGTGGCTCTATTACAGATCATCTTGTAGCTGTTATAGGCTTCAGTACTTTTTATTGCTCTGTAACTTTTCCATGCCACCTTTTTCCGCTCAAGTAATGTGGCAAGTTCACTCACTATTCATCCAACTTGGAACCCTCCTCGTGGAGTATTTTTTAATGGTAGATTCGCATTCAAAGCATCTGTGATTAATGTTTAAAAAGCATACCACAATTCAATTGTATTCGTTCTCTGTGCGACATCTACACAGTTAATAGAGGCATTAAGGCCATGCAGCACCTTAAATTACTATATCACGATTTATATAATTAAAACTATATTATGATTTTGGAGTAAAATAGTATTATGATTAAAACTGACATTAAATTGTATAATAAAACCTATTCATGTGAATAAGTAGCTAGAATAAATGCAAATTTTCTGTTTTTAACATGAGGATGAGTGAATGAATAAGGTGCATTTCAGTATAGCTTCAAAACGGTTAAATATGGAAACATACACATGTTTATGGAATAAACTCCTAACCTTATAAATTTATTCCAACGACTGACAGAGTTTTTGATTCTATCAGACAGTACAATACACGGATCGGATCGCATTTTGAACTTAACCTCCAAAGTTCATCTTTAAAGTAACCTAAACGTGTTGAAAATTGGAAGACACAAAATTAGTAATGTATATGGGGGGAGGATCTGTTAGGGGAGTCAGATTTCGACTTCTGTTTACAGCCCTGGCAACATATGGGCATTAATTTCCATCTCGTAGAATAATTCCTATTGTCAGAGAACCCTACCATTCTTAAAAAAAATGAACAAAACCGTTGGATCGCTCCTGATTAAATTCATAAACAAGCTGAACTGTATAGAGATGTTGCTCAAACCTGACAACTAGACCAATGTTCATCCACTAAACTTGACCAACTAAGCCGGAACAGCCAACACTATCCGTGCATGTCATTTCGAAAGTACACAACTGGATGAATTATATGTGAATTATAATTTAATTCTTTCGGAGAGTAAACATTGAATGACACTTCGCTGTTCAACACTGTGAGGTCCCAAAAATGGCTACCATTTCGAAGTCAATGTTAGCATTAATATTACCAGTTCATATTTTATGAAGTGCATTATCATCATGTTTTTTTTTTTTTTTTTTTGAAATAGGCTAAGGCATGCAGTAACAAGGGTAATCGGTAATAAATACAATATATTCAGGGAGTAAACAGAAGAAGCTGAAATTCACTTGATTTACTGATTCCTCGTGCAAACAAACAGTAGCGCTTTCGCCATTAATTTATAATACATATTATTATATCCTATTTTCATAGAAACAACAGCTATGAATCCCCAGTTCAGAATCCACATCCCGAAAAATGGAACTAAAAAATGTCACGTGGTAGTGTCACTGGTTCAGTACTACTTCTTAGCGTCTACAAACATAGCCAAAGAAAATGGGAAGAAACTTCCACTGCTACCTGTTGGATTTGCTGTCTTTGAGGTAACACGGACAGATAGAGCCCTAAGTATTTAAACAGATAAAAAAAATTTAACATTTGATATAATAATCAGAGTAAGGAGAAAAACAATAGACTGCTCAAATTCATGAACCAGTTCCACCCAATCCATGCTATTACTATGGAATAAGTGAGAAGGGGAACTTTGAGTGACTTTGAGCCGCCTACTATTTTTCTCTTTACTATCAGTAACTAATCATTAACGAAGCATTTCAGTGTTGTATCATTATCATATTGACTTTTTTTCCTTATAGGATTTTTTCTACCCGTGAAGGGTACTGGTAGAAAGTGCATAGAGTTACTGGTTATGTCTGGTTGTATATATTAATATTACTAATAATTATAATATTATTATCGTTACTATTAGTCAGGGAACTCTGTGACCATCCTACAGTGCGCAGCTTTCTCGAGTTCGATGTAAGTGTTCCTGGAACTCCAGAATTAACTCCAGAATAACTCCATTATTATTATTATTATTATTATTATTATTATTATCCACATTAGTCAATCACTAGTACTGCTAGTGGGACAGGAGTGTATATAAAATAGGTAAAACATACAGGTTTATATAAATTCTCAGTTATTTAAAATATTAATGATATTAAATACATTGAAAGAGAAATATATTTAGGGAGTGATACACAAAAATAATTTCTTCAGAAATTCTCATTACTATTTGAATTATAGCATTAGGACTCAAAAACATTTAATTTATAATTCATTCATAGATAGAAATTGTTTATATTTGCAGTATATTATTGTATATTACATATGAGAGCTTGAAGAACAGGGTTGATGCCTTAGAAGAATAAAAGAGGGGATCTATCCAGCACTCAGCTGTCCATACCGCTAGAGCCCATACTCGAGTATCATTACACAACGCAACGACACCTATTGATTAACATCTATTGAAATGTTAGATAGTTCACATCTTAAAAGATAACTATCTAATAGTTATCATCTTTTAAGGGCACAAAAGATGACACTCTTGTATACCTTGGTACTAATGATACTAAGAACAGGAGATCTGAGGATTTACTTAAAAAGCACATGACAATGTTGAAAGAAAGTCGCGAGCTTGCAATTCTGTCCACAGACGATAGGAGAGAGAACACGATGAGAGTTTTGCTAATCAATCCAGTCCTGGAAAAACTGTACAAAGCTCATGGGAGTTTTTAAAGGTATATTATATTCCGGCTGTTTTTAGCCGATCTCTGGTGAAGAGGGTAGAGCTTCCCCTCCCACAGTCGGTCATTCTGGGTGTTTTCAGCATGCACAAATCAGCCAATTAAGGCACTCACACACTTGTAGTCATAAATACAATAGTGTAATATGGCGAAAGATTCTGATGCACTGATTTAACATACAACAATTAAAACAATGAGCACTAAAAGAAAGTTGCCCTCGTGGGTAGCACGGTTGGTAAAATGCTGTCCTCCTCACACTGGATGAAAAAGATCTTAGTTCGAATCTCGCCAATGACGCGAGGAAATTTTTAAGGGCCTTTTTCGCAACGTGGTCTCAGGCGAGGATAGTATGGTTTTTTTCTTCCTGAAATTCGGAGTGTTCGTCTACAAAACAGCAGATTTACCAAAAATTGTTATTTACACAAAAGTTGACAAAAAATGTAGTTTTACAAAATAAAAAAGGGGCATTATGCTACTTCAGTAAGAGGAAGCAATAATTGTTGTTAGTGTTAAATAGATGCCAACATTGTGGACATCCACTTAAAACTAACAATATTGCTGTTGGTATTACGCAGGCATTGCAGTGTTCACCAAGAGTCAGCCAGTCGATGCATAGATTGAGGAACGTTGCAGACTGAAGTGAAGTTATTTTAAATTCGCCACAACGGTTCCTGTGTTGTAGCAACTTCACCAGTGTATCTACGAATGAATTATAAACCAAATTTTTTAGATGTTTTCAGAGAAAAGAATCGAGGGAATTCAGGTCTGGTGAGTGACTTGGCTAGGATAACAGTCCCTACCTTCCTGTCTATCGTCTGTGATGAGCAACCTCAGGGAAATTTCTGGCGAGGCGACTGAAACGGACTCGGGCACCATTATGTATGAACCACATATTTCACCGAATATCCAACGGAGCAGTGTCCAATTACTCTGAAAAAATGTGCTCCAAAAATGAGGGTACATACCGCTATTGACTCTATGGGTTCGTATGAGCTTATCAAACGCTCTCCAATAATATATCAAACATTTTCAACAGAAATGAGAAGTGTTCAGGGAAGCTAAGCTTGTTGTACCAAATAAAAGATATTATTCAAGTTAGACCTAAATGGATATCAAATATTCACTTAGATCTAAAATGCTTTGGGTAAACTAGTCTGCAATCAAGTCACTAAGATAGTTAGGCAAGCTACTGCAGAATACAAGACGCCTTTAGCTAAGAATCTAAGAAAAGTAGCAGAGAAATCATTGCTTGTATTAACACTATAAGAAAGGGATGAACCACATTGGTCTAATAGATATGAATGGCATAATTACTGATGATCCTATTCAAGTTACTGACAAACAGTAAATATTTTATATCTACATTCAAGCATGAAGAAGTTTTCTTAGGGATGGGATCAGAAGTATATCAAATTCTAACTGGAAGCTAAATGATTTTATATCTGAGATAAAAGTGGAAGAAAATTGTTGAAGCTAAAAGAAAATACATCCGTCACCTGGTGCTGACGAAGCAGCAATAGCAGTAAACAAATATACAATATAGCTTTGATTGTAATAGTACTGGCACAAAGAAAACAAGGAGAAAAAGTGATAAATTATTATTATTATTATTGGCAATAAAGTGCAAGGAAGTCTGAGGCTTATGAGAGACAGAGAGAGAGAGAGAGTTACAGACCTCTAACCGTGACGTCTGTCCCAGAGAAAATAAGAGTCAGTTATTAAAAAAAAAGCGCACGATAATCTTGACAGGAATAGTTATATGGCAATCACAGCATATATTTTTTAAAGGGAAATCTTGTCTGACAACGTGATCAGCAACCAGGATGTAGTCACAAATGAACTGGATTTAAAAAAATAATTTGACGTCATATGTTTATGTTTCAGTAAAGTATCTGATACTGTTCCACAAGAAACAACGCTATACAAATTTGGGTAGTGTGGCATTAAGTGCGAGTTACTGCTATAGATAAAGGGATTTCTAAATGGTAGCAGACGGTGGATGGTTATAAACGAGTACTGCACTTCTTCTACTTATGCTATTAGTGAAGTCCCTCGGGTTTCAGTGCTGGAGACTCATTGTTTCAATATTTATTAACGGTATTGACGAAGGCACATCAAGTTTAATGTCTAAGTTTACTGACGATACAAAATGGCAGGACAGTTAGTGAGAGAAATCAAGCCATACCACTGCAACGCGACTTTAAAAACATGCAGACGGGCTAAGTAATAGTTGCGGTTTAACATTGTTGACTGCAAAGTACTACACATGGGTAGCAGTAATTCCAGAATAACATAATTAGGTGTTATTCTTAAGTTGTGTACTTAAGTTGTGTAGAACGAAATAGATATATGGGTAATTGTACATATAGTCCAACATGAAATTTTACCAGCAGTACTGAGAAGCTGCTGAGGCACTTCATGGGATTCAGTCAACGATATGCAGGAAATTGGCAAGAATGGGGGGTTGGTTGTTGTAGAGTTTTAGCAGCATCAGCAACTTAGGCTATATTGCACCGTATATAATGTCTGTAAATTGCGCGTTTTCTGTGGTCGATTTGCTGTTTGCTGGACGAAAAACCAGAGTTTCTGGCAGAAAAAAACACCCTACCCACGCTTGCGACCGATTAACTCAGTCACGTTGTGAAAACGCCCATTAAATACCTCGCGTCACTGATGGGATTCTAACTCAGGTCTTTCCCACACTGTATGGGTAGAATAGTGATGATAGCAACCGTGCTATCCAAAGGGCAAGGAGACGATTATCCTTTTCTATAAGGCAACTTTGACCGCAACTTGAGTATTAAATAAAAGTCTCTTAAAAAACGACCATAGAGAAACAGCAACAAGTTAGTGCCATCAAGGGCACTCTTGCGGTTAGTGATTGCAGCATCTGTAAACCAGGCATCTCCAAGGATACCAGATTAAGCTATTTAAGGGTTTAAGTGGTTTAAATAAGGTATATGCTGATGATATCCTTGCTCTTTCTCACACGACACACATGAAGGACCATAAACTGAAGAAAAACGGTTGAAGGACAGAGGTGAGAAAATTTACTTTCAGATAGAGAGTAGCTGATCATAAATTTATTCAAACTACCCAGTTCCAAGTGGTATTGTAGAATTGGGTATTGTGAATAAATTTAAGGAGGGATTAGACAAATTCTTATAAAGATGAGATGAACAGATGATGTTGGTGCTTTTAATTTTTGGCTGATACTGTATAAGCTTGCAGCATTTACGATTATCAATACTAATACTAGTCCTAACGTTGACAGAACACTGTTGTTGATGTCTAGATTGTATTATACTAAAATTTTCCACTGACTAGTTCGTTAATGAAGCATTTTCGTATCCATTTTTATATAAAATTTTTTGTTGTTTTCGTCCTGATAACACACCCTCCAATTTACTGCACTTATTTAAGAGATGCTTTGTATATATAATTTCATATTTCGTACAGGAATACTACAGGGAACAAATTCACATGCCTACGCGGAACAAATTCATAAGCCTACGTGTAACAAATTCACGTGGAACAAAATCATAGGCCTCTATTCTCTGATCTCCAGAAAATCCATGAGGAAAAGATGAGGAAGTACACGAACATAAGGCACGAGAGGAGATCAAAGGATGTGGCATACACAACAAATAACCAACATCCCGATCATCGTGTCAACCACCGGTATGGTACCAAAGACCCTACATAACAGCCTAGCGGCAATAGGTCTCTCAGAGAATGCATACAACGAACTCCAGAAAGTCGCAATCCTGTAAGATAGTCAGAGAGTTCCTCGAACAACAGTAACCCTAGAGATATCAACCACCCTGCGTACTTGATAGCAGTAACCATCACGGGGTTAACCCTCAAATTGGGGAGAAATAATATAATAATAATTTATTGTATTTATTGGAATATTTCACAAATGCATGTAGGAAGGTTAGAGAACTCTTTAGAAAGGCACTTATTAATTGTAAAAAAGAGTCCCCCTAAACCTTTTGTGTAACCGACCTGAGTTTTCGCAAAGTAGCATCGCCTGATTCCGATTGTTTGCCATCGTACATACAGTATCTTTAAATATCAGCAAACTTTAACAGCTTTCCCTGTACAGTATATCCTCATTAACAGAGAAAAATCAGAAATAGGTGACCAAGCACAGAATCCTGGGGGATCACACTTCTACATCAGTCCATTCTGAAGGATGCTCACTGATTATTAATTTGTCTAGCCTGTGATCCAGTTAAAAATACTGCATCCTGTCCTAAGGTCAAAGAAAAAGATATCGATCACAGGAGAGATGTCACATTTATATAAAGACAAACATAAAACAAAATTAACAGGTCATAAATTCCTAATGTTAATTGTACCGGTTCATCCGTAGATACTTTTAGATCCACATTTTTAATTAACGTTAAATGTACTGTACACTGTATTACTGTAATGCTATTCATGATTTGTCTTATTTTTCTGTATCTGGACAAAATAGTGAAGTGAAGAGAAATTCACGTGAAAAAGGACTTAACACATTCCAGAAAAAAAAAAAATCTAACGTTTCACACAAGAGCTTTAGCATATAAGATTCTTGAACACAACATTTTCACACAAGATTCTTAAAGACGATAATCTGCAACTTTATGTTATAACGTGTATATGTGACTTTCATTATGTGATAATGTAAGAGATATCAACAAAGCTTATCGTTCCCTTGCTTTATAAAATTATTAAGGAATTTTCTCGTTTTGTTTTCGCTTACGAAGAGAGAAAATGCCATCGAGAATAAAAGTGGAAAATTTTATCAAATATTTGCAATTTTGTTCCCATCAATGATAAACTATATCTTGTATCAACAATAATAAAATGTTATTCTACAAGAATACAAAGGACATAGGGACAGGATGACATGGTATGCAAGGATAGTGGAAGTAAATGACGTTATACGCAGATACAATGGGCAACGTGATCAGAAGATATGCAAATACAATGAGCAAAGCGACAAGATGACAAGCAAATACAATGGTGATTCCTTAACAAAACACTCCTCAGTAAATTTTTCATCCTTGTTTTTTATCGCTGTGTTTACTTTCACTGTTTACCAGAATGACTTAATTTATATCTGCTATGCTTTCAGGTTCCCTCAAACATGCCTCGGCTAACAACCCAATTTGTTAATAACCACCAACCTGTCGATATCACCTTACATCCACCCGCCAGGGAGACTGTCACATTCTTCACGCTGTCGCCCGGAGATTACGTGATCATGCCATTTACAAACGAAGCAAATTGCGAAACCAGATTCCTCTTAAGAATTTTGACGGATGAGCAGAGCAGTATCTGGTGAGTTTTTTTGCAGGTTTTAGAATTTCTATGAAAATGTGTGTGTTCAAATAGTTCCTTCTAGTCATTCTTTCTAGCCATTTTATTGATTGCTATACACATGATTTTATGTAATTCTGCGCATATAACTACAGCCATTGGAATTCTTTGCTAATGTGGGAACAATGGGTACAGAAAATGAATTATCGGAACCTGTCAAAAACTGGCAGACAGCGCTGCCAAAGTTCTATGGGCTGCATAGAACTCTATCAATTATTTTACATCAGTTAAAATATTTTAACAATTAAGCATATTTAATTGTGAGGTCAGTGAGGACGTGGAAACTGCTTTCATTTAGCAATATCAGGGACAAAATCCAAATATGAGTACTTCTGTTCTGTTTAATACCAGTGATGTAATTGTTTTTAAAGTGCTAGAAAATGATCACAAACCTGACTTCGTAACAAAAATCGCTATAAAACGTTAACAGGCATTGGTATTCATTAAAGACAAGACTGTTAGCATTAAAATTAGCAATAAAGGTGTTAATGATACTACTTTGAAGACTGACGTTGGAGAAAGGAATTTAAAAAAAATCGATTTCCCGAATTAATCAATCTCAATCCAATTCATATTGCTGGAATAAACTTAACTGGAATAAAATTAACGGCTAATAAAAAATTAGTATCCATTTCTGACTGTAAAGTCTCTTTATCGCCTTAGTCTCTAAGGCCTGACGTAGCCCAGTGGTCAGGAGCGAGAGTGCATAGCACACGTTCCTTGAGTGGACCGCGGTTCAGGCCCGTGACTACTAAATACGATAAATATTTGTATTGACGATTTATTGGAAACTCTACTGACTTGGTTGTCGTGCCGGAGTATAAACAGAATATTTATTTATTATTATTATCAGACTGAAAACTTGAACGAAAATCATTAGGAAGAGAGAGAAATACGGCACTTTTACAATTTTAAACTCACTCCTCATCTTTTTAATTAGATTCATGCTTTTCGACCGTTTTCCAGTTGCGGAACCCCTTTTGAAAAACCAACACACACACACACACACACAGTATATATTATTTCAATAAAGCTCTTTATCCATAAACGGCAAATTATAACAAAGATCATATCTCAAATACATTTGTACAACGCATACCTGCTTCACCCCACTAGTCAATTCAGTTCAGTTTATACTACGTTTTCCCAAATGTCAGACGTTTGGAAAAACATAACGTTTCTAATCACTATAGGGCTAGAAAAATCATCTTGTTCGGAGACTGCATATTTGTAAATAGTTATCCCACTGGGCATATGTTGATTGTTATGCTGTAGAAAGGATATATCAGTCCTTGCCCAGTGGATAACATTATAAGTTAGAATTGATATTACACAGTTTAGGTAATTAATCACATAACGTTTTATTTCTTTCTTAATCCTTTCTACATTTGCCTTTAATCTGCTAATCACATTATAGCGTCTTTATCTATTCAAATATCACTTTTATAATTAACATTAGTATTTTAAAAATTAACCGTAAATAACATATACATGTACTAATTTAATAATCGCATGGAGTCCTATTCTATACAAAATTTGCCATTCATCAAACAAATACATTAATTTAGAGTAGTGAACGCTAACGCTTAGATTTAATCATTAAAATAATTACAATAACTATCAGACTAATGCAGGGTAGCAAATGGCCAGGTGCCACCACTGAAACCCTTATAAATCCAGCGGTAGACTCGAAATCCTCCCTTTATGTCACTACAATATAATTGTAGTGAATTTTATGCTGATACATACCCGTTGGGCTTGGGTTCCAATCCCAGGTACTGTTAAATACCAAGCATAGGTTAAAATTAACATTCGGTCGCAAATTTTCCACAATTTATTTTGGCTATGGCTATGTTAAAAATGAAAAGATGAAAATAAATTATATAAAAGAAGTAAAACTGTTATTCGGACTGCAGAAACGGATATGCATGACATTCTTTTTGCATGACATTCTTTTTCTGAATGAATGTTCAGAGCCCTACCTCGTCAGGGCTCTGAACATTCATTCAGAGCCCTGGCGAGGTAGCGGAGGGATAGCCACGTGGATGAATGAATTTTCTAATTACCCCGCTTTTATCCCCCCTTTCTATTCTATTTCTCCTCTCTTCTTTCTTTTTCCTTTACTTTTCCCTGTTATATTATTTTTCTCTTTTATTTTCGTTATATTTGTTAAATTACTATAGTTAGTTATTTAAGATATAAGTTTATATGGAATTAGTGTTTAATTCTTATAAACCTGGGCGAACTAGTTGCCGCTAACACTCTAAATTGTTAGTCAGCACTATTTGGCCAAAATGCCTGAAATGCAATGATGTTATATATGCACCTACAACTCATACAGGGATCCTAAATTACACAGAACCTTGTACCAAAAAAAAAACTAATTTAAAAATGTGCGTATAATGTTTACTTGTTAAATATAGCATAGCATTAAAGCCAGACATTAGCACAAACTTAAAAAAATCAAATAACAAAACAACTAAGGTTAATTCTTTGTAATAATAATAATAATAATATATCGAATAAATACATGTACAAATCAAATAAAAAATCAGTAAATATATATTTGTAGGCCAGATTCCTAATAAATAATTAATGAATTATTTCATTTTAATAAATAAATTAGAATGATGATTAAAGAAAAATAAAAATAATGTCAGCAGCATGGCAAGACAGAAGAGAGAAAATAGTCAAAATTAAACATAACGATCAAACCAACAGGGAGGGAAGAGAATGGTAACAAGAGTAAAAATATTGCAGCAGAAACATGGTGGTGATTTTTCCACATAAATTTGGACTTAGTGCCCGTCAGAGTGGGAGCCGTTAAAATTTTATTTTAACGGCTTAAATATTGATTATTATTTTATTATCTTTGCATTTAGATTTTCTAAATTATATTGGAGAGTTTCTGCTGCAATATTTTTATTCTTGTTACTTTTCTCTTCCCTCCCCTCCCTGTTGGTTTGATCGTTATGTTTAATTTTGACTATTTTCGCTCTTCTGTCTTGTCATGCTGGCATTATTTTTATTTTTTTAATCATTATTCTAATTTATTTTAATATTTCAAGCATCGTGTAGAGGAATATGCTTTTTGCTGCCTCTGATGTTTGCTTTACCTTTTTATATTTTATTATTAAAGATTCAGTTTTCAACTATTTCAAACATTATTTTCGACTGTTTCAAACATTATTCAATAAATATATATATATATATATATTGAACAAAACCATTTTTTAAGTAAATTAAATATGCTTTTATATTTGCACAAAAAACACTTTATACAACTACAGAATGAGGCATGCTTATAAAAAAGTAAGCAAAATCATCGTCTTTTGGATAATGAACATATTCATTTCACTAATTTTTCTATTCAGTATTTTACATTTTCTCATATCCTCCCTTATAATTCACCCATCATGCCATTTAACTACGTCATTACTCCTAACGACATGGAGTGCAAAAATCTGTATTCTGTAAATAATAAATAAAAACACCAGTTTCAGTAATTCTAATCAATAAGAATACTACTATTCAACCACAACTGGCGAACGGCTAGTTCTCATATTCTCAGACGTGGCCGAGAAAGGTTGAATTAATAGCATAGAATCATCTTACCTGTTTGTTTCTCCCCGACATTAGTTTATTCTCAGAAACGCAGCACTTTAATCCTTGGCACATACTGTTTTCTTCAGAGATTTTCAGTTTACAAACACATTTCGCAAGAAAAACATTTAGCGTGGACTGCAGCGGCACTAATATCTCGCTATCTATGTACATACGGTTTGAAAACTAAATTCATGTTACGGATTATACATACTTTTCTCTTCTACTTAATCAAATGCAAGCAGAAATGCATTCTGTATATTCTAATGAATAGTCGACTTTCATGACAGAGATTTTGGAATTTTACTTTATACTAAAATACATGATAATTCCATAATGACACCGTACTCTCACAAACAATTCACTCCGTCGGCTGCTTTTGGAATTACCGCCCTCTAATGTTAAAAAATTAACAACTGGAAAATAAAACAAAACTTTTTGAATTTAAAATTACAGAAATTAGACATTTTTCGCTTAATAAATTAACTTAGCCAAACAAGCAGAAAATATATTCTGTATTTATATTTTAGAAGTGGTAATCGATTACCCTGCCAGAGATTTGAAAAGTTTACTTTATATTAAAATGAATTATTATAGCATTCGAACACATCGGTTACAAGCGTAAACAAGCATTCTCTGCTTGCCAATGCCCTCTAATGTTAAAAAATTGAAATATCATAAATATTAAACACATTTTTGCTCTTTAAATCAGAAGTTCTTTAATTTTGCTTAATGTCAAAATAAAAATTAAGAAGCAAGCCAAAATAAAAAGAAATTTTGGAGTTCAAAAATGAAATGAGACGAAATCAGAATAACTTCCCTCAGAGATCGAAATTTTATGTTGTGAAATAACATGAAGGCAAGAAAAAAGTAAACTGAAATCGATGGTTTATTTCTACATTTTTTCGAGAAAGCACCTTTAGTTATTATTATCTGAAACAGAGTACAGATATTCAGAACTAAGTTCATGAGCTTTTTATAACAGATGTAATGAATTATCTTCCTAAATACAGAATCTGCGAAACTGGTATAAATAATCCATCATCATTTAAAATAAATCTTGAATTTGTAAAATTTGTAACATTAGTTTCAATTTCGATTTCAGAGATTATGGAAAAATTATTTCATGAAGTTGAATTTGTGACTCCTTAAATAATTTTTAATGGACATTTATAGAATAATTAAATGCTCCTCTAATTCAAATTTTAATTGATTAATTAAAATGAATTAAATTTTTAATTTTACATATTACTTAGTTAATAGGAATGATTATTCATTGGAGGAATATTTATAGATTCATTAAATTGTTCAACCATGAGGATTCTGGTAGCTTTATCATCTTCGCCATTCTTGTATTAGCTTGTTTAGATTTACTGATTTGTCTCCACCTTTAGGGAAGTAAATGAAGATAATGTAATCTGCAGGGATCTTACCTATACCTACGCCGCAGAGGCTCTCACAGCACAGGTATGTAAAAGCAAATGTGCTCAATATATATGAGGTGTGGCAATAACGTTCCTGATTAGTGCAATAAAAAGAACACAAAGTGAAGGAGTTCAAAAAAATATTTAGAACTCCTTCACCACCTGATTGAATGCACTTATTTCACAGTTCTAAAAGTTTATGAAAGCTTCAGCGAATGTGCTCAAAGAGCTGATGTTCAGTTCGGTGGTTGCGTTTTTCTTTACGTCCTCAACATCCTGAAATCTCTTTCCTTTGAGGGCGGTTTCCACTTCGGGAAAGGGGAAAAACCTGCTGGTGCTAGATTGAGAGAGTCCGATGGATGGTTGATCTGTACAATGCTATGTTTCGTCATGTTTCTTTATAGTATTCAAACACTAGTATGACTTAACGTTTGACATTTCATACCTTTCTGCTGCAGATTTTCCCTGTTTGAAGCAAAATTTGATATTCGTTCGTTGCTCCATTGAAAAATCGTGACACGGAACGTTAACGCAACAAATGAAACTGATTGTTACTTGCAACGTGTCGCCCTACTGGGCAGTCTCTTTACCACTAACTACTGGACAGTCTCTTTACCACTAACTACCGGACAGTCTCTTTACCACTATCGACTGGAGAAAGTTTGAACTACAACATGCCACTTCCATTTATTTCATATTCATCTAACGTGACCCCAACGGTACCGGTCCGAGAACTTTATTGCCTCGCCGCGTTGTACACAGCGTTTCAATTAAAAGGCTTTGCAGTTTAGCTCGCTTATTTTTAGGTCTAGGCAATTTTTCGTTTGGACCTTTAAGTTATATCTCGTATGAAATTTTAAATTTAATGTTGACATTGGACTACGCCAGTGTTTCTCAAAGGGTGTGCCGCGTCACATTAGTGTGCCACAAAATTTTCCAAGTGTGCCGCGAAATCTTAAAAAAAAACTAGCGTCGTTTTTATTTTAACATCATTGTCCGAATATTTTATTTTGGTTGTAAGAATTGTTTGCATAACACAAATATAATATAAGTATAAATAAAAAAATTGTTAATATTATTTTTCGTTCTATTTATTTAATTTAGAAATTTCTTCTTCTATGACTACGTAGGTGTGCCGCGAAATTTTTCTTCTTTGGAAAATGTTCCACGAGAGTAAAAAGATTGAGAAACACTGGACTACGCATTACTCTTTTGATTTTTACCATTTCTAAGCTTAAACTTGCTAGATTACCTGCATTTTTCTAATAGGAAGGTTATTCGCCGTCCTTGGTTTTGTCTGCAAATATCATCAGTGTACTTCCGAAACGAACGTAAACTAATTTTATTTGAAGAAAAAATAATAATAAACGTTGTATGTGATGTAAACGCCGGAACTTTTTGATACATGCGTTTAGCTGTACAGAGTAGCTGCCTAGTCTTGTCTTTTTTTTTTTTTTAATTGAAATAAAATGGTTTAAAAGTATACTTCTGAAACATTCATTTCAGAAGGATAGTGATGACATTTTTATTTACTTGAACGAAGAACAAGTTTTCTTGGACGAAGATCCCAGGACGAAGAACAACTTTTCCATTGAGAAAAATCAGACAAAGTATTATGCGAAATGTGATATTTGACTAGCATTGAAAAATTATCGAATGTTGCTGAGTAAAACGCTAACTTATGCCATACAAGACGGGAGGCGCTGCTTTTTTTTTTTTTTTTTTGTAAATTTTACGTGGTCGTTAATTAGCATATTTCGGGATGGAATTCATAAATTGACACAAAAAATGCATTGTCCATTTTAAACTCTAGAGATCCTGTATGGGCTACTATAAGTGGCTAGAAGGAACACAAAGTCCTGTGATTATATAATGTGCTTAGGGTCTAACGGCACTAGTGTTTTCCCCCATCTCCGAGTAGCATACATTGTCGTGTGATACAGAAAACTGTAGTGGCCAGAGATTTAAAAGTGTATGGATATTGTAGAGTGTAATGTTTTGTATCGTTGTTCATCTGGCCTTTTAACCGTTGGGTCCCTAGTGGAGCCCACCGTTTGCCACACTACGCCCCGTGGAAGCAGATCAGGTACCCAGTAATTTTTTTATAGTACTCTGGCAGGGGCTGCCACCTAGTTTCCTGAGATTTCAGTGGTTAGGACCTAAAAAAAAAAAAAAAAAGGAAATATTAGAACTGGGTTTGGCCAAAAGGAATATGGATACTTAAGTTATGTGATTGCATAATGGGTGGATGTGTATAAGAATAACTATAAGTTGATCTATGGGCTGTAGTGTGCCGAAGAATCGGAAGGGGGAGGGGAGAGGCTCGCGTGAGCTCCTGCCTAAAAATATAATAAACTTTAACAGATTATTTTAATCTCCTAATGACCCTTAACTGAAATGCTTCAAGCGAACTCCTTATATGCAGTTACTATTAGCATAGTTAATGTCCACGATATGTCATGGATGCAATATATTAAATATCAGATATCAACATATAAAATTGATCAATTTTAACCGTTCCCAAGAGCATAGCAAAACTGCGAACTAAAGTTTACATCTCCGACCAGCTTCATTAAAATAAATTTTTCCATTTTCCGAGATTACTAGAAGTAAATAACTATAAATTTTCACTACTTAATTTATTAATAATATACAAAATTAATTGTTTCAATTCGCCGCATATACCTCACAACATAATATTCATTCATGTTCACTGTACTACCCCTTGTTTATTTCCTCTTGGATTTTAATAAAAATAGAATAATGGAAATTAATAACATAAAAGAACTCTTCAAAAATAGTAACTGTTCAGGTGGATGTGTTTATTATATATATATTTTATATATATATATATATATATATATATATATATATATATATATATTATATATATATATTTATATTTATATTATTATATATATTTATTATATATATTTATATAATAATATATATATATATATATATATATATATATATATATATATATATATATATATATATATATATATATATATATATATATATATATTATATAGTTATATATATATTATTATATATATATTATTATATATATATTTGTATATGCAAGTTTATTCCTTTTTTTATTGCAAAAGCAAAAGTTATGATACATCAATGTATTTCTTCTCTATACTGCATGTTTGCTATGGTCGCCTTGTCCCTACTTCAGTGGACCCCCATAAAAGGATATTGGTTTTGTCATTCATGAAGAGGTTTTAGTAGAATTCCGCCGGAGACTGGAGAAATTTCTAAAGTTCTTTTCAATCGGGGTTGTAATAAGCAGAACTCAAGCCCTTGATGGTAGCCAGTGCTTATACTCACCGTTCTCCTATACTGGGTGAAAAAGAAAGCGTTGGAATCAGAGTGAAGCAAGGAATCTCCATGGGCCGTTATCACAACGTGGTCAAGTTAGTCAGTCTCAGGGGAAAAGTGTAGAAATATAAATAATCCTAAAAAAGTATAAATAACCCATTAAGAATCAAGTTTAACATTCGTATGGGCCACGAGATCCAAGGAAACTAGGCTTTTGCTACTTCAATCAGAATTACATTCTTTAAGAACATGAGTACAAATTATTATATTAGGGCCACCCGTAATCTCTTACCCATACATGTATTATGACTATAAATTGCGTGTGTTTGCTGGTCGATTTACCTGTTTTGCTGGACGAAAAAACTCCCGTTTCTGGGAAAGAAACCTTGCTATCTATGCCTGAGATCGACTAATTCAGCCACTGAGTGAAAAAAGCCCACTAAAGTTCCTCGCGTCATCGACGGGATTCGAACCCTTTTCCACCCGGTGTGGGGAGGACGGTGACGATACCACTGTGCTACCGCGCAGACAGAACACGAGTACAAATAATAACAGACCTTGGCAACAGCCAAGCACCCATTTAGACAAACAACAGTTATTTCAAGAACATAAAGCAAGGAGAACTATACGCAAGAGAATTTATAAAATAATTGGTTGTTAATTGATTAATTAATTTCTTTATTCATTATGCACATCACAATATATAGGTCGAACCACAGATATTTATAAATATCTGGTGGCTGGTTAGTTATTTACAAATAAGATACTGTATGAAAAATTCGAAGCACAAGATACTATTCTGAGCAATGATCCAGTCTAAAATTCGATCGAAGTAAACAGGTCACATCGACAGACTAGTAAAGATTTTCCTTGCTATATAAAGTGGAAAAAGTTTGAGTTACTGGTAAAATCCTAGCTCGATTCCAGGCTGACTAAAAGATAGGAGATAGAATGTATTCATAAATCGTCAGGGGACGCAACACCAATCCTTGAGGGAACAAGGTTTGGTGTTGGGTCTCCTGTTTTTAACTTCATAAATGATATTGATAATGGTATCTAAAGAAAGCTGTAAAGGTTTTCTGATGATTTGAAGGCGAGAAGTTTGGTTAATAGTTCTTGCCAACCCATGATGCTTCAAAATGACTTGAATTGGATGCATATATGATCCGAAAAATGGAAATTGAAGCAATCAATTCCCATTTTTCGTTTTTCCAAATACTTCTGAATTCTGCATTTAGAGAACAGAAATTCTGGAGCTGCATATAAACTTGGCGGGGGGGATGAATCTAAAAGTCGCCGGGTAAAGCGAAAAAGACTTAGGTTAAAGATTTAGTCTAACATTAAATTTTCTATGCACCGTGAATAAGTTGCTAGGTCGGCACATAGTGACCTGTCCATGATTTAATGGACCTTTGCTAGTAGGGAAAAGGTCATTATTATCCTTCTGCACAAGTTGATGGTTAGATCGCATTTGGGGTATTATATTCGTCCCTGGAGACCGTACCTAAAAAAAGACATAGAACTTCAGGAGAAAGTTTAAAGAAGGGTGAACTAGATTAAATGGTACAGACTGCAGTGGACTGCAATGGACTTAAATGGACGCTTAAATGGTGCGGATTGCAAAGTTTGACAACTAGACATCTGGTGGGGGGAACAACTGATTGAAGTGTACAAAGCGCTGAGGGGGGTAAAAAGCGCTGAAAGGGGGTTGTGTAAAATGAATTGGGAAGGTCTATTTTGACTCGTACGTGAGACAAAAAACAAAAGGACACGAAAAGAAAATGTCAGAGAATAATAGATGACTGGATCTCACGGGCAGCGGATTGTTGAATTTTGGAATAAGTTGCCGCTAAACTTCGCAGAGGCGCTATTATTATTATTATTATTATTATTATTTTTAATTTTTATTATTATTATTTTTTTGCTTTGTTTTTATTGATACAGAAAAAGTCCACTTCCTTACATAATTTGGCCTTACTGATACTAATAATAATATTTATTGTTTCCTTATTATTGAATTAATTTCAACACAACTGCATTTCTTCTTATTATTGAATTAATTTCAACACAACTACATTTCTTCTTATTATTGATATCATATTATTGATTGTTTTTTTATTTGTTTTCCATAGGATGCATTTCCCGTCATCTCAAAAATTATGCAAAAGGTAAGACGAAATCGCTTCAGATATTTTAGGTAAAAATAATAATAAGGGCAGAAATTAAATTTGATTCCTTCGGCCATAGCCGAGGGGTCAGGAGTGGGAGTGCAGTAGCACACCCTCTTTGACTATACCGGGGCTCAAGCACATACTGGATCAGAGTGGCAGATTATGGTCCATTGTCCTCCTCACTGCAAGATGGAGACCTCCTCAACGATTCATGTTGAGGAGGTCTCCATCATGCAGTGGATCGATAATGCCTGCAGTTAATTTTTTTTTTGCAGTCACCTTTGTTAAATTAATATTTTGTTATAGTTTAATAAAAAGTTCTAAAGAAATTTTATTTGAGACGTTTACAATTACTGACCGGAAACGAGGGAAGGACTAAAATTAATGCATGTTTAGTCTAATTTACTCTACATCTTTAATAATTAATACTCTGTTTATTCTAATATAGCATTAATATCTCTAATTAACACCCTGTTTACTTTATACAGGGCGGATTTTATTTCCCCCCTTAAAATTTGGTATTATTGACTTCAAAAATTAATTTATCTTACCTGACACTAATAAAAAAATATTGTTTATTTAAAATAATTATACATTAAAGGAACAAATTATAATCACCTAACTGCTAGAATGTTTGCAGCAACGTTTGAAATTGGCGCAATATAATACAATTTTTATATATTTTCTCTAGCTACCCTTGGAAATTGATGCTTGTATTCTGCAGAAAATCTTAAGGGCCTGTTGGAGACGTAAGTGTTCTTTTATTATTACATACTGCTAGTGTAGCACACAACTTGATCTTAATCATTAATTAAATATACCGAGGCATTTTTCTCTGCTCATTAATGTAACGAGCGGAGAAAAATTTATTAGAATGAAAGAAAATATGATGTTTAGTTCTGACAGATATTTAAAGATTGGTTCTCTTTATTTTGTACTCTAGAATATTTTCCATATTTATACATCGATTTACAGAAGTTTTAATTAGTTTCTTCTAATTTTATACCATTTTAAGCACTTCACTGCAGATATTAAATTGCGTTTTAATATCCATAGTAAAAAGAACATTAGCCATTGACACGAAAAATTTTACAATCCGTTCCGCAAGGAAGGGGGAGTTATAATAATTCAGTTCTAATTAATTACAAGATCGCAGGAAATCGTAATCATAAAGGCTATAGATCTGAAGAAGCAATATCCTCCAACATTTGTAGACCGAATGATCAACAGAACTCTCAACAATAGCTACAACCCCCTCTGAAGAATGAAAAAATCAACGAACCAGCTCATCATACTACACATTCCATGAATCAGCATCATTATAGCAAAAGCAGTAAAAAAAATCATAACATAACTACTGTATATTCTATGCTGGAACCCAATCCCTAAAACAGAAGCCTTCCAAGGATCAACATTAACCATCCAATCCAGAGGTCCGATGTACTGTATATAGTTGTACTATATACAGTTGTACTATATACAGTACTATAATCCTGCAACTCACCCTACATCAGCGAATCATATAGTAGATCAAAGAAAAGAATACAGGGACACAAGAAAGACACCCAACGTGGCAGATTCTACAAATCCGAAATAGTCGCCCACCCCCTTTCCTACAGAGTATCTTGGGGCTTGACAAACACTTTAGTACTTTCGGTAGAGGAAGCCTATTTTATACAATGTTAAGGAAGCCTATTTTATACAATGTTTCAGAAGCTCAGCAATAAACAAGAAACAAGGAGCCACCTTTCACAGCGCCTATTATAATCTATTCCAAGCGTGGAAAAGATCGCAAGAAAAAGAACCGCAACCTCGTCACCAGCACACCAGGAGGTAAACCCCGAGTAATAATATATATATATATACTCGAGCCCAAAACCATCTCATATAAAAACCTTCCCACTAGCTACACCAAAATCAACTTTATTTATATATAAATCCTCTCTCAGCCCTCTATACCAAGCTTTTCCAGCTTGGTATAGGAGAGTAACTCTAAAGATTCCAGATAAATTATATGAATGAATGAATTGATTAACGAATTAAATACTTATGATACACTAATTGTCTTTGTAAAATGTTGTAATTATTGTAAATTGGATAGTGTATATTATATAGTATAAAAATTGTAATTAAGACTGAATAATGTTGAATGTTATCAAATTACTCATAGAAGAATTATTCTGAAACCAAGCAACTGTAACGCCATCGGTAACTTCTACAACTTTAATTGTTTATTTAAGATAATTAGATTATTAATAGAATTTCGTAGATCTTTCTACAAAATTGTATCTCAAACCAATGTTCTAATCCCACACGCCTGAAAATGAGAAACAGTGAGTTCCCGAAACATAGCTAGAATTGTTTAAGTGTTTGGCATTGAGGTGTTTCAATCATTCAAACTATAGCATTCCAATAATAAATTACTTAAATCTTCACGTGATATAATATCTAGTAGTTTCAATTAATTAATTAATTATCTCATGAGGAATAATTCGGCTAACTACACAGAAACTTCAGTCTAGATGCACTACATATACATTATATTTATAAACCTGGTTATTAGTAAATAAATAAGAGGAGTATACCTCAATATAGTACGTGGAACACTTCCGTATGATACCCTCCAGAAATTAAAACGGAAAAAACGAAAAAATCGACAACTTACCGGTACATTAAAGTAAAATATAAATAATTAAATAATTAAAGTAAAATATAAATAATTAAATAATCAATTTAACACAATTCAAAATCAATTCAAAACAATTAAAATTCAAATTAACGCAATTAAAAGAATCTAACGAAAATATTCAAAACGATTTTCCTTCCTGAAGCTGACAATGCTTTTCGACCGACTGTCGTGATCACAGGAATGAAAATTACCGAATCAGGCTAAACCTGCAACTTAAATAGTGATTATATGTCTTCGCGCATGCGCGTAAAAGTCCACGCATCGGAGATCAAATATGGCCGCCGAACATTAACAGAATTCTCGTGTAATTTAATTTCAACGGTTTCTGCAATTAATAGTCGCGTATAATTACGTTGAACGTTAAGTATTTTGGCCTCGTTAAATAAAAAAGTATGTTTTTCGTTAATGGCATGAAAGGCTAATTCTGACGCTGCTGAACGAGAAGCACGAACTGAGGCTTCGTGTTGATTTACACGAATATTAAGAGAAAACCGCGTCGAACCCTGGTAAGACGAGTCGCAATCACCGCAAGAAATGTTGTATACTAGATCATTAATTTGTGTTGCGAACGCGGAAAGAACCGAGCGATTGTTCAGTATAGTGTGTAACTTTCGTATAGGCCTAGCTATAATTTTAAATTCGGTATCTTTAAAGAATCTGTTAAGCTGTTTGTGCCACTGTTCAACATATGGGACAGAAATAAAGTATTTTTTGATATTACTATTGTTGATTGGTGTAGTATTTTTTATCCTATCCTTAGCTTGTACCCTAATTCGATTTATTGTGTTAATGGGATAACCCCTGTTCAAGAATCTGCTAGTTAATATTTGTATTTCTGAGTCCAAAGCAGAATCCGTCGTTGAATATTTATAGGCATTTAGAAATTGATTAAAGATAATCGATCTTTTGTAGGTGAACGGGTGGTAGCTATTATAATGTAGAAGCATACCGGTGTTTGTGGGTTTTCGATAGATGCTAAATTGTATTTTGTTCGAGTCCCGGGTAAGCGTGAAATTTAGAAAGTTTAATGACTTTGTATCCGTATCTTCCCTTTCCAATGTAAATTTGAGTCTAGAATGAATATTATTAAACGAATGTAAAATGTCTTGGATAGTACTACTATCAGTAATAACTAGAACATCGTCTAAATACCTCCCATAGTATGTGATACGGGGACGAAAAGGTGTCAAATGTATCTGCTCAATCGTTGAGAGATAGATCTCTGACATTAAGCCACTCAGGCTCAAACCCATTGGTAATCCAAAAATTTGTTTGTACACCGTGTCTCGAAAGGTGATGTAGTTAGCCTCAACTTTTTATTTTGGCCTCGTTTTATTTAACGAGGCCAAAATACTTAACGTTCAACGTAATTATACGCGACTATTAATTGCAGAAACCGTTGAAATTAAATTACACGAGAATTCTCTTAATGTTCGGCGGCCATATTTGATCTCCGATGCGTGGACTTTTACGCGCATGCGCGAAGACATATAATCACTATTTAAGTTGCAGGTTTAGCCTGATTCGGTAATTTTCATTCCTGTGATCACGACAGTCGGTCGAAAAGCATTGTCAGCTTCAGGAAGGAAAATCGTTTTGAATATTTTCGTTAGATTCTTTTAATCGCGTTAATTTGAATTTTAATTGTTTTGAATTGATTTTGAATTGTGTTAAATTGATTATTTAATTATTTATATTTTACTTTAATTATTTAATTATTTATATTTTACTTTAATGTACCGGTAAGTTGCCGATTTTTTCGTTTTTTCCGTTTTAATTTCTGGAGGGTATCATACGGAAGTGTTCCACATACTATATAGAGGTATACTCCTCTTATTTATTTACTAATATTATTATCAACGTAGAACATATTACAGCTCTGATTCATACTATCTAAACCTGGTATGTACAAAGACTTTTTGCATTAAAGAGATTAATCCGCAGCAGACATTTTGGTTCATTTTAGCCATGGAGAGCTCTTCCGTCAGCATTCATTCTTCGTATTATTAAATCTCATTGGAATTAATTCAACGAGGTGTGCGCATTGCAGCCTGTATTCTTTGAGTGTCAGCTCGTCCTGAAACACTGCTGATGCACATTCAGTATACGAGTACGGTGTGCGCACTGACAGCTAGTCTTGAATACTTCTGGCTTTCTTGGATAATTCTTTAGAACCTTCGATAACAAGATAAAATCTTCCGAGGTCTTGTCAAAACAGGTGGTCTCCGTAGTCGACGTTTCAACTTTTGTGTGACCAACCACCTTTCACGCGAGTATGAATTTACCCCTGAAATTTTTCAGAATGCTAAGTTCCATCTTATAGCAACACACCAAGTAAAACAAACCACATTTAAATCGGCTCAGACTGTTTCCTTGTAGCATGGATTTTAAATGGCACCTCAAGCTTTTATAGCTTCATTCATACCTCTATGATACCGCACAGCTCCTAAAATATTTGCACAATCAAAAATTAAATTAAAATTGAATTAAATTAAATGATTACTGAAAAGACTGGTTTTATTAAAGTTATGTGAAAAATCACTTAAATTCCGATTATAAAACATGCTGCTTTAAATTGACAACAACTCTCATGATGTAACCCTTCTCTAACTGCTCCCGAACAACTTTGGCTGAAAGTAACAAGAAGCCTGAACCATCTAAATGCAGAACAACTCCTGTTTCAACTTTTTGGTCTGGAAAGTTGTTCGGTTGTGCACGCGGTCTACTCTAAAATCTATCCTGAAGAAAGCTGAGGTTTCATTGCAGGCTCGCTCCACATACTGGTTCCACATCCTTTAAGGAACGAATTGCCAATAAAATTGGAGTGCGCGCGCAAGTTAGAAAGATGAATACGAGGCATCATTTGCAAGCATCGTTTTTCCTGTGAATCACATCACCTTCAGGAGATACTATATCCCTGTATTCACCCATATGGCTCTAAGATAAAGCAGTTTCTCCCTAGCAGATCAGATACACTGAAGATGCACATCTAGCAATGATTCAGTATTTTAAGAGTATCTGAAATAAATTTGCATGCCCTCCAAACCCAGCTATTTAATGATGAATTTTCAATCATATGTCTAATGGCGACACTGACTTGCTGAACAAATTTACGACTAATCATTTTGTTAGTAATAACAGCATAAACACAAAAAGGTGGTGGGTCGACTTTTTAAAGGTGGATCTTTAAAAAGTATTGAGATTTGAAGGGCTCGACTTTGAGGTGATCTGTGCAGAACTTCAATTTCAAAACTGAGAAATACAAATATGTCTTATCTACTTCCCGCTGGATCATACCCCAGATAGGAATTTTTTTATCGACGGGACTCGAACATAGGTCTTTTCCATCCGGTGTGGGGGAACGGAGATTCTACCAACTGTGCTACCCACGAGGGCTCACACCCCAGATACTAGGATGGAATTCCATATGTGGATATCACGGAAGTTGCAACCAGCTTTTCCAACTTTCATAATGGGTGATTTTAACATGCCTCTTACAAGGCAAAAAAACAGCAAAGGCTGACTTAAGACGCTCTTTCTGCGTCTTTGGATTAGAACAACAACGCACTAATCCTACAAAGACAAATCAGATGTTGGAACTTCTATACCATAACTCCCTACGGTTGGAAAGATCAATGCCTAATTTTGCTTTTTCTTCCGACCATACTTAAATTGCTTTTAAATGTCCTGTGAAGTTCGAAAGTACCGAAACAAATGCTGTGACCTCGAGGAAACTTTTTACCCTTAAATACACGAATTTCGAAAAAATTCTCAAACTTTTAAGACCTTATAATTGGGAAGACTTTTTTAAACTTCCACTTGAAGAAGCAGTTAACTAACCCTCCGCCAATCTCTTAAGATTTGCTGACCTGAATGCGTCTGAAGTAATGCGCATTTCTCCCAGAACTAACTACTGGGTTTCTTCTGAGTTGAAAAGTGCCTTCCTGAAAAGGCAAAAACATTCCGAAAATGGAAAAGAACAGGGACCGACCAAGACCGCATTGGTTTCAAGACAGGGAGAGCCAATTTTCTAAAATTGAAAAGAGCTATGCACTATAAGTTAGTTTACAACCACTTGAAAGAAAATAAGCGGACATGCTGTAAGAATGTGGAGCAGTGCAATATGAGTCAATTCACGTTTAATGCATAGGCTGAATTAAACTTCAGACGACTTGAAGATAAAAGCAATATAAGCAATTTGAATATTAAGAAAACTACAAGACCAAACTTTGCAACTATTCACATTTCTAAAGAATCAACAATAAAGGTAGTCAACAAACTTCCTAATAAAGGATTGGCCACGATGGATTTCCCTGTTTCATATTAAAAAATGATAGTGTTTGTATTAGTGATATCCTCCACTACATAATGAAATTCTAAATACTGGCTCCACGCCTTTAATCTTGAAATCCTGTTAAGCCAAACTAGTTCCAAAATTCAAACCCCCAAAATGTTTGAAGGATTATAGACCAGTCTCGATTAGGTGCTCGCTTCTAAAAGTTTTTCAAAAAGCGATCCATCCAAGAATTGTTGATCACTGTTTCAGCCATCTTCTTCTTCCAGTCACATTGTTCCCTAAGGAGCTGTTGTGGCCATCAAGAAAATCCTCCAACTGCATCGGTCATATGCTATACGAGCGGCATCGCAAAATATCCAAAATATCACGCCCAAAAGTTCCTATCATTCCACCTAGTTGTAGGTCTTCCTTTAACATCAATTTTTGGAGTTAGTTTTGTTATGGTCTCTGTGGCATCAGATAATATGATGGTACGCCATTGCCTCTGTGGCATCAGATTGTACGCCATTGCCTGCCATATGGCCGATTTTGAAAGGGGCCGGCTTTAATCATAGGAAGAGTCATCATGCATCCCACGAGATGCTCTTGAAGAGGGAAGGTGACTACAGAAAAGTCCCACTTAGTGCCCCCCGATATTATTTTTTTTAATCTTCAGTGAGGTGGCGCATTATCACTCTTCCTCTCTCAATCTCCAGCTAATAATGTCCAATATATTAATGATTTTGAATTTTCTTAAACACATTTTAATGGTGGTTTGTACAGGCTTAGTCCCAATGAATAAATTTTAAATTATAGATAGATAAAACGTTAAGTATTTACGCTATGCTGCAACATAGGCAAACAATCATCTGACTGATAGAACTAAGAACGTTTCAACTGTCAAATAAACGCATGTCTATAAGTAGTTGAATACTACCTGATATAGCGCAAAAACACTCAACCCTAACTACAATGCAACTCATTAACAAGGTGATCACTAAGAACAATCAAATAACTCTTCTTAAAATAACATTTTAACATAAAATTCAGGAGCACACAGTAACCGCGTTAAGCATAGACACTGGCCAGTAGCGCCATAGTTTCAGCCATAGACTTGCATATTTCCATATTGTCATCAGTAAGTGATCTGCCATCACTAACCTGCTCCAAACTCTCTTTGAAATACCAAAGGCATTCCAAAATAAAAGACAATTAGATGTTATCTTCCTCGGCATAAAGGTTACATTGATAACCTCTCAGTAAACGCTCTTCTGCACATACTGCAGTTTCGTTTCGATATTACTGGAAACCTCCTTTAAGTCTTGTCTGGAATCCTAACCAATTGGGCAATGCTGGTTTACCACAACGGTGAGCAGCTAACTTTTAAAGTAACTAGAGGCGTTCTGCAGGATGGAATTTAATCCTCAACACTGTTTGCAGTATAACATGAACCGTTCTTGTCAGAAAATCCTAATTTTGTCGTACATGCTGATGACCTCAAGGTCCTCGTTCATCCAAACACTCCTGACTCTGCATAAAAAGTTAACCTGGAGATCCAAAAAGTAATGCTTGACTTAAATAATTATCTAGGTTCCATTGGACTCCACCTAAATAAATTAAAATCTGCACAAATCACGTTTTCGAAGAAGTGTGTAGAAAATTATGTCTGTGTCTTCATCGACCTGGCACAAATTCAGAAGGTAATTTTATATGTGGATCTGGGACATGAACCTCAGCTTCATTTATCACTCCAATGACCTAAAAACAAATTTTATTCTCTTCATTGGAGCCTTAATTAAGAATTAATAGGGCGGTCACAAACCAAAAGCTACTGGTACAATAGCTTTTAACGTGTGTTTACGTCATCATTCTTTATGCATCGGTCATCTGGTCATCTGCACCTGCTACATATCGAAAGCGTGTTACGCGTTGCAGTACTGGATGATGAGAAGCATGAATCGCAATTCTCAGTCGATATTAAAATCAGTCCTCTATGCCACACTTGCCATTTAAAAATGATAATACATTGTAGTCTCGAGGAACATAAACATATTGCAGCAATTAATTTCCCAACGAGGAATGCACCTGCAGTTAACAAAGTTGTGTCTTATGATCCTACAAGGAGAGAGAGAGAGAATTCGGTTTAGAAGCAGACTTACAAACTTTAGATATTTAAATATATAATATGTATTTAAATATATTATTCTCAAACAAAGTATTAGAATACTGTAATTTTCTTCAAATTAATCCTGGGAGTTTTTGTTCCAAAATAAAATATAGGATGTCAGCATTGCAGGAAATATATAATTTCTCCAGCTCTAGATCGCCCGTTGATTATTTCCAGCGACTCTGCCAGTTACAACTTATGAGCGTGTTTGATTGAATTCCCTTTCTCTCTCTGAATCTCCTATGAACTATGCATTTTCTCCTATGAACTATGAATATTTGAAGAGATTTTTATCTAACAACGTGTATGCAAATTGGGTATATGTATTAATAATAGGTTATTTTGGACATTCTTTAAATAACTTATTGCATAACTGAAAAGTTGTTAGAGAATGAACACCCTTCCAGCGGAACTGCTGTCCAGGGGGTGAAAATCCTGTACTAAACTGATAAATAAGTTAATAAACTTCTGGGGAAAGTCAGGCAAATTTTGGAAAGAATATAGCTAAAGCTATTAATAGTAGATAATACAGTTACCATAATTAGCTTCGTGCCTATGAAAATACTCTACATGTGATATTGATGTATATATTCATGCGTATATACTCCTGATGAACTGAGCAAAAAATCTTAAATTTTTACTTTGAATGCACTTGATTTTAACAATTGATATTGTTCTTTTAGCTCTGCAGCTGCTGTCTCAAAAGCCAAGTTTAGAATTATGTCGATACCTCATTATGCTTCGGGATGTATCCTTTAACATTTTTTTATTTGATAAATATTTAAATAGGACAATTTTAGATATGTTTCATTAGTAAGATACAGCAACACTTTTTGTTCTATATGGTTTTTAATTATAAATCTATGAAAATCGGATGTTAATAGCGAAAACCAATTTGATGTCTTCTTCCAGTCACATAGTTCTCTGAGGAGATGTTGTGGCCACTAACAAATTCCTCCAACTGCATCGATTGTGTGCTATACGAGCTGCATCGCCAAATGTTACGTCCAAAAGTTCACTGATCCCATCCTTCCACCTAGTTGCAGGTCTTCCTTTAACAGCAGTTTTTGGAGTTGGTTTTGTTATGGTCTCTGCGGAATCAGATAATGTGGTGGTATGCCATTGCCTACCACCATAGATGAGTAACAGCATAAAAATCTGACGAATGTCATACTCACACATCCTTTAGAAGCGAAAGGGAAGTTCTTGCATCAGTTATTTAATCAATGTGCATAATTTCAGTTTTGGATTTACAAAGGTTAAGTTTACAAACTAAACTGTGCCTTTACTTTTGTTTACTAGTATTTTGTTAATGGTCAATATACTTAAATTTTTCTTAACTTCAGGTGTAGAGTCTTATAACTGGTAAAATTAACAGAACAGAACTTTTGGGTATTTTGTACACTCTTCAATACTGGAAGGTAAATACACATGTTTTCGAATTTAAACTACTAGCTACAGATTTTTTTCTTCAATCTACTAATTAAATATAAAATAAGGTTCTATTTTATTTATAATAACAGCACAGCTTACTCTAGATTGCTGTACTGTTATTTATAATGACAACACCGCAATCTAGAATAAGTTCAAAGGCTTGCTTGCCGTTTAGTCAACTCGGTATTTTGTACCTTTGCTGGATTTTTATATATTTGCTAGTTTTGATGACATACATGACATTATATTACTCTTCCGTACGATAACCGTTTCGTGAATCAACTTTTATTATTATTTAAGACCAGACTATCCTAAAAGATGTTGCAGTGCTCTGTTTCAAGCAAACATGTTACATCACAACAGAATCACTTGAGAAGGAAAGAAAATTAATAGTGGAGGGATCCGTTATGAAAAAAGTAATCAAGGAATTAATTGCATTATATCAAATATAATCAAAATGCATTCAAGTAGGTTTCGCCCTTTGGCTGACACACTCTCCATTCTCAAGAAGAGAAAACCTGGTTTCTTGAAAGCTTATATTTTTCGGTTGTTTCCTCATTCGTCATGGCATCCATCAACTGGGATATAAAAAATATCTGCTATGCTGCTAATTGATAAACATTTTCTGCTTGTAAATATTCTCCATACAGCGTGCGTGGCTTTGTGATGAATACTTTTTCAAAAGCCACGATATCAGTATCTTAGATTCGCATATGTTAAAATTAATTTATCACAGGATAAGTTAGAATTCCGATATTTTAAATTTAATAAAAAAATCGACTGTTAAGTAACGATTTCAGATGACTATTAATACAAATGAATAGTTCTAGCCTCTTAATTTCTAGAAGCACAATAATTACTGTTATCCAGATTGACCTGCCTGGGTACAGGATTTGTTGGTATTCACTGGGATTACATATCTCCAGTGTATGAAGAATTTTTAGACTGATCCTTGTACAACGTGAATCTGTACTCGTACGGATCTGATTGCAAGCAGAAAACGAAAATCGATTACTGTTGGCATATGTGTGTATGTATTCTGAAAAAGGTAGCACCTGAACTTGAAATCGACTATGCTGATATCATTTTTAAAACAAATTTTGAAAAACCATTTGGCAAGTTTTCTCCGCATGATGTGGCGAAAACAGAATAATAATAAATATTATTTGTTATTATTATTATTAAATCTGTTTATTGCTCTGCTCAAAAGATACTCCCCGGACAGTAGTAAACTAGGGGAGGGGTGATATTTACATTCAAAGGTTAAGATAGGGACATGTGTCCGGGGGTTACATGGAGCACACGTATGCTTAACCTGAAACGTACAGAATTTACAATTTTTTTTTATTTTATATACTTAAAAATTGTGGAATATCGAAGTATCCAAAATTAAGAAGGAAATTATTCTATCAAAAAGCGCACTACAAAAATATGAAATATATGTACAAAAATATAAAGGATTTAGGCAGTACATCACCAGTCGTTGCCCGTGGTATCTCTTCAACCTTGACTATCTTGGCGCTCACTGCCAGGCTTCTTTAGAGTAATAGATGCCAAGGGAAGGGATCAGTAACGGCTTCACTTCATTTTATTTTAAATTTATCGTGTCATGGAAAGCATTGTTGTAGCAAGTTATTTTCCTTCTGGTGGTGTTCTTGTGAGTAACAAAGGTGGATTTGTGTATGTGTCCATGGATTCATCCTGCCGGTTATCAATAATGAAGCTTGTGGCAGCTGAGTAATGCTGTGGATAGTGGTGCATATTGGGATCCTTGATACCAGTGGAGCCATAAGTTTCCGATAAGGCACATCCTTAATGATTGTAACGTATCCATCTAAGAATGGGTTTTCTTCTAACAGGATACTGTTCCATGTCATAAGACCAGAATTATACAGAACTGGTTCCAGGAATCAGAGTAGGAATTCAGGCACTGCAGTGCCTCTCCAATTACCAGATATCAATCCAAATGAAAACCTGTGGGATGAAGAGGAATGAGCTCTTCGGATTAGAGAGCGGCATCCATCCAATTTGCAAAAATTGTGAGAAGCAATTGAGTCAACATGGACAAGCATCCATGTGGTATACTTTCGACATCTTGTTGAGTTCGTTCCATGTCGAATCCAGCCTGTTCTGGGGACTAAAAATATGTCACTCTAGGACCACTTGGAATATACTTTCATCTGCCCAAGTATTATTATTTTCGTGAATTCTCTGGTCAGTTTGTCTGTTTGCTGGAAGAAAACACCGAGGGAGGAGAGAACCTTGCTATCTACGCCTAAGACCGACCAACTGAGCCACTGAGTGAAAAAAAAAAACCATAAAAGTTCCTCTCGTTATTGATGGGATGCGAATTCAAGCCTTTTCCAGCCGGTGTGGGGAAGGTGGTGATTATACTCGCTGTACTGCTCACGAATTTTGACACAAGAATAAGGTGTTAGGTGTGCGCTTGTTAAGCGCCGAACCAACTGAGGCTGTAAAGCGTCAGTATATTGTGTTTCCGATTGAGTTTTTTGCTAGGTTTGCTGTTTTCCGAAGAAAGTACCATGCAACCCACATCACATGAGATCGACTCAGCCATTATGAAAGAAAAAAAAAAGCCCATAAAAATTCATTTTCTCTTTCACAGTTTTTGAATTCAGGCCTTTTCCTAGTGGACGTGGAAGAACAGTGATCATAACCACTCTACTCGCTTGGGCCAAGAGTGTGAGTGTGGCGTCAGGAGTCCCAGTAAATTGTATCCGTAAATTTCATGTATCGTGCTTAGATCGGTTTATATGATGGGCGAGAAACCCGAATTTCTTGGAAATAAAACCACGTGACTCTTGGCTGAGACCGGCTAACTCGTCCAAGTTGTAAAAAAAAGATTGTATTTCCTTATCGTTATCGGACTACAGTCACATAATTTATACAAAGTGGCGTGAAGATCTGTCCTCCATCCACTTCCAGAAGGAATAACGATGGTCGTTGTTATTTATTTTTATTTCATAACCTTAGTTTCGCCAGGGAACTGAGGCTGTGAGGAATCGATGTATTCGCTCTCTAAATCTCGCTTATTATATGGTTGATGTCTGTGTTTCTCTGGATGAAAAACCCGTGAATTTCAAGTAGAAAACAGCAGTGTGCAACTAATTCAGCCACAGTGCTAAAGAAAAATCAAAATAGTTCCTTTCGTTTAGACGAGAACCCGAACCCAGGCCTTTTTCATACGATGTAGAAAGAGAGCTATAATAAATCTGTACTAGCAGCTGTGATAGAGCATGAACTAAAGAATATTCTTAAAATAAAATTTATAATCATTTCAGAAAATGGAACTGAAACAGAAATTGAAAACTTATAACTTAAAAATAAATTTAATATATATACCAAAAAGAAAATAAAAATATGTATTTTTTCGTTTTCTATAAATTGCGAAGCGACCACAGCAAACATTTCAATCTTTAAAAAGTATTCCTTTTGATAAAAGTTTTTGATATTCCGGACTCAAATTAACTTATATTTCCTTCCATTAAAAAAAATTTGAACAACACGTGTAAGAAAAAAATAAAAATCTCAATGTTTAATGATGGTCTGAACATAAAGATAGGGTTTATGAGGTTAATACCTTATTCGTTACGTTACACCGCCCGCGGTTTTTCGTTTAAAAGATGACTAATTTGCTTATAAAATCGTTGAAACATCCTTTGATACAAAGGAAGAGCTTTATAATTATAGTTGATATTTTTTTTATTTTCAGGCAGCTTTCATGAAAATGGACCATTCAAATAGAGGCAGAACAAGCAGCTTCAACTTTCGCACAGTTCTGTGGGAAGCTGGTAGGTTATTATGAATTCCATAAAAATACTTTCTTATAATGCTAGATTAAAACATTATAATCATATTCTTTAACTGTTCTTTTTATCTGCGCAACACATGTAGTAATATCTTTATGTCACATGGATTTATAACTGCTTTTCTCCTTTTCTTCTTTTTTAGGTGTAACAGTAAGCAACAAGGTTTTGGAATGTCTTGTTCTAAGGTTTACAAAGAACAGTCTCCTTACCACAGAAGATTTCTTTTTGGCTCTAGTCAAGTTATATATTGCTCATGGTAAGTGACTGCGGATTTCTTTATAATAATTGGTTTCGATTATTGTTAATTGGATGCAATTGTTTATTTCCTAATTATCCAATGACGTAAAAGCTTTATCGTTTATGTTCCTCGTGGACAGCACAGCAGCAGCTATAATCGCTTTCCTCCCACAACCTGTAGCAATGACTAATTTCAAATCCCTTCAATGATGTGAGGAATATTTGGGCTTTTGTCACAATGACTCAGTTAGGCGGCCTCAGGCGAGGGTTTCATGGATTTTTCTCCTGGAAACTCTACTGTTTTGGCCACAGAATATACGTAATTTATACGTACAATATATGCTATTGCTTCAGCCTTAGTTCCTTTAGCGCTTAACGCACACACTCACCTTTCACTTAAGTCTAAATACTATACTGTACTGCTCTTGTGGGTAGCACAGTTGGTAGGATGGTAGTCCTCCCCACGCTGGATGGAAATAACTGAAATTCGAATCCTGTCATTGACGCGCGGAATTTTTATTGGTCCTTTTCACAACGTGGCTGAGTTAGTCGTCCTGAGGCGAGGGTAGCATGGTTTTTCGTCGAGCAAACAAAATCGACATCAGAACACACGCAATTTACAAACAATATACACGGAGCAACGTGGCCTTAGTCGCCGATGCTCCTAAAACCCTACAACAAATTCCATACTAGGATATCGTTAACGTTAAAACAAATAGCATTTGAAATCATGTGAATTATTAAAACTACAAAACAAGTTTAATTATTTGCATCTCTTTGGTTTTAAATTCTATTTCAAAAATAGTTTCATTTCGTTTTCTGTTTCCCTTAGAATGAATACCTGCAAAGTAAAAGTCTTCAGTACTTAATAGTTTAATAGCTTACTTATTTTTCTTTCTTTCAGAGAGGTTTACAACGTTGGAGAAGAAGATGAAAGAGAATGCATTATCGTTAGAGGAGGTGAGTCACGTTTGGTTAGGAAGAATCCACTGTTTTTAATTAATGCGCACACTGATGACCATTTAACCATGAAACTCTGAGCATATTTTTTACGGTACTGCAGTTTGCATTAATTTACATTGAGCATTTCAAATTTCTGTGTTACCACATTAATGCAGCTGTGAGTTGTAATATGAAAGAAACTGATTCAAATGAAGACAGGAAAAGTTACATAAAAAATTATTTATGCAGAAGATTCATTATTTTTCAACAGTCACCGCGTCTTACAGTTCTGCCTTTCCTCGAGAAAGTAATGTTGGGGGATGTCGTCAGAGAAGAATTTATTTGATTTCTGTCTGAGCCACTCAACCGCTACTTTTTGAACCTCGTCATCCGAGTAGAAGCTTTCTACCAATGCCTCTTTTGAGTGGTATAAAAATAATAATAATTTATATATAAGCCAGTAGAACAAGGAGGGGGTGGTAGCGCTTCGAAACGGAGATAATGATCTCGGTAGTTGCTTAGACACTGTGAGGATGCGAGTTCCAATGCTGTACGCAAAACCCTTTTGAGATCAAACTTCGACATTTGGTTAAAATTGCAGAATTCAAGCTCATGAGTACATTGCAGTGACCACTCCCTTTCCTGATGTTGAAAGCAGTTCTTTCCTTTCTTGATTTCTTCTAACTCTCTAAAATAACTCTTTTTGTCACACGGTGAATCCGAACCATTTCAGCTACTTTCCTGTAGCTGGGATGGTTCGGAATTTCTTTGGCTTGGAATGGCGTCACTCTTTATTAGCTCAGTTGATATCATACTGAAAGCAATGCGTCCCTGACTCATCTTCAGTTACTCTACAGTCTAGGAATTCATCTTCCTCTGCTTCTTACCGAATCAGCAACATAGAGTGCGCTTCAACTCGTTGTTTCAGCACATCTGCTAAGTCGATGAGAAACCAATTTTGCACATAGACACACGACTTTACTGAATTCCAGTTTCCTAGAGAAAAAGATAAACATATTTGATGCTTATATTCGCTTCCTCGCTCACATTTTTCAGAGTTAGTTTGGCGTAACAAGGCTTATTAACATGGCTAAGACAAGCAGAATCTTACAGATTATGGACTCCAATTTTAAGCATTTGGACCCATTTATAAATTCCCCATTGTGACATGGTGAGACCATACACGCTAAACATCCAATGAATTTCAGTCGGTACTAAAATTTATCGTAGGATGCAATGCAAGATGCCTTCTGCGAAAATAGCAATTGCACTTAGGAGTACCAATGAACGCAAAGCAACGAACGTTTGTCTTTTTACGCCAAAAGCACATTTGCCAAGGACTGTTTTTTTTTTTTTTCTGTTTTCATTTGAATCACTTTTGCATTTCCTTTAGTATTTCATAAAGTTTCATGAATATTAATTTATAAATTTTCTACATCACAGTGATGAAACTGACTCTCATCTCCTTTTCAGATGATTCTAATGACCATCTATTCGTGATGTCTGCTCTGGATACATATAACGAATTTCCATCGATAAGAATTGCTATCATCAGGACTAAGAAACCATTGCCTATCATGTGAAAGGAACCTCCGCGGAAATGAGAGAGAGAGAGAGAGAGAGAGAGAGAGAGAGAGAGAGGAGAGAGAGAGAGAGAGAGAGAGAGAGAGAGAGAGAGAGAGAGAGAGAGAGAGAGAGAGAATTCAAAGAAACGGCTAATTTAACAGTGGAAATATCCAGCTATAGTTCTGCTTATAGATGGTTGTAAATACCATATTTGTGACCACTAGCTCATCTCAAGTGATCAGATTACCACGTAATGTAACGAGATTGTCGAATGTTACACTACCCAAAGCAGCATCAGCGTTACCAACGTTGGGTAGAATGTTGTACATATTTTCTATTCAGGTGTATTATTTCATATAAATATATTTATTTAATGCATATTATTATGCTCGTCATGCCGGTGTAAAATAAGTAATATTTTTTTCCATTAATCAATAAGTTATTCTGTATTTTTTTCTGTAAATAAGAGCGTGACAGCAGAGACAGAGGCAAAAGAGCCCCCAACCTCCAGAATAAATCTGTCTACGTGTACATCTCTGAAAAATTAGAAATATTGATGAACATCGTTTTTTTTTTCATTAAAAAATGTTCTTCAAAATGCTGATTTTCATTACTTAGTTAAGATGTGTATTGTAGCTTGAATAACTGAGAAAGTGCAGATGTTGCCTTCACAGTTCAATGTATTTCATACCTCTAAGCCATGAATCTGCACGACAAAACAAAACAGTACAAAGAAATAAAAAAATGCTTTTAACAGCCATTTCAAATAACGACTGTTAAGTCACTTAATACTATTCCTCTGAATATAATTCTATAAAATAATTCAAACTCAATGATAAAAATCTATAAAAGATCTATAAAATAATTCAAATCCTTACAGCACAATTAAAATAAAAGAAAATTCATGTAATGAAAAAGAAAAGTTTGCGAAATATATGCTGCTTGAATGAGCGGTTCTGAATTAGTAATTAGAATGAGTATTTTTACTTTTATACTACTCGCTCCTTCTCTTCATTTGCATATTTTCTGTTGAAAGTAATGCAGGTTGGACACACTGTTCCTATTGCTGTCCACTGACTTTGAATCTGGGTAATATCTAGCAGTCCGCTAATTCCATGTGATCATTGTTAACGTTTCCACCAATATTGGTTTATCATCTAGCTAGAGGAGGACTGCTTTTTATTTTCTTTATACCAGGATTGACCAAACCACGACTCGCCTACCATATGCTTCACATATGCTACCATAGCCCACAGAGAAATATGATTTGAAGTAATCCATTGAAGAAAATAAAAAAAATAATAAAATATTCTCAAATAGGAAATGAATTGATCGCATTCGATTGTTATTTGCGAATATTCGTAAAAATGAATATTTTCATCGAATTGAATGAATGGCATTGGATTTAGAGATGAAAGCTACCCCAGAGAGCCAAATATTCATGGAAGTAGAAGTGCACACCTTCGTCCCTGGTTGTCATTGAAGTTGTGCACTTCTACTTCCTTGAGCATATTTTAATTCCGTGTTCACAATCTTAACTTATTTTAAATCATTTTAAATTATTTTAAACTACCTTAAGCCTCAAATTATTCTTCCATCCTAACTTCATGTATCGTAGCAGATTTATCTAAGGTGAGTACCACTCATTAAGCTTTATGCTATTCAAACTTTGAGTCAATTCCAAACGGTACATTAATACATTCTATAATCTAAGTATTAATGAATACCTTATTTAAAGACGGCGAAAAACTTTCATAATATTTTATTATTTAAGATCCATACAGAAATAAAACACCCGTACAAATGAGGTAGATTTAATACAAATTCTCATTTCAAATTAAGGATTTTTAGCTGCTAAATTGAGTAACTGTTAAGTATAATTTTGCATTATCATAAGGCGAAAGCATGGACGTCGAAAGAACTGCGGAGCATTTTGCTATCTGAATTCCAAACTTTACTGCTGTGTTTCAAAGAGTGTTAATTTTTATTATCATCTTTAATAAACAGTATTAGTAATTTTAAAAGGAGATGGATCATAAACAAAATATAGATATTTGTGTCAAAAACTAATAAGGACATATATAATTATAGGAATAATACTGATATTTTTATTAGTATAATTTCTGTAATTGATATAGACTGGTAGTGTAGGAATAATTCTGATAAATACCTTTCCTTAATTAACTGTGCAATTATAAATTAACCTAAAATCACTACATGCATTTCATGTTATTTTAATTGCAGGATTATCTTTTGCAGGCTTAGATTTTGGCATGGCTCTGTTTTCAGTATTTGGATGGATCCTTCTGTAGTCTCTATTAGCTACTGTGCGTGTTTCTAGATTGTCCAGTGAGCACTCTTAAGTACAAAGGTACGCGATCAAGTTATAGGGTAATATGTAAAATCTGAAGATTGCCCAATTATGCACAAAGAATCAAATTAAGCAGGTGGCCAGATTATGGACCTTTCATTCACTGTTCATATATTAATTTGGATCTTACGAAGAATTGAAAACTGCAATACTACTGTTAAATATCGCAGAAAATAATTCAAATTAAATGCTATGTTCTGAAAAGATCTATCATACAATGTGACATGTTTTTTTCTGAATCTGGCGAGGATTTTCCAAAGCTTTAAACAGCTTTCGCCAAAATGCAGCTTGAATCTTTGGATCTTCGTTCCACTCTAAGTAGATTTTGGTTTTAAAAAGATAATTTAACTGGGGAGTGACACTAGCAATTTGCAAATTCCCCAGTCTTATTAAAATGAGCCCTTGTCTCTCTTCATCCACAAGCACATGGTGGGCTAAATCGGTTTCAAACTTGCACCACGGACTTTTAAGGAAATTATTGGACACGATTAGCACTACTTTTCTGCTACATTTTATGCTGTCAATAATGCAGTCAGTGATTCCTCGACCAGCGACAAAGTCTCGTTCGTAGACACATAGTCGAAGGCCAGAGGTATCGTTTTCTAAGTTAGGAAGAAAATACTGGAACACCCAGTTAGAATCATCGTTACTGTAAGAAATAAAAGCATCGTATTGGAAATTTCTTAATTCTTGGGCTATTAGTGATTTACGCATGCGTAATCGATAGAAATATGCGCCGACTACTAAAAATAGTACGAATATTAGAACGACAGACAAAGTAGATAACAGACCCAGTTTATATGTGGATTCATTCTGTAAACAATTCTGAGCAAGAAGAAATGAGAGATTTGAGAGTGGCATATTGATCATATCAGAAGGGTTTTCACAGGCGTAATCTCTGCTTGGTCTGTTTCTCCAGAATTTATGAATTGTTACGTTTGTTTCATTGGCCCATCTTATGAAAGTCAATAAATCGCATTTACAAATAAAAGGATTCCCTGACAAATCTAAATTATTTAAATGAGAGAAATCCCCTATCATCGTAGTTGTCACTTCAGTTAGATGATTGAAGGACAGGTCCATAATAGCTAGATTAGTGTTATTTGCAAATAACGCTACGTTCCACTTTCTGATATCGTTTCTTGAGAGATTTACTTTGTTTAGTTGCGATAAATTATCAAATATCGCTGAGTTCAAGTTTCCAATTGCATTATGCGACAAATCTAAAGCTTCCAGTGAGTGGAGGCTATTTAACAAAGGTATGTGACTTTCCTGTATTTTAGCATTTCTAATAATTAAAGTATTCAAATTCTTCAAATCCATAAACAGGGGAAAAGGGTGAATTCCATGAGTTCCCAAGGAAAATATAGGGTTCTCACTCAAGTCAAGTTTAATGAGAGACTTTAACGGAAAGAACGAATGTCCTTCTATGTTCTCAATACCGCATCTTATCATCTCTAGTTCTTCCAACACTGTTAGCCCTACAAACATAAACTTTTTAATTGTCAGAAATGTTTTATAGGATAATATCAGTTGCCTTAAAAATTTCATATTTACAAAAAGATTTTCATGAAACTCGATCCGAAGTGATGTTTTTGGAAATCCGCTGATATCCAAGACTTCAAGGTGCGGAATGAGAACCGCTTTTGGGATAGAATTTAATTGATTCCTCGACATTTTCAATATTTTTAATCCCGTTAGATTTGAAAATGCATTTTCTGCAATATACTGAATATGAGTAAAACTTAGGCTTAGCTTCTTTAGTCCCGGATAGAAAGGAAATTGTCCTTCTTTTATTTCTGCGAATTCAGAACGAGCAATTTGCAGATCTTCTACCGACGTCTGTGCCAAGATCTTTAGAAGGGAAGTCGGAATATCATTAAAACCCAATTTTGACATATCCAAGACTAACACAGACATATTTTTAAATGTTTCAAAGATGTTTATAAGATTATTCGGCTTGAGTTTTTCATTTGCTCGAAGACTAAGAATTTGTAGTTTGTCAAGGGGTAAAAATGCAAGTGGATGAATGAAGCTTAATCCACAAAAAATTAGTTGAATGTGTTTCAGTTTACTTGCACTTAGGGGCATAAAATCAAACTGTTTGATTTTACTTAGGCTATTTGCTCCGAGATTTAGATAAACTAAGGATGGTACAGCAGATGGTGTCAGTGAGAGAACAATATCAGATATGCTAACAATCTCATTTCGTACCAGAATTATCTCTTGTAAGTTAAATAAACCAGCAAACGCCTCTGGTTCTATTATTTTGATTCCATTGGAAGCCAAATTGAGAGTTTGAAGTCGATTTAGACCGTGAAAACTTCTGTTTTTAATTATTTCGATTCTGTTCTGTAGGATTTCAAGTGTGCAAACTTCAGTAAAATGTTTAAATGAGTAAGGTGGGAGATTTTTAATGTTCGTTTCTTTTATCACTAAAGTTGATATATTTTTTTGTAGAGATGAAGGTATCTCGTAACATTTCTGTCCAGAACATTGGCAGCCCTTCGTGATGCAAATTATACTACAGCCATTACTCATTTTTGGTGGGTCCAAAGCATTGTCCAAGTCCAGAGAGGAAGACAGGTGTGATTCTAACCCTTTGAATTGCCATTCGGCCATCTGACATAAACTGATTGTTGTGGTACGAAGGAGTACGCTCATCACCAAAACCAGCAGCATGGTTTGTTTCCATTCAGGATTCAATAACAAAGAATTGCCAAGGTGTAAGCCATTCTGATATTGTCTGCAAAATACAAATAATATAAATTATCTCAAGTAATCTATTTATAAAGAAACTAATTATACATAAAATTTAAATTTGAATTCTTAAAATAAATCGAAAATTCTGCGAAACATATAAAAGTAATGTGTTAAGAGGATATTACTGCATTTGGTTGTTCATAACGAATTAATATGAAGTACACATAACACTAAACAAACCAATGAATACTTATGAGGTGAATTTTATTGCATACAAAGTGTATATAGTAGAGTACTTAAAGAAAGGGTATTTGAACTCCATGGTTCCAGCTTAAACTTATAGAAGTTCTATATTCATATACAGCATAAATCGTACTGTATCGTTATTCAAGCCCTCATTCTTGGAGTTGAAATTTTTCATTAGAATATTAGTCGGCAGCTAATCATAAATTATTTTAGTCAGATTGACACTAGCACGAATTCCCCCCCCCCCGTATGAGAATCGTCTCTGATTGGCACCCAGATACTACAGTGGCCTCCTTGCCTTAAGCGAAAAATAGTTAATAATTTAGTTTCTCCCCCAGAAGCGATTTGTAGTTGGCATTACTCTTGAAGAACTTGTTTTTTTCCTTAATTTACCTCTCTGTTGCATAACACACACATCCGTCATAATTCTTTCCAAAGTTACTCAAGGCCAGAGAAAATAGTCTTGGCAAAGCCATCTGATTGTCTGTCGAAATTATGTAAGGTGTAATAAAACAATGGTTGATTTTTCAAATGGAAATAAATTCTGCCTGCTCGCAAGGTTAAAACAAAACTGTAAAAAACATTGCGTCGTGCGTCTATTTTTCTATATACAACACAAATAATTACACACGCACAGATTCCATAATCGGTGAAACCGGAAGGAGAGTAAGAATGTAAGAGGGATTCAACTGAATGTATTGTCCATATATGTTTTTCAAAACAGTAGGAAGGACTGCATATAAAGAAAATGGTCGAATGACCACATCGCTTTACACACTAGTATCAATGACTGCATAAAACTGTCAAAAATAAAAGGAAGATTAAAAAAATCTGTTTTGCACACCACTGCAACCATGTGGATAAAAAATAAATTTGAAATAACGCTATGTAGTGATTATCCACGGATTAATTTTTGAAATTAAACACTCCATTACCACATTGACAATGCAAAATTAATTTATCAATTAATTGCTTTAACCTGATTCCTAAACTTATTTCAAAGGCAGGGATCCTGATTATTACAAAAAGCCAATTTTTTAATAAGTTTAGAAATCAGGTCAAAGCACTTAATTAAGGTAAAAAGAGTGGTTCATTACAAAAATTAATAAAAAACATAATAAAAATAAAACAGTAAAAATCAAAATATAAGAAATATAAATAAAAATAAACAAATGAGGCTATAATACACTGTTCGTCGCCATTGATTACGTACCTTGCTATTTGGAATCACGAAGTCTCCTATCCAACTTGGCTAGACATAGACTTTGGACAGTTATTAGGAATTTCAGCAGACGCAACTAAGACTACGAAACGTCAATATATAGTGACTCTAAACTGCGCGTGTACAGTGGTAGGTTTGCACTCCAGGATGAAAAACTTGATTTCCGGAGAACAAAAACCACGTAGCCTTCTCCCAAAAGTGATTAACGCGATAAACCAATAAGATTTCCTTCAGGCACGAAGAGAGTTATTTTTCTTGAAGACAGATTCCGGCGAAAGTCGAATAGCACTCGAAGAGATATATTCGACTTTTACCGGAATTGAATGCAATCTTTTTCATAAGGCACGAGAAAGCAGCGACACTATTCACTTTACTACCTGCGAGAGCCATAGAATCAAGTATTCTTATATTACTTCTGTAATAATGTTTCTACTTAGTAACTACTGTTCCTACTTAGTAAGATAAGTAAAATTCACTGCTCAGCAAAATTAACAGAATATTTAGAAAACGTGGTGGAACTCGTACAGCTTGTGATGAAGGGAGACTAAATTTGATACGGTGGTGTACCATAGAATAACGATGAAATAAGCAGACAGCAAGAAACTTCGGACAGGTACAAAGGACGTTTATAGGGATTGTATAAGAATTACCAGAAAGGTCACATTACAGAAGTCTATACAATATGCTCGAAAATATGTTCACATGACATCAGTACGGCGTATGATCTCCTCCAACAGCTAAACAGGTCTGACAGCGGCAAACCATGCTCGTGGGCAATGATAGAGGCTAGAATATTCTCTTCCCTTATATTTTCATTGATGCTGATGCAAATAATAATAATCTAGTTTATTTAAAAATCCATCCTTCATAGTGAATTCCTTTCCAATCAGTTAAAGGAAAATTGAAATCACACATAATAAGACATTCACACTTGCCTGCCCATTCCATTCGCAGGTGCAGGCTCATACCACATGGATTCTATGCTGGCATGCATAAGTTTTGAAAACGGGAAAGCGTTTGTAGAATTCAGGCTGCTTTTGTTAAAATATAACCCACCACCCTTTCTATCTTATCTGTCCTTCCTAAATACATACAGTGCATGTCATAGTGAAACTCATCATCCTATTTCTGGGCGGCACCACATTTCTTTAGTCCTGTTATGTTAAGCTTTGAGAATAGCGTATATAAAATTTATTAATATATCATAAATTCGCTGCCCAAAAAATTAGAAACCTTTTGCAATTGGCGTCAGCAGAGAATTAAACGAATCATGGGGGAGACAGATAATCTCATCAGTTTTCAGAAAGGTGTTGGAGCAGGTTTAGCAGAAGCCACAATTAAGAAAACAGAAAATCACTGATATCTCGAAAACAACCGTCTCTAAAGTATAAAATGGAGAGAAGATGAAAGGCAAATTCAGCTTGAAAAGGAAGAAATGGGGCAGAAAATCAGTACTTCAATATTGGAAATATTTCTCCAACAATATGGCTTGTTGGAGAAATATTTCCAAAACTTACTCTGATTGTCTAATTCTCCAGATCTGAATCCGGTTGAACAACAGTTGAGAAATATCCTCATGAAAGAATGGTCAAATCTGGAACAATAAAGTCCTTCAGACACCTTCCTTCTAATGGAATCTATACCACGACGTGTACTGGCTGTAATTGGAAAAACGGTGATCCTACCTACTAGATACTGAATAAAGGCTAAATTTTTCAGTGATGTAGAATAGGTTTTTTTGATTGCTTAATATCTTAGAAAATAACATGCAAATTTGTAAGTCAATGTCGTGGGTAGTTTCTAAAATTATTTTTTTTTATGTTGGTAATTGGAAGGAGAAGAATGATTATCCGGCAAATCGATCATTGTTAAGTAATAAAAATTTTGATTACTGTACGATAAGGGCAGAAATGCCAAAGAAAAAACTTGAAAGTACGACTGGAGTGTTTGAGGAGGTATCACCTGGTTAGGCTGTTGTTGCATGAGGGTCGAAAGAATTCACTAAATGATGGGAATCGCTTGAGAATATTCCAATGGTCCGGTCTGCCACCTGAAGAAATTAATTCTGAAACAACTGCCATCATTGAAGAAAATATTTCACGAAAACAGAACTATTAAAGTGTCCGAACTTGGAAAGTACTTAATATTTGTCTTGGAAGCATTTTGACAATAATACACGAGCAATTGCGAATGTTCGAAGTTTATGCAAGAATTGGGGTTCCCAGAAACCTTTCTATCATGATAAATATCAGAGGGAGAAGTCAGTCATCAAAATATGAATCTTTGCTAATTCTTTATCCTCTTTGGTGATCGGTGATGAGACTTGGATACGTTTTCATGGTCCTGAATCCAAATTAGAAAGGGTTCAGTGGAAGCATAAGGGGTCATCAACCCATAAAAACTTTTGAACCTTACACTTTTAATCATCAGCTGGAAAAGTGTTACCTTAATTTTCTGGGACACAAAAGGATTGTTGTTAACTGATTTACTTTGAACCTGTAATCATAATAACAGTGTAATAGTATGTCAGCTTTATGTGAAAGTTAAAATCTTCAACTCAGGAAAGTTGGATTATCAGATTTTTCTTCTCATTGACAATGCACCCTTGAAGCCCTGGCTGCACAGGCTAAAATTCATGAATGTAGATTTGAACAATTAAACTAATAACTCCCAATACGGCAAATCAAGACCCTCACCAAATCTCAGAAGAGCTAATATCCACTCTCTCAGCAATATCTACTTACCTCAAGCAATTTGATCTACGCATCGATCCTGAGAAGTCAGAAACCGTGGGTTTCTCCCTAAAACAAAACCCAACAAAAATCCATCCAGCCCTCAATGGAGCTTCCATCCGATTGTTCAAATCACATTAACCTAGGGATCAGATTCGACCCAAAGGTGCTGTTCAGCCAATGTGTAGTTATGTTTCGGACAAAATCCGCTAGACTGAGATGGATATGCAACATGTAACAGACAAATCCACCATGGTCCGATACATTTCAACAATAGTTTATCCCTCGCTTCTCTACGCTGCAGAGATTTGGGCATCCGCATATTCCTCTACCAAACTACTAAAAACTATTATTTTTATGTCACCCGAATAATTAAATTCATCTGCCGTGCATTGTGTATTATATCCGTAAATTGCGTGTGTTGTATAGCCGATTTGCCTGTTTTGCTGAACGAAAAACCCGAGTTGTCGTGGGAGGGGACCTTGCTATCTACGCCTGAGACCCGCTAACTGAGCCACAGACGGGGTGAAAAAAAGTCCATTCAAGTTCCTGGCGTCATCGACGGGATTCGAACCCGGGCCTTTTCCACCCGGTGTGGGTAGGACGGCAACGATACCACTGTGTTACCGCGCCGACCCATCTTCCTCTACCACCAAACCAATGTTCTCCTCCGAGTTCCGCTGAGCTTGTGTGCTTCTCAAGTGGGCTTCCCACAAGCTCAGCCTACCTAACCACCTCCAAACCACCGCCATCACACTCAAGATCCCAAGGCTCCACGGCTCATTGATGAAAGGTGACTCGTCATTACGGTCAAGCTCATGACTGGTCTCAATTGTGCATGGAGGATCCAAGTGGCGCATCTGCGAGGAACTCCGCAGCTATGCCCTCTTCAAACACGCCTTCATCTATCGGATGGGTTCCTTTCTCGGTAGTTGTTATCACGTGTCCAAGATCTAGATGTTGACTTCAACAAGTTTAGTCAGGATCCACAATATAGAAAAAGAATACTCCGTAGTGGGTGGCCAACGCCATCACTATCATAACTTGAGTCCCGATCAATGTATTCCTTTACTCAATTCAATGTATTCCTTTATTCAACTCAATTATGCATTTCGATGTGTACCCTAATCTCATATATTTCGTAACTAATGGTCTCTACACTCACTCACTGTTTAGTATACTCAATTCATTTCTCTATTTTTTTAATAATTATTTAAATTATTCATTGGTATTTTACTCTTTTATTTATTTATTTTTCTGTTTTATTCAGGCACCTTTGTTTTTATATTACATTGTTAACTCCTGGCCATTGTTCAGTGACGGGCAGGTGCAACTGCACTACTATGTTATTGTATATCTCTGTGTTACAATAAAGATTTCTCTCTAACTCCCGTAAAGCTCAGATCTGGCCCCAAGTACTATTATTTGTTTAGAAATCTCAAGTCTCCTCTTCGTGGAACTCATTTTAAAAATATGAAGATCTTGTTTTTATTGTTATTGGGTTTTAGGAACATTAGCGACTAAGGCCATGTTGCTCCCTATATACTGTCTGTAAATTGCATGTGTTCTGGGTCGATTTTCTGTTTGCTGTACGAAAATCCGAGTTTCTGGGAGGGAAAAAAACATGCTACCCTCGGCTGAGATCGACTAACTCGCCACGTTGGGAAAAAGGCCCATAAAAATTCCTCTCGCCATCGACGGGACTCTAACTCAGGTCTTTTTCGCCCGGGTGTATAGGGATGAGAGCGATCATGAAGAGCAGTTCAGTTAAAATAAAAAAAATAAAAAAACACTGGTTTGATGCCGAACCTGAAGAATTTATTGTCCTTTGCAGATTAAATACAATAACTATATTGAACTTCGAGGTGGATATATTTAAAAAAACATTTTTGCACCATCTGTATCGTTTATACTCTCCGTTCTCAGAACGTTTTGATTATCCCTCTTATCCTCTTATTAGCTTTTGTTGCTACAAACAAGAACTGCACAGATGTGTGAAAAAAGTTCTTTGACTCAAAAGCATTTGATTCTGTTCCACATGGAAGACTACTGTACAAGTTGGAGCAGCATCGCATTAAGGGCAAGTTGCTACAATGGTTAAAAGGATGGTTGAGTGGGAGAAGACAGAGAGTGATAATCAGTGGACACTACTCTTCATGGACTAATGTTATTAGTGGAGTTTCCCAGGGGGCCGTGTTGGCCCATTGCTGTTTTCTGTATTTATCAACGATATTGATGAAGGTATATCAGGCTTAATGTCCAAGTTTGCAGATGATACAAAGGTTGGCAGGGTTGTTAACGACAATAAAGACAGTATACTACTGCAACAGGATCTGAAAAAGTTGAGAAGATGGGCTGAGAGGATGCAACTGAAGTTTAACATTGACAAATGCAAAGTACTCCATATGGGTAGAAGTAACCGCAGAGAAATGTACCAACTGTGTGGTACTACATTCAGGGTAGTGGAGAATCAAAACGACCTGGGAGTAATTGTGCAATCAGATGTTAAGTTTTCTGATTAGAGCAGATAGGCTGCAAGAGTAGCTCATGAGGTCTTGTCAATGATAGATAGGCATTTTTCCAGCAGGGATAAGGTGATTGTTTCCTTGTACAAGGAAATGGCCTGGCCACACCTTGAACACTGCATACAGGTCTGGAGGCATCACTTTAGGAAAGATGCTGAGCTACTAGAATGAGTGAAGAGAAGGGCAACGAGATTAGTGTGTAAAACAAAGGGTTGCTATTACCCAGATAGTGTGATCACCTCTCAGGTGCCTAGTCTGGTAGTCTGGACACGAGGCACCTGCGAGGTGATCCGATTGAAGTGTATAAGGCCCTAAATGGTCTGAGTAAGTTCAATGCTGATGGGATTCTTCCTCTTGCTCAGATTCTGCACTTGAGGGGGCATAAATTCAAATTGGGAAAGAAAGTTGTAGAATAGACGTGCGGAAATTTGCCTTTAGCAAGCGGTAATTGATTGCTGGAACAGACTTCCATCTGTTGTTGTGGAAGTTGACAGCTTAAACAAATTCAAGGCTAAAGTAGACAAACTTTTCGAGTGAATTTTTTTTTCTGTGGCTGATGCTATAAGCTTGCTTTCTTGCATCATATGCCTCTCCTAATGCTAATGCTAATGAAGGTGACTTTATTTATAATCTTAGCCGCAAGATATTGACGGTGGCACAGAAGGAGGTTTGAGTCTTGGTTCCGGACAGGATTCCCTTTGCTAAGGAAGTCATGGGGTTGGAGAGGGCCATATCAGACTTGCCTGAAACTACTGCCAATGAGATCGAGATGAAAATGGTGTGTGGTTTAAACCGGTCACGAAGGATATCGCCTAATCTAACATTGTAGAGGAGGGCGCTGCGGAAGCTTCAGCGGGATGAGACTATCACGGTTTGCCTGCGGACCAAGATAGATCGACGGTAGTGTTAGACATGGAGGACTATCGGGGGAAGATCCTTGATTTATTGAATGATACGTCTACTTATAAAGTGGTGAATATGAATCCTTTGGGGGGCTGGAGCAATAGACCAATAAGCTGGTACAGAAGTAGCACAAAGCGGGCAAGATATCGGAAGAAGTTTCTTGGAGGTTACGTGCGTCGGGTTGTAAATTATCCATATTCTATGGTTTACCTAAAGTGCATAAGGTAGGTGTGTCGTTGAGGCCGATTGTATCATTTGTGGGCAGTCCGACGCATGCTCTTTCAGGTTTTTGGCGGGTTTGGTTTCTCCTATTTTGGGCCGGAATGGCTGGACAGTGAAGAATAGTTAGGAATTTATACAGTTTGCCCAGGATCAGAACATTGAAGAAGAAGAAATTTTGATATCATTTGATGTGGTGTCGTTATTCACATGCATTCCGGTGGATCATGCTTTGGATTGTGTTCGAACGGCCTTGGAGGGTGATAATACCTTGAGAGACAGGACGAATTTGAGTGTACAGGACATATGTGAAGGTGTTAGCTTGTGTATGTCCGGCACCACTATGGTATTTGCAGGTGTGATGTATCAGCAGATCGAGGGTGTGGCTATGGGTTCACCTAAGAGCGCAGTCATTGCTAATTTAGCAATGGAAGAATTTGAGGATAGGATGTTGAGTTCCTCTGGTCCGCTGCCCCTGTGGGCGTGGAAGAGGTATGTGGACGATACGTTCGCTATACTACGTAGGGAACGTGGGCCAGAGGTCCTCAATTGGCTTAACAGTGCCTCCCCCTTTATAAAGTTTACCTCCTAGGTCGAGCGGAGGGGGGGCGCTCTGCTATTTTTGAATGTCTGGATTTACAGGGTCTCATTTTGGTTGTGCTCGATTGGAGGTCATAAGAAGAGTGTGGTTAGGTCTTTAATGAGCAGGGCTTGGTCGCACTGCTCTGCCTCGGAGGATAGAGAAGAAGCAATCAAATGGGTCACAGCCGACTTTATGAGATGTGAGTACCCCCGGAATGTGATTGAAGGTTGTTGTGGACATGGTACTCAGATGGAGGAGGGGGGTGCCTGGCTCCACCGCGTACATTCCCTACTATCCGGGCGTTTCGCAGCCAATAGCCCGCATCTTACGGTCGTACTAATTACTTTGTGTGCAGCTTCCGGATCGGAATCTACGCACGGTGATGGTGGGAGTTGACAACAGTGAGCTTGTCTATAAAATTCAATGTCCGGATTGTGAGAGATGTTACGTAGGTGAGACTAAGCGGAGATTACGAGACTGGGGGAGCATAGCAGGGCGCTTAGGTTGGCTAATGTCTGGAGGTCGGTCGTGGCGGAACATGCCCTGGAAACCGGGCATGGTATAACAGCCGAATGAGCTGTAATTACAGATAAGGTAGAGGGTTGCTGGAGTAACCGGAAGTGGCTGGAGAGCCTAAGGATTTGTTCCTTAGGTGATCATAGCTTGAATAGGGATAAGGGTTGTAGAATTAATGTAATGTTTGAGTCCGTTATCCTGGATAGGGATGAGCGTTTTAAGGTCGTATAGCTCCATGCCACTTCCGGTCGTGATATACGGGAAACGTTGTAAGCGCAGGTACCATAGTACACCTTGGGTCTGCTGGGAAGGCTTAGTGCTTTATAATGAATTGTTGATGCAGCACTACTTATGTTGAGGAAGGCAGCCGATGCTGCTGAAAGCTTTAGTTTTAAAGTAGTACCGGTTTAACGCTCTTAATGCATAGTATTTTAAAGTTTCATTGTCGTACGAGTTTAACGCTTTTAATGAGTAAAATTTTAATAGTTTTTAAATGATTTGATATGAATTCATATGCTTTATTGTATTTTAAATTATACTATATTTTACAATCGATTTTATTTGTAATTTTATTTTATTTTATTTAAGTTATAATTGGTCAGAGTTGGTGGCATCAATTATTTACTTCTCGTCATGGACTAATTTTATGAATGTGATATCACAGGTTCGATGTTGGAACCCCCTCGCTATTTTTTGATTATTTTTAATGATACTGATTTAGTTATTTTAAAGTTTGATGTTTATGTTTGTTGGCGATAAATCATGAACAGGGTGGCTATTAACGTTAGTCGAGTTTATCATGATCTTCTTGAAGTTAGTGTCAGAGTAACCCAGGCAAATAAGACGAAAAATGGCATCTGAGATTTAGCATTGATAAATGTGCATTTGAGTGGCAGCAATTTAAGGTGATGTTGAAGTTGTAAACCTTCATCTCCCGTTCAAGATAATGCCTGAACGCAACATCAAGAGTTGTTTCTATATGCGATCCTTTGGATGATATTACCCAGATTATACAGACTTCTTTGCTTTCTTGAGATTAGAATTGACTGAAAATAAGTTTTAAGCACGTTTTTTTTCATTCATATGTAAAATATATATGGGTTTCTGGTGTCAGGTTATCAGTTTCTGTTTAAGCTGGTTTTGCTTTATTTATTTGTGGTAGTGGTGTTGTTAATGGGATGCGGATCGCCCTACATGAAGACCTCGTCTTAAATCTTTATGAAAACATTCATATAAACAGTTCCTCCAGTGGCAGTGGTAAGTCGTAACTGAAATTGTTATGTGGTAAAGGAGTCTGGCAGTTATGAAATCGATTGATCGTTATAAGAACTAAGAACTTTAAAGTAGCCAATAAAAGCATCTAGTATAAGGAAATCATATGCGTTTTTGTTTACACTCCCTGCAGGACTTTTGACATCCAAGTCAAAGGAGTTCACAGTAAATCAGGAATACAATGGTTAATCCTATCAAGCAGTTACGCGAGCCTGAATCGCGGTCCACTCAAATTGTCTGCTACACTTTTTCTCTGACCACCCGGCTAAATCAGGGCTGGAAAAGGTAATCAATTTTATTCACTTTTCGCAATGAATGAGGCAAAAAGATCTGTATTGATCAAACGTACTTTTGATACATCATATTGTAGATAAACACAACTCTGTACGTAGGTTTAAAATTACCAACTAATACCGTTAGAAAATGTAGGTTTGCCAACGGTATTAGATGGTATTTCAAACGAATACGTTAAGAGACAAAATAAGAATGCATAAACAATGTCAATCAATGTTAATCAAACTGTTAGAAACGCATAGAAACGCAGGGTATAATTAAAACTGAGAGCGATTGAATAGGGAGAGCTCAGCAAGAAGATAATCTACTTCCCTAGAAAGTGTTCAGGTTACAAGTGAATTTAATTATGCCACGCTCTGATGAAAAGCAATGGAAATAAATCAAGCGCACGTCTTATAAAGGCTTCCAAGTAGCGTACCAATTATAATTGTTGTGGTGGCCATTTCACGTAGGTGTGAAGCCATTCTGTGGTTCGTATACGCTTTTGTTACTATCGATACTCGTGTTGCAAGATCCTGTTGGGAATAGCTGAAATTACAGTTGGAGTTCATTAAATCTATCTTAACAGCCCACAAGAGGAGATACACTGCTGCAGTCGCAGTTTAGAGCTCAACTCTAGCGTGGAAGTGAAACTTTACTTCCTTGCATCCTATGTACTACGGCAGGTGCAATGTCGATACGCATAACTGGTGCCTGGTTAGCTGAGTCCGATAGGTTTTTCTGCAAAAATTGCCAGGAGTATGTGAAAAGGCTCAGATTTCTGCTGAGAAGATTTATATGTTTGATTAGAGTCCAGTACACAAAATTGTTAGCAGGAATAAAATATAATAAAATTATACTCCAGTTATAACCAGGTTGAGAAATTAATCATAAAAATTCCTTAATAAATAAAACAATTTATTTGAATTCCTCGATAGAAACGTAATTAAATTATTTATATCAAGTTTCTGATTTCGTTTTCTGTGGTCTTCCGTCAAAAGAATGCTAGAAAAATTTTAAACAATCTTGATACCAAGAAGGACAAGTGGAGAAATGCCATCCCGATGGTATTTCTCCACTTATCCTGAAAATCTGTGCTCCTGAGCTTACTCTTGTTCTGTGTCTCATTTTTACACTTTCTTATTCCGCTGGTATTTTCCCTTCTGCTTGGAAATTTGCGCACATTCAGCCAGTTCCTAAAAAGAAAACCCCTCCAATCCAATTATCGCCACATTGCATTTACTTGCATGTTTTCAAAGTAATAGAGAAATCTATTAACCGCCAACGTCTAAACTATTTAGAAAATAGTTTATCTTAGTTAAAATAGTCGATCTTAGAAGCCTTTGAACAAGGTCAGGAATTGTCAGTTATATATCTTGATATCCATTCCGCTGTTTGTTTATTGTTGTTATTTGGAGCATTAGCAACTAAGGCCATATTGCTCCGAGGATATGCGGTGGTCATTTCCTGACCTTTCCGCATCCTCCGTATTTGGTGGTCACTGGCTCGAACCCCAGTCTAATCAAGAAGCGTGTTGCTGCGCTGCATTGCTGCATTGCTGCTCCTGCCCACTGGCTACGGAGGCACCACGATCATCCATTTCTCATTTGATGCCATCTATATACCTAATCTAATTCGTCTCTTAGAAAACTACTTCAATTTTCGCGGCGATGTTCTCTGGTTCCTAGAATCTCTCCTATCCAAGAGGATCCTTGTTCTAAAGATCGGAACAAAGACCTTCACGCGTCACATAACTGCCGGTGTGCCTCAAGTGGGGGGGGGGGGGGTTCTGTCTCGCGTTCTCTTCTCAGCGACCATGGTGCCGTTTGTGACCGACAAGTGCAATTGGATCACATATGCTGGCGATGTCAAACTCTTTACTAGGATATCGCCATCCAACTCGGCAGCCGAAACCACTCAGCAAATCAATAGCAAACTGCAGGACATGGCTGACTACTTCAATACCTTCAACCTCCAAATCAACCCCCTAAAATCGGCACAAATAATTTATTCACTAAAGGGCAGCCCAACAACGTTGGAGCCTGTTCTTAACGGCTCCTCAGTTCCAAGTGTTCAAACGCACAAAGATCTGGGGGTCGTTTTCGACTCCAAACTATCTTTCAACGATCATGTAAACCTCATACAGCCGAGGCTGAATTCACTAAGCTGGGTCACCAAACAACAGCTGCTCCATACCACCAACCCACACCTGGTAAAAAGATACATCGTATCAATTCTTTATCCGACAATACTTCCGAGATATAGGCCTCGGTTGCCGAATCCAACATTAAAAAGGATATTTTCTGCCGAATTCTGGCTTCTAAAATGGGCTAACACCAAACTCCAATTTCCCCCAGCACTCAGATCAACGCAGTTAGCAGATGCTCTTCAACTACGCAGGCTCTGATCCTACACCGGAGAAAGAAGACTGCTGTTCACCATCAAGATGGCCACCGGTAAAATTACAGAACCGAACTTCTGGGATCACTGCACTTGGGACATTCCTCCCCCTTATCTCCGGTCTTCAACACAGCTGCTAGCAAACCATAACCGGCTTGTTCTAACCGGCAGATTTCTGCCAAAGCAAATGCTGCCCTCACTGCAAGCCATCGACGGGGACCTCCAAGAAGTGGTCAACAATAAAAAATACAGGAAGGGAATCCTCGTCGAACTGAAAATGTAAAACTGTGCTTTGTTGCCTTCCAATAATCTGATGTAACATATATGTTTTTCTCATGTGCATCTCTTTTGTAAATAAGTATTGTAAACCCCTGGCACCACCATGCCGTGACGGGACTAATTGTATGTATATCATGCTGCAATTAAAGATTCTATTCTATTAAAAACCTTCCATCTGATCAATGATCATCAGTATGGATTCCCTCAGTGTCGATCCATTGGTGAAATTACTGACTTATGTTACCCATTTATGAACAAATTCAATGGAGAATTTTGGCGAAACTCAGCCAGTTGCTCTTCACATTTCAAAGGCTTCTGATCGTGTTTGGAATACAGGTCTCCTAAATAAGCTTCCATCTGGTTTGCCAACTATCCCGTCGATGACGCGAGGAACTTTGATGGGCTTTTTTTTTCACTCCGTGGTGTGTTAGTCGGTCTCAAGCGTAGATAGCAAGGTCCCCCCCCCCAGAATCTGGTGTGTTTCGTCCAGTAAAACGGGCAAATCGACCATAGAACACACGCAATTAACATAAGACACACAGCATGGTATTTACATTTAAATATTCGGGTGACCTAATATAATAGTTTAGTTTGCCAAATATGTTTTGTGATTGGGCATCCAGTTTTCTCTCTGGCCGCTCACTTCGCATAATGGTAGGTGGCTCTCTACCTTCTAACTTCTTCACTAATGCTGGTGTTCCCCAAGTTCAGTTTTTTCTTCCACTCTTTTCCTTTTATATATTAATGACCTTGTCCCATTTATTGTAAATGCTATAATTTTTCTGATGACAGCACATTGCATTCCACCTTCAGTTTGAGAAACCTCGCCCTCCACAAACAGCTTCAACTTCTCGAATATCCACTACCAATTCCCTAAATGCTGATCAGTTAATTCTCCGGCTCGGCAAAGAAAGCTAAAGTTGATTTCGATCGTTCTAAAACTCAGTCCTGTGTTATATCTTGCAAAAAAGGTTTCTTCTGCTGCTATGCTTATCTTATGACACTCAGATTTCTAGATAAGATCACATACCTCTATTAGTGTTTACCTTGAGTTCAAATCTGTCTTGGCATAAGCACATCACAAATATTGCTTTCTTTGTATCTGGAAACTGAGTTTTCGCTTTCGTTTTTACTTTTCTTCCAAACAGTTTCTCACTTTGTACAAATCGCAAATTCGCCCTAGGATGAAACATTGTTCCTACATCTGGGGCAGTGCCCCTGAAACCTTTCTCAGGGTCGTAGATTTCATTCCAAAGAGGGTAGTTAGGTTAATTAATGACCCATCTAACGAATCTCTCTACTTTCTATCTCATAGACGTTGTGTTTCTGCTGTATGTCTTTTCTATAGATACTTCCATGGGCACTGTTCTTCTGAACTGGCTTCTATAATTCCTGCTCTCTCTCTTCCAAATCAGTTCTAACATGTGCCGCAACCAGTCAACATTGTTTTACTCTCCAACTTCAAACTCACAGAACCAACTTTTCTTCCTCCTCATTCCTTCAACTTCTGCTTTCTGGACCAACCTCTCTTCATTCATATTTCCTGAAAATACAATCTAGAGAAATTGAAGTCTAATGTCAACAAGTATCTTTTTTCATCTTTTCAATATTGAACCCATGATAGAACTAAGTACTATAGGTTCTAATACCTCTCGTGCTCGGGGTATTCATTAAAAAAAAAAGAAAATTGAGATATAATTTCATCTGATTTCATCCTTTTATCCAACTTTGTAAATCGATAAGACGCCTCAATTACCCATCTTCTATTGTTGGAATTTTTCCTGAGTGCACAACTGCCTGTATTATAAAAATAAATAAATAAATAAATAACAGAAATTTGAAAATATCTTCTGCTGCATCCTTTATAAAATAACGTTTATAAAGGAAGAAGTTCTGCACCTTTAATTAGTTTTTTGCACCTTTAATATGCTGTAACTAACGCCAATCACTTTTCTTTTTAGTTTTACAGAACTGCTAAATTTACAAGCTAAGGACAAGACATATTTATTTGCATTATTTATTTAATTATTTGTCATACAGTATAAATGTGAAGACTAGATTGAAAAACAAATGTAAATAATTACAGTAACTTATTAAAATGCGTTGCCTCTCTGTATTCAATATGAGAGAATTTACTGAAGAAAAAACAACTTTCAGAAATGAAAACGAACGAATGTTTAAATACATTATTTAATCTATAAAATAGAACGAATATTCCAAATTTACATTGGGATGATTAATTCTATTTCTGTATCAGAAGATGTCCATATAGCTACATGAACTGTCATAGAAGAAGAAGAAAACTAAAGCATTCTAATTTATAAATACTAAGACAAGATTCCTGAATGTTAAGCATATAATTTTAATAGGCAAAAAGCTTTCCGGACTTGACTAACCTAACTAATTTATTCACCAAAATTAGCAAACCGTAGTTACCTCGATTCATGGCACAGAAGTATGAGCGAGAAATCCTTTTCGTAGATAAAGTATAAAGAAATCCTTTTTCATTTCAAATTGTATCTGTAACCAAGATCATCTCTGTATTTCACGGATGCAGAAAACGAGTTTCGAGTGCCTTACCGCATTATCTTAAATAAAGTGACACGCGTCGACGTATACGGAATTCACCTGAACTTGGCATTACTGTCACGGCGAGACAGAAAGGGTCATGGTCTTTTGCAAGACCTATTCTTACCTGTTTCATAGAAATAATGATATCATGTGATTCTTTTAGATTTGTTGACGTCATAATTATCCACTTACCAAAACAAATGACCACTGTCAAATGAAAGAAGGCAAAAAAAAAAAAAAAAAAAAAAAACATTGGAGTAGCATGCTCTCGGAGAAAAAGAAGAGAAGATAAAAATAATAAGATGCGTTAAGCGATGTTTTAATGAAAGTTAATTATTTAACTTTCAGTAAATGTATATTTAAATGAATTAAGTACATTGCACTGAGTACAATAATTAAGTACCTGCTTTAAATACTGACTCAACTGTTCTGAATGCTTCTGGATCTATATCCTGGCTAAGAGTGGTGTAGTCCATTTTGCACCACTGCTGGCACCGAACACTTTCTTCGGCGTGTCATTATTTCGGTTCTTTGTGTTATCCTATTTCTCTTTTAATTCTTCTTTTTCTGTTTATTTTCTGATGGGAGAACTGTCAAACTGTGTGATTCTCGATGTGACTGACCACATTTTGAGGCGGGATTCTGTTGGAAACATTAATTTGAGCGTTTTCTTTGGATCTTCTCACTGTTGCAGGATGTGATCCGCCCATCGTGATATGGACGGGTACCTGAAAGCTTTCTTCCTAAGCTTCCACTGCTTCATAGTGACCTAGGATGACACCAGACTTAACATCCACCCTGTGTACTTGGTACCAGTGCCCGTCACGAGGTGGATTCCCCAATCAGGGAGAAAAAATATAAGAGCAATAACAATAATAATAATAATAATCTCCATGATGGAGTTCCACCACGTGACAGGTACTGGTACCAAGTAAACAGGGTGGATGTTATGTCTGGAGTTACTGCTGGTCGAGGAACTCTCTTACTATCCTACAGGTGTTCAGGATTGCGACTTTCTGGAGTTCTTGTAGGTGTTCTCTGGGAGACCTATGCTGCTGAGCTGTTATATAGGGTCTTCGGCACCATACTGGTGCTTGACACGGTGATCGGGATGGTCGTACCTTGTTCCATATGCCACATATCTTTGATCTCCTGTCTTAAGTCTGTGTACTTCCTGATCTTTTCCTCGTGTATTTTATGGAGGTTTCCAGTGTTGGGCACCGCTATGTCAATCAGATTGGTATCGTTTTCTTTCTTGTCGACAAGGGTTATGTCTGGTTTATTGTGCGGGATTGTCTTGTCCCTTATTATGGCGCGATTCCAGTACAGCTTGTGGGTTGGGGTCTCTAGTACAGCCTCGTACTTGTACTACGTTACACTTTCTCTGATCAACTGGTATTGTCCATCTTCCATATGGCCTAGTAGCCTGCTGCTGTGTTTTTTTCTGGAAGTAATCCTTTAGGCTAGGCTCGATCAGATCTATCAGGCCCCTTTCTCCTTCTTTCTGAGCTATTGTCACTCTCTCCACGGCTGACTTTCGGTGGTGTTAGCAGCTCTTTGTCATCATTTTCCTTGTCTTTCTCATGATATCTTCCAGCTCAGTGTTAGTCCAATCTATGATCTCGAAGGATAATGTTAGTACTGGAACGGAATAGGTGTTTTTGGTTTTAACTGTGTTCTCTCTATTCTGCTTTGCTTTGAGTAATAATAATAATAAATAAATTTTCTGTTTATATTCCGGGACGACCAAATGATCAGAGGAGTTCACAAGATAGACAGAATACAAGAAACAGCACCGTATTCAGCAGTTACGGGCTTGAACCCCGGTCACTCAAGGCACGTGTACTTATGCACCCACGCGCCTGACCACTGGGCTACGGCAGCAGGCTTCTGAGTCTCTACTCTAATGGTATTTTTGGTCAGGCAGGCCTCGATCTCCTTGTGCTCTAACTGCTGAGACTTCATCATCCCCAAGTATTTGTAGTTCTCTTCCCCTGTTATGACTTTGATCTCTTTACCAGTCTGTAGCTGGTAGTTTCGGCCGACTAATTTCCCCTGATGCAATCCGTGGGTCTTGCATTTCTCTGTACCAAAGTCCATCCTGATATCATTGCTGAATTGTTCGATGATCCGGAGTAGTTGCTGGAGTTGCTTCTTGGTTGCCGCGTAGAGTTTATATCATCCAAGTACATTAGGTAAGAGAGAGTGTAGAGGTTTTTTTCTGCCTTCCTTGAGGTTCAACGCAGTTAGCAGAAGCTCTTCAACTACGCAGGCTCCGGTCCTACATCGGAGAAAGAAGGCTGCTGTTCACCATCAAGATGGCCACCGGTAAAATTACAGAGCCGAACTTCTGGGATCACTGCTTTTGGCGCATTCCTCCCCCTTATCTCCGGTCTTCAGCACAGCTGCTAGCAAACCGCAACCGGCTAGTACTAACCGACAGATTCCTGCCAAAGCAAATGCTGCCCTCACTGCAAGCCATCGACGGGGACCTCCAAGAAGTGATCAATAATAAAAAATACAGGAAGAGTATCCTCGTCAAACTGAAAATGTAAAACTGTGCTTTGTTAATAATCTGTTGTAACTTATGTTTTTCTCATGTAACTTTTGTAAATATGTTTTGTAAACCCCTGGCACCACCATGCCGTGACGGGACTAATTGTATGTCTATCACTGCTGCAATTAAAGATTCTATTCTATTCTATTCTATATCCTTACTTGCTGTTGTTGAGCATGGTGAACATTAATACTCCTAGGTTGTCTTTTAATTTAATATCTCTTTATTGTCCTCCAAATCACGAAATTGTTAATTCTATCCATTATACGGAAACTGTTTTCAGTGAAATTGGTTGTAGTAATTTAATTATTGCATTGGATTCCATTTAATTATTGCATTGGATTCAATGCAAAGTCTAACTTATGGTTTAGCGGCATGACTGATCACAGAGGTCGCTTAATGGAGGACTTTATTTTAATGAATAATTTGTGTGTAGTCAATATATCAGGTCAGCCTTATACTTTTAATAATGTTCATGGCAGGTCGAATATTGATTTGACTTTAGTTACTCAGGGGTTATCCATACGAATCTGTCATTGGCTTGTGAAAACGGACTATACGAATAGTGATCATAGATCTTTGGTTTTTCATATTAATTTGGCTGATTTAAATACTTCTTTAGATTTTGATAATTTTGAATTAACTAGATTTACTTATAAGAAGATTAACTGGTCTAGTTTTGCACGGTCAGTGGCTTTAGATTTTTCGGGAGACAATATGGTTAATTTGAATTTTTTAAATGCTTGTGAGTATGCTGCTTTCGTTCAGTCTTCATTGCTTAGAGCCCTCAGTTGTGCCTCAAGAAGACAACGAGTTAAGAGGCGAGTTGTTAATTGGAGGAATGCGGAATTATCCAGGTTAAGGAGAGAAGTATTTTTATGTAGGAAGGCATATCAGAGGTATAGGCGGTGGGGGCTGAATGAGGCTCAATTTTATCGTGCATGTTATAGGAATTAAAAAAATATATATTATAGGGCTATTTATGAGAGTAAATTAAAGGCTTGGAGAAATCTAGTTACTAGTGTGGGCAATACAGATCCTTGGGGATTAATTTATAAACTAAGTATGAATAAAGTAAGACCTGGAGAGATAATGAATACCGTAATCGTCAATGGTGTGGAAACAACTGATTGGATTACAACAGTGCAGGCAATAACATCGGAGTTGTTTCCTCATGAGGAAGGGGGGGGGAGACAACAGAGCAAGAAGGCATCAAGGACTCTAATGTAACATACCTTGGGTCTGTTGATATTAGCTTATTTACTTTAGAGGAATTCAGAGCCGTTTCTAAGAAAATTAACATTTCCAAAGCTCCCGGAATCGATTTATTAGAGAATATCGCTGTTCTTAAAGTGATCGAGCTTTATCCTAACATCTTGTTAAACTTATATAATAAATGCCTACTTCAAGGTACCTTTCCTGGGATCTGGAAAGTTGGTTTGATCAAGCTGTTAGTTAAGCCGGGTAAAAAACCAAATGACCCAAGAGGGTCTAGACCAATTTCGTTATTGGCCAATCTTGGCAAAGTTTTTGAAAGGTTGTTATTTTTAAGATTGAACCAAGTCATGGATAAAAATGGTTTGACCCTGCCTTATCAGTATGGTTTCAAGAGAGGGCATTCTACGGAGGATGCCATTAATGATCTCATGAATTTCACCAACCAGGCAGAGGATAAGTATGTGTTAGCCATCTTTATAGATTTTACTGCAGCTTTTGACATGGTGTGGCATGAGAGTATTCTGTCTGCATTAAGGGGTATGCAATGTCCAGACTTATTGTATAGGATGATACAGAGTTATTTGTATTGTAGGAAAATTATACTGAAAGCTAAGCATCTACAGTTTAATAGGAATCTTTCGAGAGGGTGTCCTCAGGGGTCTGTATTGGGCCCACTTTTTTGGAACTTAGTACTTAATTTATGGCTAGAACAATCAATTGAAAATCTGCATAAGATTGCTTATGCAGATGATTTGGTTTTATGTGTTACTGGTAAATCTAGGGCCGTGCTTGAAATAAGAGTGACCCTGGTATTAGAAAGTCTAGTGTCATGGGCTGATCTGCATAAACTATTGATATCTACAACTAAAACTGTTATGATGCTTCTTAAGGGGAAACTAAATTATGCGCGACCGCCAAAAGCTTTAATTAAGGGGAGGCAGATTCCCTTAGTATCTGAGGTGAAATATCTAGGTATAAGAATTGATGATAGATTATCGTTTTCCCCACATTTAAATTACTTACACGAAAAAATTAAAAAATTTAGTACAGCAATAATTCGATTAACTAGGTCAGATTGGGGGTTGAAAAGGAAAGTTTTAAATTTATACTACAAGGCAGTCTTCTTACCCATAGTTGTGTACGGAGCATCAGCGTGGTACTTCAGAGTTTTTAAGGTTAAATTTAAACAGAAATTGTTATCGATTCAGCGCTCAATGCTTTATGTTATTTCTAATTTGTGCAGAACAGTCTCAACGAATGCTATGCAGGTTTTGGCCGGGCATTTGCCTCTAGACTTGTACATTGTGTATCGGGCCCTTTGTTATTACTTAAAAAAAGGCATAGTGGTTTCTTTCATGAATATTACATCTGATGTCACTATAGAGATAGCTAAAGCTAAGAAAAATGTTCTAACACAGTTGATTGGTATGTGGCAACAGAGATGGGATCTTAGTGTAACTGGGGAGGTGACTAGATTGTTTATTCCAACAGTTAAATTTACTTATGATAGTAACAACAAATGGTTTTTTTCCTTCTATGGTAACATCGTTTATTTTAACTGGCCATGGCTCATTAAATTTTAAACTACATTACTTTGGTCTAGTCAGCTCTCCTTTATGCACTTGCGGTCAACCTGAGACTTGGAGTCATTTATTATATGATTGTAGTTTGTACGTTCAACTTAGAGAAAGGCTAAAAGTGAAGATTGGTAATTTAGTTAGAGGCTGTGAAAGTGATCGTATTGCTAATCAGGATAAATTTCAAGCACTGCAAGAGTTCTGTGTAACTGTTTTTCAACGGAGAAGACATTGGAATAATCTAATGATTACTAATTAAGATTTGGTTATATACATTTTGATTATTTGTGTTTTTTTTTTTTTTTTTAGTTTGTTTATATTATGTGTGTGTATATATGTATTTTATTTATTTATTTTATTTATTATTATTATTTTTTTGCTGGCTCTCAGGTGTGGGCAGCCTGGGAGCGGGATTGCTGGCACCCACCGGTATAGCACTATACCGGTGGGTGCGGGATTTTTGTGCATGAGGCACTTAAAATAGAAGACCAGGCCCAGCACCATGTGAATATGGGCGGCCATTAGGGTTTCTTCGCCACGGGAGCGGCTGTGTAGGTGACAGCTTCTCCCTGATGGCGAAGAGACCTTCCATACAGGTCTATTTTGCAGAGGTTCTGCACAAAGTCAACTTTATCAGGTGGAGATAGACGGAAGGCTAGGTGCCACCTTAGACATAATAATAATAATAAATGTTGTTGAGCATGGTGGACAGCGGGTTGAATGCTAGACAGATCTACAATGGGCTCAGGGCATCTCCCTGAAAGATTCCGCTCCTGGTGGGGATTGGTCTAGTTGTGATATTGTCGATCTTGACGGTAATACTCCATTTCGCTATGGTTGCCTCTAGTAAATTTGTCACTGTCGGATTGACTTTGTATATTTAGATCGTCTCTATTAGCCAACTATGAGGCACGGAGTCAAAGGCCTTGCGTTAATCGATATAAGCCGTGTACAGGTTGCGGTGCTTCCTGTAGACTTGCTTTATAACAGTTTCATAAATGGTTAATTGCTCCTTGCATCATTACTGCTATTCGCCATGATGTTCTGGCTCTCCAAGTGGTCTGATATCTTTTTGGTTATGCAGCTGGTCATATATCATATACATCATTGGGAGACAGGTGACCGGTCTGTATTTCGACGGGTTTCTTGTGTCTTGGTCTTTAGCCTTCAGATAAGTGATTCCTCGAGTGAGAAACTCTGGGTGCCTTCCCAAATCTCACATTTTCTCATCTCTTGTACGTCCTTGGTTTTCTTCCGTTCTAGTTATATCCAAGGGGGCGCGGCTGTTATGTGTTACTTCACTGTTCCATATGCTGCCGCAGAGCTTCTCGATCGATCGTCTTGTGCTCGGGTGGTCCGTTTTCGTCTTTCCCGTATTCTCGGAGACTCCTGTAGAACGTTCTTTGGTCCTCACCGAAGATTCGGTTGTTTATTTTTTCCTCTGGGAGCGCTCTTTGTATCGGCTTAGTTTCTTGCTGAGTACGAGGAGGTTCTGCTTCAGTGTGTCTAAGTACTCTCATATTCTCTGATTTTTGGTCTCGTGTTTGCTGTGGACGTTGTCTCTCTTGAGTATGTTCATCACTTTTCCAATAAATTTCTTATTCCTACACTGGTGTGCAAAGTTGAAGGACCAGTCAAGTTTTCATTTGTAGCTTCTCCTAGGAGTGACCTGGATATGGGAAAAGCATACCAAAGGAAACTCGTGAGGTACAGAAATGATGATGGAAACACACCAACAAAATAACGGAAACAAAACGGTACAGAGGGACTTTATTCAAAAATGGCAACATAGCTCTGGCTGCTATGATACATATGCATCACTGCCAAAGATGGAACAAAGGGAAGAGGTGGTCCTCAGTAGGAGATATGGCTACCTCTAATGTCGATGTAGGCTTTGCACTGTCTTTCAGTATCTGGAGTTGTGTACGTCCATCCAAAATAACGCCTCCACAGACGAGAACACCCTTTCCGAAGGGGTGATACTGTGTGCTAATTTCTGGCCAGAATCTCTGCTGAGACTGAATCTACTCTCATCAGTAAAGAGTATCTTAAGTAAAGATTTTATGGTTGTAACGTTAGGGAATAGTGTTGGTCCTTAAGTTTTGCACACCAGTGTATTACCTCGTTATTGTGAGTCAATTGGCCTATCTTAATTCTTCTATCTTCTGTTGATGTCTTCTTTCCCAACCTGCCGTTTTTTTTTTTTTTTCGCTTCTTCTGCTGCTAGTCTCTCGTTTCTCTTCTATTAATCCTAGAAGCAGTCTGCATGGGTAACATAGTGGTATCAAGACCGTCCTCCGCACACCGGGTGGAAAAGGCCCGGGTTCTAATCCCGTCGATGACGCGAGGAACTTTAATGGGCTTTTTTCACTCTGTGGCTGAGTTAGTCTGTCTCAGGCGTAGAGAGCAAGGTTTTCCCCCCACAGAAATTAGGGTTTTTCGTCCAGCAAAACAGTCAGATCGACCAATAGAACACACGCAATTAACAGACATAAGACACAGCACGGCAGATGAATTTAATTATTCGGGTGGCTTAAAAATAATAGTTTTTTTTTTTTTATATTAATCCTAGTGGCTGCTATGGCAGCACAGTATACAGCTCTGTGGGTAGGCCTCCCGTGTTGCACCATTGTTGTCGAGGTAATGTGGTATTATTTGCCGATTGAAGTGGTCTGTAACTCTCTACAGGATTCTGTTGTTATTATAACAATTTAAGCTCTTTATAGCGACCTCTTTTTAACGCCCCACACATTATAACGTCCTATGTGGTTGGTCCCGGCCAATTTCTCATCAACTAATGCTATTTTATGAATAATCAATATAATGCCCTTCCGATATAACGACCGTTTTCTCACTCCGGGTGTTGTTATATAAAGCTTAGACTGTATTATATTTTTTAGCATGCAGAAAACGTTTACTTCCTTCACCTGGTCTAACTAATGCAAACGGAAAAATAATAGTACTAATTATAAGAAAATAAAATGAAATATGACTGTTTTTACTTTTACAATCCAGTAAAACTTTTTTTGTCTTTTTGCACATTACTATTGCATATTATTAACCGTAAATAAAAGTTTAATTGAGAAAACTATACATGACTTCTCAGAAAAAGGCTGTCCACATATTTAATAGCTAATTAAATTTCACAACTTTTCATTTCTTTAGCTTCTTTTTTTTTTTTTTTTTTTTTTATGAAGTTTATTTCTCAGTCACGAGAAATCGCGCATTCCTATGAGAAATACCATTGAACTAAATTCCGAATGTCAAAAGAGCTATCAACTGTTGTCAACTTAGAGAATTTGGCAGCAAGTTTGATGGCATTTAACGTCCATCGATGTTTTTATGTATACGTACTGAAGTTAGTTAATTAGCTAGGTTTTGGAATCAGTTTTAGGCTATTAGAATTAATGAGAAGGCTGCAGAAAATAAACGAACTGGTGACAACATGCTTGAAGTGTTTTCTTTATAGTAAGTATTCTTAAAAAACATTAAATTATACGTAATAATATATGTCATTTAAATAAATATGTTGTAAAGCGCTTTGTTTTTAACTTTCATACCAACTACGAAGAAAAAAATTACATATATAATAAATAAGAAATTTCTTATGACACGTGTGCTATTTTTTATAATCGGATAGATGCTGTTTATTTTATTTGAAGCAATGTACGCATCACCGTGGAACTATTATTTTACTAAAATATCTCACATTTTTTCTTAAAACCCATTCAATAATAGCACGCTATACCGTCAGATGGCAGCACGTCCACATACTGAAGCGCGTCTATCGCCCAATGGTACTTCCGGTGGTTTTGTATTTGATAACGCGACCACGCGAATAATAAGTGAATTTGTGCGTCAAGGAGAAGAGAATTTTTTTATAGGCTTTCTTTTACAATGTTGCTGAGTTTTTGTGGCTCAGGCGATGGTTGCATTACATTTTTCTCGGATTTTTTATGTTTATAATTTTTTATATTTGAATATACGCAATTGCAGATACAATAACCTGACACCTCAAGCATTGGTTGCTTTGGCGCTAACACACAACTCCTAATCTCTTTCAGCTGGGCCAGCGCAACTAGAAGATTGCAGCGAGTGTTAAAAACATTAAAGTCACCAAACGAAAATTACACTCATTGGCCAAAAAATGAATAAACCCTTTGCAATTCACGTCAACGATAATTGAACATATGGTATGTAAATGAAAGTTATTACATGGTATGATCACAGTTTTCTTGATATCAGATACATATTCTTGCTTTCCGAGGGCTTTTTAGAGCGATCCGATCATGGCGAAGATTGGTGATTGGTGGTTTTTCTGATTTGCAGAAAGGTGTTATTTGTTATTGTTGGAGCAGATTTAGCAGGAACCACGACTGAAAAAAAAAAAAAAAGGAAACCAAACATCGCAATGAATGGAAGCTGAATGGAAAATTCAGCTGTAAAAGGAAGAAATGCGATAGAAAGTCGATGTTCCAAGAACGAGACCATAAGAATTTAAAGCGAATTGAGCGTCAGACTTCAGAATTTAGACTTCAGAATGGGGTATTTTCTGTTGATACTGCTGGATCCGCTCATACCGTTTGAAGGTCGTGTTATCTACAATGAATATCTTTCTGTCATATCGGACCAACTTCATCCTGCAAAGCTTCATTTTTCCCGAATTGTGATGGATTCCTTCAAGACGACACACCATTATCCACTGTGCAAAAATTGCATCTGAATGGTTCGAAGAACATTCCCGAGGTTGCCAACATGTTACCCTGGCCACCTAATTCTTCAGATCTGAATCTAATTGATAACGTTTGGAATATATTGGAAAGGGCAGTTCAGCTTTGCAGTTGTCTAGCGAACATAATACAACAACTGACAAATATCCTGATTGCCGAATGGTCAAATATGGAGCTAGACTCCCACAGACCGCTGGGAAGATGAATGGGTTTTTTTTCGGGTAAAAGTTGACCTTAAAAGTAGTGGCGTAATTAGGGTTGATGGCGGCCAAGGAAAATAAAGAAATGGCGCCCCTTGGAAAATTGCTTTTTTTTTTTAACCATAAAAATGGCACCCTCCAAATTTGGCGCCCAGGGCACGTGCCACACCTGCCTCACCCTAGTTACGGTCTGCGTGGGTAGCACAGTGGTACCGCCACCGTCCTCCCCACACCGGGTGGAAAAAGGCCCGGGTTCAAATCCCGTCGATGACGGGAGGAACTTTAGTGGGCTTTTTTCACTCCGTGGCTGAGTTAGTCGGTCTCAGGCGTAGATAGCAAGGTTTTTTTCCTCAGAAACTGGGGTTTTTTCGTCCAGCAAAACAGGCAAATCGACCAGAGAACACACGCAATTTACAGACACAAATACGGGTTAATGTATTTAATTACGGGAAACCCTAAAATAATAATTTGGTTTTTTTTTTTTTTTCACCCTAGTTACGCCACTACTTCCAAATATTGAATAAAGGTTTCTAATTTTCGGCCACTGAGAGCAGTTCACTGCATGGAAAGTTAGATTAACCAAAGTCGGATTTCAAAGAAAGGAAGAAAGAAAGTCAAAAGTTCTAAGTTATTTATAGAATTGGGAGGGCGATATAGGTAATGGTGAATTTGACGGAATTGACTACCAAGATTTTAAACCAGAGAGGATAAAAAAAGAGAGAAGATTCTAGATTAGAAAATCCTCTGACAAAGAATGTTAGAACTGATATGAGATAAGGAGAAAGGAATCATAGAGAAAATGGTTACGAAAATGAGTGTGGAAGTTGAGGCAACGATAACTGAAATTCCGTGAGTGAAATTAACCGGGCTTGGCAAACTGTAGATGTGAATAGTTATCTTTGAGATTAAAATTGAGACCATGTATATTTGTGCAATGAATCTGAAATATCTGGGAGGTTTGACTCTTTTCTCAGACAAGTTTGTGCCATTATTTTGGATGTTCATTATGCATTGAAGTAAACGAAACAATGTGGTAAAAGTTAAGGGTGAATGGGGAAAGAGGATCATGTTGTACAGAATGATGAAATTTTTGTTGGATATGGCGTGCACACAACAAGAATATACAAAATCCTTGACATAAAATGGCCTTGACAGTACTTTTGGAATACACACGCTATTTGAAGGCTTTCTAGTCACGAGTTTGCAGGACTAAAGCAGCAAGATTATATTTTGTCTGATCCGGATATTTCCTGAAACGATTCCGGTGTTTTAATCTAGCGGGTTAGGCTGCGAAAACCGTTTCAGAGCTGTACCTTCGAAGTGTAAGAGGCGCCTCCGTAGCCAGGTGGGAAGGAGCAGCAGTGCGTAGCACACGCTTCTTGATTAGACCTGGGTTCGAGCCCGTCACCACCAAATACGGAGGATGCGGAAAGGTCACGAAATGACCACCGCATATCCCGGAGCAATATGGCCTTATTTGGGTCAATATGGCCATAGTTGCTAATGCTCCTAAAAATCAAAAAATAACAAAAAAAAAAAAAAAAATCGAAGTGTAAGGAATATTGGATCGCACCATGGAGCTTGCTTGTAATTTCAAAAAGACATGACACATATTGTCCCGTTCCCCATATCTCTGTTTGCAGCTCGATGGTTACCTTCAGTGCAGTGTTTTTATACCTTTTACGTGGGGGATATACACTGAGTTGCCACTTCGTTAGCTGCACCCACCCTTTTCATGAAATGGAGCGCTTCTTGCGTAACACCGTCGTGTGTTAGCACCATGAGATATAAAGCAGGGGAGGTAGATACGCAAGGACGCCATATATGTGCAATTCAGTGTACGAATAAACAAGGCGAAAAATTTGTAACATTGAACATGGCATCATTGTCAGTGACAGATGCGCTGTTACGAATATCTCGGAAACTGCATTCTTGCTACGGTTTTCACCTATGACTGTTCCTCGTGTGTATAACCAAATAACATCCAGCTAATGGAGTTCCTGTGACTGGAAACTGCTTCTAGTCACAGGAACTCCATTGAAGGAGGATGACAAGATTTATGAAGGGTCACAGCAAAGCTATAGTCAGTCAATTAACAACTAAGACTTAATTAACAATTAAGACGTGTTTCAGAACGCAAAGCTCGTTGTACCTAAAGATGCGGTTTGGCAGCTAATGGCCGAACCAAGATTTTTCTATGTTTGACAACAAAAACAAAAACAAAAACAAACAAAAAAAAAAAAAACCTGTCATATTAGGTTAGGGACACCAAAGCGCTATCTTATTAGTTGTTGTGGTTATAGGGTTTTAGGCGCATCAGCAACTCAGGCTATATAGCGCCGTACATTTATGTCTGTACATTGCGTGTGTTCTATGATCGATCTGCTGTTTACTTGTCGAGTTTCCGGGAGAAAACCATGCTACTCTTGCCTGAAACCGACTAACTCAGCCACTTTCTGAAAAAAATCCGTAAAAATACCTCATGCCATTGACGTGATTCGAATTCAGGTCTTTTGCACCAGGTGCGGGGAGGATGGTGATATCCTCACGAGGGCTGCTATCTTATCTGCCCATGTGTATTATGTCTATAAATTGCTTGTCTTGGGATGGCTTGACGTATAGTAGCCTTTCTGGTTAGTGTGCCATAAAACCATAAACATAATCTAGCCAAGCCATAAATTGCGTATGTTCTATGGTCGATTTGCACTGGACGAAAAAGCCGTGTAGTTTCCGGAATGGCGACCTATGCTGTTCAAACCTGAGACCGACTAACTCAGCCACAGAGTGAAAACAAGCCATAAAAGTTCCAGTGATGTGATGGGGCTTGAATCCTAGCCTTTTTCCACCCGGCGTGGAGAGAATGGTGATTATAACCACTGTGATACCGCGCAGACTTACACTCTTGTCAGCAAAAAACAAGGTTCGGTTACAGCTGGCTCAGGAACACCACCACCACCAACAACAACTCTGGTCTGAAGAACTCCAGCTGCTGATGTTTCACGCTGCTGTATCCATCTGCGAATAGATTTTTCCAACAATATAACGAACCAGGTCACAAGGACGTAATTGTACAGAACTGGTTACCGAAACATGAGAATGCGTTCAGTTTGCTGCGGTGCTCTCTCCATCATCAGATCTCAATCCCACTGAGCACCTGTTTCGCACATCTTTACTCTGAAGCGCCTATATAGAAATATCCAGCCCTTCAATTTGCAACAGCTGCGGATCGCCGTTGGGTTAATATTGACCAGCATCCCTGTAAAACTCTCTTTCGACGCCAGTCGGTGTATCCAAGATTACAGGTGCAAGCACACCTTCACGAGGGTGGGAACTATGGTTGTAGTAAAACGAGTGGACTTTGCCGAAATTCGATTCACAAATAGGATATCAGCATCCTAAGCGTTTTAGATTAGCAGCTATATTCAATAACTTTATTTGCAGCTATAGTTAGCTATCGTCACTGGAATAATATCCGCGAAGCCTCAAGAAACAGTTTCGTTATCCTCTTGAACATCATTTACTGCGCAAAAACTCTGTAGTAGTCTTTGTAAAATTTCGTGACATTTCGAGATAATGTTAGATTGTGTCTACCTCTGATTTCATTTGTCAAACCCCTCTCCACCTTCACGAGGGGTGGGACTATGGTTATTGGAAATTCCGATAATCCCACAATACCTCTCCGGTATTGTGGGATTATCGGAATTTCTAACGTCGTTTATACTTGTGTATTTCTTTATCGTAAACTCTTCTAACCTAAATTCATATTTATGTCTTATTAATTGCAAAGCTTAATTTATGGGATTATGTTAAACCCCTTGACGGTATAGCTGTGACTGCTATGCATTAAAAATTATTTAAACATAGTAGTAAGGTAAGGTTATTAAAAGTATAACATATCTGTGATATGGGTTATACTTGTGATAATAGTATAGGAATGTCAAACACGCAGCCTTCAATTTACCACATTGTAGGTCTCTTGGCAATGAACGACCAAAATTATAATAATTAGTATTAATATAAGTATTAAAATGGCACAGTGATGCAAAAATAACCGAACTGATTCTGCATCTGCCCTAAATCTCTCTTATTTTAACTGTAAAAGAACGACTCTCCAATTCTTCCTTAAATGTTGACAAACTCTCCACCTCGGCCATCATAGGTAACTTATTCCAATATTCCACAACACTTTGCCCGAAGGTAAACTTCATGAGATCAAGTCTACTCTTGCTCCATAAGAGCTTCTATTTGTGTCCTCTTACTTACTAATCTCCCTCCCCTGTGGGCCTTGTGAAATTCATAAGTTTGATACTAATTACTTACACCCTTTACACAACGATGAAATATTTATAATTCGCCAATACGTTACACCTCCTTTACCAGAGTCTTGAGTTTGCAAGTGATCACGTTTCTGGCAAAGGTGCCTTAACGTATTTTTGAATAATGTATTATTTTATCGTGATCTAAAGAGTGTAAGGAATTAGTATCAATATTTATGGATAACGCCCACGAAGAAAAGGATTTATTAAGAGCTGTGAAATTCCATCGTCTATATTACTGTTATAGTAATGTAGACTTAAAATGTTCTTCAATCCTTATAGTGAGAAAGAAAGAAAAAAAAAGTGGGTTCTCTACGCAGTCCATTTTTGTAAAAAACTACATCGTTGCGAAAATGCTTCTGTTCCTCGGGAATTCAGTTAAAGAGCACTTTTTTGTACGAAAGAGAAAACAAGATAAGCAATTGTACAAATTACTATTTATTCTGAGGATTATCTGTCCACGTTTCTGCACATACAGTGCTGCATTCTGAATTCGGAAACTGCGTATTAGTTGCTGTATCGAGACGACACCTGTCTGCGACCCACGCAAATCTGGGGTGGTGCCCCCAAAACCTCTCTCAGGCTTCTTGATTCCATTCAGAAGAGGGCAGTTAGGTTAATTAATGATTCATCTCTAACAGAGTCTCTCCACTCGCTTTCTCATAGACGCACTGTTTCTACTGCATGCCTCTTCTACAGATATTTCCATGGGCACTGTTCTTCTGAATTGGCTTCTATAATTCCTGCTCTCTCTTTCAAAACAGTCCGAACACGTGCTGCCACCAGCCAACATCCATTTACTGTCCAACTTCAAACCCACAGAACCAACTTTTCGTCTTCCTCATTTATTCATTCAACTGCCGTTTTCTGGAACAACCTTCCTTCATACGTATTTCCTGACAATTACAGTCTACAGATGTTCAAGTCCAATATCAACAAATATCTTCTTTCATCTTCTCAACCTCCAACCCAAGCACGGTACTAAGTACTATAGGTTCTAATACCTCTCGTGTTTGGGGTTCTCATAAAAAAAAAAAAATAATAAAAAAAAAAATACAATTCTTTTGGGATACCACAAAGCAATACAAACTGGAGCCATTCGAATGATAGCAGTTTATAGTTTCTTTTGTATACAGATTTTTGTTTCGCGTTTATGACATTCGAAAGGTTGCCATAGAGATGCTTATCAAGTTGATTCAATTGCTTCCCACAGCTGTAAAAAGTGGATGGTCGCGGATCTTTATTCTGACATCTCATCTCATTTCGTAGGAGTTCAGTACAATTGAAAAAATGCAATGTCCTGTCTTAGAGTGAGATAACAGGATTTTAATTTTTCCCAAACTCAAAAGAAAAAAACAAAAGAAAAGAAAAATGAAGAATAAACGATGTTATTAATGAACCAATTAAATGCGCAAAGTATTTATACATAACTCTCCTAGTTCTACAACAGTTCCAAAATTGTTCAATGAGCTATGTTTCAGGAATTTTTCGAGATCTTATCTTTACTAAAATTAATGCTTAAATATTTAAGCATTAATTTTAGCACTACAGATCCAACAAAGTGTAATTTTCTACCTTAATGAATGGTTGTGGTGAAATACAAAATAAATAAAAGTGAGTTAGTTTTAAATAAAATAATTTTTCCCGAATAAGTTTTAAATTAGATGATCCAGAATAAATTTTTTGATAAATTTTTCGCCCAATCAGATTCAATATCGAAATTAAAGTTTCTGAATTCCTTAATGAATTGCGCACTAGGAGTTGGGTTCTGAGAATTCCTGATAGAAATACCAGTCGCATTGGAAAGTGTACAGGACTAATCTAAACTTGGGTTGCACTTAATGGTATCATTTTATGTTGCAAATGGTGCAGATTGCTCTGGAATCCATAGCTCAGGGGTGGGGAACAAAAGGAAAATATAAAATGGAGAACCAATAAAGAAATGTTGCACCAGGATCGAAGCTCATAATGACTCTCCAATAATTGCATTGAACACAACTCGAAATAAGTACAGTAATAGGCATTCTGACCCTCTGGTTTTGTTGTTCGTTAATGCTGTTTTAATGCCAAAGGAAATAATCCTAGGAGATGTAGTGTATTTCGTCTCTTAATTGAGTATATTCTGATAGATTTGCATGCTTGCTGGATGAAAATGTTATTGCTGTTGTTGGCACATCAGCAACTTAGGCCAAATTGCGCCGTATGTAATGTATGTAAATTGCGTGTTCTTTGGATGAAAATAATGAGTTTACAGAGTAAAAAGAAACACTGAAAAACATAAATGAAATTGGAATACATTGTGCAGATTTTAATTATCAAAGACTAGTATGTTTTATTTCGTGAAATTTTCGTGAAATCTTTCATACTATGTATTTTCCCGTTCCCATTGGAAAGTTCTGAGTTAGTTTTTAATCTCTTAAATGCATATTGTTGTTAACATACTGAATTAACCCCGAGAACAATTTAAGATTTAATGATAAAAAAATATATTGGTACTTATAAATATAGTACTAACTGCTTATATTTACCAGCACACATTTTCAAATATATCTTTCAATAAAGTAAAATTTTATTTTCAAATACATTTTATTAGCAAATTAAAGTAATAAAAAATAAAGCAAAAAAGCAATTGAAAAATAACATTTGGCAGTACCTTTATGTACAATGCTTGAATTTTAGTTTATTAGCAACTTTCGCTAGAATACATTACTTTATTAAATCTTTTGATAGACAAAATTCTCGGTGTTGATGTACCTTGATGACGGCTTCTTAGTTTATTTAATGGGTAAATTCTATTCCCGGTGATCACTTCATGCAATTTTTAATTGAAAAATAATTAAGAAATAGTTAAAGAGGAAAAAAAGAAAAAAAAAAACTACGTCTGGATTTCATCAAGTGTGTCCAAAGTAATAAACGCACAGACGTTACCCTTTTACTTATGCTATTTGTTAAACTGTTACTGTTATATTCGTAATATCATAATTTTATCAGGTGAGTTAGCGATATACGTAAATGCATCAATTATTTAAATTTCTTATTTTAAAATTAACTCATTAAATTCTAGTTTTTCTGTTTAATTCTGATTAATATCATAAACTCGATTCCCGGTACTAGATTATCGAATATTTACGGTGAATATTTAAAATATACGTCCTTCAGTATAATCATATAGCAAATAAGTCTTAAATATTTCCTTCATTTACTCAATATTAAAAAATTCAGCGAATATCTTATGCACCTCAAAAATGTAATCATAGATAAAAAATATATAAAGGAACCAAAAAAAAAAAAAAAAAAAACCAAAATCCAATTTCAGGCTTTGAGCTACTACTTGAATTTCCGGAAGATGGCGCCACTTTAAGCATAAAAACCAGTAGCAATTTGTTCTCCTTGAGCGTGTCAAAATAATTTTCCTCCACCGATGAATATTTCAGCTAAACTATTCTATCGCTCATTGTTTCTCTTTTGGCTCTTTAGTTCTTTTCTTTATTTACAAGTAATTTTCCGAGTCAAATGGGCAATTCTTCTTGAAAGTGTCTAATTAACTTCACTACCGAACCTCACAGGGCTTAAAGGTTTATGTACTCTTATTAAGAGCTAACACGGAGGCTTAGGAAATAAGCAGAAAAACGGCTAAACAGCGAAAAACATTAAATGCCAGATTCGACATTAATGGATTTGTACTGACTATATTTATCTCTAAATAACGACAGAGCCGAGGAAATCTCCAATAAAACTTGATACACGCAATGAATGGGGAGGATTACCGTAAGTTACACGTCCGCTATGTTCATGCAATTCGTTACCCTTCGCTTAAATATTCGAAAGATGGATTTGTACAAAGTCCTTTTTCTTTTAAGTATCGAGACACATGCAATATGTTGCTTACGATCTTGCAAGACCTTGAAAAGGCCGATGAAAAAGAGTGGCGTGAAATATTCTGCTCTTTAAGGTGATGTTATGTTCTGCAATATCGTGCGAGGTAGGAGGAATTAAATATAATTTCCCGTATAGCAAATCTAGAAATAAAATCATTAAGGCAAAAATGTGTCTGCTGGAGTGCAAATAGCGCTCCAGCAAACGTCATTTTGCATATTTTTTATGTAATTCAATTCTTTCTCTTTGGTCTTCTTTAAACGGATTTTTTTTAAAATTTAATTTTATTTCATCTCCTACTCTGACTCGCTTTTAAGAATTAATATTAAATGCAGTTCAAACAAATTAATGAACCAGGTGTTAAATCTGATTTATAAATCATTTAAAAATTATTTATATTTTTAAATTAAAGTTACCACTCTTCAATCATCAAGTTATCATCTGAATAATCGTTTTATCTGATATTTTTCCAAGAGAAAAGAACTATTTCTACACCGTTCTCACTAAGTTTTCTTTTTCCAGAAATTGAAAAAATTCTGCACTGAGAAAGGCAGAAACAAAACCAAAATCATCAGATCCTTATCTTAGAATCATCGATATTTTCTTCAGAGAATAAATAAAGGACTAAAGAGCAGAACTAAAGAGACTAATGACTCTTTTTTTAATTAAAAAGGAAAGGTATGAAAAGTAAAAGAAGCACTGTGTAAATCGTACCGAATTTCTTCAATCATTGACAACACCGCCTTGTCTTAAAATAAATTCATAAAAACGCTGCTTCCTTACAAAGTGCCAAACATTTCTTCTTAGAGAAAGAGAAATTAAAAATTAAATGATATGAAGAAATTAACTCCCCCTAAAATCATTAATTTCTCTTCTATACCTTACTTTCGCCCTTGTTATTCGTATTACCCCCTCTGAGAATATATTTATATAAATAAATATATTTATTTATATATTTATATAAATAAATATATTCTCAGAGGGATAATAAAGACTCGTGATTCAAGAATTATTTTGTTTCCTAATTAAACTCTATTTTTATCGCGCTTTAAATTCATAAGACAAATTAGAAATTTCCTCTCCAAATTAAAATTTGAATTTATTCCCAAATTTAAAAATGTGCATTTAAAATTGTCATAAAAAGGGACTGCCACGTTGCTGATCCTAAAGAAGTTAAAATAGACAGCACTAAACAGTTCTAGGGATGGATCCAAGAATAAGGACAATAACAAATTAAACAAAAAGAAATCATGTCATCTCTCTTTCACATTTTAAAAATTTCCACACGGATTACATCAGTCCATAATTACCAAACTCTTTAAATATTGGAATCCATCACGGGGGGACTTTTCGTCGAGTACAGTTGGGAATAAATATTTTATTATGCGATTATTGTAAAACTTGGTAATCATGGAAGCAAGTCTTAACGATTTCTATTAGACCATTCGTCTTAGCAACAAGAAGTCGCAGAGACTTCTATTACATTTCTTCGTTACTGCTTCTTGAGGTAATGGAGTCATAACGAAATGGAGCATGCGGACCACTACAATAGTTGTAAGTCAGAACCCCACGCACGAAATCTAAGGGTCCTTTAAGAATAAAAGGGAACCAAACATACTAGTTTAATAGACAAGTAGGAATTTAATTAACTTTTAAACAATTCATACTTGTGAAAAATCAATGATAGGTACGTGGTTTTTAAATTATTTTTTGGTGGTTATATTATTTGCGCTTAAGGGATCTGCTCACTACATATTTAATGTTCCGGAGGCTGCATGTTTTGCAAATAATTTGTTTTTTAGTCTTTCAGATTCCTAATTTGAATTTTTGCCTTTGTTTACTTTTCTTATCTGTAAAAATTTCAATTAAATGTAATTAAATTGGCCAGGGAGAGCAGAAAAAATGGCAATAAAATTAAAGCCACTAATCCTACCTTTTATTCACGGAAACGTGATTTATAATCACAGTGTTTTATAAGAGTCATAAAACAGTGATGTCATATACATTCTTTTGTAAAAATATGAATACGCGAAGCATAATAAATGAACAGATGCCTCTCAGGCAACTATAAGGGTTACTAAAAACGTCTTCGCAATATTATAAAAAACACCACAACTCTGCAGAGGCTTGAAAAACTTGAGATATTTGCTCGTTTATAATGATACAAAGCGCAGCTGATGCGCTACATGCGCAAGCAAGCATACGTTAAGTTGATTAGTTGGGCAAATCAGCTTTAAAGTCAAAATTTAAGTAGTTATTTAAAAGATATAGAAGGAAAAAGAGAACATATAATTTATTTTATATCAGAGAATACCTAACTAATTTCGTAGATAAACTTACAGAAAGGATATCAGCTTAATCTTGAATAGAAAAAAAATCGAAATAACTAAACTAAGACCAGCCCGGGACTTCGAGAAAGTTTGAAGGATTTGGTGCATTCTTAGTTCTGTTGGGTGTTCTGCTACTATGACTGAAGCTTGGATATTTGCTGTACGAAGTTATATCAGAATGTACAAAGGGTGATCATTTAATTCACTGAATTGCAACGCCACCGTACAACCACCCAAGTTTATATAAGCTGAGGCAGTTTCAAGTTGTGATAGGTTTTCTGGTAGTTGCAAAGTACTGAACCGTTTGGTGACCTGCATAATGGGAGATTTGAATATTGAGCAACGTTTTGTTACACGCCGTTGTATTCGACGGTATGAGTGATATGAGACTGAGAGAAATGTCAGAGAGACAAGGAGACAAGTGTGTGAAGAAATCTGCAATTTTAAAGTCTCACAGGTGTATTAAATAAGATTGAGAATATATAGATGTTAACTCGCAGCCTGGACAACCGAGAACCTCCATCACTCCAGAGCAAACTGCTTTGCAGTTTTTCAGGAGATTGTAAATGAAGACAAGAGAATCATACTTTTAGCTAAACAGCAGAATGTCAGTCACATACAGAAATGCACAAGCGATTCTTACAGAGCATCTTAAAAATGTCGCGAATCTGTGCTCCCTAGATTCCACATCATTTGTGGAATTTAGCGACTCAGATTCGCGAGAAAAACCGTGTGAGACCGACTAACTCAGCCAGTTGTGTAAAAGGTCTATAAATTCAAACTCATGTCATTTCCACCCCGTGCGAGGAGGAAAGTAATTATACCAACTGTGCTGCCATGCGTCGTGGGCACGGTTAAACAGACACGGTGAAGAATCTGTTAATCGCAAGTGGCTAGTGATGAGACATGGATCAGTCATTACGATCCAAAAGCATCTCACAGAACGGTTCACACTTACATCACGTAATTGAAGACCGCTTTGCGACTACTAGACGACATACCAGAACTTATAACTGTGTTAGTGTTGAATATACATTGAAATGACAGAATTCATGGAATACCTGGTTCCTGGGCAACGCGACGCTGTCACCCTTCTCGCTTGTGGACGAACCCACCGCTTGGCAGGTATATAGGTACACTGCATCACCGAATTCACGCAGACGGCAATTGATGTCAGTATGAATAAACGTCGTGAGTCAACCGACTTTGAAAAGGGGATGATAGTAGGTGACCGACGCATGGATTACTCTATCGCGGACGTGGTACAGAAATTGCACTATCCCCGTTCGACAGTATCAAGAATGTATCGGAAATATGCCATTTCCGGAATACATCTCATTGTTGACAGCACTGTGGGCGGAGAAAGGTGGTGGATGAACGTGGCCGTCGACGACTGTCTCGTATTGTTACAGCCAACCTGGAGAGCGACAGGGGCACAAATAATCGCCAACTTCAACGAGGGAGGTGCCAGATATGTTTCCACCAACACCATCAGCCGATCATTAGCCGCAATACTTATGAGAGCCGCCGACCCACCAGAGTCCCATTGCTAACACCCCAACATTGCTAACACACAGTACTCTACGCCTCAACTCGGTGAAAGAACATCGGCACTGGATCTTGGATGATTGCAGACGGTTCTCCTGGTCCAATGAGTCCCGTTTCCAGTTATTTCAGGCCGACAGGAGGGTGCGTATCTGGTGGAAACTGCACGAAGCTATGCACCGGTCATGTCAACAAGGGTCATGTTCAGGCAGTTGGACGATCGGTAATGGTCTGGGGGCGTGTTCAACTGCACACGCTGGAACCTCTGATATGTCTGGACGCATCTCTGAACGGCCCAGGTTACATGTGCATCCTTGACCATCTGCGTCCCTTCATGGTCATCGTGTACCCACAGGACAATGAACTCTTCCAGCAGGAAAATGCGCCTCCTCACAGGGCCCTGGTGACCAGAACATGGTTCGAAGTGCATTCTGTAGATTTTATCACCATGGAATGGCCTCCCCATTCATTGGACATGAACCCTGTGGAGCATCTTTGGGATGCTGTGGAAAGGTTCGTTCGATCTTTGGATCCTGCACCCAGGAATGCGACGGAATTATGGACAGCGGTGCAGCAAGAATGGATGGAAATAGCTGTGGAACGCTTTCGTTAACTAGTGGACTCAATGCCTCGCCGCGTGACTACCCTTATCCGGGCGAAAGGTGGACCTACCCGTTACTAGGTTGGTATTCCCTGATTTCTGTCCCTGTGTACATTCTCTTGCCATCTACCGGCAGTTCGCCAAAACGTCAGTGGTCGTACGGCGCCGCAGCTAGTTCGCGAATTAAATGATCAACCACTGTATATAAATAACGTGTATGTCTTTCCTAGCAAGTAGCGGGATCACGTTCCCTTTGAAACCAGTATAATCCCCACTCATTTATTTCATCTAATTCATGGAAAACCGTCAGTCTATTTTCTAGAGAAGCTAATTAACTGCAACTGATATCGTGATATATTAGATTCGATAACTTAACAGAGCATAAAAAAATAAAAGAAATTGTAAAGTGAGATATGTTTAAAATCAAGAAACAAATTACTCCAATTCAATATTATTCTTGACTGCACAGTTCTTCAAGCACACATTTTCATGTTAGAAGTTCGCCAACCTGAAACTCATAAATCTGTAATATTCTATTTGTATAATAATATTGTATTGTAGCTGCAGGATGCTGTATTTGTACAAAGAATACAATCGTAATAGAGTGAGTATATTCTTTGGTCTCCTCCCCCCCCAGATGCAAAACCTGAATTTTTGAGGAAGGAGAATGCAACCCTTGAACGGGACCGACTTAGTAGTCGCAAAGTGTGCAAATAAACCAGCCCATAAATGGTCCTTCCGACTTTAACAGGATCAAATCCAGGCCCTGTCTACCCGGTATGGAAGAGGACTGTCAAGTACTTCAGTCATAATAAAATACTTGTAAAACTGCAGAAATACACTAAGTGATCACTGAATTATGACCACCTTTATGAAAAGTGAATGCGACCACGTGAGGTATAAGAGTGCGCAGTTAGTCGACCTATGTAGCATAGATAAGGTGTCAGTGGTTCAGTAGGTAGTAAATTTCCGAGCGTGATAGGTAAAAGGAAGAATTTATCGGACTTTGATAAAGGACAGATTATGAGAGCTCGACGAGCTGGTGTCTCGATTTCCCATACTGCTGAACTGGCGGGGTGTTCGAGAGCCGCCGTAGTTCAAGTGTACGAGGAGTGGCGTCAAAATGGTCAAACAACGACCCGACGGCAAAACTGCAAAGGTCACCAAAAAGTTGAAGTTAGAGATGAACGCAGGGTCCGACGACTATTGCATCATCTGTTACTTTCAGCTACATAAGCACGCTCTGCAAGAACGCAGTCATTCCTTGCTTGTGTCAGGATGGCGAGTTACGTGCAGTTTACGCCACGAAGAAAGTGCTATTGTTGCTTTACGTGAGGAAGGATGTTGTTCCTGTCATATTGCTTATAGAGTGTCTTGTAATCAGTCGACAGTGAGTAGATTTCTTTCCAAACTCAAGAATACTGGTTCTGCTGATAGAAAAAAGGAACCGGACGCAAACGAGTCTCTTCTGGGAGAAACAGGACCGCGTTTTGAAACGCTTATGCCTTAAAAACTGTAAACCTTCTTTGTCTGAGCTGAAAAGAGAATGGAAAGAACATACAGGAGTGATAGCAAGTGCAGTAACAGTCAGAAGCCGTCTCTTCAAAAATGGATTTGTAGCCCGTCGTCCTAAGAAGAAGCCCATCCTCACACAAAAAATGAAAAAGGCCCGAATAATTAAGGATCATGTCAAATGGACACCCTTTCGAGCAGTGGAGGTCAGTTATTTTTTCGGATGAGAAGAAATTCAACCTGCATGGTTCTGATGGCAGACAAACGATTCGCCGTAGACGTGGTGAAGAATGCCATCTAGACTGTTGGTGTCTACAGCGAAATTCCCTACCAGCCAAATGTTATGGGGATGCATTTCGTATCAACTGCAGTTAATAAAATGTTCTGTAAATGGCAATGGATACCTGTCTATATTGGAAGGCAAATTGCTGCCAACCATTAGAGACCATTTCAACCTGCCAAATAATTGCATCTTTAAGGACGACTCTGCTCCTTGTTATCGGGCGAAAAGTGTAAGTAGGCGCTTCTGTAGTTACTTTAGCTTCATTTCTGCATTAGAGGTTCGATAGTAATGTGTTTACATTTGTTACAGTTGAAAAAATGGTTGGAAGAACGGTCCATTACAACTCTTAGCTGACCAGGAAACAGCCCAGACCTGAATCCTAAAGAAGAACCGTTGGCATCGTGTGGAATCTTCAGTTGCCAAAAAGAAACCAACGACCCTTCGTGAACTTGAGGTAGCCATAATTCGTGTTTGGAACCGTGAACTATCAGTCGATTATCTTCAGAAATTGATCTTTTCAATGCCTCGACGGTGTGCTGCTGTCATCAGGGCCAGAGGCGGTTCAACTAAATATTAGTTTGCACCTGGCGAACTTTACATTCGTTTTGTTTTCTATTTAAAATGGTAAACTGAAGCAATTGAGGGCTTCTGATAACATTTCAGCCATATTTGTCGTGTTTTCTAAAACTGTTGTATAAAGGTTGCAAATGCTCAATTCGGAATATTTTGAGAGCACCTGTCAAATATTATTTAGCTTTGACTTAACTATTAATAAATATCTTTTGTTTATATTTCTATTTGTGATGCTCGTCATTAATTTTTATTTATTAAATCAGTTTATTTCCCAAAAACCTTGGGTCACCCTGGGACGGCTCTGTGCCAGAAGGGTGTAAATATTTACAGACTAAGGTGCGAGGAACACATGCACAATAAACAAGAGTACATGCGTGCTCGACCCGAGACATTTACAGGATTAAATATACAATAATATACAAGATATACAGTAATATAAAAAAAAAAAAAAAAAAAAAAACCAACAGTCTGTCATATCCAGGAGCAGGTGAGTATTATAATTTCATAATCTGGTAGCAGTTCTTCAGGATTTCCTTCCTGTAGGGCTTGTCTTCACAGAACCTATCAGGGTGGATCCTAAATTTATTGAAGATCCGAAGACAATTGGCTGGAAACATGTTCCTCAGGGAATCAATGTTTGACAGCGTAAGACGTAGAGGAAGACAGGAGTCGGGGTGCTCCCCCCTTGCCCTCCTCGGGCCAGAGATTAATGCGGATACCGATGGAGCATCAATTCGCCTCGTTAGAAGCCGTGCGAGCGTGAAGACATTTTTTGTCATGATGATATGTCTCCAGGGGGTGGTGCCCAGATTTGCTTGTAGGATAGATCTGGAGATAGTTAGGGGGTGGCCTACCACCCTGTTCATCCATCTAAGCAACCAGTACTCTAAACTGAGATACTTTTGTAGGTATGAGGCAGGGGCAGATGACCAAATTTCTGAAGCATAGAGAGGAATCGGCGAAATACACCTCAGGATGTGCCGAACAAGCAGCGCTGGCTGATGCACACCAACGAGTTCTTGACGCACTGCCCAAAGAGCAGCGTACGTCTTCTGCCTCATCCTGGCAAAGTGAGGCTGAAAAGTGAGACCAACATCCCAGGTGAGGCCAAGATCAGTATGAGAGGTTGTAACATACCATCGCGAAAAAGGGTTAAAACTGTGAAATTCCTAGGTGATTTCCTTTGTTTAAACACCAGTGGACATTCTAATAGATAATGGGTAGTAAAGGATACCGACGTACTCATGATACACAGTAGCACACAGCAAACGTGGCCCGAACATGCTACTTTCTGGTCTCTCAGTCGAATTTTACCTTCGCTAAAGCAAGACCCAATTAAATATGAACAAGTCATTTGATTTGAATATATGGGTGTTGTACATATAGAATATGGAACTAAATGGGCTGATTAGTGGCGCATAATTTCCGTCAGAATTTAAAAAAAAAAAAAAAAAAAAAAACAACTATAACTGTTCGATAGGTGGCGCGCAATTAATTGGCGTTTCATTCTTGTTCGAAGTTGAGAAGCTGTGTGTGCGCGGTTACCTTGTATTTTACCTGTGTTTTTATGATTTTATGTCTTCAATAACTTCCTTAAAGTGGTAAAGTATTATGAATTCGAAAGTATTTTAATTTTTATAATAGTGGTTAAGAAATTTTGTTTCGTTAACCTTAGAATTGCTTATAATTTGCATTATTATTTTTTGAACGATGTGATAACTTATTGCAATTGTAGCGGATTTAATACATTTGGAGCCTGAATTGTGTAAAATAAGTTTAGATTCACCTACTTGTACAAGACATAAGAGAAGTGTATCTTTTAAATAAATTAACTAACATTGCAGGTGAATATCTCAATTTCGAGAAAGTTACTCGACATGAGACGCTGCTTACTCCGCTTGTGCTTAAATTCGCTGAATTGGATAACTTATGGCTGCCATTCACAAGAATGGTAGCCATATATTAATTAGTTAATTTTATTCTCTTGTGTACGAGTTTCACTGCCCCACCCTTTTTTAACAGTCTGTTTGAAGAGTTGTAGTATTTTCATATCCGTATTTAGTTATTTGTATGCACTAGTCTTTGTCAAATTAACAGCGTAATTGCCAGAAATTTCGGTTAACTCATTTCTATAAACGTTTCCTTGTCAGGTTTCTGCATTAATTGGAGCTTTTGCAAGTATTGAATAATCACTACTAAATACTTGCGAAAGCTGTAATGAAGGTTATGGTGAATGTGTAATCTTGCTACACATTCACCGCTACGAAACGTTCTATCATCGAATTTTAGAGGGGTGTGGCAGTATTGGTGTAGAAACACGCACAGCATGAAACAGATGGGGCTGACAAACAAACGATTTATCAGGCGCATTTACTCCCGACAAATCAATTCATATTTTTAAAATGTGAATTGATTAATGCTAAGGATGTAAATATAATCGATTAAAAAAATGTAATGAATATTTTATTCTTTAAGGGGGGAAACGCGAAAGAATCCAAAAAATATGGCTTAGCCAATTCAACTTGGTTTACTGTTTGATCATATTGCAAGTATTTCGGCTGAAAGTTTAGTTACATGGCGAAATAATGAACTAGTAGAAATTGTCATCATTGGAGTGGCGTTAGTAGTGGGGGGCGCAATTATCCCCCACTACCTACGCCTCTGCAATGATGACTTTTTCGGATATTTAGAGGCGGCTTCTATTTTCTTCAGGCTTCAGCTTTCAATCACTTAATAAATTAACAAATCAGATAATTTGTTAATTCCAGCAAATGGAATGGCAGCTACTAGAACTAATTTGGCATCGGTGAGTATTTGTTAATTCGTGATAGAATATAACATTTAATAAATATTAGGGATAACAACAGTGACGAGCCCTTTCACTAGAGATGAACCACAGATGCTTCAGTTGGTTTCCATCAATGCTTCTGCTGAACTATAATAGTCAACTTAAGAAGTCAAATTGAGGACACGAAACATTTCCTCGTTGAATTATTTCATGAAAATGTCATAAATGGACGCATAAAACACATTGTCAGCCGGAATTGGATGCTCGGTATTGCTATTTGAACTTCGAGGAGTTTTTTTTTATAATGATGGCAACAATTACTATTAATTGTACAACGGAAAAAAATATTGGGGTATTCAATTATACGTTCCTCTCCCATAGGTTGAAAAACGCTGATTGAGTGAGATAGACAACAGGAGGCAAAGTCCAAATATTGGAGGAGTTCGTGTAAATCGCAGCAGTCAACTGAACATAAGTCTTTCTCTTCTAGTTAGTTGACTTGGCTTTTCTCCAGCACGCCCAGAAGTTTGGTTAAAGATCCTTAGCTTTAAACTTTTTTAGATAAATTGAAATTTTAGTCCATTTATTATCCTTAACATTTTTTTTGTCCTTTTTCTGTTAACCAAACGGACTCTTGTTGGGACGTGATCGAAGTGAAGTAATGTAAGACGCGTTCTCTGATCGTAGTTGAGGCCAACGGTTTGGCGGAAATTAAAAACTTACCAGGCTTTTCCCATTCTGGTGTGTCTGTTCTGGCATGTTTGGATCTGCTTCTTAGCTTGTTTTTTTTTTTTTTTTTTTTTTTTTGTGTACACTTAGTCTGCCATTTTCTTGCATCGAATTACCAATACTATAATTACACCTGTTACATAATTTATTTTGTAAGAGGTGCAATTAGTATGTTTAATTTGTTAAATTAGTTTTTTTCCTAGCCGAGCAAAACATTTATGCAACGAAAAGTTTTTTTTTTTTTAATGCAATTATAAATTAATTTTTTTGTGGAGACAACAGCTTAAAGTGGTGGCAATGCTTGCTAAAGAGACCGCATTAAAATTATATAACTATATTTTTATTTGGAAGGGAACTGACCGATTCATGAAACATTATTTTAATATTTTTTTATTAACTTGAAGAATCCAGTTAAAATGATTAAAATAATAGATCTGATAGCAGGTTAATTGCAGAATTGAGTTATCAGAAGAGTTATTTTTGCTATAGACAAATAAAACTCTTATTACCAGCATTTTTTATTGATGAAAAATTTTCAAAACTCTTTCTGAGCTTTCGAAAGAATTACTTATTTTATTTTTCTAAGGGTGATCACAAACACGAAAAGTTTAGGACTACTCTGTAGATTGGTTCAGGGTAAGAAGTCGGATAGTACACGAGGAATTTTATTATGATGAGTGTATTCAGAAGAGATAGAAAGAGGATGAGGGAAAGTTCTGCTTCTAGTGAAGAGTGGATTGCAATCACTCTAATTGTTACCAAAATGTGATCAAGCCCAAGTGGATGTAGAAACATTCTAGTGAGAGTTGTATGGTAATAGCTCCTAGTGGGTAGCACAGTTGGTATAATCAGCCCTCCACATACACGGTAGGACTGTGTTCGAATCCCGTCAGTGACGCGAGGAATTATGGGTCTTTTTCATGAAGTGTTTGATTTAGTTGGTCTCGAATGGAAGGTAACGTTGTTTTTTTTCCCCCTCCTGGAAACTCAGATTTTTTTGTCCAGCAAAATAGCAAATCGACCACAGAATATACGCAATTTACAGACATATGTAGTGTTGTATGGTCTGAGTTGCTGATGTGCTTAAAACTCTACTATGACCAACCATCAGAGTTGAAAGAACAAAACAACTATTAGGGGTTTAATTTTAGGAGATTCGTAATTAAAATCGAAAAGCTGCATGGTTAAAGTTGAAAAGTTTTCTCGTGAGATAGTCTATTTAGGCAACTTGAATGGACAAAAAAGGGCGAATGCCTCATTACGGGTGACTCAACTTATCTCTTATCGATTGGAATTCATGATCAAACAATACACGAAGTAATTTTTTTTTGAACCACCTGAATTACAGCTATATATTTCAATAGGTAACTGTAATCCAGTTTTCAGCTTTCGCTATTTTCAATAGGGAAAGTAGAAAGGCGCAGATAACTTTGACTTGGTTCTTACCAAGTCATACCTTGAACCAATCTACAAATATGTGCAAAACTTAAGGACCAACACTATTTCTAAAGGTTAAAACCACAAAATCTTTACTTAAGGTACTGTTGAGAGTAGATTCAGTCTCATCAGCGATTCTGGCGAGGGGTTGGCACACGGTATCACCCTGCAAACATCACTGAATGGGATCGATATGGCGGTCGAGGTGTTCTCGTTTGGGGAAGCGTTATCTTGGATGGACGTACGCAACTCCAGATACTGGAAGGCGGTACTGTAACCGGTGCACGCTACTGTACTGAAGTAATTCTTCCCCATGTGCATCTGTTCCAAGGTGCCATTGGCCCCGAGTTCATGTTTATGAATGTAACGCCACACCCCATCGCATTGATATGCTTTTGTAAAGCGAGGACATTGTTCGTATGGATTGGCCTGCCCATTCCATCTATCTAAATCCCATCGAACACATATGGGACGCTCTGGGGGAGACGCCTAGCGGCACGTCCACACCCACCAGAAAATTTTCACCAGCTGAAGATGGCGCTTACAGAGGAATGGACGATGTTATCGGAAGAACTTATCAACAATATTGTTCTAAGTATGGACAAGCGGTGCAAAGCCTGCATCGACATTAGGGGTGGCCATATCGCCTACTGAGGACCACCTCTTCCTTTTGTTCCTTCTTTAGCAATGATGCATCTGTATCATGGCAGCCAGTGCTGTGTTGCCAGTTTTGAATAAAGTCCCTCTGTACCGTGTTGTTTCCTTCATCACTTCTGTATCTCACGACGTTCGTTTGGTATGCTTTTCCCATGTCCAGGCTACTACTATGTGAAAATCTGAAAATCCAGGCTACTACAGTGAAAATCTGACTGGTCCTTAAATTTTGCACACCAGTGTAGGCACCAGTAACATGTTGCGACCACAATACCATAAAATGGTGGTCTCGAAGGGAAGATAATTATTCGGGAAGCCGCAAACATTTATTTTAGTGGTAAATATATGATAAGAGGAGACTGCCAAAATGAATGACATGAGGGTTAGGCACATACTAAACGATCAGAAAAAAGGAAGAATTTTACTTAGATTATCTCTTAACATTACCACATTTCAGAACTATAAATATATTTAAAGAAAGGTAAGAAAATTACTGGCAAAAAGAACCAAGATTTGGGGATATACGGAATTATCGAATGTGAAAGCAAAAAAAAAAAAAAAAAAAGGGATAGTAAATCGTATAGATCCGCTAAGTCCGTAATAGCGAAGTCAGATAATCCAGATGAGCTATTTTGCATCCATTTTTACAACTGAAAACACGTTTTAAGAAGGGGGGGGGGAAACAATAGAGGAGATTGCTGTAATATTAGTGATATATTTATCTCTGAGAAACTTTAGAGATGATTAACACCAATCACCTCATTTCTTCTTAGCCTCAGTGGTTTTTACTATTGGAAAAAATTACGAGACCCAGAAAGAGGTAGGGCTTCGTGAGTGGATGGTGTACATCCAGCTATTTTAAAGATTGTGGCAAAGCAGTACACATTTGTATCTTATGGTTGTAAATACCTTTTACCTTTTCTTTATAATTCAAATTCATTGATCCCTAAACATGTAAACCCCTGGCCTGTGGCCATGACTGATAGGTTGCAACATAAACTGTATTTTGTATCTTATCTCTTCTCTCTATACATTAAAAACGTTTTCCTCCTAGTGATATTTATTCGAGCCAATGGGAGAAGAGGGTAGGGCAATTACCTCACTACAAATGTGCAGGTAAATTATTACATTGTCTTCCATTGAAAGGCAACGCCTCCATAACGGTCACCAACCTCGTGCACGTGCATCACTCTGTAATACATGATCACGCACGGCATCATTTGATGTTCCATTGTAATGTCAGCTGATGAAGGGACCCATTGCCCCGATATAGTTTGTATATTTGTAAATAGTTAGTTCTGCTGTTTCGGATGCAACTATATTCCTCATGCATTATGGAATCCGAAGCAAAAGGCCTTTTCCTAAGTGACCGTGTAAATGCAGGTAAATAATTACATAGTGATATTTATTCCACCTTGAGAATGTCGCTTGGTGCGGTTGGGGTAGCCAATGGGAGAGAGAGATGCGGGTCACGTGGTACAAGTGGGCGGGGCAGTACGTCACTACAAATGCACAGGTAAATAATTACATAGGTCATTTCCTGATTAGATATCGATCATAGTATTTGGGTAAGGCGTGTGGTTTCCCCACATCTGCGCCATCAGTACTCTTGTGATGAATAGAGGACCTCAGTAAAAGCTAGAAAAGTGTTTTGTGTTGCACGTGTAGTTTAGTGTCGGGTTCTGTTGTTTGTGCTGGCTTTTTGGCTGCAGGGCCCGTAGTGGGACTCCACGTTGCCCACCACTACCACTGGGAGATGAGCCAGGCTGTTCACAGTACTCTGGCTGCTCTCCATCAGGGGTTGCCTGAGTTTCCTGACGGAGAACAAAAGAAAAAAAAAAGCATGAGTGAGGGAGATACCTGAAGGATGGGAGTAAAAGGGGGAGGAAGGACAGCTGTGCGTTTCGACAGGTGTCTTTTACGTAGAAAAGATTTGACTTACTCCGTCATACCTCTACATTTATTTTACGTAGAAAAGCGTGCGCGGGAGTTGGCGAAGCCCCCTAGTTATCATTACCACTGTTACATCATTAGGAATGCTACCGAGACTATCACTAGATTTCTGGTTGATTCTTTTGAACTGAGTATTATATCTCGCTAAAAAAAAAAAAATTTCTGCTACTCCTATGGCCATCTTCAGTAATTGAGATTTCTATACAAAATAACTTATTAAGGGTTACCCCGATTTCAAATCTCTCCTGACATAAAAACATTACTAATATTGCTTCTGCTGCTTAAAAAAAAAAAAAAAAAAACATCCACACAACTATTTTTTTTTTTTTTTCAGAATGTGTTCCTTTTCTTCAAAACAGCATACACTGATCCCGTATAATTACGAACTGTCTACACTCCCTATACGTAGATGCTCAGTTTCTACTGCAGGCCTTTTCTACAGATGATTCCTCCGAATTAGCGTCTGTAATTCCACCCCCCTCTTTTTTCTAAATGTGTCCGAACACGTTCCTCAAATAGTCGGTGTCCATTCACTGTCCAACTCCATACCTGCAGTATTAACTCTTTCTATTTCTGTTCTCCTCATTATTTTCAGCATTCTTCAGTTTGTATAGTAGCCTTTCATAGCGGACCGAATCAAAAGCTTTGAAATTAACTAATATAATATTATAAATATCCCATTAATGTGCGATTCAGTCCGATGTGTCAAGGGGCCCTCCTTTTCAGAATACACTGAGTGTTACCAGGTTTTTGATGGGAAATAACTATGGGTCGCTTATATTAGTACAGTTTCCTTTTGAATCGATCAGTTTATCTGGTGAATATATTGTTACAGATATTCATGCATTTAAGAGGTTTGGTACTGAACTGGACAGAAGCAAGAAAGCCCGTACAGATCATTAAAAAGCTAGCTTATTTCCATAGAACGTGTAATTGAGAAAGAGATGCCAAGTGCTTCGGTAAACCCTCATCTAACAAAGAGATCATTTAACTCGCGCAGATTTCCATTGGAATCCTTAGTTGCACCCTCACCTACGGTGCCATCTCATATTGTGGACACATCTCTAAACTAGGTTGCTCACGCCTTTACAGCAAGTGCTTGTCCACGCACCGAAGAAAATCCAGTAAGAGTCGAAATTGTGGTATGTATATTGTAGCGTACACTTAAAAGAAAACCTTCTCCATTGGAACTGCTTTTTATTAAGAGTAGTGCAATACTAAGAAAACTATAGCTGGCACTGAGTAACAAAGTCAGTTTGCCCATCACCATCTACTTGCACGCAAAAAAATAAGTAATAAATACAATTTAATATAATTACTGCAGAAAATCGCATTGATTCCACGATTTCATTGACTTCAATTAATGTGTTTAGACAAGGATATTGCCAGCATAATGATAATTTAATTACTGCATCATTGAAATTGCGTCAAGTGTGATTGGGGAAGAAACAGATTGTTTTTGATGTCCCGGGTGCCGAGATTCAAGATCTAATGGGGCAAAGTAGAGATTTCGGGTGGCATTGAATTAGCATCAGTTTCCAGTTGCATTAGAATAGTCCGGTTTGAGATTTTTATTAATTGTGATTAATCGAAAATAATTCTCGTTGTGGACGCTTCTGTTCTCTTCATTCTTCTGCTCCGAACCATAGCGTTTTCTCTTCTGGTCCGACATGTCATTCGTGTTCAAACTTTGAATTTTGTTGAATTTTTTTTTCCCTGACAGGCTGCCCAGCCGCTCTGCGTGATGAATAGCGACGATGATACATTCCTGTCGTTCACCCTTAACTTCCGTTCATGCCTGCGTAGGAGCGGAGGATATATATTGAGGCCGCGCAATTGCTGTTTTTCATCAGTCTTTTAAATTGCCGCTAAATGGGATGTTTCTTTCAAGGATTTCTTCGTGCGCAACACCCGCACGCCTTCCACTTTAATTCCACGTGGAATAAACGCGAATATTGTTTCCGTGATTCCACTTTCGTTTCAATAACTGCCCATCAGTCGCACGGTGTTTCTTTTTCGACAAACTGCTCCGGTGCCAACTGGAAGCGCGTGAATTGAGGGAGCGTTTCTGGTAAGTTTTTGACGCACTAGTCGGTGTCACGAGATGCGATGGAACGAGATTGCCCTCTATAGCTCTACGAGAGAGAGAGAGTCGTGCCGACTAGCACGGTGTCCTCCAAGCACAGTCGCTAACACCTCCACCACGTGACGCATAACGCATTCCCCGCATCTCCTACGGCTTCTCATTTTCATTCTTCTCGATGTCTCGTTGAATGTTCATTACCTCTCCTTGCGCGGTCAAGCCGAAATTCTGCTCGCGCGTCTCTGTCGCACGTGCTCGGATGGCAGACGGGGGCGCGAAAGGGGAGGAGAGAGGGCCTGGGCTGCAGGCACGTGCCCAGTTCCCTACGCTGTCAAGATAAAGCGAGGTCGAGGCTTGATTGACCTAATGTGTGTCCGTGCCGCTTGTATCGGAAGGTATTAAATGGATTAGCGTGGAGCGAAGGTATACACGGGAACCATTTCTCTGAGATTGGGACGTCAACACAGTAATCTGTTCCCGGCAGATGATTTCACCTCTCCTCCAGCCAACAGATAGTCGCTTGTTCTCGAGTGGAAAGTGGGGGTTATTCTGCAGTTTAACTGGAAGGGGGGAGGGGTAGTCTTTAGATGTTATTTGTCCTGGTCATTGTGCGATAACATAATTACCATTACTGACTGGGTGTGTGTGTGTGTCTTGTTTGCAGGGAGGCGGAAGAAACCTCATTGGTATAAGTGATCGGGGATAGACACCTCTACGGAGTTTTTAGAGACTCTCTGCTTGGAGCCAATACACGACAATTGCAGTAAATTATTGAAACAGCGCCTGGAGCACGTGCATATCTCCAAAGGCGACACCGTAGATTCATCGGGGTTTTATGGGTTAATTAATCAGAGGCGCGATTTCTAATTCTTAAAGCAAATTCCTTGCATTATAATGCGAAAAGTTTTATTTTTGAAAATTATCGAATGAGAATCAGAGTGATGTATGCTTTTTTATACATATCATTAAAGTTTTAATAGATTGTTGTCGTTTTTTTCATTTACCAGCATTGTCTTCACTTCTTATCTTTAGGACATATGGAATTCTGCTAGAGTTTTGCTTCCCAGGCTTGTCTGTAGTACATTGCTTTTATTTTATTATCTTTACTTAAAGCGCTCAGCTGAATAATTTCAATTACTACGAGAGCCATTCGCCATATTAGCCTGAAATGTGTAATTTCCAGGGCAGTATTTTTTTTCTTCATATTTCGCTATAATTTTCCTTGCTTATCAGTAATATAACATATCGATTTTTTTTCTAGTATTTGTCACCTTTTATCAGCCCGAAATTTTAACATCAAATTTGGTCGTTATCAAATTATAAGATGGGTCTAAGTATATTAGGATAAAGCCCTTGATTTTATAATCATAAAATGCATTTTTATGTCTACGACTAATGCTCAGTAGTTCTGCACCCCGCGTCAGACTTTAATCACTTTAATGTAGTATAAAGTATCATAATTTATAGATTCATTGAGGTGGTTCGAATTATTTTATCCTAAAATAATGACAATGCAAAGTAGTAAAACTTATCGAGATTAGGCAATCGGAATAATGAAAAAACTTGCAGCTGAATAGTTATTAGCGCGTTAGGATATATGCATAAGCACCTATTATCTTCAGCATCTCCATCCCTCTGTCAGTTCACTTGCTCCTTCACCCCATGTAACAACTCGACTCCCTCCCAGTGCAGGCATTTTCATGAAATTTTATATTTGGTTCATGTAGAAATATTTGTCAAATCATTCCAAATTTCATTAAACTGACAAATAGAAATCCGGCAACTATGCAATATTATTAGCTTTAGTGCGTGCACACCTCGCGTGTATTTAATACTCGTGAACAGATCTCTCTCTATATATACAGTATATAGAAAGAGAGAGAGATCTGTTCACGAGTATTAAATACACGCGAAGTGTGCGCTTTCTAAAGCTAACTAATATATACATTAGAACAAAAATATTTGTACAGTTGTAATTAAACTGAACGGTCGAGTTTCGAGAACTTAAAACTGTAGAGTTTTATTCCTGCATTTTTATTTCTACAGTTTCTTGAGTTTTATCCCCTGTGTATAAATAAATACGATCGTTAACCATATTTAGCTGTCATGTGTGCATGATCCACTGTCAACAGAAACACAACTACTACTACAGCTTTCCCGCGCTTAACCAGCCGTGTTATAAAAAATGACAGTAATAATATACATGTAACCAATAAATGTTAAAAAAAAACACCTTATCCATTCTGAAAGATGGCATGTCGTATATTTGGAGGCGACTCGAAGAATTAGAACATTAAACTTGGTTAATATCGTAAGCTTCTGCATTAATTGTGCCTGCCAGAAAATGTACTCAGCGTATATCCTTGTTGGAAAAACTCCACGCCATCTGGCACACACGAGAACTTAGTTTCTTAATGAGAATCAGGCTGAAATTGCTCACCCTTTCGCTGATTGACATCGGGGAAAGGGTGAGCAGTGGCGTCCCAAAGCCTTGGAAATTAAACTTGGACTGTTTTGAAACAGCACCACCGTCTTATTGATTGCTAGATAAATTGGTCCTTTGCCCATATGAACCGAACTGCACTTCACGTCTTTTTCTTATGTATTTTCGTAGGCTTTCAGTATCATTATACAGTATCTTGGTGAACAGTTCTAGCACTTAGGGATGACCCGGCACTTCCCTCTCATTCATTTTGGAAAAACGTGGAGACCTATGAAATAATCTGCTTGAGAATGAAGGCTTTTCACTTCGGACCGACGGGAGAATTATGGCAGTGAATTTTTTAGGCAGGTAGCCATTACTACTGTATCCTCACATTGGAATTCTCCAGATCACAAGAAGAATTTCATCATTTTATATGCCGTTTTAGGTTGGGTATCAGTACTAGAGAGAGATAAGTTGAATTCTTCGATGAACTTAAATTACAAAAATATCCATTTGTAAATAAATATCGTTATACAAGAGGAGATTCTTATACGAATTTGTCGATTCAACTCGTTACTATATCTCATTATTCAAACTTCTACTACTGTGAATGCAATAAAGGCGAATTTTGTATTTTTATTTGAAAGCCTGGTTATTTTAGTAAACCCACGATTATTTCAGCAGCCAAGACAGTAAATAAAATACAAATTGGAATTCCATTCGCTCCTAATTTAGACAACATTTCGAACGAAATTTCTAATATGGAGAATCTTCACTTTTAGAGAACTTCTCTGTTACTACAATAAGCATACCATTTTAGCTTCCATTAAAATAGGAGAATTTTAAATTTCCTTTTGGCTATATTTTTCATGGATTTATAGGAGTTTCACATTACTTTAGAATTCGATCGTCTGTAAGCAATTTACCGTAGGCTTACCGCATAAGTGTTGAAATAATTATATGGTGGGATTGCCTTATTACACAATGCTAGATCTATGTTTATTGTAGTGTGCCACGCTCTTTGTAAAAGATAATCGTAGAAAAGTTAACACAACACCTCACGCTTGTTTCGCTGTTTGAACCGACTGCTGGCGTTTGTAAGTGATATTTTTTTTTTCTTGATTTTTTTTTCTGGTTTCCAGCTGTGAGAGTTCAGTTGGAGACTTCCTCGAAGACATCTTGTTTTTTGAATTAGCTAAATTACGCGGTACCTGTAAGTAGTAGTAGTTTTTTTTTTGTTCTGTGGTTACCATTTGGATCTCACCGAAGTTGTATTTGTGTTCTGGAATGTATGCGCTGTTAAATCTCAGATGTCCACTCCACTCTGCGGAACCCCACTGTTGGTGCGATTTTATTGTCGTGTTTAATTTCTCTTTTGCTTGCCCGATATAATTCAGTTGGTATTCACAGTAATCGCGCCGTCTGTAGCTTTTATAAATTAAATTACACGCCCCTTACTGCCTTTTTTGTTGCTTAGAAATATTCTTTTTTTTTTTTTTTTGTTGCTGTTTTAGGTAATTTTTCCATTTTTTTTTTTTTTTTTTTTTTTTTTTTGTCAGCCCCGATTCCATTTCCCCTCATAGATGCAGGGTATGGCGATGGTTCCCTTCTGATTGTTTTCTTTTCGTTTTTTTATGATTTTATTTTTGGTACTCCGGGGTAGCTCTTTTATGAATTATTTCCTTGATGTTGGGCTAATTTGGATTCCACAAATTGTTGCGGCAGATTCTCGTTTTTCTGCGCTTAAAGTTTCCATAATTCATGATTTCGCTTTGAATGAGGAAGGAATGATTAAAGAGGTGGTGAAGATATCTTCCATATTCGGGGGTTTTCTGTAATGTCTGAATCGAAATTAGCCGCTTTCTTTAGTTTTGCGTACCATAACGAAGCGCGTGACATACTGGACTGTTTATACCCTGTCCTACGCTTTTCAAAAATATTGCTGCTTATTCATCACTTGACAGTTGTTTTGATTATGCTGCCATTTCATACGCAATAGCTGACGTTGGTTGTATTATTTATAAAAAAATAAATAAATAGCGCATTAGTATCTAAGGCTATATTCGCTGTATGTATTTTGTCCGTGTGATCGCGAGCTGATATAGATATTGTGCAGGTTGAAAACCTAGTTAACTTCAGTTCCGATTGAGGCCATGAAGAGTTCTTCTCGGGGTTCGAACTCAGTCGTCTCCAAATTGAGTGAGAAGTGGCGAAAGTACTTTACTGTCAAGTCGTACCATCAGAAGAGCCGATGGTGGTCACTGACACGGGTTATGATCCGTAACAGGGGAAGTTTTATGTAAAATGAATTCAAAAATGTATTTAAAAAAAAAAAAAAAAAAAATATATATATATAGTGTACGTACATATTATGTATACAGTTGTAGGTATAACCCCTGTGTGTCCTCTGAGGACCTTGAAAAATATGTCTAATTTCAGTTATCTGGAGCAGTAGTGTGCAAGATTAGACTTTGCAATCATTGGTGTGTGTCGAAAAATAATGTAGAGGGTTCGCGAAAAAAAAATTGTGCCAAATTATTTAGTTGTAACGAAATTGGGATGACGCGTAAAACAGTAAAAAAAAAATAATAATAATAATGTTAGTGTGAAATAAGTTTCTTATAATCTATATATAATAATAATACTTAAATTTTTATTAGTTTTCTGTGTTAACTTTCGTTATTTTACAAAGTGACTTCTCCATCTTTAATATTGAAAGAGCGTCATACAAAAATGTAAGCCGACCGGGCTAGCCAGGTGGGTAAAGTGCCTGCCTGGCAACCCAAAGGTGGCGGGTTCGAATCCCGCCTCGGGCTTGGATCAAAATACTGCAAAAACCTTGGGAGGTGCATTTTGGCCACAGAAGCCGATGCGCCAACAACTACAAAAAAAAAAAAAAAAAAATGATAAAAGCAACAGGAATCCAGTTAATTTTGCGATTACAGCACAAAAAGTACTGACGCGGAGTGCTGCTTTCCTGCAAATTCGTCTGGCATAAAAATGGAATGATAGATGTCGATTAAATATTATTATTAAAGACGTTATTGTTAAAAGATTATCCATTTATCACATAACCTATTGGTCAACAGTATGTACCGAGGTAGCTACAGAGAGCACGATGTCATCAGTTACGGAGTGAGTTTTTTGGAGAGGTGGTAGAAGGCAATTTCATTGTGAATGCAGTGGAACATAATAGTAGTAATGAAGGCAAGTGATGCGAAGAAGCAAGCTTATATAGCATCTTATATAGAAAATTTCATATCTGGCTGCACAATTACTCTCAGGTGTTTTTTTCATTTTCTGCCACCTTAAGTGTAGTACCACACAGTTGGTACGTTTCGCTGAGGTTACTTCTACCCATGTGCAGTACTTTGTATTTGTCACTGTTAAACTTCAGTTGCCACTTCTCAGCCCATCTGCCCAAATGTTCTAGATCCTGTTGCAGTAGCACACTGCCATTACTGTCATTAACAACCCTGCCAACCTTTGTATCATCTGCAAACTTCGACATTAAGCCTGATATACCTTCATTAATATCATTGATAAATATACAAAACAACACGGGCCTCAACACCGAACCCTAGGAGACTCCACTAATAACATTAGTCCACGAAGAGCAGCGTCCATTGATTACCACTCTGTCTTCTCCCACTCAACCATCCTTTTATCCATTGTAGCAACTTACCGTTAATACTATACTTCTCCAATTTGTACAATAGTCTTCCATGCGCAACAGTGTCAAAAGCTTTCCTAAAATCCAGGTATATGATATCAAAATTATTTTTTGCATCCAGTTCCTTTGTAACCACATCATAGTATCCAATCAAACTTGTCAGACAAGACTTTCTCTTAGCAAACCCATTATTACTGCCATTTTGTCTAGATGATCCTGCAGTGCATCTTTAGGCAGTGACTCCATTATTTTCCCAGGAACAGAAGTTAAACTAACAGGTCTGTAATTGCATTCGTGTCACCCTTAAATCCCCCTTTGTGAATTGGGGATACATTTGCACATCTCCAATCCGTGGGCACTTTCCCTGAATCCAAGGATGCTCTCATAATTATCGCTAATTGTTTGCTTACTTCCTTTGCTGCCTCCTTCAATATAACTGGATAGATCCCATCCACCCCAGATGCCTTTTTTTATGTTCAACTTCAACAATTTCTCCACTTTTCTCTCAGTTATTACAAACGTGAAGAGCAATACAGCATTGATTTGTTTTCTGCTGAATGTGTTTCCGGCCGATTATTACTTTGCATTCAACTCACTTTTGCAATAATATCCGCAAGTGAAACTAAACATTAAGAAATTCATTCGGGCCATTGATTCTCAGAATTCCATCAAACACTAAATGGAGTGAATGCGTGATCTACACGAGTAAAGCGGATGCTTTGGCTTGTTGTGTAATAGAGTCAATAATAATAATAACGGTTGTATTTCAAACTGGGTTGCGTTTGAATTAGAGATTAATACAAACCCAACTGCACTTAAGTTACAATTCCAAATTAGAAGTGTGCATAAATCTGCAAGTGGTCTTGCGGAACTGTTCTTCGGGTCAATTACAAATATACACAATATTCCATGATTTAATTAACATTTTTGCGAAAACGTTGCATAAAATGTTATCGGAAGTAAATTGGGTATGTCTGGAGTACTCTGTAAGCATCAGTTAATTTTATAGATTTAAAGCACGAAGATGACTTTTTACTGGAAGAGATTTTTATCTTCCATGTTTAGAATATAAAAATGGAATGGAAATTCATGTGGAATAGTGGACTGCTCGTGTACCCACCTCACGAATTTTCGGATATATCTTATTGAGACAAAGTTCTGTGTTTCGGGTTGTGGTGATTTCTATGCCTAAAGTTGACCTGGACTATAAATCCGTCTCTGATTCTACTTGGATTCATATCTTTCAGTTGCTCAGCTTGTTTTGGAACTTGTATTATAAGAGAGGGTTGTAGCATTTATTACAGGGGGGTGTTTTTAATGCTTTCAGTTGTGCCAAGTAACGAGACCACCTTAACACAGTTGATTACGACACTTTCTCATTGGCATAAAAATTCTGATTAACGGTCTCTCACTCTTCCCAACCAACGATTATCCTTAATGAATTTTTTTTTACCCTTTTAACTTAGGAATGTTAATTAGCCATGAGCGAGAAAGGCTTGATGAGGCCGACAAAATAAGCACTAACCTTAGCCCATCTAATGAAAACAAGACAAGTGATATTATGGTGAGCATTTTAATTGAGTTAAATCTCTAATGTTGATGACAAATGCTCTTCTCAATGTATTCATTAAACTACCTTTAATCACATCGTTAATTTTCTGGCGTTTTGTTTTCAAGTTTCGACCGTGTCTGCTTTAATACGAATTCTTATGCTGCATTTACATCTGGATTCACGATGGATACAAGTTGCGCGATTTGTGCCGATGCGTGTGTGAAACTGTTTGCACTTTCAGATACAAATATCTCGTTAAAGAAGAAAAAATTCAAGAACTAAATTGATAAATGCCATCGGACAAGAAAGAGTTCGTTTTGTAAAATATATAAATAAACATTTATTTTAATATACCCACGTAAAAAAACAGGAACCCTTCACGGCATTATTCCAGGTACCAAAAGAATAATTACTCTGTGACCGCCACATAGAGGTGTTAGAAAGATTACAATAACATCACCCTATTTCGCATTCACTTGAGCTACAACTACAGGCAACTTGCGTACTGTGGCCCATCAGCCCTGTCTAGAATTAAAATTAAGTTCATTGGCATCTAAATAGAACTTAATTAATATACAATGTTTATATAAATATTTTAAAATTTAAGTCATTCATAAAAGCAGAAAATGTGGACAATCTAGCAAATGTGTTAATTTAGATGGATTAGGACACGGATATGATGTCATGAGACAAATTTTATGAAAACAAAGTTAAGTTTTTTCTGACTTAAGCTTTCTTGTTTCTGTTAAAAATTGATGTGATAATATTTTTATTTTATGAATTTAATTTAATTTATAAGATTATAAATTAAACTTAATTTAAATTAATTAAACTCTAATAATTAATTAAGCAATGCTAATTAATGATCTTCGACCAAACACTGGCTGACAAGAACATCGGCATAAAAGTTAACGGACACTACATCAATAACTTAAGATATGCCGATGACACAGCACTAAAAGCGGATTCAGAACAAGATTTACAGACCATCTTGAACGAAGTGGACATAGAAAGCCAAGCATGGGGGCTACGAATCAACAAAAAGAAAACAAAGGTGATGAAGGTCAGCAGGACTGCAAGCAAAATCACGATCAAACTAAACAACGAAAAATTAGAGCAAATACACCGCTTCAAGTATCTCGGAGTACTCATTGATGACCAGCTGAACCATGAGGCCGAAATCAAAAGCAGAATTGAACAAGCCAGGCAGGCATTCACCAAATGGAGAACCCTCCTCACCGACAGAAGCTTGAACATCATGCTCAAATTACGCACATTGAAATGCTACATCTGGCCAATACTGCTCTACGGTGTAGAAACCTGGACTCTAACATCAGCCACTACAAAAAAGCTCCAGGCCTTCGAAATGTGGCTCTACCGAAGAATGCTGAAAATTCCGTGGACAGCCAAGATAACCAACGCACAGGTCCTGCAGGACATGCACACGGAACGGGACCTGCTCAAAACCATCATCAGCAGGAAATGCAAATACCTAGGTCACATCGCTAGGAACCAACAAAAATATCACCTACTACCACTCATCCTGGAGGGAAAGATCGAAGGCAAGAAACGCCCAGGCAGACCGAAAATGGCATGGCTAGATAACATCAACACCTGGCTTCACATGACAACAGCACAAATTCTACACGCAGCGCTAGACAGAGAACAATATCAAAACGAAGTCGCAAACGCCATTCGGCAGCATTAAAGAAGAAGAAGAATTAATTTTACCATTCTTTTTTTACCTTCGAGACTCAAGAATTAATATTTTTTATTGGTTTTCATAATTATAAAAGCTAATACAAAATGTTTTCATAAATACATTGCTATATAGTATTTCGCATATTTTAATTTTAAATTAAGATTTTTTCATCGTTTTTCAACAAGATGTATCAACTGATCTTTACTCCTCCTGTTGGGGGGATTAAAGATGTTTAATCTCAGAACTCCCATAATGTTGCGCAATATTAACCTTTCGTCCAGCCATTACGGCGTTTGTTTCTTCAGTACTGAAACATAAGTGTGATTTCTCAAGATTTTCGTTTCTTTATTAGTTTTTAATTTCTGCTGTAAATGTGGCTCTAGTTTTATTCGGAGCGTCACTCGCACGGTCACATGCTCTTCCCTTCTTTGTTGCCCGCTCACCACTCCCCGTGCCATCTGCTTTGTCAGCGTTCATGGAGTAGTTCGTGGGTGGTAGCGAGCTCAATAGCCATGCGCATCGAACGTGCAAACCGAAATCCTCTCTCCGACAAAAGAGCCGAGTCAAGGAGCGTATAGGTAGTGAATAGAGAGCTTTGGGGACGTGCTGGGTGGGGATGGTTGGTCGCGTGGCTCAACAATAGACAGAGAACATGTCGAGAGCAAAGTGTGGTGTACGTGTCAGCGGCGATGACTTTTAGACTGCACAGAAACGAGCAAATGAGCTAAGAAATGAGATTTAAAGCAGAAGAGAACCGCTTGTTTATATAAGAAGAATAAATAAATTTCCCCCCTGATATAAATTTCGATGTTGTCGTGGCAAGGAAGAAACAAAGGCACGCAGTATGAACTCATGTCTGCAATGACCAAGCGGTCAAATAAACAAATCGCTTTTATTATTTTAAGAAAGGAGAAATTGTCAGTGCTGTTTTACAATTTCCGTTTATTAATTATTTCTTGCTTATCGCAATTTTTATCTTCATAGTTCATCGTAATAATTTATTATTAGTGAACGATGGTGTGTCAGCTATCCCTAGATGGAGTTGGGACCAAACACTATATTAAAATAAATTCCTTCAGATACTGATAATTTTTAGGTTAAGATTGAACGTAATCTCATGCAGTTATACTGATGAAATATTTTTAAAGCTAATCTCAGAAGTATTTCATGAAGAAGGCGGGGGGAATATGGAATGGTTGGTTCTGATCAACGCTTGTGGACAGCTTAATAATAAAGAATTAATGTTTGCAATTCCAATAAGCTTTCGATTGACCAATAACCTTCCAATTCCAATAAGCTTTCGATTAACCAGTCACGGCCAACAAGAAGCTATCGAGATTTAACGCAGATGGATACTGAGGGCAACAACGCAGCACATTGTTAAGGACCATGGCCTTCTTTGTAGCTAGTTTCTTCAGTATCTTCTCTACGCGAAGGCAATATACATGCACATTAATAAAGATCTACATAATTGGCCGCCAAAACGTGGTCAGGAGACGGACAGCCATCAGTTTGTCACAGATAACGAGATATTGTTCTGAATCAAAGTGATTCTCTCGAAAGTTATTTTTTATGGAATGTTTAGAACCACCAACTTAACCTCCCAAAATGCAATTTGCAAGAAGTTCCTGAAAACATCTTGCAAACGTTGGCAAGAGTATTTCCTCTGCGACAGCATCACTTCTACTCCCTGAGCGTCACTTCCGGCGAACACGATTTCCTCGTGAGTTATTCCACATTTTCCATCCAACACAAGCAGAATCTGCTTGCCCATACAGAAGAGATCCCATCTGCTACCACCTGAACCAGCACATTATGATGAGGATAGCCGATGCTTCAACGAACTTCCAAGACCACTAACAAACTGTGCAAGCAATATTTGTTACATATAAAACAGCAGCAGCTGTACCGTCATGTGTGTATATAAACGTGGAATATTTCAGTCGTGTTGGTGTTTGATTCGAACTCCAAGTCCAGAAGACAATGTGACATTAACTTCTATTGTAGTGTTTTCAAATCTTTTTAGAGCACGTGTACTTCCCTAACTTCTCAAATTTTGGTTAATACCACAAAAATGTAAATTAATTGTTCTTGTAAATTAATTGTTCTATTTTCCCGGACGTTTCGGGATTCTGTAAAAATGTAAACCCCTGGCTTTCTGGCCGTGAAGGGCATTAAAGATTATCTCTCTCTCTCTAACACTCATTCTAAGGTGCCTTTTAAAAAGTGTAAAGTGCCTGTTGTCAGGCGCTTTGTGTTCATCCGTCTGCGTGTAACGACTCGACGTCCACTGGGCTGATTTTCATAAAGTTTTATGTTGAGTCAGAAATATTCTAGCAGTCCATCCTAAATATGAATAAAATGGAATAAATAGAAATCTGGTGTGTGTTTATCTTATCTTGATTTATAAATGAAAGAATGTTTCAGATGTTCGGCCATTACTCGAGAATAAACACGAAATTTACATAAAACTTACAGCCACCGTTCAATTTGTTCTGGGTAGGTGTTTGGACCACTTCCGATTTCACATCTTCTCAGTTTTCCTGTAGAAAAGTCGCTGTAAATTTGGAAGCTGTGATTTTTCGAATTTCAGATTTAGCTGCTCTTCTGTGCACCAAATTTTATGCAGATGGATTAGCCAATTTCTCCTGTGCAGTCATCTCCTCTTAAGATTTACTGATACAGAAATCCCATCTCATAGCTACTGACCATGTGGACGTCACTTGGTGAAAGTGGTAAATTATATTGCACAAAATATGGACGAATTAAATACTGCCTATTCCAGCATAGGGAAGAACTAGAGTATCACGTAGGTAACGGTGTGAGATTACATTGGAACTGAAAATTTTTAAATCAAGCTTAGTATTTTACAGACCGTTCTGTGAACTTGTGCAATGTGGCATCGATATAAGCATTAGGGATTGTTAACCCTAAATCTGTTTGCTAAAAAATTCGATGTGTAAATAAAGTTATTTAAATTGTATTTATAATAAGCATATTTCATTTTAGGATGAAAAATCGCCATAGCTTTACAACACCAAATATATGCATTATGGTTTGATTGGTTAAAGTGTTATATAAACAAATTTACAGAGAAATGCGACCTGGTGTGTACTAGGCAGAAACGCGACATGGATTTCTGTTTTTGGAACCAAAATTTTAATTAGATGAATGCGCTTGATTAAATGAATACCTAAAAATCTAACCAAAGCAGTTTTCGTTGCATTTGGCATCTTACTTATATTAGCAATTGAAAAGAATTTATCCAAAGAAGTACTTTTATCCATACGGTATTTATCCATGTAATACCGTATAAATCATAAAGAAACTAATAATAAAAACGTTAAGATTATTCATTGAGCATTGATATTTCAGGCCCCTGCAGTGGTGGCCCGATATCGCTTGATATGCGGATGTACTCTAAAACTAATAAAAACAAAGTCGAACGCTTTAACAGGCCGCTTAATTTCAAGCAGTATGTGTGGCACATTACAGCTAACACTATTAACATATTTGCTTGCAGTACATTTTAAAATTAATTAAATAAAACACATTATCTGTTTATACTTTAGGGCTACCATATACGGTGAGAGGGGGAAACAACAAGAAGAAATCTTTATTGCAATAATAATAATACAATGGATACATTGCAATAAGCCCTTCACGGCCACAAAGCCAGGGGTTCGTCACCATATTCAGCTGTCATGCGGAATTGAACCACGATCAACCCAAACGCGTATACCAATGTTTCGTAGTTAAGCGCATGCGCTTTGAGTGTCTGGTTCAGATTCGTATGAATACTGTATTCTTGTATTCTGGCTATCCTGCGAAATCCTCTGATGTGGGTCTTCTGGAAGGCAAACAAAAAATTTATCTATTCAATCAATGCACATGCGCCTTACCACTCGAGTGAGTACATTTAAGGAATAGGCACACGTGCACTTCTGTTATGTATTATGTGGATTAAACAGAACTCGTAGTAAATTTTAAATGTGTATTGAAATCGTGTATACACTGCTTCGGTCCCAAAACTGTTCTTTCTGATCAGGGCTCCAAGTGCTGAATTTGTTATTGAGTTCTTAATAAAGTCTTTTTCATTCAGTTGAGTTAAAATGGTTTCAGGTGGTGATGTATAATGTTATTTTTCTTTCTCGGAAGTTTTGGTTTTGCCTAATTATTATTTTTTTGTTTTGTGTTATTATATTTGTTGTTTCTTTCCAATTTTTATCCCACAAACAGGCACACTGACATTGGAACACAGTTTATAGTCATAAAAAGCTGACCAATCCTTTGCAACATCGACCTTGCGTTTCGTGATTAGGATGCATTTGTTTCGTGCTTTGCGTGAAATGGATTGCACATTATATTACGTTCCCCCACCCTCTTATGGTTAGAGTGGTTTAATCTGGTGTGAACCCACTATACTCATTCTAATACATTAATTCGGCTTAGCTCTGTTTTTCTTTCGTAATGTAATAAATAGTGTGATACAACTACTGAACGTTATCTTTTATTTATTTTATTGATATCAGTCTTTCTAAGATCTTTTACGCTGCTCATGTAAACGATATTTGGGTGGGAGCGAGGAGCTCCCTATTAAAGTGATCAGCAGTCCATAAATTCAGCTTGAAAATGTGTCTGCAGAGCGAAGATGAATAGCCGAGTATAACCATAGTTTCTTTGAGTGTGTTGTTGTTCGCGTACCTACAGATAACACAAGATCCGTCCTTCCTGGCCTTCTCCGGACATGTGGGAAAACACTCCTCGAGCGACCTGTCACCCCACATCATTAAAAAGTCATAAGGTGCTTTGTGCAAGCAAAGTGGGCAATCGCTTTCCCAGATGTCTTCTCTGGCCAGAACAGCTCATCTTCAGCGTCCCGGGAAAGCTTCGCAAGCGAAGACCGAGAGGGGGAGGCCACCATTTGTTTAGTGGACAGAACGGTACAAAGATAATCCTTCTTCAGCTTCCTATATATCACGTGTTCTATGGGTGCATGCTGTTATCTAAGCTCCCACAAATCCCTTGGATTAACTGCCTCGCATTTGTCCGATAAAGGGACCAGTAAAAGGACATATTTATGCAAATGACTGGGGGAGAGTGTGGGGTCCTTGTTTGTGTTAGCGTTCCTGTGGCTTTTGGTAGAGAACTGCAGGGGATGACGTAGCTGAATAAAAAGGGGTGGGGGAAAATAGAATATTGTGACTTTTTTATTAATGAATTTCGTATTTCTAACTCGTAGTCGAATATTGTTGCTCTAAAGATGAATATTTGTTAAAATAGAGATCATGATAATTAGCCGAAACCGCAGCCACTTGTTTTCCTCTAAGTTGCTTAAAATGTATCAATGATTCATCTACATACTACGTAAAATGCGAATAATAACAAACATCCTTATCAATAGTGTCAATAATTTTGATAAGAAATCAATATTCATTCCTTAGTGATATTATTATTGATAAAACTGTATTTCAAACACATTTTTCTCAATCTAGCATTTTTACATAAAATTATTTTCTTGTTATATTAAAAACTGAAAAGTTGGCTTTTAAAATTCAGTGGCCACTTTCTAAATGATAGTGACTACTAAAGAAAATATTTTTGACAATGGATCCCAAGATGGTTATTTGGGTTTCAGCATCTGTACGTTATTTTAAAAGAACAGTCTCTCGTGATCAAAAGAAGCGCGCGCTTAGAGACATCTGATGTTGGTTATTAATTTCTGACCTAACCTGACCTGGGCTCCGGTGGTTAGGAGACCCGATCACAGCGGATCTTCGAAGATATGTTCATCCTTACACCGCTGAAGAAGTTTTTTTTCTTATTTTTTTTCTGCCCCTACGCCTAAGGTTTAGTTATTTATTTTTTCTTTTGACCTTCTCGAGCTTAGTATCGATATTAGAAGTGCCATGTAGGCGTGCACTAAGCCTAACTTTCCAGCCATGGATTTTGTGCGTAGTGTGTACAGAAGTGATTGTATCTATCAGTGTACAATGCAAAAGAGATACGTCTTCATATTTCTTAATTATCTCAGACTGCGGCTATACTTCTTTAACAGGGAAAATTTAATCCTCGCTCACTGTATAGAGAGCATTTAATCCTTCACTTAATATGACTGGTGGAATAATCAAGTGTCCTTTATAAAAAATAAGGTTAATTATGAAAAGATTTAAAAGGACAGATTATCTCTTTGAGAAGCTTTTTAAACATAAACCAGTTTTCCTCATTAAGTTTCTTACTAAAGGATATAATCAAGCTTACTCTTTTCACACGACTACCCGTGTTTTTCTCTACTGAAAGGTGCGGGCCCAACTCTACAAGAAGCGAAAATCTTCGAGTAGAAAGATGGCAAAAATGCTTTTGTAAAACTTTTCTATTTCATCAACAGTCTTAAGTTGCTGCCTTTTTTTCCCCTCTCGGTTATTCAACACCGAAGGTAGATTTTTTCATTTTTTTCTCTATTTTTTTTTCTTTTTGAAAAACACGCTCCCACCAGGGTTGTGTTGGTATCGTAATCTCCGGCAAATTAATTTTGTGACCACCTGTGTGCATCTCTCGCAGAGTTTGGACTAAAGAACGCTGCTGCCTATTCTGTCAGACGCTATTCAAATTACGGGAGCATATCGGAAAAACAAGCACTCGCAGATACATCACGGGGTATTAGGGTTCGCGCAGCAAAAAGAAAGACATGAAAAATTGCGTCAAGGTTTAACATGCTCGTCCAGTCTGAGCTCAACACATTCATCTTCATCAAGGTGACTAGCAGAAGCGCGCGGGACTGGAGCACGGATCGGCTCCAGCTGAGAAGAGCACGAGAATACAGATCGCCGTGGATCTTCGGAGGACTAACGCAGTCCTTCCAATGAGGATGAAGTTTTTCTTGGGGTGCTTTCCCTTCTCGTTCTTTGCCCACTGCCTTTAAACCGAAATTGATGCCTGGGCTTCGCTTATTCTCTCGAAAGCCACTTACCAATCCATCAGTGTCCTTTTTATTTTCAGGAGAGTTTTATTCTTAGACTCCCTTTGTACTTCAGTCGGACGATTCTTTGTTCAGTAGTTCCTGTTTTTTTTTTGCCTTTATTGTAATAGCACAAAGACACTATCTATCAATGGAAATGTTACCGAAATTATTTACATCTGTTTGTTGTCTGGTGGTGGCACTTTCGTCCTGCCCGCCCCCCCTTATTCTCGAAACTGGAGTTTAACGGCGGAGTGTAAACAAAATGCGAAACTTTTATGCAGATTGGAAAAGTTTGTGAGCGACGGTATTTATTTGCACGCGCATTTTATATATTTCTTCATTTTGGTAAGCGCCTACAAGCATTTTAGTAAGCGTTCTAAAGCGTTGCTGTTTTTCTTCTTTTTAAGAGTGGCTTCCGCGTGGGAGAACCGATTCTGAAACGATATTTCCGTCTTCTTTTTTACCCAAGTCACACGTTCGCAACAAATTTTGCAAATCTGCTTTCGTGTGTGTTTTTTTTTTTAAGAGATAAGCTGGGATGGGATGCAAAAATAAAATAAACAATTTTCTGCGCGCTGGCGTTTTATCGGAAGGAATGCGCCGGTCCATGCGGATGTTATTTACAACGAAATTCGACGCAGCTCCTTCGCGCGAATTACAGCAATTAATCATCCCCACACACACACATTCACGGTTAAATCTGAATTATAAGATTGGTCGAAGCAGGCAACGTACCCTCGAGTGAGATTTTTCATTCGCCAAACATTCATCTTTTTTTATAACGTTTTGATTGCGTCACTGTTAGGCATGTGTGCCGTGGCTGGTTACTCCTAAAGAACTCGATTTAAAGTTCCCCGAAGAAATACTGCAACAATCAAATAAGGACAGACTTTTCAATTTTCTTAGCAAGCTGAAAACTCTTTTTTTTTTTAGAAAATACCTCTGAAGTTTACAAGACGAAGACAAATTTCATTCCCGGCTATTTTCTGTTGCTGTTTTTTTAATGTAGAATGCCAGAGAAATATGTAACGTGCGCGAAGGGTCAAGGTTACTCCAAAAAGTTACAAAATCCCATTTCAAAAAATGTATAATAAATATTTCCACTTTGTCCCTTAATGCTCCATCGGATGGCGGTTGAATGTTATTTTAAACGAGAGTAAATTGTTCTTCTGCACATGCAACATCAGCAGTTCTTCTAATAAAGACGATTGGTGTGTGCGTTTGGTAGCCCAGCAAAAGTCTGAATATCTGATATGTCACGTGAGACTGGGGTTTAATAATTAAATGAAATATTTGTTTGCTGTGGGATTAGATTCGGCAATTGCCTTCTCAGATTGTGTCTGCGTGTGAAGAGAGATCGATGGGCGATGTTAATCGTCTTCTGAAACGCGGGGTGGTGGTGGATACTTTAAGAATAAATTCGAGATCGAGGCTAAAGGCGGTCAGGTCAGAGGAAAATTGCTAAAACGTAGTAAAAAAAAAACACCCCAACCTTTACAGAGTCAGAAATCCGAGCAGAGGACGCTTCCGTAACGGTTTCCGATTATCCCATTTCCGATACCGTCGTGTGTGCGCGCGTGTTTGCCGTAGTTCGGTATATGTCGTCTTGGGAAGGCACTGGACACCAACGGGGCCGTGTGCAATGTCCTGAACTGACAGCGCGGATTTAGTGAGAGTCCCTTTTTGTTCTCCCTGCTAAATTCAAGCTGATGGTTGGATTCTGTCGGTAGATTTCTTTCTCGTTCGCCGTGACTTCTCCCCCAGATTTCTAGGAATTGATCGTGGGTTCATGAACATCCCAGGCTAACAGACGAGGAACATTTCTCTCTCCGCCCTCCACCTCACTCTGCACTCGGCAATTCCCTGTGTAAGTGTAAAACCTTAAAATCTTTTAGAGTCCTCGTAAGTGGTCGGAGGGTTAAGGGGTTAGGGCCGTTATTTTTCCGACTCCATTTTAAATTCTTAAAATGTGGCGATAGTGGAATCCTTTCCGAGGGCTCGCTGAAAGACAGCGGTAGGACTTCGCTAAAGCACGAGGGCGAATTTTAGGACACCCAACAGATCTCAACAGCAGTATTCGGGATTTGCAAGTGGAGATGCGCACTTATCTTGCCACAGTGTAAATCGCACGTTCCATTTTCTGCTCCGGCATTTTAAAAGAGTACTCGCGTTCCAGAAGCTAAATGTTCGGCTGACTATAATGGAAATGGAAGTCGCAAAAAGGTGTAGTTCGAAAGGGCGCAGCATTACCGGAAGAATAACTTACTTAGTTGGATAGAGATTTAGCAAACAACTAACTCAGTTCTGTATTGTTTGCAGTTCAAAGAACACCTCCTTTTCAGGATGAGTCTTGCACATCATTAAAAGCTTCTCATGTCGTGCTACACTCAATCCCACGTGTTATAAACCGAAAGAAAAAAAAATCAGTTCGTACGTACCTTAAATATGCAAATATAAATGTGAGATTTAGAGGACCCAAGAAAGAGAATTTGAAACTGGTTTTGCGCAGTCGACGTGTAATTATAAGTTTGAACGTGTTTTGTGCCTGTATGTTTCGTGGGCTGATTTACATGTTGTACGGCCGACTAAACCTAGAATAACTCATAGAGAAGAAAAAAAATTCTACTCCTGAGGTCGGCTAACTGCAAATCAATTGAAGTGGTTAGAATTCCTCCAACTGACGAAGGGATTTGAATAGGTCTTCTCCAAACGAGTGAAAAGTATGAAAGAGACCACTCTCAAATTCCTCTGATCATGAGGTCGTCCCGAAGTATAAGCAGAAAAAAAAAACATATTTATTATATTTTTATCCTGAAATAGGATTCCAATAGATATTATTAACCTTACTGGACGAAGCAGATTGTAAGAGCTTAGGCTCAGTTTTTAATAGAAATGAGCCAACTTTCTAAATACTTTATTGGCACGAAAGTTATTCAAAATTGAGCATTAATTTGAACTGAAAACCCTCCGACGATATACGAGAGGCGTTTGAAAAGTTCGTGGCTTAAGTATGAAATGTTTGGTAACGTTCTACTTTTCAATAAAACCTCAAAAGGGTCCAATACCGACGTTGGCATTTGTTGATTCCATCTGCGAAGAAAGTTTTATCTAGGGCCTCCAGGAATGCATCCACTGCAGCAGTGACATCACTGCCGACCGGGCTAGCCGGGTGGGTAAAGTGCCTGCCTGGCAACCCAAAGGTCGCGGGTTCGATTCCCGCCTCGGGCTTGGATCAAAGTACTGCAAAAACCTTGGGAGGTGCATTATGGCCACAGAAGCCTATGCGCCAACAACTACCAAAAAAAAAAAAAAAAAAAAGTGACATCACTATCGGTGGAAAAATCAATTCTAGAGGTATTTTTAAAATTAGGAAATAAGAAAAAGTAGTCCAATGCTGCTAGATCTGATGATATGAAAGATGATTTTGGTTTTCAAAGCTACACTCAAGAACATGGCGGTGACAGACATGCGAGCAGTTGTCCTGGTTGGAACAAGACTTCTTTGCTGAGTTTTTCTGGGCGTTTATCTTTGGTAGTTTCGCGCAAACGCCTCACGTTCTGCATACTATACCCCTGTGACTTTCTGGCCTTACTGAAAGTAATCCGCTAGCAACACTCCATCAGCATCCCAAAATACCAATACCATCACCCCTTGCCAGCAGAAGGAATCAACTTGGCTTTGTTTGGAGGGGTAGAAGAGCTGTGTTTCCACTGTTTGGACTGCCCCTTTTGTTTCTGGCTTAAAATAGTGGATCTACATTTCATCCGTTGCCACAAACCTTTCAATAAAATTTTCTGTATCTTCCTTTAAAACAATGCAAATGGCACTTGACTTAAACTCTTGTGCATTATTGATCTGCTATCAGCAACTTTGGGACCCGTTGTGCTGACACCATTTTTTCAAAGCAAATACCTATATTATTTGATGCACACGTTCAGATGAAATACCCAAGATGCTGGCAATGTAGCGAACTGTTACTAGTCACTATACTCGTCACCAGAACATGCACACTGTCAACAATTTCTAGGGTGATGGGCGTTGCAAGTCTTCCACAGCGTAGGACATCTTCCACGCTTCCCATCCTCGTTTAAATTCTGTTGCTCAGTTATTAACCGTGAAATAAGAAGAGGTATCTTCTAATAATGTAACGATATCCTCATGAGCTGCATTTGGCATAAGTCCCTTTTCTCCTAAATATCGGATGACTGATTTCGTCCATCTTTCCTCATTCAACACAACCTTGTTGACTTCAGGACCTGTAATTAAAAAAAAAAAAAGACGTTCAAATTGCATGAAACTTGATGCAAGTTTCATACATATTAAATATTATGTACAGAAATTTTAACGCTACTACTAACCTTTCATACCAGGCCATGAACTTTCCACTTAGTTCGCGTTAAGTCATCAAATTGTTAAAAGTAATACGAATTATCAGTGGGACTACTTTAATCCCCTCTCCCAATGATAATGATCTTTTGGTAAAGTTTGCATATACCGAACAATCTTAGAGTCCTTCCCCTCAATTCTCCCGATATTACTTTGTGCATCCCGAGTGTCATCAGCTTCTTGTTGTACTAGATCTAAAACAGGTGACTAATTCACTCATCGTATTATGAATGAATTGTGGTCACTTGTAAATATTTTTTGATAAGGTTCAGAGCTGAATCTTATCAAAATACAGAGGCTGATTCACCAAGCAATAGTTTTATTGTCATTTTTTTTTTTTTTACTTTAACATAATTGCTGCATTTCAGAAATGTGGGAAGCACATTTTCTATTAAATGCGGACTACTAATTGAGATTCAGTTGATGATTGAAGGTACATTGCGTTATGATTTTTATTTCTATCCGGAATTCTGTTTTTTAACAGAGGGCAGCCAAAGCTTGAATTCCATGGTCGGTTTGTCTGTTTTACTGGATGCAAATCCCGAATTTCCGCGAGGAAAGGGTGTGGTAAGAATTGGCGACTTTTGTCTGAGATCTCCGAAATCGGCCATTATATATATAAGTAGTTGTGTCAGTTATATGTTTACAAACAAACATACGAAAAGTTTTACGAAGAAATATTGTTGGAAATAAATTCTGCCTGGTAGACTCCATTAAAAGTTAAAAAGTGCCTTCGCTAGACTCGCGTGATGTTCGATTTGATAGCCTTGGAATGACTGCTGAATAGAATGCAATAAAAGAGGGAAAGCTCGTTTATCCATTAATTTCTTATTTGGCGTCGCTCTCCGCGAGTTAAAAACTAAACTTTCCGAATAAATATGAGAAGCTATTGGTACACAGAACAATCAATTTCTATTGGGGTTCAGCAATTTTCACATTTCGCTGGCAATGTCAGTTTCATTTCAGTTCTCGGCCAAGTCTGTAATTCGGTGATTTTTTCTTTCTTTTATCGGTAATCACACAAGAAAGCCACGATTATTGAAATAATAGAATGTCTCTCGTATCTTTGTTTCTGTTCACTATTTAAAAAGAGGGGAGGGGGAAAAAACAATATTCAAAGCAGAGACTTAAGGTGCTGTGTTCATCCACGATGAAGGAATAGCCCGATTGAATTTAAATTCGATCGGAAACCAAACCTCAGGAGGGATTTAACTCTCGCGCTGTCGCCGCTAATCGGAAGTCTTTATGATGAGCATTAGTTCAGGTGCGTCGGGTTGACATATCTCGATGTGACAGTCCTCATAATTGGGACTGCCGCCAATTCTCCACGGACACCGGCCGCCTTGGTCCAGTTGCTCGAGGCAACGAGCCTCTTCCTTCAAACGGAGCACGGCCGACTGCTTCAGTCAAGGCAACCTTTGTGATGCCGTAATGAAGATATGCCAAGCAGAAAGTGCAGTGGTGTTGGTCGACACAGTTAACCCGAGGTCGCAGTGCCGGTTATCCCTGTATTAAAATGTCAAGCAGTGTGCGGAGTGATGCATGTGGTCCAATGAATCCCATTGCCCGATTGCTTTCCAATGGCACAGCCCTGACATGTTGATTTCCAGATCCCGTCGTCTGCGCTGACGGAAAGCAGCCAAGCGTTGTCCTCCGTCACAGCACATGCCACATCAGCCCACCGGTCTCGAATGTGGAGATCAGCGGACAAAATAGAAACTACCTCTATCATCATATTAAGTGCGTCGCTCCTGCTATGTAATCAACGTCTCGATTTCATTACGTGTAATAAACTTTGCCGTGTTCCTGCGCGCGCTTTTCAGCCGCACATCATCAGACAGTGTCAGCGAACAGGTCGTCTACTGAATGTCATCGCCGGCAGTGACCAGAATGCGGGTTGCGTTAGCAGGTAACGAAGTCGCACGCACTTTGGAAGGCAGCGAGTTTCTCGGTTGGAGGTTGCAAAATCAATTAAAACACCAACACGTTGTTTGCGGGATCTTTAAGGTGTTCGACCTTTTTAGAGACTTCCATATTTATGAAGGTAAAAAGAGGTTGTTGCGATTAAAAAGATAAAAATCTCAGTTTCGTGTTTTTTAAATCTTTGCCCCTCAGCGGTCATTAAAACAGGAGGTTTCACTCTTATCGTCATTCAGCGAAATTTGGTATATGCAGCGTGTTTCCTAACTTGCGAGCCGCACTCTCAGGACATGAAAAGGAAGTTTATAAACCTGTGGCCAATTCTGAACGGTTAAGAAGCTACGGCTGTTTGAATTTTAATCAATGACTATACAGTTTTCAGTGGTAAAAAAAAAATAAATAAAAATAAGGTAACACGCATCTAGTATAACTAAATATTTTACTAGGTATGTGACTTATTCTTTCATATTATTTTTTGCCATTGAAAACTCCACAGCCATTTATTTTTTAATTCAAACAGCCACGACCTCCTTGACAGTTTAGTGGTTTCGCCACTCATTTGGAGAGGTCTGCAGTTGAGTCCCGTCATGGGCTGGAGGAATTACTAAAGTTAGTGTTTTCTCCGTGAGTTATTCAGGATTTTTCAGCGTGCAAATTGGCAACAACGTGCAAATTGGCTCCACCACGCTTCTACAGACGTAATTACACATTGCGCGACGGTTTAAGTCTCTAATGCCAACAACATTAAACAGTCATAGATCCGTAACGATTTAGAATCGGACACATGTTTATAAGCAAACTTTTTTCATTGTTTTCGGGTCCTCGAAATTCAATTGATAATTGAATTTCGAAGTATCGTCTTGTCAGCGAGAGCGGCTTCTCCTCATTGCGTAATGTAGTCGAGTGACTGAATATTCACTCCAACAGGCCCAGCGAAGTTTCTGGAAACAGCGTATTTCCGAAGCGTCTCTAATATTCGAGAAATGGTATTGGGTGTTTCCAATTTAATTTGGCAATTTCAATTAAAAAAATAATTTATCGCGTGATATATTAGTGTGGCATTATTAATTCATTTTCAAATAATGTTTTCGTGTTTATTGAAGAACTGAGATCAACTCAATGGGAACGTTCAGCTCTTTTTCCATTTTACCATGACGAACGCAGGTTGAGGGGAAAAAAAAAAACCTCGGAGAATACAGTAATGTTAAAATTTATCGCAGAGCAGTAAAATAAAATTGAATGGTTATTGAAATATGACTAGGGCTGCCACCTCTCTAACCTTAAAAATGAGGACATTTGGGAAGAAAAATCCGGACTTTTGAGGACGCTTTTCCCTATTGTACCGAAACACACCTTACATTCTCTTACAGTCTTTTCAAAAATGTCTTTAATAACAGTTTATTATGATAATAGGGTAATAACACAGTCACTGGCGAAGTAATAACATCTTAAATATTTTAATTGAATATCTCAAATCCCTTAGATTAACAGAATTCACACTTGCCATTCTTATGCGGATTGCTTAATTCGTAAAAAAAAAAAAATATACACAAATTTACTTATGGTATGAATTAAGCATTAGTCCCTTAATAGAATCCACAGTAAACGAGTTTCTATCCTTAGACCACTGCATCTTCGTCATTGAAAACAATGTTTCAATAAATGCATTATGTGGTGGTATGAAAAAGAAAATTTGAGCAATTATTAATAGCTCTGAGAAAAACTCTTCATTTTTACAGTGGCTAAAATAATTAGCCCATATTACATTACAAGGAACAGAAAAATCAGTATCCTTAATTTCCGCTACAATTTTGTTTTTTTAAATTACAAAACTGATCAAACCACTTCACTTCATCCACACACTCCTTTTGTATGAAGGTACCTAATTGTTGAAACCATGCTATCCCATTCAAGTTCATTTTTTCTCTTAAAGACATCCACCTGAATTAAGAAACTTCTTCCAGTGGTTTCAGCCCCATGTCCATGTATTCAGTGCATGATGTGAATATTTCTTCTGAAAACTCTACATTTCTCTGTGCATTCCTCTTCTTGCCGCTTCTCCAACATTTCATTCAACTTTTCCAACTTTTTGACAGAATATCCCCTACGGAAGCAAGAGCTTCAATAACTTCTATCAAAGAATTGCCATTCCTTTCAATGATCATTTTATGTGAATTGAAGACTCGCATTACAGTTTGGCAATGAACAAGATAACTAAACTCATCTTCAAAGAAACGTTTTAAAATCTTGGAGGGATTTTCTTGAGACAAAAAGAAAGACCTTAGGGCTGGATAAATACTCATAATCCTTTCAACTGCAGGTAATAGAGAAGGCTAGCGTGTTCTACTATGATACACAAGTTTTTTTATAGGTAACCTCTTTAAAATTCACAGAATTGTTTTTTGGTTTTCATCACGTACAGTGTCGACACTGAAATAATTCAAAATCTTAAGAACAATGGAGTCTATCTACATCAATTGCATCTGCTCCATGCTGGATACAGTTATACACAATATGGGCAGGGCAGCCCACTCCTATTAGCCGCACTCCTCCAAACATGGTGTTACAATTATCTCCACCAAATGCAATACATTTCTTATCCAGGCCACTTTTAATCAAGTTCTCAAAAATATTGCCAGAAATAGTATCTGTCTCATCTGACTTGCTATTTAATTCTATTAGCTTAACTGTTGAGCCACCATTTTTCCAGTCAAAATAATGCACAAAAATACTGAAAATTTTCAGAAATCCATGATTAATGGCGTCAGTGGAAACTCCAAAAAACTGTATATTTTGCAGAGGTTTAACAACTTCAACTGAATTCACTGCTAAGACAGAGTTAATTATGGCTCCAGTCTTTGTTTTTGCACAAGATAACCTCATAGCAATATCTGAATCAGAGCATATCGACTTTAATTCTGCTGTACAAGACATCCATTTATAGTTGTGGTGATGTGCCACTGTATGGATGGCAAGGATTCCTTCAGCAACAAACTCCTGCATCAAGCCTTTTAGGGGCATTTACTAAAAAGTCCGTTACCTTGCTGCAAGATTTTTCAAATCTAATGTTCTTATGTTTCTCTGAATTCATGTGGATGTCCAAATCACCTGAACTCTTGTTAACAAGGGTTCAGGCGATTGCTTTCTTGATAGCTTTCTGGACTGCAAACGATGCAATCCACCTCATCTATTCTTCCCTTTCGAAAACCTGGACATCTCATCCTCAGGTCGTCTGTAAACTTGTACTTGACATAATGGGTATTCCTGAATTTATGTAAATTAAAGAATTATTTTAATTTAAATAGTAGAAATAAAAAATTACTTGAAGTGACTGATTACTTCATAAACTGATAATTAAGAAATATTGCATACAAAAACTATGCTTACTCGTAAATAAATACGACGAATTGAAGCTGGACTTATCAAATTATTGTTTATACGAACTGCTGAAGAATAGAAAATGTGAGATCTCTTAAAAAACAACGTGGAATCGTAATTTTCATTAGTGGAGATTCTTGGGATTTCTTCCGCAAAGCTGATTGGTTTACGCCTTAAAATTTTTACCAATAATAAGTATCAGGGGATTTTCAAATTTTAAGAGCCAAAATTCCGGATATTTTCAAAATTTTAGAAATTCCTCCCGGACGGTCCATGATACGTAAAAAATGAGGACAAGTCTGGGAAAATGAGAGCGGATGGCAGCCCTAAATATGACGAGTGAGCGATCAGCGGAAGGAAAAGGTGGAGATGATTTTTCTGAGAATTCAAGGGTCTTGTGTATAGACAAGTTACAAAATGTATATAAACAACACTTAACGGACACTCTTTTTGCTATCCGATTTCGAGTGAATTCCACAGGTCTTCGGGAGACCGATAATCCGCTACCGGATTATCGATTGTATAATGGATGCGGAACCAACAGTCGCTTAACTGTTAAACGAGGAAATCTGGACCAAAACACTATCGCAATATGTGATGAGGGAATGGTAAAAGTTGGATGGCCAACGTCAAAGAATTAAATGTAAAGTACCTTCGTAACCCTCGTGAAATGAAATGGGCAAAAGAAACTGCAGTTGAATTTTGGAGAACTGACAGGTTATTCTAGTTTGTATTAAACACATTTTAATACTCTAAAATGTGATTTGTATATAATACTTGTATTATATACTGTATATATTACTAAAATAATAATACTTGTATTGTGTTATTATTATTTTTTCCATCCTTTTGCACGCTGTCAACTTAGAATAACCGCTGAATTCCTCAAAAATTTCCGAATATTCCGTTCTAAAAAAATTCTGAGAGCAGAATATTCTGGAAGCAGACCCTTTCGCAACCTAAAGCTACTTTTGCTAACTCCAGAAAAGACTAAGTGAAAATAAAATCTATACAAATTATAAATGCCACGGTAAGCTGGATCATTTTTCTTCATTCATCCCGGACCATATAACGTAGACAATTTCCGCATGCTGGATGCGGTTTCTCCATTACAATGCCGAAAATCCGCACCTCTATTCTTACTTGTATATTGTTCTTATGTGTATGGATCTTTTTATGAGTCTCCTACTCATAAAGAGATTTGCAAATACTCCTCTCACCGAAATGCTTTTACTGAATTTGAAAAAAAAATTGAAGAAAATAGTATACTTTTTTCAGTCATTATTTCTTCATGTCCCCCCCCCCTCTCCTACCCTTCTTCCTTCATCTCTTACTTTTCAAAAAATGTAAGAGATAGGGATTCAAAAAAGATTTTTATTCACCCAGAAGTAGTTTTGACAGAAGGCTGAAACAAATACCATGTATTACACTTTCAACATAGTCACCATACAAAATGTTGCATTTTTGCCACCTCTCGATACACTTCAGCAGGCCAGTTTTGTAGAATCCTCTGACTGTCCTTCGTGAAACCACTTCATCAGCAGCAAAGTGTTTTCCACGAAGATAGGACTTCAGTCAGGGCAGGAAAGAGGAAGAAATGCGAGAGTGCAGAGTTGGGGCGATTAACAGGATGCGGCAATATTTGAAACCCGCATTCGAAGAATGCGCAGAGGTAATATCGTGGAGTAGGCGCACACTTTTTTCCAGCTTTTCCTGTCTTTTTTCTTTTATAGCAGCTTTATGAGGTGGTTGGAATCATATTTCGCCGTCACAGTCCAGTCCTTGTGAAGGTAATCTGTTAGTAGTATGCCATGCTGATCCCAAAAACCTGAGAGCATCACCTTGCCAGGCTTGGTTGCATCTGTGCTTTTTTTTTTGGAGAGGGGCAAGTTGATTCTGCGTGCTTCCATTGTTTTGACATTTGTTTAGTTTCGGGATTATAACGATGGTCCAAGTTTCATAGTAGCCAATCATGAAGAAACTTCTCGCGTTTTATGGCACATCGACAACATTTCATGTGCACATGGTTGACCTGTTCTTCTGGTAAGTCTGGGGAACCCATATAGCAAACACTTGACTCATATGCAGATGTTAATGAATGATGTTCTCCGCAGATCCTACACTAATTTGCAGCTCTGCAGCTAGTTATTTGACTCGATTACGACCGTCTTCCACGATTAATCCCTCAATTTTTGCAACACTCCCTTCTGTTACAGCAGTTGCTGGGCTTCCTGGAATTTCTTTATCATGCACTATGGTACTTCCACATTTGATTATTTATACTAATGCACAACACTGTAACCTGGACAGTCTTCTCCATAAACAGCGACCATTTCTTTGTGGATTGTTTTGGCTGTTTCCCTTGCAGAAAGAGGAACCGAATCACTGATCTGTTCTGCACGTCATCCATTGTGACACTTCATTCAGCGCCTAAAAGAAAAAAAAAAAGAATTGTCAGATGGAAACCAAAATTTGTGTGGGTGCTATAGAGATTTCAAGGTATCAAACAAATAAAATTTCATACAAATATTTTTTTAAAGCCTACCCCTCGTATCTCCAAATGTCCAATAGATTCAATGTGCCACGATCTGAAGCTATCCGGTCATCATCAAGACAGAATTGTCTTAGCAGGTAGGAAGGGTTGGTATTAACAAGCGAAATATTGTTTAATTATAAAAACTATTTGGTCTCTTAGATGTGAACTTGGTATTCTCAAAACCAGTAATAATAAAATCCAGACCGCAGTTATCGAACGCAGCGGTTAACCCTTCGATGCGCTCGTCAGTGGGTGTAATTTACTGATCTCGAAAATTATGCTGATCAAGAGTCCGAATAAGTACTTGAGGAAAAACGTGGTTTCTTTTGGCATATTTTGGAGATGCTGCGAATTTTGCTATTAATTACTGTTAGCGCAGTGCTACTGGAAGTTAACTTGACTTAATGAATCGATAAATGAGGCTGTCTTGAGCTCCTCTATACACCTTAATATTTCTATTATGACAGATACACATGTAAAGAGACAGTGAGAGGACACTAATCTTTTGTTCATAACCAATTAATATTGTTGTTGGACGGTAATTTATTATTTTTATTTTTTGATGTTAAGACATCTTTTCCTAAGTGCGCTTCGGGCAAAGGGAAGATTAAGATATAATTTGTGCAGAATTCCTCTACAGTTCTCGAGTAATTACGTCTTTTTTCGTACAAACTTGGCGGATTTATCACTTTAATTATAAGAAAAACTGGCCGCGTCATTAATGACATACGGTGATAAAGAAACTGAAATAATGTCAAGAAAATAAGATTTTCTTAATTGTAATCTGTGGTCCTTAGGGACATCGTTGCAGTTCTGGACAAAATAATTTACTTAGTATGGGCACGTGTAATCAACTTTGTTGGAAAGTTTTGCGCTTAATGAAATTGATAAAAGAAATATTAATACCCTAAATGAAAAATAATTCCGCACCTTCTCGCAATAAATTGGTTTTAAGAAAAACTAAATTATAGGCGCTATTTTTCTGCGCCGTCTTCATTTTCCACGTAATTAAATTTTAAATATTTAATATCGGCACGGCATACAGTACATAACAACGCGCATTAAAAATTACGGGGACCCCAAACTAACAAAGACACAAGCAGCCATAGAGACAGCAGAAGGAAAAAAAAAAAGGAAAAAAGCGCCAACGAATATTTACGTCAATGCTTATACAAACTTGACTGCAGCCATTTCGCTTAGATTCCATTTGTTTGACAGCTGATGACACATATCCGGTTTTATGTGGCTTCAAGATTCATTACTTCCTTCATCGAAAGAGACGTATATAAATAGTTGAAGTTACACTGATGCTATTTCTGTAGCACTTGTTTTTTCTGAGTTCTTTCTTCCGCTTTATTTCCTCATTAATTTTGTACAAATATTCATTTGGAGGGGGCAAAAAACAACAACTTAGAAATACTTAAAAGTAGAGTTACCTTTCAAAACTTTTCGTGCGGAACTCACGCGTTCTCTTCTAGATCACTGCGAAGATCCATCATTGTTTGACCACACTGAATAAACCGTAAACAGATTACTGTTTATTCTAAACTTCAATCGGAAACACGGTTGTTCGCAGAACTCATTTATGTGATGGTCGTTTCGTTGGAAATCATTTGGAGGTGAACATAATACGATGTTTCATTTGCAAGCAAATGCGGAGTACACTTTCACTTCGCAGAGTCTCTCTCCTGTTAATAAAATATGTTGAATAACCTACGTTTTAGGGAAGGACTCGTTAAATATAGATTTAAAATAATTGCAAGAATGCCTTTTTGCATATTTAAAACCTGTGTTCACTCAAGGCATCTATCAAAACTTCACGAATAACGTATATAGTGTATATTGTAGCAATTCCTCTGTAACCGAGGATTTGAGATAACTCTGCTTTATATTTGTATACCCAAATATTTACATCTTTATTTATCTGTATTTTCGTACACGCGGTTCATCCCAGATTCTTTAAACAAGAGAACACAATTATTGCTCCCATGGATCATGGCAGTCTGATGAGTAATGAAGAGGATTTGTTTATGCTTTATTCCAGCGGTTCCCTTACTTCTGTCGCTGGAATCACACTTGAGTTAATACGCCGAAGATCTAAAGAGTGGTTGCCATTACTTAATGCAAAGCTGCCTGGACACAGAGTTTGGGAACTACTTGTATAAATGGAAAATGAAGTTTATTGGGATTTATTTTATATATTCGGAGTGTTTATTGTTTTTCAAACCTTACGTTTTCTATGGGATCCTAGTCCTGCTAAACGCAGTACTTTTCAGATTGGTAACTTATCCACTCTTTTGGCAAAGGATTCTGTATATTTCGTTTATATGTGAACTATAACGAGGTGCGAACATATATGTGAACTATACCGAGGTGTTTTTATTAAGAACTGTTGGTTGGCTTCTTAGAACATCTCGCGCGGACTTTGGGATTGGGAAAGGCGGAGGTTGATGAATGAAATGGGAAACATGTAACTGTAGCTGCTGCCCGATAAAAGAGGAGATTCGATATTTTCTGCTAGGAAAGCGATGCACAGATTTCTAGGAAGAAGCGCGTATTTCCAGTGAGTTTACTCCAGTTCAGCGTTGACTCTGGAAATAGGTATTGGTGTGGCCATATTCTCAAGCGTTTAACGAACTCGGCAAATCACCTTCTGTTCAAACAGACTAGCATTTATTTATTTATTACGCATGACAGGTTAGGCCTAATTACAAGTATAAAGTCCTATTCTTATAAATAAATACAATAATGCAATTCAAGTTAACACACACCACAGCAAAATTCAATAACTAACAACATGCGACATTCTTCCAATACATTTGTTCAAGTAATCTTATTAAATAGATACAGATCTCATAACACAATTCACAGTCGCACAATCTTGACATAAACTGATTGTTTATGTCAAGATTCAATAATGATATTTTCACGAATGTTTCCTTCACTTATTCAATTTTTAAACAAGGGCATCCAAGAGGTATCTCTTATCTCCGCAAGGTTGTTTAGGTAACATTTCTAAAAGGAAAGTAATAATATTTTAATGAAATTTGGAATTTGTAAAGTAAGAACCAGGCAGGTCATGAAAAATTTTAAAGAAAAGGATATTGAAATATCGGCTGATCTTCCACGTTAAAGATGTCGTCAACATACTTTAATATAAAATTGAAATTCATATAATTAATTTAATATAAAATTCATATTTAATTAAATATTAAATATAAAATTTCATTAAAATCCGTCCACTGGGATGGCTCTGTTACATGCGGACGGACAAACGAACTGACATGTTGAAGGCAATGTGTGTGAACCCGCCTATATATATGCGAATGCGTCTAAAATGTTCCATATTATATAATGTTTTGTATTTAGTTTTAATCTGGCTGTTAATGACGTCACTTACGGAATTATAAAAGTTGTCATTCTTAGTTTTAAATCTGTGCCGTCTAACTTTCGGCCAGAGAGCTGAAGAAATACAACTCCGGCGTTTAGTTCATCCATCTCCTTGAACTAGCCTTAGATCTGTAATCAAATTTCCACGTAGTCCGATTTCTAGGCTTCGCAACTTGCGGAATTGAAATCTCTTCTCTTAAGTTGAATTCACAATTGCTTGAAGTTTTGTTTTACTTCGATTCCGCATCCTTTTATTATTATTTGAACTTTTTTTCTCCATTATGGGATTTTTTTTTTGCTATGATGGGTACTGCTACAAAGTGCATGGGTCGGCTCGTTGTGTCCAGTTACTATTATTATTGTTAAGAGTTTCTCAACCAACATTACTGTTGGTTGAGGAACTCTTGCTATCCTACAGGTGTTTAGGATCACGGCTTTCTGAATTTCCATGTAAGTGTCCTCTGGGAGGCCTATTGCTGCTAGGTGCTTATGGAGGCTCTTTGGCCCTATACCAGTGGTTGATACGGTGATCGGAATGGTCATTACTTGTTCCATACGCCACCATTTTTTTTACTTCCTGTCTTGGGTCTATGTACTTTCTGATCTTTTTCCTTGTAGGTTTTCTGGATGTTGCTGGTGTTGGGCACCGCTATGTCGATTAGGTAGGTAGCCATTTCCTTCTTGTCGATGAGGGTTGTGTCTGGTCTGTTGTATGGGATCGCCTTGTCCACTATTATGGAACAGTCCCAGTATAGTTTATGAGTAAAGGTGTCTGGTACGGCCTGAGGTTGGTACTCGAAATACGGTACACTTTCTTTGATCAGCTGGTATTTCCTTGCTAGCTTCTGATGTATTATCCTGGCGACCTGGGCGTGTCTGTGAGTGTACTCAGTCTGGGTGATCACTCTGCAACCAGCTGTAATGTGCTGGATTGTTTCTAGGTCAACATGGGTTATCTATCACTCCAAGTTCCTTAGCGATGTATTATATATAGTTCCTGGTGTTATTTACCTGATCTTGATTGGCGAGCATGAATCCCCAATGATTGGCGAGCATGACACTACAATTGGCGAACAATTGTAGTGTCTGCTATGGAGTGCCTTCTTTGCCTATCTTTCTGTCTTCGTTTCTTCCGTCTGAGCGGGGGGGGTTGTCCTTGCTTAGATGATTATTATTATTTATAGTGCACACAAAGTACTTATTATTTTATACAATATATTGGCTACATCTACAACATGGAAGATAAGTCGATATTTTAATCTCCTTTTCTTTAACGTTCTTTGATGACTTGCCTGGATCTTATTCATAAAATCGTCACTTTTCTCGGGAATTGCCTTAAGTATTATTCTGGTGATTTTACTTCACTCCTAGCTTCTGATTCCTTCCAGGAAAAAAAGTTTCTCCTAAAATGGACCGTTTTTCAAGCAAATTTCAGTTTAAGCTCTTTGTTCTCCTTAAATTTAATTCATGAGTCTCTTTTTTTTCTTCGAGGCCGTTGTCGTCAGTCGAACATAGTTCAGCCCATTTGGATGCCACCGTCCTATGATCGTTGCAATTTTCATTGGCCGATGGTATCCATCACTTTGCAGCCCCTCGTAATTTTCGTTGTGCTACACGATATTTTTAATATTGGTACGTTATATCAGGTTATATATACGAAAATGTAAATTGTAAGAAGTGCAAAAACTGTAACCCGAGAGTTTTAAAATTCTAACAGATCATTAACGACAAACTTGAACTCGGGATCGACACTTACATCGTAACTGAACGAAATGTGTCAAATATCCAGAGAATAAGATAGAAAAGTGGAAAGCCAGAAGAAATCTTTTTAGAAAAACGGGTTCCGAATTTATATGCAACATTTTCAGTAAACAAAGCATAATCGTGATTCGTTCTTCGAGTCCTTTGATGGGATATTTTCATTTATTTATTAGTGGAAGAATAAAAGAACGAGGAACCACTCGCATCATTCTCGTAAAGAATTGATGCATTTTAAATTTAGGCATCTTTGAGCAGTCTTCTACATTTTCTAGTTAATTCGAAATTTAGGTTTGCAACAACTCCGAAAGACAAGGAAATGGAAGTATTTTCTAGATCGCAAATATAGGTTACTAGAATATCGATAATACTCAGTAAATCCCTAATGTTTTATGGTATTTCTTATGATACTAAAATTTACAAATGCGTCATCACAATGCAAATTCTGATGAGAAAAAAATAAATTATTCTTGAAACGTCTGTTGTAATTTTAATTTCAGTAGAGTAATCGGCTCGTTGGTGTTATTATTTAATGAAATATAATCAGTTAGACAATAACTTCTGAATAACGGATTCAGGCTCCATTAAGGTGAGCATTGCAGTTATTAATGTGTTTATTTGTATATTATGGCCAATATTATGTTGGAATATATGCGGTAGAAATGTGAAGGCAAAGTATGGAAGTGGAATGTTGGGCACAGGTTGTAAGAGGAATCAGGTGTTGGAGTAATGGGGTAATGATACTCAAATACAGCAGACATGTTACTTTTTCTAGACATGTAATAAAAAGTTGGCAAGGATCCAAATGGAAATGGACGGAGTTTTTGTGACTCAACTACGAGGACATATCGACCGAATGCAATCTGAAAAGAAGATAAAAATGTGGTATAACGCCAGAGACAAACTAAACTTCGTCGTGTACGCCAATGTTCTGCACAAACATCCTAATGGTAGTAATCTGCATCTCAAAGCTTTTCTCCAGTTTAGATAAATGAGATAAAAGGACTGATTAGTTCAGTCAAGGAAAAGACAGAAAGAGGTTTCGGAGGCGTTTGTAAATGGCGTTATGAGAAACATAACTAGAAGCACACAGATGTAGAACGGAAGCTTTAACAAAATTGTTTATATATTAGGTTAGCACAACGCTTTCACGCCATTCATTTATTTTTATTGGAAGAGGAGAAAAACAATTTCACAATGGCAATGCACACGTGAACAAGGAAATTAATATAAATGAGTACGTTTACAGTGAACTTTATATATTTTGTGTTTTCAAAGAGTTCGGTTTTGTCTTGAAATTCAGGTGTTAATGAAGTTAAAAATGAGATTTCTTTCAATAAAAAATGGGTAGAATTTTCAAATCATTTCATTGTATGAGTGGAAATATAACCTATAGCGAGTACTACTTTGCTGTGCAGTGTAGAATCTAGCCCGGTAATTGAAGGTAACTTTCATTATGGGTTTAATTGGAAATTTTTCTTCCATTTACCACTTGGCTGCTCGCTTAGGTTCGATACAATTATTCATAGTAGGCATAATTTTGCTAATAGAGGTCCGCGATTTGTCTGATGAGGGGACTAGCAAGTTCCTAAACAGCTGTCATGAAAGTTATTATTCGTTCATTTTGCACGAAGATAAAACTTGTGCCTCAGGATTATGCCCTTCCACACTACATTGTCCAATATAATAAAAGAAAATGCTGTATTCCGTATGTTTTACATTTTTACACTCAGATAACAAAAAGTAAAAATTCTCGAAAATATAATTTATTTTAGTGTTTTGATCACTTAACTTTCATTGATGAGCCTGATTAACGTCAAACCCAAGAGCAGAGTACTCGTCCTTGCCGCATTCAGTCGGATAATTACAATCTACAGGCACAATAAATAAAACCTGATATATAAAATCTTATGACTAATGCCTTTCCACGACTAACCCTAATTTTCAACGCCATTTTTTTTTTTTAGAAAATTTTGTAAGACCTCAAGTTCTCCATATTCTTCATTAAAATCGGAATCGGAAGGTTGCATCCTTCTAATCGATCTCCCAATGTCTTTAAATCCAATTTTAAATCAGCATATAGACATCAAAACATAAGGAACAATTTCTTCTTCTTCACATATACGAATTGTACACTTTTTCCTCTTTCAAATTAATAAGAAAATATTCTTTTTGTTAATACTCCGATACGACCCACAGATCAGTGGAGTATACATCTAATCATTTTAACAAGAATTACACAATTAACCACGATTGACTCTGTGTGACTAAACTCTTAGGATCCTTCATAACGTAGCATACAAGGACTTGTATGTAATTTGTGTACTATGTATTTAGCATAGTGAGTCAATTCGAGTTTTTTTGTCAGTAACTAGATCCATGTACTTCGCATTACGAATTTCAGAGAACAGTTGCACCTGACTGCTGGACATCCGGTTGTCTTATCTTATCAATAGTACTTAATTTTCCCAATTGTTAAGAAAATATTCATTTTATGTCGAAATAATTAGCTTATTTCTGCTACAAAATTGCCAAAGCGACTTCAAGCATTACTACTTCTGTTTTCCAATTCTAAATGCGAGGTTGCAATAAATAAAATGATTACATCGCTGGGCCTACCGGGCTAGCCGGGTGGGTAAAGTGCCTGCCTGGCAACCCAAAGTGGCATAGTATTTAGGGTTAGGCGCCATTTGTGGTTTCCCACATCTGCGCCGTATGTACTCTGTGATGGAATGCAGAACTACTGCATAAGCCAGAAAAAAGTGTAGGTCTGGTTTATGCAGTATTGTGTTATGTTCAGTTGTTGTCTCTGGCTACTTGGCCGCAGGGCTCCTAGTGGATCCCTACGTTGCCCACCACCACCACTGGGAGTTGAGCCAGGCTGCCTTTATACTCTGGCTGATCTCCACCAGGGTCGCCTCAGCTTTCTGGACGGAGACCAAAAAAAGGGGGGGGAAAGAGAGTGGGGAAGATAATAGAAGTGGTAGAGTCAAAGTAGGCAAAAGGAGGAGAATGAGGAAAGAAGGCATCCTCCAGCGGAAAGAAGAGGGGGAAGGGAGAAGTAGGAATCACCCCCTGCTCTTTGGAGCCCACCGAAGGCCAGGGAAAGGAAGACAACTTGCAGAACAAGTGCGTTCTGCAAAGTTGGGTTGGTGCAACGGGAAGTGTCTGAGTTAGGTATTCATTAAGTTCTGAAAGTGGCCGGTGATGAGAGAAGAGCATATACGAGGAGAGATCATAGCGCTTTCAGGAACGTCTGGTCTGGATGTCTATGTTGTGGAAAGTTGTTACCAATGTCTCTTGAAGGCTGCTGAGGCATACCTGCTGAAAGCTAAAAACGCTTCTTTTGATTTTAACAGGTTGCTTTCCGGACTGAGTGTGGTTAAATTTATATCCAATAACAGTTGATTAGGTAGGTCCAGGTAGATGTTACACGAGTGCATTACGTGGTGCCAGTTCTCCACAAACACAATGGGCATCGTTTACAAACCCAAAGTCCTAAAGTCGCTTTTTGAGCGACCTATGTCCTGTCAGAAGAAAGGCAGCGTGTAAATTAGGGAAGAACCAGCCAAGTCTTTGTTTGTCGAGGTAGGAGACGCCAGGTAGAAATAGCTTGATAGTACTGCCTTTGGTGGAATCATCCCATAGGATTTGCCAGAGGGAAACAAGTTCCTGCCAAGTACGCCGCAGTTCTTGTTTCGGATCTGCATCGACAATAGTTTTTTTTCCAGGAATTCAGTTTATTTGTTCTTTCTAATGGCATATGAAAGCGCTGTGAAGGCCGCTTGGAGTCAATGGGGATACAACCTGTTAATACTTGTAGTGCTGCTGTTGAGGTCGTTCTACAAGCCCGAGTCATTTTTAATGGCATCAACCGTTGTAATAAATTTTAATAAATTAAATTAAGCTACGCTATTATATTGCGTCCGTTGTATCTGCAGAATAACGTTCCTGGTGCTGATGATGGACAAACGATGGAAACATATGGCAGCGTCGTATGTTACGAACGGTACGAAAACAGCTGAATAAAGAAGGTGGAGTGCAGGTCCCTTAAGACCCCAGTCTTTGCGGGTGAAGTGAGCAAGCATATTGATATAATTTTTGGTCTTCTCTTTCATGGACTTTAGATGTGGCATGAAAGTTCTGCGATCATCTAGGGTGACGCCTAAATATTTGAATGAACGTTGATTCTTGAGTGCATGTCCTTTATAACGAATGGTTGGTGGTCTGTTGATGTCAAGACGGCTTTTGAGAAGCAGGGTTCTGCTTTTATCTGTAGAGATTTCCAGCTTATTCTCTTCAGCCCAAACCGACAGAGCATTTAAGCCTGTGTTGGCTCTGGTCTCATTAGTTGCACGAGTAGGGCCCCCTAACAACGATAACCAGGTCATCCGCATATGAGAGCTATAGTGTGCATAGTGTGCATAGTATTAGGGTCAGGCGCCACCTGTGGTTTCCCACATCTGCGCCATATGTTCGCTGTGAAGGAATACAGTACTACTGTAAATGCCAGAAAAGTGTTGTGTGTTGTATATGACATATTGCGTTAGGTTCTGTTGTGTGTCCTGGCATTTGGCCGCAGGGCCCCTAGTGGGACTCCACGTTGCCCGCACACACCACTAGGAGGTAGCCAGTCTTCCCGTTATGGTGTGGGGGAAGTCCTGCAGGTGCCATTCATCCAGAATCATATTTCAAACATCTGGCACCAGAACAGATCCCTTCGGGCAGCCTCTGGTGAGTTGGCGGGTGATACTATGAAATTTTGTTTCCATGGTAACTTTTCTGTTATAGAAATAATCTGTAAGACATTTGAAGATGTTGAGGGAGCAGCCAGATATTCTGGCTCTCCGCAAGATCCCTGGTCACTAGACGGTGTCAAAAGCTCCCTTAAAATCTATAAAAATCGTAACGGGCATCAGAATTATCTGCCAGCTGAGTGGTTTTCGGTAGTGCATCAATAGTTGAGCACCCCTGCTTGAAGCCAAACTGGAGTGTAGAGGCGAGTGCTTTGGTTTTATAGACAGACTGAAGACGGATGAGAAGTAACCTCTCAAATACCTTTCCTAATATTGGCAATAGAGCAATTGGACGGTATGCTTTGGCTGCACCAATGGGACGATTTCGATCCTTGGATAAAAAGCCTGAGGTTGGCGTGTTTCCAACGTGCAGGAAAGGAGCCTTCAATAAGACACGTGTTGAACAGTTGTACTAGAACATCGGGTGCAACGGACCAAAGGTGCTTGGACTCCCCCTCGATGACGTCCAGTCCGGGAGCTTTTCCATTTTGATTTTATTTATGGCTAATGCAACCTCCTCTTCTGTGAGGGGTTCTTCTGTGGCCGAGGGCAAGTAGCCCTGATTCTCAGTGATGACGTTTCTATGTACTTCAGTGTCATGATCAGGACTGTTTTGGTAGATTATTCCGTCTAGAATCTTGTTCATTGTCTCTTCCCAGGAAAGCGTCTCCGAGGAACCCTCAACGGATAGAATTTGTGATATCTGTGGACCCAACTTTGTTCCATATGAGCTTGTGAACCAGACCCCAAGGGTTTTTATTGCCTTCCGTCTCCACCAGGGCACGCCAGGAACTTTGTTTTGCATGATAAATTTTGTTCGTGTATTCTCTCCTGATTGCATTGTACTTTTGTATCTTTCCTTGTACTGTGCTGTTGTTTGCGGTGGGTGTGTTCTTCTTTTTCTTTATAATTCTTTCCTTGCACGCCGGAGAGAGGAGCGGAGATCTGTTAATTCTTCTGACCATCAGGGAACTGATTTTGGATGTCGGGTACATTTTTTTCATCGAGGCACGTGATGCTTTATGGAGTAAGTCTTGCAGGAAATTAGTTTTCTGGTAGCTATTCATGATTCGAAAGCGCTCAGCTGAATGGTGGTGAAGAGAATCTCGGATAATGTTCTCAAAGATATCCCATTTGGCAGTTCTAGTGGAGAATCTGATGGTATCGTGAACATACATCAAACGAGAAGAGGTACTGTTTTCAATTCTATGTGTTATTAGCCGATGATCACTGGTGGTGGTGGTGGTGGCAGTGCCTTAGTCTGTTGGCAAGAGAGGGGGTTAATAGAGTGATATCCAGATTAGACTCTCCTTTTCCCGAGCTGTACGTAGTTGGCTGTCCAGGTAGGTTGGCTATTACAAGTCCACGAGAGGCGATGAATTCCTCTAGTAGGTCTCCTCTGGCATCAGTGGTGGCATTATGCCATTGGGTTGATCGAGCATTTCAGTCAGCAGCTATGATAACATCTGCATTTCCAAGGAGGTCAAGGGCTTGTTCAAGACGAGCAATGTGTGGCCGTATCTCGTTGCCAAATTGGAAATACGCTGTGAGAAATGTAATGCAGCCAAAGTTGCCCTCAACAGTTGCCCCAGCCAGATGTGGGCAACATAGGGAATCAATTCTAGTGATGATTAGATCCGGATTGCGGACAACGATGGCTGCTAGACGGTGCTGTTGTGTAGTTTGAATTTTTCTGTACATTAGGGGATAACCAGAGACCCTGCCACATTTGCAGTAGAGCTCTTGTAGAAGGAGAAGATCAAGATTAATTCGTCCATGAGGAGGAATTAAATCTTGATCCACTGAAGTTGATTTTTGTGCATTTATTTGGCCTATGCGAAGTCTGGATGATGGTAAGTATGCTGTCCTACTTTCCATAATTGGTGTTATTGCGTATTATTTAAGCTGCTCTCTTGTAAACAAGGCATGATCCATTTCTCACAGAGTGGTCACTAGGTTTGTTGATGGCTTTACAATTGGCGCATTTCGGTGACGAATTTTTTATTAGGGCAGCCTTTGTAAAGGTGGCCGGCTTCTGCACAGTGGCCGCATATCGGTTTTTGCTTCAGACATTTGGCTGATATGTGTCCGTATCCTAAACAGTTATAACATTTCTGGCAACCCAAAGGTCGCAGGTTCGAATCCCGCCTCGGGCTTGGATGAGAGTAGCGCAAAAACCTTGGGAGGTGCGTTATGGCCACAGAAGCCGATGCGCCAACAACTAACAAAAAAAAAAAAAAAAAAACTATATAGCTGGCATAAGAAATGATCTCTTGGGCATATCCTACAAAGGAACTGAACTGGTGGTGGTGATTATATTCTTAGTGAAATCACTAGTTGATGTGTGTAAGTTATTTAACCTATAGTAATAGGGCTTACTTCGGTGAGAAGACATGAGATCATGGATTGACACCGTATTAGCCTCATGAATTAAAAGTATATGAGGTATCGGGTATCTCATGTTAGTTTGGGTGTATTGGCTCATTACAGATTGCAAACTATATGTTAACTTTGGAACTATTTGACTTTATCGAACAGGATAGCGGTTTCTGTTGGCTAAATATTCAGTTATTTATCGGAATTTAGTCCAGCCTCCGTAGCCGAGTGGTCAGGAGCGGGAGTGCAGTGGCACACGCTCTTTGAGTAGACCGGGGTTCAAGCCCCTGACTGCTAAATACGGTCGATCTGCCAACCCGCACTGGACCAGCGTGGCAGATTATGGTCCATTTCCCTAAGGAAACCACCCCGGGACGGCAAAGTGCTAGGAGGGTGCTAAGTACATATCAGGGTACGAGATACTACGTGCAGTGGGTTACATATACTGAACACGTAGTCTCGTCCCGAAATATTATATACACATTTTATGTTTAATATATACGGTATTTACACATTAATCATTCTGTACAGACATTCTACAACTCATATATTTACAATTCACTAAATTCCATCTATGACTTACATATTTACATAACTGTTACAGAAGGTATATTTTTCCAGTCAACAAATTATTATTGTTCTTAAAGCAGAAAGTTTCACTTTTATTCACAATTCTTTGGTACTTTGCAGCCGATTCATATTTCGGTAAGTCTGTACGAATTCTGGGAGATCTCTTTCCGGTATGCTGCATCCTCACACAGTTTTTCGGCATCTATGTGTAGTGAGTTAAATATTTTCGCTGCATTTGATGGGAAGAACCTTTGCAGGCTACTAAGATTGTTCAGGACTGAACGCAATGGATTATTTACTTCTCCGCAACGTCTAGCAGTGGCACGCGGTTTGACTAGAATATTATCCAGGACTGGAGCATCCACTCTGCCTGTGAGCATTTGTGCGAGAGTGTGTATATTCCTGTTAATTGTCCGCTGCATCCAGGGTGTGATGTTAAGGTTTGAGTAGAGAATGGCCCTTGAGACAGTAAAAGGGTGGCCAGCAACTCTGTTAAGCCATCGCAAGAACCAGTACTCAATCCCAAGGACGGACTTATAATGTGAATCTGGAGCTGAAGACCAGATTTGCGAGGCATACATTGCAATTGGCAGGACACACATTAAAATATACTTGGTCGCTAGCTGAGGATCCCTAATTCCTACCAGTTCCTGTCTAGTAGCCCATAAAGCGGCGAATATTTTTGTCTTCATATGGGCGAAGTGTTGAGCAAAGGTGAGTCTGTCATCCCACTTAAGACCCAGGTCCAGGTGAGAGTGCACGTTTTCCACACTAGACCTGTTCAAAGTGATCGAGATGTCATTTTCATTCTGCTTGTAACTTATGGTCATTTGGGCAGACTTCTGTGCATTAATACGGAGCCCGATGCAATCCAGGTAGCTCTCAAATTCTCGGATTGTGCTATTTGCCATCTGGCAAATACTTTCTGCTGATTCATGGTCTTTGGAAGTGATGAAGAATTTTACATCGTCAGCATATGTTATAAAATTGTACTACCGTGCAAGAAACGGCTCCAGGGTAGCCGAAAGAACTCCCCTTGTGGCACGGCGCCTCCGTAGCCAGGTGGGAAGAAGCAGCAGTGTGTAACGCACGCTTCTTGATTAGACCGGGGTTCGATCCCGTCACCACCAAATACGGGGATGCGGAAAGATCAGGGAATGATCACCGCATATTCCCGGAGCAATATGGCCTTAGTTGCTAATGCTCCTAAAAAAAAAAAAAAAAAAAAAAAAAAAAATAAATAACCTTGTGGCACTCCTTGCGAGATGGTAAAGTATGATTGTAGCTTTTCGTGCTTAACAGTAAGTTTTCTATGTTCTAGCAGCCGGTTATTATAGTTAACAAATTTCCTCTTACATTAAAATAATTCTTTAAAATCGCAATGAGCGCTGGAATTGAGACGTTGTCGTAGGCTGCGGAGATATCCAAAAAAATAATATCAATTTGCTTTTTCTCATTTAGTGCTTTCTGCACGCGAAAAAAGGTTTCCAGTAAGTTTGTTATTGTTGATCTACCCGAAATAACTGAGTGCAAATGTGGTGTGGTCTATGGCTGAAGCAGTGTTGATTGATGGTGGGAAGCAGCGCTTTTTCGAATACCTTCTGTAGGGTGCAACTAACAGAAATTGGTCTGTAATCCTTAGCCAATTTTGGGTGTTTAATCTTTGGTACTGGGGTTACAATGTAATTTTTCCAAGCTTGTGGGAAAGCTCCTGACCTGATGATTTCCTGATAGATGTGCAGTAATAGATCTATTATAAATGGGCTACTTATTTTAAGGATGAACATTGGAAATTTGTTTGGTCCAACAGTGGCCTTATTGGGTAGATCGTTGATTGCTTTCATTACGCTCACTTTGGTGATTTGTATTTCACTCAAAGGAGGTCTTGTTGGTTCCTCTCTTGCCGAATAGATTCGCTTGTTTAAATCTTTCAGGAATTCAAAAATTTTGTTACCATTATCAGTGTTCTCAATTTGACTCAGTCCATGCAGGTTACTAAAAGTGTTATCAGCCCATTCCATGAAAATGCATTCGGTCATATTCTCTGTGCTATTTCTATTGCTAGTAATTCTTTTTGCTCGTTTTAGTTTGTTTTGAATAACACTGCAGTGTGCCTGTCGTTTTGCTTTGATAAAATGTGCTCTTTCCTTCTTATAACGAATGTGATCCGCAGGATGACCCGTTCTTTGCCATTTTCTATACAGTTTTTGCTTCCTGAGGAAACTTGCTTTCATTTGTGGGTTGAACCATTCTTTTGTTCTCTCAGATATTTTGATTTCTTTTGCTGCTCCTTCCAATGCTGTTTGGTATAGCTTTTTAGTGATCATTTCTAAAGCTTCGTCTACTGGCTTTTCTTGCAGGTCATTCCAGTTATAACTAGTCAGGTGACTGAGAATGACCTCTGCGTTAATATACTTCACGGAGAAAAGATACTTTGCTTTTCCCAGTTCGTGTGGTTACCCTGCATGTATTTGTGTATCTTCAGTGCTGCTTCTATTTCAATGGGATTGTGGTCCGACTTAAATTTTATGCAGTTTTGCGCTAGCGTTATGTCTAAGGAACTATGATACAACAGGTTAAGTTGCTGCATTCCCCTTGTCACTGGTGTCGGAAGCTGCGTTAAGTGCAATGCACCCAATGTCGCATCCAGCTCTTTCTTGGCCTCCCTGTGTTTCGGAAGAGGCAGATTAAAATCCCCCGCTATTATTGTGTCGACTGATGGCTTTAGATTTGCAGCAAGCCAAGCATAGAGTTCGTTTCTTGTCTCCTTTGTGTGCTCAGGTGGGAGGTATATGATGCAAAACTGTATTTTCACCTGCTCTTTTGAAAAGGTAACGAAAATCCCTTCAAAATTATTTGAATTGGTTGTTCGCTCTCTTATAGGCTGGTATTTATTTTGATAGCAAATTATAACTCCCCCTCCTCGCCTATCTGTTCTTCCGGTTCCCACACATTTGCAGTTTGCTGCCGCAGTTAGCCAATCTAACTGTTTTCCATTTCCCAACCAGGTTTCGATTAGGCAAATGAAATCCAGGTCCTCCTACATCATCATCGTTTGTAGGGTGTGGAGCTTATTTGAAATCTTAGTGTGGCTTACTTTCGTGGGCATAAATTCAGATTACAAGGGAAGAGTTTTTAGACTAAATTGTAGGAAGTCTTGTTTTCTTTTAGCCAGCGAGTCCCTGATTGTGAAAGAAACCTGGTTGAACAGGTTGCCTGCACAGGTAGTTTGAGGCTCACACGTTTGAAGAAATTCAAACTGGCCTCCTCAACTGCCTGCTGAGGGCTGATGACCCTTCTATGTGTGAGTCTTGTGGCACAGTTTTATCAATTAGACACATTTTAATCGAATGTCCAGTTTTTAGCAGTATCCGTCTTACCGCTTTTAATCATCTGACTGAGCCATATACACTCAGTCAGATTTTATCCGACAATGACAATGTGTCTGCTATTTTTAGATTTTTAAAGTCAATAAATATTTTTACTCGTTTATAAAATCTACATTTTTCTTATACTTCTTGACATAGTGACCTAACTAATTAGGTCACTGAAAGTTTAAATTATTTTATAAATGACATGGTCTTGGCGCATTATAGCCTTAGTAGCTAATGCGCCAATAAAACCAAAACCAAAACCAAACCAAAACCAATCAACTGCCTGCACAATAAATTCAAAGGTCAAGTGGAGAGTTTTGTGGTCGATTTTCTGTTTGCTAGACGAAAAACCAAAGTTTCCGGGAGAAAAAAAAAAACATGTTACACTCGCTTGAGACCGACTAACTCAGCCACGTTGTGAAAAAGGCGCATAAAAATTCCTGCCGTTATTGACGGGACTCTAAACACACACCAGGTGGTCTTTTACACCTGATGTGGGGTGGATGGCGATTCTACCAACCGTGCTACCCACGAGGGAGTGTTTACTGGATGACTCTACTCCCCTTTTCCGGCTGAGATCAGCTTTAAAAATTCCTCCAATAAAACCGGGACTTGAACCCAGATCTCCCCAAGCGAGTCAAAAGTAGCAAAACCATTATACTGTCACGGAGCACGCGGGCGGATGCATTCTTTACGATCCGCCTTAGTTTGTCGACCACATTTGCTAGAATAGAATGTATGTCCTAATGGGGCTTAGATGTGATTATTTCCTTGAAGAAAATAAATGGATTGTATTGTAGTCTGAAATTTTTATCAGAGAGTAACGTTTAGTTATTACTACGTTGCCAGTCTCGCAGAACTTCATCTAATGCCGAAATCTCACTTATGCCCTTAACAAACCCATTCTGCATAAGATGCAGCATTATAATAGCGCTCAACTACAAAATGCGTTTGTTACGATCAAGCCATAGTCACAGTGCACAGGGCCGCCATCTGTTAGCATTTATTGGTGGTACTTGCCTTTTAAATCTGTAGAAGATTTACATTATTTGAGCGCTGCTATAAATATTGGGTTAATGATTTGATGATCATTATTATTATTTTCTGAAGCCTACCGTTTATTTTCTGAATTCAAATTATTGACATTAACTGAAATTCATTTGGAGGAAATTAAATTTTAAACGCTACAGACATTTAAATTTTTTTTTTCACATTTCAGAAAACAAAATTAAATGCCTGATTATTTCTCAAAATAGGTTCTTTTCCTCCAAATGAATTTAGGAAATAAAGCGGTTATTTCTCTTCGAAGTATTAAAATTATATAAGTGTATGAGGGAGCTACCCTCTCCCGGGCGGGGGTAGTTCCCCCATCCTTGAAAATTTATTACACCCAAAAACGGGTGTAATGAATTTTCAAGGTTGTGTCTTGGTCTGTATTCCGTGTGTTCTACGGTCGGTTTTGGCTGCGTGGGGGGAAACCGGAGTACCCGGCGGAAAACCCCACGTCCACGGCCTGAGACCGACTAACTCAGCGTGGAGTGGAAGGAACAAATCTGCAAATCCTCCATCGGGATTCGATCGCGGGTCCTTTCACTCCACGAGCAAGCGCGCTACGCACTTGCTACCGTGAACCGCACAAGCATTCGCTGAAAGGACGCTTATACGCCTGCTTGAGATCGGCGGCACGTTGTCGCTGCACGAATTCAATCGCTAAGCAGGTGACAACCTGTTTAGGGCAGGAGTGCATGAACTTATACAGGGTGTTTCAGTTAAACGTTTCAGAACTTCTAAGAGGGGTAGGGTACATCCTGACAACTCGAAATCATATAGCAATGTGGGGTCGGAAATGCCTTCCTGAAGCGGTGTTGTACACAGAAGCACCATAAAGAAAAGAGACCGTAAGTGAGAAATCGTTTTAATAATACATGAAAAGAAGCAAAAGGTACATGGATTAAAGTAAGTGTTCGAAGTTTCTTCCACGGGCTACAATGCACGCCTCACATCTCCGACGCATGGACATCCGAACATTCTGGAATACTCCAGGCGAATTTCGAATTTCTTGAACAAGAACGCCAAGTTAGTAGGATGGATGATTACACGAATGCAGAGTTAGCCGATATGCATTTGGCGTACGGGCCTGCAAATTGTAGTGGGCCAGCCGCACAGGGTTTGTACGCGGAACTCTTTCCGACGAGGCGTATTCCCAGTCATAAGTTCTTTGCAAGACTGCACCAGAGGTTAGCTGAGAGAGGTTCATTTGAAAGAGCTGACAGGGACAGGGTAAGAACAGCACGGACTCCAGCCGTCGAACAGAATGTGCTGCAGCATGTACAGGGGAATCCAAGAACGAGTACACGAAGTCTAGCAAACGCAGTCGGGGTTTCCCATTGCAGCGTCTGGAGGATTCTCCGAGAACAAGACATGCATTCGTTTCACGTGCAGCGTGTCCAGACACAGCAACCGGAGGATTATTCACCTCGTATTGCTTTCGCACAGTGGTACCTTGGAAAATGTGCTACAAATCCCCTTTTTCCTGCTGAAGTGTTGTTTTCCGATGAGGCATCCTTCACTAGGGAAGGAATTTTCAACACGCATAACGACCATATCTGGGCGGTCGAGAACCCGCATGCAATACGACGTCGTGCAGCACAGATTCGATTTTCGGTCAATGTATGGGCCGGTATTATGGGAGATCACCTCATCGGACCTTACCTGTTACCGTGTTGTCTAACCGGACCTATCTACTTGATCTTTCTGCAGCAAGTATTGCCACAACTTTTGAGAGATGAACAGATTTCTGCATCGACGCAACAGACAATGTGGTTCCAACACGATGGAGCCCCTGCCCATTATAGCGGAGATGTTCGTAACTACCTGGATGTCACATTTGGTCAACAGTGGATCGGACGTGGTGGTCCCGTGCGTTGGCCTGCTCGGTCACCCGACCTATCATGTCTTGATTTTTATTTCTGGGGTCGTATGAAATCGCTAGTTTATGACACCCCTGTTGACAATGCTGAGGAGCTGGTTGCAAGAATCGCAGTAGCTGCCGAAGAAATTCGAAATTCGCCTGGAGTATTCCAGAATGTTCGGATGTCCATGCGTCGGAGATGTGAGGCGTGCATTGTAGCCCGTGGAAGAAACTTCGAACACTTACTTTAATCCATGTACCTTTTGCTTCTTTTCATGTATTATTAAAACGATTTCTCACTTACGGTCTCTTTTCTTTATGGTGCTTCTGTGTACAACACCGCTTCAGGAAAGCATTTCCGACCCCACATTGCTATATGATTTCGAGTTGTCAGGATGTACCCTACCCCTCTTAGAAGTTCTGAAACGTTTAACTGAAACACCCTGTATATTTTTTTCCCTATTACGACAACACTGTTGTCCTAATGTACAAGTTATCTCTGAAAAGTAAACTTTTTCAGATTTAAAAGTTTTGCTTTTAAAATCGTTTTAGAATATTAAAGCAGTATTTGATCGCGATATTCAAAAGCTCTTGTTTAAGAATCTTTATTATACCGAAAAGAACTTCTTGCGCAAATAGCATTTTACATTCAAAATGACGCTGCAATACTGAGCGATCTGTGTTATTGTACAAATATGGTAATTTATTTATCCTTGAAAATCAGATGGAAACTGCCATTGAATGTTTTGACGTTTTAAATTTATCCGTGCGGCAGTTTTTGTAATTGGTGATAAATGTTTAAGATCTCTGTTATTCAGATACGTGAAACTGCGTGCTGCGAAAAACAATTGACTGTGTAAGACACAAAGTCTTACAAGTTAAATTTAAATATAATTTAAGAAAGAATGCTAGATAGTGATATTGTAAACCACAAAGGAAAACACTTAAAGTCACAAATATTGTTTAAGATAATGGGTCTCGCGCTAATGGAATTAATTTAAGAGAAGGTTAAATTTAAAGTACAAGCAAATATACCTTGAAGAAAAACATTAGAAACAGATATACGATCAGTGCCCACACCGGAAATAGCAAGCGAAGATAGCAAGACGGAACAGTGGGGGGTCAACTGATAGTATGGCAAGGGACGGTTTGGTCCAGAGATGACAATAGGGGTACCAGCGGGGGCGCTCTTGTTTACTGCAAACAGAGCAGGTGTGGTCATTTTATAATAAGGCGAGACGAATCAAGAAAATGGACGCAGATGTTTGCCGGATGGGTACCGAGCTCCAGAAAATTCTGGTCATTTCCAGAAGATTCGAGAATTCTATAGAAACGGAAGTTCTCTCTACACCGGAAGGGGACGATGATGGTCAGATAGAAGTGATTGGTTGAGGAAAGGAGGGGCGTTACTAAATTTTGGGAAATAAAAGGGGAAGAGCGCGTGCAAAACGGGGGTAGAAAAAGTGAAAAGATGTTTGAGATATGTGATGAAGTTTTTCGGAGATGATTTTTCGAGATGTGATAAAGTTTTTTTGGAGATAATAAAGTTTTTCGGAAGATGATAAAGTTTTCTTCGAGAGTGATTTTTTGGAAAGATAGGCCCAGGAAACAGTCCCCGGAAGCGATCCACCGGTAGAACCAGTTATGGTGAGTTCACTAAATTCTGATAAGTTTAATGAAGTATAGATGAGTTACAGAAAGGGGAACTTTCTCGAGACGAATCACAGAAGTCCAAAAGCGTCCACCGAGAGATATATTTGAAAGGAGGACAGCGAGAAGAACACCGTACCGTCCTGTGGAAATAAAGTGATGGGAAGCGACCCCTACTGAATGATCCGGCGCAGCAAAGAAGGATACGACACCAGGATGATCGGCTAAGCGAAAAGTGTCCCTGGCAGAGTTTAGCATTCCAGATGAACGTTCCCAAACCAATGGAGGACCCGATGCAGAGCAGAAAGTCACAGGCCACACGTTGTATTAGCGGTAAGATCCAAATCCCCAGAAGTAAGTGGTTAAACAACGAATTTACCTCTATGTAATTGCAAAGGACTGCAGGGAAGATAGATAAATATTAAGTGAGATTTAGGGAAACATACAGTTAATTAAATGCATGTTGTATAGATAAGTAAGGAAATATCATAGAAATAGTTTAATGAAGGATGGTTTACAGTTGTGGTCTATTTACCGATCAATTAATGGAGTAAAAGTAATAATTTTGGACGGGTTAGCCTATAGAGCAGGTACAGTTGTATGTTACTTATATAATGTCACTGATGTAGAGAAATTAGTCGCTAAATGCTGGAGTTTACTTGAGGGAATGAAGAAATAAATAATCCCATGTATATTTCATTTACATGTAACTTCAAAGTGCTGGGGAGAGAATAGAATAGAATAGTTTGTAAAGTGGACATTAAATTCCAGAAGAAGAATTGTATCAACCATGAAGAAGAATGTAGGATTGTGCTAGATAGGTATGAAAAAGAAAGATATAAATAGATAAATAATAAATGTCAATTGTAATTAAGAAAGAGTTAGGTTAAACTGATTGTACGAGATGTTAGTGGGCCTATAGTAAGAAGAAGATGATGGATGGGGGAGCCTAATGACCAGGAACGTGATCCATGCTTTGTACCTATATATGAAGTGAATAATGTGTAATGATTTGTCTTATCTTTTATTTGTAAGTATGTATAATAAACTGATTGTATTTCACTTAATGCAAATAGTGTTTGGTCATTTCTGAACACACAGCAAAGCCCAAAGGAGGAGTGCTCTAATATAGAAACTCCCTCAGAACCGGAATTCTTCTGTGAGATAACCAGTCAGATGCAAAGTGGGGAATATAAATAACAAATAATAACAAAATAAAAAGTAATATAAAAGTATATATAAGAAGAAACCCCACCCCCACAATTGGCGACCCAGCTAGGGATAAATAGAGATAGATTGTTACATCATTAAAACGCCACCCCCACAACTGAGTCGCAAGTTTGCTCTTCATATTTTACTCGGCTCCGTTACAAATAAGCGGCAAGACAAACTAAATTGTTTTTTTGCTAGACGGAGTTGTATTTTGTCGGAAGCAGTCTCTGTTGAAGTGTCGCACGTACCATGAATTTCATTGATTAGAAGCTATCAACAGACGACTAGCCAACGTTTTATTATGGCTTAAAATTGCAAAATTTTCTGAATTGACGCGAACTGTTCTTTTATTGTGTGGTTAGATTTACTTACCACAGTTACGATGACAGGAACTTGTGATTATACGAAGCATAATGGATCGCAGCTAAATTCCCCGAAATTCGTGACAAATGGAAGAGAATGACAGATCTTCGATCATTTCGATTCGTGAACTGTGATATCGAAAATAGACTGCTCTTTATAGAAGAGCTAGTTTTTTCGCGCTTTTGCCATTGGTAATTTTACTAGCTACCGTGTAACTGATGTCAGGTGATGAATCTGAGTTTTTTTGAAAAATATTTATCCGTGGAAGGGAATTCCTCCACGACAGTATACTGGTTTCATCACGTGTCAGTATTTTGGAGAAGCTCAGTTCAAATCTTGTTGGAGGTTGGAGAAATTAATTTTCTTTTTGGCTCAGAGATTAGTTAAGCTGATCTCATACCAAAGTAACACGCAGATTGTTCTCTAAACGCAAGCTCCGACTAACAATGCACCTGAATACAGCGAAGCTCTTTGTCCTGGATCCCCTTCCCCAACTTTCATTCCTATTACTCTAGTTAACAAGTTCGATACGCAATTATTGGAATGGGGGCCGATCCTTGAGTTGACGAGGCTTGCATGCAAAAATTAAAGTTCAGTCCTCTCAATCTCTTTTCGGGATGGAGAGGGCTTCTCTTTGGCGGGACTTGGTCCGTGTGTGTTTAACATCATTCTACTTCCCTCTTCCCACTCTCCAAGTATTCGCCCTGTTGGAGTGCATTTAACAGTTATATTAATCCTTTGCTGATGATTTGGTCCTCACCATTGCTGCAGATAGCAGGGCCCAGCTAGAGGAAAAGGCCAATCAGGCAATGCTGATATTGCAAAACTGGACCAGAACCCACGATATCAACAACAAAGACGTCCTCCATCCTGCTAAAAGGCAAGCTTGATATACGTAGACCGCCACAAATAAAGGTGGGACCTACCACAATAAAATTAGTGACCCAGTTAAAATATTTAGGGGTTATACTGGATGGCAATCTTACCTTTAAACACCATCTAACTTATATCAGAGCCAAAATTAAAAGATACTCTGGATTGGTGGCTAGGATCGCCAGGCGGGACTGGGGGTTAAACCAACGCACCCGGTCTTTGTTTTATAAAACAACCTTCCTACCGATCATCACTTACGCCTCAGCAATATGGTTTCCCAAAACAGCCTGTAGTAAACCGACGCATCCTTGATGCAACGCAAAGAACCATCCTACTGACAGTTACACGTGCTTGTAGGACACCCAGTACCCACGCACTGCAGGTCATGGCCGGAGCTCTACCCCTTGACTTAGAGATCACGCGCAGGGGAATTAACTACCACAAAGAGAAAGGAATACCTTGTACATACCATGGCTATACTGTGGACGTTAATTCACCACAAAAAAATGAAAAGACAAGACTGCAAAAACACCTGATGCAAGTTTGGCAGGAGCGCTGGGCCAACTGAAATAAGGGAAATATCACCAGGAAATTCATTCCGAACATCGACAGGATGTACCCCAGTCCCCCAACTTGGTTACAACCTGGCTTATACACCACCTATTTATTGACTGGTCACGGGGCCTTTAAAGCCAAGCTGGCAGCGCTGGGGATTGAGGTGGATCCGAGCTGTGCCTGTGGGGAGCTTGAGTGCTGGGAGCACATTATGTATGATTGCACCCATTATGAGGACCTCAGGTGCAGACTGATCACTGCAATACACTACCTCCCCAAGAACTTGGAATCACATCTATTGGACTCACTAGAGGAATACAGGGAGCTAAAGGAATATGCCCAAAAACTATTTGGTAGGCGTAAAACACTGATAGCCATATACAGAAGAAGATAAAAATAAAAAATAATAAAATAAAATAAATAAATAAAAAGAGACACGGAACACGCGTGGAGAGGACTCAAGGAGAACCTCCCTCAGGAACCTGCTCACTACTAATCTAAAACCAGCGATCGAAGAATAACCCCATGGAGATGCGGATCTTCCCATGATGAAGTGAACCACAGCCATTGCTAACAGACTAACAACGGACCTGACCAGTGTTCATAGCTGAGGACAAATCTGGATACCAAACGCTACCAATGACAGAGAAGACCGACGAAGATAGAGAAACTCCAAGTTGCTGCCTCAACGGAGCCATATTGGCTCAAGGCTCTGCACTCTCTTGTGCAGTGCAATTCTTTTACTCCCACACCCGGCAGATGAGGGAGGTGACGGCTTGCTGTCTCCTCTCTTCCCTGCCACACCATTCCTTCCCTCTGGTGGGGCATGGGCATGCCTCACTGAATAATTGGGGGTCACCTACCCTATCGACCCTCTTCTTCCTATTTCACCCCCCCAGCCTTCACTCTCCCCTCCCAGAACTTTCTCTTGCACAGTGTATAGCCCTACACGTCCAAATTTAAAATACACCAAAAAAAAATTTCGCCCAACCTTTTAGGCACTTCAGAAACAGGCCTTCAGCGTCAAACCCCATATTAGCGCTTTAATGTAAGTGAATTAAAATCAACCGCGGTCGTTCCAATTTTATTTTAGGTCCTAGCCACTAAAATCCCAGGAAAGTAAGTGGCAGGACCTGCCAGAGTACAATTGACTCAATGGTAACACCCGGCTAGCCTCCACGTGGCGAGGTATGGGCAACGTCGGGTCCCATTAGGGGCCTGGCGGCCAATAAGCCGGATAAACAATGGGCACAACATATAACACTACTCATGACTCACACACTTCTAAATCTCTGGCTTTGACAGGGTACTGTCACCGATACATAGAACATTCGCGGAGATGGGAGAAATCCCAGGAGCCGCTAGACCCTCAATATACTTCATACCTATATTAATCGAGATGATGCCAAGGTTGAGTGTAGATAATTATTTAAAAATGACCATGCCCCATTGGTAAATGTTTGTTTTGAAATAGGAACTTTATGGAGCTGCTATAATATAAAGTATTTCCTTGTTAATCGAAAACTTTTTTCCACTTGAGCAAAATAGTTTTCAATTTTATGCAGCACCTGCTTGAAAGAAAGCCCTTGTTACTCATTTTTCTTTCTTTTCTTTTCATTTTGCTGTTTCTTCAACAAAAAGGCTTCTGTTCTGTCCAAATCTTCGTAGGGATGGTGCAATTAGCGCAGCGCCACCTTTCATACGTTGGTAAAAGTTAGCAGGCACGAAAGCATTTTTTTTAAGCTGAAAAAGCAGTGAACTAAATTAATTCGATATGTCAGTTCCATTTTCTCTGCTGCATTATAGAATTGCAGATTTTATACCGAATGGACAGTGCACCATCACACTGGTATTCCTCATTCACTCTTTTCCAAATGTTTGATGTGAACTGGTAGAATACACTGGCTGCTTCCTCGATCATGGTATCTAACCCATCTCGGATTTCGTTTTGTAGGGGGGGGGTTATTACCATAGTGAGGGTAATAGCCTCCTAAAAAACGAAATCGGAGGAGGGTGACCGATACTTTGATACAACACCATTTCCTGAAAATTGCCAAAGACCCAGGGATATTGAACCCCGAATAAATTAAAAGGAGATACTGCATAAAGGTAAATTTTATGGGATTCCCTTTGTCTGAAGCTTTTTAATTCTAACGTTATTCGGAGTTTGACCAGCCTCTAATTTGTTTGTAATTCACTTATCTGAGCCCGATATTTTATTATTTTTTTTTAATATTAAGAATAGATGTCTTCACATTTGAAAATATTTCTGCTTATCGAAAAACTATATGCGGTCTGAGAGAAGTTCATTGTTCACAATCATATCCATCAGATTAACTCCGTTTCATTATAACTTTGTGCATGAACCATGGAAGCTGTAATCCGACTAAAGGAATTTATACACACTGTACGCAGAACAAATGTAGCAGGCAACAAAACAAAACAGGTTTCTCCTTCATTGTAGTTGGTTAAGACAATGTACTTGGTACATATTACTCCTTCAACCAAAAAAACAGTTGGTAAACGGCTTATTATCTGCATATCCATGTGGTTTAGTGCTCACAGACATTTGATATAATCCCCCTCTAGTTAGAAAGTGTTTTTATTGTTCACTTAAAGATATGTTATTTCTTAAGATATAATAACATCTTACTTTCGATAAGATGTAATAACTAGAAACTAAATTAATATATATATATATATATATATATCGTTAGAAAGGAGTGCTTGAGTTTTGTAAACCACCTTTCTTTTAATTATGTTTAAATTTCTGTCATATTTCTAAAAAATATCAATTGCTTTTTCGGTATACACCGAAGGGACAGAATTCATGGGGTTCCTGGGCAAAGCGACGCTCCCACCGCTTGGCAGGTATATAGGTACACTGCATAACTGCATTCACGTAGACGGTAATTCGATGTCAGTATGGATAAACGTCGTGAATTAACCGACTTTGAAAGAGGAATGATATTATTAGGTACGTTGACGGTCTGATGGCTCCTGGGATTTCTCCCATCCCCGCGTATGTTCTATGAATCGGACAAGCCAGGGATTTAAAAGTGTGGGAGTATGTTGTGCCCATTGTTCGTCCGGCCTGTTAGACACCGGGCCCCTAGTGAGACGTGTCCGACTCATGGGTAACTCTATCCCGGAGGGGGCACACTATCCTCTTTCGACAATATCGGGAGTGCGCCATTTCCGGAATAACATCTCATCGTGGACAGCGCCCTGGGCGGAGAAAGGTGGTATATGCAATTGGCCTTCGACTTCTGTATCGCATTGTTTCAGCCACCCGGAGAGCGACAGTGGCACAAATTACTGCTGACTTCAACGAGGAAGGTACCAGAAACGTCTCTACCAAGACCATCAGGCGCAATAGGTTATTGGAGCCGCCGACCCACTAGAGTTTCATTGCTAACACCACGACACAGGACTCTATGCCTCAACTGGGCGAAAGAACATCGGCACTGGACCATGAATGATTGGAGACGGGTCTCCTGGTCCGATGTCCCGTTTCCAGTTATTTCGAGCGCACGGGACGGTGCGTATATGGCGGAAAGCGGACGAAGCTATGCACCCGTCATGTCAACAAGGAACTGTTCAGGCAGGTGGACGGTCGGTATTCAACTGGCACAAGGGACCAATGGTACGTCTAGATGCATCTCTGAACGGTCCAGGTTACGTGTCCATCCTTGCAGACCATCTGTATCCCTTCATGGTCATCGTGCACACAGGGATGCTGTGGAAAGGTCCATTCGAGCTTTGGATTTGGATCCCCGCCCAGGAATGCGACGGAATTATGGACAGCGGTGCAGCAAGCATGGATGGAAATACCTGTGGAACGCTTTCATGAACTAGTGGACTCAATGCCTCGCCGTGTGACTGCCATTATTCGGGCGAAAGAGGGGCCTACCCGTTAGGTATCCCATGTTTCTGTCCACTCAATGTACAGACATTTTAGCAAAGGGCGTTGTAAGGGGGGGGGGTAGACTGGTTCTACCCGAATTTTAAACAGCAGTAGGAGGTGCTTTAATTTCTTTAACCATTTGTAATTTTTAAAATGTGATACTAACAGTGTGTGAATAATCGTTGATCACCAATAAATTTGGGCAGGTTGCCGGAATACTGTAGTTATCGAAAAATATAATTTTATTTTACTTCGGAAGCCATGCTTACAATCCAGTGAGTTCTACTTATTTTTCCTCTTACCCATTTCTCCGCAACTGGGGTTGAAAACAGCCGTTCTAGAGAAAAGTTGGCAAACAGAGCTTTTTCATTTTAACTCCAATGAATAAGTCTGTGGAAATCAGAATCATGTAATAAGTGCTGTAATCTTTGCTCTACACAACGGTTCTCAAACAAGTATACCCAAAATCTGTCCGGTTATAGGAGATGCTGGAAATGATTATTTTGGACAAGAGGGCAGAGCAGCTCCGTATTAGTACTCGTTATAGTGTATCCTCTATTATTTGTTAAGTTTTCATTTCTATTACGCGACCCTTATTGCAGCACATTTCTCAGTTTAGCATGTTCCCACCCCATAGAAGAAAAATTAAGGCGGAGAAAAATCTGGCCAATGCCTTTGCTGATTAGACTGCCCTCGAAAAAGCTTTCAAATTCTTGTGTGATGAGTGGTTCCATCCTCCGGCAAATATTTCTCAGCTGATGAGGAAATCATCGAAGATCCCAAAATAAGCTTTTGTATTTTGATTGAAAAAAAAAATGGGTCCTATACTGGTGGTCTTGAAAACTGCTAATCAAATCAACTGAGGTAATGCAGGTTTACTTGAATTACGTTGCGAATTTTCGTGTCATTTTTTCAAGATTTTTGGTTCTGCAGCGAGAAGAAGAACCTGTAGCTATTAGAAGTACTCTTCATCCTCTGTTATGCACAAACTATGACATGTTTTAGCAGCACGAATACTATCCATTCATCCTACAGTGAATGTGGATATCCCCTTAAGAAGAAAAAAGGTGGCGCGGGCAGAGACTTCATTAGAAATCACTGTTTCCAAATAGATGTGTGTTGTTGTAGTACGTAAGCGTAACTATTTTCATAAAGAAAATAAAATCAAAGGTGACGTGAGTTTCTCACATGTTTTGTTAACCCCTGGCACCACCATGCCGTGACGGGACTAATTGTATGTCTATCATTGCTGCAATTAAAGATTCTATTCTCGTCGATTGTAGCATTTAGTTTGTCACGAGGTTGTATATTCTGCAAAATTTCATCTTCTAAAGGAACTTGAATGATGCTCGTATAGAAACCTGTTCTGCATGAGATGTCGCTTTAAAATAGCGCTGTTGCGACGAACGATGGCGCCATAACTCGACAATTAGTGGCTAGATTCGAATTATAAAGCTGGTGTAGGCCACTTAATTTTTGGCATTGTTCAATATGTTTGAAATTTCTCTTCTTACAGGTAAATCACGGACATCACCAATAATTTTAATTTAAGAAAATAGGTGATATCGGAAAATAAGAACAAATGCATTAAATAGCACACCTAATTCTGATCAGACAATAACGTTTAGCTACAGCATGTTCTCAGTGCTGCTAGCCTCCCAGAACTTTATCTAACTGCGAAATTTTACTTACGCGCTTAACAAACCCATTCTGCACTCAACCACAAAATGCATTTGTTATGTTAATAGCGTAGTCCCAATGCACAAAGTGGAGACGCCATCTATTGGCATTTAATGATTATACTTAACCTTATAAATCTGTAGTTGATTGGCATAATTATTTGAGCGCTGCCACACGGTTTGGGTTAATGAATCCCTGATGAGCATCCTATAAAACGAATGTTAAATACCAGAGTGTTATTTGATGCATTTGTTTTTCACCCCTTTATTTTTCTGAATTCAAATCATTGACATTATCTGGAATTCATTTGGAGGAAAATAAATTTAAAATGCCAGAGGCATAATTTGGTATTTAATTTTTTTTTCGCATTTCAGAAAAAATTAAATGCCTAATTATGTCTCTTGCATTTAAAATGTTATTTTCCTACAAATGAATTCAGGAAATAATAATGCGGTTATTTTTCTTCGAAGTATAAAAATTATATATAAATGTTTAAAGTTATATATAAATGTTTAAAATAGTGGTTGGAGGGAGCTACCCTCTCCCGGGCGGGGGTAGCTCCCCCATCCTTGAAAATTCATTACACCCAAAAACGGGTGTAATGAATTTTCAAGGTTGTGTCTTGGTCTGTATTCCACGGTCGGTTTTGGGTGCGTGGGGAGAAACCGGAGTACCCGGCGAAAAACCCCACGTCCATGGCCCGAGACCGACTAACTCAGCGTGGAGTAGAAGGAACAAATCAGCGAATCCTCCATCGGGATTCGATCGCGGGTCCTTTCACTCCACGAGCAAGCGCGCTACGCACTTGCTACCGTGAACCGCACAAACACTCGCCAAAGTGTTACAGTTATACTCTGATAGACCTGCGCATAACTATCACTCTAATGCAGATCGCAGTTATAAGACTATGATCTGTTGGTTTAGAGTGACAACCTGTTAAAGGCTCCAGTGTTTGAACTGAGGAACGTGGCAATGTACCCATGTAAAATTCTAATGCAACAGGCAGGCTTGGTATTATGGCGATAATTTTGTAATTCTAGTTCACAATACTTTGCAATGTCTACATTTTTCTCACAAAAGTAAATTCGATTTAAATTGCGGTTCGTGGTAAAGGAATGAAATGACACGATTGTTTTGAATTTAAGTTCAGTTTTCTTCATCGACATTTTTTCGTGTAACAGAATTCGAATTTAGCAGTTAGTCTGTATAAATTTAAGGACTGATGTTTGCTATTTTTTAAAGCGTGGAAAATCATAATTCAGTTGTGAAGAACTTATGGTTTGATTTTATTTATTTTGAATGTTCGATCTCGAGATTTAAAAGCACGCGCCAGAAATGGCTTTGGTTTTTAAAAAAAATCCTTTATTGTTATACGAGATCACTGCATAAATTCGGATTCATTTTAGTCTTAAGCTTTTAGTGAGATGAAAAAGGGGGGGGGGCAATAGTACGTTGATCTCCTTGTAAATCCGAAAGACCCCTCAATTCAATGAGCAAATGTTTGCTGTTCGTCTATTTACATTGCCCGCTGGAAATAATTATCAAGTTGTTTGCGCCCAGAATTATATGTTGTCTCTGATGAAGTAAACCTAGTTTTTCATTTATTTCGGTTTCAAATTGTACAATTTTCTGAAGTAACGTAAACACTTTAATTAAGTGTCGTAATATTTCGTTAAATTCAGTTACGATAACAGAAAAATGTAGTTATACGAAGCGCGACAGCTCGCAGCTATAAGCCATCACTGAATTCGTGACCACTCTTCAATCTTTTCGATTCATGATCCGACAATAGCTGCTTCCAAAATTTCGACAGCCATCCTTTCCGTTGTTAATTTTACTAGGCATCCGCTGTAGTCCAACTTGGCTGCCTTCGTGGGTAGGCAGAGCTGGTGTCATCACCGTCCTCCTCACACCGGGTGGAAAAGCCTTGAGTTGGAATCCCGTCAGTGACACGAGGAATTTTATAGTCATTTTTGACATATATATATAAAAGTCTCTTTCGCCTCAGAGAGTAATTTGTACGTGCTGGTCTCTTACCATCAAATAGTCGGAGCAGACGGTGAATTTGGCTGAGTACTCGTAGCATTTAATGGAATCTCATCCTGCTTGTAAAAAAGAAAAGGAGACATGTTATTTCTAAAAAGAGTAACACATTTATATTCGTTCGTTCATTAAAATGATGCTTTAAATAAAAGAAAATTGTTTGTTTTTATTTAACATTTCCTGAAATATTAGTATTTTTTCGCTTCTCTTTGATAAAAGACAAACCCGTACATATTCGTACCAAAAATAAATCAGGGTTAGTAAATTTATTGTGGGTGCAAGGGTGGTCCAAGAAACATTTACGTAAATCAAATCACTTAATGTGGGCGTCTTTTGTTTCTGTATCACAGTTATCTAAGTACCTCTTTAACTAGATTTTTCACGTCAATTTTGCAATAATATTCCTATCGGACGCAGATACCTTTATAAAAATACATTAATGTGTATTTTTACAAAAAAAAAAAGAACAATTAAAAGAACGAAAAAATACCTGGGTTAATATTAGCAATAATGATGTGATATTACCATATTTTACCCTTATTTTCTTGGGCGAAATTATTCAACCAGGCATACCCTTGTGGTAATCACATATTTTCCCTTTCAATATTTTCTTGGAGGACTGGTCAAAAGTAGCCCACGGAGCGTGTAAGTTAGTTAACTATTCTGCAGGATTTCTTTAGGATTCGGTAGTTTATTTCCTCATGGAGATTGCCATTTTCTAAACGGCTTGGTCCCAGCCTGGTCTTAGTGTTTCTAATAACCTATGTCGGACATGGCACTTGTCCCTTTCCCATAATTTTTCTAAATTCCACATTGCGTTCTAAAACAGCATAACGCTGCCCCAACGTTAAGGCCATAGTAAAAGAAAACATACAAAAATGAAAGTCAATACGTGTCATAATTTGTTCTTTTTCCTACTGGTTTAAACTCTGGAACATTACTAGATTTCTATGACAGCTAAATTCCATGATTTTTTTAAAAAATTTATTACGTTTTACCCAAGAACGGGTATAATGAATTTAAACACTGCTCATTTCTTATGTGAGGAGAAAATCGGAGGATTTAGAGGAAATTCCCACGAGCACGACAAGTGGCCCAACTAACTCAGCACCAGTGGAAGGAATAAATCATCCAGCTGGATTTGATTTCTGATCCTTCTAATCCGCGAGCAAGCATGCTTGCCGCCCGATTAGGTAAAGCGGCGCTTGCGATCAATGGAATTTTGTTGTGATGTAATGTATGTGACAGTCTGTTGAAGACTCGAGGGTCGAATTCATTCTGTTTTGTACTATGGGTATTATAATAGCTAAATGACTCAAGGAAGCGACGTTTTTTTAAAAAGGGGATAAAATTTATTTCACTAATATCATCCTCGTCACCAGAAAGTAGCCATCCAATTACCAAACTCTGTCTCTATACCACCATGCAGGCACTTCATTCCAGTGATCTGCAACACTGTGCCTGAAGGTAAACTCCGTTAGATCCAGCCTTCTGTTACTCGTTAGAGTTATGTATTTTTGACCGCTAGTTCTTCTGTCTTCTACCAACGAAAATATAACACCCTCATTCATTTTACCGATTTCTTTCAGGAATCTATATACAGATTAAAGACGTCTAGTTGCCAAGCTTTGTAGTCCGTATCTTCTTCGTGCGGACATCAATTAGCACCCTCCCCGAAAGCCGACTTCCTCCAGGTGTGGCAGCCAAATCTGAACAGAAATTCTAAATGCAGTCCAACCATCGTTTTATGAAAATGGACAGTGCCATCTTTTTCTTTACTTGTGAAGGTCCTATATATCATACACAAGACATTATATCTGCCTTCTCAGCCACTTGTTTACACTGCATGGAAATATCATGTCTGACTGAATCGTAACTCCTGGATTTCTCTCCCTAGGTGCAGAACTTTACATTTAAAACCATTAAACTTTTCATTTGTCGTTTTAAGATCAACTGTGGGATAGATCTAAATAATTTTGAAGCAAAATGGTCATTTTTCTGGTTGGTAACCAACATTACTACCTTTAAATCACCAGCGTGAAGGTGAAAACAGAAGTGGTCCCAATACTAATCCTTGAGGGACTCTGCTCGCTGTACTGACCCACACTAACGAATATCTATTCTCTGTCTATTATCTTTTAGCCAGCTTTTAATTCAAGAAGAATTTTACCAGTAATCCCAATTTGCGTAATAGCGTTTCATGAGGAAACGTGTCAAAAGCTCGACTGCAGTGAAAGCTGTTTCTGTTTTATGACATCGTCATAATAATTAAGTACATTGATCAGATTTTAACTTCTCCTTCATGAGTCCATGCTGAGATCTATTAAGGATAATACTATTCCTAACGAGATAATCCTATATTGTATTCTTAATCAGGGACTCCACTATCATTCCCACAACTGAAGTCAAACTCACTGGTGGATAGCTGCCCATCATCTTTGTGGAGACATTAGCGTTTTTCCAGTCCAGGGGGATTGTCCGGAGTTTAATGATTTCACCGAAAGAGATAGTGCGTTCAGTACAGCCTATGTTTTGTATAACAGGATATATACTGTCCACTCTTGGATCCTTGCCTTCCCTTACCTTCAGTGGCCGTCGTAGTAGCGCAGAATATAGACGTGCACGCACTTGAGCGACCGTGGTTCCAACCGCGTGACTGCTAAATATAATGACTTAAACAGGTGGCGGTTGTAGTTCTTGCTGTCATCTGGGCTAAGTGGCTAATTACTCATCATTAACAAAATAACCCAGCACTGCACTATGATAGATCGAAATCACTTCATTGACTGTCCTTTATCACGGTATTTCACATAGCGGAGTTCCATAGTTTCGGTGGGGTCGCGCACATAAGGTCAGAGAATTCCTTTGACCTTATGTGCTCGTCTTGGAGTATAAACGGACTGCTCTAAGGGATATTTTAGTTACAGCGATCCGACAGCTTGTCATTACTGTTGGTTTTAATTGTAAAGTTCGTTGCAAAGTATATGTTCAATTTGCCTGCCACTTTTCTTAGGATTTCTGTGAATACTTTGACCAAGTAGGTAGCCTTTTTAATTTTTTCCAGAAAACCATCTGATCTTATTCATATTTGTCCAAATTCCATGAAACTAACGGGAGAGACTCAATCAGTTGCCCTTGACGGTATTTGGCATAAGCAATCCTATGTTATATATCCGACTGTTTTTCTTTCAGATTACTCATTCGTGAGATGGCGCTCTCTTCTAATGTCAGAGTTCCTGAAGGTTCTGTTCTTACGCCGTATACTAATTCCCTTCTTCCATTGACTTAAATTCCTATTCACAAACTTCAGTTTTATAAAATTAAATTCAAATCCAGTCCTGTCATTTTTCGCAAAAGAGAGTTTGCTGTCTACTCTCATCTTCCTCAGTATGCAGGTCTTTGACAAGAACACATACCTTGTTCTTGTGTCATTTGTAACTTTTCTTGAGGTAAGCATGTCACAAAGATTTCTTTATCTGCATCGGGAAATTTAGCTTTCTAACTCTCGGTTACTTTTATTCTAACCAGCAGTTAACTCTATAAAAATCACAAATATGCCATACCATGAAATACTATTTTCGCACCTAAAAAGGTACTCCTCACTGAAATCTCAAGAAACTAGGTGACAGGGCCTGCCAGAGTAAAATATAGAGGTACAGGGTACCTGGTCTGCCTCCATGGGGCCAAGTGTTGGCAACAGTATATAACACTACACATACATAGCCCACACACTTTTAAATCTCTGGCCTCAACAGTGAACTGTGACACAGAACAGTGTATAAAACGCGGAGATGGGGGAAACCTCTGGTGCCGTTAGACACGAAAACACTTTATTTACCCCCCTCCCCCAGAAACTTCCTAGACCAGAGTTGGAATGTCAGATTTATTTTAATGAATTAATAGTGGTTCCAGATCGCGCCGAGTTCCTCTAGTATAGTCTTTGGGCCAGTAATGAACTGGAAAAGAAAGCACAAAATGTGCAGGATTATTCGTAAGGAGACTGGTTGCTATTATTTTGGAGAAATGGACACATCTTTGATTGAGTTCACATTGAAATTACTTTGGGGTACGGATGTTCTGTGCCTTGCTGGGATAATTGTGGTATCATTCGTCACATAGTGTCAGGTGCAGACTGCTGTCCGAAATAGAACGGCCAAGATAATTAACGACTCTTCGCTTACAAACTCATTCCACATCCTGTCACAGAATCTCAATGTCTTTTCCAGGGATACGCCAAATTGGCATCTGTCCGAACTCGAGTATCACTAGTCAACTTAATTCCAATTAAGTTTTTTGCTACTCACTTATCTCGTCTGTTCTTGTTTCAACCTTCCTTCCGATACATTTCTGAAAATTGAAGTCCAACAACAGAAAATTTCAGTTTATTTTTTATCCTCAACCCCCTCCCTCCCTCCGTAGTTAAGGTATGGTTTCCATTAACTTTTTGTATTTGAGGATATCATAAAAATGTGGATTGGTTTTCATTATATTTTGCATCTGCAGATACTAATTTGAGTTATTTATGACGAATTTTGTGTGATGAAAGTCTTTTCTGCTTGCTTCAACTAGAGACTTAAAATATATTGCGCTAATAACGCCAAAACCTAACAAATCACCTCGCACCCCACGAATCATTGCCTAAACTACTTTTGTTTCTTTATCTCCGATTCGGTATTCAATTTTTCGTTCACCACTTTTGTTTGTAAAACGTTTGCCAGTTGGAGTCTGACACCTTCTGATCACTCCACAGTGGATTTTGGGAAGTAATATCGAGAGAATGTTAAATGTTCGATATTTTATTACAATTCAATAAAATTAATTTGAGTGGGATTCGCACACATGCTACAGCATGACGGACGATTATTTGGCCCTAAATGAACCAAATAGTTGTTAATCTTTACCAAACAAATGGCTGGAAATATACATCTCCATGATTGCCATTCAATACAAATTAAAACTTCTTTACAAACTCAGGAATTATTACGATACATACCAGAAAATAAATACCAATAATATTCAAATTGCCTTATTAGCAAACCAATCTCTCTGCGCCCAACAACTCTGTTAAAGGATATTCGGTTTCTTTGATTTGTAAACTCTGGTAACTTCTTAAAAATAATAAATAAAATGCATGAAGAGTTTTCCTACGGCCGCATGGAATTCCAGTGACCTTTAGGAAGCAAACCTTCCACATCTTTTTGCATTTCTAGAATATTATTTATTCCATTTGTTCTTCCTCTAATAAAACAAACTATTCGTCGCTGTTTCCCCTACAGCTTGGGGAAATTTGACTAATAATCTGTAGAGACTTAACTTCCGATGGAAGCATTAGCACCTTAGTATATCAAAGAAACCACCACATGCCACATTCACCTGATGCCTTGCTTGCTTTGGTTGAAAATATAACTACACGTATATGGTTGCACAAGTACCACGAAGGACAAATTTCGTTCTTAACCCTTGTAGGTCGGTCTCTCTGTGTTGTTATCCTGACCCTACACTCTTCTAGTGGTGACATCAGTTTTTAATAATTCGCGTGTGTACTCAGAATGAGCACTTCAATTAGTTTTTTCTGCAACATTCGAGGAGTTGAAGGGAAAAAAAAAGGAAATTTTAATATGATCTGTGACTTCGTATTAAAATCAACATTTTCTACACGATTGGTATGTGAAGACTAGATTCCTGCTCTGCTCCTCATAAGGCTGCATTTAGTTCTCTACTTGAACGTTGTGTGCTGGTTCCCTATCAAAAGTATCGCATTTCTTTTGCAGTGAGTCCGTGATTTCCAGCCCAGATCTGGGCTGGAAATGACGGACATACTGATACAAATACGCTCCCACCCTCAGTGTTTCATAACAGAAAGAGGCACCGGGTGAAACTGTCTTTTGGGCACTTGCCACACCCTAAACCGTGATTTATCATTTCATATCACATTCTACCACTGACGTTATGTCCAATGCTTCCATTCATTTGGATAAGCTGTACTGTACAACCCTGGTCTATTCTATGAAAGGTTTTCTGGTGATCGTTGATTGTGCATTTATTCCAATTTTACCGATTTCTCGAGTCATCTCATTGAGGATGCTATGTAGATTTATTCTCACTATCCGATTTAACTGCTGGCATTAATGGTGATCCACCCAGGTTTTAGCTGAAGGGTAGCGATGTCTTCTGTCTTCCATTAACATACGATATAAAGTAAAGTAAAGTGCAGCCATTATCAACCCACTGCAGGATGGAAGCCTCCTCAACAATTCATGCATTAACATACGATATATGTTCCAACAATTGATTTTGGGTATCCAACTCATTCTGCTAACAATAGGTGAAGGGCCTGAAGGAAATCAGACCCTTCACCTACCTGTTATCGTTATCCAACCGTCTGCGACTTCTGGAATAAATTATCACTTCCGGGAGGGATATCCCAAACGTATTGGAGGACAGTGTATATCTAGGGATAGCTGTATTGTTTTCACTAATATGAATTTATGCCTGTGCTTTTCCCCCCCTCTGTTAATTAACGAAATCTTGATGATGATGTTCTTGAAAAGCGGCTGAAACTTTCCACAATTTGCAAGGGCATTAAAAGTAACTTTGAATTTAGGGTAAACACTAAAGAAAGGAATTATTGGTTTTTATCTTCTAATTTACAAGCTTGTGGGCTAGAATAGATTAGAGGGAAACTTGCTTTCTCTCCACCCAACATTAATTGAGGATGCCGATTGTTCAGAAGCCTGGATAGTAAAATAATAAATGAATCTCTAAGGGGTTGGGTAAATACACGCCTACTGCTGATGTTTTCAGTATCAACAGGTAGGCGTATATCTTATTTTTGTTTTCCAAGGAGAGTAGAGTAGAGTAGAGCAGAGCAGGAGCTATTCAACAGCATTTGAAGTGTTGAAGTTTATCCGTGTTAAATTTTATCAAGAGACTGTCGCATCCTAAGAAGTTTATCTTGAGAACTGTATCGGCTTCAAAGATAATTGAATGAATGGGGTTGAGCAATTCGAGAGTGAAACCTAATTGCGTAACGAAAACTGCTAGTATGAGACAACAAAGAAAGGGCTACTATGTGGAAAGATAAAAGGAGAGTGATCAAAGTAAGTGATCGGGAAGGAGATGTTAAACATCATCTTATAATGGTGCAACTGTCTATTAGGGCTACCCAAGAACTAACTTATACGTCCATAAATTGCGTGTATTCTCTGGACGCTAAACCTTAGTTATCCACGTGTGAGTGAAATATTGTTTAATCGTAGGAATAGAGAAATAAGAAAGTCAATGATTTGCCCTTAATTTCAAAACTATGGAATGCCATTACTGTTTAGCACCGTGTGTTATTTTATTGCGTCAAACTCTTTTTTTAGTGTAAAATAAACTGATGCAGAAATGTAAATTGTAAAATCAGCATTTGAGAAGAAATCAAACATTTTAGTGGTTTTCCAAGTTCAAAAGTGGAGTGACTTCTGCTGAATTCAGCACGTTTTATCGTGCAGCAAAATGATATGTGCAAATTAAAGAATTCGTTCACGAAAATAGATATCCCATATTACTATTGAAGAGGAAACTTTATTTGGATTTTACAAAACATTTTAATGGCTATAAAGAATGCTCTTCACACTGAAATGAACTTATCTGGCCTTCTTGTGATTTTTTTTTCATTATCCACTTCATTGGACAGATCACTAATAGTAAGATGTCTATTTTTGCCAACGAGTTCTTTAATTTTTATTATATTTCACTTGAGAATGGATTATCAGCAACAGAAGTATTTCACTTTTGAACTTAGATGTGGTCCTTATTTCAGTGAAGCGTATTCTTTCTCTCCAAAAAAGTTTTAACGTCTCGCACGCCTACATACTACATTTGACTAGTTGAGATAGTGCTTGTTGCACAAGAATGCTCTTTAAAGTTGGTCATTTTCTGTTCTAAAATTGAACAGCCGGTCCGATAAAATCTTATCGGACCGGCTGTTATCTTCCGGCTAATCCGACAGCATTTTAATCACATTTTGTACTGATGAAAACAGAAGCATTATCAAGAACTGTTGTTTTGATGATGGCTTTCCTTATAGGTTTTTGGGGCACATTGACATCTTAGGGCGTATTGTGTTTCGTTTGTACAATATGTGCGCTAAAAATCCGAAAAATTCATTGGGGAGGAACCATACTACTTCCGGCTGACATCGGTTAAATACAGCTCGATTGATGAATCCCTCCAGTCTCCGAACCCACATTATGCTGTCACGAAGGACTAGTTTCCGCAAACTAAGGCCTTGAGGCCTCAGTATCTAAAATTTGCGAATATTCCCTGATAGATTTTTTTTTTTAGATGGAAATAAGCCACGCAACGCCCGAGACTGACTAATTCTGTCATGATGGGATTTTCCACACAGCATGAATGGATAACGATCGTATCATAAAAAAAAAAAATAAAAATTGAAGCAAGAGCCGCCATACCGTGGTCGAATGATAATTCTAGTAATAGGAAATAGATCGGGAATCGGGAGGCATATATATAAGGGGCAACTGTTATTAATGGCATTTTATCTTGACCCATGATGCAGCCCAGCTTCTTGAAGTTTTCCAACTATATTTTTGTAGTCTGGATCCTTGTTGTTTCCTAAGAAGTTCTCAACAACCTGCTTTTCTCTTTTATTCATCGTTCCATCAAAAATACCTTGTTTTAGCTTTGTTTGGGTGATCGATGGGAATTTAGTACAAAGGTAGTTGTTGAAGCTTCCATAAACCCAATTTAATGTGGAAGGACAGTTTTGGAGTCTGCCGGTGGTTTATGAACTATGTTCTTTCTTTTTGGGCAGACCTTGACATTCAAGTGCTTACTCCTTGCCTGTCAAATCAGGTGAATTGCAATTGACACAGCCTTCTTTTACCATTTTTCCACAATCTCAATGCGATAACATAGGCTCGGCAAACTTTGTGGAGTCCATTGTTTATTTTGGTCTTGAGTTTCACTCCGAAATAAGCGCAATGCACATATTTTATAAATTCTGTAATATCGTGAGGACTACATGACTTTCGCAAATATAAAAAAAAATAAGTTCTGACTGTTCAACTTACTTTTCAGCACAACTTTGATAACCTCAAAAATGAACTGCCGTACGTAGCTCTGAAGGTCAAGAAACGACAGAAGGCAGTTTTTAGTTTACAAATTCCCAGCATTTACTCCTAACTTAATACAATTCACGACATCAAGTGATTTGTGAAAAAAAAAAACGAATAACATTTTGGAAATCAGCTTAAAAAACATCGAAAGAGCTATGCAGAGTGGTGCAACTCATCATCAAAGAGCACCATGGCCTATTGCTGATGGATACCACACGAGGGCAGTCTATTTTGCCACTAGTCATATTCAGCTTCTTTTAGTCCTGCCTCCATTCTACTATTGCTCCCCGATTCATTGCAAAAATTAAACACAGAGGTTCCGAATAGAGGCGCTTTTACTGTTATCTGCAACTTTATTTACACCATCAAACGTATTAATTTGTTTCTTAAATGGCAAATATTCTGTTCTGTTTTAATTTTTAAATATAGCGTGATGATTTCTTTTATTCATCTGAAGAACATTATTGAATTGGAAACAGAAATTAAGCAGTGTTGCATTTTAAATCACAAATATGGTACTTTAAAAATGTTGTGGCATTAATCTGTCAGAGTGTGAAGAACATGTTCCAACGTTTCCTCTTCAATCTCAGGAGTAGTTCGTGGATTCTTCTGAAACACTATCTTTGAAATAACTCTGGCGACAAAAATCACCTGACACAGTAGTCCTTTACCATTATACCTCAGGGCATCAGTTAAAAACCGCCCTGTTGTCAACCATGTCGACGAACCGTTGCCTACGGAGTAATGAAGTTGTACGAAAAATTCGAAGCTTGCTAAAGTAAACAAATAGTATGATGAACAAAAAAATCATCCTGTACAATTTATTTATGTTTCTTTCTTCGTTTTTTTTAAAATGCACTTTTATTAAAAAGATCATGCTAATCATTGCTGGTGATGATCAAAGGCATTTCAAGGTTTTATTCTCTTTTGCTTGGAAATTTCTCAGATCAGTTTTTAGCGGATACTGGTTTGAATTTAATGTTTTAATTTGCGATTAGAGTACTACTAAGACAGGTATGGAAGAAAGAGCATAAAACAAAAAGCTTCGTTTAGAAGTGGAATCCTGAATATCCATCACAAACACCAGGAACAGAGGAGAATCCACTTTCTGTACAAGCTATGCGACGCCAGCAGCACTTCTCAATAACGTGTGTTGTGGAACGAGAGTTCATCTAATCGGCCAACGGCTTCTTCCACTTCTGAATGCATCGTTAGCAATTTTGTTCAAGAATCCTCGGCGGTGGACAGGGCAAGATGTTCGAGTGTACTGTGTTTTACAGTGGACCAATCTACTTTTGTCTCCGGTTCATTTGAAGACATTGCAGTAGATAATATTACTTCCAGTAATTTTGAGAACGTGGAAGGATAAATGTTGGAGCACCTGTTGTGATTCGAAATATAAATAAATAAAACCTGTATATAGTTCTTTAATAATGCCGTTATACATAAAACCTTCATTTTATTGATATTTTACTACTAGCTCTAAAAACACACGAAGTGGCTGTATGTCAGTCAGTCAGCAATGAATCCATCATCATATAAATTTTTTTTTAGATCACATAACCACTGAACTACCTGTTTGGAATTTTTTTTTTTTTTATTTGAAAGTCTTTAGTTTATCTTCGACATGTAGCATTTTAATTTTAACCGGTCATATGAATTTATCTGCAAGTGTTTTTCAATATTGCAGAACGTAAATACATGAGGTTATTAATAACAGCACAGTGCAATGATGTACTTTGGTAGGATTGCTGTCCTTATCGGTGATTAAGAACACTTGGTGCAGTGCTTCTTCTTCGACTATTCTGGGGAACACTTCATTCAATTAGGATATATAGACCAAGCGTATCTTATGACTCCATTTGCTCGAAATGATTCGTGGCGTTTCTTAAATATACGTTCTGATTTAATTGTCTATCACTTTTCATATTAATACATCCATCTCTTGTAATCCCCTTTTCAAGTACGTTACTTATATATGTATACTGGAACAGGATTATATTTTTCTGTGCACATGTATAGATTAACAAACTTCAGCTGCTGTGGTAGGGTTTTAGGAGCATCAGCGACTAAAGCTGCGTGTATATTGTCGATTTTCTGTTTACTGGACGAAAAACCATTCTACCCTCTGCTGAGACAGACTAATTCAGCCACTTTGTGAAAAAGGCCCACAAAAATTCTTCACGTCGTCGACGGAACTCGAACTCAGGTCTTTCCCACCTTTTGTGGGGAGGACGGCGATTCTACTAACTGTGCTAGCTACCCCCCCCCCCCCACACGAGGGCACAACCTTCAGTGCTATATGCACTCCATAATTAACCACTGCTGGCCGTATTGACTAACTTATGCCAACTAGTAATTTTACCATGCATACGAAAGTACCGTAATTTCTCGGTACCAGTGGTTTATGAACTATTTTAATTTGCAGAAACGCTGGTCTGAACCATAGTATAGTGATAGAGCTCGCAAACATGTTGAAAAATAAATGCATTTTATTGGTTTTTAACTTTTTTTTTTGTTTTAGTTGAAACACCAAGAAAATGGTGTATGTATATATATATATATATAGAGAGAGAGAGAGTAACCAGAGTTTCTGTCCAACTTTTTTTCAAAATTAGCCCATAGCTTGGATTTGACAAAAATGCAACGATATTTAGCGCTGTTTTTTATAAAGGAGAGCGAGATCTTTCAGGGCAACCCCATCCTTTTCCTTTCTTGTCAATAGCTATTCATTTATAGACCGATTCAATTGTCTTGATTAAAGAAAGGACTTCTTCGTCATGGAAAGTTCAATGACAAACCGAACTCGATCATCTTAGCTCCAAAGAAACCAACTTTTCTCCTGAAATCTGTCTTATCCATCAAAAATCTAATTTGCTGATGACTTTTCCCATTATTTATTAGCAGACTATCAATGGCCTCTTCTCTTTTGTTGTGAAGAATTCACAACAAAATGAGTAATCCTTTCTCCTCCTATACATATATTGAACAGAGCTATGGCAATTTGCTGAAAGATCACTATTTCATACAGCGGTTCCGCCTTTTAAGTTTTTTGTTATGACATTCTCGGGATCAACGATTATCAAACCTGTATTCAGTAAGTTAGGTATTTCACAAGTAGTTGTTTTTTTTAGCTCAATTTCTGTAATTATAACAAAATTTAATAACCCTATTTTGATATTTAAAACTAAACTACGTATTAATGTTATGATTTTGAAGTTCCGTCATAGGGTCTATGCTAAAGGTGAATAGCAATGAGCGTTTTTATTTTTACCATCACTATTTATATTAAAAAATGGCTCCAAGAGTTGACAAATTCAAATTTATTTTAATCAAAAGTCAGTCAAGTTAATTATGCTCTACGAAGTTGCTGTTTGGGCTGAATATGACAACGAATTTTCAGCTCCAGTTAAAAAAAATAATGGACTGGAATAGCCTTCTTTTTTTTTTCAATTCGTAAAAATATAGGGTGTTTATATTTTTACTTTCACTATGATGATATGCAGTACATCTTTTAAAAATTGAACATTATCGGTCGATTTACCTCAAGAGAGGTTTTTCTGTGTGCTTATCAGGAAAACCCATTTGCGCACTGCACTAATAAATCTTGTATTTACTGCAACCTGTCAAAAATGACATTACATATTTTGTTGCTTCGGAATTGATCAATAGTCATAGTGCGTGCAGTTTTATCATGTTTTAAAATAAAGTAGATGAACATTTGTCAAAAGCATAAGAGTTTTTTTGCAATTATCAAGTGCTTTGTAAAGATTTCTTTTGTACTATTACACTGCTGGACAAAACTCACAGAACAAAATGTTTTTCATGAATATTTTATTGTGGACAGTGTCGCCGAAGATGAATATTTGATATAATAGGCAACCTGGCATGCAAATTCCGACTATCCAATAGAAATCGATCTACCACCTTACAGAGCCGCACATTATGCAAATTATTCATGCCTATGAAAACAGGGGTTGCGACCACATCACTCGATTCCCGTTTTTTGGCTTGCACAGTGGAATAGCCACATCTTCAGTACTCGAGAAGGAAAGTCGTCGTTTAGATGATTCTTTGAGAAGGCAGCACGTTGGCTTAATGTGTCGTCTCGGCACTATGGAAACAGGAACCATTACAAGAAGAGCTGGCAAGGTCGCGGGAGGGCTACATCAACTAAAACAGACCGCACCTTACGATGTCCTGTAATCAACTGTCTCTTGAATTTGCTGCGGCCACAGGTGAAAAAATTTTCCTACCGGACTTTACGTAAGGAAGCCAGTGGTTTGTATCCCATTAACCTGAAACCATCGCAGAGCCAGTGGTTTGTATCCCATTAACCTGAAACCATTGCAGAGCTCGTCGAAGCTGGTGCCATGAACATGGGACTCGAAGCCCTGACAAATGGAGTATAGTTCTGTTCTCTGAGTCCCGTTTAACCTACAGCAGCTTCTAGACGTTATTTTATTTAGAGACGAGGAATGCGGTACCACCCCTCCAACATCAGAGAAAAAGACAATTACGATGGAGGTGGAATAATGATCAACGGCCGTAACCCTCCATGTGTTTGATAGGGATTGCGCAAACCAATGTGCGACATTTTAGGGGTGCAGTTGGCCTAGATTTTATTTTCACGCACGACAACGCCACTATACGTAGAGCTCAAGTGGCGGAGGAATATCTTGAAAGTGAAGATATCCATCGAATGCCGTGGCCAGCACGACCAACAGACTTGAATCCGATTGAACATGCGACGCCCTTGGGCGTCGCTTTGCACACCGACATCGAATTCCTAGGTCACTTGGTGAAAGAATGGGATTTGTTGCCACAGAATCTTATACACACCCCTTGTCAGACCTGTTTAGTCGTTGGAGAGGGTTACACGCCCTTTTATAAATGTCCCATATACCAGTTCGAAGTTTCTCGCTGTCTCTTCATCGTTATTCTGTGGTACACCACCATACCAAATTTTGTCCCGCTTCATCACAAGAGTTAAACCATGTTTTCTGTTAATTTTGTCGAGCAGTGTAGTTTATAACCACCCCCCCCCCCATGTTCTAAGCTTTTCCATTTAGTTTGTGTTCCACAGTAAGCTAGCAAATCAAAATTCATTCATTCTCGTTTTATCTATTAAACGTATCACCATTATTATAATAAAGAAATTTCCAGCAATGATACGGGAAAAATCAAACTGAAAGGAGTTTCTATTTGCTGCCCGGAATTAGTATGTCATGCGGTTTTTTTCACGATGAAAAGCCACCATTTTGAAAGTAACAGGCTGTTAAGTGACTATGTGATTCATTTTGTCACATTTCTGTCCACCTGAAACTTGGACATATAAAGACCTCGTACGATGTCTTTATCATGCATGAAAAAAAACAAATTCCGCAATTTTTTCCAATTTCATATACATAAAATAATAATTAACATCCTAAGGGCTGTAACATTTAATTATGCAATTTTAAATAGTAAAAATCAAGCCCAGTATATTAAATAATACTGACGTTTCAAATCCAACTTTGTGCTGCCAGCCATTATCAAAATAGTTGAATCCGAAATATTATTAAGTACAAAGGGTACTAGGAAAGTTTTGCAATACAGCTTTGTTTATTTAATTTTTTCAAAGTAATTTCCTCTACATTCAATACACCTCTCCATCCTCTGAAACCAATCTTTAAACCAGTTCTGCCAAGTTTCACTAGGGAGTAAAGCACACTCGTTGTCCCAAGCCCGTAGAAGGTCCTCATCACTGGAAAACCGCCTCCCTTTTAGCTTCATTTTCACATGCGGGTACAGTGCAAAGTCGCAGGGAGCAAGGTCTGGACTGTAGGGAGGGTGCTCGAGAAGTTTCAGTCCTGTCGTGGTCAAATATTCGGTGCAGGCTTTGTCGCTGTGAGCTGGAGCATTATCGTGATGGAGGTACCAGGTGTCCATTCTTGACTTTGGCCGCAGGTTCTTCATAGATCCAATGACTTTAGGCAGGCATTGTTCAGTATACCACTTAGCTGTGACTGTCTTCTGCGTGTCCAAAACGACACGTTCCACAATTCCACTCGATTTGAAAAATACAGCTATCATTTTCTTCTTTACAGATCGGGATTTTCTGACAATTACGGGTGTGTCGTCATCATCAAAGACCCAAACTTTGTTTTGAGCCTTGGTCGGCAGATCGTAATAGTACAGCCAAGTCTCGTCACTTGTCACGATGTTGTTCACATACCAAGATTGTCCCTTATCAAACTTTTTTAACATCTCCCGGCACCAAGTCACACGTCGTGTCATCTGCTCTTCAGTCAGTTGATGCGGCACCCAGAGAGAACAAAGTTTCTTCACGTGCAAATGATCTTGCAGAATCGAACGAATTGCTGGTGCATTTAGGCCCAAAGTATCCTCTATCTGTTGGTAGGTCACTCGCCTGTTTTCGTCAAGCATTTTCCTCACAGCAGTAACGTTTTCCTCCGTAACTGACGTTCGTGGCCTTCCCGGCCTCTCAGAATCCTCCAGAGTGAAATTTCCCCTTTGGAATTTTCTATACCACCTGAATATCGTTGTACGATGTGGACAATCATCATCTAGTGCAAGAGTCATTTCTTCTAATCACTGGTCTATGGTTAAACCACGCACGAAATTATACTGCAAAACTGTCCTTATCTCATTTCGTGACCCGATGCCATCGCAAGCACTTTACACTCTCACTACTAATGAATAACTGAGCCCATCGACTTGGCGCGGTGGCTACTATGCACGTATGAACATGTCTCAACATGCAGCAACAAGCAGCTTCCTGCGATTCATTGTTGCGTCATATTGCAAAACTTTCCTAGTACCCTTTGTATATTGGGCATGCCATTTAAGTTTTTTTTGTCTGATTTCTGGACTCAATAAACCATGTAAAATTGGCTCCACATTATTATGTAAGTGTCTAAATGCCATAAAATTTGTATCAGTGGCCTTAGTTTTAGAACTCCTCGATCTAGTGCTATTTACAGAAACGTGCTATCGTAGATGAACAGGCAAAAGTAGGAGTAAATTATGGGGTTCACATTAGTTGATGCAAGCAGAATACAATTTTGAATCTTCCATAGATGGAAAATCTATCCGTTGTCGATTCCCCTTTTATATTTCAAATGGACTGTACAAAAAAAAAAATTGCGTGGCAAGGCAATTGAGTTGGACGATCGGCGCATACTTAGAGAAGAATTCATTTTGAAAACTCTTACGGGCGTTTCAACAGATAGTTTTAATATAAATTGGGATATTTTATTATACAAATTTTGATCAATATACTGCATGACTGTCGCTAAAATTATTAGCAACTGTCACGCGGTTTAGTCTTTGGGGAACTTCGATTCATTCTGCTCCATGTTTAAAGACTTAATATACAGTAGTTGCAGTCCGCTGCCTTAAAGGGTCGGCGTTACCATCAATCAATACGTTTAGGCCAGTGTCACCGATAACACCCTTTTATTATGCCCATCCGTTGTGATTCACAAAGTGTCTGGATGAAAAGTCGATGTTCATAACAACGCTTATTACTGAAAACAATAAATTGAACCAAAAATCTGAATGTGTTGTGTTAAGGAAACTGGTGTAGTTAAGTATAAATTATTTCTTAGATAAATAGCCAGGATCGATTCTATTGTCTTAATATATTACACACATGTACACTGTAAACATTGCATTGTGACAAGAGATCAGTGCCGACAAACATAACACTGTAATAACTCAGATATCTTTCACCAGAAAAAAAATTGCAGAAAAAACTAAACATTTCATCGTTCGTTCAGATATACACATACATGGTGCGTATGAGTGTATACGCACCATATATGCACACTTACGGAATATATTACATAATAAAATTTCGGGTTAAACATTTGGAGAGGACTTTCCCATCCATTTGACATATAAATACACCGAATCACCTACAACCATTGAATGCCATTTAGGAACGATATAATTGACCACGGTAGTTGTCTATCTGCTTCGATTGAAGTTATGCCACAGGCGTTCATACACTTATAAGCGTAAATGTCCCGTAACACCGAGGACAGTCCGGTTTCAGTTCACTGTAGCGTCGTCCTCTTTCTTCTTTAAGGATAAAGTCTCTCGATCATCACTAATGTGTTTCTGTGCGCTTTACATGCACAGTGGACAATGTGAATACCATGACGCTCTTGTCCTCCTCTGTTTGTTGAGAGTTCTTTATTCCAATGGATTGGTAGCCATCCTGACTAGACTGTATTGCTTGCATTTTCGGGTTACATTTGGATCGTAAAGTAGAATATATATAATCTATATTTTTATGTATATATGGCACCTTTTTTAACTTTGTACATGACTATCGAGTGGTTCAGTTTGTTTTTCCAGATTATTTCAATCCTGCAGTTTCTGTGTATGTGTGTGTTCCGCTAGCAGGGAATGGGGAGAGGAATTAACGAACTTATGCTGATTATATGAAACACTCTGTACACAAGAGTTCTTTAGGATCGCATACTCCAATTATTGCCCTTAAGTGGTAGCTTGCTACCGAGCAATGTTAGGATACTTGAAATGGTCCCTTTCGTCATCTCAGCTTACTAAATACAAAGTCACGTGGTTTCTACACACATAAAAGGTTACGGTTTGCTCATCAGCATTTTTAATAACTTTTTTTTGTTTGGTTTTTTTCTTTAAACAACCTTCGACGTCGGGGTTGTATGGTTTCCTTAGGAACCACTTCTAGACTGTCGGCCTGTCGACGGTAGCGTACTGACAGGGAGAAAGTGTCGGCGTCTGTCGAGGTGACATCGGAGCATACGTTCCGAAGCTGGCTGCGGTGTGCTGCTTCGCCTTCAGTCGGAGAGAAGCGATGCTTGACGTCATTGTGGAACACTGCTCTCGGTACACGTAGGGCGGGGTCGGCGTTGCATATGGGCATGGTGGTGCCGGGTTGCTCAGGGTGTTTACGGGCATGTTGACGTTTGGCATGATACTCGAACTGGTGATACCGGGAGACGAGGCGTTAAAACAGCTCATTCCTTGGCTGGGAACCACCGACGTCAAGGGATTCACATTCACTGAGTTGAGACCTGGCCACGGGAAGCTCTTTGCTCCGAGGGGACTAGGGACTTTGGAGGCCCAGTTGTTGTACGAGGAATAGCCGGAATAAAGACTGTCGTCGAAGGGCTGCATCAGTCCATTGAACTGAGTGCTGAAACCATTCTTCAGTTCCGCTGCGGCGTTGCGTTCTCGCTTCCTCCACTTGGCCCTGCGGTTCTTGAACCAGACCTGTAAGGACGGAAAAAGAGCATTATTGATTTTTGTAGCACCTGAAAACGCCAATTTTTCTATTGTATTTATGTCTAGGATAGCCAACCTGGGAAATAGTAAAACAGAATTGGAATTTGACTAGGGATCACCAATTTTTGAACGTTAACCTTTTTACAATGATCTCGAATAATAACCATCAGTGTGTTTAATATCATTAAAAGAAACCTTCCTCAAACAATAGGAAAATGCTGGAGATCGAAAGATAACTGAGCAAATGCACCGATATATTAGCTTCTCAACTGCATTGATTTATTTTTGATCTGTTTAGCAAACAGTAGGCAATGAGGAAGGTAACTGTTATTTCGCCGGAGGAATTCCTTCTTGATAGTTATTTATTGCAAATAAGGGGAAACTTATTATATGGGGAGAAAGAAAGAAAGAAAAAAAAAATTGCCAAACTCTCGCATAAAAGAAAAAGCGAAGTTTGTTTTGTGTGTCAGTTCGAATAAGAAAGAGACGAGTCTTAATGAGAAAACTACGAAATTTCAGCTCGTTGTTTATCTCTTGCGGTAGCTCATGCAGCGGTTTGGTGCGCGTGCGAAAATAAATCATTTAGGGGAAGCTCTTTGTAGTGCACTTTTGCAGCGTTCTCGTGAATAACAATATGTTAGTGAAATGGCATCTTTAAGTATGCATTACAACCGAGAGGGATAAAAGTAAACGAGTACAATGCATCACAGCTGGTTAAACTATCGGGTTTTGTGTCGCCCAAACACCATATTGCTATCTTATTATGCATTACACAGCCACCGGGGAAGCAGCCCATTTCTCAACGTTCACTTTTATTACTGTTTAAAATTTTACAGCGGACATAGTCGTTGAGGAGGAGAGCGAGAAAAAAACGGAACCACACTGAGCGCTCACCTCGAGTGTTCGATAAAATATTATTAGTGCGTGATTAATATTCGCTTTGTGAATGATTTAACAGATGTGGGCCGCTCGATCTGTATTTTTTTTTATTATTTCTCCTCCCGACTTCTAGCTGCGCTCGAACTATGCTATATTTCACCTGTGAACGCAGGCACGGGCAAATGGAAGGGGCCACATTGTTTCCATATGATATTATCGCCCACATGCGAGGCAATGCTAATGAATTTATGCCGTAATTTCGTGACAAGGCAGGTTTAACACGGATAATACCTCGTGTCTCTGTTTTCCTCTACTAAATTATGATTAAGGCAAGCTCAGTCCGTGTTTTCCAATACAGGTAATAAAAATGATGCGTTTAATTTCGTTTTTTAGATTAACGAAGGAAAAAATTCATCAGCGAGGAACATTTCGCGTTTTACCAATCTTTGATTCATCACCAAACAGTGTGGTTTGGCAATAAATGAGACACATTCGCGTGTAGGGAGCCAATAGCTTCAACTTAAATATTTATCCTTTTTTTTTTCCTCATTGGTAGTCACACCTTAAAGCTGAAAAGAAAAAAGTGTAAGATCTTCTTCTGTTGGGACTGCTCGCATTATTGTCACAGGATAAGACTGGAACTTGCGCGCAGTCAAGCAGCAATTACTGAAAGTAAACATGAACAGATGCAAAACGGGATTGTTAACATCATGCTTTCTTAGGACCCCTTGAAATTCGTCAACTAAACAGAAGTGATGAGTGGTAGCTAAATCGAGATCTGACTGTGTGTTTGTTGGATAGGACAAACTAAAAAGGTTTCTTTTAAAGACCTTCCTGACGCAGAATAGCATCAATATTTATTTTCTTGATTTCTGTAGCAATAACAGTAATTAGGATAAAAAGGAGATGCGCTGTCAATAGAGCTCATTAATATGCCCACTGTCGCTTTCATTAGGTAGATAAATAATCAATCTTTCTGCACGCCGTGAAGCCTCTGCTATATTCGTTCGTCCTCATTGAATTTAAACCACATGTTTTGGTTTATCTCGACGCACTCGGACTTTTTGTTTGAAGAGAGGTTCGCTTGCAAACACATGACAGTACGTATAATATAAAACAAAATGCCTTGGGGACTTTATCTTCTCCTTCAGGTACGCGTTAATGGATGTCATTTTTTTTTGTAAATTGCACTCCAATTAACGTTTTACAGATTTCGTTTCTTAGAAATTGGATGCATATGCTGGACATTGTTATATTATTAGAATATGGATTTGTGTAAGATGTCTATTTTTATAGAAGTGGTAATATCTATCTTTGCATTTAAATCATTACATGTTGTTTCGCAAGGTGCATAATTAATGGCAAGAAATTGTTCTCCTAACTCTCACCATTTTATTTGTTTTGGTTCCCAACGAAAACAAATGCTCCTCCGTTTGATTTTTCTGACTAATTGGCACTATAGATAACTGATATGACGAAAAAGTAAATAAGCGTAATATGTATTTCTTCACTGGCATTTATACCAACGTGGCTTGTCAAATTAAATCACGTTTTATAATGTGAGCAATGACCGAAGGGTTTTTTCCACAAAAAATTAATTTGCAATAAAAAAAGCAAACGTACAGTGTTACCTGCGCCATAAAAAAAAATCATCTCGCTTTACCATAAAATCATTTCGAAGATTCCATCGGATTATTTTATTCGCATTTCATTTTAAAAGAAAGGTAGTTCGATTTGAGTATGGTACCTCGCGAACTGGAGGCTGATTTAAGCCATTAAACAAACAAATTCCTCTTCCTACTTTATTGATTCTCGAAAGAGTGCTACATAATAAGGGTGGAGGAGAAGTTGGTGAGAGGTAAGAAAGCTGGTATTAGACGATAAATCTTTAAGCCTAATTTAAAGTCATTAAAGCCTAGTACGGCTGACTTAATGAATTGGAGTGCAGGAAACAGAGTTCTCATAATGAATACCAGGAGTAAGGGGAGGGGGGAAGGAAAGGATCATTTCTAAATTACTACTGCTTTGCAAGTGTGGCTTTTGGTCCAGTAGTAGTGATAATCTGGTTTTGTAGGTGCCAGAAGATTTAAATTATTGTCTTTTTTTTATTTAACTGTGAGGCAGTTCGAATAAACTGCGAAAGAAACCATTTTGAAGAGTTTTTGAACCGAACGATCTAAAGAAAGTTCTGTTTTAAACATGAATCGATGTAAATGAAATAAACCTTTGACAGGCAGTGAACAGAAAATAACTTCATGCGGTCATCATCCTCCAAGAAAGAAAATATATTAAAATATTTCCCTGGAAGTATTCTTTAATAAGTAAATTCATCACACGGGTTTCAGTTCAGAAATTTCCAAAGCCGAACTAGTCGAAATCTTCCATGCGTTATTTTACATAAAAACGAAGCACTCCGAATTGCCTCTTTATTACTGATTCCCAGCCATTGTTCAGATTGTAGCAGTTTCTAAGTCATAACATTTTAAGAGGTGATGTGGCACACTTCGCATAGTCATCAGCAATGCTATTATAGCTATCAATTGTTTAATTGAGAGTTATATTAACGTCTGTTGTGCCACTTTTCCTTTTCAATCGGGGTGTAATTATCCGGATACACAAAGACAGAAAAAAAAAGTCAACTATACTGCCAGAAGCTCCAGGAAAGGACAAATTTAATGATTTTTATTGGCTAATTCTATTTACAAGATTCGTTATATCCTAATGGCAAAAAACTTAGTTCGGTTTAAAATTGATTTCCGAACATGCTGGTCGATCAGAGGCTTCTGTTATATAAACCTGATTACAGTTCTTTAAGTGAAAATAATATTATGGAACAACAAAATGGAATTGTAGATTCGTCACTGGGGTTTTTGAGATGTACTTAAGGACCGTTGCACCATATACAATCAAGACTGATGACATTTGCTTTTGGTGTTTCTTCTGTCATTGGGTTGTAAAATTGAATGTTGGGGCTCCAGATGACCAGAAGCACAGAGAACTATTGGGTAAGGTAGCTTTAAACATACTGAGTTTGAGAAACCTGTTGATTTCTGCCTCCCAGGGTATTTTATCTTGACGTAATGTTCATATGTTATACAGAATAAAAAGCTTTAATTGTGGTCATCTTGTATTCCGGTACATGGCTTTAAGCTGATGCTTTCGTTATTGTTTTGGAAGAAGAACTCCCACATCCCCGATAACAACACATCTTGATAAGGTTGAGAGTAATGGCTGGCGTCTTTGTTCGCAGCCAAATATCCCCTTGTTAAATGAAGCTGTGAGTCTGTATATTGTCCTGTCGAAGGGCTAGTGGGCGACATATTTTAGTACAATGGTTGTCGAATGGATACTCATAGGAGCACTTAAAAAAATTCCCATTTATAAGCCCGAAATAGAACCACATGCAACGGGGCATTCCACAACGCCAATACTTTCGACTTTGATTGTAATTTTAAAATCGGAATAAATATAAGAGTACAGTATATCTTTAAAGGATCGAGCACAGCTATTTTAGCATACTGTTCCTTTCAAAAAATTTGCGATAAAAGTTCAATCTACGGTAACAAAATTCCTTGCTTTAGATGGAAATGTTTTATAATTAGAGTTTGCTGTTCATCTTTCCCAATGTCGGGTTACTATTGAAATAAATTGGAATTTCTCGGGAAACGATTGCTAGGTTCGTTCACATTGGCCAACTTTTGCTCTGAAGGGCCATAAAAGTAGTATTTTTATAGCTCTTTGTTACTGATTATCAAAATATCTGTTTTAGTGAGAGCTTAACAAAGCGAATAGTGAATTGTACAAATGGTAGAATAAAAGAAATATTAGTTGGTCGTGCAATTTGCGCAACTATTTGAATTGAATTCGATTCTAACAAAATTAGTGAACAGTACTTGACACAGATGTAATTCTGTGTATCTACAATATTAACACCAGTTATTGTATACTACACACAAACTACATAGTAGTTCTAGTGATATCCTTATGGTTTCTACAAACTCTGTGGCCGACCCAGAATAATATAATAAAAAGTCCATCTTAATGAGTAAAGTAAATGAAATAACGGTAGGTAGACGATATCTGGATGTAGAAACATCATGTTTATCAGTCCAATTCATAAATTGTATGTAGGAGGAATGAGAACTTCCAGGAAACATGATAGCTGTACATTTTATTAACCTGTTTTACAGAAAATTGAGTAATTATATTACATTTTACTCGGGAATGCTTAAAATACACAAGAATTAAATATATTTTGAGCTGAGCTGAATGGAATGGTGAAATTCATTGTCAGTTGAGTTGAGGCAGAGCTATCGTGTTAGTACTATGTAAGAAGCTTCGATTAAACAAGTAGTGTATTACCATTAAGCGTTATTTGAATAATTAAATATAGGGGTCTGATGGACTGTAAATATTTGTATATATACACACACAGGTGGTATGGTTAGAGCATCTTTCAATTGCAAACAACTTATTTCTCCAATATTGAACTTGCATCAACTCGTAAATAAACTGGCCAAGTCATCCAGTTCCTCAATGCGTAAAAAGAACAATCGAATTATTCATTATTTCAGAAATACTTACACTAATTAAGTTTTCCATTAATTTATTCTCAACGCCAAATTCACCCCGATTCTTTGAGCATCAAAGTTAATTAAAACCTTTATACACATGTATCCTTTGTTAGGGCAAAGTCATCTCTCTCCTTTCAGTTTTACTAATAACCAACTGGCATTTAAATTGTTTACAAGATCTGTCTTCTAGATTACGCAGCATCTTTCCTTGGCAACAAACTGGATGATTTGTATTGTGATATTAAAATCATTCACCATCAAGGTTCATATTAACTACTTGATTTCTTAAAGTATTTTCCGAAGTCTTCATATTTGGACAACAAAGATTTATTATGGAAAAATAGCTTGGTCGTTCGACAAAGGCTAGTGATTTGCTTCAACCCGTTTGTATTTGTGGTATCAAGCAAGCATTCCGACAGTCATCTTAATGCTCTTTTGAGTCTTATCTACTTGACTCTCTCTCTATTTTGGAGACGCAACAGTATTGGTCATGAATTGATGCAAATATATCTTGTATTGCATTTCAAATGTAGTAAAATTAATTATAAACTCATATAGTTCCTACCTGCACATAGTGAGAGAATGGTAAAAACGTGTGCATCTTTACAGCAAGATGGTTGAAGAGATTTTATTTTGGACGAGGTATGATGGCGATATAAAGTAATTACATAACGGACAGAATAACTTTTACATGGTTGGATTACATTTTATGAAAGAAAGTAGTTTAAAAAATAAAATATCTTTTTATACTTCTTGACGACCACAAGAAACATGACCATATCTTGTCAAGCGAGCTTGAACCACTCGGCTGCTATGATTATGTTGACGAACTGTCGCATGCTCAGTATCCTCACAACTAACGCTGCTTTAACGAAAATATTTTGTACGTCTCCTTTGAACGAATGAGAAACTTATGTAGGGTATTGTGTGTAAAAATAAAATTGAATGATTCTGCTCAAATCCAATCCCACAATGCGCGTATGGGAAAGAACTGTGTAATTACACTATTAAATTTCCTCTAGAGTCAAAAAAAGGACTCTTGTTTTAACACCTCTCGCTCTGGAATCATCCAACTCAGTGCAATCTAAACTCGCATAAAAAAAAAAAAACCTACGTATTAATTTCTATCTTTGTCCTGCTGTATTTCTTTCCACCAGATTTTTTACGTTTGTAGCGCGCATTTAAATAAAAGCCAGTTTATTTGTTGTGAATTACAGGACTGTTGTCTATTATCTCGTGTTTGCATCAGAAAAGCTTATTTAACACGTAATATTATATAAAACAGATACAAGCTAGGAGACAGAATGACATCAGTAGTGGTTGTTTTTCATTAAGATTATTACTATAGTTTATTAAGCTATTCGCCTAAACTACTATCATCATCAACCCACCAGGATGAAGGCCTCTCCAGCTCCTTCTGTTTTTGCAATGGCAATCCATTTACTACTCACAAACTCATGAATTTCATCTATCCATCTCCTCTTCAGTACCATTCTGTTATCGTGTCCTGGCCAAGTCCATTTGAATTCCTTACTTTTGATAAGAATGTCCTTTACTTGTGTTTGCTGCCTAATCCCTAATGTAATTTGTTCCATTCATCGCTATGTAGTTTCAGCTTTTCGTCGTGTTGCCATAAAGTGCTGGAGAGTTTGGTCTTTTCCTCTTCACGCCCGTTGCCAAAGTGACGTAACAGGGCTTACCAACGAGAAGGTGTGCATGAGTGGATTTTAGGGAGGCAGGCCAACTAGACTTAAATAAATTTCAACCAGCAGTGGTCTTCTCAAAATTAGGATATATCTAGGTTGAGCTGCTGAATCAGCATGAACAAACAGATAAGGAAATAGCTTAGTAGTGAGAGAAATTAATGAAGGTTTCTGTCGGGTATATCTGGGCTCTCGAATGCCAGCCAAGCATTCGAGAAGGGTTTAGATATTGTATCTAATGATGTAATCTGAAGCAACTTCTTGAGTTCAGTGGTGTTCAATTTAAATCTTCCATAATTGCGGTGCGTAAACGTTTAAGCCATTGTACTTTAGGCAATATTTCAGTAAATAAAAAATTGCTACTTTTCTAATATAAAAAGGAGCAAACAGCAGAATTTTAATGCTTATCCCCTTCACATGAGAGTGAGTGAATTCGGCTAACAAATCTCAATCCATTTGAGTACCTGTAAGATGCCATGATGATTCTAGAATAAAAGGGGATTTGCTCGCTATTAGATAGGTGCACCTAATAAAGTGGCCACTTAGTGTGTCTTCTTTCTAGTATTGCGTTAATGTTACCTGCCTCGGAAATTGTGCTGGTTGGATTTTTTTTTGGCGATACTGAGCTATTATCGCTTAATTACGATTTATATATGGCTGAAATGTTGTATTAGTTTTTAGAAAGTGAATACATTTTCAATGTTAGAATTATCGCCTATGATTTACGATAAGGTCACGGTGATGGGAAGGCTGTTTGTCGAGCCCTGTAGTGTAGTGGAGGGCTTGCTTTCGTGAAACGAATGTTCAATGCGCAGTCTTGTTAGAATGACTTCTTCGTGCCGATCTCTACGGAAACTCGACTTCCATGGCTGAAGTTCATTTTTCCAGTTTTGTTACCACTGAGCATTGAAAGCCTGTATTCAGAATGTGGAACTTTATGGAGCAGTAAATTTGTAGGATTCTTTGCTGCCAGCAATGCCCAACAGAAATTCACGTGAAGCACAGGATGAGTCTGCGCATATGTGGTGTTTCAATATATTTCAAGGCTATTAGTATGAAAATAGCTACTGCAGCACCCACTTGGATCTCTGTTTTAGAGTCAATTGTATAAATTGAAAATATTCGGAGAACTGTGACGGTTAGGCTGCCTGCATCTGTTTTATGTTGATGTTTGCCAGAGCACTTTTATCCCACTGTTGAAAATAAGTGTTACAATTAGGAATGAAAGTTTTCCTGATGGATTCGCGTTAATGTTGTTAAAACTTAGTCCCATTTTGAAGCTAGTTCATTTCTGTAAATGTTCTACCACTGAGGATTGAAAAGAAAAGGATTTTGATGGCAGTGTTTGTCTCTAGAGATATAGTGGAGGCTCATGAGTCTTTGTATACGCCTAGAGAAATTCGTAAGGCACTGCGATGTTTGGAGTCCAAGCCATTTAATACTTGGTCCACACGAGGGCTCGCTAGTCTTCATCTGCCTAAGGCACGGTATATGTGAAGCAATGTGTGCCGATCAGCTCACCATGTCTTTGCAGAAAGAAATCTATTTAGTTTTTTAAGACAGGTTGTTCGGAGGCATTTGATATGTATCAAGAATCAGGCCAAGGAAACATATGATATTTGCTAGTCTTATTACTGGATCTGGGTATATTTTTCGCTTTCTACAAAAATGTATGGCTTTGTTTTTATCCACAATTTTTTTTTTAAATTGCGTCTTGTGAAGGCGCAGTATTACCCTCCATAACAACAATGTCTTTTGTGAATGGCATGAAATAGTAACTTCATCTGCATGTGGCAAGTCTTTTTCTAATAGAATTGAATTTGATTACCAAATCAGTGGTTTATATAGGGGAAACCCTGGAGACCGCAATTAAAACAAACACACCTTCTGTCTGTAGTGTTTTATGCTGGGCAACTTGCACGTTGACTGTCAGGACTTTGTTTCTGACTAAAGTGTAAATTTAATGAATCTATTGTATTATATGTAAATTCCCTGTATCATCATAGGGGGACATGGCAACCGCAACCAGGCTTTTGAGTTTTTTTTTCTTTAATTTAAAAAAAAAAATTTGGTTAAGGAGTGGAATTGCCAACTAAGTAGTACAGAACAGCCTTTCCTTGAATATATATTTGGAATTTCACTTGAAAGGTGTTCTCGATAGTTATGATGGTCATTCAGAATGCCAGGTAGTGTCGAAAGCCTTTTCTATATCAAGACTGATCTTTTCACAGAAAAGAATTTCCAATATTTGTCTCTGCTTTTATCATGGGGTCCAGCGATGATCTATTTTTAGTACATTATGGGTTTCCAAGAACCAGGTTAAGCGATTATTCAACAGAAGTAGCTGGTTAGAGCTTTTGTATGATCTTTTCCAGGTTTGGGAAAAGCAATTACATTAGAGTAACCTCCATATAAATTCTATTAGCCTTGAGTTTGGCCAATAGAATTTATATGGAGGTTATTTAGTGATTTTTGACAATGAATTCCATCAGGTCCTGCTGCATTCCTCCTCGACTGGTATTAAAGTTTAGTTATAAATAATCTTTATTTGTCCTACCATACTAAAGTGACAAATTCCCTTTACGGCAATAAATGCCAGGGAATTTACATAGATTCATTAAATTTACACTTCGTTTCTGACTAGAGTCCTGACAGTTAACGTGTAAGTTGCTCAGCATAAAACACTACAGACACAAGGTGTGTTTGTTTTAATTGCGGTCTCCAGGGTTTCCCCTATATACCGCAGTAGCATCTCAAAAGGCTAAGGCCGGCACCTGGTTCCCTGCCCTCTGACTCTCAACTTTGGCCACGAGGAGGAGCGCCAGGGACTGCTTTTAAGCTGAAACTCTTACTGGGAGCCCCAAGGTGTTTAGGGAAACGAAGTGGATATAAAATAAGGGGAAGAAGAAAAAGGCATTCCCTAGAAGAACGAGTAACATTGCGTAAGAAAGTACAACAGATACTTAATCTAAACATCAGTCAACCATATGTACATTGGCTCTAGCTTTAGACCATCCCCCAATACAAGTGGGGAGACATTAACAAACCAATTCTCTTTCCTGAATCCTAACATTAGGTGAACAGGAAACAAAGAAAATCATATCTAGACAAAAGCTAAGTTAAGTTTTAAGTCCATTACAATTCAATACTAGCAATTCCCATCCACAAGTACAGTGAGAAACAATAAAACATTTCTGCAACCAAAATCATTCCAGCCCTCCCAACACAGGAGAAGAAACAAGGACAATTTATAGTCTCTCCACAAAAGCAAATCTCCCATTTACATAACACATTGGCCTAAACAGGACAAAAAAAATCAGTTATTTATAATAAATATCCAGAAAACAATATATACCTAATTAATACAACTAAAAATCACACACACAAAAAAAAACAACAATGACATATCAACTCTACAATAACTTCTAGAACATATGTACATACACTTTTCAGTCAATCACCAACTCTACATTTCAGGAGATTATCCTGCGAAGTTCAACAAGTGAGTCCACTTTCAAAACATTACTTTGTTAGACAATTAATAATCTTTTAGGAGAAACACAACTCCAGCACGTAATTCAACAAGTCATAGAGACAGTAATTGTATCACAAATGCCTGGATTATGAAGGAAAAAATCAGACATACAGTAACAGTACACCAATAACGAAATGTGAAAACATTACAGCATATGCTATTAAACCAAAAGTCCTTGGCTAACAGACATTTCCATCCTAATAAATAAAATTCACCAAAAAACAGTTCTTTTAAGCACAACTAGGTTTTTATTGCCGATGATCATGTATACAAGTTGCAGATTCTGCAACTTTGATATTTATTATCCGAAGACTTAATTTCATCCAACCCCAGTCAGGAACGATCAACTAGGTGAAGTCTATTATTTAACCTATTTACAATCGGGTCTAAATTCAGATCACAAACAATAAAACCCTATCAAGGATTCCAACAGTATGAATATTTACACATGTTAAACATTTTATCAGATACATTTACTCAAGTAGACAGAAATTAACCATGGTCATTGAGATCGCCATGCATAATACGCTTTTTGCTGAATGTTTTATCAGCAAACTCCACTAAGGCCGTGTAATTTTCTCTATTTACAAGAAAATGAAACATATCACTCCGACAGTAGCCTCAGCGAACCACACCGCGGTTTTTTTTTTTTGTACTTCGGATCTTTAGTCTGTTTGCTTTCATCCTTAGGGATTTGGTGAACTGAGAGCGCAGAAAGTCTTTGATGGTGGCAACCAACAAAGATGATGATTTTCAAAACCAAAATTGACATAAGGCCCCCCCCCCCGGTCGTGATCATAGACCACAGGCTTTCATTCCTACCTTACCTTCATGAAAAAACCAGGAAGTTACAGCCTCCATCATTAGAATTTCAAGAAATGAGTGGGCCTGTCTAGGAGGACCCTGCTACTTTACAGTAAAGTGGTATTCCTTCCCATAGTCTCATTCGTGGCCAGAGCTTGGTTCCACAGAGTGGTAATCGTCAAAATGAAGCTATGCTACTAGCAACACATCGCATCTGCCGAATGGTGTCCACTGCGGCAATTCAGGTTATTGCTGGGACTCTGCCTTTAGACCTATATGTAATATTTAGAGGATTATGCTTCAGGCTCAAAAAAGGAATACCTACTTCCATCATGGATATAGACCTATCGCTGAATGATGACAATAAAAGGTAAAAAGCTCGATGCTTTAAAGAGCTAATAAATTTCTGACAATTCAACTGTTGGCACTGTAACCAGAAATTTCCTTTGTGATGTCGAAGAAGGTTAGCTCATGGTTTACAATTAGTCTGGAAACATCGTATCTTATTACTGGGCATGGATCCCTTAACGAAAAACTCTACCAGCTAGGCCTGTTAAACAATGACCTCTGCTTCTGTGGAGCAAAAGAAAATTGGCAACATCTTCTCCACGAATGTGCCGCGAAATGAAGTACCATCCTTCAGCATAAATCAAGTTGACCAACTTTTTCTGACCCCCACATCACTTGTCTGCACTACAGGCTTTTGCAGCTGCTGCCTTTGCCAGAAGGAAATATATGCTTACAACTAATGCGGTAGCAACATAACCTCAACCTATTGACCTTTCTCAGGCATATTATTATTTATAATTTTTCCTTTTCTCACCTCTCTTTTTTTTCCATCTTCCCTTCTTTTAATATATATATATATTTTTTTTTGCTGAAGTCCCTCTGGAATGGGCCCCCCAGAGGAGTCAAGTCTCTTTTGAGACGCTGGCCCACCTTCCCGTGGTGTGGACGAGTACCCAGAATCATCTGTCCAGGTAGCTAAGAGGCCAAAACAGAACACACACATATCTGGCCAGTTTGTAGTGATACCGTTCTTCACAGAGATACGAGGCGGAGTTGAACGAATGTTCCAGGTGCCGCTTGGATGTCCAATATGATAGCTTTTTTTTTCAATTAATTATTTTACTTTATGCTATTCTTTTGAATGGCTCCGAACCCTCTTTGGACATTCAGTGCGTGACTGTTGAGGTTGGCCATGGTTCATGCGGACACTGGGCAGGCTTTCCAGGTGACACAACAACAAACACACATTTCTGGCCTGTTACAGTGCTCTGTAACCATGTACAAAGACGGAGTTGAACTTTCGTTCAGGTGCCGTCCTACATAAGATACTATACATGTCTACATGACGAGCATGGTACGGCTAGGTGACCATGGCTGTAAACCGCAGAATTCTCGATTCCATTCACAGAGCTATACTGCTCGTCATAACCCGGACCTCGAGTCCTTCATGGGCTTTGACGCTAACGAGACTCACCACTCATCTTATGCAGACCAGATGGGGGAACTCTTTAGGCGATTCTTCCCAAATGTCGACAAACTATACCCAACGAAACCGACATGGTTTGCGCCGGGAATCGACTGTGCCTTCACGACGACCCAACCTTATGTATGATTGCCAGCTCACCTTCTTGCCCAGAGATGGAAGGCAGGAATATATAGCATTCACGAAGTTTGCTGAAGACCTGTACACGCACCGACAGTAATAGGTAACTATGAAAACTGACAAAAGACGAACACCCTATCCCAACTGTAACTTAATCTTTTAACCCATTAGTGTAGTTCTAGTAAAGCGATGTCCCAGCCATTGAAATCTCCGGAAACATAAAATACTTTACAAGTAAATGAATATGTGATGACGTGAACGTAAGTTAGGTGTCAAATATTATCCCCAGGTCTCTGTGTGTTGTGACATGCATTCCATTTATTTCTGGATGTACGAGCGTATACCATCATTACAGTCTTTTGCAGATTTAGGGCCAAATTTATCTAAATATATGAATAGCTGCACTATTCGACAAGAACAGTTGTTAAGATTTTAATGTCATCTGCATAAGTGTATACATCATCCCTGCAGTTAAGAGGAGTCCGGATAAGACGCCACTCTGTGGAACTCCTTTTATTCGGAAGGCGTGTTACAGGGTATATACATTCACGCCATCGAAGGCGGCCTTTATATCAGCATATATTATTGCAACTTCATTTTAATGGAAAGCTTTCAGTATCCCGGTTTGCACAGTAAGGAGATTCGTAATTGTTGATTTGGCAGGAACGCTTTCTCCTACTATAGTGTGCTATGAGATTCTGGTTAGTAATTTTTGGCTTACTTATTCCGCGAAAATTCTATTAGCAAGGATAGAGTTATAAATAGCTTGCAGTGATTCAATTAGATATGGGCTGAGACACCCAATAGAGTTAATACTCTATCGTATGCCTGCATCGGGAAAGGTTTGTATATATGCAAAAGTAGCCAGAATGTTTACGGTGTCGGAACTGAAAGATATTTCCCACATAACACAAGCATCATTCTTTTCTGTCCAAAAGCAGTCATTGCGGAAGCCTCGACAATTCCATTATATCTCTCTATCCAAGAATTTGTTTCTAGATCTTTAGCACTGAACGAGCCCGAGGTGGTAACCTGTTTGTATTGTTGGACCCTCTATACAGCTGGTTGGCTAGCATATGTATACATATTTACAAGAGGGAGAAAACTTAGATTTGAATTTTGTCTCTTAAAAGACAAAGTAGTGAACTTCAGAGAATTGTATACGTATGTCGGTGCATAAAGTCTTTAATAATCTGTTGGGGTTAATTTGCTGGAAACATATCTCTAAGGCGGACAAGGTTGGTGAGAGTCGACTTGTACTGTTGTTTATGTCGCTCTCTTGGATAAGTGCTTGAGGCTAAGATTATTTCTTGCACGTTAGGAGAATCAATCCTGTTAGTTAATAGTTAGACCTAGAGATGGTGAACGGATTCCCATGGATCCTGTTCAATTGCCAGGTATTTTTTTACAATGCTTGATGGGGCTGACACCTTTCAATATATTTGCATATTAATGACGTATTGCCCAGGTGAGATAAAACTTTTTCTGATTTAGGTAGAGGCCTGCCATCTACTACGGGATTATCAATATGTTGTTGTAGCGGGCATCCAATGGATATAGGACGGAAATCAATCGCTTTTTTTTTGAGTCCCAGTTTCCTTTGGAAAATATGTTAAAGGGGTTGAACAATATAAATTGAGGACATTTTAATCGCAAATAGGGGGAAGCCGTTGATAACACATACACCTGTTCCTTAGTAATGGTGATTTCTTTCATGGCCTGTGGGAGACAACAGGTACGATTCCGGTAGTTGCTAAATTGTTGTGCCCATATCAAACTTGTGGTCTCGTCGTTCAAGAATAAGGTTGTTATTATTTTAATAGTGTAGAATAACTCGTTCAATGGACCGGTCGTATGTGAAACCACTCGCCGGGCTGCAGTTTCCTTGATACCCTCTCGCTGTAAATCACGAACATGACGTTTTTTACTGAAGTATTTCAATAAGATAAATGCTATAATTAAAATGTACATTTGGTTTGAAAGAAAAACTTTCTGAATGCTGCCTGTGGGATTTGAACCCACATCCTTCTCATCTGTGAGCAAGCACGTTAAACCTGCGCTATGAGAATGTTTTGTTGTAGTTAACTTATATTTTTTGCACCGAACCCTTTCAAACACCAATGGTGGTTTACGCTCATTGTCTGCCCTTCACGCAGCTAAGCATCACTTTTTCACGTGTACAGCAAAATAAAATTTATGTTTGTAATGTGGGGCGACTATGAAGTCAGAAAATTTTGTGTAACCTGCACGTTCTCCAAGGACTATGGTCACCTGCCTTTGCGCGATGCTATCGTCTAAAGAGAACTTACTTATGGAGCAGGGGTGTTCATAATGATTTGGCTGAGTTTAAAACTAGTGTGTCACATTGACTTTTCTGACCAAGAGATAAGATTGTTGCATAAAAAAGTAACGAGCCCACTGCTGGTATCACGTGCAAGGGATTTTCTTCTATTAAGCCACAGTTTTCAACTAAGCCCCTCCCCCTCCATTATTAAATCTATCGACCATTAAAAATAGTACGTCTGGTAGGCGCATTCAGTGGCTGAGCGAATCTGCCATATTTGTATACCTTCTCCCCCACCCCACTGATTAAACAGAGGGATTGTTGGGTTTGAAATAAAAGAAATTTCCTTCGTACAGTCCATGCCTGTAAATGTGCATCTTACCATCCTGAAATAAGTGTTTTAAGGTCTGTTAGTCACATCTAGCGATGAAAACAAACTTCTCATTATGAAAAGGTAACAATACTTGAAAGGCCATTTTACCAATTTCCTTTTTGGGCAAGCAGTCAGTCCAGAAAAGGTGCGCTACCGCTGCTTTAGATAGTAACTTAACGACTGGAATCGTGTTGAGCGTTACACTCGCAAAAGTCTTACCTTTTTCAGTTTTGCTTGTTTACTATCACCGAGTGATGTTGTTCGGAAACCCTTTTCGCACTGCGAGTGTTCCTTTCACGGAGTCTGTCAGCCTGCAATAGATTGGAACTCGCACGGGAAATGCAAACTGCTTAACACAATGAGGACTGACGGACTTCCCGATACAAAGGATTTCTTTTCGTCAGAATTAACTATATTTAGTCCCAGTGAGACAGCCCCAGATCGTTTCTGTCTCATTTGCACTGGCAGTGCCGAAGCGCAGTCTTCTACAGGCACAAGACTGCGCTGGCCTCCAGCTGCATATTCATGCAAAGGTTACATTAATCAATTTGTCGGCGATCTTATGGTTCATGACACGCACATTGACACCAATACGGTGTAACATAATCCCTCTTTCTTTCCTTCTCCCCGTCGTTCCATGACAGACTTCTAAGTACTCTGGAAAAATGAATATTCCTTTTATCCGCAGCTCAGCTTGTGAGAATACACCATTGGAAACAATGCGGCGTTTTATTTCTCGAGTTTCGTTAAGAGGAAACGAAACGCGCAGGATCGTCTAGAGAATTACACTTCGGGACAAAACTGCATCGCGGTATTCCAAGACTAATTTGTAATTTAGAACTCAGTTCAAATGTTTGCGAGAAAATACAGTCGGCTCCCATCGCAGAGAAGAAAGAAGGGATTGCGCGACTTTTGAAATACGTCTGTCTCACTCTCAAGTCTTGAGAAGAATTTATTTAATATTTCAGGCTCGTCCGCATATACTGGAAAATGTATGTAGACGAACAAGAGCAGTTAATTGAAGCAAAGATAAAATAACTCTGCGCTGTGGCTTAAATGCTACCAAAGAATCAAAAAATATTAGTCCACTTGAATGCATATTTGAACCTAAATTGTAATTTATTGGAAATTACTCCACCATCGGCTAGTGGTGCGTATTACAAGTTGTATTTAGAAATTAATCCGTACTTTTTTTTTTTTGGCACATGCCAGATTCTTACAAAAAGAATTATGATAGCGTGGCCCTTGCAGAATCGCAGGCACAAACTTAAATGTCTGCGCAGTCCATGAATCCGAGAAGAGGTGGCCAATAATGGCAGCTCTTTTCTCTCTAATTAATCGCATCCCGGGATGATTACGTATTAGTTTTGCGCGATGCTTACACCCTGTAATAATACTCTAAAAACGAGAATCTTAGAAAACACGCCGGTGACTGCGTTCGTCCAGATAAAAGAAAACCGAAATCCGTAATTATAGAAACTAAATTTGGGAGAAATTATTGATCCGGGGTGCTTTATAAGCGCGCGCCGTAAGTCGATGCTTTTATCATTTTTCCTTCTGATTCCGTACTCCTAATGTAGATAAAAGGGGTGAGGATGCCGGTTATTGACGGAGCCACACATGCTTACTTTAGTATGACATATAGGAAGACGAAGAAACGGCCAAGCCCAGAGATAAAAGTAACTAATGCTCAGAGACGCCGACGATGCAAGTGCTGTATAAACGCAGGCACGAATACTAAGAGAAGGAGACCTATTTATCATGATGGGGACGATGTCATGCCTGAGATGTGTCGAGACGGCTTTTCGTGTTAAATCTTTCTCTGACGGGACTCTTGGCTTCCGGATTGGGTAATAATCGTCATAAAGACCAGGCGTCTTCCAGTTTAATGAGGTTTTAAGACCTTTTTCTTCACTCTCCTGTCTGTCATTTATACTGTTGTGGCTAAAGGAAAACACGTTTTTAGAGAGGATTTAAAGTATTTGTGATCCCGGCTCGATGGCGGAAGTTGGGAAAAAATGTCCTGGAAAGAAATTATCACTCTCCCGAGACATAAATATTAAACACGGATAAATCGTGTAGCAACAATGCCATCTGCCGGTGACAAATGGATTTCACTCAGCGGGGCGCAGTTTACTGAGCAGCGCCAGTGAAAAAGAATAGCATCGAGCTGATCACCAAGAATCTTTTGTTTAATCACTCTACAAAGCGATATTAATTATCTCTCGTCCTTACCAACTTCTCAACGCAAGGGCGGTCCAAAATGAGGAAACTTTTCCTTTAGTTCTATGTCTGTTCTCCCTGCCTTCCTTTCGAATATTTTGTGGCCAGAATCTGGCGATAGACAATATTAAGCGCGTTGTTTAAGTCTTGAGAACAACATCTCAATGAGTTACAGTAGTCCAGAGAATCATCTACAGGGAAATACATTTTAGCTATGTAGATTGCAGCGTCTGTGCGAATTCAGTAATTGATCTGTGAACCCTCGCAAAATGTGTACAGTTTCCATCTCCAGGGGTTGCTTTGGCTGATCACATATGGGGTCGGAATTTCTAATCGTATTATGCTCCTCACCGATGATTAATGGATTGATTACTTCTGGAAGGAAAACAAATGAGAAAACCTAAAACCCGTCCAACAAAAATAAATAAATTTCCTGTTGATACTCCGTGACGGCCAGAAGAGTTTACAAGAAGTCATGATCCAAACTAAAGACTATTTTATAGCTTTAGACATGAGTGTATTTGAATATCAAATTAAAACAATACAGCTCAATATAGTTACGTGGTGATTTTTCACTCTAAATAGCTTCTATTAGCCCATAATCTAAATGTACTATACAATTAGGTAACCCATCATCAGACCATACTTGGTTGTATACTAAAGGAGAGGGAAACAGATTGTAACTGTTAATACAAAACATCTAATTATCTATTTTATCTTTCATTTGTATGTGTAAAAAAACGTACTAGTAATAGATAATTGGATCTTTTGTATTAACACATTAATAGTTACAACTTGTTCTCTGTCCTTTGGTATACAGCCAAGTATGCTCTGATGATGGGTTACCTAATTGTATACCACGTGAGTTTTTTAGACAGAAAAATTTACCTCATCTGTGCAATATGCGCATTTTATCGTTCAACGCGACGCATTTATGAAATTTTAAGGCTTCTGACCACGGGAATTTACTAATACATATTGGGTGCCTTCACCAGTTGCCACCGTTTGGAGAGGAATTTCTAAAGTCTGTAGTTAGCTAATCTCGAGCGGGGAGGAAGAGTAGTAGTTTATACTTGTGAAAACACGAATATGAATTAATCCTGGAGAACAAACGAAGTTTGTAAACACCATCACCTGATATTGCGAAATCCTCCACGAGTTATCTTACCTTGCACTGTCGAATAAATGACGCATCCCAAATAGTGAAAACTATATAAAGCTAAAACACTTTTCACTCTTGTGAAAGAAATAGGCGTCGTAGTTGAGAACAGAACGCAAAGATAATTTTTTGAAGATGGGAACAGCATTACGGGCAATTAATAATAGGCTCATACAGAACGCTTTAGTAAAAGCCAACGGGAAAAAAACAAAACAGGGTGTGAAAATGGTGAAATATCTCACTTATATCGAAGAACAAGAATTATCTTACAAAAGCCATAAATAAACAACCAAACGTAGGACCCGACAAGATACCACATTTGAAACACCCAACAAAGTAGACCGAAATCAGATAAACCCTGCTTATTAATGTTCCAAAATCGGGGCAAATAAAAGAAACGCAGTAATTAATAGCCAACAGATGAAGAGAGCTGAACACCACAAGGATCTGGGTCTCATGTTGGACAGTAACCTCACATTCAAGACTATTGTATAAAGCCCGGTGGGCCATCAAGCAAGAAATTACTGGAATTTCAAAACCTCAGCTAATTCTGCACTAAATGATGTGACCAACAGTCACTTCTAACCAAATTAAGATGATGAAGGCAGCTGAATAAAATTATTCGTGAACCACGGAAACATACCATACATTTTTTTAGCCATTCTTGACCCGTATCAAAGAGTAAAATAAATTTACTCACTGACCTGTATTTATCCCGATGCTGTTGTTAGCAATTAAGCTCGAGACGATTGCATTCTATCCATCTCCTAAATATCGGTTTTAGGGTCGAATTTATTTACAAATCACTGCTGATGAAACGAAGTTAGATTAAGCTATTTCCAAGAGTTCACATTACCTTCAACGAATAAAATTATCCACTCAGGGCGATTAATTGATTGGAGAATCATGTCCGACTGGGCCACTATCTGTAAACCAGTTTGTCCACACAGCCGAGTAACAATTGAGTCACATAAAAGCAAATAAGGTTGTTTCCTCTAATAGTTAAAATGATATGGCATAAACACTGCTGAAGTTCTTTTACTTCCATATCAATAATTGACGATTTTGGTTATGTATACATAAAGCACATATAAGTAAACTGAATGAGGAGGAATCAATGAAAATTACATCTGAAAGAACAAATAGACTAAGCAAGTGTGGTGTAAAAATATTTTTTTTTTGTGGAAAACCTACAAAAGACATAAAACATCTCCCGCTGCGAAGCAATACAATACTTTTAAAAATAATTCGATTTCGCTCTTTAAACAGCAAATAATCTTATCAAATACACACCAATTAGGATGAGCACGTTTTCCCCGCGCTAATTAGCATTTTAGACGCGTTTGGGTATTCAGTTGAGGCTGAGCGAAAATAAATTGTAGCGAACGCAGATTTTGCGTTTCTTATAGGGTCCGCTGGCTGATTTAAACTTTTCATTTATTATTTCCCCGCTTAATGGAGCGAATCTTTTCTCGTTATCTTTTATTTTATAACGCCACACAAACATCCGAGTACTTGACACACCAAAGCAGATATCGATACGGGCATTGTCTCATCTGCATATGTTTCGGCAAAAAAAAAAGAGTGGAACGAGCCTTTGCCCAAAATGGAAGTTTCCGTCTCCCTTCTCGCTCCGAATGAGCCAACCCCGGAGGATCCCGGATGTCACTTTATCTGCGATACCTTGCAGGTTCTGAAGATCAATGATTTACAGCATTTTCGATAGACAGCGTAAACTCGCAGTTTCTCTCTACGTAGGGGTGGTTATAAATCTCGTGTTGACCGCGGTGGTTGGACTTCCAATCCACAAACAAAATATTTTCGCAGTTAGATGAACTCACATTTCTTTTTTATCCCTTGATGAGGTTACTCTACTTAGAAGCGATAAGGAGGCAGCGCTAATTTACGAACCTCCCTTGTTTTTTTTTTTTTTATTTATAAGCTTCTGTTTTGTTTCTTTGCAACCGGGATATTTATGACTGAGAAAAGGGCAGAGTTTATAGTCCGCAGACAGATTTACACCACCTGCAGTACTCGGATGGCTGAATGTAAAACAAATTACTGCGAGATAATTATTTCTAAACGCTTGACACTTGTGTCGATGCAGGAAAAAAATTGCTGGAAGGTGGCGCAACATATCAATAAACGGGTATGTATAAATGTCTGCGATAACTATTGGTGAAAAAAGGTGTGCCAGACACAAAAAAGAAAACATAATTTATAGTTGCAGAACATTAAAATTAATATACGCTCGCTTTATTGTTGATACCTCAGTTCGCAGTCGGATAAATTCACTTCCATCCCCAAAGTGAATCCTCAATCACGAGTATAACCCATTTTAAATCAGATTGTATTGTGTTAAGAGGTTCGTTCTGTAGCACGAATATTTTTTGGTAGTTAAGATCAATCCTGTGAATGCGAAAGGTTCTCATTGTTGATTACCATCTATTTAAGTTGCCCGATCATATTTTTCACAATCGGCTAAAACGGTTGTGAGAATTGGCAAATATCTCTTTTTTCGAACCACTAAACGTATCTTTAAATAAGAATATTCATTATAAGAGAAAAAAAAAGTAGTGGTGTTATTACAAACAACTATACGTCGATACACAATAATGATCCGTATCCAGAGTGTGAGGAAGAAGAATTCAACGTTCGACTCAAAATCTGAACGCAGTGGTTTTATTTGTATTAAAATTAATTCTCATTTATAGTTTGAAGAAAATTCCTTGTAAGATCTACTGTGAAAGTTAGGCCTAATCCATTGGAAACCTTTGTGTTCAGTTAATCCTAATCTCTCTCTCTCTCTTATAAATGCAAGCATGCATTTTCGACCCCACACAGCATTGGTGTACGCGTATTCATCCGCACATACCCAACACGTCAAAGTCCCCCACCCTCCCCCAAGCACTGGCTATTTTACCAAATGATATCGGGTCCAACCCCAGTAGCTCTGTCATCGCACGTGCTACCTGCAAGCAAAAGTCCAGACATTCCGAAATGAACCATCCTCCCCACCGTAGGAGTCAAGCTAATGATTTCGTCCGCCGTTAGCGGTCAGAGTCGAAGTGCCGCATGGTCGTGATTTACTGGCGGGAGTCCATTATTTATTGTTCCTTACCCGCTGGGCTGCGATGCCGTTAGCTCTTCCTCCTCCTCCGGCTGTGACCCCAGTCCCTTCGCACAATATATCACCGCCATTTGGGAAGGTGGCGATACCACCAGAGGTCCTTTGTTTTGATTGAAACAGTCAGCCAACAATTTTATGTAATCACTCAGGTGATATAATTAACGCCGGGGGATTCATGAAAAATGATATCAGCGGGGTCTCTTTTCGAACCCCCCCCTTTAGATATTTTATTTAAGAAACGGAATTCTAATGATGATGGCCGATATGCTAAAACGTAGGTCTTTAGTTGAGTTAGCCGCTGGAAATCGGCTAACTGAAACGATGGACGCGAACTCTAGATCTTTCCAGCTTCAGTTTTGAATTTGTATTTTAGGTTGGAACTCGATTTTATTCTTTTAAGCGCGACTCCTCTGACTCAATGCGGTCAGAGGAGTCGCACTTTTATCTTTAGATATCGACTAAAGTCTCGCGCTGGAGGCTTTGTCGCTGTAATTACCTTTATTCGAAGGAGCAAATGGGCCCCTGAGAAGATTGCCTTTGTCGACTGCCCCATATAGAGACATCCGGTCAGTCGTCTATAGAGGATGTAGTACTTTTAAACTGAAAGTACCTACTTTATTATCAGTTAAAATTTATACGCCCAAAAAAAAGAAAAACATTGATCTAACCACCTAATTATTTGGTCCTCTCGCGACATCTGCACTTTGTAAGCCAATTTGACGCAGATGCTTGTCTAATCCGCTGTACCCAATGAAAGGAGCATCGCGAGAGATTTCCTACTATTTCTGGAACCTCGTTATTATTATTTTTTTGCATGGGGAGACTACCCGTGAACTATGCACACCGAAAGTGGAAGAGGCAGGCTCAACGTTGGGTTGATGCAAACGTCTTGCGTAATATTTCACCGACAGCACAATGATGCCAAATGTCGGTAACTATCTCAAATATTTCAGGGGTATTTTATCATCTCCAGAACTTTGTCACTGCGCCTAGTGTCCAAATCTTCGGCTGGATCCCAGAGGACATTACGACCAGATTACGTCAGACCCTGACCTCTTGAATATAACTCCTCGCCGTCCTAAAGTTTCCGATAATCCTACTGCGCCAACTTACGGCCCACCGCCGGGGACGAGTTGTAATTATCCCCTGTCGAGAACTGTGTGTTCGCCGACCGTGATCCCGGCACCGTAGGCGTCATACGGGTGGAGTGCAGCAGCCAGGGCGTGCGCCGTAGGGTTGGCTGTTGATGCGAGCCTTCAGAGTAGCGAACCTTGTGAGAAAATATTAACTTTTGATTGGAGCTGACATGTATGTGTGATAAATGTAGCCTCGGCAGCCCGCGTTATTGTCTTGCGCCTGGTGATTCCCGCCTGATCTAGGCAGATGCCGTGCACTAGTAACGTACCACGTGCCGTGGGCCGCGGGGGAGCTTGCGGAGACAAACTCACTGCCCACTCCGCGACATCGTAACGTCTTTCTCATTTGGCGTCCTCGACATAATAGCTCTACTATGGCGCCTTGCTCGTTACGGAACCGTCTGTGAAGACGGCTTTGCTCTGCAAACTGTCCCCCATACTGTCGAGCGCTCCTGCCGAGGATGTTATTGAAACGCCGACACCCGAATCGGCCGGCCAGATAAATATGGCAATAAAATCATCGCCTTATCAGGACCAGCATCAGATGTGCGTAAACCTGCAGAACCGACGTTATCAGAGGCCCCTTCTGTAGTGTGTTGGAGAGGGGAGGGGGGTATCTCTCGGGGCACGAAGGCAACAGACGTGTCAACACCGATAACGACCGATGGCAAGGTGGTCGAGTAAGGTCGATTACCGAACAACCTGTGGTGTCGGATTCCCGACTATGAAGGAAGGAGGCCTTGCTCGTGCAGTAAAAACTTCCCTTTTATTACGGCCTGTTCAGTGAATCTGAAAGTAAAGCGGAGAGAAAATTGGAAAAGTTTAGTAAATCCCAGAATTTGAAAACGACCCGAGCATCAAAGTATTTACAGATAAGGTTGGCTTCACCTTCATTTAATATGTGTAAAGAAACAACATTGTTTTCGCGGAACAAGGCCTCAACTCGCTGCGCAGAGCAGGTTGTTTCTGCCAATCAATCCGCTTTACTTCGGTAAAAATAAAGGTCATTATAACTGAGGTGCCTGTAGTTTAAACTATCTTGTGGCACTCTTTACTTGCTGATTGCCATCCAGCGGAGTAGAACTTTTGTTCAACCATCAAAGATGACAACACTCATTCTGTCAACGAAAGGTTTCTTGTATAAATGGGTCAGAAAGTTAGTTTGTTCGATGAAATGAACGGGATCCTGAAGTGGCCACAACAGAAACTACTGAGGCATTTGATGTCCATGAATACAAACAACTTCCATCCCTTCCCGGAACACGCCGAGAAAGGATGGAAGTTGTATTTATAACTGGTAAACAAGAGTCGACAGCCGAATCAGTGGATGGGAGTTAGGAACTGAAGTCATTATCGCAGCTATAAACCATAAAGAAAACATGCGCGAGCTGTGGTTTTCTGAAAGGCAGTGAGAGTTTGGATTATTGCTGTTAATTTAACTTGTCGATAAATGAAGAAACTTATTTTTATCTCTTTGCTTGCATTAGATGCATAATAGATAAACACAAAATCTAATGAATGGGTTGATGGTTTAGCTCCAAGACAACTGAAGCCGTGAATATCTCATGGTATTGTTATTATTTGGTTTTTAGGAGCATTAACAACTAAGGCCATATTGCTCTGTGGATATGCGGTAGTCATTCCCTGACCTTTCCGCATCCTCCGTATTTGTTGGCTCACGGGCTCGAACCCCAGTCTAATCAAGAAGCGTGTGCTACGCACTGCTGCTCCTGCCCACCGAGGCGCCATGTCTGTTTGGTAATGGAAGCAAACCCTGCGTGAACTAGACTTGGATCGCCCCAAAATGGTTGGAGAGTGACGAAATCAGTTATAATTAAGACAATTAGTACACTGGTAACAGTTTAGCCTATAAAATATTTAAAAGCTGAACTGTTCAGTTTAAACTAATCATTCTGACAAGGATACAATAATTAGGACAAACTGCAGTCCACTCGAACGCAATATCAGGTCCTCATTATAAAGCCATTCATTAAAGCAAAAATCTTTTCAATCGCTTATTCATGATGGATATCAATCCCTGAGAAAATATCTAATTTCAGAACATAATTAAAAGCTGGTTTATGATTACAATAGGAGGATTATCCATCAGAGCATCTAAAAGGCGGTGCCTGCTTTGTTCTGCTATCCAAATTAACATGTTTAATGGATTGATCAACCTTTTCACAGCTCTATATCTTATAGAACATCATTTGCTGGAGATTGTAATGCTCAGTAACAATTTTCTTTTGCACTCAATCATTTAATGACAATTTGCAGTATCGAACAAGTCCACATTTTACATCGGTAAAAAACCTTCGCTTTTAAGATCACGATTTGATGTACTGTTTCAAATCCGATTTTATGAATTAAGGAATGGAGAAATTTACTTCTGTTTTGCATTCGATATCTGACGATGCTGGAAAGTTCAACCTTACTCCAGCTTCCTGTACGTGACGCAAACTGTCACTATCGTTCTATATCAAACAACACGAATTTTCCTATCTCATCTCAGAGTGGCTCATAATTGAATTATTTTTTCGACCTAGTCTAGCTGAGCCCTGGTACTGTTTATTGACTCCACGCGTAACGTAAAATCTAAGCCGTTATGCAGTGTAATATGGAGGAAGAAGGAAATTACGTTGAAGAAATATTTTTGCAGTGTTTTCCTAAAAGGAGGCCAGCAGGTCTATGAATATAACAGAGGAAGGGTCAAGTACAGGCTTTCATGCCCCTCGTAAATGATTTATCCGGTGGGAGCTGGAATTATATTTGGCAATACAAGTATTTCAAAGATTGAAGATTATTTAGGACAAATGATAATGTTGGTGGCCTGCGTTTAAAACTATGGGCCAATAATTTGACTGACGTTAATGTTGAATAATGCATAGAAAAAACTATGTCCGATTTATATTTATTGGGGGAGGAGAAGCTATTATCATTTTGGTACGCATACGCAAACCATGCAACTTATTTTGAATGAAATTCACGGTGTTCATATAAAAATTTGGCTACGAAAGTTATGAATGCTTTTTTTTTTTTTATAACTCGTCCAAATCAGTAACAGAGATCAGCTGAGCACACGTTTTCACAGATCTTAATCAACCTTTATATACGATACGTTTTCGAAACCCCAGAGTACCGACGATGAGTGCAGAGCAGGATGCCAGAAGAAACTTGTCATTAGTGTATGAGCGCGTTAGGTTAAAATACAATCTTTATTTTAATCCATAAGGTCATTTATAAGTGGAAAGTTTGCTAACAGAAGTCTACTGCTAGACATTAGACTTCTGTTCGGTGGAAACGCTGCACTGCACTTATGTTCTCATCAGAGAATGGACAAAGGTGTATCAACGAAATGAAATTGCCTACTAATACGTGGGCCGTGTTGGTAAAATTGGGTTTTAACTAGTTCCTTTTGATGGGCGCTCTCGCGTTTCCCAACTCCATCGGTTCAGAAGACGCTTGAGAGGTGCTACCCCGTGACGAAGTATCTAATTGATGTCTGGATTAACTGCAAGACCCATATCGCACAGAACAAAATAAAATTTTGTTTTCGATAATAAAACACTGTGGTCATCAACGAAATATCCCTAACCCACCTTCAAAATACGCATTCTCTTCTATTCTGAGGGGGGAATAAGTCTGAAGAACTTACCTCTGAGAATTAGTGTGGCGGGTGAGTTTTTCTGTTATGTAGCTCATAATGAGAAGTTCACTTTCTAGAGAACCCCCACGGAGTTGTCCGCGGACCAGAGATCTCTTGCGGTTGAATTTCTCGGGTACTACAGGTTTGGGTAAAACTTATGCAGCAAGCAATGATGATAGAACAGGAATGTAATCAACTACTGATTGTATCTTTCTTGTTTGTTATGCTCCGAACAAATCACCGGGTCAGTAGTTTACAATGAATAATCATATTCAGCAGTAGCGTGTGCTAGTGCATTCTCGGTCCTGACCACTCGGCAACTTCAGGTCTATACTTTGCAATACAAAGAAACTCATAAATCCTGCATTTTTAAATGATGGGCAAATACCTTAGGTATTCAGGGATAATCGGTTTTTTATTAGGTAATACATTAGCTCTGATCCCTATAATCTCCACAGAACGATGGCCACCAACATTAAACTGTACTGGCCTGAGAAATAGAAGGGGATCACGTCAATTCATTACAAGACAATTTAGTGAATTCTTTGTATGGCAAAGCAAGACAGAAAACGCAAACTTTTAACATGCGGCAAATGGTGAATTTAATAATCATTATGCCATTCTTGATGGCCCTGCAACTTCTTTTAGGAGATTCTATTTTAAAAAAAAAGTTGTCACCGAAGGTTGAGATATAAGAGAACCTTGTTCGCACTTTACCTTCGCTTCTGTAAGTTGCATTTTTTTAGCAAATACACATTGGAGGGGAGTGTTCGAAAGAACAAAAGTAGAGATCATTAACGGATGCTGGCTGGGTAACATGCAACTTTTAACGTTTGGTTTGCAACCAGCAGACTACTATCGTAGATGGGTTAAGGGTAAGCTCTTCCCTGGAGATTGTGTAGGGATTGGAATTGGATTCCCAGTCCCCTTTGTTAAAATAAATAAAAATGTTATCTGGATTAAAGGTGTTACAATATGGGCGAAGTCATGTTGAAATAGGCACGTGCTCGCTTTCCAACCTGCCTATGTGAAGGATCGGAGTGAATCCTCTTATACAAAATACATTATTTTCTAAATCGCCAAATTTTCTCTTGTTTTCTAAACTTTTATGTACAGAATTATTGTCAAGATTCACGCTGCATTGAGAGTTGTCATAAATAGCCGTCTTCAGAGTCCCTCAGGGCTTGGTGTTGAGTTCCCTTCTATTTCTAATATTCATAAATTATATTTAGGAGGATATCAGAGGGAGCTGCCAAAGTCTGCCAATGAATCTGTGGTTAATACTTCGAGCCAGACCATGTTGCATCAAACAGACTTGGATCGGTTGTAAATATGATCCGCAAAATGGCAAATGAAGTTTAATGCCTCTAAATATAAGGTACGGAAATCCTGAAGTTATATATATATATAAAAGCTAAGAAGAGAAGAACTAAAAGTGGTTCCTAACGAAAGGCTTGGGTGTTACGATTCAATCTGGCATGCAGTGACCTAGTAGGAAGAAGGACATTATTCTTTCTCTATGCAAGACAATGATTAAACTTGTATTCAGTTCTGGAGCCCGCACCTAAAAAAAAGGCAGAACTTGTAAATAGGGTTCAAAGAAGGCGACTCGACAGGATTAGTGATGAATACAAGTCGATATAAATATGAAAAATGTCTATTGCAGTTTAACAACGGGACATCTGACTGAGGTAGCGCACTGAAAGAGATGAGCAAAATAAATGAGGAGGGTATTTTCTTCTTAAGGGGAGAGAAAAACCAGGGGAACACAAATATAAAATTTCAGATCGGATCTCATGAAGTTTACCTACTATGAGCAGCGAATTGTCGAACACTGTAACAAGTTGTCTCCTCACGTGGCGGAGGTAGGGAGTATGGCTAAGTTCAGGGAATTTCCTTGCGGGAATGAGAATAGCGAATATTTTGTTTTATTTTTATCTTTACTAATAATTGGGTTATCCATCTTGCGAATTAGACAACCATAGAATATGTATAACTTACAGTCACTGTATTTGATCTCTGTCCTTCATGAATTTTGCCGAGTGGTCTATTAAGGGAATTTCTTGGAAGGCCTTCTCTTGGGGCTGTGGTTATCCGATCTCTCTCGTTAAGTATGAAACTATGGAAGGCAAAATAACACTTACTTGTTTAACACGACAGTAGCTGAGTGGTCAGCATTAAAGTACTGAGGTAATCAGTCCGTGCGCTCGAATCCATGTGATACGAGTACAAGCAGAATTTTTTTTCTTCTAATCAACAGTTTATGGGGAGCCGATTAGGGCATTGTAATTAGCTAATAAAGGCTCAGGTGGCATGGGCATGAATGCATTAACCTCTCAGAATTAATGAGGGGTGAGCTTCTATTTTTCTTGCTGTGTAACTCATTTGTTGCGCTGGACCCCCACAGGCTTGTTCACTGAAAAAGTTAGCGTGCCACTCGGTTAGATCTTTCAGTTTTGGCAAGCGGGTCCCTGGAGATGCGGCCCATTTACTCGTTTGTGAAAATATGCATTCCCCGAACATGATACGTTAACACAATATACAGACTGTGTCAAACGATTCTGAAGGAACAGGAAACAAGCAAACGTTTCCTTTTTGGATTTAGAGAACAGTTAAATGTATGCGACTTATTGACTAGCCTGAAGGTGAAAGTTAAAATGCTGCTGATGTGTAGGGATTCTGTTAATCACAGACAAAAGCATCACCGGTGAATCAATCTTAGATAGAAAAGCCAATACCAATGGGTAGAGTCTACAAACGTTGATTGGAAGAAGGTGAGCCGTTGTCAGCAAACTATCTGTAGAGCTTCACACTGACATCATTACTTGAAAAGAGAAAGAACAGCATTTAACTAAGCTCGAAAATTTTACAACTTTCTTGGTCACTTGGGTGAGATAAATTATTAGAGACCATATCGAAATACGAATAACTGATTGCAGAACTGGAAGAGCAAACAGATAAATTGATATTAGGGGCTAATTATAATTAATCTATATAGTAGTGGGTTAGGTATAGTATGTGCAGGCAGAAGACGAAGAAATATTACTGAAGATTAAGTCATCCGTAAAATATAATGATTTTTAAATTAAACTATTGATAAAGGAGGTAATGAAGAGAAAATGGAAATAGGTAGGAAAGACGTAAGAACCGTCGACGATAACAGAAAGACCGAACCCGGGTAACAAGTGGGGAGGAAGAAGCAATGTTCATGAACTTCAAGTTTATATGTACATGAGTTGGCAAAAAAAAGTCACTTATACACATATTTAAAGGCAAAGTAAGTCTGTTGTGGACTGCATCAATCTCAATTGTGAACCAACTAACCATCAGTTGCCTTGGTTCTGTGCGCCATTACCCAGACAGTGTCTTCATCGATGGCTAACCAGATATTATCAGTAGAGGACGTGACAGTTAAAATATTTCCATAATAAGGGTTCCGAAAAGTGTTAATAATTCAAAATATTAGTAAAATCTAGGAAACTTCTCTGGCATAGTTTTGTACAATCTGTGTGTCCTTATTTACCCCCCTCTTTTTCTTTTTTTGTAAAAAAAATATGGACATGGTAAAATCTTAAATCATTGTTAGATCCAAAACGATGGCACTGCTGCTTATCAGAACCAGAGCAATTGGATATTTAATTTTCGAGGTTAAATGTATAACCTTTTATTTTAAATCTGTTTTTATCAGATACTCGTAAGTGGAGGGGTAGAGATCGAAACAGTGAATGTATCAAAGGGTTCTGTATAATCACTAGAAGTCATTATCAGAGAGACGCGAATTTAAAAGATTCCAGGGTGGCCGCCATTACAACGATGACCAAGTTCCTGCCATGTAATTTGCTTACCATCTGCGAGACATATATTCACTTATAAAAAAAGAATGTATTGTTTTTCCAGTTAGCTCATAATCTATATAGTAGTCTGGCAAGTTGTCGTGTTATTTAGCTTAAAGCAGAGGAAAGTGTGACTAGAGTACAGATGAGAGAGAATCACTATCTTTATCTTGAAAAGAAGGAATGCTCCAAACAGTGTAACATTCTCAATCACCACTGCCAAAGAATTAAAGGGGGCACCCATTTGCCGGAGACTTGATGTTATCGCTTTTAAGGAGGCAGCGCAATTCGCTCTTTGCCAGTTATCTTCTAAAGGGCACACCGACAGTGGAACTCCAACGTGAATGATATTATGAACTCGACACCACCACAACTACTGAATTAACAGGCTATATTAATTTAAAGTCAAATAACATAGAAGTTAGAAGGCTTACTATGGAAGACCGGATATGTAATAAAAAAAATCATGGTTTAACAAGATATTTTTGACATTTAAAGAAGATGCAGTTTGGAGAACAAAGCTGGAACCGGAAGACTTAAACTGAATTTACAACTGTCTTCTGCACCGGATCCTTGAAATGTCAGGTGAAGAAAACAAGATCTTTCGGTTTACTGAGTAGGCCGACAACGTTCGGTGCAATCAGACAATATTTGAGTGGACACACAAAACTATACTCGATTACTGTAAAATTAACTAAAATGAAAACATGGCAGCAGAGCTGACAGTTAAAGCTGCCAATAAAAGTATTGATGGCTTCTTTATTAGCTCTGCAAGAATTACAGCGGCACGACGGATTCTAAACACAGATGTACAGAGGAATCTCACAAAATTGTCTTAAAAACTGCACATCAAATGTCGACTACAATAATAAATACAGTTAAGTAACATCGAACGTTGATACAGCGTGAAGGCGATGAGCTGTTTATTGTGCAAGCGAAGAGAGCGTCGGACAGCGAATGGCCCATCAGATTCACTACGTGACAGCGTCGCTGAATCCTTCATGAGAGTTTAGTGTAGAACTTTCCGAAGTGAGTATCGCCAAATCGTGTTATTATATCGAAGTGTCCTCACTCTGATTTCCTTTCACAGCAGATATTTATGTAGCTGATCGATTAAAATTCAGTTATTAATATTGCAATACTGCAAATGCGTTATTTTTCTTTACTTGTATTTTGCCAGAAACAGAGGAAGTTGCATTTATCATATGCTTAAAGATAAGGAACAAGACGGGCAGGACGTAAAATTACTTTTGGCACGTGCACAGTGTGTCAAAGTTAAAAAAAAAAAAAAAAATTGGAAAGCACTGGTCTAATGGTTTCGCCACTTGTCACTCATTTGGAAAGGTATGGGTTCGACGAATCCAACGGACGGACTAGAGGAATTCTTGAAGAGGGCTGTAATCATCTCTTCTCTGGTGGATTGATAGTTTTCAGGCCTGGGTTTTTCCAGCCTGTGAATGCACATAATGTACTGGCGCGATAAGGCCTACTGATGCATTGGGAAACAACAAGAATAGTGTCGCAGATCGGATTCACTTTTTGGTCTCCTGGTTTGGAATCATATTTATTGTCATTCCAACAAACTCAGCGAAAGCCTCAGATTCTTTTGTAGCTTTAAATCGGGAAACCAACGCGTCTGTTGATCGAGAACACCCTAGAGGAGTTTCCTTTCCAGTCTGTCCTCCAAAAGGAGTTGGTATATCAACTCCTTGTGTTTTTCACAAACAATCCTTAAAACACGTTGATGGGGGTGATTATCTACAGTTTATAGCTGTAAATAACCTCAAAACCTGAGGTTATTATAAGAATGCTTTACATCTTTATTTTTTTTTAGTGTCTCGCTTGAGGTGGTAAAATAAATGAAAGTAAAGCGAACGTTATAGGCCATGCAAAGAAACAAATGATGGAATTGTACCAGTTTGAAGTAAGATATTTCGAGTTTCATCGTTCCAAATTTATTCGCGCGAAAAAAAAAAAAAAAATCGCCAAGGAAATCCTCGTGCGAATAGTTGAAGAAAATTAAAAGTTAGTAAAGTCTCTACAAATACCATAAGTATAGATAATTTGACTGTGATACGTTTAAATAATCCGTGAATTTGTTTCTCCCTTTCGCGTTCCTGATTAAGGCGTCATAATTTGCTACCCTGACAGTAATGGGCTTACTAGTCTTCCCTTCCAACATGCTCAAGTTAAACAAAGTGAGGTAATTATGCTGCTCGTGACACTCACCCAATATTGTTCACAACTCCTACCTTAAGACGTGTGCGAAGGAGAGGAGAATGAACGAGTGAAAGGATAGCAAAGTAATGAGACTCGGGGCGATTAAAGTTTTTTTTCGTTTTTTCGTGAAAATAAACATTTACGAGATCAGTGCGGAGTATACATTACGAAGTCCGGTAGAAAGAGCGTCTTCCTGCTCAACTAAAAGAGGCGACAGGGCGTGTTAGGAGCAGGCAGTCACAGCACGATATTAATGCCTTTTATATTTGATTATTAATAGTTTCGTGTACTGGATCACGTGCTCACAGGATACGGTTTACTACTGCGGATGTTGTTGGAATAAGAATGGCTCAGCACTTGCAAATGTCCCAGCAGCTCGTTGAGCATCATACCTACAACTTTACTTGATTATGAACATCACTTCAGAACTTTTAGCTTTTCTTAATAATTATTAAAAAATAGTATGGGCTGAAACTCTATAAAAACGTTTAGTATCCTTATTTAATTGTTTACTGTTAAACACGAAAGGTTCCTACCTCTCGATGTTTGTCACTCAAAGAAAAAGTACTGTAGATTGATAATTCTGAAAAGCCATAGAGTAAAATAAATATGAATACTTCCTTTTACTAAATATACCTGAGGAATGGAAGGACGGTCGTTCCAATCCACCTGAAAAGATTTTTTCAGATATTTCTTCCACTCCATGCTGAAGTCGTGCGTTTATTTCCAACGATTCCGATTTTCCTTCTCACAGACAAACAGACCTAAGAGCACACTTCTGAAGTTCAATGCATGTTTTTCTTTGTGTGTATGGATTTTCAAGAAACCCCATGGGGAAACTGGTAAGTCCCCTTCAAATAACAACAAAATGAATTTTTATTTTCCTCTCTTCTTTTTAAAGGAAATCCTTAAATAGAAAAGTTTGAACATCATGTGTTCCATCGAGGAAACGTATTTTATACGATTGAACAATCATCTTTTTTTTTTAAAACTGTACCCTTGAAAGGCTTTTAAAGAAACGTATATTTCTTAAGCATCTGCAAAACATAACAGCAAGCAAGAAACGAGCATATGGCGCTGTAAATATTCGTTAAATACAAAATAAAGTAATGCTATTAGAGTTCCGCTCTTGCCAACTTTTATTTCCACGCGAATGATATGTAGAATACATAAGTAATGGATTTAGCGAAGCAATAAACTGAAGGGGGGTGCCACAATTTTGAATCTCCCATCTTCGACTTCAAACTTTCGTTTCGTATTCTCTCTGTGGGTGAGTTCTAACAAGGAGGAAGGAATATTCGGGAAACGTTGAGTAAGCCTTATCTTAATGTTTTTGTGGTCATTTCAGGTGTATGTATTACACGGTAATCTTTTGCAATCCAGTTCATGATGCCTTTGCTTCTGTTATTCTACATAATAGCACATTTCATAGATTTCCCACTGCCGGTATCAAAATGATGCATCAAATTCAATTCACTGAGATAAGGGTGTCTCGTCATAAACTGTATACGAAGTTCGCGATCTAACGTATTCGAATAAGAGCATAGGGCTTCTCCTGCTACAAAGAGAAGTAACGGGATATTTAAAATGCTATTGGCACATTATCGATTTTTTAAGGGAACAAAACGGTCCCGTAATCGTGTACCTAACGCAGTAATATGTCTCAGATCTGTCGGAATTTGTTTTCTGCGTTAAGGTATCCCAGCAATCCTATATCGTTTTATTGCAATAGGGTTAGCTTAGCCCATTTCTAAAGGGAATGCACATACACAATACGGTTGTTACATGTTTGCATGGAAATTTCCTTCCATTGACTGCTTGGTTGTTCACTTAGATATACATAATGCATTATTTACTCAGTTCGGCAAGCGTTTGCTAATGAGAAGCCAGTAAGCTTCGAAAGGGCTGCCTCTATGGTGTCTACGATTTTTGGATGCATGGCAGAGTCGCCTGTTTAGGTGATGCTGTACAATTTGAAAAGATTAAAAACTGAGGCGGATAATGGTACTTGTCTTTAAGTTGGACACGAGGTCAAGCTTTAGCTCAGACTTCTTGATTTTCTTGAACTGCACTGAAAAAACCTTGAGCTCACGTACCAAGTAGGGAAGGGCCGCCAAAGGCATAGAACACACATGTTTATTTGATGTTCGAAACTGGATGAAAGTACCGACATCTGAAATGAGGCACAAATATTAAGTTGGAAGGCATTTTACTCAAACTTAAGGGCGTGGGAGTAAAAGTATCTTTACAGATCGAGCTGCTGGCATCTTAAAATAATTCTTCAAATAGGCCTCTGAGGTTGGGTATATTCATACTGTGGATTTTAGTGTTTTGCACCAACCTTGCGTAGAAATAAAAACACAAAGGAAACTGGACTTTTAATAACTGTGTTTATAATAAATTATAATAACCTGTATTTACAATAAATTTAACTTTACGATAAACTATACATATAAAATATTAAAATCTGCTACATTATGAACAATAAAATGCATTAAAATATACTAAGTTAAAAGCGATAAAAAAACATAGCTTTCAAAGGCTCCAGCCTTCTTCTTCAGCAGTATTTTCTTATTCTGCAGTACATCTTTAAATATCAGCAGGTTTATGGTACTCATCACGTGTTTCATTCTCACGTGTTCCTACGCAAGGTTGGTGCAAAACACTAAAATCCACAGTATCTTAAAATAATTTTTTCCATTTAAGAAGTGTTCATCTAGAAATTGAATGGTTCGCTGAGAAGCTTTGGTTTTGACCACGACTTCAGAGTTACTTCAAATTCTGAACTAAGTTAGGCAGCCTATCCCGTTCAGAGTAAAAAAAATATCTTTACTTGCACTGATGTAGCCCCTTTTGTTTCGAATTAAGTTGGGAAGCTTTTCTGTTTATATGTGCGCAGCATTTCAGCGATTTTATGAAGGAAGATAAGAATTAATTCATTAAATGAGGGTAACTTGAAGACTTTGAATAATGTTAACTTTATACATTTTGAATTAATTGACCAATAAAATAATAGAATTTTTTTTTGTAGGCATATTAATAAAGACAATTCTGATCAGTTTAAAATTTGGATTTTTTTTTTAGTTTATTAAAAAGGAGAGAAGAAACCAAACAGAGTCAACCTGCTCCCCAAGAAGGAAGCAAACTATGAGATTTTCGAAGACTCATTGTAGTTTTATGACAACGAACTCAAGTGATGAGATTGGGATGGAAATTTCCTTGTGGAATGTAGTACAACGAAATGTGCAAGGACAAAAACACAATTTACGTTTTGTTTATGGTCACCCTTTACACATTTAAACTAGTTTTTCTTAAATCCTATTGGTTAAATAAAATATTCGGAAAAAATGTTTTGATTTATGTGATCGAAATAGCTGTCCTATCCTGTATTGAAAAACAGCGCGTCAAATACTTCGGTGTAGCATTAAAATAAGCTTTTAATGATAAAAAAAATCGATCCATGTACAGACAGGCATTTCATATCAAATAAGTTGTGGTACCATCGAAAGAAAACCTCAATACTGTTTCCGTAAGTTGAAAAGGATGAGTGGATAACGAACTCTTTAATTATTTCCTAGTAATAGAAGATAACTGAAATTATGACATCACTATGGTTTCGGTTTGTAACTTATTATAAATGTTCATAATATTTAATGCCTTAATTAAATTGTGTTTATTAATCGAATTCCAGAGGATATACTCAATATATATTAAAAACTATAAGTATTGCCTAAGAATCAAATTCTAATAAATTTATTTTCAGTAATTATTATTAAAATATTTGTTTTTTCAAAAACCAGAAGGTATATGCTATTCACCTAAAAAAAAAAAAAATCAGAGGATATATGGCGTATACCATCCACTACACGTTGAGACCACTGATCTACACTAATAACATGCTAAGGACCAATACAGATATGATGACCAAAAATCACAGGCCGATTTTGTTCTTTATGTCTAGTGAAAAAAAATATGTGCATATTTGTTTGCTGAACCGAACTTGATTCCATCTATCCCGACAGATCGATAATCAAAAACCTGCTAATAACAACTAACTAATATCATACCAACCCTCAAAGAAAAGCATCTGGATTTGGAAATAGCTTAGAGAGTATCATAATGCAAACATTGTCAAAGGCTGAAACACTCCATCCTATAATACACGTTAAAACTTCTAAAAGGTAAACTCCAAAGTTCCGAACGCTGCCACTCAAGAACAGAGCTGTCAACACATTAATGCTGGATTTACGCAAGGTGTACTATCAGACAACCTATTTACAAATGATAGGACCGGCACAGTATTGAACGTGGACGTTTAATATTAGTGAAATGATGTTAATAAAAAAAAATTGTCCAGTCCTTTAAATTTATTCAAACTATCTAGTTCTGCACATCAGATGGAAATCTGTTCCAACAATCAACTTTTTCTAATTTAAATTTGTCCTCTTATGCGTGTTGTCCACGCAAGGGTAAGGATGCCATCGGCATTTAGTTTACTCAATCCTGCAATCTGTTTTTTTTTTTATTGGAAAAAGGTGGTTTACATGATATACAGCACTTCCTTGTTCTTGATGGAAAATGTCCTTTATATTACAACTCCACCCATGAACGGTCCTAGCAGCCTGCTTCTCAATTCAACTTCGGCTTGTCGAAGTTGGCAGTGCAGAGAGGCTGCTTATTGGGTCCTGAGAATGAAAAAAAAATACCAACGACCATGAAATCAACATCAGCCTTGCAGGAATTGGAAAACATTTCTATTACTGCATATTAACCCTAATCAGTCCACTTATGCGTGATGGGAAAATGACTCCAAATGCTGCAAAGCCAGTTTTTTTACCCCGGTGGTATATAATGCCAATCTCCACAGAACTGCACTTGAAAATAAGTAAGAAACGATGTATAGTAAAACGGCACCTTCAAAACGCCCAAAGGCCGACCATAATTAGGCCTAAGAAATCATGATATACAAACCAAATTTTCGCAACAGTATGTGGTTTTCTGTGACTAAAATTAATTTTCACAGTTGAATTTTGGTTATAGAAGTAAAAGACTACATGGAAGTCCCAATATCCAACGCCTTTCCAAATGTATGAAAGGTTACCAGTGTGGGCCAAGTTGATATTGTGTGTTCGGGCCATGTGAAACTGTATACGTCTTTATGGTTTCCTCTTACCTAATGCTGAACGTGATCACAGTTGTGATCTACGAGCGCGGATCAGAAGCATTTCGTTTGTAATGAGTCACACCTCAATAATAATTTTATGACCCATGTTGGGCCGACTGCTTAAATTTAAAGTTATAATGTAACACTGGTGTGTAGGCTTCAGTATAAAAGTAAGACGAAATTCTAGCTGTAACTCACTTGGAGCGAGCTTCAATTTCGTCAGGAGGAATTCTTAAACCCCTCGTACTTTGAAGCTGAAATTATTCGCGGAAGGAATAATAAACACAATATATTTCAAACAATTTGAACTGGTACTACAGTTCAGTTTGGGACTTCAGATATTTTCGCAGATAAGGTTGTTCTATTAATCTGACAATTCATGATGTATTCAGTAGTAAGAAAAAGTGGGGAGGACATGCTGTATGAAGTAATAAAATTTTGGATATGGCGTTGGATGGATGGGTTTCCTCGGAACAACAGAATGAACATCGCCAGGATTAAAGACAAGCAAGCAGTGATATTCAAGATAGCACTATTTGAAGAATGTAGAGTGCCACGACGATGACTTCTATCATTATTTATTTAAATCAATAATGAGTAATCGCTGCTGATGCTCAGCCTAGTATGACACCTAGTTTGTTAATCTTCTTGGGACCTGTCTTTGGCTGAGCATTAGCAGCAGGATAGTTATGGCTGTTTCTAGATTATGTGGATCTAGTTCCATCTTTATGGGACTAGAGTGGACGTCTTCTACCCCCCCCCCTTATGACAGTGATTGTTTCTAATGGAAGATAACAAAGACGTTATAAGAGGGAAACAATTTAATTGCTAGTAAACAAGAGAAACAATATATACAAATTGTATTGCGGGAAATGTATTACGCTGAATGAATCCTCAAAATTAAATAGTAGACGCGACTCCAAGGCATAATCTATTATCAAGCCGTTTTCTCGAGATCGATATTGACCTCGAACGTCTAGAATCAGTTTGTAGGCTAAAACGGGACTCAGCAGAGAACAGAATTGTTCTCCATTTGTCAGGGTTCCAAGTAACCTGTTCATGGCACCAGTTTCGACGACTGCAGTGGTTTGGGTCAATGGGATACAAACCACTGCCTTCCTTGCGTAGAGTCCACTTGAACTGAGCGTTATTAACAAAGTCCTGTTTCAAATATTTTCGCCTGTAACCGCAGCAATTCCAAGAGACAGCTGATGACAGGACATCGTAGGGCTCCGATATAGCTAGCTCTTCTTGTAATGGTTCCTGTTTCCTGTCCAGTGTTGCCATTTTAGCGGTTTTCCCGCTAGATTTAGCGGAATTGCTCAAGGTTTAGCGGATAAAAATATGAAATAGCGGATAGCGGATTTTTTAGCGGGAAGAGTATAAATGTTTAGCATTTTATGTATTTTGGCAATGTAACATTTATATTAAGAAATATTAAATTAATTGTTCAATTAATTAACAATAAAAATAATTCATAATTGAAATAGTAGGGATATCATATTTCATAGTTTTTTTTTTTTTATAAGGCGAAGAATCGGTTTTATATTATTCTGGATTTCCCTGAGGAGAACCCCAACAATTTTACGTAGTTACGCTCGCGGTCAAACGACCTGATCATTGGGTCATGGCTTTAAATTGTTGAATCAAATCTAAAAATGTGGAAAAAAAATTCTAATGACGCCTTTTTTTGAAACAGCGAAGGAATGGCATTGGATAATTTTTCTTCGTCGTATTTGTTTGGCTTCCAAGAAATGCGATCCGAATTACCGACATCTCTTTCAACGTTTCTAATAACCACAGAGCAATAAGTAATAAGAGTAATAAGTAATAATTATTTCTAATAACCACTGTGTAATAATATCTTAGTATAGTCAGTCCACGTATAGCACGATAGTTGTATTCCTAGAAACCCTCGTGCAATGCAAAATCGTGCGTTTAGTAAATCCACCAGCCGACAAAATCAATTCAAATATTTATAGTGCCATAAACGATGGTGCAGATCCGAAAAAGATAGTGCATTCGTGTCAAACAAGGTGGTTATCCATTGAAGTTGCTATAACAAGAATTTTAGAACAGTATATTGAATTAAAAGCCCATTTTGAAATAACTCGTTTGACCGACAAATGTTATACTGCAGAACTTCTTTATTCAATGTTCAAAGATGAAAGTAATTTAGCATATCTTTTATTTTAAAACCTATCCTATCTGAAGTACAAAGAGTAAACAAATCTTTTGAATCAAATACTGCCGATCCTACATTATTACTACATCAAATTGGTCTTGCCTGACCAATTTGATTGGATACTATGATGTAGTCACAAAAGAACTGGATGCAGGGAATAACTTTGATATTATATATTTGGATCTTAGAAAGGCTTTTGATACTGTTGCACATGGAAGACTGCTGCACAAATTGGAGCAGTGTGGCATTGGAGGCAAATTGCTGCTATGGATAAGGGGATGGTTGAGTGACAGAAGACAGAGAGTGGTAATCAATGGACACTGCTCAACGTGGACTAATGTTATTAGTGGAGTTCCTCAAGGTTCAGTGTTGGGTCCGTTGTTGTTTTCGGTGTTTATGAATGATATTGATGATGGGATATCAAGTTTAATGTCCAAGTTTGCAGATGATACAAAGGTTGGCAGGGTCGTTAAGGACAATACTGACGCTATGCTGCTGCAACAGGATCTGGACAGGTTGAACAGATGGGCTGAGAGGTGGCAAATGAGGTTTAACATCGACAAATGTAAAGTGCTGCATATGGGAAACAGTAACCCCAGAGCAACGTATCAACTCTGCGGTACTACACTGACAGTGGTGGAGAATGAAAAGGACCTGGGGGTAATTGTGCAGGCAGATATGAAGTTCTCTGAGCAGTGCAGACGAGCTGCAAGAGTAGCTCATGGTGTCTTATCAATGATATACAGGAATTTTTCTAGCAGGGATAAGGAGGTGATTATTCCCTTGTATAAGGCAATGGTAAGGCCACATCTTGAGTACTGTATACAGGTCTGGAGGCCTCATTTCAAGAAGGATGTAGAGCTGCTGGAACGGGTACAGAGAAGGGCAACAAGATTAGTAAATGGAACAAAGGGTTGCTCTTACGAAGAAAGGCTTAAGTTTTGCAAATTACAGAGTCTGGAGACTAGGCACCGGCGAGGTGATCTGATAGAGGTGTATAAGGCTTTGAATGGTTTGAGCATGCTCAATGCCAATGGGATTCTTCATCTTTCTCAGAATAATCACCTCAGAGGGCATAAATTCAAATTGAGGAAGGACGGATGTCGGATAGATGTGCGGAAATTTGCCTTTGGCCAGCGGGTGGTTGGTTGGTGGAACCGACTTCCATCACTGGTTGTTGAAGTTGATAGCCTAAACAAATTTAAAGCTCAACTGGACAGGTATTTCGAACGAACGGAGGGGTGAAATGGGAGTGGGTTTTTTTTTTTTTTTTGTTTTTTTTGGCTGATGCTGAATAAGCTTGCTTTCTTGCATCATATGCCTCTGCTAATGCTAATGCTAATGCTAATACTACATGATTTAAACATGCTATTGTCGATGATTGCCAATCAAATGTTTTTACCAAATACACATATTGAAAAGATAGAAGAGGACATTAATAATTATTTAGACCCTAAGCCATATTTAGGTTACCAATTTGAAATAAAAATAAATGAATTAATAATGAATAAACTTATCACAACAACAGATGAAATGGCAATAAGAGAGAGATGCCGTAATTTCTTGATTGATTTGTATCAACAATTAAAACAACGCCTTCCGGACAACATAAAAGAATTAGAAAAAATGTCATTAATCTCAGTTAACAATATGTTAAAGCAACAAAAAGAAACACTGATAAATTTATTACAAAATTTAAAATTGTCTGAAGTAGAAATTGAAAAAAAATGAGCAACAGTATATAAACATTACTCTCGTTAAATGGGAAAACATCAACAATACAATGAAGTTTTGGTCAGAAGTTTCGAAATATCGAGATGCAAGCGGTAAAAATCCATTTAAAGAAATTAGCGAATTTGCATTGGGTATTTTAATTTTGCCATTATCCAATGCAGATGTGGAAAGAATATTCAGCAACTTAAATCTAGTAAAAAACAAAACACGCAACAGAATGAGTGTTGGCACGGTTAATGCAATCTTATCAGTACGATACGGGCTCAAAAGAGTTGAAAAGTGTTGTAAAAATTATGTTTTACCTGAAGAAGTGCTTCGCAAAATAGGTCCACAAGAAGCATATGATGAGGCTGTTTGAATTTCGAAATTTAGATTTTTAGATATTGATTTTATATTAAAAACAGAAAAATAAATAACTATTTATATATACTATTTGTTTGTTTGTTTTTATTCACTACAAAGTACAAACAAATGAAAATTTAAAAAATTTGGCGGGTCAAGTGCTAAAAATAGCGGATTTTGAGTATGCGGCTAGCGGGAAATATTATTAAGAGTTGGCAACACTGTTCCTGTCTCAGCCCCCATAGTGCTGAGACGACACTGTGTGACAGAAAGCCAACGTGCCGCCATCTCTTGGACTGCTCCGCTTCAAGTCGTTCAACAGTCGCCATCTCAAAGAATTATCAAAACGACGACGACTTGCCATCCTGGAGATTTGGCTATCCCACTGAGCATGCCAAAAAACTTGAATGTAGTGATGTTGCCGCAATCTGTATTTTTATAGGTATGAATAATTTGCGGCTCTGAAAGGTTTTAGATCGATTTCTATTAGATAATCGGAATTTGCATGCGTATTATATCCAACGTTCATGAAAACATTTTGTTCTGTTAATTTTTTCGAGTATTGTATATCTTGAAAAAACAGATTTCATGCGTGTTTTCTCTACTCCCGGTATACGTGATGACATAAGGACGTACACGTTTCTTCCACCCCCCCACCCTCTAATTTTACTTTGAACCTATTGACATATAATTTGAATGAAACGATATAAATAAGAAGAATGCCACTGGAAATTCAGCGATCAAATGAAGTAACCACTGAACATTAAATTGGAACTTTATTTTTTAAAATGTGTGCTGGTGAATGCTAGGAGTTACTGCCACAGTTATAAGTTTAGTAATCTTTATTTAAAAAAAAAACATATATACAAGGGAGCACTTTAAATTTTACCCAGCTGTTCGCCGGGTTCGGTCAACTTGGTTTACTGAATTCCAAGAAGTACACAGGGTTTCTCAGTGCCAAATGCTTAAACATCTCGTAACGGTTAAAAAGATGAAGGTTGTATTGTTCTACTAATTGAAGCAACCTTTAAGAATCCTTGTATTTATTTATTTACCTAACTCATTACAGATTTCTACCGAAATTCTGTAATGCGTTATGTAAATATTCAAGTATTCTATCTCTTTACGGAAGTTTAAGTTGATAGAATATTTGAAGGGACACTGAGACAGTGCTTCTGATGCAGATGTGAGAAGATTAGAATACCACATATACTTACACTTGAAAAATACATAAGACAGGGCACTTTGAGGTGTCATTCATGTGCTACGTATTAAAAAGAAATACAAGGGATGGGTGCTAACGCAGAGATAAATCAGTAAAAGACGAATAGAGATAACAGATTTTCCTGCAACAACGGATGGGTACTAATCAACCTTGTTGAATCGTCACTTGCAGTTCCCCAAAAGACTGGCAAGGCATTCTGTACTATACATAGATCTATTTCTTGTCCTCTCTCTCTCCCTGGAACTGAGTGGACTTCCTGAGTTACAGAGATTATTTTCAGTTTCTGCAAGAATTTGCTCATTGGAGATGCCCTCTCTCTCTCAACTAAGAGGTATTTCCTTGCCTTCTCAGTGAAGACTCTTCCTGATAATGCTGGCCCCTTCGAGGTGGGATTTTTGTAACCTCCTTAGTTACGGGATCTGGCACTCACAGATTTAGTCTACACTTTCTTGTGAGTTTGGGACTTTATTCATCCTGTCTACTTGGTAATGGATAGGCGGAACAAGATCTGTGACTACCAACAATCCCGTGCCTCAGGGAGCTCCTCCCATCTATTTGACCATAGGAGCTTATTCATCCTATCCACACAGTTTCTGCTCGTCTCCTCACAGGCAGGGATGGCTACTGGGAATCAGCCTTTCAAGTTGCAAGCAGGCCAGAAACAACTCTAAACAATACACACGCACGCTGAACAAACTAACGGCGGAATTGTGCTTGTGCAGTTGAGCTGTAGATGAGGAGCGAGCCGTTCAACATCAGATGCAATACACCTCCAACTTTAACAGCTCTCCTGACAATGATTCTCACTCAGGTTATATAAATTAGCGATTATGTGCTCTCCTTTTAAGTTAATTTTCTGTGATAGAGGCCCCACAGTCCAATCTCATAATGAACTGATAATGGCATTTCCTCAAAATCAACCACCTCGGATTGATTATTCCGAGTGAATTATTCCGGAATAATTCACGGGGGTCGGACCCATAAATCTTCTTCCTGAGATTGACTAAGTAGCCGCAAATTAGTCATGTGCTTAATCGCTTTGAGTGACCATGGTTCAAGCCTACATGACTATTAAATACGGTATCGTTCTTGTACCTCTCTACCTTGTGAACTTTTTTGATCATGTGTTCAGAGTATAAATATTTTATTTTCACACCGCAAAACAAAGCGCGGTCTTTAAGATCTGGTGAGGGACAAATGAAGAAGAGAAAACAAAGTTTTCTCTTTTCAGGAAAGAGTCGTTAAAGGAAAACCCATTCATTCAAGATTGCGGTACAGTTACATGAATTTTGTTTCAACTAAGCGAAGTTTTTATGGAATTAAAATGAGGACTTCCACAGAGATTTATTTAAGATGGTCCTTTAATCAATTTCGAAGGGAACTTGTTTCTTTATACGCCTTCATAACCATGAAATCAGAGGAGTTTACAATTAATTTTTTTTCAGCAATTGAATATAATCGTTAATCATAATTAGCAGTCACGTGAACTTGAACAATGGCCCACTGAAACGGACGGCATTACTACTCTCTCGCGTTGACCACTCGATTATATCGAGCCGAAAATAAATTTTCTTTTGATACTCCGGGGCGGACACATGAAGTCAGAAGAATTCACAAGACAGACAGATAAAAGCATATTTAGAACAGTTAAAACTGCTTTAATAAACTTCTATACTAAGACGAGAAACCTGTAGTGTACATAAGTGTTCTAGGTAGAACTATTCTTAACGCAGAAATCGTGCAATAAGACTTCAGTATGTCCTTTTGATAGCTGTGCATTTCATATAGCAATATCACCAAACCAAGACATTTTATATGGGCCTTCAGATGGCAGAAGTGAGTAAGAAACGCAACCAGATATCTTTCATTAAACATAGAAAATGTCAATGAACTCTGGCGCAAAACAGTTTCTGTGATTTTGATATGAATGGACACCCTCAAAGACCACATCTTAGAAACTGACAGATGACGAGTCCAGTTTGCATGGCCAGAACTGTAATAATGTGTGTGGAGGGGAGGGACAAGTGTATCCATGGATTCCAGAAAAAGCGGATGCATTTCTTGTTCTAATAATGTAGACAACATGAGAAATATTCAGTGTTTGTCTGTTAGCATTTTCGAAGTATAAGTTGCATTTTGTTTATTTCAAGTGCAAGGATTAAATGGTGCAAAATTTTGAAACTGTCCCAACCACGTACTTTCCTCATTGCCAAAAAGCGCAAAGTTCGGCTTTGTACCAAACATTCCGCCCGGCAACGTTGGGATGTAAATGTACAAATTATCTTAATGAGATCCAACCTATTTTACTGCCTAAGATTTCTTATATATTCTCTCTCTCATCACAGAAAACACATCAGTTAAAGTAACTGATTCTCTTCAGAGATTTATAAACGTCAATAGTGTGGCCATTTGCCTAGTTGTAGGCCATAACATTCTAAGCCGTTAGAATTACCACTCCTCAGCAATCTGGTTGTCCTCTGAACCATTCCCAGGAGTTTATTAATATTTCTTTTAACTGCGGCCCCCAGACCTAGAAACAATATCCGAAATGCAAACTCATCATCGGGTTGTACAGATAAATAATGACTACATTGATCTCTCTATTCGTTAAAAGTCTGATAAATCACTGGTGGATGGGACGCCATGTGCCTTCCTGACTGCCGGTTTGCGCTAAAATTAAATAAAAAAAAAAAAAAAAAATTCTCTTTATACTGCTGAATGACCATAAATTCAGAGTTCAGAAGATGGAGAGAATGCAAGGATTTAGCAGTCACGCAGTTCTGAATTATTGTCAGCTAAAACACGCATACAAAAGTGTCCCTCGCCTTTTGACTGCTCAGCTATGGCAGCTGTTAATTGTAAGCTTCCTGCGTGATTGCCGTAGCTCCTAAATTTTTTCGCGCCCTGAAGAGACTTCGGGGTGACAGTAATCAGGTAACCTTTATCCACTTCAAAACTTCAGTAAGGAATCTCGAATTCCATTTGCTTTTTGAGCCTTGCGCAACGAAAAGGGAAACTATTGATTGCCGGTGGTGATGTGTAGCTTATGGGCTGCCGTTATCCCATGAAAATCAGTTGTGAAGCTTCGTACAAAGTGTGGTCATAGGGACCTCAACTCCCAAACCGATATTCACGCTTTAAACACTCTTCATTGGTATTTTCCAGGTTTGTCTAATGAGGTTGTTGTACTATCCCTTGCATTCCCTCTGGTCATAACAAGTGAGCTTTTGTGGTCTTACTGTGCATTGCTGGATATTGGTGGTACAATTACAGGCCATCAGCAGTGTGACAACTGACAGTCAGCTGGGCTGTACGTGCCATGACAAGAACAACTTATGTATGGATCCTAACTCCATCCTTATATACCGGGCTAAGGTCCGATAGATTATGAAAACATGGGTGTCCGGATACACTTTTTTTTTGGTGGAAAGTGGCCTAAACTGACCACAATATTAATAGAAAGAAAGATGAACCAATAGAAAGAGGGGAGAAAGAAAGCACAACATTAGTTAAAAGTACCTTCATTACAATCCAGGACACGTTCATATTAGACCCTTGTAGAATGTCATACAGGTCGAATTAGAAAAGAACAGCAAGTGGCCAACAAAGGAACCAGATCTTGCATAACAAACCAGAACGAACTGTATTTTAACTTCTTGCAGTTTGCGATCACGCATTATCTGATGGTGACGTTACAGGGAGAGTAAACATGAGACGTCCTTTCTAGTAGATGCAACTGCCGTCCATGGCAGGAAGTGCATAGCGTTCTCTCGCACAGTAGAAGGACCCATATTCTTCCGAGATGCAGCTTTCGCTTCTTGGTGAGCAGCGTACAAAGAAGGGCAGAGCGACTTCGGATATTAAGTTTTTCTCTACAGATACCTTAGTTTTCTCAGACCTCAGAATACAGAAAGCAGACGTTTCTTGAACATTCAGTTCAACCCTTTCTAGGTGCAATGAAGCACGAAGGAACTACTGTGGAGAAGATGAATAACAACATCTGGAATAACAACACAATTATAATTAGGTGCGTTATATGTGGCACTTTTTGTTTACCACTTTATTTTTCGCCGAGACTTCTTTCCTGTTTTCTGAATTGCAGCGTCCACATAATGGAAAGAAAACCGATGAAATTTGTACAATTAATCCACTACAGACAGGAGAGAAATGTTAAATACAGCGTAAGAGATTATTTTGTAAGTAAACAGACAATGCTATAAAAGTTAGTTTAATTATCGGCCCTGTAATTTGTAAGAATATAAGAGCTATTATGTCAGCTTGGCTGCTTCTTTCTGCTTGTGGATATATTCATTTTTAAAGAATAAGATGGGTTAACTGCAAGAGAAAGTTCTTTCCAATACACTAATATTCAACAATGTTTTTCATAGCACTTTATATACTTTACCTCGCGTGCGAGAGAGGGCGCCACAGAGATGAAAAGTTCTTTTGTTTTACTAATTCGAAACGAATTTAAGTTCTTTATCGATCGAATCAGTAATTTCGAAATGCCGAAAAGTGTCTTGGAACAACACAATTTCAGGAATATTTTGCAACGCGCTTCTTTAATAAACGTCCCATAAATAAATATCAAGGTTCAACGCTAATGATATTTTGTTTCCAACAACGAAATTGTTTTAAGTTACAGTAGCGCATTGAAACTTCTCGCTGTACATTTTTTGAAGAAAATAAGTTATAATTTTTAAAAATTCCCCCTTTTTTTGGAGCGTAACGCTTACGTATAAATGCTCTCGATATAAAGCTATTTTTAAGAAATAAATATATTTCAAAAGTGGTCGTTCTTAATTTATTCGAATATGCATTTTATTTTACAATTTAAAACACATTTGCCATCAGATAAAACGCGGCTACCGAGCACTGGTGATTTAGAGAAAAATATAAAACAGAAAGTTAGTTTTGGAGATGTTATGAAATTTGGTGAACTTGAGAAAAAACAAAACGTTGTTTTGTGATGAATCCAGTTATGATAAACAAATTTTTACCTTTTAACTCATTATCGAGATATTTTCGAATGGCTATCAAGCAAAATCAGTTGACCAAATGGTTCATTTCTTCTTGAAAACCCATTTATAGTACGAGAGGAGGATCACGCTTTAACATCCAGCACCTAATTTAATAACCAATTCTCCTTCTATTTGTAAAATTGACCTTATATTCACTGGAAGCTTCCGGACAGTACGGGGGGGGGGGGCGTTCTCCATTTGCCACTCATTTGGAAAGGTGTGGGTCCAGCTGCCATTGAGGATTTCTTAAAGGCATCTTCATTCGGGACTACAGATAGCCGATCTCAGGAGGAGGTGGTCCCTCCCATGAATTGGTTGGTTGGATTGAAGGTTCTCACAAGGAATAGGCAACCGGGGTCAAATTTGTGTCTAACATTAATTCAAAGCTTGAGAACTATTGGATTTGTTCATATAAGTGAATTTGCTTTAAAAAACTAAACAAGATTAGCTGCATTCCCAGAAAATGTTCACTTCCAGTGAATTATGCTGTATTAATAGGGATGTAAAAATTGAGTCGAGTAGCCTGACTGGGGAATTCTGTCTGAGGATTGTTGCACAGTGAGTATAGTGAATAAAAGCAGTGCAAGGTGGGCCCTCACTTGCCAAACGTATCTGAAATGGGTGAACACACCAACACGTACCTTCGTAAAGGAAACTTCATCAGTGCAACCAGAAACTGGAATGCCAGAGGTTTGGTGTTGGATATTGGCCAGCACATTCTTTCCGTGTAATGGGTTTGTAGTCCACGTTCAGGACTAAGCAGACGAGCAAAGGGAGTCCGTGGATTTCTGGCTACTCTACCTGCCTTATCATTTCTCAGGACTCCGACAAAATCTAATTACTCGTTCGTGTTCCATGACAAGTACCAGCTATGATTCGATTTATTTCAGAATAGTCATCTCAATCTGATGATATTTCAGTAATCCTTCAGTTTTTTCCGGTCATTTTTAAAATTCTTCTTTGAGATTTTATTAAAATCCATGTTAAAAAAAAACAGCTGTTCTTTCTCTTAAACTCATCAATAAACACAAAAAAAGGTATGAACCGTAATGCTGGAATACATTACAACGCTGATGAACGAACTATACGCGTTGTGTTAAAAATACGGACACATTAACTGAATTTGTCGGAGTTTCGTTAGTATACCTTTAATTATTTTTTTTTTAAATATGAATAATTAATTAATAAATTTTGATTATACCTCGGAAAGGCCACACATGTTCAGAGGGGTTTAGTAGAGAGTGAATACGAATAACATCACCGTATTTAGTAGCCACGTGAACTACACTACTTGTTCTGTTCATTTTTTCGAGCAGTGTAGAACCACGGCAAACTTAAACGTATTGTACTCTCGGGTTTGACCACTTGGCTGTGGCTTTTAACGGAATTTACGCTTTTGGAACATCTACGAGTTTTCTTTTCATTTTGCAAGTTATCTGGGATCTACTAAAAAATTTATCCGCAAACATTTATTTCACGACTACACCGGATAATCGGGAGTCTACCGTATCTTTATCTGCTTTAATTAAATCAAATTAAGAAAATTCTGGACGAAATGCTTTAAAAAAATTCTCCTCTCCTGCAATCCTTGATATATTCTCTGAAGGAATATCCTAATAACAATCCGCCTATAACCCTCTCCATGAATGCTTGTGTATGTATAAACTACACAAGTTGCAGCATCTCGGGGTTACAATATTCTTTTTGGACATTGTTAAAATACAAGATTAATCACGAGATTTTCTTTCTTTAAAAATTAGAAACTTATGATGCCAAAGGTCCAAATAGAAATCCTCCTCAGCCGCGAAATATTGCAAAGGTACAACTGTCTCAGTAATGTTTGTTTACCACTCTATATGTGCTCGATTCTTAAAGCATCAGGATCCATTGTTTTTCTTATGAGACAATACCAAATCTTCTTAGATCTAAAAACTGGGGTGAATACAGTGTACGTGATTGACAAAGATTCTGTTGGATAATTTTATATCTGAAATAATTCTTCTGTCAGACAATGTCTGTATACCAAAATGATTGCAAGTTGATGACACTCTGCTCCTTGATAAACGATATTGGCATTCTGTCAGAGGAATGAAATTGTTTTTTACGTATCGCACTAAGTTAATTTGATAGTTTACACGCGATATTAAAGTTTAATTTAGGGATGCTAAAACTGGTCGATTCCAGCTTTCTAGAATTTGTAGTTTCAGAGAAACACGCCAACTCAGTTATTATTATTATTATTATTTTTTTTTTTGAAGTCAAGAATACTCATAAGAAGTAATCGAGTTTGACATTTGTAAAATACACTCCGTATTTTACAAACAATTGCCCGACTTGATTCTTGAGTTTCACCTGAGGCAGATCCTAGGAAATGCGGTAGAGCACCAAGTATTGGTAATTGGGGGAGGGGGATAGAACGCAGGTAATTGAAAAACACGTTTAATCCAAATAATATTATTTTATTTGGGTTGTCATATAAAAAGAAAATAACGGAGAACACGCCCCCATTCCAAAACACCTAAAAAAACGAAATAAATATTTTTCAAAAAATGACACGTTGTCACAAAGTCTGTAATACTCTTAATTATGGCTTTATAATAATTGCTGAAAAATCCATAATATCTGGAAGTACAGTTAATCCAATCTCGCGAATAACGGAGTCCCGGGTAATTTGCATTCTACAGTACATACTTAATGATCCAGTTATAGGTAGCTGCTGCTTGTAAATCGTAAAATATCGAGGAACTTCTTGCTAGTACCATTGTAGCCACAGATAAAGTGCCATGAGCGATGCAGATGAAGCGAATTTGGCAGGTTGTATATAATTACAATTTAAAATAGTATATAAAAACAAAATGAATAAATGAAATTATGGTGTATGTAGAATATGTTGACGTATTCGACACGCACCACAAATAAAAAAAATATAAGTATTTATTATCGTTTTGTATACAGAATATAACTATAATTCCGCTATCTAAATAAGGATATTTCGTTGATAAATTGATTTTAATAATACAAATTCGAGTCCAGCGCACTACGACTGCTATTTGATGCCCCAAGTAACCAACCCCTGAACATCTATCCATCCAACTTAATCGATGTATGGTCATTCTGGTTTAGAAGTGCGTGTTTTCGACTAGAAAATATTGCGCTTTGCAAGGAGGTTGGGATATTTCCAGTGATTTATCTCGATAGACTTTAAACATCAGCAGAGTTCTCTAAATCATAGTTCAAAGGACTCTGTTGATGATGCCCTTCAAAGTTTTAATAAGCGTGAAGAAATAAAACTTATCGGGAACAGGTAAGCTTTATTCCTTTTCCGTGTTCTTGATATGTTCGAAGCATATCGGGCCCCTATCTGGGTAAACCGCAATGTCAGATAAAGAACATATTATCGCCAGTTAAGCTTTGACAGCAATTCCTCTAAAACGGAACTCAATCTAGTTTACATTTTCCACAAGTAAATCAGGCGGATACCATACCTAATGAAAAAAGACGTCGTTGTAGTTATATATTGGTGTTTTCGGACGAAATGAAGTGACTGAAATTTATTTACACGCTGAAATGGTAGATTCGTTGAACAGAGGAGTGGTTATGCCTCAAAAACTGAGATTCACCACACTTGGAAATCAGGATTTGGACTGCTCCCAATTATGAGTTTTGTTGCCTTTTATCGTACACACCGAAGTCATTTAAAGAAAATACCGCCTATAATTTTACAAATATCTCCATTAAGTACTTCGTGAGGCTTTAATTAACTTCGAAACATCAGTAAAATTTCGAGCTTCGAGAAAAGAATTTCCAAAGGCCTAAGAAGTTTACTTGAAATGTGTACACGCAGTTCATATTCCACGTGATACAATACTGAGATGCGCATGAAGTTGGCACATGCAGATAAGCATTATTCTACACAATTACGGAGCTGTCACTCACTAAGTGGCTTGATTGGAAGAGTCATTCCTCGAAGACACTGTGCCAGTTACAGAAGGACATCTGCTTATGCAGAAAGTTAGTCCACTAAACTTTAGAAACTCCTCTAAAATTTAGTCAAGTAGGATCTTAAAACTTCCTTGAAGTGTCAGGTAAGAGACAGGTGTATTCCTGCAGAAAATCCAAAACAGTATCTGTGTTCCGCTTCAAGCCACAGGATAATGAGGATTCGACAGTGTTTCTCAAACCGCTCTTCCTCCCCTTCCCCTAGCTCCCCCCTCTTTGTGAACTGCGGCGTCGAATGATCCGGTGAGGGCACATACACGGAAACTATTTCCTCCTCAAAGTAGTTAGAAGTTCGACTGGCATTCACCAATATCTCTTACAGTAAGCAAGGAACTGTTATGTGTTAAGACGGGCCAGAATCTACAATCAATCGGTTAAAGCAGGAACGCACAGATTTTACGGCAAAATCATATCCCGGCGGATCGCAAGCTCTTCACCAGTGAAGAGTCTGCTAAGTCCCGTCTGAAGATTCGCATTCACTGCACGACACACTGTAAGCGTCTTCGCCAGGCATGCCATTAGCTTGCATTTTTATTTTCTCTTTCTGTTCGTGTCTGCATCGTGTAATGAACGCACCAAATAAGGACTGAATGACAGCAACAACTACTTCTGTTGCATAAAGACTTACGCTACATAGTTTCTATAAATGAGATCACGGGCGTAGCCAGCTTTGCTTTCCGGCACAAAACCTTACTTTAATTTTGCTCGATGTTAGTCGGTTACTGAGTATTTTCACAAAATGAAGCCATCTTTGATTCAGATTAAAGTTTTTAAGATAGAGGAAGGGTGGGCGGGCATTTAGTTAAGAATTACTGTAATTATTATTTCAAACAAATCTTAATTTTTTCCCCTTTTTTTTATATATTTTTAAAATCTTTTAAACGAAGCCAGAACCAGAGTTTAGCTGGTTCTGGCTTCGTTTACTTTGATGGCCGCTTATAGCACTGGTTATCTCACACGCCTTTTTATGCATCAAGATACATTCTTGCGCCAAATCCCTGGATCCGGATATTTTCCACCAGTAAACATGGAAGCTTTTTCTTAGGCGCATTCTCACACTTATGATCTTGAGAGAAACAAAATACAGTAACAGTAGGAAGATTCCTTATATGTATGTCAGCAAATACTTCGAACGATACTTACAATTCTTTCTATCATCAAGCAACTATGGAGGGTATACTGGATGAAGTTATCGTATATTCAACTATATGCATTAATAGTTACGCATCTACTACAAGATGTATTAACAATTGAAGTGTACCCACATCAAATAAAATTATTGAATCCCCGAAGGTCTTCCAGACTAGTTTCCCTTACATTAACAAGCTCTTGTCAGATTGTGAATGTTAAGATATACAAACTCTCAGTTAAAATATGGCATTTTAAAGACAGGTCGCTTTATACTGCCTCCGTAGCCGAGTGGGCAGGAGCGGGAGTGCAGTAGCACACGCTCTTCGAGTAGACCGGGGTTCAAGCCCCTGACTGCTGAATACGGTCGATCTGCCAACCCGCACTGGACCAGCGTGGCAGATTATGGTCCATTTCCCTCAGCATGAATTGTTGAGGAGGCTTCCACCCTGCAGTGGGTTGATAATGGCTGCACTTTACTTTTTTTTTTTTTATACTGTACATCGTTTATTTTCTATCACGCTACCCTTGATCCTTTGATCCTTTGAATTTTTATTAAAAATGTTAGCTTTGCAACAAACAGATATTCATCAATTAGACCTGGCTAGCTTTTAGAACATTGCCCTTTATAGTAACTGCTTATACTGAAGTTGCAAGTTTCTGTGGTATTATTTCCACTGAAAATAATTCCAGCCAAATAGGTGGCGTGGATATTGCTTTTCTGTATATTTTAGACACCCAGGCAATCTTCTTGGGGGATGAGTGCATTATTAACGCTGATAATTGTTGGAGATGTTGGATAGTTTGGAACAGAGTGGTCTATCTTCCCGATTATACATCATCCATAACATTACACATGAAATGGCAATAAAAGCACTTGAAGCTACATATGATATAAAATAGATTATATTTTATATTTTTAATACACAGCTTCTACACTTTTCGGCAACTCTTATTTGGGATCTCTATCGTCAAATGAGGTCTCATTCTGGGATCTGTATTCAATGGGCTGGTTGGGCATTGATGGGATACCTGATCAGCCAGAGATTAAGTAGCATTAATTACAGAACGCAGGTTGTGGTACATAATGAAAACAAACAGAATCTCATCTCGCTTTATTCTGTAAAAAAAGTATCAGGTATTGGTAGTTTAGAACTATCGGAACTCATTGATTGGTAATATTATTACTTGAGAGATCAAAGGAACTTGCATCGTTTTTATACTGAATATTTGTACTACGCAGTTTCGTCTGGACTAAAAATTAGTATAAATCCTGTAATTTATTTCAATACAGAATTGTAATATTGCATTTCAAGCAACATATACTCAAATATTTCGCTGGAATGATGAATTTATAAGTCTCCTGATGCGTCCACTCTAAGACTGCAAATCAGCATACTTCTCAATTTAATTACTCAGTGAAACAAATCAAATCTTTTTTTTTTTTTAAATTTGTATAGCAATGAAATGTCAAGCATCGAAAGATATCTCTTGCCTAATATGGACAGCTTGGGCATGATTATATCTTAAACTGGACTTAACCGAATTTGAATTCACTCTTAACGCCTTCTCAGAGGGATTATTATTATTTACTTCAGATAAAGGGAAGGGGGGGAAGAGTCTTCTATTACGCTCAATTGGTTGTCCTCAAGGTTGTACACGTGTAATTTTTTCAAGTTATTCGCACAGTCAAATCTACAATGCAACACCCAACACAGACAAGAATTTCACAATAAAAGGTGTGCTGAATGGCGCTGTTTCCATCAAGACATTTCGGTCCCACCTCGTGTATTTCTATACAATTACAGATGGATATTGGAATGTATACCTACATGCCTTCTATGAAGTTTCCATTATCAGTTTCGTAATGGCTGAGTTCACCCCTTCTCCAGAAATCCGAAGCATTTTTTTTGGAATTTCCACAGACTGGAGTTTTTACCTTCGCTTACCCACGGACATCATCACCATCTCTTTCCTCTTTATGTTTCTTTTTTGACCAAAACTGTTCCAAGCACTAAGCAGTCTGGTGCCGTGCTTAAATTGAAATCCTCTGGGAGATCAAAAGGGATTGACTAGTCGTCTTCCTTAATTCAAATGATTATGTTGCTTCATATTTCTGATTAAGCGCGAATTGAATTTACCATTTGATTTATTCGCAATCCTTTTAGATAATTTGGTAGCTGTAGACATATCAATAATATAAGCACCAATACTGGACAAAAACAGATTAAATATAAACGACGAACAAATATGGGTGATTGATTTGCTCATTTAACGTTGACCATCCTCGCTATCTATTGGAGTTAAATCACCTTCGAGATCTGTCCGTTACTCCGCGTTTGGGTGTCATCATCTCGTACGTTATGAGGCCAGAATGTACTGATTTATTTGCTAAATATTGATCCGCAGCTGCTGCTCTCCAAGACCGACGAGGTGTCAAGCAAAGGCACTTCTGTGAAATATGGAAGAGCATTGAAAGAATCAGTGTCTTATCTGCCTCAGTGCTGATATTTAGAAGAAATTATTATTGCGTGCTGTTCCTGAAGAAAGTCCCATCCCCATAAAAACGAAGTGACTAACACAGTCAAGGCTTATTCGGAGATGATGTATGAAAGAGCTTCCAGTCGCAGTGTAAAGATGCGCGCTGTAAATCATTAAGAGTTCTTTGGAAGGCGAAGAAAACCTAAAGAATGCCGATGGTTTGGGAGGGTGTGACGAACAGTTTAATGCTATTGTGTAATGTCTTATTAGCCCCTTAGCAGAGGAGAAGAAAGATCGCGCGCACTTTGCAAACAAAACTCCCCGTAAGCAACAATTTCATGCGCAGAATGACAAGATGTGTTGGAGGGGATGTACTTGTCGCTCGTGACACTTAGTGCTTATGGGGGGAGATCGGGGGTAGCTATCATAAGCGGGCTGAGTTGTGAAAATTTCCGCAGAGAGTGACGGCCTATTACTGCATCCTAATGGAGAGATGATAGGCGGGAGGACGTAGTGAAGCGAGCAATCATCGGTCATGCTCCACTGGTAGCATGATGAGCGGGTGTGTGGTCTGCGGGAGGGAATAATTGCGAGAAAATGCGTCAGAGAAGGACATTTTCCTGCCCGACAGCGGTCTATTCTAATGATACATGGCGAGCCTTGTCTGCGGCGACATGTCACTCTGTCTCAGACACACGGAGCCGCGCCAGCCGATACTTTCCTCTCCATTCAATCTACACCGAGAGCGCCTCCGAGGTGGGTGTGCATATTTGTCATCGTCCTTCGTAGCCGGCGAAAGGTGTATCGATGCCGGTTTTTATTTATTCGGTAGTATTCAGCTGTCGGTGGCCATCACGGAGTTTTGTGAACTATTAGAAGTCCGCGGTCCCCTGGGTGACATCCGATCGGAAGTAGGCAAGGTTAAGAGAAATTTCGATTCCTATTACACCGGTGCTGAAATAATGGATTTGGCAGTGGCGGCGCAACCCTCCTGAGGTTCGGTTCGATGAGCAGGTTTTGATGTCCGGCGACCAAGGGATGGCTTGCGTTTTGTGTGCGGAAATTCGTGCGACGTTGCTGTAGTTGTCACGGGAGGTGTAGGCAGATTTATGGCTGTCATCTATTGAGAAACGGTAGAAACTCCGGACCGCTATAAAGTCATAAATCTCAGATAAGAAGAACCTAATTGAGGAATACAAGCAAGACAAGGCCGTATATCATGGAGATATATGTTGCGATGCGCACTGACAGAGTCTCCTCTATAACGGCTACTCGCAGAGCCACATGGGCGCCTATACGACTCTATTTGGATAAAAAGGTCTGTTTTCTATTGCATCTGCAGTCTAGATAAGCCCCCTAAATATGGAATCAAAGCGGGGGATATCTTGAGGGATGATTTCCGTCACTGCCTATCAAACCACCTATCTGGAGGGTAATTTAAGCCGAAATATGTATCGAATACAGAATTCACCGTACGCGTATTAAGTTAATGTCTTCCATCATAACAGTTGATCAGAGGATGGAGATGCGTTCTGTATATATTCGCGCCGATCGAACTGTTTTAGTTCATCAGCTGGTACGAAAACATTACGGAGCCGATGCTCCTCAGCGGCTGGGAAGATGAGTGAAGTAATTAATGCAGCCAGCCATCGCCACCGAGAACACGAAATGGTGGTAGTTTAGCGTTCATGCGCTTCTGTTGCAAGGCACCAATGGCGTCCCTTTCTTGACAGCGTAGGACGAAAGCACACAGGCGAGTGACCAACATCCTCGGTCAGGAAGTTGACTGAGTTCGTAACGTCAACCTCTGCTGACGGAAACCGCTTTCTTTTTTTTTATTTTATTACAAGCACAAGCGTTTCATGGCTTTTTGAAACAAGTGTTCATTAAATTTGTGTTAATCCGAACCAGTCTAGTTTGTGATAGCAATTAAAACTGCAAATCAACGATGTTTGTGCTAAATAAATGCCAATCCTATAGTTCATCTATCATCCAATTTTCAAAATCTAAATACATTTTAAGTCTCAAATAAAAACAAAAAAATTCTTGGAAAACAGGTTCTGATTTCTAATAAACCCCAAGCTCTTTGGTTTCAGTGCAGAAACATGCAATCGAAAGCTACTGTTTTCTGAAGGATCAAGATAATTCATCCTGATCCTACGGATCCCTATTATCTGTCTGAATTATACCGGTGTTCCATACCAAATAAAGGGAGTGTTAAACCAATATTTTTTTCCGATTTTATATCTAATGTTCTATTAAATCGTTACAATGATAAACAAAAACAGCAAAAAATGCAATGCTACAACCGTTGTTCCTTTTTTTAAATCATGTGATAATTTGCATTATGCCAAATAAGTCATGTCCTATTTCTTAGAACACTGTTTCTCATAAACTATGTTTCCCACCATATTTTATGTTCATCATCGAGGCTCTACTGGAGCCGTGGATCAGTGAACACAGCAGAAAACAGAACTTCAGATTTTCCTTCTTGCACACGAAATTTGAGTGAATTAACTTTGCTCCTGAGACGAAACAGTTCAAAATAACCACTACCTTAGATTATATGGTACAAGAAAAGGAAATGACAATTTTGAAAACATTAAGGCTATTAGCGTTAAGAATATTATCTTCAGTTATAAACCACACCACATATAGACCTGATATGCCTAACGTATGTATTATATGGAATCATGAATAACTAACAAAGTAACTTAATGGATAACTTCATTTGACAGAAACTACGTTCTCTCAGAATATGTCATCGTTATTACCAGATGGTGAAATCAAAATCTTTTGGTGAGTCAGATTTCCACTGGAAGTCATCAGGTCGAGATATCTTAGCCTTCTGTGACTGATTCAAAGTAGTGAATTAAACTTCTTTTCACCCGTACTGGAACCATGAAAATGTGTATCCAATATGTACATTGAGTATTCCTTTAGTAAATCGCACGTTTAAATGTACCCAGAAGCCATTACGCCTGTTATATGCACAACTCAAACACTTTTAAAGTATTATCATTCACTAAAGACATAAGAAATACAAGAGGAGTTCTATCAGCAGGCATAATTAGTTTGGACTGAGTAACACAACCAATGCAGATTTCTTTTGTTCCTGCCCGAGACTGACCTGTGGTTATTCCACTGTTCCTCCTCCTCCTCCTTCGCTCTCTCCGTTTAATCCCCAAGCGGTAGGATTGCCGCTTACTCATCTTCACTCAAGATTAGCTCTGCTGCATATATTTTATGCGGCAAGCCTTCCATCCCATTTACAAATACGCTTATCCAAATCCCCTTGGGGATGGCCGGAAGGTAGTTTCCATTACTACGGTCAGTTCTGCTATTTCGAACGCAGCAGGTGGTAAGGAGGATCGAGGGTATTCAAAGGGGTTTACGCTACTTCCTCCTACCACCCTCTCCTAGTACTTCATGATCGCTTTTTGCGCGTCATTGAGCGGCTACAACAGTCTTAGTACACCAACGAGAGATTTATTATTAAACCTGTGACCTTCCATCCCCGATGTGCGTGTTCTTGTTTATTAGCTGGGAAGGAGTGCGACAAAAGTCTCCCTAAAGCCACACGTGCCGATGACAGAAAGAAGAGTAATTCTCGCTCACACGAAGAATTTGCCGGTTAAAGAAAACAAGAGTTCAAATTCTTCCAGCAGTCAACAAGAGAGCTAACCATTGGTATAATTCTGAGATGTGTATAAATGCACTTTTGTGCCTAAAACGCGGTTACGTATCGACTTTTGATTTAGTTCATGACGCCTTATTTTCTTAGATGCATCCCAATACGTTCAGTGTATGGACGGTAAGCGTAGAAAGACGCTGTGATCGTATGCAAAACGCCCTGGCAGATGCCTTCCACGGATGGATAGGATCTTGTTAAACAAAGGCATTTGAAAATGCCATCCAAGTTTAACAAGAAATATATGACTGCTGATGAACTTATATCGGGTGCTAAATTACATTGTATTAAACAGGAGTTAAATGTTTTAACCAGCATACTGTAGTACGCATCCATATATAACCCCAGCCATTCTACCCTTTTCCCCCACCCTCGTTCATAGAATGGTTTTTAAAAATATTTTAAAACCATCCAGGAGATAAAAAAAAATTAAGATTGTATTTGCTAAAGCTTAACTCTTAATTTACGTGGAAATGACTTTACTTTTACTATTCGGCACAAATATGACACGTCCGTTATAGTGGATTGATGACAAACGTCGACTAGTCAAGGACTACTTTGTCTATATGCAGCTTGCAATGCAATAATATCTCAACTCGTGTTCAATGATGACAAGGGATTTTTACTATGGATCCGTAACGAACTGTAGGCGCCTTGAGTTAAATTACTTGTACTGTCAATAGAGTGAATATCGGTATAATATTAGATTGGTTTATTTTAGAAACATATGCATGCATCATCTTATAGGCTCGATATTCGTAATTGTCTGCTCCTGGTGGACGAATATTTCTACATTTCTCGAACTTGCGCCCCCGAAGAAGAACACATAACGTGTGACAAAATTAGTCTCAAGGAGACAACAGAAGAAACACTTCTGTTATTGTAGACGAAGAGAGATTTTTGCCGTTGGCATGGGAGTGCAAAGTTCATTTCTAATAGCTTATATCGCTACATTTTCGTTGTGATTTTTGTTACAGCAAAATTCTTTAAGTTAATAATAATTCCTGGAATAAAGTTTACGTCAAGTCAACAGTTACTAGGGTGTTCAACAATATTGATAATCACTGCCATAATCATCTGATTTCAAGAAGCTGCAGAAAGTATATTTCGGCAGGCGAATAGAAACGATGATTCCCCGTCCCATCTGGCAGACCTATTGGGACGCTGTACCCCACGGTTTGTTAACAATCCTTTCTGAATAACTACCGAAACAGTTGTCACCATAGCATTCAGATTATCAACGAAATCGTTTAGTTTACTCAATGCCATAAATATTGCCGTGGCTATGTTTGAAGCATATCGGCCCTAACTGGGTACAGATACCAGAGCACACTATCGCCATTTAAGTTTTAACAGAAATTACTCTGCAACACATGCAGTGCATTCCACATTCTCCACAAGTAAATCAAGCCCAGATCTTAATAAACCTAAATTCAAGCAAGTTTTTATTATTATACACTTGAAACAGTTCAGTCAAGCCCTCTTTCCCTTGTTCTTGATCTTGACCTGCCAGTAGTCAAAATTTCCGATGACACGTGAGCCAATCACACCAATGCATCATTGAGTCTTCAATCTTTCTTATTCAGACTATTCCCAAAGGGTACCTTATTAACTGGACTTGGTGTATCATGGCCTTAGTCACCCACGCGCAATAAAACACAAATAAATCAATCGATCAACCTTATTAACTTCGATTTCAATTTCATTATAACAATACAGATTAAAAATGGTTCAAACTATACAGATTAAAGAGGCGAATCTCGAAATACAGAAGATTTGCCATTCTGTTCCTTAATTCACGAGACTTAAGTCATTATCTACAAAACTAATATTTATTTATTAAAATTATGAGGCGTAGGCATCTTCAGATGTACGACGCAATGCGCTTTTATAACTACAAGGAACTTGCATTAAAAAACTACTCTGCACATACTGATAAAGATCATTATCTAACAATAAAAATCTTATCGATAAAAGAATTGAATTTGAAGATGTCCAAAATGTGGAATTGGGCCTCAAAATAGAGGATCACATAATTAGGCTTTGGCAAACAGACTTAACGCTATTGTACAACAAAAACACGTATGAAAGTCGAGCGATAAATGGAAATACGTCTGCAAAGGAAGTTTCAATAACTGCTAACCATAATGATACTAATCGTATTATTGAAAACAAGGTTAGCATTAAACAAAGAAGAAAATGTGCTATTAGAAAAGCACGATCGAAATAATTTAACTGGCAAAAACCCGGATTTCTTCTTGTTTCTTTTTCTAATGTTATCTGTAATAAAAGAATGTTTGTGTGAGCGCCATAATCAAAGACCATGATATAAACCTGAAACATTTCATGCAGGTCCACGATTGTGTGCACCTCGGTGTTAGATCTTGAAGTATTCAATTCTTTCGATGGATTATTAAAGTTTTCATTTGTAATTGCCGGTACTATCAATTTCCAGTATTAATTAGATGCTCTCATATAAAAGAAGGCGTCATGAATGTCACCTGATCAACTTAAGAAGGTAAATGAAAAATCTTTGCACCGATTTGCGCCGTTAGTTAACTCCATACTATAAATGAAAGATACGCCACATTTTAATTTAAACAAAGCCGTAATTCTATTGATTACTCGCATTACGTAATCGAATGGGAAAACCAGTTCTAGCAATTTCTAAATGAAATATTCTAAGGTAAATTGAAAAAAAAAAAAATCTGCAAATCAATGTTCATGGAAAACTGACTGTCCCTGCAGTGGCATCATCAAGCAGCGGTACCATACTGTTAAATGGAAGAATAGTACTCCACACCTAGGCGCCTCCGTAGCCAGGTGGGAAGGAGCAGCAGTGCATAGCACACGCTTCTTGATTAGACCGGGGTTCGAGCCCGTCACCACCAAATATGGAGGATGCGGAAAGGTCAGGGAATGACCACCGCATATCCCGGAGCAATATGGCCTTAGTTGCTAATGCTCCTAAAAACCAAACAACAAACAGTACTCCACACCATCTTCAAGTTGCCTTAAATGTGGCGTTTGCACGGCACTATAAAAACACAAAGCAAAGAATAACTTACTGTCTGGAAGGAGTTAGTAGTATCTCTTAAAGCTGCCTTAGAGGCTCTTGATCGCACCGTGCAACACCTTCAACACAATAACAAAAGAATGGAAGGGGTATTTCTGTTGACTTTCGCCAAACATTTTTAGTCACTCCCTGGAGAACCAAATTCGATGAATTCTCGGGGTTGCTCAAAGTTTCATACATTTGGAAGATTCTGCAATTCAGCCTAACAACAAACTTGTGAATTCATGTACCTGATGGAGTTTGATGGAGAGTTTGCTGAAAGCTTGCTCACACTTTATGGAACCATGCATCTAATAACAAAAACTGAACTATTTCAATTGACTTCACTGAAAGAAGCTGTACTCCCAAGTGCTTCATTTCCCTGACGAGAAGTGCTTTGTTAAAAAAATATTCTGAGACATAAAAAAATTAGCAAATATCACAAAGAGCTTTCTCAGTTGTGTTGCACTGCAAAACTACATGTCTGTTGACAATATACCAAACACCATTGGAGCAGTCAACTACCCAACAGTATTTCCCTATTCTCTGGAAGTATGAGACGTGCTGTGTCATAAATTGAAGTACAAGGTTGATGCTTTCATCACGTTTCATATGTACTAACAAAACTCTGGAACATGATTATGTATCAAGGGGCTCATGTCACTGAAGATTGGATATACATAAAGTTAGGATGCGTGTATTCCGTTCATTCCCTCCGACCTGAAGTTGAAATTTAAGTGGATCCAGCTGTCTGTTTGCTAACATTCTGCTAAAAACATCAACAAGGCCCAGGGACAAATATTCAAATATTTTGGTCTCAACCCATAAGGTCCACGTTTCTGTCATGGCGAAATCTACATCATCAGAGAGAAAAAAAAATATTATTATGATCCGTTTATTTAACATTAAGGTTTTGTCCCTACATTCCCTGCCAAGGAGAACACATCGACATTAAAACACATTTATCTCTGCGAGATTCACTTATGCATTCATGTTAGAATGACTGTCACCTGAATAACATCTATACTTATTTAGAACTGCAGGTTAGGATTACGTATACACTGCCCTACCACTAATATAGAGACACCCCTCCATTTTTAGTTGGTCACATCCTACCTAACAACCACGTGCCAAAAAACTATAAATATGTTCGTAGGCATTTAAGGTGTAAGGTGTATTCAGACGGCACCAGGGGTTTCCCCCATCTCCGCGTAGTTTTCATTGTGGGTGTACCAGTTCACTGGAAATGCCAGAGATTTAAAAGTGTATGGATATTGTATATGTGTAGTGCCGTGTACCGTTGTTCATCTGGTCGTTTAGCCGCTGGACCCCTGCTGAGGCCCAACGTTGCCCCACCTTTGCCCCGTGGAGCCAGACCAGGAACCCAGTAGGCTTACTCTGGCAGGTCCTGCCACCTAATTTCCTAAGATTTCAGTGGCTAGGACCTAAAAAAAAAAAAAAAATATTGTACTTTTATTGCATGCATATTATGCGTGCATACAAGCACATATATACACACACATGCACATATGTACATCATACATGTGCCAACGTCAATCGTGGGGTTGACGTCGCTTGAGTTGGGCCAGAACGTGTGTGAAGATATTTTGGATGTATTTAAATTTAGGTGTGTGGGACTTCGCTAGCGTTAAGATAGAGAGGGGGGGAGGCTGAAGACTGGGGGAGAAAGAAGTATGGAGCCAATAGGGAAGACAGCCCCAAGTTTCAGTGTGGCATGCCCATGCCCCACCAGAGTAGAAATGGGGGGGGCGACGAGAGAATCGTCTCCCCGGGGGAGTAGGGTTTAAAGGTGAAGGGGGGGCTAGGGTGCCCTCTTCAGGCTGCCGTGAGGCTTTGGGAGCTAGGCTGCAGTTTGTTGTCTCTATCTTGTCCACTTGATTCAGATTGGGACACTCATGAGGCAATCCCTGTCCTTTTTTTTTTTTTTTTTTCCGTTGATTCTCTTTTCTTCTTCTTTTCTTTATTCCTTTCTTTTCTTCCACAGTTTTCTTTTCCAGGAGTTGTCTCTGTCTTATGCGATTTATGTTACTGTACTATCAGTCTCGGTGTATGGCAATTAACACCCTTCTCCTTGTCAAGAGGTCCTGTGCATACTGGGAGAGCGCGCAGTACTCCTCTTCCGTGTCAATGAAATGATGTTCAAGTCCTTTGGGGAGGTAATGGATTTTCGTGATGAGGGTGCATCTGAGGTCTTCGTATTGTGGGCAGTCGTAAAGCAGGTGGTCCCAGCTTTCGACCTCCCCGCACGTGCAATTTGGGTCATCGACGAGGCAGAAGCTGAACAGTTTCTGGTTGAAGGGTCCATGTCCTGTGAGTAACGAGGTCAGGTGCAAGCCCGGGAAGAACCAGCCCGGTTGCCTTGGGTATATTTTGTTCAGTTCTGGAAAGAATTTACGAGTGATCTCGCCCTTTGTCGTCTCTATCCATCTTTGTTGCCACTCCTGAAGGAGGTATGTCTGTAGCCGTGCTCTTTCCGTTTTTTGACTACTTGCTGGGTTGATTGTGAAGTCCTGATGATTTGCGGCCACTCCCTTTGAGTGCAGGTAGAGCAGGCCTGCTTTCACAGCTTCTAAATCCAGGGGTAGCGCTCCAGCAAGCACCTGCAATGCAGGTGTGCTTACCGTGCGGCAAGCTCGTGTAGTTGTCAATAGGATGGTCCTATGTGTCATATCCAGGATTTTCTTGTTGGTTTTGGTGTACCATACTGCTGCTGTGATGTTTTGGTGTACCATACTGCAGCTGCGTCGATTGCTGGGATGAAGGTTGAGTTATAATATAGCATTAGGGTTCGTTTTTTCAGTCCCCAATCCTTCCTCGTAATCCTAGCCACTAGGGCTGAGTATCTTCTTATTTTCATTCTTATGTGTTTCAGGTGAGGTATGAAGGATAGGTTATTATCTAAGATAACTCCTAAGTACTTCATTTGCTTGGTGAGTTTGATGGTCAGGCCATTTATTTTTATTTGGGGCGGACGCTGTACCTGAAGAGTTCTTTTCAGCAAGATGGATATGGTTTTCGTCGGTGCAATTTTTAGCTGGTTTTTTGTGGCCCAGTATTGTAATTTCTGCATTGCCTGATCTGATTACCGATGTTTTCCAGTTGGACTCTGGAATCTGCCTCAATAGTAACAATGAGATCGTCCGCAAAGCCCTGGGCCTCAGCCAGCCCCAAGTCCTGGCACAGGAAATCGTCCAAGGCCATGTTCCAAATGAGAGGACCCAAGACAGACCCCTACGGACATCCCCTATGTATGTTTCTTGTGATTTTTTGATAATTTGTATTTATTTCCACTCTTCTGTCTGAAAGGTAGTCTTCCATTGCTTTGTATAAGTTGATTGGTACTGAAGCTTCTCTCAGTCTGTTCAGGATGCTCGGCCACCAAAGTGAGTCGAACGCCCCGGCAAAATCGACTGAAATGACCAATAGATATTTTTTCCTGCACTCTTGTGCTTTCCTAAGCAGATCTCCAAGGGCATCCACTGTAGAGGATCCTGGCTTAAAGCCAAACTGATTTTTAGCTGCCAGGCCTGCCCTTTCGTAGTGGTTCTGTATCCGCATGTGGAGCAGCCTCTCGTATAATTTACTGACTACTGAGAGCAGCGCGATGGGTCTTGTATGATGATGGACATTCTGGGTTCTTAGTAGGGTTTTCAGAATTAGCTTGGTGTTCGTAGGCATTCGAGGAGACAGCAGTACGAGTGTGAATGCAACATGACGCGATCGAGGGAGTCAACCAACTTCCAGCGGGTAATGATAATAGGGCGCCACACAAGCAATCAGCTTTTATGTAAATTTCAACGGCACTGTGGATCCCTAGGTCGATGATTGGTGAGATGGTTTGTAATTGGAAGAGGACTGGTGCTGAGAACAAAAGGAAGTAACTCAAAAAGCCTCCATAGCTGAAGGAACGTGACAGGAAAGCCCTGTAGAGAATTATCTGATTGGAATGCAAGTCATATTTCGCAGCACATACAGGCCCGCAGTGGGACGATTGGGATACATGTTAGAACCACTATATTGCAGGACGCTGCATGATATGGGTTACCACAGTCGTGCAGCTGTCCATAAGCTACTAATCACCTGGTCCAGTTTGGTGTAGGACCTCCGTTTTTGGACCGTAGAACGATTTAAAGTTGTGCTTTGGAGTTGACGAGTCATGGTACATGGACTAAGAGTCTGATGGTCGTGCATGGGTGGGGGGGGGGATGCGCGGAGAAAGCTACCTGCCAGAGTGTATCGTCCGGACAATGAAGTTTCAGGAGGTTGTGTGATGGTTTAGTTTTTCATGGTTTGGCCTAGAATAAAGGATATTAGCATGTGTTATTAGTTTCCTGTTAATATGCAGATGTCTGGGTATTAATGGTAGAGCAGTGTAGCTCTACAGACTGACTATACGGCATATTCACTAACATTTCTTCTGAAGATGCAATGAATGTTTCAAAATGTCTTTAACACTGGAAGTTTTCACAGGAATATGCTAAGTTGTTCTTTTTCTTTTTTATCCACATCATTGGCCCCAAATGGCTAATTACGCAACAGCATTTGCACTGAAGCTCTGTCAACAAGATATTATCCAAGACAAATGGAATGCGACATAAATACTTTGTTTGTAAGTAAGTTACCATCATTCTAGTCAGCCACGTGCAGAAGAACTGATTCCGAATTCCTTTCTTTGCCCTTATTCTTCAGATGTTGCTATCCGACTTTGATTCCAAATAAAACTGCATTATCATCTGGAACACCTCGTTGGGAATTAAGAATGTTCTTTGAAGAACCTGCTTAAATCAACATTTCTTCTGAAGACCCAACCCTCTTTTTTGTAAAACTCATTTTTATAAAAGAAATAATTCTTTGCACGTTGTATGAGGTCAGATCTAAGCCGACGTTTTGTGAGGTCTAGTTTCATTGGTCCACGGGATATAGGGTTTAAATTAATAATTACTAGATAAACTATCTAGTAGTTAAATCTGTATTTTAATGAAAGAATGGTTTCGGATAAATGTGAAAGTAACCAGAAAAACATATAAAACGATTGTACTGCGAATCAAGGCAAGAAACTGGTATTATCGATCTCCTCACGGTATTGATATTCAGTTTTTGTTCTCATCCGGGCTTTTGGAACTTAATAAACAAAACGTATGGATTTAATTAGGAATTTTTCGACATTTGTATTTTAAATTTGAAAGGAAAATTTTGTTCAAAATGCACGCTGATAAAAACATTGTGAGTGGCGTGATAGAAATTAGCAAACCCACTGTATATCTTTGTTAATTCTTTTTAAAATATTCATGAACGCGCGTTCATTTTTCGACTCAAAAAAAAAAAAAAAAAAAAATAGCGGTTTATATTTCTAATGTAAAACAGTTCACAGGGACACCTGGTAGCAGGTTTAGAACTGCCAACAGAATCAGTTAAGCCCGTTTTTATGTTAATTTTCAATGTTCCGTTGCTCATTTGATTTCTTTTTTTTTTTTTGTAATTAGGGAACATAAGAAAAACTATGAGAGAGAGAGAAATAAATAAAGGCAGGAAAAGATTAATTTTCTTGGCACATTTAATTTATTCTAGTCACGAGTATTGCTACTCGAAAAAAACAATTCAAATTACTCGCAGATAAAAGGAGAACATTTTTCGAGGAACCTTTTTCGGAGTTACAAATTAAAACAGAAAAACTGAGACAAGAACAATTAAAGGCGGTACAGAAGAATAAATTAATTACGAATGGACTAGAATTAGCTGATCGCAAAATCTGTTCCCGAGTTTTTTAAACACATCTTTTACTGCGTACAAATAACAATGAATCGAGAATATTCAATTAAGATATTATTTCACAGGGATTTCGGAAAGAGAAAATGAAACCATATTATTTCATAATTAAAAAATATCTGTCTACAGCTGGTGGTTTAAGAAAACAATTAATCAACTACGCCGAAAGAGATTCGAATACAAAATGAGTAAGCGATAAATTGTTGGCGACAGTGTCTACTTTTAATTTAGATGATAAAAGTCCTCTGTAAAATGAACAATTGTGTGGTTTGAGAAGCGCACTTACAATCGAATATTCTTGTTTAAAGCGCTTCAATAGATGGGAACATTTTCGAGGTATTTCCAAATACAAAGAGAGAAAAAATGTAGGGGAATTCTGGCGACTTTGTTTCTGAATTAAGTTAAACGCTTTGCACTGCCATTTGGGATCATAATCGCCGAAATTTTTGTACTTTTGGTCCGTGTTTATCCCTCCAAATTGCGTCTGTTACAAGACTGGCTATTTCAAAAATGCGTTGAAAAAAAGGGATGCCCAACAATTTTTCAACTTAATTTTGGAGACGATCAGATTTGAGATGGTGGATTTTCAAAAATAAATTTCGAAGAATGTCAATTTGGGCCTTCTGGCGGGATTTCTTGAGTTCCCTCCATATTTTTGGGTGGGTAACGGAGATCCTTCTGTAGGTTGAAAATTGATCCTCATGTTATTATTCAAACCTTTTCATTTGGCAGTATTAACCAATCACACAATAGTTTTCTTACAGATTATATACATTCAGTGATCACTGAATTATTACCACCTACCTAATACCGTGTTAGGCCACCGTTTGCACAGATAACAGCTGCAGTTCCCTTAGGCGTTGACTCAACTAGTTGTCTGTAGCCATGCTGCCTGAAAGGATATCCACGGTGTCGGAACAGATGATGCTTGTGTGTCCATACGGCTCGTTTTACGTTCCAATACCTCCCACAGGTGTTCAAATGAATTGAGGTCAAGCAAATTTGGAAGACAAGCTGTGTTCCTCGAACCGCTCGCGCACAGTGCGAGCGGTCCGATGACATGGCGCATTACTGTCTTGGAAGATCCTGTTTTCTGTCCGGAAAAAATGCATCAGAGCATGGTTTTTTTTAAGAGCTGCTGGTAGACCTCACCAGTGAAACGCTGGTCCATACGCACCAGGGGTCGTAGTTCTTGCCAGACACGCTCCATATTAAGCAACTATCGCCACCTGCCTGGATAGTGGACACCATGCACTATGGGTCCATGGACTCGAATTGCTTTCGCTACACAAGAAGGCGTCCGTCGGTGTTACACCAGGTATTTGGACTCATCCGACCAGCACACTCTTTTCCAGTCCTCCAGTGTTCAAGTAATGTGTTGTTGACACCACAGCCGTCGACATTCATCAGCGGTAAGGAGAGGATGTCTCTTGGGTCGTCTGCTGTGGAACGCCATACGTCTGAATGTGCGGCGTATCGTCATTTGGGACATTGTTCTTCCTTCTCCATATTGTATTGCGATGCCAGCTGTCGCACAGTTGACGAATATTCACCTTGCGTAATCCTTTACAGTTCTTTAGGCGGGAGGTGGTTTGACCCGTTCGACACCGTTCTTTGTACACCTTAACCACAGTGGGCCGTAAACAACAGAAAGACCTGCCGTTTCCGATATGGAAGCACTCGAAGCAAGATCTCCCACAATCACGCCCTTTTGAAACTCAGTGATATCTTTACTACTTCCCATAATTGTTGATACTTTATCATTTTGACTTAACCGCCAGATGCAAATTACCACCGCTCCAGCGTACGAAACTGTTTGGTTTTTTATACTGCAAGCTATGTAGCGTAGTCCATTTAGGATGGGGGAGTCATAATTCAATGATCACCGAGTGTATATAACAATTGAACAGCTGAGTAGACCCCCTGTATGCACAGATTTGCAATCTATATTTGTTAATGAACATAAAAAAATAATAAAGAGCACATCTAGTTTACCATAAGGGTCATTAAATTGATACGCAGGTAAAAGAATAATTAGCAGAATAAATTAATAAACTGCATATGAACAAATTTTTTCTCATTATAGTACGATTGTGTTAGACAACTCTGTTTAGCTTAATAGTCACAGACGTGAAGTCAATATCAGATACACATTTAAAGAACTGAGAAAATCGTCGCTTTGTAAATTTAAAGTTTTAAATTAATTTAAAAAAAAAGTTGTTTACAGTTTGATTTCCAATTTTCCATAAAATTTGAACATCTGCTCAGTGATTTCTTTTTTTTTTTTTTTCCCCCCTCACACTGTATTTCATTCTTATAAAAAAAAAATAATAGCTACTGCTGCTCCGTTGAAATAGGCTGAAGAACATGTCAGCTGGACTGGCAATCAGTGGGATTGTGTTATTTTTTGAGACGAGTAGAAATGTAACCCCCATGGCTCTGATATCAAACAGTACGTCAGACAGCAAAAAAAGTGGAGTTCCCTTAAAGCCACGAGAATGCATTTGTAGCAAGGATGCGGGAAGAGTGCTTCACTCTGTGACGACAATCACAATGAATGCTGATGCTAAATATCCAAGGTTTTGTGATATGTTTGCTCCCAGCTGTAAGGGGATTACTTCCATGAAACTTAAGAACCATGATTTTTCAAGACAGCTCTGTAAATGTCATGTCATGTTAAAAAGAGTAGACTGTTTTCAACAATTATTCATTATATTAACATTCTGTTGCCACTTGAAGCATGCAAAGAAGATTTGTTCGAGGTCAAGAATTGCTTAAAATGGATTGCTCGTCGAATTGCAGTACCAGTGCAATGTCTCTTCAATGTTCCTGTTGCACCTCAACAGTGATATTCTTTGAACAGGATAATGCATCAGTCATAAGGTGAAAATTTAGCTTGGAGGATATTCCTTCTCTCTGCCCAGCCACACTCTCAGATCCATCCCCTCCCATTCAAGCATATGGGATCTGATCAAATGGTTCTGCGGCCTGTGAATCTACCACAGGAGCTGGTGATAGAGAATTATACCAGATTTCTATCACTGGCAGAACTGATCATTACAAAACTCATCCGGAAATATGATCCGTCACGTGAGGGATGTGTTTTGTACTATTTTGTGGTCCATGTTGCCCTGTGTTTACGTCATTATCTGCGTATAGGAGGCCAAATAGATGTCTAGTGATTCAGGTGGGTTGCTTGGTTGGTTTAATTTTTTATATCGCATTCGCAGCTTAGGCCATAAAGCCTCAAGCAAAAAAATTAAAAAAAAGAGTACCTACTATATTTGGTAATCTATAAACAGGATACCACGTCAAGAGGTAAATATGATATCCTAAGATATAGTGTACTATGGTAAAAGTATAATTAAAGAAAAAATATAAAAGTATCAATTTAAATCTTTGTGTTTAAATTATTAAAAGCGGTAAAGCATAAACGTTGTGCATTTCTAAACACAGGACATTGAATAAAAACATGGTAAAAGGTTAAAATAAACTTTTGCAATTTGCACACATAGGTGGGTCATCTGCCGTCAGCAAAAACAGAATGTATCAGATGACTCTAACCTATGCGGAGCCCAGCAAGAACAACTCCCTCTCTCCGGTATAAACTAGACTGCCATTGCTTGATTACAGGATTAATATGGTGTAGTTCATTTGTAATCCATGCCAAGAATTTTGCCATTGGTAGTATAATTTGGTGCTTATTATTTGCCTGTAGTCTGTATAGCGGACTGACAGGCAATGGCTAACTTTGCGGCTGTATCTGCTAATTCATTTTCCCTGATCCCAATGGGATCCAGCGGAAGCGGATGTCAAAATCTGATTCCGCTAGACATAAAAGCATCTACTGAACCCAAGACAGGACTGGATGAGCGTTATACCTCACTGATAACCAGTGTTGCCAACTCTTAATAATATTTCCCGCTAGCCGCATACTCAAAATCCGCTATTTTTAGCACTTGACCCGCCAAATTTTTTAAATTTTCATTTGTTTGTACTTTGTAGTGAATAAAAACAAACAAACAAATAGTATATATAAATAGTTATTTATTTTTCTGTTTTTAATATAAAATCAATATCTAAACATCTAAATTAATTTCGAAATTCAATACCTCCTCATCATATGCTTCTTGTGTACCTATTTTGCGAAGCACTTCTTCAGGTAAAACATAATTTTTACAACACTTTTCAACTCTTTTGAGCCCGTATCGTACTGATAAGATTGCATTAACCGTGCCAACACTCATTCTGTTGCGTGTTTTGTTTTTTACTAGATTTAAGTTGCTGAATATTCTTTCCACATCTGCATTGGATAATGGCAAAATTAAAATACCCAATGCAAATTCGCTAATTTCTTTAAATGGATTTTTACCGCTTGCATCTCGATATTTCGAAACTTCTGACCAAAACTTCATTGTATTGTTGATGTTTTCCCATTTAACGAGAGTAATGTTTATATACTGTTGCTCATTTTTTTTCAATTTCTACTTCAGACAATTTTAAATTTTGTAATAAATTTATCAGTGTTTCTTTTTGTTGCTTTAACATATTGTTAACTGAGATTAATGACATTTTTTCTAATTCTTTTATGTTGTCCGGAAGGCGTTGTTTTAATTGTTGATACAAATCAATCAAGAAATTACGGCATCTCTCTCTTATTGCCATTTCATCTGTTGTTGTGATAAGTTTATTCATTATTAATTCATTTATTTTTATTTCAAATTGGTAACCTAAATATGGCTTAGGGTCTAAATAATTATTAATGTCCTCTTCTATCTTTTCAATATGTGTATTTGGTAAAAACATTTGATTGGCAATCATCGACAATAGCATGTTTAAATCATGTAGTATTAGCATTAGCATTAGCATTAGCAGAGGCATATGATGCAAGAAAGCAAGCTTATTCAGCATCAGCCAAAAAAAACAAAAAAAAAAAAAAAACCCACTCCCATTTCACCCCTCCGTTCGTTCGAAATACCTGTCCAGTTGAGCTTTAAATTTGTTTAGGCTATCAACTTCAACAACCAGTGATGGAAGTCGGTTCCACCAACCAACCACCCGCTGGCCAAAGGCAAATTTCCGCACATCTATCCGACATCCGTCCTTCCTCAATTTGAATTTATGCCCTCTGAGGTGATTATTCTGAGAAAGATGAAGAATCCCATTGGCATTGAGCATGCTCAAACCATTCAAAGCCTTATACACCTCTATCAGATCACCTCGCCGGTGCCTAGTCTCCAGACTCTGTAATTTGCAAAACTTAAGCCTTTCTTCGTAAGAGCAACCCTTTGTTCCATTTACTAATCTTGTTGCCCTTCTCTGTACCCGTTCCAGCAGCTCTACATCCTTCTTGAAATGAGGCCTCCAGACCTGTATACAGTACTCAAGATGTGGCCTTACCATTGCCTTATACAAGGGAATAATCACCTCCTTATCCCTGCTAGAAAAATTCCTGTATATCATTGATAAGACACCATGAGCTACTCTTGCAGCTCGTCTGCACTGCTCAGAGAACTTCATATCTGCCTGCACAATTACCCCCAGGTCCTTTTCATTCTCCACCACTGTCAGTGTAGTACCGCAGAGTTGATACGTTGCTCTGGGGTTACTGTTTCCCATATGCAGCACTTTACATTTGTCGATGTTAAACCTCATTTGCCACCTCTCAGCCCATCTGTTCAACCTGTCCAGATCCTGTTGCAGCAGCATAGCGTCAGTATTGTCCTTAACGACCCTGCCAACCTTTGTATCATCTGCAAACTTGGACATTAAACTTGATATCCCATCATCAATATCATTCATAAACACCGAAAACAACAACGGACCCAACACTGAACCTTGAGGAACTCCACTAATAACATTAGTCCACGTTGAGCAGTGTCCATTGATTACCACTCTCTGTCTTCTGTCACTCAACCATCCCCTTATCCATAGCAGCAATTTGCCTCCAATGCCACACTGCTCCAATTTGTGCAGCAGTCTTCCATGTGCAACAGTATCAAAAGCCTTTCTAAGATCCAAATATATAATATCAAAGTTATTCCCTGCATCCAGTTCTTTTGTGACTACATCATAGTATCCAATCAAATTGGTCAGGCAAGACCAATTTGATGTAGTAATAATGTAGGATCGGCAGTATTTGATTCAAAAGATTTGTTTACTCTTTGTACTTCAGATAGGATAGGTTTTAAAATAAAAGATATGCTAAATTACTTTCATCTTTGAACATTGAATAAAGAAGTTCTGCAGTATAACATTTGTCGGTCAAACGAGTTATTTCAAAATGGGCTTTTAATTCAATATACTGTTCTAAAATTCTTGTTATAGCAACTTCAATGGATAACCACCTTGTTTGACACGAATGCACTATCTTTTTCGGATCTGCACCATCGTTTATGGCACTATAAATATTTGAATTGATTTTGTCGGCTGGTGGATTTACTAAACGCACGATTTTGCATTGCACGAGGGTTTCTAGGAATACAACTATCGTGCTATACGTGGACTGACTATACTAAGATATTATTACACAGTGGTTATTAGAAATAATTATTACTTATTACTCTTATTACTTATTGCTCTGTGGTTATTAGAAACGTTGAAAGAGATGTCGGTAATTCGGATCGCATTTCTTGGAAGCCAAACAAATACGACGAAGAAAAATTATCCAATGCCATTCCTTCGCTGTTTCAAAAAAAGGCGTCATTAGAATTTTTTTTCCACATTTTTAGATTTGATTCAACAATTTAAAGCCATGACCCAATGATCAGGTCGTTTGACCGCGAGCGTAACTACGTAAAATTGTTGGGGTTCTCCTCAGGGAAATCCAGAATAATATAAAACCGATTCTTCGCCTTATAAAAAAAAAAAAACTATGAAATATGATATCCCTACTATTTCAATTATGAATTATTTTTATTGTTAATTAATTGAACAATTAATTTAATATTTCTTAATATAAATGTTACATTGCCAAAATACATAAAATGCTAAACATTTATACTCTTCCCGCTAAAAAATCCGCTATCCGCTATTTCATATTTTTATCCGCTAAACCTTGAGCAATTCCGCTAAATCTAGCGGGAAAACCGCTAAAATGGCAACACTGCTGATAACAGAGCCTGTAATACGCTTGTTGAATCAGTATATATGTTTTTGATAATTGCTATTTTTGATGTGATCAAGGGCTATTTCAATTGCATGCAACTCTGCAGTAATATAGCATTTTTGTCTGGCGGCACCGGGGGTTCTTCATATATATGAAGATTACGTTTGCGACAAAAGTGTACACAAACTGTCTTCTGTGACGAAAATCTGAACCCATTAGCCAAAGACCAAGATGTAAGGTGATCAATGGCTTTTTTGCAGTTGCCTTTCAATGACCCTCATATTTCCATTTCTTGAATGGAAAAATATTGTAAAATCATCAACATAGAGGGCATTGTTGTGGAGTTAAGTAAGTTGTAATAGGGTTTTTAGGAGCATCAGCGACTAAGGTCATATTGCTCCATATATATTGTGTGTATTCTTTGGAAGGAGCATCCGTAGCCAGGTGGGCAGGAGCAGCAGTGCGTAGCACACGCTTCTTGAATAGACCGGGGTTCAAGCCCGTGACCACCAAATACGGAGGATGCGGAAAAGTCAGGGAATGACCACCGCATATCCCCGGAGCAATACGGCCTTAGTTGCTAATGCTCCTAAAAACCAAATATGTCATGTCATAATGTATTCTTTGGTCGATTTTCAGTTTGCTGGACGAAAAACCCGAGTTTTTCAGGAAAATAAACCCCAACTCAAAGTCTTCTACCAACTGTGCTACCCTTAGGAATGATAGTGATGTTATGCATGGCGGGGTAATCATTTGCCTTTAGAAAAGTCTCCTGTACGCAAAAGCAGGCCGGTTCATGCTTTTGCAGGAGTGTCTTGATGTCTTCTGCATTTCGCCGGAATCCACGGCAATTCCACTGTAGTAATTTGGCTATTACACGGGCCTGGTGGATCTGTCGATCGGTTTCCAAAGTGCTGAGGGCACAGCTTTCTCAATCTTGGATTTATCATTTCTGGGGAAGCATGGACGCTGTCTTGTGTCCAGTTTCTTCTTCGCAAAGAGTTCCAAGACTAAGTCATCATATACTTCGTTTCGACATCCATTTTTATCTTTTAGAGCTGTTGGTGGTTGTGTTTTTCGTACTGTTACTTTAATGCTAGATTTTTATAATGCTGGAACACCAGGATATAACGATAATGGAGTGGCAGCTGACATATTTCTGTGCTGGTTTTAATAAGCTCAGTGAGTAGCCGGCGATGGACGTGAATGACTCTTTCCGTGGTATAGTCATTTCCGTTTGGGTCCGAATCAAACATTTCTTCGAAACCTTTTCAGCATATGTTGCCTTATTGCTCTAACTGCTTTTCTAGCCTGGTACGAGATGTTCAGCTCTGCCTTTATTCGCTGCATTTCCTATTCTTCCTTCCACCTCTGGCATGCTCATGAGTATTAGTAACGGCCGCATGGTGCAAGAAAGCCTATGGCTTATGCTGCACCAGCCAAAAAAAAAAATCCGAACAAAACAATGATAAAAACAAAAAATAAAATATAAATAAAAAGGAAATTAAACCTATCATCCTATGCGCTTCCCTTACCCGAAAGTACTATCCAGATGACCTTTGAATTTCCCCACACTGTCGGCCTCTACCACCCATGAAGGCAACTTATTCCAGTAATTTATAACTCGCTGGCTAAAATAAAACTTCCTGCAGTCCAATCTAAACATCTCACTTCGTAACTTGAATTTATGTCCCCTAGTTCTAGCATAATTTATAATCTTGAAAATTTCGTCCTCATTCATTTTACTGATGCCTCTCAGAGCCTTAAACACCTCAATCAAATCTCCTCTAAGGTGTCTAGTTTCCAAACTCTGCAACCCACATATTCGAAGTCTTTCTTCATAAGGACGCCCTTTTGCCGATCTCACCAGGCGAGTTACCCTTCTTTGCACCCTTTCAAGAAGCTCGATGTCTTTCTTTAGGTGCGGTCTCCATACTTGAACACAGTATTCCAAGTGTGGTCTAACATAAGCCTTATATAATGGGATTATCACGTCCCTATCTCTACTTGCAAAAGTTCGATAGATCATCGATAGGACACCATGGGCCTTCCTTGCAACCTGTTTACAATGCTCAGAGTAGGAAGGATACATTGGCATGTAATGAAGGTGGGTTTTGTAGCTTTACTTGATGTTATCTCGCGGTCCTTTGCACCACGGCATGTCATTTGTGAATGTCCATATTTCTGCCACTTGAAGCACCTTTATAGATTTGGAACGTATGGACATACTGTGCAGTTCAAGTATCGAGCTTTAATCTCGTTGGGAGATACTGGCGTATTAAAATTAAGGATGATGTTTCTAGTCGGGACTACATTCCCATCTATACGTACGAACATTCGCTTTGCTGCTGTCATTTGCTTTGATTTTAAAATTAATATGTGTGATGATATTCCTTACAGTTGCAACTAGAATAAAATGGACCATTTCAATGTTCCTTGGCTTTTTACTTCTAAACAGATTTCCTCTTCTGACCCTTCGAGCAGATCCCGTTCCGAGGGATTTACAATACCTCGGGACGAGTTAAATGTCTTGTGTGGGGATACTACAATTGGTATTCCCCAGGAGACGTTGCTGAAAGGCGCTGTTCAGAGTGCCTATCGGTTTTCGTCTCAACAAAGATTTCGCCAGAACGAAGCCGTTCAACTAATTCGAGTGAGCCTGCTAATCCTTCCAAACTCTTCTGGATGAAAGAATGCAACATTTTGCCTAAGGATTTTCACTTGTGGAATGTACAATCAGGTAATGAGGTGTTGGGCGTCATGAATGTTCCGTTCTGGATTTTTAGCTGAGGTAGCATTTTCAGTGTTAGATATAATGACTTTGTTGGGGGTCCCAGAAGGAGAATTTAAAGTATCAGAATTCATAGTTGTTTGTGTTCAGCGCCCAGACGCTCCATCCATCACGGAGCTCAGGCACTGCCAATAGATACACCAGACTGCCATCTTTCAACGCGGCCTCTATGGAGCAGAAATTTGGGGTTCTACGACCAAAAATACACTAAAGCCACTATATTCAGATAAGTTTTGGTTACTTAAATGGGCCACATGGAAGTCACGGTTACTCCACAGCGATGGCCACGGCTCTCGATCTGGAACGATTGCCAACGAAGATGGAACAGATACGCTTAACTTTCACTGTGATGGTGCTCACGAGAAAGATCTCTGTCCCTTACATCTGGGACGTGATCCGCTGGAGAGTTTCTCCCCCTGTGCTGAGAGCAAAACCACAGTTGTGCTCGACTCATGCGAGACTGCACATGTCTGAAAGGTTCTTTCCAACACAAATGTTAACGACGACGCAATCTGTGGACATGGATCTGAACCGGTTTGCCTGTGACCAGCAGTACAGGAGAAGAATCCTAACGAAAGCACATGATTTTCTCCCAACCCAGTAGGGTGAAGAAATCTCAACTGTAAGAATCTATCAGTGAACTCTGAAAAAAACATATCTGTGCCACTGTATTCGGTGAACCACAAATCCTATAATCGTGATGTATGGAGGACTGGTTCACATGGTCTGTTCATGGATTCTATTTTCATTTATTAATTTTGTTATTTTACTATACATTTGAAACCCCTGGCAGTGTGCCGTGATGAGTGCATTGTATCATGTCTTTACGTACAATAAAGATTAAATTATTTATAAAATAAAATAAAAAACGGGGCGCCCGCTACCCGGCAAGCATAAATAAATGCGCTCGGGAGTTGGACCCCTGGGCTACCCAGACACTATACCCTCACCTCCGCCAGACTGAATCCTGTCTCTCGGGCCATGGCATCGACACGGTTAACCCTTTCAGGCGAAAACACTATCCGATTGATCTTGGTCGAGCCATCCGGGCCCACCCGTCTTGTCGAAGCAGGGGCAAAAGTGGTGCGCGTCGAAACTGGGTTCCTCAACCTCTTTCCGAATTTCCAGGTCGCAGCGCACGCTAAATAGGCCGCATTCCTTCGGTATTGGATCCCAGTCACGCCTCAAGATTAGCATCACTGGGATCGAACGCTGGAATAGCATCACTGAATCCCAGTGATGCTAATCCGCAGGACAGGAGTGTCACTGGGAGGTCCCATCACCATGTACAGGTGCCCATTTCGAAGGGATTCAGGTGGGTGGCCACGTTTACTCAGGTGAGTGTTCCTGCATATTAGTTTTGTTTGACGTCAATTAAAACATATTTTTAAAGAATAAAGGAAATTCAACTTTATATAAGAGAAACACCGGAAGGAATTTTCAACTCGAGTAGGAACAGAAGTCCACAATGTACAGGTTCCGGTGTATACACTCAAACAATTCTCAGTAAGTTGCAAACTACTCGTGTAGATTAGCATCGGGTTCTAATCTGATAAAGATAACAACCAGGTCAGGAGCGAGAGCATCAAATAAAAAGGGCAGCCGTGAAGTGTGATAATTGGGCCTATTTTCTGGATTCTTACATCCCCTTCTGTGTTAGCCATTAATCCACTCTTGATTCTAACTAAAGTGTAATATTGCTTAGAATCGGGTATACTCGGATCAAGCGCAACATTTAAAATGCCTGATTTTAAAATAAATGTTTAACGATGTGCCTTAGAGTTGCAACTGGAATGAAAAAGGGGATTTCAATGTTAACAACATTTGTCAGCTTCGGCAGTTCAGTTCACTAACATCTAAATTTCTTTTTGCAGTTAAATCTTTTTCAATGCATTCAACTTTATTCTGGATATTCTTTATTACTGGGAAATCGGAGGAAGTTGGAAATGAAATGCCAATATTAAACCAGTCGTATTTATTAACGTCAGATAGCTTATCCTGGCAGGTTCCTGGAAGAAGTTCTAGTAGAAGACGCAAATGAGCAGGTAAAACCCTATTTTCTTACAGATTTTTTAAAAATGTTAGTATAGTTTAGATGCGACATTCATATCAGGAGATAATTCACACCACCACACCTCAAGGTTACCTCCCCCGTCCCCACCGTTGATCAGTGCAGAGGTACATCAGATTTGGTTTCATCCGGGAATTAAATCGGTAGTTAAATGCACTGTACCTTTTTTTTTTTATAGTTTCCGGGTTGTTAAGGCTAGAGAAGTTTTCTCTCCTCGTGACCTCATTCGGTTTTTCAAGTTTCAAAACAAAAATAAATTACACAAGGTTGAACTTCTTAACTACATTTGTTATACAGCAGAAGTTTATTTTCGTTCTCATAAAATTGCTTTTATATTGGATTCTTCAGATCAATTACTAAATCAGAAAAGCAGTCCCTTAGACAAATGCAAAATGAAAAGTTAATGCTGATCGTGGCACTTTGGCATGGTATGCAAGGAACAGAGGCCGAAATCACAATCTGTTCTATTAACAGGAGCATCTGTTTCAGTCTCAGCGGTCATCAGTCTGGTTGATTGGAGAGCTGGCATTCTTCGTGCCCCATCACGAATTTTATGGGTTGTCCGCGTAATTGGCAGCCACTACAATTTCCACAATAGTTTACGTTATATATTCATAATAAATTCATTTTTTTTAATGGCAGCTTGTTGCTCATATTCGTATCTGTCTGTTCGTGGGCATTTTCCATTTCATGCGAAAAACACAACTCCCACCGCCCGAAATAACCACTTCAGTTGAGGCTAACTACAGATTCAATTGAAGAGGATTTTAAAAATACCTCCAGTCATGAACAGGAATCGAACCCATTATGATTTACAAAGTTATAATGGCTCGCAAAAGATGATTTTTTGAAATAAACTATCTTTTCATTAGTTATAGCAACGTTTGGTCATACTAATTATCATCAGAAAAATTATGACATCTCACAGCTAAGAGTGAAATCAATGACAGGCGAAACGAAGAAGATTCTTTATTGAAACGCTTAGAATGAACTCTACAACCCAATCAGATTGACGCCAGAATAGATTTCTTAAGATTATGTAAGAATCCTTAATATTTCAATTTAGTACATACTATTAAGTAGTAATTATTTTAACAGCTGCAAATGAACAAAATTTCTGGTGTATTTTCACCTTGTGAAATACTCAAATCACTGTCCTCATATGACGAACACGACGAATAGATTCCTTGACCTTCAAACCTGCAATGGCTTCTAGTGGCGTGGAGTTTTAAAAATATCGATTATCACTATTATTCTGTAATCTGGCATTCTGACTAGATAAGCCAACTGCAATATGAGAATCCGTAATAGTTGCTATGGCTACATAATCGTTTTGTCGTGCCAGTTCAAATCCTGCGACTATCTGAAGTTACTAAGTGTCAGAAGTGTTTGATATAATGGACAAGCGTTAACACTTCGAGGAGGATCAGAAGAACACAAACTCTTTGGGAGTATTTTGTAATGTTTATTTTATGTACGCACTAAATACTATAAAATGGCATTAGCGATTACGAAGCATTAATTTAATTACAAACGCTAATTTATAATTAAAACAACATGCTGTGATAGTATAAAAGAGGTACGCAAAGATTCTTTTTTAACAGGTTGAAAAGCATTGAACCATTTGAACGCGAATACTGTGATATAAAATTTAAATAAAATTCATAATTACACGAGCTTTCATAAATTTTGCTGGTCGTGAGATCGCGCAGTTTTATTCAAAGGGAATCTGAGTGAATAAATTTCTTTCAGCAATGGCGGTGTGCCCATGAGCCTCTTCTCACTTCGACACTTCTGGTGTAAAAGTTTACTCGACGATAATATATAGGGAATTATGATAATTGTCATGATCAATAATAATCATGGTCATTATCACTATAATTGATCAGCTGAACAGGAAGATCTGAGGTGGATGTACAACTGGTTTGAAATCCAGGAGCAGAAACTTGCAATAACGAAAGAAAAAAATATGGGTAATTACTCAACGTTTCGTTATTAAACAAGGAATATGCAAAGGGCTTCGTGATGTAAGAGAAAAAGTGGCGTAGTCAGCTGAACGGTTCATTAACCCCATCCTTAAACTGTTGCAGTTATAAATAAAATATATTTTCTATTTGTACTCTGGAAAGGCAAGTGGAGAGAACACAGCAATATTGTATTTTTGGAGCATCTCTTGGATTCAAACTCCTTGCATAACTGTGTACCTGCAAATGACCTTTCCCTACAGGCATCTTTAAGTAATACAATATTTGTTATTTACTTAATTAAATATAAATTTTTCCGGAAATAACGGATTGTAACTCCATCCTCTCTGTTCCAAATCCTTGCCATGGCTTAGGTGAGGCAAATTAAATTTCTTATAACGAATAATGCAATCGCAGTTTTTGTACTTCGGGTGTGTTCGGACGCCCATGCCATAATTACTGCCACTGGAAGGGTAATCTATTACGTATTACCTGCGTGTAGTACAGTATATTCTGGGATGTATAGTGATGATTTCGAAAGTGGATTCATAAATGGAATATATGAATTCTGCTGGACCATAGACAGGACGGATAAAGATTATCTCATCGTAGCTAAAGTCTAGAAAACACTTAAGGCTATATACCTTTTTATATTTGTAAGTTTTAATGCGGTCCAAGCTAACTCAAAAGCATAGGACGCTGCTGTATATATGGATTCTTGGGGAATCTTCTCAAATGCCGTGCTATCTGGGAAGACTGCAGCAGATCTCATACATGATTCTGACTTCGAGCCATCAGTGAAGACAGGCAAAGCATAATTTTTTAGCTAGATGGGCAGCATAGTGTTGTAATGAAGTTACATGATGGTTGATAGATTTTCCAGGTAGAAGGGGTTGCCTTCATGACTGAGCAACATTGTGTATAGTGATTAAAGAGTTCTAAGCAGCTCTTGGGCTTGAATACCAAAAGATCTGCTTGACAGTCCGATGGCTATTATAGAGATTTTCCCAGTGGCTCAGAAACGATCACCCAAATGGAAGTGGTCTGGCAAGGAATTTAGCTTAGAGGTTTACTGTAACAACATCTGCTTTCGTCGAAGCAACAATGGCAGTTCAGCTGCTTCAATGTATAAAATCTAAACGGCAGATGTCCAGAATGTTTCAGTAGCAATACGGATGGTGGACCGGATCTAGCCATCGGAGTACGCTGTTTCCAACTGAAGCATACGTCTAGGACCATACTCTAGTTTAGAACGCAGAATTCCATGGCAAAGTTTAAGTAAACATTGATCTAGCATCAGTTGTTAGGCAACTGGGGACGAGATCGTTAAAATATTCAGACCCTTCGTGCTCGTGCACAACACATCCGTAAATTTCGAATTTACGGATGTGTTGAAGAAATGTCATCATATTATCGAATATTTAGTCTCTGGATTTTTGAATGACGTTTTCTCAGAGCTTTAGTTCTGAAAAAAAGTTCTGATGGTGAAGGGTCCACTTCCAAAAAAAAATGTGTACAAAAACAGTTTAGTTGGATTTTTGATTTGGTAGTTGTTGGCGCATCGGCTTCTGTGGCCATATTGCACCTCCCAAGGTTTTTTGCAGTACTTTGATCCAAGCCCGAGGCGGGAATCGAACCCGCGACCTTTGGGTTGCCGGGCAGGTACTTTACCCACTCGGCTAGCCCGGTCGGCGTTTAGTTGGATGAAACATGAACACTTACCCACTGCCCAGGAATTAGGATGGTCAATGATGTGTTGAAATTGCATGCCTGCAGAAATGTGATGAAGCCATCAACAAAGAGAATGTTGATCATGACTGGAAGAAGTGTTTAATAATAGAATAAACTTTGATAGCAGAAAGCGCAAAAGCTAGTACTGATTTTTGAGGAGCTGCCATGGTATTTTGTACTAAGTAAAAGGGCCGTGACACAATCCTACATGAACTGGTTTGACAGGAAGTTTTCAATTAAAATTTCAAGGTGTCCCTCAAGCCCAAAGTTATAAATGTCTTAAAACAGTCGTGGGTTTGCTTGCGATGGTGGTCCATGACACAGTACGGCCCAAGTTCGTGAGATTGGGTTTTCAAGTGTCTGAACGATGGACAAAAACGTTTGTGAATGGAACTGTATATTTGTTGCGCTTAAAACAGTACGAAAAGGAAGGAATCAACTTTTTAAATTACTAATAATATATTAGATTAAATTGATTTTAAAATAAGGAAACAGTTGGCAGTCTCAAAAGATAAAATTCTTATTGAGAAAGTGCCTTATTTATTTACCTTGAATACCCATTATTATATGTTTTGTGCGCGCTTATATTTTCCTCTCAATGTGGTAGTTTCCTTTATTTTCTTATGGGGTTCTTTGCTACTTTTTTAAAAAATATATATCATTTGCTACTTATTTTTTATTTATTTTAATTGTAACAATAACCCAAAGTATTAATCAGGTTGTTATCCTTAACGAGTTGTTTGTCTCTTTGGCATTGTACTGTTTAGAAATAACACTTTCTTGGAAACAAAAAAAAGAAGAAGAAATCTAGCTGTTGAGACCTCTTTACAAACGAAGCTATAAATATTAATTGGCGAAGAGGGGGAAAAAGCCCTCAAGAGCTTCGAGTGCCTGCAATGGGATAAAGATTATTCTCTTTGAACCAGAGAGAAATCAACGTAGCATAAATGAAACCCCCACTGCAAAAGTGGGGTTTCCACTGTACGCTGAGTCGATTTTAAAAATTATGAAAATACATCTACTGGGAGTCATGTTATTGCAGCGGACTACCGGACAAATAAAACAACAATTGTCGGATTTCTATTGGGTAGATTTCAATTAAATTTGAAATTGTTCTACCAATCTTCTTAGAAGGCCAAAATGTAAATTTCATGAAAATCCGCTCACTGGGAGCAGAGTTGTTACATGCAGATGGGCATGGTGAGGACCATAGGGATATTGCGCACGTATATCCTAACGTGCCTAGAAAAGAGCATGACTAGTTATTGCAAAGATCTTGGTCTTTGCAATAACTAGTCAAAGACTCGAACTCTCATTGCAAGAATTAGAGAGTGTTAAAAGTCCAAGCTGTTCTGTAAAAAAAAGAAAAAAAAAAAGAACAGATTTGAAATTCATTTAAAACAGTCCACTGATATATGATGGTTAAACTCTTCTGACGGAGATAAAATATAGCGTATTCGTCCATTATTTGAGGTATTGGAGACTGCTTAACAATTAACTCGCTCAACACATCTGTTCAGATTAAGTGAATGAGTCTGTTATTTTAAATCACTGACTGATTCCAAAATCGACTTCTCAGTTATACCTCGAATAGGAACATCTCTGCAACACGATGGACTATGCTTCGCGTTATGGTTCACTTGGGGAAAAAAGTACAGACAGCAGAGATATTACGGGGGAGGTCACTTAACGTGCGGGTCTTCCCGGAGTCCCCCATAATTCACCTCTGGGAAGACAACTGCTCTAACTCTCATACGCCATCTCACACATTCCTTGTGAGAATGAATAACTCACCATATTTGTTCCACATGCTCAGTTTGTTTAATTTTTAAAACATTTCAATTAATTTACAATAAACTGATGTCACTGGTATTATTGACCACTTCCTTAATCAGATCGGATAATCCGCAGTCTATTGTTTATTAAATATTACCACGTGTACCCAAATCTGATTATGAACTGCGAATATTTTAATATGAAATTTTTTTTTGTCTTCATTCAGTTTTACTATAACTGACTCCCACTCTTGTATGACAATAAATAGAATTTATTTATTACATTCTCCTGGTAAATAACTCCAGAGGGCAAATTTGAGTTGAAAATATCTAATCAGCAGTTATCAAATTTATTCTGAGATAGTGGTTCGTTCGGCGGTAGTATAACCTACGGAGTAGGAAAGAGTTGAATTATGGTCGTCTTTACACTCCCTAGTAGCGACTATTTTCGCTTTTATTGCGGTATGTGCAACAGATGGTGAGCTGTACACAACAGAAAGTATGCTAATCAGAGGTATTATCATCCACAGAGTACTTACTTCGGGTTTATTCTGATCAGTCACGAGTTAGCTGGATTCAGTCTGCCCATTGAAAACATCAGCGAACTTCAGAGACGCAGATTATTATTCGTTGTAGACTGACAATTGTACTTTCCATTTCTCGGCAGAAGAATTCTGGAACGATGTGCTTTGGGGGATTGCAGAAATAACTGTAAGGGGACAAATATCTGGCGAATACTTGTTCCCTTGCTTGGTACATTCGACTTGATAAAGTGTGCAGCACAGATTATCTTACGAATAAGTGTTAACGCCTGTTCGCGTCAAACGGCACTAGGGGGTTTACCCCCATCTCCGCGTTGTTTTCTTTGTAATTGTACCAGTTCACTGGAAAGGTCAGAGATTGAAAAGTGTGTGGATCTTGTAAGTATAGTGTTGGGTATCGTTGTTCATCTGGCCATTTCGCTGCTGGACCCCTGCTGAGGCTCAACATTGCCCGCACTCAGCCCCGTGGAAGCAGCCCAGGTACCCAGTAGTTTTAAATATTTATTCTAGCAGGTCCTGCCATCTAATTTCCTGTGATTTCAGTGTCTAGGACCTATAAAAAATAATAATAAAAAAATTGGGCAATCGCTGGATAAGATGAAAGCCGAAAGGTTAATATCAACGCAGTTAGATTTGCACTTATGAATTTTGATAACTCTGTGGGGGCGTACGCTGTTAAGACAGAGTAGGGAGAGAGACTGAAGGCTGGGGGTCAATAGGAAAGGCGACCCCAGTGGGGCATGCCCCACCAGAAGGAAAAGAGGGCGGCGAGAGGGGGGGGAAGTCTTTCCTTCCAGGGAGTGTGGAAGGAAAGGCACCGCGCTAGGGCGCACTACAGGTCGTCATATGGCGCCTTTGCAGCATTGTCTAGTCCGGTGTAGTTGTCTTTTTCTTGATGGCTTCATTCCTGGAGTATAGCTCAGTCCAGTGGGTGTGACAACTCTTGTTACGTGACGGCAGTGTTTCTGCTGACTTGTTGGGTCCGACTAACCACAACACGCACAGGTCTAGGTCCCCTCCAAATGTGATTTTGTCTCTTTCTTCTTCCTTCGTAACATGGCTTTATGGTGTCAGTCCGGTGTCCGTTTCTTGTGGGGTGTTTGTCCCATCTTTGGTCGTTGAGTTTTCGTGTTGCACTTGGCTGGATATGCCTCCGCTATCTGTCTTCCTTCTGGAGAAGAGTTCTTGTGCATAGCGACTGAGGGCTGTGAAGTGTCTAATAGGTGGTGTTCCTCATGTTCGTTACGTATTGGATCCTTGTGATTAGGAGGCTTCTAAGGTCTTCATACAGCTCACACCCATGCATAATATACTGCCATGTTTCCTATTCTCCGCAAGTACAGCCAGAATCTATGATGTGTTCAGTTTGGCTTTGAATGGCCCATGAGTAGGAAGGTTGTGTTTAATCCCGGGTATAGCCACGCTGGGACCTTTGGGTATAGTTTGGTGACGTACGTGATGAATTTGCTTGTTATTACTCCCTTACTGGTTTTGCCATACCTGTGTCAAGTGATCAACTATTCTTTGTTTTTCTCTCTTCCGATTTTTGGTAATGTCGATGATAAAGTCATTTATCGTTGTCGGCGTTCCCTTGGATAGATGATACACAAGCCCGCAGCAACTTCCAAGTCCAGAGGTAAGATCCCTGCCAGGACCTGCAGTGCAATTGTGCTCACTGTACGACACGCCCTTATTGTGAGCAGAATGTATCTTACGAATAGCATTCCTACGAGTTCCTTATGCAAGAAGCACTATTTTGTGATTGGTAAAGAAATTCATGAAAACGGATGTACAACTAGTTGATCGTCAGAGAGTGGGTCCTGTGAGATCTGTTATTAATTGCGCTTAGGGGAGACACTGTTGGCTCTTTTTAGTACAAAATTAAAATTTTATTTATTTCTGGGACAACCGTTATCTTAAGTGATCTCATTGCTAATGAGGTTATAATTTTTAGTTCATTTATACCATCTAATTACCCCACGGGTTTTAAATATCAAAAATATGAAAGTCAGCAACAGACCGCGACATCTTTAAAATGAGATGAAATATCTCCAAAGAAAGAATGGGTTAGTAAGCATAAACCGTAATACAGATCTAAGTCAGGCATATATGACTTCTGCGACGTTGTTCACCAAGTGATATGAAGGAAGATGGCGATAAATTACACGAGTTGAACAACACTAAATGGGGCTGGCTAACTGTATCTATAGGTGAGTGGCTTCAGTCAAAAAGTTAAAAACATTTAATTACTTGTTGGTAAGAGGTTGAACGATACTCCAAACAGGTGGATTCGCCGTGTGCTCCATCGGCGACATGCAACAAAAGACAAACATAGAATTACTTGTGAGGAAAAGCAGGATAAACAACTTACTCGAACTCGTGCTTCCGTGAGGTTAGTCCACATGGCGATTTCCTCCCTTGTTGACATATCGGGATACCTGTTCCTGGCGAAAGTGGCCTCGAGCTCCTGCAATTGCTGGCTCGTGAAATGCGTTCTCTGTCTCCGTTGGCGTTTCTTCTTTTTTGGGTCGTCGTCACCGGAGTTGTCAGGACTCTCAGCAACTGCATTCGACGATTGTTTGTCACTGGTTGAGTCTGCAGAGAATGCAAATTTAATGAACTCAAGAACCAAACAGGGATAACATAAATATGCTAAAGATCAATATCGCTGTTAATATAAATAATACCATTCTTATGACATACTTATCCTCTTAAGTTTTTCATTCTTTCTTAATAATGTGCGATCGAAAATGGGAGTAAAGTTCATTTATAAAGAGTTACGGAAAGATGGGTGAATGCAACTGTCTAAGCCTTTATTATCGTAGTTATTACTAGTTAACAGAACTTCATAAAAAAGTTATGTCAAATACGAACTCGTTTATTCGCTGACTTATCGACAGCATTTGTGGGTCTTTTTCATTAATTATCGACAGAATTAAAGAGTAGACCAAGGAAATATTGCTTTTGAAATGGACTGTGCTTCTGAACTGTTAATACGTTTAAATACATTATTTTGTCTTTGATGTAGCGTCAAATTCACGTGAAGGAGACAGTCATTGAATAAAGGCGGTTGTATCCACCACGTTAGTCAAAAGTGTCTCCAGGATCCGTATCGAAAAAAACGTTCCATCGTTTCTAGCTTTAAGGAGGGACAGCGATGTTTCAGCAAGAGGGAACCACGACCGTACATAAGATTAATCTACAGCTGTTGCAGCACCAGCGTTTTCCACAACCACTAATTTTACCAAGGCGTCCGGTATCTCGCAATCTGTAGAAATCCTGCTGGTACCTAAGTAGTCCTCCTCTCACTCATATTGTTCAATGAAAGAATAACTCCAAATGTGAACTGAACCACCAAATGTTTCAAAAAAGACGTGTCCACTTTGTTCGTTAAGACATTCATTAACTCGATTTGTGTCGAACATGACTCTACAAAGAATATTGCAATAAAGATTTCTAATACGCTCATCAGTGGCACGAATACGAACTGGTGGTCTTATTCGGTGCAGGCCTATCTGGATATTTATTACTGAATGGTTCTTAGCATTGCAAAAATGATTTGGAAGCAAGGAACTATTCCAGAAGTAAATACACACACACAATGCCTTGAACTAAAGTAGAGAAGGCAACAACAGGCGGCTCAAGGTCAGTCACTTCGCTTCATGCTGCTCCCTAAGGCTGTGAAACAGAACGCGTTGCGCGTGACCTTGAACTGCCTGCTATAATTAATGCTAACTAATACGACTGCTGTCACAATGAAACTGCTTTATGCCACCAGTCTAAAAATATCTCCCTCATAACGTAAGGTCATGCTCTATTTTATTTAGTACACATTTCATCAATCGTTTAACTTTGAGCGATAAACAACCGAGAATGCTCATTTAAAATAATACTTTGCTATTGGTCGAGTCCTTAAAATAAGCACAGTCTACTTATTTAATTTTATTTTTGGAACCCTTTTTTTAATTAATAATAATCCTTATTTAGACAAAAGTATATAAAAGTATGGTCCTCTCTACAGTTACTGTTGCTCAGAAAAGCTTTGCTTAACATTAAATTCATTTATATTATAATCTAATTAAAGTATCAATTCTAATGCTGAACCTATTTACAGAGAACACAAGCGATTTAATTGCACGGGACACCCTTTATCGACACTCATTCAAAGAAGTCAGAGAAGCGATCCAACAGAAATCAAATGGCGAATTTTACAAACTGCAGCTCAAAAAGATTAAAAAATACAAACAACATAAAGAGATTCAAAAGGTCAGAATTATAACTTATGAAGTTTTTTTGTGATGTCAGTTAATATCCGGATATTAATTCTTTTCTTTGGGGTGAAAGGAACGTTCAGATATTGAATCCAAGTTACAGAGCAGCTAAGACGAATAATAGGATCAAATAAAAAATACATAGACTACAAAACTATGGTTGTATTCAGGGCGCTGAAGCAGATTCTCATGCGCTTTTCTCCTTTGGACTAATGTTTTATCTCTGTTCCTAAAAGAAGGAAAGATTAGTCGGGAGAACAAGCATTGTGAATGACATACGGAGGCTTAACATAAGGGAGTTCGAACCTAAGTGGATATAATGGTAGGATGGAAGAAGTCGGTAACATAAATGGATAACAACAGGAGTGCTAGCATGGGAAAGCAACCCAACCAAGATCAAACTAAAATTGGGCTGTCATTTACAAAAAAATAAATAAATAAAATAAGAACACAGTTACAAAATCCCGCGTGAAATGCTTCTATCTTTGTTTTCCAAAATGTGACGCAAAAAGAACGCCATTACATCTTAAGAGAAGAATACAAAAGATACTCAGAGGAGACAATATTCAATAAAGTTTTACACTGTCCATGGTGTTATTGCTTTATCAGATTGATGGAAACACGGCAGGTATCTTTCTCAGAGGAAGATATCTATACTTTATCTGGAATATCACCAATGTGATACTCTAAATAAGGTACAGAATTAGGAAACTATAAAACTATTGTGACATGAGGTAGTCCTTCTCTATATTAAGCTCCGATAGCAGCAGTTTACCCTCACGGATTGCAGAGTGGGTATGACAGCGATCACCTTGCAGAACGGGATTATTGAGTTCGAATCCATCCCGGCAACAGGGAAGGAATTTCAAGAGCTTTTTTTTTCCTTCTTCCACAGTGGACGAGTTAGTCGAGGGGCTCCTGATTTTCCCCGCCAAGAAACTCGGGGTTTTCATCCAGCAAACAGGAAGTTGCGCACAGAATACATGGCACAAATACACAGACGATTCATATCCCTAATTTCTTTTTGGTCTAAATGTGAAACAACCAGACAAATAATCTGTAGTATATTGGAAGAAGTGAAAGATGCTATAAAATCAATGAAAAATGGCAAAGCAGCAGGACCCGATAAAGTCACTATTGAAAGCTGGTTTGTAAAGCTCTACCCAAACTATTTTCATAATGCCTTATACTTAAAGTCCTTGCGAGGTAAAATGTGGAAGCTATAATATTGCACAAAAAAGGTGACAAGTAACCAATAAGCCTATTGCCAGTTGTTCACAAAGATACTTTCAAGAAGAATAGGCACAATACTTGATGTAGCACAACCAAAGAACGGCTTCGTTAGAACGGATCACATCCAAACAGTGCAGCAAGTTGTAGAGAGGCACAATGAATACAACCTTCCATTATGTAGCCTTCATCGACTATGAAGAAGCATTCGACTCAGTTACAAAACAAGCAATAATTAAACGCCCTAATCAACCAAGGTGTAGATTGAGCTTACGTCAATTCTTTCCCATCAATATATGAAAAGCCGATTGCATCAATATGGGTTAACAATGATAAAGTTCAGGTCAACGTAGAAAAAGCAGTGCGACAAGGAGACAGTCTGCACAAAACTATTTTCTACATGTTTAGAAAATATTTTTTTACAGCTAAATTGGGATAAAGATAAATGGAAATTACCTGAGTCATGGTTTGCAGATGATATCGTTCTCTTTCTCCAATGAACTGGAAGGACTGCAGCATGAAAGCAAGAAGTTTGGTTTGAAGGTGAATACCAAAAAACAGGTTACTGCCAATAAATTTACCAGAACAAAGAAAAATCATGGCCGATGGACAAGAATCTTGGTCAATTTCAACAAATGGAAATGGAATGGTGCATAAAATTGTGATGGCAAGCATTTGGTAAGCTTAATATAGTCTTCAAGACAAACATGCAAGCTATCTCAAACGAAAAGTTTTTGATCAGTGTATCCTCCCTGTCCTAACGTCTGGTTTTGAAACATGGACATTGAATTCCAAGGCTTTTACAGAGACTGAGAGTCACACAGAGCAGTATGGGGCGCCCAATTTTGAACTTGACCGAAAAACATGTGTACGAATTTGCCAACAGACTAAGGTCTGTGACATCATTGAACGAAGAAAGCGCTTAAAATGGAAATGGCCAGGTCACGTATCAAGAAGAACCGACAAGTGATGGACCATATTAAATGGATACCGCTTGACTCTAAACGCTCAAGAAAAAGACCAAATATGAGGTGGATCGATGAAATTGTGACATTGGCTGGTATACAATGGCAACAGAGAGCACAGGACCGCAGTTGGAAACTTGTTGAGAAGGCCTTCATCCTGAAGCCAATTGACAATGATATCGGAAAGATGCAGCCATTGGTTAGTCAGTTGCAGGGTCATTCATTTCAACATCAAAATGAAAAATACGAACTACAGTCAGTCGAAATCGAAGAAAGGAGTTAACTGGACAGTAGGTTCATCAACCATTTACTGCCAACTGTTAAATTTTCTACGTATCAGTTCCTGAGCAGCCGTTTTTATGAAGCAAATATAATAAATAATTTCATATAATACCCCGCTTTATAAGTAGCGGTTTGCAAAACTATCCTTCTCATTCAGATAACATTCACAGATGCCTTTACTAAAACTCATCTAATTTCTTTGGTAGTATTTTAGGAGTCTTAAATCTGCACTATACAGCTACTCTACTTCCTTTCTGTTACCTTTTCACGTTATCTTATTATACTGGTATTTTTCTCTAGAAGCATGAAAGTTTCCCAAATCTAACCTTATTTTATATATAATTAGGTTGAATTTGGGATATTATATGTATCCCAAATCCAACTTGTTATAGCATTATAACAGATGCTTGCAATTTAGTTATCGACATACCGCTTTCATAATTTTATGAAGAATTCAATTAATAATTCATATTTTTCTTTTCATCGTGTAATATAATGTAAATTTTTAGGCGAATATGGATGTGTCTTCCTCAGTGATTGGGGAATCTGCCATGCAGTACTCACTTATCGACAAACTCTCTGGAAAAGTTTGAAAAAATTATAAATACTTTCTTTGGGAATTTCGGTGGAATCTGATCGCATTTGTTTTATTCTTCCAAAGTAAGCCCCAGCTAATCCTTGAGGACATCACGGTGGTTATGATCTCTGTCCCTTCTTGTGTTTTTTTTTTTAAGAAACCCCCAAAGACGAAAGGTGTTTGGGGGTTTCTTAACCTATAGTACTTAGTACCGTGCATGGGTTGCAGGAGATGGGGAGGAAGGGAGGAGGTAAGCAAAGTGGTGGCATTGCACCGGTTGATGAGAGCCATCTACCACCTAGTATTAGTACATATTAGTATTATATTATAGTGTTGTATTATTAGTGCTACCGTGCATGGGTTGAGGGAGAAGGGGGGGGGGGATGCCGGAACCTTTGCTCTAGAGACAAAACATGGGTTTCACCACTTCAAGTCTCCAATAAGCAAAGTGGTGGTTGATGCACCTGTTGATGAGGGTCATCTGCTACCTATTATTAGTATTATTTTATATTAGTAATAGTCACTGTATATATATATATATATATATATAAATAAATTTCTAAACATGTAGTTCTCCGTTGATGATAAAGCATCGACTGTTCCTTGCAGGAAAACTGGCAAAACTTACTGAAGTTTTTCTCTTGGAATTATAAATATTTCATTTAATATTATTTATATATCTTTCACTGTTTAAGTTTTCAGGAGTTTGCAGTTAATTTTCATGCAGGAATGTTATCTTGCTAGGCTGTTCTGAAATGTAGTCAACAGCTTTCTTTAATGATAATACTTGAACATCATCCAACTATGCAACCAAACTGCACAGTTGGCCGGCGTAGATGTATCATGGCTTGAGGAATGTTTTCATGGACATCACTGGAAACCCCCCCCCCCCCATCTCCACTGCAGAACTTTCAACTCCCGATTCTACCTCCGCATTGTTTCGGACCAAGTCCCGCCCTACGTGATGACCGTGTATGTAGATGGTACTGGACACTTTAAACAAGGCAACGTATCACAAGGCCAGCATTGTGCAGGAATGGTTCTAGGCTCACGTACAAGCATTCTGTGTGCTCCCTTGGCCGCCAAATTCATCCAACATAATCCAATCGAACATTCGTGGGATGCGGTGGAACGCAGCATTCGCTAGTGCCTCGCTCCGTTGCCCAACTTCGGGAAGTCCTTCTGTCCAGCTGGTCCAGAATAGCTGAGAACACCTGCGTTCTCGTGGAGTCACGCCACGCCCGGTGCAAGCTGTTATCACGGGGAAAGATGGCCTAACAGGTGGTAAATATATTTTGGCTCATGAGTGTAAGCTTCCCTGCATCATTTGCCACTACTCACACCACCCTGAAAAGGAAAGTAAATTTTTGTATTTTAGAAAATGTTTCTTATTAACAAGGACATGTTTAGAATACATCCCCTACCGCACAAAAGGTGTGGTGACATTTTTTTCAGCTTGAGAAGTTATTTTATTTTCAGTCTCTTTTTTTTTTTCCCCAATTACTTATCATAATGAGCCGAAATATGTAAAGCATATTTCAGCTGAACCGGCATACGTTGTTTGAAGTCCGATATGCAATCTTGCAGAAATCTGTGATAATGCAACAATTTCATATAAAAAAAAAAAAAAAAAAAAAGACATTAAGGGCATTCGTGAATCTCCACATGCATAGCAGAAGTTAAACTCATCCAATCGCATAAATAAAAATGCGAATATCAAAAGCGGAATTTATAAAAAATAATCATCGAATATGATGAAAAGATTCCGGGCATTTATTCAAGAAGTTTGACATTTTCAACGTTTATTATAAATTTTTATAATTAAACGATCTAAAAGTAAAAGAATTAACAACAATCGAGTCTCTCACTATTGCGGGGAAAGTGTAAAGCGTATAAGTTGACTCACACGCGCTGTTCGCACGGTCCACGGTAGCGCAGTTGTAGCGCGCTTGTTCGCCGAGTGGAAGGGCCTGGGTTCGAATCCAGCAGAAGGTATTCAGGAAGTTTTCTTGCCTTCTTCCACTCGGCGCCGAGTTAGTCGATCTCGGGCCGTGGAGTGAGGTTTCCTCCGGGTACTCCGGTTTCCCCTCACACACCTAAAATCGACAATCGGTCACACACGCAGTTACAGACCACGACACTTCGCGTTTCTTGAAATTTCAATGCCCCTTTTAAGGGGTGTTGAACTTTCAAGATCCTCCTACGGGAACTACCCCCGCCCGGGAGAGGGTAGTTCCTTGCTCCCACCAAGAAAATGTTTAACTACTTTATTCTAGATTCAAACATTTGTTGAATCTAGAATAAAAAAAAAAGTTTATTCTAGATTCAACAAATAAATATTTCAAGGGCTCTGGGAATACTCACTTATAGTTTGCATCACCCAAGATTATTCTCATTCGTGATTATAATTGAATACGTTTTTCAAATCGAAATCTAATACACTTAAGTTTTCAGCCTATTTTAAAATTATATACTTTGGCGAGTGTCTTCAGGAAGTCGTTTTCTTAAAATTTAACGCTTCTCTCTCGAGTGCTACACTCTCTCTTTAACGAAATACAAACTGATTTAGGGAGCTTTGTATTCTGCACACAACCCACTGATCTATATTCCCATGTTGTTAATATTAGCTGATTACAGATGCTTAACCGAAGGAATTAATTTTCCTTCAAGAAGGAGAAAAAAGAGCTTATTAGCTGCGGAAACCGCTACAGGAGCGCTGTGTTCTAAGCAGTGGATTTTCAGCAGAGCACATCTCTTTTTAAGGGTTCAAGATATTTAAAACAGGGGGACTGTGACTAATATTGATTCCAACTAATGTTTAGCGGAATGTATCTTTAAATTCGTTAAAAAGCGTTCCTTTTTATGTATTATTAATTTTTGTTTATACGAGACACGAATTGAATCTATTAAGATCCGTTGCGGAATATTTTTAACCAGAAAAGCCAAAGAAAGGCCTCAGATTGAATTACAATTAATAGATCATTCCATGTTGTTGCAATGTTATCGATATCCGCCATGTTTTCAGTGTATTTAAATAGAAATAAAATGTTCTGTTTATATTCTGGTACTAACAGGGTCACAGAGTTTCACAATGGAAAAACGAATTGTTCATCGCATTTACCAATCACGAGGGCTTGAACCACTGTCCACTCAAACGCGTGCACTTTAAGACTCGAACACTTTGATAAGGTCTATCAACCCCGCTAACCCCCGTACGTTGTTGTTGTTGGCGTGGGATTTAATGGCGCAATGGCCACTATGGGCAAATTGCGCCTGTTACTTGGGAGTATTGATCAGTAGATGAAAGGGAGTAGGTCTAGAAGTGAGTGAAAACGTTAATCATTTTTAGATAAGTAAAAAGTTCTGATAAATTCGCATCATAAAAAAGAGGTGCATTATATGCGTATGGCCAATTCACGCTCTCGCAAGCACGACCCCTTCTTCCCTATTAAATCGGAAATTGGAGACTTATTTCAAGAAGCTTATTACCTGTGTGGGTATGTTACATTTCAGACCACATCTCGGTATATCCGTCGTATGATTGGTTTCTAACCAGAATAAAGAACTGGGATGGAATCAAAGTCAGCGGGGTGCTTTGTTGCTTGGTCTGCACACGCGTTTCCTTGTATTCCAACGAGGGTCGGTATCCAGCAAAAACTTCAGTTTACTTTCACTGAGGCGCCATAACCGAGATCTGATTTGTGCCAGAAGTGGATGGGAACCTTGATTAGTTCTGCAGGACTATCACTGCTCTTAGAGTCTGTGTATATTGACCTTCGTATTTTCAAGATCAGTAAGGAGATTCGAAGCCCTTTTGAGTGCATAATGTTCAAGCCGTAAAAAAAACACTGCATTAAAGCTGCAACTGGACAGACAGTAGATGTAAGAAGGGTTACTGCTGCTCCCAGGGATATATCAGTTTTTGAGTCGAAGAGTGTACATTGGCCAAGGCGTGAGCCGCATATAAATGTCTAAGATTGTGGATCGATAGGGAATGTTTCCCCATTGACGAAAGCAGTTATCGCAAGGAGGTAACATTGACCACGATGGTTGTATTGCGTCTACGGCTTGAGAGATATTTCTAAGACGGATGTTCCAGTGTTGTATTAGCTCTTGCAATCCGATACCAGCAGGTTTGTTTTCATTGGGTTTATTTCTGTGTATGTTTACCCACTGAGTTTAAGAGATATGTCCAGATGTCAACTCCGTAGGTGGATGTGGCTGAACTTATAAGGAAAATGCGAGGCACATTGTAAATTGTGACGTCAAAAATTCTGGCTGCCCTTAATTCAAAATGTATACAGATCACAAAGAATATTTAAAATATTCTGGTTAGCGTAAAACATGAACAGCACTTCATTCGAACAAATCAGTGGAAGCTGTCTTGTGGCAATACAGAATACCTTGTACAGTGGTATGCGACCTATATGAACTAATGAGCAAACTACGAAATTGATCTTGAGGTAGGGCACCATTTTTGGACTCGACTTGAGTTTGTGACTACCACACTTGAAGCACACCTGTCGTGTCTGGGTTTGTGTCAGGGAAACTGGGAGCTCCGGTGGAGGATTCGTTGCTTTGCTTCTTGACGATTCGGACTGGTCTGCTTCTGAGCTGCGTATTCCTTAGTAGTTAATGAAAGGATGCTACATTCTCTCTTCATTCCGTTACTGCATGGACTTGTATATGGATTTCGTTCCACTTCCTGATCAGTGCTATTCTTCTTTGGGCTTCAACCTTGCTATGTGATGGGTAAATCACATAGTATCCTCTAACCAAGACCAGCTTTAGTGCGAAATAGTTGTTTCGTTGAAATATGAACTAATGAAGTGACCCTCCAAATTGGGAGTATTGTATTGATACTGTATATGATATCATCAATACGCTGGCAGACGATTGATGCTATATTGACATCATCCGTACGCCGGCAGATGATCCCTGGCAATGTTCATATGACAGGAATGATAACCAACGAATGGTTATATATGTTATGTTAGAAATCACCTGTACAATATTGTAATTGGTAGAGGGGTTGCCAGGAAGACTGGCTAAGACCGCCTTCTTTAATAAATAAATATGAAAAAAAAAGTTAGTTCTTGAATGGCCCTAATATAACAGCTTTACCTTCTGTCCTTACCATCTCGAGAATAAACGGAAATTAATTTATTATTTTAGAGAAGCTGTCAGAGAACACCTATCGCAAATAGTGCAGCTCGCAGACAAAATCTTACCAAGGGGATATACACCTCTACATTTACGAGCCTTTAAAAAAGTAAAAGTCTTTCTCCGCTACTATATCTTGACATTATAATCTTATGAAACAATAATTATTATGTTAAAGGTACTCCAAGAATAACTTATATCCATATAAGTGTTTGTAGAAGTATTGTGCTCACGGGCCGATTTGCACGTTGTGCGGGCTGAAAAATCCTGAATAACTCAAGTGGAAAACCATACTTCCGTCCGCCCACCCACCCAAGATCAGCTAACTACTACAACCTCAAGTGAAGAGGACTTTAGAAATTCTTCAAGTCATTGATGGAAATCGAACCTAGACCTCTCTAAACGAGGAGCACATGACGAAATCGCTATACTGTCACGCAGAGCACCGCATGAAACAATGCCATCATCGTTTGGAGTCCAGGTTCGAATGCAGTCAGTGGAATTCTTAAATCAATCAAATTGGTGCTTCAGTCAGCTGATCTCAGAGGAAGGAAATAAGGTGTCCCTTATGAGTTCTCCTCTCATACTCCTAAGCTGGTGTACTTCAAGTGCTTCTCCCTTTGCATGTTGCTCATGATCTAACGGGAAATTGAAATAAGGAGGTATTAATAACATTCAGTTGGTGAGAAATCCAAGATTTCAGCATTTTAACATTCGGTGTTTCGGTCCTGTCGGTTTGAATCAGGCACTCTCAGAAATTTATATCACTGAATAGCGATACAAGTATTAATGAGAGAACTATGCAGAATATCCTTAATATTCGTTGAGATCGCGTAGAGTACAAATCAAGTTTTCTTCAAAGTAAAACTGCAGCACTGAACAAAGGGTGTTTACTGGGAATGTCTCATGAGGCGTTATTCAACTGTCCTTCCGGAATTTCGATTCATAACATATTGCAGTCATCTAATCATAATGACAAAATTATTTCTTTCTTGATGGTGTACCGAGATTCACTTTTAATGTAGCAGCAGTAGGTCTTGGCAATCGGGGCAGGATGGGAGAGTGGAAGGAGGACAGATCAACGTTGTCCATCTCACGGAGAAATACAGCTCTGACTTCAGGAACCTTTAAGAATTCCTCTAGACTCCAAACAGGTTGGATTCGAGCTCTTTCAAAATGAGTGGTGCGTGATGAAATCGTTATATTTTCACAGATATCATATTCACTTTCAGCACCTCAATTCACTTTCAAGCAGCATTTACATTGCCCCTCCTACCTCTAAAACGTCAAATTTTATTTGTAGGGGACACCTCAAAAAGTTTATTCATTATGTACATGGTGATATACAGAGGAACCTTAATAATCATCCACCAAACTTATTTACGCATGTACAGACAGATATATACAAAAATATCTGCAACGCAGTCCATAAATAAATAGAGAAATTATCCTGATCAGCAGCACAATCTAATCATGCAGCTTATCGATACAAATGCACGCGCAAAGTGACACAGTTTAGAAATAATTTATAACTTGAAATATTACAGCAGTGATGAACAGTTCTTGATCGACAGTTGTACAGAACTGCAATGCTATATTTGCAGTCGTCTTTCAGGAGGAGTCACAGACAATAGGAGTTATTTTCGAAGAAGTCGAGCTGTACAGAGTTGGCTCCACACCACGCGGGTTATGGGCAATACAAATATCGCCCGTACTTAGCTAAACTTTGGATGGATGGTTGAGTAATCAGGAGTCACAGTGCAATATGGTGTAAGTCGCTGATGCACCAAAACCCTACAGAAAAAAGAGAGCAATTATGGAACCAGACTGAGACGCATTTAAGTGGACATCTTCGAGGAATGCTGAGCAATTCTTTAGTAATCTTGAAAGAGTTACATATGTCTGCATAATTTTGAGTGTGGCTCGTAATATTGCTTCTATAACACAAATATCTTATTTTGTGACTCTCCTTCGGGACTTTTCAGTATCTTCGTTTAGAGTAAAGCGCTCAGAAAGAGTTACCTTTGAGTATTAAGAGTGCTGCTGAAAAGGTCTTACAAGAAACGTGATAAAGGTGGTTTTACTGCTTCTCTCTTCCCCCTCCTTCACACGTTCCTTACGTTTGGACTTTGATTAACTTCGTATACAGCTTAAGAATTCTTGTCTTCTGAACACCTTATGTGAAAGCATGTAAATGGTATGATGTAAAACTAAGTTAGTGACGAGCTGAGGTTGAATGGACTTTCCTCATGCAGATTGGCTAGCCGACCACAGAATATACGTAACTTACAGACAATTCACTAATGTGGTATGACCTTAGCTGGCTCGGCGCTTAACCTGAGCAACCCAACAAACTAAAAGTATACACTGCTTACACTATATACGTGGTAGTAGATCTGGGGAAACGCGAACCATGGATTGCACTGGACACACGCAAATTCAAGAGGGAGCAACAGGTCAAATATTAATTAGAGGGGAGAAATCATTGTACAATGTTCTTAAAACTCTGATAGAAACCATATTGTATTATGCTTATTATTTTACTATATTATATTATTACGCCACGCCAGTTTTCATCCTTAAGAAACTTGGAGAATTCAAATCTTAAGTATTTCCCAAATGGTAGATTAAAAAACTTTGTGCATTGTAATTGGTCGAAAATTAGCTTCAATAAAACATCTGTATCAATCTTTAAAGATACTCCATAAGTATCTTTAAAGATTATTATCTCTTCAAATCGGAACATTCCGTGTAACCTTTTCGGAAATTAAGAACATGGATATTAATTATTCTAATGATAATGACTGTAATTCCGAACTCCTGCTTATGATCTCCTGTGATCTTGAAGTGTGAGTTAGGGAGGGGGCCATTCTGCTAAGAAGCTCTAATATAGTTAGGTGTGCTCTATGGAATGAACATGAAGTCGTGCAGGCATATCCGTGTGTGCTTATTTTTAAGATGTCTAGATGCTGGATTTTCCATCTCCTAGGCGAGAGTCAGAGGCTGGATTAATGTATTCAAAAATAAATGTTTCATTATTAGCGTCAACAAAAGTAAAAACGCAAGGTTCGTGGACCTCATTCAGACACAACGAACCATTTTAAAAAAATTCATGAACATGGAGGTCTGCCGAACCCTCGATGATGCTACTTACTCACATGATCAAACTATCGTCACCAAATAGGTTTAGCTCGCTCTTCGTTCTTCTTAGATGAAAGTTGTAAGTTCAGAAGCACGGGCACCAAGTGTTGCCAAACAAGGTGGATTCTATCGTAAGCGGAGTCGACTTCGTGCTGGGAATTTTAAGGATTATGCACCATCTTGAATAATGACCTCTCCTTTCTGTAGCAGCAGAAAATTCCAACCCAAGATGTTGCGTGCTGTTTCCTATTGCTTCTTTTAACATGGGACTATCTATCGATTGTCCTCTGACAAAATGACCACAAAATGACTTAATTGGTCGTAATGACACATTTTCTGTTCTCTATTGTATTGTTGTGCTTTAAAAAGCTTCTTGGAAGCGTGGGATCTCTACTGCAGCTGCCTTTTTTCTTACTGCTCCATTCCATCGCTATTTGATAGTCTACCATACCCACTACAACCAGCAATCATTGTCTTCTTTTACTTTCACCCTAGCCTGACTGCAATCCAACAATATTTCTGCTAGGTCATGTACTATCTATTCAATATTTCAACCGGACAGAAATATTGGATTCCTGGGAGTCTTCGCTCCTCTTCTTTCTCATAAAATTCTCATGGGCTAGGGCAGAGTGTTCAGTTGAACACTCTGCCCTAGCCCACTCCTTAACATTGTACGGTCCATGACCACCATGTAGACAGCCATAAGTATTATTGCTCCCTCCTCCATTCCCGTTTAAAACTAGCATGTCAAAAATATAGTTTCAAAACTTTTGAAAATATCCATTTTTAGTGATATTCTGGGTTTTTTGCACTTTTTTTTCTTATGTTTTATGTGTATTCCTCAACATTTAACATTATTATAATAATAATGCTATTAATGTTATTGTAGTAAGAACGTTATTAGTGTTTCAACTCGTCTATAGGCGACTGAAACTTGTATTTCGTTTGTTTGGTTTTTAAGTAAGCTTAAAGAGGACTAGTCGTAAATGAGTTCGAGTTTCTGTGGGTTAGTTAGTCCTTTCGTTTTTGGTTTTCCATAGGCCGTACAGGGGCACCAGTGAACGTTTGGCTATGTTTCAATAGATCACTATGGATATACAACCTTTTGGGTGTCGATGATGTGGGTGCTCCCCGAAGAAATCATTCTCGTGATATTCCTATTCTCTCTTATTTTATTTTATGCTTTCAGTTTCTCTTAAGTGGAGTCTGCTTCTGTATTGGGGTTGGATTCTTCAGTCTTTTTGTGTGCAGCATCGCCCAACCAGCGAGGGGCTGATGGAATTCTTCCCAGTGCCTAGGTAGATTTTCTTTAATTAATTAGTTCATTAAATAGTTTTTTTCTTATGGTAAAGGAAGTAATTACCTAATATGTAATATGCTGGAGTAGCAGCACTACTACTATTATACGTGATTTAAAAGATTATTTAATTGAACCATTTATTTGGTTGAAAATTAAATTCTATTTCGAAAACTGCGTAATTAGTGGTAAGGAATGTTCTTGCAACCCTCTTCTCTAGAATCCAAATAGCCCCGTGACCTTTGGCATTTTATTTGCTTTGAACCTTAGCCAAAAGAGGTTGGACGCTCCTAGGCCAGGGTCAGACTGAAGATAGTCCGTCAGTGATGATGCAGAAACATCCCTCCTCCATGCAACACTCAATAAACACCAGCGAATATGGGGTAAATCCAGGAACTACCTAGATTTAATAAACAGACACAGACATAATAAATTAAAAGAAAAATAACACCTAATTATGTCTGTGTGTTTTTGAATAGACAAACATGATTAGCAGAATGGAATTAGGACGAATAATTTTGTCCTAATTTCATTTTTTTTATTATTCTTCTTCTCAATTCTTTAAACAGTGTCCTATTGAGATTTCGAATAATATCAATGGGGAAAGTTGTCAGCTGTTTATACTTTTCTTACATTAAGCCAAGAGGCTATTATTACGTGTTTAAGAGCTCTGAGTTTTTTAAATTGAAATTTGAATTCATCCTTGCTTTAATTCGTGTTCCTTCTAAAAACACTCGCAAGGTAATACTAATTACAAAAAATTCTATTCAATTCCTTGATCAACGCGTTTAGTTTTCTGAGCTTAAATCGAGCCATTCATCACTAAGTGGAACTTAAAAAGGCACTAGTATGAAGGCAGAGCTCGCTCACCTACATTGTCTATTCTGTCTCTCTTCCACATTATTATATGTGTAGTATGTATATACACGAACTACGCATATAATACTGCGTCTGTGCTATCCCTTCATGCGCATTATTAGGTGCCTTATGTGAAAGTGAAAATGGGAGTAGAAACAGTTTGTTATTCTTCAAGATCTGCCAGTATTTCTTCAACCTTGCTTATTTTAACTGGGAATAAACGTGTTAACTGCAGATGGACGATTATCCCTTTTATCCTTATCATCTCAGGCCAGCACTAATATTCATTGAATATTTCTGCAGCTACAGCTTTAACCTACTAAGGCAGGTGAAAATGAATTTTTGTATTTTCCGGCGTTTCCTTTTTTGTTTTTATGTTCATCGTGTCTTGCCACGATTGTGATTTGCTGTTATCCGTGAAATGCTGACCAACAACCGCAATAAAAGCTCCCCGAACGTACATAACATTAAGGTAAAGTGTCTTCGATCAGCATCTCGAACCCTCATGTTCCTGAGCATAAGCCGTTGTGCCTCAACAGTCCCTTCCCAACACACGCACATAAACAGTCATTGTCTGTATAGCCCACAGGAGGACTGTTGTGGTGTTGCCGAGGTCTGTGCTTTCGGGATAACGCGCTGGCTAAAGGGGAACCATTAGAGATAGTATCAACAATACGGAGCTCAATCTAAGATGTTTTATACTTAATGACCCGGTTCGCTTTAGGAACCGCAGTAATTGAAGCAAGATGGGAGCAGAGTTTTGGATCGAAATCGATTTCTCAGTGTCCAGTTAATATTCAACCCACTTTATTAGATGGCTGCTGTGTCACCAGAGCTTATCACGCTTTGCACGAACACAGATACGTTAGCGGGTGAAGTGAATCTTTTCTCAAGGTGCCTACTGGATGGAGAGGATGACTTCGTTTTCTCTTTATGGATGACACTAAAACGAGTACCCCGGCGTGCGGCCATAAAAAAATAAGTCCGCATAACTCGCTATCACAAAGAACATAGATATATTATGTCTATAAACTGCACGTTATTTAAAAGGTCGGTTTGTCCGCTTTAAACTGAATAAATTAACACTTTACGAAAATCCCCTGAAAAAGTTTCACCAAGGGATTCGAATCCAGACCAGTATTGTAGGCGAAAGCGCTACCAACTAAGCCACAAAGGCCCAACCCACCCTCCACGTAGACAAATGGGTCTTTTTTAGCCAAAGGCGTACCTCACAGGAGATCGGTTCCATCTCAGAATATTATTTTCGCTTCCCCCAGCAAATGGTAACATGTTTTTCCGTGATCAGAGCAGAAAACAATTCCGCAACTTGTTTACTAAGTGCTTGTCTCAGTTCATGCAGCAGGCAAACATTTAAACACCACGTGCTTCGCTAAGTAGTATTCTTTTATCTTCGAATTACTCTGTTATATTTACGAGCAGGTGCCGAAGAAAGTTTAAACTTCGGTTGTTCATCAGCACATCAATTACTTGACAAGAGTGTAACGGTTCCGGTCCACGTGCTCCTGCTTGTCACGCCAGGTCTGACTGATGCTTTCCAAGAGAAAAGAGAGAGAGAAAGTTTCACAGCCATAAAGTTTGAAGTATTAAACTGGCAAAATAGAGAAAATTAGTTTCGATTGTCATCTAGGCAGGCAAGTAAGCGGGCATTATTCTCACGTCTCTTCAAGTGTGGAATAAACACAAACATTTGATCAGAATTATTATTCCCCCTCCCCTTTTCATCACCCCATTTAGAAGTTCCCCGTGTAACAAAATATGAAAAGAAATACTTCAGAAGTGGGAAGAACGTCATATATTTTTTATATCTAATCTTTATTTAGCGATATGTTGGGTGCTTATGAAGTTACAGCCCAATTTCTCTCACCCTTGTCTTTTTGGGCACAGAGATAAGATGGACTACATTACGATTCTTAAACAGACCTATACGCTCAAATAAAATTGAAAAACATGTTCAAAAAAAAGTTGGTAGATTTCCTTGAGCTGTATGGCCCGCTTTGGAGGTTAGAAATTTCCAAAGATTATTATTATTATTATTAGCCATATTGTGCAAGGAAGCCTGAGGCTTATGCTGCACCAGCCAAAAAAAAATTTTTAGTTACCCTGTGTGTGTGTGAGAGAGAGAGAGAGAGAGAGAGAGAGAGAGAGAGAGAGAGAGAGAGAGAGAGAAGTAGAAGGAAATCACCAAGAAAGAGAAGAATGATGATATCCAGCTGAGGACCCTGGGTGTGCCAAGCCCATACTCACCAGATGTGAGCCCCTGGGGTTAATCGACGAAGATACAATCTTACCACGTTGTGCTCTTAATTTACTTATTATTAATCAATTGATAATCACTTAAGATAGCATTTGGAGGATTGCTGATATAAGCAACAGTGTTTATATTTGATATTGCTTGTCAATTCGGCGATACAAGAGGACCATTTCTCGCGATATCCATGTTTTTCTGAATGGCCATGACCATTTTGTTGTGTACACATATCACTTTGCGTAGGACTTACCACAGAAAAAAATATTTTGGGTGTGACACGAGTCGTAAGTGTTTAATTAGGCGATTGATCGAGGGACTTGTCGATTTAAACAACATTAGCGCGAAAATGAAGGAAACATTTCACTGCCAACGAGTTTTTTAGTCTGCTGGCTAATTGATAAGATTCTAATCTTCCAGCAAATCCTCCAGGTTTATTGCATTTGCTTGCTTAAGAACTCTGGCTACAGAGTCGACGTGAAGCTAACCTCAGCCAAAAAAAAAAAAAATAAATAAATAAATAAAACAGGAAATAGTGAAAAGATCCGTCCACACTTAATTTTAACTCACTTCACTCATTCATCCGAATATGTTCACCCTGGCAGAAATGGCTGCCAGTTTACACGAGCAATAAGTATTAATACAGTGGCTGGTTGAGTTCTGAAGAAGAGTCATTGTTCTTTTCATCTGCTTCCCAAGTTTAATATCCACGCGCTTTTATCTCTCTCACACAACACTGACTTTTCTATGTGCCACACAGAAGACGGCGGGCAGATAGAGGGAGGAGAGGATAGATGGATACGCAGATACCCTCGGATATAGAGTTATCATCTTGTGTGCATTTCACCAAGCTCTATGATCGTGTAACTGGGGAATAACAGATCCGTTCCTTCTCTGGCTAAGAAGAAGAGGAGAAGAGAGGCAAAAAAAAAAAAAAAATAAATAAACAGCCATTCCCTCTATTCTACATGATTCAAGAAGTTCGTAGACTCGCTTCGCTGCGTTCCCTTACCGCCAGGTAGGCGTGCAGCCATTCTCGTGTCAATTTCCATTTGAATATGCTACCAGCCGCGCGCCATATGTAGGTCTAAAGGTTGGCGAACACACGCTGCGTGCTGATATTAAGTCTTTTGGCAGCTGCCGCTTAGACTAGTGTCTGAGGCATTGTGTTGAGCTGGCCGATACACGATTTCTCAGCACGAGACTCGGTTCCGCCATTAAACGCTGATACTCCTAATGTAAGCAGATATTACAGACGCCTTGCTTCATAACTGGCTCAGCTCCTTGTATGAGAAGTTTAAGAGTACAGCGTCTTTAGTGTCTTTAGGGAAGAAGATGTTTTTGTCCACAGAACTGACTGGCTGCACAGATTTCCTTTGAGGGGGAAAAAAGAAAAGAAAACTGACGACAAAACCTTTTAACATTTCCAACACCTTACTACACAGAACTTGCTTCTGGACAGTGGTGTCTCTAAGGATAACAATCGTACACAGAAGATGCACGTACGCAAGAAGAGTTCCCAGGAGGAGAAGGGAAGGAAGTTGTAAGAACCAAGGAAAGGGAGAAGTTCAGGTTGGAATTTGTGCATATACGAGTTCACTGAGACAGTCCTCAACTTCCATGAAGATTCGCACGATGCCAGTTGTGTTATCGGTTTTAAGTCAGCTACAATAATACGAGAAATTTACGCTTTCTGGAATTTATTTCGTTTTTTTTGAAAATATACATTTCATCAGCAGATATTCTGCGCAACTATCCAGCATTAGATGTGTGCCTTTTAATGATTTTAAATAACACCCAGAGATGTAGTCTTTCTCGTGAAATTTTAGTGCATTTTTTAAGATTATCTGCACAGAGCTATTGATCTCTTTAATTTTATTCTTTTAAATTAATTATATTTAATTCTAACAAGTTATTCTACAAACTTCTCGAAATTAAAATGTAATGACTGAAGCCCGGATATTCACGCAAAATACCATAAATGCTTTTTTTATTATTTTTTGAAAAAGAAAAAGGCATCTGTTGTTCTATACATATAAATCAAATACTCACAACTCGTGCTCTGACTAGAACGATATATACGATAAAGATTTATGAGCTTTGCTTGATTAATAAATTAGCGGAGCGCTGTTTCCTTCTCAAATTTACGTTTTTCTTTTATTTTAAGATTATCCGGGAAATTTATTTCCAAACCTCGAATAATTGCAGTATTCGGATTTTCATTTCCAAGAAACCGATGCCGTGGAAAGCAATGTAATCGACGTAAACATTGGAACCACGGGGACCAACAAGCCTTCAAAATCCATCACCTGAAGTACTTGAAAAGGCAAACAGTCGCTCAGCTTTTTCAATTTTTTTTGGCGCTTGGAATTAAAAATGAAAATGTTCATGACCAATAAAAGCTGCTTCCATGGAAAAAGCATCAAGAGCCCTTGAAACTCATTTCCATTCATTGCTTCATATATGACTTATTAAGCGCAAGAGTCCAACAAAGTTTTAGATGAGGTTCATAGTTTGCATCCTGAATGTTGACCGAGTCTAATGGCGAAAGGATTTTAATGAAAGCTCCTTCACGTGTTCACAACAATTACACCATACTAGGATTGCCTCCTCAACCCATTTTGACTACTTAGGGTGGACGGAAGTGGATCTCTGCTGCATTTTAAGGTTCAAAAATTTATGACAAGGTGAAAAATATCGCTGTCAGCACTTTGGACGAAGAGGAATTTTTCTAAAGTGATAACAATAACCGATGGAACTAAAATTCAGCTGTTCAAACTCCTTTGCAGAGTGGAAATGTGTTCCCAAAAAGGGGAAATGGACAGAAAGAAAACAGAAATCAACCGTAGAACACTTTAATTTGACTGGACACTATTTCTTCGAAAGAGGTCAATCAATAAAATTAAAACTTTCGCAATGTTTCTGGAAATCCATGCAAACTATTAAAAGAAAGAAGAAAATATTATAATCATGAATTAGAAAAGGGTTAATGCTGTGATGTAAAACAGCCAAACGAACTGTATGAAGAAAAAAAAAATCACTAACTAGCCATACAATCTATCGCAGTTAAAGCAGGATTCAGGATGTTACGTAATCATTTCCAATGCACATGCGTATATCACGATAAAGCAAAAAAGTGACAATATAAACCGAAGCGCTGATTACAATAAACTGAGTTTTTCCTACGAATTCGTCTGATCCCGATTTCATAAATTGATAACGTTATCCGAATAATGGTATTATCCATGGTTGTAATAAGCAGAATCCACTGTAATAAAAGGGCCCAAGCAAGACTGTTGAGGACTACGTGTATAGATTATAACGTTTTTAAGTATGTGTTAAAGAAAAACAATACATTAGGTTATTAAATGAAAGCAGATTAATTAGCAATGACGTATCCTTAAAGTTTAGTTTCATAAAAGAGATTTTTGCGCATTATTCATCAGTTTGCACTACTTGATTTTCCTAAATTCTGTTCTGTTTGGTTAAATACTTCTCAGGCGTAAAATATAAGCTATATGTACTCTGTCACTGACCAGTTGCACTTCCATCTACTTGTCAAAGAAGATGGCAGTGAAACTGCTATTCTTCGTTACCCAAATTACAATGGGATTTGACATAAACTACTAATGCGAATTGATGAATGTTTTCCATGGTAAAAAGTTACATACCAAGGTAAAATGGTTTTAGATGGGAAACGCCGGGGATCTCATCTAATCTGGCTGGAGCATTGTTATATATTATTAATATACAAATAGCTTCGTATTAATATATAGTTATGTATATATTACTGAAGGATCTATTTTTGTTAATCGAAAGGTCTATTCCCATACGTATTACAAACAATTTGAGAAAGCACATCCGGTAAAGTAACGTAAACAAGAGAACAATCCAGTAAAGAAATTGAGAAAATAGAGCAAATATGGATAAAATAAAATGATAAACTCGAAGAGGTTGTTGGAGGAAGGCCCGAAATGGTGTAGTGTTGACAGATGACATGTCTGAAGGGGTGAGAGAGGTGGTGACAGACAGCGTAGTGCTCAGGGAGCACTTAACAGAGAGAGAAAAAATCCATAGGGTGGGAAAGACGGGAAATACCTCATAGGAAATAAATCCATTTAGGTGTAGAGGGTACCGATAAGAAATGGTCCCAGAAGGGGTGTTTATCCTTCTCAGACAGAGTACGAGACGAGCTGGTATAGGCTTTATAGCACGCGAGAGAAAGCCATGGAAACGAGATTGGCAACTGTAGAGAGGAGACTGGTCATCGAATATTTCTTTAACCGTTGCTGTAGTGACAAGCGTGGATGAATACAAATGAGGTTGCAAAACTTTAGAACTTCTTAAATTTCAAACTATGGAAGATTCTTGGAGTTAGCACCAAATCAGACATGATGATAAAGGCTTCTGTTAGTGTAAAACTATTGTGCCACATTTATTGACGCATTCGCGATTCCAATAGGTTGGACCTAAATTCATTAATGAATTTAGGTCCAACATAACATTAATTATATTAATGTTATGACTTTAACATTAATAGTTAATTAGCGCTATTAACTGATAGCAAATTTAAAAGCGGATTAATTTCTGCTAATACAGAATGCTTATACTCATATACAGAGCTTTCGAAAGCAAGATTTTAATACGAATTTAATAACTACAGCCTTAATTCTTACAATATTCATTACAGATTGATATGTAATACTTAATCCTTTAGGCGCTTTCTTTGGGTTGAAGTCTTGCTGTGTGGACTAAGACAGCCATTTACTGCCACCATGATAAGAATCAGTTCAAAACTATGAATGAGATGAAGTGGTAAGTTCCATAGGATATCAAGGACACAGTTATATTATTTCTTAGCACAGGAATTCAAATGCACAAGGTCTGAATTCGGGATCTGTGGAGCTACATGGATCTGAAAAAGAAATATATTCGAAAAAATAAAAGAAATAAACTGTTTATTTCTTTTAAGTTCATGGCCCAAGCTCGTGGTCATATGCCATCGGACAACGGTAACTATTATTAATTATCCTTGGTAAGTAAATTATCTATGATGATACAACTGGGAAGAAAATAGTGAAAACCCTATATTTCTATTTATACTGAAGGACCGCGTATGGATTAATAAAGATCAGTTGTATGTTTGTCTGCCAGATAAATCCTCCGAATATTTGACGAATTTTCACCAAACTTGGCACGGCGACTTCTGTGGTTCCCAGAAATAACATAAAGGGATTAAAATTCCCATAAACCTACAGACAAAAGATTTATTTGAATTTTTCGTTGTTCTATTGCGTTTTATATGTATCTTAAAAATAAATAACGCGGGGAATTATTTCGCCAGTCTGCCAAAACAGGAACCACACACCACCTCATCTTTCTATCCTCTCTAACGATTTGTCTAATTCTTCCTTAAACTTATTCAAACTACTCACATCCAACAAGATCACAAGATGGAAAGGACATCGTGAATCCCGTTCAATGGCTGTCATGCATGTTGGGAATAATGAAGCAACATACGTTTATATTTGTCGTCGAAATACATTATTTTCTTAAGTAGACAAGCATTATTGGATAAATAATTAATGGGTGACTGCCAAATTGTATTTGACATAAAGGAACACACGCATACTTAATCAGACTGGCCGGTACAGCCAACACCAGGACACCTTGCGGCTAATACTAACTTGTTTTAAGGCCTTTACCAATGTCAATGAAGGGTCTATAAGGGTACAGAGAAACGTCTCGTAGGAATGCAAGGTGGAAGATACATTATTGGTTATTGGCATCGGTCAAAGTCACATTTGTACTCTTCTCGAGGTTTCCAGAGTCCAAGGTTGAATTGGTCTCAAAGGATCTACAAATGACCAGCCATGTGAAAGAATGTTTGGGAAGCTAAATATGTCAGGTTAACATGTAATTACAAGGGTTATTTCGGCCCGGGGGGGGGATTTAATTGAATTGTTTAGGCAGTTTTTAGTTTTAGTTTTCAGTTTTAGTAATATATTAGGCGTACTGACATTGAAGGGGATGATTTATTTGAGCTACTGTTTTGGTAATCAGATACTGATTGTAATTGGGTTAACTGTTATCCTGATATACGGGATGATGCGTTTCATTTTTGAACGTACAATGTGTATAGAAAGGATAATCAGGAACAAAGGAAAGGGGAGGGTTGTACTTCTGATAAAAAGCTGTCTGCGTGCGGTAACATCGTATACTGACCCATAACAGTCTCAAGAGAGCAAAAGGTTTGTGCGGTAAAAGATAGTTAATAGTAAAGGAATACTGAGAATGATAATGTTCTATGTACCAATGATACCGATGATTATGATAATAGTTTCTATATATAATTTGATTGGGCAAGAAAGTTTTAGTGTCTTGTTATGGGATATAAACTTACCATTCATTTGACTGGAAATTGTGGACTGGCATTTCAATTTGTGTACTTAAGTTTTTTTCGAATCAACTCGGTATCTGTTATATGCATTGATATATCAGGAAGAATACGAGCTTATAGAGTAGCATTTCGAGGGGGGGGGGAAGATAAACGAATGATGGTGGAATTTTCACTTTGAAATAAGAAACAAGAACCAGAGTACATAAAGTATTGGAGAAAGCTAATAGACTGGAGATCAGAAAGCTATGTTTAGTCAGCGTGTTGTCCACTCTTGGAATAAATGCTTATCTGGGTTTTTATGATGATTAAGAGTCTGGCGAAATTTAAGAGGCAGAGGATCGGTACCTCTTGGCGATGGAAGTATAATAAGAAATATATTGGTTTGTACAGACGTTTTGTGTTGATGGAAAAGCTCATCTCCTTTTGTATCTTTTTTTTCCTTTACTAGAACTAAGCATTTATTGAGCAAATGATGGAAACCTGGATTCCTATAACAACAGCTATAGGAATCATGTTTGGAATGAATTTTATTAGTTATATTAAGGAGATATGGCATGTAATTTTATGTAAATATTTAAGAAACAGAGAAAGGATGGGTAACCCAGCTAGTTTCAAATAAATGGGCCAAATAAATATCCTCGTGGTTCCCATAATTTACTCCTGTCTGCATCTAGCATCACAAAAATTGATTAGATTGTAGTAGCTTTAGTATTCTATATTCTAATTATTATTGGATGAAAAACTACTGCCCTATATTGGTATAAAGCACTAAGTAACATAAAAAGCGCAGAAATTTTCTCCACATGGAAACGCAAGTTCCTGAATTGTGTTGGTCAGACAAAGTTTTCCTCAACTTTTCAGGGATTAATAACCACCTTTAAATGGCTACAACTAGCACAGACTATCCCCAGAACAGTTTTAGCAGCATACAAAAAGTAGTCTACGGATGTGTCAATACAAGACCACTTTCAACTGATTCGGCATAAACTGATGTTGCTTGCTTTTCTTGACCAGAAAGATGTAAAAGATCCTCTCTCATCTTCCTTATAAAAAAAAAAGGCAGAAGAGTGGGATTAGTTTGCATCTAGCGTTACATCTCATTGACGAAATGGGAATGAAATAAAGTATTATGTAAGGAATAGACAACTGCTTAAATGACATTTGATTAAGTAACTGAAGGCAAAACGAAAACAAAATGGATCATACGGATTAGGTAATTAAATATAAAGCATCACCAAGACAGTGTGATTAATGCAGTTAAGGATCGAGTAGAGAACAATCTGTAAAGCGGTTAATCCTCTGATAAAGGGAAAGAAAAACTGCACGTAGCTTTATAATTAAAGAATAAAAATAAAAACTCTCGATTATCATAACCTTGACAAATCTGTATTGCGTGTTCACGAAGGCAATGCAATAAATTTCTATCACTTAATGCCAAACATTGCCGTCAAAACACGCAGCAACAGAGGCCTGCCAAAGCAACTTCACAGGTTGAAAAATAACCAGAAACGTATAATTTCATTTATGAAGTTTGAATATGAAACAGGAAAATACCAAGAACGACGTTCGCATTGGTTCACCAACCATTTTACTTCACCGGTATTTCCAATTCCTTAATTAATAACAGAATCACACGATCCATTTCTGCTCAACCACCAGCAGATGGAAACAATCAGTAAAGAAGTATATATGTGACCCAATAAAACAATGTACCTACGGACACGAAAAACATTAAGTTCCATGTAACGCAGAACTAAAACCGAAGTTCAATGAAGTGATATGTTAATGGCTATAACCTCCTCCATCTGTACATTCCCAAGCTGACCCTTTCAAAACTACAGTATATACATATGCCCTTGAAACTTAACTAAATGTTTCATGGACAGACATTTTTGAAACCATTTCTCGATATGAAATGAGTGACCGAATTCTTAAAAAGACTTCTTCAATCGGAGCTGCAGTTGACCGATTTCTAGCGAAGGGAGCAGGACCCCATTAAGTGTTTCTGGGCTTTCATCCAGCAAAATGCAAATCAATCGTGAATATGCTAATCAGAAACATGGAAATGAATACAATGTTAATTTTTTATAATTTAAAACATTTCTGATAAAAAAAATGCCGTATGGTTTTACAGAAAACGTGCAACGTTATTTGGGTAATAGATGCACAAAGAAAATACCCCAAACAGCAATGTTAAATTCTAGTTTTTCCCCAAAAACCAGTTGGTAGTGACTAAGGTTTCCAATGTGAAACCTATCTTTCAACAAGGAAGTCTGTTTTCCAAACATTCAAATGGTGCATTCCATTCTACAGTATATAAGATTTCTACAGAATACGTGCCTACCAACCATACACTAAGTTGGTCCAAAGTACTTTGTTACCTGATTAGTTCTTAAGTTTCCAAACCTGTTTCTTGATAATTTTTGATGTAAGAGATGAGCTAAGCTCTGTCTTATGTTTGATTTCTTCTTTTAATAAAAGAGGGACAGGACACGTAGAAAGAAGTAGTCCGAAATTAAGCGATTTGAAATAAATAAATATTTAATACGAATCTTGAAATGTCCAATTTCAGAAATGTTTACTTTTCAAAGTTTTTTTCGAAGAACTCGGAGCATTTTCAAAGGAATAGCAGTGGTTCTGCAAAATATTTATATTACAATCACCACCCACCCGCATCGGGTAGAAAAGGCCTCAGTGCGAATACCGTTTCAAATGACGGGAGGACCTTTTTCTTTTTTTTATTCCATAAAGTCAGGTTTTTCTGTCCACAATTAGGGAAACCCATTATAGAATACATGAAAATTTACAAGATAGTACTCTATCTTGAATGTCCTTCGTTGACTTGATGCAAAAATCTAACAGCAGCTAATCCACATTCACAATAATGTTTGGTTTTCTCCATGCTTAAATATAATTCACCGTGAACGAGAAAATAGCACCTCTCAATGAAGTAGTTTACATTCTATAGAATAACTATATCAGTTTAGCAGTCTTCAGAGATAATTTAACGCGAAATTAATGCGCATGGGTTTTTGGGCATCAGTTCCTTAGCTCAATTTGCATTCTTATAGAACTTGCAGTCACGAGGGTCCTAGTTGCGTGGAAATACATCAGCCGTTGCACATTCGGAACGTTCCAAAACAAAGAAACAGTTATGCACGTACGTGCTGATCCTGCAGATGAGAATCCAAGGATGAATTATGTTTATCCATCCCCAATATCTATAAAAAGTCTCTTGCATACAAGAACCAAGAAGATTCGAATATCAACCATTTTTCCATAGTGTCGCCAAGACGCAGCAAACACACACACACACACACACACACACACACACACACACACACACACACACACACAGAAAATATACTTGTGGAAGGAACCAAGGCTGGTATTTATTTATTCAGTAATCCATCACAGCTCTTTCGCTCGTTCTCATGTTCATTGCAAAGATGAAAGAGATAATTCTGTTTTATGCTGTCTCATTTTTCTAATATTAGAAAATTCAAGCATCTTCTTAGGAAAGTTGAAATATGAGTACTTGATTCTAAGTATGTAATGGAAAATATTAAGGAATAATGGATATATTCTAATATATCTATAAAGTCCGTTTATCAGATTCGTGAAAATTTTGTATTCAAGTTGCAAAAGTTAAATATGAAGTTAAAAACAGAAGTGTTAACTAATTCGATTAACGATCGAAACGAATACAGATAGGATGTTTAAGGTAGACAGGATGTTTAAGATAGTCTACATTAATACTACTTTCTTGTAAAAATGTTAATTAGTGCTATATGAAAAGTTTAACTAGTGATTTCCACCTCCCCCCCCCCCATAAACTCACTCCAACTCCTGAAAAGTGGTCTATAATCCAGCCATTTCTTAAAACCGATTAGACACATCCATCAACCAGCTAAGGTCCAGCCACAGTTAAGTTCCAAACCCATCCAATTAAACCAGATTCAACATCGCCCAATTTCTTTATTTCTACCTGAAAATTCGTCTGTTAACAAATTGTTTTTCAAATATTAAACCAGTAATTTTTGGAGCAAAATCTCAAACAGTTCATGTAGATACGTCGTATTGAAAGATGACGAAAAAACAACTTTTAATAATAACACGAGCTAGTTTAGAATTCAAGGAAGCGAGTACTGATGTATTTGTAGATGGAAAACCGGACTCAAGTTGAAAGTGAACTGTTGTACTGTATGAGGCAAGTATTTTGCTTCAGAGTGAAGGAACTAAGGACATAATCAGTCAGTTGCGTCTCTAAACTGAGTGTGTTCTAAAGGGTTTCTTTGTTTTGTGAAAAGGAAAGTGTATAAATATTAAGTACTATATTAGAAATAGTAATGATATTAGAAATGAAACTATGCCAAGGCGGCACTTTCTTGCAAGAGAAAGAAGAATGAAATTATCACAAAGGAAATAAATGGAGTTGCCCAATCACAATTGATTATCAGACAATTCCAAGACAATGTTCAGAGACGGAAACCATTATTTAGATGGAGTAAGTGGTTCAAAGATGGAAGAACTAGGGCGGATCATTACCCTATCCCAAGACATTGATCAACATCTGTAACTAATGTGATTATTGGCACAGCATCTGTCATCGTCCATGAATTCAGACGAATTAACCTTACAAAAGGTATTGGGCATTTTGAATGAACATTTAGGAATGGCAACTCTTTGTTTACGTCAAATCTCTTGACTCACGAACAAAGGCCGGTTAGAGGAGACATATGTGTTCATCTCAAGAACATTTAACCACTTCAGGGAATAATTACTGGATATGAATCTTCGCTCCGCCACTATGATTCTGAATCAAAACAACAAAGTGGAACAGTAAGACACCACCTCCAAAGAAGGCACGGTTAGTGAAGTCTGTTCGCAAGCTTATGATAACCCTTTTCGATATGAAAGCCATTATTTACAGTGATATTGTGGTAAAGCGTTTGCTGTGTCTGGATAATATTACAGTGAAGGTATAAAGAAATTAAATCCGAAAGTGGGCCAGAAAAGAGCTTATTTGAAATTGTCTGGCATTGCAATGTAAGAATAGACGCAATCATTCTTTAGGAAACTATATTAAATATGAAAATAATCCCCCACTCCCCCATAGTTTAGATCTTGCTCCCTAGAAAATAGAAAAAGGTTACAAGCTCAAGCCTCTAAAAGCTGAGAGGTCGCCATTTTCCATCAGACACTAACTTAGACGTCACTCCGGGTATCTTAAATTGTCCTTCAAATAAAGGCTTCTCTGAAGTATTTAGAAAATAGGTGGAGGGATGTAACACGTGTATTGAACTGGATGGTGTTATGCCGAAAAGAAATAACCATCAGACACACAATAAAAACTCGTTTTATATTGTTATTTGAATTTTTTCAATGTTTTTTGATCATTCCTCGTACTATATTTTCGGATTTTGGCCTTTTGTACTCAGATCCTCTCCCAAAGTAGAAAATCTCAACCGAATTGATATTAATTAACTTTAGCTTAGATCAGTGGATCGTTAAAACGCTCCAAGCGAGTGAGATCAGACTAACAACAGTGTTAGAATATATCAAATTCAACATTTTAACTGACCCTGTCGTTTCTTGAAGTTTAAGAACGCGGTCACGTCTGTTAGTCTCTGAGCCGCCACTTCATGTTTGTGTGAACTAAACTGAACGTGTCGCCTAACACGTGCTCAACAACCTCGCCGAGAAAGAGTCCTGTTTACTGCGAAACAGCACTAACGAGGATCGCATTTCGCTCCCGCATCGAAATGCACGTCAACGGCTCATTAGTACATGTCTTACTACCATCTCAATTTCACGAGATGGTGGTAATTTGTATAGTTTAAAGTGTGGACAGAAAGAGGGGTTACATCACCACCCACAAAATACTTTGGGGTGAAGAATAGAAGTGCAAAATGATAGGTGGCCTGGGAACATCTCTCCTCGAGTTTATTATCACAGCCGGAAACCTGCAGACCAGCGGGAGAGAAGAATACTTCACACTATCCGACGTCACAGAGATTATAGCATCGTGCAGAGAGCCACAGTAAGTTAAATTTATAATCTTGCGTGGCAGTGACGGCTGTGACATCACTGGCAATTACCTCATTATCAGAGAAGAGATTTATACATCTCATATACCTGCCTGGCATTCCTGCTACCGGTGTATCCGCCTCTAAATTTCCTTTATCAACAACGAAGACATTTGTGTAGCCCACATCTGAGTGACTGGCGAAGTAGAAAATCTCATCGCTATAATATACGGCGAGCACAATCCGCTCGTCGTATTAGTACAGCGCCAAGTTGAGGCATCATCACAATGGGCAGTCATGTACAGAAACGTTAGCCATTAATGGCCTCTGATGTTGACACCAAAGATTACTGAATTAAGCTACTACCAAAATAGAAATTCAGACAAGAAGAGAACACATTAGTGGAGTGTATTAATTTTATTCGTAAATTTCTTAAACATTATTTCCTTGTACTTGTTTAAAATTCAACCAAGCATGAGGAACGACATGTATCCACTTTTAGAAAGCTAAATGCAGCAACAAAACAGGTCAGAAACTACTGTTGTTGTACACCCTTTGTAATTGGAACAAAGAGTTACAAGGAATGATTACAACAACCGGCTACAAAGGAATGGAACTCTACCGACTGAGTATGGAGACCGAAAAATTCGGTAACGTAATGGTGGCTCGAAATAGAGATCCTCCGAAAGCCTGAGATGTTATCTACTAAGTTACTGTTGGTTTTCGCTGTTTATGAGGCCATGTGATCATCGATTAGAGTCTCTTTATCAAGACAAAAGCTGATTCTATATAAAAGACGAAGTTGCACAAATAAAGCAAGAACATGGCCAGATTTCAACTCCGTCGGACAACAGTGTTTATTCCAACATTGGGTCAAAGGTACCCTTCTGTAATACTTTGATTAAACTTACTTCTTATATCTTCTTTCTATTTCTCCTGCTTCCTTCTGTTCCGAAGGAAACTGGCTCCTTTTCTGTATTTGGTAATGCCTTTGGTTTGATGTGTAAGAACTGATGCCTTCAAGTAGTCGACAAAAATCCAGATAACTCACCATCTGAGCACTTAATCATAGCGTTAGAAAGTCAATTTTCACTACTGAAACTATCCATCTGATTGAGAGTTTCGTCACTGTGGACACTCTTTTGACAGCATCAACTATGAATTCAACCGGAATGACCACATCCGTGAGATATGTGAAATTTATACGTAGATTCTTATATGGAAAATCGATAATCCTTTGAAACTGTTGACATTCCGCGAGGAATCAGCAATCATCCTAAAAGGTTGACATTCCGCGAGGAATCAGCAATCATCCTAAAAGGTTGACATTCCGCGAGGAATCAGCAATCATCCTAAAAGACTGCTAACCTATCCTACCCGAAACTGTGATTTCACTTGGCTTGATGAAAAAAAAAATACTCAGAATTATAAGAAAAAAATAATCGCATAGATTATCAGATTTTGAAAAACTATCTGCTCTAAGTAGTTTGGCCAAAATATTCACAAAAAAACTCAGCACTTCTTCACAATTTGGTTGCTCAAAGTATACTTTAAAATAATTATGAAAAAATAGTTTGCCTTATCTCCTGGACTATCAGTTTATTATTATTCCATGAATAAATACTTCTGTATTAGCCATATAAATGTTAACAACACTAATTTATTATCATATTCAAGACAGCCACGTACAAGTACAAAAATAGGCAATTAGGTGTCATGTGATAAGGCAAAAATGAATATTCTGAGCATGGGAATGTGAATAAAAACAGATTTCACAACAGTCAGACTATTTTCTTGCATATTCATTAAATAATATTCGAACTTTCATAACTAAGAAAGAATACAGTTATCTTATTCTTTTAAAGAAAGTAAAATTACTGAAATAATTTTAAAATAATGTAATAATAAAGATAAATCAGAATTATGCCCCTAAATACTATAATTAATTATAGTGATACTCATGCACTATTTAGGGAACGATAATATTCAATTGTTCGTCTGCTGTACATCCCATCAGTGATTTATTGAATATACTAATTATATTTACATAAATAAGATTCATGTGGCAATGTATATTGTATGCACAGATGTAACGTGGTACTACTAGTAATTAGGACTAACTTTGCTAACTAAAAGAACTCATATTGATTTAGTTTAAGTGCAATATTTATTTATTTTTTAAATACACATGTTTGACCAATGCAGATAGAAGTGCATGTCTAACTAATAAAGTTCTATGTAAAGTTTATGGGGAAATGGAGGCTGGCATTAATATACGATTATATATTTTCGAAAAGAAGTTCCCTTAAGCTACCTTAGGTTAACGTACAAAGCATCTTATGAACAATTAATGGAATTCATTTGGTAAAAATTTCCATAAAATATTATATTTGCATGAGGGTTCACAAACTATAATACTGAGGTGTTTGGATTTATCGGAATTTGTGTTTTATTATTAACATCGTCTTTCGAATTTAAAGCTCACGTTTAGAGATTAATTAATTTAGAAAATTTTAAATCACAAAGAGGTAAGCAAATATTTTCTTTAAGAAAAGAAAGCTTGCAAAAGAGCGTAATTTGTCTAAAAAATTTAAATATAATCAGAGCCTGCAGAAGTGGTTAAGCAGAACTATATAAAATAATTATTTATATTAGCATATGCTTATAGATGCCTACAAACTCTTAATGTTGTTCGTAGTGGCGGTGGCGAAGGGGGCGGGATAAGACGTAGGTGTTTAAGACGCCATCTTTCTATCTATTCAAGAGTTAAAAACTAAAGGCAAAAATATCCTAAAATAGTAGCAACAGAAACTGTTGCTGAATCTTAACCATTCTTTCTGAAACCTAACTGCTCTGGTAATCCTTCTTATTCTTTCTCAATTTCCAAGAAACTTTCCGCTTTATTGAGAACAAATATTGTAATGTAACTCATTGGCAAAGTACCAACAAATGCAACCACTTCATATTTTCATCGTGATCTAAGCACACGGAGACTTCGAGGATTTCTCGTTTTTTGAAAATTTCCCTATCTCATGGACGTTGCCAGAACAAGGGTTTCATCTCTACTAAATACGCCACTCAAAGATAAATGAGTGACGGATTTTTCTAAAACTCTCTCGGATCATTACTGCAGTTATCATACCACGTTCTTAGTTATTCACACATAAGAGAAGGACGAAAACAAAAACAGTTATGTGACATTGATTTCCTTACGACTTTCTTATACCCTTCATGTCTTAATGACATAATCGATATGGTTGACCTTCCGGTAACAGATAGTACTACTTATTCTAAAAAATCTTCGATGTAATGCGACATAAAGCCATACACTCTTATCATCTATCTATTTCATAATACATGAAATTACCCTTCTCGGTTTTCACTAACTTTCTTTTCCAAAGTATCTTCATAAAATGTAAAATAATTGTAGCCTATAGGACCAAGAAGATTATTATCTCGCTGAATATTTATGTGCGTCTGTAGAAATTTAGTCTTAAATATCGGGGAAGTGTTTTAGGTACAAGAGGAGTTTTTAAACTCAGAATTCTCAATACGTTTCACTTACAATGAAACTGGAAATGTTTTGAAAATATTTTCAATTAATCGTATCAACTTAAAATTCATTGCAGTACGATAAACGCATTATAGCTTACAACTAAGCACCGACCATTTATGAAGCCTTAAATCAACTGGCATCGGATGCACATTGAGGGTTAATTTATATTGAATCCAGAATATGTCAAACGAAGTCAGAAGAATGCTGCTTTTGCTACAAGCTGTAGATTCATGAGGACTATACCCACATATGCGGATCTGTGGACATAGGGGTTCGAATAATTGCGAAGGCGTAGGTGATTTAAAACATTCCAAAGAAATGACAAGTTTTTTTCGCATTAACAGATTAAAAACACTCTTTATGATGTCTGCTGGAAAAACAATAGGGAAACATCAGTGGTTATTATGTTTAACCACGCTCCAGGTTGTTTTAGTAACTACATTTGGCTATAATCATTGGCACAGCTTTCAATGTCCCAGTTTCGTGTCATCACGGGTTTAACATGCGTTGGCTTTACTAAAGATTCGCGTGAAAGCGAAAGAAATAGAAACATTAATTGAAGATAAAAAATGACAGAACTCAATCTTCTTCCTTCCATTGAGTGTATATTTATGCACTGGGAGAATGAAGCAAACACCGTCGCTAATGTCAGACTGTGTACCGCCTTCTGCTTTTGCCGAACACAGTGGGGAAACAGATCCCACTAAACCGCTTAAATCTCAAGCACGAGGCAGAAAAAAAAAATGAACTAATCGCGAACAACAAAATCAAGTATAAATAACGCCAATAACAACTAGTAACAAAACGCGTAAATAGAAAGCGTTGCTATGGTAATTACTTACCTCTCTTCTTCTGGTCGGGTAGGCCTTGGATGGCGGTCGAACTTGCATTAGAGGTTTCCACAATTGACCTCTGATTTAAACCCGTGTGGTGCACAGGACCGTGCAGGGGTACAGGAGGTGGTTGCACCGACACAGGTACTGGCCCAAGTGGTCCCATCGGGACGTGGGACGCAGCAGCCACGGTCATAGCGGCATCGACAGTAATGTGGTGCGGTGAGCCGACCCCGGCTACCAGGTCTTGAAGACAGAGGGATTCGTTTAATGAGTCCATCTATCAATTACGTTGGATTAGAAGTCGTCGGAATGAGTGGCTCCCACCTAAGCCCGTGATGTCGGCTGGGGCTTACGGGCGAGCGCTCTACGTAATCTCGCCTGCCGATCAGTCGGGATTTGAATCAGAGACAGCCGGGATACATCAGTGTTAGTTCCGCGGTGTTAGGGAGGCTGAGACCGGCTATCTTAGGGGGAAAAGAGATCTGAGGAGCGAGGGAGGCTTGTGAAAATCGGTCTCAAGTCCTCGGCTTTCTCAGCCCGCTCCCGCCCGTAACTATGGTCACAATCACTGCCGTGGCTGGCAAGCACGAGAAAGATAATAACATACGTGCAATGGCCGGTCTCACGTTGTAGCAGTGTGTTGTACAGTCACGCGCTTTGTCTAAATCCTCCGATGTAGCCCTATTTGGCTGTACAGTCTCTTTAGTTTGCAGTTCGTTAGCTAGGCAGGCAACGAGCTTCAGTTTGTTCCCTTGACTCCACCTTCCCAGTGAATCCTCTGACGTCACCCGCCTCCGTGGTCAACGGACCATCCCACCGTACCGTGCGTAGTGGAGCTGCGGCTTATCAGCGACGAGGTATGGCAGCTGGGGGGCGGCCTTTGCCGTCGTATCCTCCGTCCCTCGCGGGAAGATGGTCAGGGTTGCTGTCGCTAGATTGCCATGATCATATTGAAAATCCATCGCGAGGTCTCTGATATGTGTATGTTTATATAGAAGATGTTCGGTGGAATGGAAGAACAGCAGGTAAATGGCCATCCATTCATAATATCGTTCGTGTTTACATAAACAGACCGACATGTTCCCGTTGTTATCACGCTTGCCAGGAAAATGTGCAGTTTCGCCATAATGAACGGTTCCTCTTTTACTTCCACCTTATTTTTATTATAAGTATCGATTGCCGCATCACACAAATAGAGTGACATTAGCGCGTAGTACCCAAATGTTTCTATTGTGAATGGCAGGAAGTGCGTGCGTGCGTTTCCGTCTTCTCAAATACATCTGCGACATTTATCTGTGTGAGTAATTCCCGAGTAGATTAGGTTTACTTATTCGCTTTTAACTAAAGACAGATCTTTCGTATTTAATAATAAATAACAAGATTAACTTTCTCTGTATGCATCTTAAACACTAAGCTGTTAATTAGACAATGTTTTACTTTCTTTCCTTTAAAGGATTCTGTGGATTTTTCAGCATTTTTAATGGGTTGTTAACAGGAGATTCGTTGCAAGACGGGTAGGTTTTCAATTAAACGGATTAGAAAATATAATGGCCATCTTTAGAACTCCTGCACATTTTTTTTTATTGTTTATTTTCTGATGGCTGACTTAAATATCGTATTTTAAATAGGCAGTCACGCTGTTGGGTTTTCCTGGTGAAAGTTAATTCTGTTTTCATTTATTTATATATTTTTTAAGATAAAATTCGATAATTAGCATTTGCTCAACAATGCGACCCCTGGCAGAGAAAGAGAAATTAACAATATCCAATAATTGTATATCTTAGAAGTTAAATTTATATAAAATTATTTATTAATTTTTTTTAATATCAGATTTCGATTTTTTGCTGTTCGATGTGTATAATTCATCTTTCCAAGCAAGAAGAAGTGATTAAATGAAAATAAACGACTTTTTAATTGTCAGTAATACAGATTTTACAATATATTTATGATCTGATGGGAGAAGAATGCCAAGCAGATCTAATAAATAAAAAAGTGTAAATTGCTTACTATTTTAATTTAATATATTATTATTTAATAAGAATAAGATTAGCTTGCTAATCTCATTGATTTTTTTATTCATTTTTGCATAAACGAAATAAGAATAAGCGTAGGACATTGTTTTTAAATTAAATGTATCTATAAATCAAAATATACTGATGTAAACCAATCAGCAAGTAGATTGCTAACCTCTTATATTAGGCCTAATAAGATAAACATACTGGTATGCTCATATTTTAATGTTAAATTGGATCTTATGTTTAAAGTAAAATAACTGATTCGAAAACATTTGAAGAAAGAGGGCATTTAGGAAACAAACAGTATCCAATTAATTCATTTGTGCAGGTTTAGATGTTGAACCATGAAAACTTGGGCGCTGAACATCCCAAGAGTTTTATTTTTGCATTGATAATGCCGGGCTGGAAACGTACTTTCTGTGGAAGAAAATTGCAGTTACAAGAGCGACCGAATTATATGATATTATAAACTATTTTAAATAGTTTATAAAATAACAGAACAGGTGTACACCCATTATATTAATTTAATGGTTTAATATAGTAACTTTCAACCTGTGTTTGTGGTATGATCTAAGATACTACCTATGGTTCTGCACAGTTAAACAGAATTTTACGATTAAATAAACCAATAAGCAAGTGGAGTAAAGTTTTGTACAATACCCAAAGTCCAGTATGTGATCCAAAGTGAGTTTAACAGAGTTATCGTTAAAATTGTGGAAAAAAATCATAGACAGAAATTTCAGAATCACTCTGACATGCTGATGAATAAGCAAATAAACCTCCAGATAGCCATACAAGGTCAGATGGCTTTACAAAGCAGAGTATCATATTTTGCGATGTCATTGGATCCGATGTGAAGTGAGCAACTGTAGCTGACAATTCAGTTACTGTCTGTCCATTTGAATGAAGTGATAACATGACACAAGACTAACGATGTTAGAGTGACGACTTTAAAGCGTTTATCGGAACGAAATAACTATGTACAGGCTCGATCAAAATGCGACCACCCCATACTCTGTAAATAAGGAGCTATGTCCAATTTGGATGGAATTTAATAGTTAGCAAGCTTGTCAACTATTAAATTCTTAGTGTAAACGTGGCAACTGTAGATAATCGCTGTGATTTTACGAAATTGAAACGAGCCACGATCTTTTATTTATGGGGGGATTTAATCTAAACAGCATGGACAGCAAGTTGTTTCTTCACGTTTTTCCAAGGATTGAAAAAAAAATGCAAATGTGACAAGCAATAAGGTATAAAATGGAAGATGGTATCATAGGTGAGAGATGGGTTATTGTTTTTATTAAAATATTGAGTTTTGGAGATAAAACAAAGCAACTGTACTGAGAACGACTAACTCGATCAAATCGGGGAAAAAGTGGCCTTAAAACATCCCGCCATTCTCGATGAGGACCCTTCCATGATATGCGGCAAACACCTGACACACATCATGGTAGACAGGCAATCGTAATCACTGTGCAAACTGCGAGGGCATATGAGAAGGGTGGAAAGTACGATTTCGTCAGCAGATGAGTGCCTTGGATTAACTCGCCTCGCAATAATGTGTCGCTACCGTTTGCTCGTTTCCAGCAGTATAATGGGTAGAATCCTCTAACAGGGGTATAAATACAGACGAACCTAACGACACGCACTTACCCGATTTAACGTTACAGGAAACAGCTGCTCACATGCTGCTTGAACATTGTGAGAGGGTGGATGATTGGCAAAAGATTTGCTGGTCTGTTGAATCGCACTACGTTTAAGTGCCATACGGACAGTATGTTATGCCTGCAGTGGTACAACATTAATAAATGGATCCTGCATGCACAACAGAGAACTCGTAATAGCTAAGGAGTGAGTTTGTTTAGCAATCTTGATGCTTCAACACACTGGAAGGTAGTGAACTACCTAATTACTATTGCAATGAAGTCTGGATGGGATTATTTTTGAATTCGCGCCAAGGAAATTAAGATCATTAAGGGTCAGTCTGTTGTCTGTAAATTTCATGTATCGTACAGGATTTGAACGGATGCCTTTTCCTGTACAGTGTGGGAAGGGTTAGAAAGCGTTGCTAGACCCATCATACTCACTCACCTCCACGTCCGGGTACCTTGCTTGCTGCAAGCATATGCAGTCCTACCCATAATTATTCCCATCATTCTTAAGGGTGGGAGGAAGTTTTTTGAAGATGTTGAAGTATCATCAACATCTTCAAAAAACACTTGAAGATGTTGAAGTATCATCTTTGATGAAATATGAAAGTTATAGTATTAAAAAATTCTGCGTTTTTGTAATAAATTTGTTATATAGTAGGGGATAATCATTTCAGCGTGAACTTTAATTAGACCACCAAAATTGTTATCCAGTGAATTTTATTGCAACGGATTACATTATTAAACTCTCACGCAATGGAATTGTGGTGAAGTACTCGGCTGCACGATTTTAATATATTGCAGGATTAGATTTTCTACAAATATCGCAATGATATTCCAGTGATCTCACTGCGTGACGCTTAATGCATGAAGTACACTGTATGCTAGTTTTAAAGTGGTTTCAACTGTGTTTTTATAGCCTTTTTAGGTTTTGGGTCAAAAATTTAAATTATGTGTGCAGAGAATTCACAAAAAGAAAAGCGAATACACTTAAGCTCGCACTCGGTCTTCTTTCTCTCTCTATTGAAAATCAATTATTCCGATTTAGAGCCCAAAGATTACATTTATTCATAAATGCATCATCTGATCCCATCAGTTTAATTGCATTTTGTTATTCGTTTGAAGATTAAAGGTTGAACCAATAATAAAAACAATAGTTATCTTGTTAACGTTTATCATTTATTGCTCATAGGAAGTTAACAGAGAACCCCAATCCAGGTATGTGGTCGCCAGAGAGGAAGGAAAATGTAAAAATTCAATTTCTATTAACAAACTTTGGTGAAAAATTTTAGGAATAAATATTAACAAACTTTGAACAATCAAGGAATAATTCCTATATAAAATGTATGAAAATTAAAATCTGTAAATTAATATTCCAGTTGATTAAAAAAAACTTTTTATATTTAAGTGAAATAAAAATATAGAATCTAAATTACCTTTATAGACACATTAAGCTGAATTGAAACAAGATGGAATACACAACCCCGCTAGTACATACGGGAGGAATGGCCAAAACACGAATTGTATTCAACAAGACGTTGTTGCGATAGAAAAAGGATGGATTTTTTTGTTTGATACGTTCAAATCTTTATAGCAACCATACAAATTTTGGTTTCGACCTGACAATTCATGGCCGCTCTGAATGAAGTGAAGTGTCACAATGGATAAGGTGGATTACAGACAACTGATTCGGTTCCTCCAAAACAATCCACGAAGTCGCTGTTTATAGAGAAGACTGCCCATTTAGAGTGTTATTGCACATTGGTATAAAAATTTCAAATGTGGAAAAATCTCAGTGCATGGTGAAGAAATCCCAGGACGCCCAGCATCTGCTGTGATAGAAGCGAGTGTTGCAAAAATTGAGTCATTAATCCTGGAAGGTCGCCGTATTAGCGTCAAAGAAGAAGGTGCAGAGCCCCAAATTAGTGAAGGGTTTGTGGAGAACATCCATCAACAGTCGCATATGAGTAAGGTGTCTGCTAGATGGTTCCTAGACTTCTAACTCCTTTCCAGAAGAAGGAAAGGGTACAATGTGCACAAGAAATGTCGATGTGCGAGGAAAAACTGAAATATTGCCGCACCCTGCTTATTACCTCGACCTTGCACCCTCCGATTTGTTCCTCTTTCCTGCCCCGTAGTCCTTTCTTCATAGAAAACACTTTGTTGCTGATGATGAGGTGATTTCTGCAGCTAAGGCGTGGTTTGAAGGACAGTCACATGACTTCTACAAAACTGGCCTACGGAAGTATATTTAGAGGTGGAGAAAATGTAATTTTGTCTGATGACAATATAAAAAGTCCAATGCATGGTGTTTGTTTTTAACTTCTATCGTAACTATTCGCGATAATGGGCCGAATCTACTGTCACCACTTTTAAAAAATAATCTTGAACAACATCATTGTTGTGTTTCTCTCATTGGAATTTGGAAGTGCGCTTTTGATAAACCGACATTAGGAGATTGAGTAAGGCTCTGCTAAAGAATTTAAATCTGCAATGTCTCTATTCTTGTAGCAGGAGGAGATTATATCTCTTAAGATAAACTGATTTCGCCATTTATTCCCAGCATTTATTTTGCAGTTGACTGAATTTTTTCTATAACTGCATTTATGCGATTCTGAAGCACAAAATTGAAGCATATTCCAAGAAATGTGTAGAGAGGTCTGCTTACATTAAGTACTTGTAGCGCTGACTTTCCATCGAATAAAAAGTCTTAGAAGTTGATGTGAAGACCTAACAGCATCTTGCCAGTGCAAGATTCTTCCTGTCTTCCCTGCATTCTAACAGTTCTGGAAGCCACGTTGAAATAAAAACAATCCACCAAGACATTGTCACGTCACTCAACAAGCAGTGAGACCAAAGCCAGAAATTGCCACGCAACTAAGCAAACAAAACAGTTAGGCCTAACGGTTATATATAATATAGAATTCACATTCAAAGAATAAATTAAATCTTTTGGAAGAATTCATAGAGTAAAAGCCTAACAGTAACATATTTTGGCACGTAATTTTCTACGCTACAGGCGGAGTTGCCTATTGAAACACAAAGCCATCTTCAAAGCAGATGATCATATTTTCCACGCAGAAGACTAACAACGAATGTATCAAACTCCTTCAATAGCTGCATCTTCGATACAGCATCCGTATCAATTTGACAGTAGAGGAAGTCTCAGTCTCACCAGGTGTGTGCATCGATTCCAAGGGTGCCATACAAGCGCTTCGTCTATGTGCTTCTTATGCATCAGTAATTTCATGATCCCACGTTAAGTAAAATCGCTATTTGTAATGCAAATAATGGAGCCATCTTGAAGAATGGATCACTCGAGCTCTGATACACTTTCGATTTTAATTTCCATTTAATTTTCATTTTAAAACATGCTAGTGTCTTTAGCCCTTCTGTCTGATAATATAAACTGAAGGTATTTATAGTTAACCAGAATAAAAGTTAGTAAATATTAATTATTTAAGCGTTATTAATGAACATGCGCCGAGCTCTATTTTTTTTTTCAATAATGGTAAAAATTTAGGACAAATGTATAAAATGATATATATACAAGATATTTCAGGAGAAGCCAAATATTCTGAGGTAAACAAAAGTAAATAGCAACAAAAAAAGCAAAAGAAGAAGAAGAAGAAAAAAGATGTTTAGTTTTACAAGCAGAACCGTTGGTAGAAACAAAGTAATAACGGCAGAGGGCACACAGCGACATGTTTGTCACGGCTAAAGTGGCAAAGAACAGCAACTGCAACCTGAACGTGTCTTTTCCCTAGTGGAAGAGGGGGATGGATGTGACATTTGCTGTGCACCGTGCGCCAATAGTTGGTCCAATATGTCTTAAGTCTCTTAGACGGGCGGAAGGGAATCTCGCCTGTCTCAACAGACGCTTACTGGTTACTGGATAGCAGCGCAGGGTTGTTTTCGTACTAAGGGCGAAACATTTCGCCGACAAAATATCTTCGCTGTGTTTTATACTTCGTAGATTTTATTTCCTTCATCGTTAGATTTTCTTCGGGTTTTGCTTGGCGTTTATGGAAAATCTAATCGAAGGCATTACGAGACTGCCCTGGAATTAAATAAATTTTATTTGTATTTTTCCCCTTTCACGAGAATGAATTTTTCATGGGATTTTTAAAGAATCCAGCAGATATTCATTGATGTATCTCGCGATATATAAAAAGATAAATCATATAAAATACGATTCCACTAAGGTCATCGTTGTTGAGTACGCGCATGCCTCATAGCCGCGGTTGGTTGTAAATCAGCGTGGGTATTTGTTCTTACGAGGGGAGGAGATAGATTTAAAGACTTCGAAATGGGCAAGGGGCGAAAAGCACCGCAGATGTTGATATTTCGTAAGGAAATGTTGACAATCACCACCTTAGAAATTCTTGAAGAGTCATGTTATTGATAACCATTCAGCCAAGGGCCTGATAAAATTGTTCGCCGACCTTACAAGACGTAGTTTGTCGACCACTGTTAGATGGAATTCAAATATCAATTGTAAATAAATAACTTTTCGCAGCAAAGTCCTACACAGCACATAGCAGAGAAAAATAGTGTTCCATCGAAGAACTGTGGCGCAGATTAAAAATGATGACATCTGGAGTTTATTATTTATTTAAAAATGGCACCTCAGTAAGTTTGTTTAAATAGACTACGTAACGTATAGAACGAGAAAGTTAGTATTTATTTATGTTATCGATCTTCTTATAATAAGCGAATATTTATAATTGCTGATATTTAAAAAAATATATATATACAAGGTCATAAAGTTATTGTGCAGTTTTATATTTTCGTAACTTCCGTTCTATGCGTGATAAAATTAATCTGTAAAAAACGTTAGAAATGTAATTTAGTGAAGTTTAGTATGCGCTAAGTGATTCATTAATTTTATTGGTAGTTTAGCAAAATTTTTATTATTTTCTTTCTTTCAGAATTAGGCTTGACCAAATGGTTTCAATAAAAGAGAGAGGGAGTAACTTGTGTGCTGTGGTTGACCGATTTAGAGTCTGTAATCGCAGTACAAAAGAGATCGGAAATGCTGCAGAATTACTTCATTCCTGAACTAACTCGTTTAGGACTTATGGGTGATACAGTGTTTCAGCAAGATGGTGAACCCTGTCACTTTGCTCTCAGTGTTAGGCAGTTTTTGAATGAAAAATTTCCTAACAGATGGATTGAAAGAGGTGGACCGATCCCCCTTGGCCACCACATCCACAGATTTGAGCCCGTTGGATTTTTTTCTATGGGAACATGTTAAGACTATTGCTTATTCAACAAAACTTCGCTCTTTAGACGATCTTCAGACTAGGATAGCTAATGTGATTCAAGGTATTACTGAAAATCACCTGTAAAACGTATTTGTAGAACTTCAGAATCGTATACGTAATGATGGTGGACATAGTGAGAATTAACAATGCCAAGAATTAATGTAAAACTGTAATAAATTCTTTCACTTAACCTTTTTACAGATCGATTTTATTATATATAGAACGGAAGTTATGAAAACTCCATTCTAGTAACAAAATATTGAAAATTCCTGTTCAAAAGCAGTGCTTCTGAAGTGTTGAGGTCTAAAATGAAAGTTATGGATAAACAGCGACGAGTTGTCTTTTTTTTGGGGGGGGGACAGAATAGGTAGCTAATCCACGGAGTCTTCTGCTAGACAAAGTGGCCTGGGGGCCGAAAATGGTTTGAGAAAAGCTGCTGTACAAAAAGAAGTTATTCTAATTGACTTTTGAAGCAATTAAGTTTCTACCAACATTTATTTCTCAGGCTGCACAAAATGCTCATACTTTAAACATTTACTCAACGCAAGAACAAATTTTTAAAGTGAGCTTTCAGAGACAGAGAGAGAGAGAAATTATATTTACACCCTCCACCCCAAAACACGTGTTCCAAAATAACCGTTTGTCACAAAATTTCTCACATTGATAAGGCTATTCTTTTATATTTATGTATCTAACGTTGTACAGTTATATGAGTGGTCTTGGTACCACGAAAAGGTGTCTGAATAACTTCGAATACAGTTGTCAGACATTAAGAACGTTAACTGTAATTAATCTTAATATAAATCATCTTAAAGTATACAAGATTTGTTTTTGTAAAAATGATCACAAAATGGAAAGCGGTAACGAACTCTCATTAAAAAAATGAACCTCGTAAATGAACATATTTCTGCGATCGCTTCTAAATGTTATCGACATAAACGCCGAGATATGCGCAGAAATATAAATAGGAAGCTGTATCGTACAAAGTTCATTAGATGATTATCCATCTTTACCTATCTTTCGGGGAACTAAGTTAATCAGCATTTTTTCCGCTCCACTTGCGAAGTACAGAAGCCACGGGGGCTTACTCTCACTGCATGCACCCACGCTTTCGAGCACCAAAATACATCACAACGAACACAAGAGACGCGCCTGCTTTTAGTGGCTATAAATCTGCATCAGATCTGAATATCAGTAATTGCGATACATGGGCGGCTAAGGAGCCGCTTTTTATCATTTACGACGGCGCATTGTGAACGGCGAGAGGAGAGCCGAGGTGAGGTTTGTCACGGATAATTTTTCAATACAGCGGAAAGAAAAAAATAAAGAGAAAAACTTGAAATTTTATATTTGATGAAAAAATTCGCGCTACAGTTTTTTAATAAAGTCTGCTCTCAGAAGCAGAAAGATTTACATATAATTTAAGTTTCTCAATAGGCGTTAGCTCATAATCTTAGTTCGTCACTTAATAAAATTGTCCTTTTGATAAAAAAACTGATCTCCTAAAATAGCAGGTATTAGATGGCTGAGAGTAAGGTGCAGTAAAAACGCTAATTTTTGACGTACATCATGAATAAAAGAAATTGGCGAGGTTCTTCCCCACGAAGGATGAAGATCTGCTTCTTAGGTCACAGTGACAGGCCTGCAGTGATCAAAAGAAACGCGATTTTCGTTCTTATGATTTTTTTTTCCGTAAGGAATCAGAGTAAATACCCTTCGTGTATTTATAAAGCATCTTATTTTTTTTTATTCCTGTTTCATAAATTCATTTATGCGGCGCTTCACTTTTTTCTTCGACTTATATGCATGTACGTAATGGAATTGATATTTTGCCGAGATCGTGGACTTCAAGAACTGACATCGTTTTCGAGTAACTGAAGAAAAAAAAGTTTATGTTCATTATTAATATTATATTACAAGAACGACACGACCTATATTTCAAAGCATTGGCCAAAATAATTCATGCCAGCTCACTCATGTTTATATCTTATCTGACATTCGTCGCTGCAATATTTCGAGTGTTTCAAAAAGAAGATAAAAATCCTTAATTAACTCGATGGTAATGCTAAAAGCATATTTGTGCTTGTGGTGTACATTATAGCGAACAGTCTCCAATTGCATGAAGTCACTGGAAGGTGTACGGGGAGTGATGACCACTTAAGATAGAAATCCATATTTTGCACTTGTGGTAACTAAGCCGAAAACCATTGGGAACTCCGTCGAACACGGACATCAATGGCATCATTTAGAGGCCAATTTTTTTATTGTCGTTATTGCTTATTTGGACAGGTGATCTTCCATAATTTATTTCTCAGAAAGTAGCTGATTTAGCCAACACTTCGAATTTTCTTGATGGATACTCCACGACTAGCAGAGTGAATGCGACCTCTATTCTTTCATATTGTGGAAGAGATCTAGATTCGATGTAATAAGACTCAATGGGAAAACTCCAGAAGCTCTTGTTTATCATCCCTATAGCGGTAAACCGACCCACAGTTTATAGACACCGTAATGATGTTCCTCGGTTGCCTTAGCGCATATTAAAAAATAATAATAGTAAACGCAACGGCACAATCTTGAAGGATACGAAACTCGCAGTCACCTTCTATGAATCCTCCCGGTGGTTCAGTTGTTACGCCACTTATGTCGAAAGATTTGAATTCTGTTCCTCGCAAGAAAAGAATTGGGCATTTTTGTTCTTGATGGCAACATGCATGTATACGCCTTTTCTCATATTTTTTCACAGTATGAAAGGCCTTATGACGGTCGAGTTTGTTCTGTCTCGGGCGAAGGTGTAAGAATTTTTTCATCCAGTAAACTAGCAAACCCATCACAGAATACAGCAATACTACCCGCCTCACTGCCATTAATGTATACAGGAAAACTAGAAAAACAGGAAACTAGCCCAACCAAACAAATTTGGCTTCAGTAGCCCTTGTGTCGTTAATCAAAATAACAACAAGATATCCCGTTTTTGTTATTTTTAAGTTCACCTTCACTTTATATGATTAAAGACAATCGGTTAGGTTAGATGTGCGTTTTAAGTGCCAATAATAATAAAGCTACGAGGCAATAGCGTATGCACTGCGTCTATTCTTCAGCCAATTTTTTGTGTATTGGGCAAAAAAACCAGAGTTTCTGGGATGGCTATGCAATCCACTCGCTTCAAGATCAACTAAGCCACCCACGTTATGAAAAAAAAAAATCCCATAAATTCCTCGCGTCATTGACGATATCCGAATTCGAACCTTTTCCACCCGGTGTAGAAGTTCGGCGATTATGACCACTGGGTTAACCGTGAGGGCATTAATAACAAGAACGTAATGTAATCCCGATGTTTAAGAGAAGACTGCCAAGAGAGGACCAAGATCACGAATAACAGGCCATCGATATTTAGAAGGAAAAACAGACCAAGCAACACTTATCTCGATAAATGCTGGACACATTCGAGAAATAGAACTGTGCACCTGCTATGCCACCATAAATGAGACATTAAGTAAGATAAACAAACGGTAATGGATTCATTTCCTCTAGTGAAATGTCTGGGGCCACGATGAAGCATTCTTTGTACCGTCCACAGGGTCTATTACGAGTTAAATTGCTCCCAGTAGTCAACATAGAAGGGTTCGTTTTGTAGGTCATCGGAAGAGTTTACTATTGTCTTGTGAGACCTGGGCGGTACAAGAAAGTCCAGTAGTTTTTCACCAGTTCTGGATAAGAGATCGTTCGCTAATAAATATGGTGATATCCTGGACACCGTTGTAACACATACATCTTAAAGAGAATTTAATTGTTGTGTTTTCTCGGGTTAATTAAAAACAACTCAAAGTATTTATAAGGTGGCTGAAAAATCATACAGAAACTTGTGGTTTCAAATTCGTCCAATTAAACTCTGACAGCTGAAATTATATTTTCTTTTCTTCAAGACTGCAACCAGTTGTTATTAAAAAAGGAAAGAACCTGTCACCAGGCAACAATTTAAAAAAAGGATTGAACCACCTGAATGCTAAACAAGCTATTTATGGCTACATTTAGGGAATTCACTCTTTCCAGTCTTCAGGCCTATTAACGTGATCCGGGAATGGAGTCTCTTGGTCCAGTTGGGGCACCCAGTCTTCCCCAACCGGACCAAGGACTCCACTTGATATTATAATGCAATGTCTATCAGTTCATTAACATAAACGGTAATCATACCCACAAGGGCTTGTTATAGTGATATCAATGCACACACTGACATGTTCTCTGACAAAACCAACACTCCTATTTCTTCAGCCGTCAGTAAATTTAAGTTATACAATCAAAGCTACCAGAAAAGTGGAATTATTAGAGGAATTATTTCACGGCCACTTGTATCATAACGTAAATCAGTATCCAGGAAACTTATAAATCACTTTGTTCAAAAGTATTTTTAATTAATTTGAACTCAATTCGTGCGAAATCACATTGCTGTTGACTGTGTATACCGTCGTTGCAGAACAGTAGGTGTAAGGTTACCCTCACAAACTCATCCACAATGGTTTGAAGCCACCATGACACATTTCGTCTTTGAGCACGTGTTCGTTTATCGAACAATACCTTTTGTTCAAAATTATAGATTGCTATTCGTTTTCGTGGTGGTGGAGAAAGTGGAGGCAACTATCACACGTCCACTAAGAGAGTGGCAAAGCTGAGACATTTTCAGTAATCGTCTTACTTCTAAAAATTTGTGTTTTATGCTTACTGCTTATAGTCGGATTCTTATTTGTGGGTTTGTACAGAAACGCAGTGTATAAAAGCAATTTCTAAACTGCGTGAGCCAGAAAATCTCTCTTTTGTATTTTAGTTTGTTTTATTTCTTAAATTTAGTTTTGTTAACCTTTGGAGAACCTAATATTGATATAATATTTTCTTATAAAACTATTTGAAAAGTTGGGAGAATTTCTTTATTTAGTTTTAAAAAGTTATTCACCGCCGCACTTCCTAGATGGACAGGCAAGGATATTTTCCTTTGGAGTTACGCATGCTTGGTCAAGCTCAATTCATTTATTACCACTGACAGAGAAGAGGGAACTGCAGGGAAAACCAAGTGAGCTGAAGGATCAGTGCTAACGGAGATCTAAGGTGGGGAAACGTTGGCCTAGAATACCCTTTCTGTATGCCCAGTAACTGACAAATTTGACGAGGTCAGCATCGAGTCCTTGCACATTCTGGAGCATCTGTTGTGGTAAGAGTCGGTCAGCAATTTGGAGTACTGATAGGTCTAAGTTCTGATAAAAATATAATGTAATCATAACTAGATTTTCATGAGGAAACACCCCACGACCACAGTTTTAAACTCAATGAACGAACTTACCATAATACGCTAAGAATTCCTTCGATTACAGATAAAATCACTTAATATTAGATCATTCGAGAAAATAAATCACAAGCATATTCAGAAATCGGAATTTCAGCAAATAAAAGCTTAAAAGAAAACTTTTTTAGTTTGATAATCAGTACAGGATCTGAAAGAGAGGTATAATAGTCATTGCAGGAAGCCGTTGTGGAATAGTATTTAAACTAGGGAAATTCTAATCTGACAGACAGATGGTTAAGAAGAATACAGAACAGGTGCATCTTTTGTATCTTCAACTAAACATCACTAAACCAACTCTTCCTGGGTTTTCCTATATTGCGAAAGAATAAGTGTAGCACATTTCACTATACAAATAACTCAGATAGATGAAAAATGTAATGGAACAAAAGATGCTGTCATGTATGTCGAAAACGAGCGCCATGCTTCTCATTTCCGAAAGTATTGCTGCAACTATTGAAAGTTGATGAGCTATGGCCAACCGGCAGTTTCTCCTTACTAGGGTCTCCTTGCTAGCGTCTAATGACGCCTTTATCATAGTGAGAAAATGCGCACGCTCTTTCTTTTGTGTCAGAGGTCAAGCGAATACAAACGGTGGATCATCGTATATAAATGCTTACAGGATGGAGTCTTTTTCGTAGTGTTCAGGCCAAGCATTAAATGAAAGCGCGCTGCTCTCTCTTAATGCGGCCTGCTAAGGCCAGATAATAGTTCTTTGACTTCGAGCTCGTCTTTGTTGCCCTGTAGCTCTGTCACTATAAACCACTCTGTATAAAAATATACTACAAAGTTATCTATTTTAAAATATTTTTTTTAAAACTTGGAACACGAGATTAGAAAAATGCAAAAATGTAAATTTGAACACCGAACTGCATGACATCAATAAAATTGATTTTAATTTATAAATCAGAAAAAAGTAATCAAAAGCAGACATTCTACCCACTTGAGGGGCTTCACTCAGTGACTAGCAACCCCCCACTCGCAATACACTGCCCTATCATTTACATTTATTTAAGGTTTGGCAAGGGGACGATCTACAGAAGTGTATCATTATTATTTTGTTTCCTTTTGGCTGAAAAAGTTTATATACTTTATAAATCGAAACTCCTCCCCCCCCCATTTATGTTACCACCCACGGTTCACACACCACCACCCTTAGTATCATCTCAAACATTATTTTAATCGGGCAAATATTGATACAATTTTACAGGCTTTATCAGAGACGATAATTCAAAACATACCTGCATATTCTTTCCAAATTTTCTAATGTCGAAAATTCCATTCTGTCACAATACCACCAAGTGTTTTGAACATCACAACACGCGCAGAACGAGATAAAATTATCCTGGCACTCGCTCATAAAAAAACAAACTCACAGAAGCTTATCAGAACTGAATATTACTAAGCCTAAGCAATACAGCTTTAGGCAACGCATGCGGAATAGAACCTCGGTAAAGTTATGAAGAATGTGAGGGGGGATGCAGGAGATACGAGTACTAAAGATTCGTGTAGTACCCCTAATTCTAAGAACTGCATGTTTTTAAAAATGGAATTAAGTCATCGGACAATATTAAAACAAAACAAGTATCAATGAGGGCTTAATACGAAGACGGTTTGGAATTTAAAACTTGTTTCTTAAATAATTATGCGCCAAGCATCTTATCGCTGCAACACAGTTTATTCTTGATAAATCTGCAACTACCTTCCATGGTCGTATTTTCTATTTTTTTTTTTCTGAGTCAAAGTTTTTCTTTATTGGTTTTATTTCTTGTCTTCAGCCACGCGGAAGATTAATGGCAAACCATCAACAGAATGGATAGCAGATCAGGGCAGCAGCAGATTAGCTTTTTTTCACGTTTTTTGTTCCATCGTAAAACTTGAATTAGCAACTCTCTCTCTAACTCCTGGTGGGTTCTTTCTCCCACATTTGCAACTTAAAACGCAAGCGACAAGGCATCGAATACCATGGAAAGCTTATCGTTTAAAGAATTCGGTACGAATTTGCTAACAGTCAAGGGACCGAGACAGTTTAAGTGCGTGTGGTTGGAGAGATGCGTTCAGCTTCTTAAACAGTACTCGCTAGCAAGAAATTACACATTTCCAGCTATTAAAAACTCCAGCTTTCAACACAACAACGAATGCAGCAAAAATTTAACCTTTTTTTTTTTGACTCAGCCACTTCCTAAGGCAATCGTCGTTTCACCTGAAGTGCAGCTACCTTTTTTTCTCTTTCCCTCGCTCTCTCACACCCTTTGCATGTACCAAGTGTCTGCGACGCAAGGCGGATTGTGATTGGTCGCTGTTCTCGGCAGCACGAGCGACTTGTCTGCGGCAGGTGTGACCGGAACGCCATAGTCGTCTGTCACTTAGGTCTGAATTATGACAGAGACATCTGCAGTAGTTGTTCCGTCTTTACCGTGTAACTAGAGTAAAGCTGATGCGTAGGCCTAACGTGATTATATCAAGCTTACGTGAGTCTTGAAGGGCTTACGATGGATTCCAGCCTTCCTTCTGCCGGAAAAAGGAGACCGCGGCTTAGGAAAGGATTACCGTGATTTGCCACCAAAGTCAAAGATATTCTGTTAAATCCTTTGGAACCTAAAAGGCTTAGTTACTCTGGGAGAACAGCAAAAGGCACGGCATGCAAGCAACTCAATTATGGAGTAAACGCACTTAGCATCTTACACAACTCTGGGAATATTACGGAGATCGGAAGGTAACTGTGGCCGCAACCGGGAAGAAACGAAGCACGCCGGCTGTTTAACTAAAAGAGGGGGGGGACACTGTTAAGGAGCACGTGCTGATTAAATAAATGCGTTATTTTTACCCGGTAGCTGTAATTGATTGCATAAAGATGAGAGACTACGCAATCAACGATAATTTAGAGGCAAGGAGACTCTGCCTCGGGAAATATCGCTTTTCTAAATTCAGAATTTTAACCCCGTGCGAGTCTCGTGAGAGATCTGTTAAGAGGCTAATAGAAAATCATAATAATAAAGTTGCTGATCGCAGTAAAAGAAGCTCAAGCAGATGGAGATGTACAAAAATGCATCAGACAACAATGTCTGTTTGAAATGGGAATGTAGTCTTCAACCTATCTCTCAGAAGCTATAACGGATCAGTTTATTGAAGTTGTAATCAGATCTGGAGCGAGGAAACCGGCCATTGATTCCTCGTTCAATGAGACTTTATCAGGAATAAATAATACGAAGCCTCTTGGAGGAGGTCACGCAGATATTCCAGTTACAATTTCGGCAGTTATATCGAAGAAGCGAATTTCGTTCAGTAGAGAAACCGTTTATCGTAGTGTGGTGACAATGACACGTCGGGCGCTAATTTCTGTTGAAATATTACGGCACTTAATGCTCACCAGTTTTCGTCGTCCAAAATTCACAAAGCTTTTTAAAAGAAATCTTCATTTGTCAATTCTTGTTGCCTCTTGCGTTGACGAGATCTTTCCAACAGTCATAAAAATAATTTATCTCCTCAGAAAATAAGAGAAAGAAAGTAGGAAGGTGAAGACTTGACAAATAGTCGTACGGTGAATACGCGTCATTTAGCAGAGACGGCTCGAGGCGGTTTTAATGGGCGTGAGCCTGAACTTGCCTCCTCTCTAGAGTTACACACCTTCTGCGAGGTGCTGGCTAAGATGTACTGCATATATAGGGGGTAATTGCGGTGCAGCCCTTTAATGGATTCCCTTTCCAGCCACATTTTATTGTACTTGTGTATGAACATGTTTTATTTTCTTCTCAGGGCTCACGGCTTCCATTTTGCTTCAAATCCTCATCCATAGCGGATTTCTTAGTTGTCATTATACTGGAATTAAATTTCTTTATACTGTTCTGCTATATTAGCACTGTATACAACAATCAGGAAAATTAAATAAACACTCAGACAGATAAAGCTTCCTTTGTTATCTTATTAATTTCACGAATATATGGTATAAATAAAGTACACCAAATTAAAAATTAATTACAAAAAATAATAAATCAAAGGTGGAAAGCATTATTTCTGATGATTCAATAATTAAACAAAACGAATAAAATGGCGCTGGTTATAAATACCATTGGAAACAATTTTAAAAGTACTGTAAAAACAAAAATTAACTTTTAATTAATTTGACGTTTTATAAAATGTTTTACGAATCAGTATATATACGCATTTTGTCTTTTCAATAATTCAGTAACTGCAGCGCAGTGCTACTCGCGATTGTTTCCTCTAATCGAAAACATGTACATTTGAAATTTGGGTTGCCACCATTTCTGTCGCTTTCCCCTTAATAATGCCTCACGACCACACACTCATGGCTGCCACGATGGGTCCCAGAGGAAAGCCACTTAATCCCCGCTCGTCCAAAGTGAACGGTAGTGAGGCGCCATTTTGTTGATGGTGTTGTAATAATGGCCGAAATAGGGAACGTTATTCACACTTGGGTGTATACTAGAGATACCGCAAAGGGAACACTCTTTCTTTTTTTTTTTTTCTTTCGCAAGCGGCTAACAAATTAATCAAGAGGAAGATAAAAAAAAAATGTAATGGTGGAAGGAAAAAAATAGTAGACTAATCGACTAGACGCAAACACATCTGTACAAATCGAAAACTGAATCTCGTCTGCTATCTTAATGCAAAGTAGTTAATTTGGAACTTCTTAACTGCTCTCTTTGCCAGAGATTTTATATTTACTTACCAAATGTAGTGGAGGGGAAGGGAAGGGAAATGAATGAATCTTAAACTGCAAGATGTTTGTGTCGTGGGGAGTATTTTATTTCTGTTTCTACAACCATAACATCCAAAGCCTTTTCACTGCATTGACAGCTAATAATGCGTAGTTTTGGTAGTTGGATATTTGCTTTGTTTAACTCGCCAAATGTTGATACATATGAGTATTGCATTTTCGATGGAAAATCGCATAAAAGAGTCAATGAATTTAGAAAACGCTTTTAATAAAAATTAACACATCCATAAAAACGCACAGCTAGCCTTAAGATTCAATGAAAAAAATAAACAAAAGCGTATATTTGTTCGGAAACATAACAGCTCATTTGTGGTAATTTATTATCCACTCTATCTTTCTGAATTAAAAGATTATAGTATTTATAATTTCTTTTGAGTGTCTACGACATTTATTGAGTGAAATATCATCTCGGAAAAATGTAAGACGTCTTATAAATAAAGATAAATGAAAGATTTGCATTTTATACCTGTATTTCCCAGTATGCCACGCAAATTTGTATAGCGAGGAAGCGCGCATTCGCCCGCTAGTCCATTAGTAAGAGGTGTATGTGTTTATTTATAGTACGTCATTTCCTATACTGTCCATTAGAGAAAATGTCTCTCGGGGGCAATTTCGCTTTTTTACTCCTCTTATATTTTAAAACGCTAAACGCTTAGCTGTGAATGCTCCATTTGATTTGAGCGAAAGGCAACCTTCGAATATTACATATTTTCTCCTTCGTGCTACCAAGGTCTTACTTCCTAACGTGCCAGTTGTGACTCGAGGGTGTTACTTCCATCATATCTGCCTTCAATACATCGGCAGCAGTTAGAAGCATTCATGACCATTTGTAGATAGCGCTTGGGCTCTACACTAACTATCTGAAATGAATTTTCAAGATATCACCCGTTTTCAAGCCACTTCTACGGTATCAAAGACAGACTTTAAAAAAACCCACGCCCTCTATAACTGACGACCCTCATCAACACGGAACGCTTCGGTCGATTCGGAGGCAGCTGCATCACAGTCTCATCTCGGCTGTAGTTTGTTCGCCATCCAAGTCGTATGACTCGCTCCTCCTTGAAATCCCTCGTTAAGCCCCACCGCCATTACGTGAATCGCCCACCGTCGCGCACGAAATGCGCGGCTATGCGTTCTTTAGAGCGACCTGTCGGGGCCGAAGTGCTAGGCAGAGTTAGTAGACAACGGCGAACATGTTAGCCAAAGAAAACACACTTTGGCACGGTTGTTTGCATTACATGATTGCCCCTAATCGTTTCCTATCCTCGCTCATAGACACAGAAGAGAAATGAATAAACGCAGAAACAAGAAGCTGAGAGGGTACCGGGGGTTGGGGGAAGGTGAATGTACCGATACAGATGCTGGCAACTAACAGGGGATGATCTCGTTATCATATGTGTTCCTTTTTTTACACGCTTCTCATCTGGACATATAAAACGGCATAAGAAAATCGCCCTCGTGAACCTGATGTCACGTTTCTCTTGTTGTTAGTGGATCTCGAGAGCTTCTCGCGTTAAACACCGCGTGCTGGAGTGTCATAAATACAAATGCGTCGATTCTCAGGGAAAAATGCGCACGTGTTCTTTCAGATTGGACAACGGTTTGTGTTAGTTTATTTGATCGAGAAGAAATTAGCTAAATTTTAGGGTTCTGCAATTTCAATATACTGATGAGGATCGTCTTCATTTGTTTATTTATATTTTAAACACGGAATTGTGTATTGAGAGGAACTTGCGTTGAATGTTTCAGTTCTTTTTTAGAATCGCTTTGTGTAACTGAGTTTTTTTTTTTATCTTAAAATCAGATGAAATCATATCAGTGGCATTAACTTCTTACATACAGTACTGACAGTTTATACTTTCTTATTCCTCGACAAGTTAAGAGTGATATGTTTCGGTTGCTTAGCTTTTCTAAATCCTTATTAATTCACGATGAAATATTCGAGTTCGCATGGGACCAGAAAAAATATTCTGAAATCCAACCAAACACTTCAGAGAGAGAATGAAGAAGTCCATCCGTAATTCTAAACAAAGGTCTAATTCTGAGTCTTCGATAGCTTAGCACCAAAATGGCGGACAGTTCCGAAGTGGTACTGGGTGATTCAAAAATGCCATCAAACTCCATTCCAATTCTAAATACACTGCAAAATAGAAGTCCCTTTCTCCTCTCCTCTCTCTTACTAATTAATTACTGTTACAAATATTTAAATTCTCACATGAAGCACATATGGATAATCAACTTTTATAAGCATAAGCAGATATTAATAAACTAGAAAAATTTCAAAGTACTTCAATGTACAAGGAAGATATTTGGAGATGCTCAAGAAAGAAATTACTAGAAGAGCACCGTGTAATGGTATTTTTATGCTTTATACCTTTAGACTTGGCGCACAATAGCCTTAGATGCTGATGCACCACAAAACTCCTAATAACCAACCGTGTAATGGAGGCTAACATTAAAACTAACTACAGTTTATCTCGAGAAGGAATCCACTCTGGGTTCTTCTTTGGAGCTGCTTTCAAGCCTTTTGAATATTAGCAATGCGGATGACCTCAAGGTCTTTATATATTCAAATAAAAACCGGATAAATAAAAATTACACGATCGAACCAACAGGTTTTTAAAATTTTAGAAAGCTATTTAAATTAGAGAAATCTTCGAATTAATGTAAAAAAAAATTAGCACAAATATAATTGCAGTAATACTGAATACACATATAAATAGGGAATAATTTCAGAAATAAAAGAGCGATATTTACTGATGGTCATATTTTACTTAAGGATTAATGTTATGTATTATATTGTAATAAACGGAAAATGGCATTCTTTGGTGATAAATATTTCATTACAAGTACTGCTAATAGTAATGAGAGCATATAAAATGGTAACCCTCGAATTATAAATATCATAATACGTTTGTATACATTTTCTGAAATTCCAGAACGTGCCTGAATTCTGATCATGGAGCTTGCCTGTATTTAATAATTAATATATCGAGAAAATTTTACAAAAATAAATAAATAATATTCTTTATTACTGAAAATGTGCTTATAAATGTTCACAAAATATGACCAGTTTTGCTCACCACGGCGACAAGGCCGGGAGAATTACAATATTGATGCCATTAAGTCCAAAACGTTTTCATAAAATTTTAACGGTGAATTCTAGATTCAAAGTGATTGGACAAGTTTGATAAATCGATGAAGCAGAACTCTAGTTATCTCTGTTTATAGTTTATAGGTTGAAACTCTACTTCATTAACTCATTTATATCATTCCAATGTTGATAAACAAAACACTTCGGCTTTCAGACAACATTACTGAAAACAAAATCTTTACAGAATACTTGTAAATGAAAGAAGCGGGTGTGAATTTCATTTGAGTGCCTCGATTAGTAAATTGGAATGTAAAGTACCCTATTATTTCCACTACAACCTGCAATTAATCATAGACTGTTGTTGTTGCGTTTTGTATATTGTGTCTGTAAATTACTTGTATTCTATGGTCAGATTATCCGTTTTTAAAAACCAGAGTTTCAGAAGAGGGTTATGCAACCCACGCCACAGACAGATTAACTCGGCAACCACCTGTAAAGCCTTCACAATTCAACCGACCTAGACAGAATTCGAACCCAGGCTTTGAAGTACAAAGGCAGCGATCAGGTAGTAGTCAAAAATTGGAAAAGCAGAGGTAATTCCTCTCTCTCTCTCTCTCTCTCTCTCTCTCTCTCTCTCTCTCTCTCCTGCCTTACTTTATTAATAAAGTTATCATTTATCATATTATTTTTGTTAACATTCGTTCCTCTGTAATTCCAGCCCCTGACTCCTGGAGAAAAGAACTTGATACATCACACAAATTTCCCCAAAATAAATAATTATATATCTCAATTCTACTGTTCAAACGACTTTTAATGTTCACCTTGTAATGCATCTCTGCTATCCACATTCTCTAAATTATGCCTTTCACGTACAGCATGTACTTTACACCAATCAGTTAATCTGAATATTCAATTGAAGTACACAAAAAATTCGCGTTCCAACATAACGACAGAAATCGTCAAAGTTACTGCCACCAGAAACACGCAGTCAGCAAAAGAAGAAGTCCCAGATTTCCGATGTACTTTCTGTAAGAGTCCGGCGCTCTGAATTTCGAAGTTTATTTCCACTCTTTGAAAAGTAAAGAAAATGCCCAGCACTTTTTATTATAGCCAATGTCCACGCAAAATCTCTTTTCTAAGAGTAGCGCGGTGTGCGGTTGTGTCTTATAAAACGGGAATGATTTCCAGTGTGGGTTTAGAAGTGAGAGAGCGCATCGAGTCCGCAAAATGACTCAAATATATCGCTGGCTCCACCAACAGAACCCGGTCGGACTTAAGAGGTGAATGCAGAGAATATGGCAAATGCTTAGCGGACGTCTAAAATATCTAACCAACACCACACGACACATACGCGGCCTTCTCGTTATGATGGAGACGAAGTGGGTTGCCATTGTGGGAAGACAACGGCGCCGAGCACACTTTTGCCGGCCGATCGCCCGCGCTCCAATCCGGCATCAGTCTGAATCATTCACGTTGCATTAAGCTAAGCCCGAGGATTCCAGCCCGCTGGTGACGTATGCCAGCGGCCAGCAAGAGATGGCACGCCGTATCACGGCAGCAGCCGTAAAAGTTGTCCGTCAGTCCTGACCACTGGCTCCCCCGGCGAGGTCGGGTGCAGCTGCGGACGAAGTGACGGCGCTCAGCTGCTTTGTCAGTCGAGGTCCAGTGTACCGCTAGCTGCCAGAACACATCCATCCACCTTAGAAGGGCAGACACGAAGGGCGTAGGGTGTGTCTGCTGGAGCAGAGAATCACCCGGGCTTAGGCCCCACGTTTCTTCGTGTGGCTCGGATATGCAGTAAAAACAAGCAAAAGTAATGTTTGTGACAACTGCGATGGAAACATACGAGCCGGAGAATTCTTCCTTACCCCCTGGTCTCATTGTTTTGGTGGCAACGGCTTACAAGGGTCCGTTATGACAAGACGGATTTTGATAAAGAATAAAAAGAAACTGCAGGCACACATGACAACCAAACATTAATTTCTACCAGCAGGTTCCAGGCCAAGTCCTAAAGTTTAACACAGGACGCTTCATTAGCTTCTTGTTTTAAACTATTCTTTTTCGATTCCTGTAATTTTAATGAAGTTTAATTTAGAGGGAAAAACAGATTTGTTCATCTGATCATTTCGTATTAAAAAAAGAAATCTGACTTTTTATGTGTACTTTATCTCTTGATGTAGATCAGCATGACGAGAAGCCTCGAATTTGTGACCATTTTTTGTAATTCGTATCGATTTAAGGACATGGAACACGTATTTCTACTTATTTATTCCAATCCCAACAATCATAACATAAAAACCGAAAATGCAGTACATTCATAACAATAAATTATTCACACGAGTTGTTTAAAGTTAAAAATTAAGCAAATATTGATCACTAATAAATAATCCTGGACAAGCCTTTGGGCAACTTCAAGGATATTGTTGTTAAGTGCATCGGCATCTTAAACTGTACGATCCCAGTAAGTTGCATCTGTACAACCCATAACAACTCACGGATTAAAGAACCTATTCCCTCTGATGTTGGAAGAACAGCTAATATAAAGAAACTTAAAGAGGTGTGATGAGGAATCTTATTTTCTTCTCTTACATCTCGTACATGGAAAAAGTCGGGTTTTTCATCCTGCATAAAGACAACTCGCCCAGAGTTGTCTTTAGCCAAGATGCACGGGGAAAAAATATAAATGCCGAAAGAAAACAAACTAAAACCTCTGTAAGCCTCATAATTTTACAACAAATCCAATCGTTAAATGTGTTCAACATCACGAGATATTCAGATTTCATATTTGAAAAACATCAGAAAAGCAAATATACGCTGTATAAGATTAAAACATCGTTAACGTTATATAAATAAGCATTAAAAAGAATATTTTAAATAGACCTAAAGAAATTTATCAATTTTAAACAATTAAACGGATCCGATACATGGTCATTATGAATTAATATTTGAATGAATGCATACGCTCAGTGAGATATTATTCGGTACTGACCCATTGGAAAGTCCTTGGAAAAAAGATCGAGAGAGAACGAACTCCATACGAATGTGGAATCAGCGGTTTAACAAAATAAATATTTAATAAAAAAGCCGGAAAACCACTAACACCAAGAGTATAGATATGTTTTAAAATTCCAACTCTCCAAGCCGTGTCATACCCTTCTTACCATATCAAAGAAAATCGACCTAGTGCTCACGATTGAGGAAAGCATCTCGAACACACGTTTCCAGTCTTATTAAATGGTCGAGTGTTGATCTGTTCCTTTGGAAACCACACTGTTTTCTGGAAAGTAGGTCATTTGCTTCTAACACCATACGAGGAGGGCGCATTGACCAGTCTTTCCAGGATTTTGCACAACAACTTGTCAGAGAAATTGGGCAATAACTGTTTCGGAATTTCTGGGTCCTTTCCTGGATTGGGGAAAGCAAGCGACTGCCTTATGACGGGAGTCCGGAAACTGGTCTTCAAGATAGATTCTGTTGTATCGACTTTTGTTGATCGATTTCTCTGTCTATACAACTAATGCTGTATAGACAGAGCAATGGATCCACAGATTCAGATGAAAGGTGTTTGAACATTTCATGATGGATGTCATCTAGCACGACGGCATTCGTCTGGGATAGAGATAATACTGCTTTTATTTCACATTCTGATTGTGGTGGTCCTTACAGTTATTTGATGACTACTTCAAATGCTGTTTTTTAGCTTTTTTGTCTGAGGGCCAGATACTTCGAGGGAGGGGAAGAGCAATATGTTTCAGCAGACACTTTAGAAAATGTCTCTCCTAGAGTGTTCGCAATTACAGTTTGGTCTGTAATTGCATATCCATTATGATATAGAAACATTGAAGGATGCGAAATGTATCTACCCTTAATTTTCGGGACTTTATCCCAGACGAGCTTATATGTCGCTGCCAGGTTGATGGAAGATGTAAAGAAGATCCGATATTCCTTCTGACGCTAAAGCAATATTATCTTTTCTTTGAAGTGTACAAGTTTGAAGGTTCTTAAATTATCTGTGGTGGAATAACGACGAAATATCACTACGCCTTGTTTTGACTCTTTCTTGCTACTATGCATCTTGCATTCCACTATGGTTTAGAAAATGGCGGAAACAGAGTCGATGTCTTTAGAATTGCAATTGCCACTGCTTGGACAATGTTGTCTGATGTACTTAACTGCGTCATTAATTGGCTCTCTTCCGAATGTGGTGGTATTAAACGTTGCCAGATGTTTTGAAGGCATTCCAGTCAGTGTGATTGACCTTCTACTGTGGTATCCTGGATGGGTGGTATGGTTTCCCATTACAAAGAGTGAATACTACGGGGAAGCTATCACTACCTTGAAATTGTCTTCAACTTCCCATTTACACACAGGAATGGGACCAATACATATATATAGAGAGAGATAAATCGTAATAGATTTACGTGTAGGCATGTGGCAGAAGGTGAATCTTCTTCTACATAACCTAGCCCACATTAAGAAGGTCTAGATCATTATTTTAGAGCATAACTTCCATAGTCCGGTCCATTTCACTGATGTAAGCACTATCCCACAGAGTGCTATGTCCACTGAATTCCCTGGTAATAGAAAAGGGGACGACAACTGCTTAATGAGATCATTAAGATCCGCCTGGGGATGTGGTACTCAGGTGGCAAATAGAGAGAGTACAATTAAGAGAATACCTACTGTTAGACGAACTGCTACCGCTTCTAAGTTGGCAGTAAGTGGCGTAGCATCAAAAGGGTTGCTGTTCTTGTGGGTGGACGTGTGTATATGTATATGGCGGCACCTAGAACTTCGTCTCGTGTCTCTGTGAAGAACAGAATCACTGAAAATGGGCTAGATATGTGTGTGACGTAGGTTTTGTGTTTTTTCTGTGTTCTGTTCTGGCTGCTTGGCTACCCAGAAGCATCAGTCACCTGGACAGATGATTCTGGGTACTCGTCCACACCACGGGAAGGTAGGCCAGTTCCAGTAGAGCACGTAATGTCTCAAAAGAGACTCTGACCCACCTTATGTTGCCAAAAGGTGGGCCATATTCCTCCGGGGGGAGGGCCCATTCCAGAGGAAAAGAAAGGAGCGAGAGAGGGAAAAAAAAAAAAAAACACAACCTGTGCTACTGGTTGAAATAAAATAAAAAAAAAATATATATATATATAAAAAAAAGAAAAAAAAAGACACGGGATAAAATAATAATAATAATAATAATAAATAAATAAAAAAGAATAAAATAAAAAAAGGAATAATAATAATAAACAAATAGTTTAAAAAAAAGAAAAGATGCTGGTGCTGGTGAAAAAAAAAGAAGTCTTCAATAAGTACTCTGTTTCCAGGATAATTCAGATGTGGAACTTTAGGATCAGTGCAGTGACAATTCTTGTATACATGAACCATAGAAGAAAATATATCGAATTTTGATGCAATTATGCTGAATTCATGAGCAGCCCATCACTGCGCAGAAATATCTGAGTGTTTCCTGAAAGTACATGTTTTTTCATTCAGGATAGCAGAGAAGCAAACTATTGTCCCGCTTACGCAGGTGTATTTGGTGGATTGTTTTGGTGCGCTACTACGGCGTTGATTCTCTTTCTGTGAGCAAACATCTCGGAGGCAAAGTTCTGAAGAGCTGAGAGATGATTCTTATTCTGCAGAAGCATTTCCTCCCGCCCTGGAGAGAGAGAGATCTGGAACGTCAGTTCGGATCTTCATCCTAAGATCGTCATAGATTGCACAGTTAAGGAGCAGGTGACTCCAATCTTCTGTGTATAATACATTATCCCCAAGAACAGTGACCCTTTTTGAGTACCCAGCTCTCTTTAAATATGTACGTCTCTTGTGAGCAAAAGGAGGGCACTCAAAAGGGTCGCCACTCTTGTAAGTAAAAGCAGTGGACATGCCAACAGATGAGTCCTCCGTGGGTCAATAGCCAGCTCTCTTTAAATACGTTACTGTAAGCAAGCGCAGGGTGATCATACTTACCATGAGGGCCTTCTCTATTTCGACGGAATACACGGCAATTCCACTGTAAATATTTGAATTTAGATTTGTTGGGTCTGTATATCGGCTTACAGAGGACTGTGGTCTTTTTTTTTTTTCTCTTCAGTGCTGGGTTTATCCTTTTCTTGAAATAAAGGATGCTGGTCTGTGTTCCTTTCTTCCTCTTCTGCGAAGAGTTCAAGGACTGAGTCATTTGATACTTCCTTGATTTCAACTTCCATTTGTTTTTTTTATTGCGCGTGACTCTTCGGTATTTTTGGTTTTTCTTTCCCACTGTGTTTTTTTTTTGGGAGGGGGAGGATTGAGAGCTCAGTAAATAGCCATGCAATGGGAGTGAACAACTCTCTTGGTAGAATAGTCATATCAGTTTTCTCCCAATGGAATTATTGGGACGGAATTATTGGCTTCGCTGCTTTCCGTCCCTCCTGATAGGGTATGTTCAGAAAGAGACTAATCAGAAAAACTCTTCCGTCCTAATAGGAAGTATTTCTGAATTTCAAATACGAAAGGTTGTCAAACTCTTGATTTTTTTAATTTCGCTAGAATAGAAACTTCACGTCCGCCTGGGAGCATCTTATTAAAATAACTCCTCCAGGGGAAAATAGCATTTTGATTCATCCAATTTTCAAAGACAAATTCATAACTAATGTGCAAAGTGACTTTCGTTGATTTTACAAAAAGAAAGAAGTATCGATCATAAGGTAAGTCAATTTACAATTGGCGTAAGTAGCTTTATAAAAGTCTTGATCACTCCACCTACTGATAAAATAGTGCAATGTGTAAGGGACTGCGAAACCCGCACAAAAGTCCAATTACAGATGCAACCGTGAGTTGAATATGTCTTAAATAACAGTGTAGCGTCTTTCGAAATTTTAAACTTGAAATTAATGCAGGCGTTAAAACCCAACCGCAGCATATTCTATAATACAAACTCTTCCCCCCCACAGTCAGCTTATCTAACGGCAATCAATGATTTATAAAAAGATTTCTCTGGACAGTTCGATATAAAATGACATCCAATGAGCCCTCACCATCAGTGAAGAGGACGCAAATCCCCAATATCTCCACATCTTTGAATTTTGAAATCGAGAATTTTGACCAACGAATACAAAAGTGTTGTCGTTGGTTTGTATTTATATGAACAAAACATTAGATCTCTCTTATATATGGAGAAAGTTTGCACATTGAAAGTGATCAGAATAATACCCAATCTATATGGAAACACTAGCATTGCGTTTGAGTAAGGAAATCTTCGAATGTGTGTGCTATAGAGCTGGGCAACCAGGCGCCTGCACCTTAGAAGGGACTCATTAAGATCTACAAGTTGCTGAGAGAGGATAGTCAAACGAATGAAGAAGCCCTAAAGGCAATTTACAGGGAGGAGATTTAGACTTTCAGAGTGTTTTTGTTTAGCCAGGAGGTTATTAATTACCGATATGAGTCTCCCTGTGGGTGTTGGACGCTAACCGGGGGAAATTCAACTGTCAGCTGGATAGTTAACCTCGTGAGGAGGGTAACAATAAGTATTTCTTTTCTTTTTTTTATATTTTTATCTTTTACTAACAAAAGCAATATGCCTTTTTTTTATGAAGCTCATTTATCTTTAGGGAGAGGAGTTTGTTATCAGTGAATTGAGACCAGGTCGTCAAAATCACAAAGATATCATATTCAGAAAAAAATCGACTAATAAATGAAAACAAAGGACAGCTAAAATAGGCAAATATCCACACGCCTTGATTTATTTGCGTTGCTTTCATTTATATTCAAAAGGACAAGTTATCGCCTTTATTTTGCCTGTCCTTTTGGAACAGGCAAAAGAAAGTGTCACCAATTAAAGGCCGTTTCAAGAAATTTTAACTTCCTTTCAGCAAGAAACAATAATTGTGATAAGTAAAAAACTTGTACTTATCATTGTAAAAATCAGTATTAAAATCGGAGAGTAATTAAGATAAAACTCAGCCGAAACTACAGACAATGTATTTTTAAATTATTTAATATAATTATTGATATTTGCGTTCCTCAAAAAAATATATTTTGCAAATTTCGCATGCCTGCACCATTTTTTAGAAGGTCAAAGCTATCTCACACAATACGAAATCCAGTTAACCAGTTTGAAAAAAAAAAAAACCTTAATGTCCACTTGTAATACACTGACCCCCTCCCCCACATAAATGGTCTAGCATCGTTGCTTTTCTTTAAAGACCAATGTAGTCTAAGAGAGACCGAAATACTCAATACAGAGATAGAAAGAACGACGTAAAGATATCATATGAGATTGCCAGCTCACCACTTCATTTTTCTCCTCATTCGGTACACGCAGAAAATGACCAAACTCGCATCTCTAACCCTAGAAAACAAGAGGTCGAATAATTAACGGGGCTCAAGCCTTCTGCATACAGAGAGACCGTCTATCATTCCGTCTTAGAAGCCCCTTTTGTTTAGTTGCACGGCGCATTACCCCGAAAGCCTAAAGGGTTTCCAGCTAGTGACAAATAACCACAGAAGGCATTAGGAGACAGGACCAAGTCGGTCGTTCGCAGTCCTCGCTGAAGGCAAGCGCTTGTCGGAGCCTACAGATCTCTCGAAGCCATTGGGGGATTTAAGTGTGCACGACAGAAGGACGGCTATAACGCTGGGAAGGCTGTACAATCCCTAGCCCAGTAATCAGTTCAGAAAACGCCTTCCTAATGCCTTCGCATAAAACGACTTAATTGTATTGGCGCTACGGCATCCAGAAGCTAATTAAAGGATAAATTACAGCAAAGGAAACGCACAAGACTCGCAGCTTCCTGGCGAATCTCTGCAGAATTCACTCTCGTGCCACAGATGTTTCATAAGGATCACGTTTGGTTAAATGGATTCACTCTCGAGGCGAGCACTGTCTTCACTACCTTCCACTCTATAACAATGCTTCTCACTTTATAATAAGGAACGGGCATATCAGCTGATGGAGCTGCTTGCGACGCTGCATAAGCCCTAAAGACAATGACAATAAATGAAAAGATGCGAAATATTGCAGTGTCCGCGAGAATGATTTAATGCCATTTTAGAATTAAAAATGCAGTTTTATTGCTTTGAGTATTCATGCACAAACGTCTTCTCCCATCATTTTTGTTATTTTTATGCCGATATTAATGATATCTGTTTCTTTTCACACGGAAGTCCAGGTTTTTCATCCAGACACACGCAGTTGACAGACAGAATGCTATACCTCCCATTCTTGACCTTAACTGCTGTAACGTACAAAAAAGTAACAACCTGGAATTTATACATATTTTTTAATGTATTTTATTTATGCATAAATGTCTTTTCGATCTTTTTACTGAACCAAATCATATGGGATTTAATTATGATGGTAATAAATACCGAAATGGACAGCTTTATAAAAAGTACAAACACTGATCCTTTTCTCTGACTGCATTTTAACTTACTTTCATGTTTTTTTTTCTTTTTCACAAACAGAATGTGAAAAGCGGTTTCATTTAGATAAACGAGTTTCTAGGTTAACCTCTAGGGGTTAAAAAAAACAATATAAATTGCATTTCGATGAGAATCCTTTTCGTTTATTTGCTGCAATGCTTTCGTCTTAAGGCAATTCCAAAAGAAATCTGTTTACCATAATAACAAACCATAATGCGGCAAATCTCTAATTCAATGACAACGAAGCGAATGTCGATTATGCATTCTATTTCGCATTACCTCGGCTAATATTGCATCCAATTACGTTAAGATCATTACAATTACACAACAGTTGTAAACGTTAATTATGAAAGCCTGCGGGGCTACGCAAGCCACTATTGCATTTTAATGTGCATTCAGAAACTGGCCACACCTTTAATTTGGAGTCGCCGAGATTAATTATCGACAAGTCCCTTACATGTGTCAATGAACCCTGTTTTTTTTTTTTTTTTTTGGAATCTTGGCAATCGCAGCAGAGTATTAAAGCCCAAACTTGCATCAATAAAAAGGCAATGAAATATTTTTTTTAGTAACTGGTTGTTTGTGAGCGATGTCTAACAAAGTAAAATACCACAGAAAATAGTGAATTATGTTTATTTTCAGTTTCTGACTTCTCCAGTATGTTCCAAGACATTTTGGGGCGAGGTTATTAAAATATTTAAGTGGTGATAATAATTTCAAACAAAACCTTTACCTTTCATATCAATATCAAAAGACTTTCATTAACTTGTCAACTAAGATAACCTTATCAGGAGACACTAATCAAAATATATCACTTTTAAATATGTTTATAAGTTATTTCTGTTGAATTATTTTATCTGTAAACTTCCAGACGAGCAGTCTGATTCAATTTTGAAGTTTTGAGTTCAAGAGCGCTGTCGCGATGGCTGCAGCTCCTTAGAGGAATGGTGGAAGGCCTGAAGTGTAGAAACTAAAATAGCTACACCGCTAGCTGATCTGTTGCGCGTGTGAGTATCGAAGATGCTGATTTTTTTTCTATCTAAGATAGCAATATGCAATGGAGTTTTCGTCGTCTCTCTTGAAGCGATTATTATTGGATATTCGATGGTTATACTGGCTGAACGAACGTGGAGTGAATTAGATGATAAATCTAAAGATATCTAGTAAAAAAACTGGTAGAAGCAAACTTTTTAAGAAGAGCCAAGACGTATGTATAAGATTAAGAACTCTTCATATTACTCGAATTATTATGAATATATAATTTTATGATCACTTTGAAATATGAGATTAAGAATACACCATAAACGAATGTAATTGAATTTTTGAATGCTGATGTACTATATTTTAGTTATAATAAAATTTTATCTGGGTGGAGTTTTTAAACTTATTTAATTTCAACTGTGTTGTTAAAAGAGGCATCTGTTCGAAGCCTTCATTTTAAGGTTATCAAAATGAAGTTATTTCAGACTTTAAATTATTCTTAAGACTGTAAGATCAAGATAAAATCAGTTTCATAACATTTAGTTTTTTCAGAGAAAGGTATCGCGGGCTACAAAAAAATGGTTTTAATTTTAATTCTGCAACCATAGTCTGACAATAATAAATAGAATCACATGTGGCTGTTGTGTATTCGTAAAATATATTGCGAGGGTTGTTGAAACTAAGCCACGTTTAAGGCTTTTAAAAATATTTAAAGTCACCTTTAGCACTTGGACATGTGAATTATTGCTTCGCTAATTGAAGAAGGAATGTAAAATTTATTCTTTAATAAATCCTTTCGGGTCTCAATGGAATCATTATTCGGTGGCTATTTTAATTTCGGCGTCCGAATTGAAACGATGCAACTTTAAGCGTTTTCAACTGACCAAACACAAGAAATTCACATGAAAAATGTGGCCAGTATGCAGAATTTAGGCAGCGGCCTCCGTAGCACAGTGGTCAGAGGCGGGAGTGCAGTAGCACACGCTCTTTGAGTAGTTCAAGCCCTTGACTGCTAAATACTGCCATTCTGTCAACCCGCACTGGACCAGCGTGACAGATTATGGTCCATCTCCCTCAGTATGAATCGTTGAGGAGGCTTCCATCCTGTAGTGGATTGATAATGGCTGCAGTTTATCTTTTTTATGCAGGATGTTTGATTGTCTAGCAGTGAGCCTTTTGACGGAAGGTCTGAACTGAGTACGAGGTGGAGCATACCTTATGATGAAGTATTCTGTGTGTCAGTTTTCATGCTCGCTTGAGTTTGATAATGATAGTGAGGTTCTTTAAAGTATAACAGCAAAACATCACGGTGTGCGAAGAAAATGGTTAGCATAACGTTTAGTGTGGCAACCTGGGAGATCGAGGATGCTTCCATTGCACTGCTTTCTTGACCACTCTATGATCTACGACAGCAGTATTTTTGAATAGCAATCATCACAGCAAGCATTCCTTATGAATTTCTTGTGGTTCTTGACCTTCAGCAGATAAATCAATTAATTCATGCGAACTCTCTTTGGAATTATATCTATTTACAATGTCAAGACAAACGAAGCAAAAACGAAAACAGATATAATGGAGGAATTAAAGGAAAAACTAAAAAAGTTAGTTTATGTACCTAGTGCTTATTTTCAGGCGCTTTACATTTTTTTTCTTAAATTAATTCAACTTTAAATTTTTCTGTAATTAATATGAGTGAAAAGTAAACAGCCAATTATCTTACTACCAAATAATTACTAACTGATTAAATAATAAATATAAACGAAACTGTTTTCATTTTACTGCACGTATCTCCCAACGTAATATCACGAAAATTATTAGATGAGGACGAACGGGCAAAGAAATAATAACTGGAGGATTTCTATTGGTTCAATATTAATGAAATTTGGTTAAAGTCTTTATGAAAGAGCCAAATATAAAATTTTATGAAAATCCACCCACTGGAGTCGAGGTATTACAAACGAATAGACTGATGGACAGACATCGTGGATACAAATAGGCACTTCACGCATATATGCTTATGCACATAATAATTGAACACACTAGTTCTAAAAGAAGATGGAGAGATCATGTAACAGATAATGGATAAATGAGCAGTCCCAAAATAGATACTACATTATAAACCAAATGGGAGAAGATCTATCGGGAGACCTAAGCGGAGATGGAATGAGACTGTGACAGACTCCCGAGACCTAATACTTATAAAGAAGAAGAAGAAACGAAACAGATCTTGTCATCGTGTTGATTTTAAATTTGGAATGGCTGAACAAGTGTATCCGCATACGTTTTCTCCAAACTGAATGTAAATTATTAATAATTCATCCAACATAATGAGGTAAGTAAGCAAATAATTCTTCATAATATTTCTAATTAATGAAGAAGGAGGTGTATGTTTAAATAAAATGCCGGATCAGACCAGACAAAGAAAAAACTGAACACTTGGGGGTAATAATATTATTACTGGGGGTATATCGTAATTATAAGAGTAAGGGTACCGCATACAGACCTAATTTGGATTTGAAAAATTGCTGTGATCCAATTTAGGAGACACAGGGTAGCCCGAAGTCCCCCCTCTCGCCCCTCAGTTGCAGCTTCTGACTGTAACTGAAATGAAGATGAAGAGGAATCGATACTATCCTATCCTGCAATGTTTTATTTGACAGGAAAACTACTTCCATTCACTCAGTATGCTTCAACTCTTACTGAGGACCAGTCTTCAGCTAATATGCTTCATGTTAAACAAAAATACAAGTAACTCACATACTTATTTTTGCTGATTGTTAGTTTGGGGATTTATTAGGCGCATCGGTATCTGTGGCCGTAGTGCGCCAATTATTGGTGAAGACGGATACAGAAGAGTCCCGACATGTGCTAAGTACATGTCAATATTTGCATCATAGTTGAAAGAGTGCCATGTAACAAAATATCACTTTTTAATTGAAAAAAATAAACGAGAATTAAATTTATATTAGGTTTATATTTCTGAAAAGAAATACGAAATAAATTTTCGTAGCCATGGTCTAAAAACACAATTCTGCGGGTGATTCATGAGAAGAAAATTGTTGGTAATTACCTACACATTTGAATGGGTTACCTGAAAAAAAAAAAAAACATATTCATCATGTCCGTAATGGAATGCCTATTGGCACTGGATAATGGCGCTAAGGCCAAATGATCTATCATATTTTAAACACATTTTAGACACCGTTTTTCAGTTGACCCTATTTCAGTACTTATAATAAAATCTTTATAAATTTTCGTAGCGCGAAGAAATAATAAAAAAATAGAAAAAATCCTTCTCATAGAGTTGTCTGGTGCGCTTTTGAATGATGAAGCATCAATTGTAGTTGACTGTCCGCAGTAAATAAAAACCAAGCCATTAACATCCATTATTTTTCAACGGATCAGCTTAACTACCTCGGAAGATTGAGAATAATTCCGGGTCCAGCGAAAGTGAGCAGCTCACACGACAAGGCTTCTTTCAACAGGAATGACAAATGATATCTAAAGTAGATATCTGAGAAACTTTAAAAGCTCTGCATGCCAATGTAGAAATATCGAATGCAGCGGCATTTATTTTTTCCTCCCTATCCTGCATTCTTGTATAAGGGTGGATAGATGGGCACGATACTGCAGATCTTACTCTATCCCTCTCTTTCTTTAGGGCTAAGCAGAGGGCTCTAAACATTCATTGCTTATTCATGTATGCCTGAAATGCTCCAACAGGCGACAGCCGACTGTTCTTGTCCGCGTGCAACACGCAGAACGCTGGTTGCCGCTAGCGGCTGAGCTACCAGGGGTCCATTGCGTAGCCCAAGCCCCTCCGGACCGATGAAGGTAATAATCTCCTCCGAACCATAAATTATCGTTGGGAGAAAGGCCACCTACATATCAACGCGAAACGTGGGATTAGAGCAGGTGCGGAGACGTCGCCCTTATTTTATTCTCTGTCAAGCCTCCCCTCCGTATTTACATTTTAATGAGCCGTTGAAATGTAACAAAGTAATCGATCAACCTGCACCCCTCCAAGTCTTTTCTCCCCCCTCCTCTCCAGTTCCGTCATTCACAAATTCACGTACCCGTGCCGAAATGATGGAACGCGGAAAGGTAGTTTAGTCCAGACAGACGTAAACAGGTGGACTGGCTTTGTAAGGTGAAATGTTCTTATTACACTCCCCAGTTTACACCAAGACAAACTGTTGGGTGTTACTGCAGACAGCCGAGGACTAAGTACGTGCTGCAGAACAGCTTTCGAGGACTGCTGCTAGTGTGTGTGCTGAATTCACTCTTTGCGATACTCCATTGTTACTGCTTCTGCATTCCGAAGGATTTAAGTTGGACACCATTTACTCCGTCAATTAGAGGCTGTTCTTAGAAGATGGATTAATAAAAATTAACAGGAAACGGAAAATGCTGCTTCATCCTACCAACTCAGAATGCGGAAATTTTTGTTATGCAATTTCCACCCCGATTAGGTACGTGCTGCCCTCGTCAGGATAAGAGGATGTCATATGCAAATTTAAAATATTGATAATGTGTTTTACGATTAGATTTGTAAAAATATCCGTTGTAAACAAACGTTTCAGGAAAATGTATTATTGGAAGGAACAAGCAGTGTTTGTATCATCTGATGCAGTATATCCATTAACACAGAAATTTATGTACAATATTTCCAGCGTTATTTTTGTTAAAATGATAGCCAAAAGCAATTTCAGTACATTATGCTTCTCATAAACGTGAAGCGAAGATGATCAAAGTCCTTTTCATCCAGTAAAATATCCCGAAGAACTGCCTTCAAAAAGAGTAAAGGATGTCCCTTTAATGCCTTGCAGCAGAACAGTTAACCATTTAACACGCGCCTGAATTTGTGATTCAACTCAGTCTTTATCCAAACTCCCATTCCCTTTTTTTTCCCAAAAGAAAAAATGTCTAATTTGTTTTTGGACAAAACAAGGAGTCCAACACCTTCGATAAAATAAGGAAGAATGGGCCGAACGATAACATTAGCGGTATTGCTTTTGTATCAGATTCAGTCACAGTCCAAATAAGCTATTTTTTGGAATCTCGCTATCCAAGGGGAGCCTCAGGTTACCTTTTGAATATAACCTATGAGTACATATTTTTAGATATTTTCATATGCTTTGGATTAGAGACTCATCATGCATACATCCAGCCGTGTATTGTATCTATTTTTGGCCAAGGAATAAAGAACAAAAATTAAACTAGCATAACCCACAAAAAATATTTACTCAAGATAAAGCTAGAGATGATATGAAGAATAATGAAATGAATGTAAGTCTGGCCTTAAAAGGCCATTAAAAATACATTTATACATTGAGAATATTACCACTGCATAACAAACACATATCGTTATACGATAGTAAACATTAGGTTTGATATGTTCCATTAAATATATATAAACTAACAGAGCTTATCGACCACTTCAACTCTCTAAGAAATGGGGTATTTTATCAACACTGTTACATTTAGATAAAAAGAAGGAACACTGAAATGTTTCGATAAAGAATGGATTAGTTCACAAAGATGAATTCCATGATCCCCATCTAAACTTGCAACCACTCCCAAGAATAGAACAGAAATGGCGAGACTGGGAGGATACTGAATTGAATTCGTGAGTTCTAATAGTTTATTTCCCCTTTAAATAGACTACCAGTTTTTCGTGTGTGGCATTTCACTTTTATTTAAATATACGAATTGGATTGTAAAGGCACGTTGTAGTGCTCTGCACGTAACCGCTGGTGAAGTTAATTTTCAAATCCCCTGTAGAATTGTTTACTCATGACACCTGTGAACTCTACAGAGAAGCGATCTTTGCATGAACTAACACACCCGTTGACTACAGGCAACATTCTTTTATTATTCTTCTTTTCTTAAACTTCCTTTAATTCTGACAATGTCACCCACTCCTAGAAAACAGAAGCAACCACAGATCATGATACACCAAACCACCATGCTTGCCTGTAAGCACTAAACAATGTGACAGCAATTTTTCTTCAGTTAACTATCTTACATAAACTCTACTCTAGGATCCAAAAATTTCAAATTTGAATTTCTCTGTTTCATTCTTCAATTGTCCAATGTTAGTGGTTCTTAGCCCAAGCCTTTCGGACCGCTACATGACTATGAAGTCTTCCTTGTTTAAGACGAGGTTTCACAGTGGATGTAGACACTGGAGTTTCTCTCTTCCTACTGAACTCAGCTCGAATTTGAGATGCAGTGATTCGTCGATTGCCTTTAGAAATCCGTGTTATGGTCTTATTTTGCGCTTCCACTGTTACGCGTGGTCATCCTGATCGTGGTTTGTCCTTTAAACTGCCATTCCCATTGAATCGTCGAATGGTAGTTTGCACTCTTTTAAATGAAATACCTACTTTTTGCGAATACTTCTGTTATGTTTGTTTGTTATTTGGTTTTTAGTAGCATTAGCAACTAAGGCCATATTGCTCCGGGGATATGCGGTGGTCATTCCCTGACCTTTCCGCATCCCCCGTATTTGGTGGTCACGGGCTCGAATCCCGGTGTAATCAAGAACCGTGTGCTACGCACTGCTGCTCCTGCCCACCTGGCTACGGAGGCGCCCCAATACTTCTAATAGAATAACTTACTTTATACAGAATTATAATAGCAGTCCTTTTTTTCAACACTCATTTCCTTATTTTTTGCCATGTTTATCATGAAACACTCAAAACTTACACCAAACACTCTCTCTGATGGAGGGGCGTTCGATTTTATAAATTACAGCTTTCACACCTCAATTTATATTATAACAAAACACTCTGGAATAATCTACAAATATTCTATAATATTGAAACAAAACTCCCACTTTCTAGAATCATCTGCAAAGTCCTACCACATTTCAGATAACGATAAATACAAAATAAATAATGAATAAATAAGAAGTGTTCACCTCCAAGTAAAGTACTGAAATAATGAAACTGCTTAAAGAAACAGATGACTAAATTCAAAATATTTGAATTTGTACGGTACCACAAGAAGAGTACCGTAGTTTGACCACTAGTCTACGGTTGTACCGACACACTATTTACAGACTAGACGGTGACATCTTGAAATAAGCGGATGAAAATTAAACCATAGATGTAGACTATTTATAATAAAATAATAATAATAATTCACAGTAGATTTATTTAAGACAAAGGACTTTATTAGATGATCTACTAAACGCTGAATTATCGTATAATTTTCAAGGACTCCTAACAGTGCAAGCGCGTGCATCTAATAAGCCTACTAAAGTACCTCGCTGAACTTCTAAGATAAAAGTTGCTGCTTGGAAGACGTTAAAAATGTGCTCTGGGCTGACGAAGTCCCAAATTAGATCCAAGCTCTGCGACAACTAAACCACGTACAGTATTAATAATAATTACAAAATGAAATGAATTCTGCTTATTGAAGATATATAATATGATGAGTGTTCAGAAGTATATGAGACTAACGACAAATCAATTCGCTACATGCGAAATCTTGCATTCTGTCACATGGTGTAACAACTCTGACGTAAATCTCAGTTCGGTTTTGAGAATGCAACATTAAATCCATATGGACTTGAATTATTTGACACAGATTTGAAGCTTGGGTCGAATTTTGTAAATTATGTTTTTCTGTTCGGTCAGGGCAAACCAGGAACTAAAATACGTACCAGGATATAGAAGATATCTTTTACTTAAAATTCCTTTCCTTAAGTTGGCTTAAAGAGTTTTCGGATGTAAATAGATGGATGCACGATTTCTTGTGAACGCAGAAGAAAAACCAGAAAAATCTGCATTCCACTGGTGTAGTGATGATGAACGTGGCCATCGCAAGAAAAGTTCAAATACCATTGTGTATGCAATAAAGTCATGGCCACAGGGTTGACAAAACATTGCTAACGAACTCTATAATAACAAACGGTTTAGTTAAAACGGTACAGATACGTACACTGAAAGGACAGAATTCATGGGATACTTTGTTCCTGGGCAACGCGACGCTGTTACTCCTCTCGCTAGTGGCGCATCACTGCATCACTACATTCATGTAGACGGTAATTCGATGTCATTATGGATAAACACCGTGAGTAAACCGACTTTGAAAGAAGGATGACAGCGGTTGCCCCACGCATGGGTCACTCTATCGCGGAGGTGGTACAGAAATTGCACTATCCCCGTTCGATAGTATCAAGAGTGTATCGGGAATACGCCATTTCCAGAATAACATGTCATCGTGGACAGCGCTGTGGGCGGAGAAAGGTGGTGGATGAACGTGGCCGTCGACATCTGTCTTGCATTGTTTCAGCCAACCGGAGAGTGACAGTGGCACAAATCACCGCCGACTTTAACGAGAGAGTTGCCAGAAACGTCTCCACGAAGACCATCAGGGGATCATTAGCCGCAATAGGTTATGGGAGCCGCCGACCCACCAGAGTCCTATTGCTAACACCGCGACACAGGACTCTATGCCTCAGCTGGGAGAAAGAACATCGGCAATGGACCTTGGATGATTGCAGACGGGTCTCCTGGTCCGATGAGTCCCGTTTCTGGTTATTTCAAGCGGACGGAAGGGCGCGTATCTGACGGAAACCGTACGAAGCTATGCACCCGTCATGTCAACAAGGAATTGTTCATGCAGGTAAACTGTCAGTAATGGTCTCGGGCGTGTTCAACTGGCACATTGGGACCTTGGTACTTCCAGACGCATCTCTGAACGGTCCAGATTATGTGTCCATCCTTGCTGACCATCTGCATCCCTTTATAGTCATCATGCCCCCACAAGGCAGTGGACTCCTCCAGCAGGAAAATGCGCCTCCCCATAGAGCCGTGGTGACTAGAACATGGTTCGAAGAGCATTCTGCAGGTTTTACCACCATGGAATGGCCTCCCCCGTTCACCGGAGATGAATCATGTGGAGCATCGTTGGAATGCCGTGGAAAGGTCTGTTAGAGCTTTCGGTCCTCCACCCAGGAATGCGACGAAATTATGTACAGTGGTGCAGCAAGCATGGATGGAAATACCTGTGGAACGCTTTCGTGAACTAGTTGGACTCGATGCCTCGCCGTGTGACTGCCCTTATCCGGGAGAAAGGTGGGCTTACCCGTTACTAGGTTGGTATGCCATAATTTCTATCCACTCAGTGTACTTCGTTAGTTGTAAACTAAACACGTGTTTTATTTAGAGCACGTGTGCTCGTCATAGCATCACAGTTAAATTCAAGATACAAATAGTCCTACAGAAACTGCAAAGGTTAACTCATACCTAGAGTTTTGATCAGTAAGTGATGAAAAAGCCATGTCGAACAGAGAAAGATATTTTAAAGGTTTCCTCTTAAAAGATGATCAGTGTTAATGAAATACCATCTGCATAAATAATATAAATAAAAGAAATGAAGACAGCTAATTTTGAATCCGAAATGTATAAAATGTAATCTTATACATTTCAGATTCAAAATTAACTTAAGTGATTCAGTCGAGGTTTAAGATGCAATGCGATTAATCTATAATTAAATTCCCACACAAGTATAAATTAAAATAATCTAATCAATAATTACTTAAAAATGAAACGAATATACATTTCATTTGAGAAATAAGTGACGTAGTGTACAGAGTTTGCCAAAAAAAAAAAAAAAAAAAAAAAAAAAAAAAAAAAAAACAAGACAATATTCCCAAAGCAATAATTTAAATACAAAATTAATTCTGTTTAAATAAGTACGTAAAAAAACAAACAGATAACCTGCCTCCTTCTTGTACGAAGAAGGAGGCAGGTTATCCTGAAATTCACTGGGTTTTTCGATTAGATAATTGGTTTCTAAATTTCACAGGAGTTTGTCCCTTTGAGTTTGAAGAACAAAATAGGATCCTATTTTGGCAAATAGGATCCAATTCATAATAGCTACCTAATTTTACCAATTCCTCTAAGATGTTTAGGTTAGATCTTAGACAAGCCGGATCGGGTAGGATCCGACTTGTGTAATCAATAAATCTGGCCCGCATAAGATTCAAGATTGTAAAAATACTCGTATAGTTTTAAAATTAAAGTATAAATACCATAAAAGGTAAAGTGCAGCCATTATCAACCCACTGCAGGATGGAAGCCTCCTCAACAATTCATGCTGAGGGAAATGGACCATAATCTGCCACGCTGGTCCAGCGCGGGTTGGTAGATCGACCGTATTTAGCACTCAGGGGCTTGAACCCCAGTCTACTCAAAGAGTGCTCCTGCGCTTCCGCTCTGACCACTCGGCTACGAAGGCCGTCAAAAAAGTAGTATACTATACAATAATACTATAAAAAAGAATAATTGGTACCAAATACTCATAGATTGGTTGAGGGAAAAACACGTTTCCGGGGCAAATCGCAAATTAATTATTTATAATGTTTTACATTCGTATTTCGGGTACTTTACATTATTTATATTATAATAGAATTTTGAAAATTGCATTAGAGTATATCTACATTTTTCGACTATTGTTCAAATAAAATAAATAATGACCGCACTTTTTCGTTTTATCTTTATCTTTTCCGACCCCTGCCATAGTTCGAGTATTGAGAATTTGGCCTGGATGCCGAAATAAGTTTCATACCTCTTCTCTAGAGAGCCATTTCCATTAATTTAAAGCCTGTATCTGATTTCAAAGTTAAATTTTAACATTCCCATTTTTGCTTATTAGAAAAACTACCAATCCATATCAACAATAAATCTAATATTCGTACTATTTAAGGCTTGGGCAACAAAATTTAAGGCTTGGGCAACAAAATATGAGAGCACTGTTAATGTCGGTTAAAGGCGGGCTGGTATTTTGCTAGAAGGCAGCCATCTTGATCCCAGTTCATCTACCTTTGAAAAGGTTGAGAGACTTTCCAGCTAACATAGATAAAAAGTAGGAATGTAGACAGCTCGTAAAATATCCATGGGAAATTTTGGCCACCAGCTTTCAAGTGGCAAGAAGTATTCGTCAAATTTTGGTGCTTGTTTGAACACTGCAAATTTCCTTGAGGTTATCAGATATCCACCAGTCGTCAATAATAAATTCTTCTTCTTCTTTGTCCTCGCCTTCTTCCCACGTTCATATGGGGTCGGCATAATGCTCCATTTCTTCCTCCCTCATCCGCTGCTCTAAAGAACAACTTATACGCTTCACCGAGCTCTTTTGCTTTATTTCCCCTCCACCTAGTCTCTTGTAGGCATAGGACTCTTCTTCTTCGCATCAAATCCACCAGTCGTCAATAATAAATTAAAAATGTGAAATATGAAACCCATTTTAAAACTTGGTCAATTTTTTTTCCACCGTCCGTTATGGATGGAAGTTCGACTCAATGAATTGATTTATGTGCTAATGCTATCGCTCTTCCCCAAAGCAACTAAGTTGTGGGGCGTCAGTGGAGGTTTGCATAAACTGCCTATATTCTATTGTTGGTTTGCTGGATGAATATCTCACGTTTCTGGCGGGGGAAGAGGAGATGTGAGACCTTCTCATAGACTGCCTAATTGAGCCATAGTGTGAAAAATATCCCACACAAACATCCATGGGATTTATTGTGTAAACCCAGGAACATTCTACGACTCCTGTATGTAGTGTCAGCACCTTGTATCTGTAAATTGCGTGCTATATACGAAAACCATTTCAGAATGTTCCTGGATGTATACAGTAAATTACTACAACTAATCCATTGAATCGATCCAGTTCGATCTGCTTCAGTGATGGGAACAAAATCATAATCTTGTAAAAATAAGTAAGAGGAAAAATGGCACGTGTAAATACTTTCCCGTTGGGTGAATACTTCATTGCCTCATCACACGAAGAAGAAGAATTGTACATCGTAACGTAATCATTGCGGAACAACACTATAATGATGGATTAAGACAGGTGGAGTCATTTTTCGGGTATAACAGTATACCTACCTCTTACCTCACAGACACAATCACATAAGTGAAGCACAAGGTGATCTCTGAACACAAACCGTGATGTGAGAATTGATATACCTGACCTTCAAGATCACCTTGATTTATTTACATATTTCGTTTTTGGAATCGATCATGAATGAATGTACCATTCTATCATCGATAGCCTTTATTCTTCACAAAAGAATTAACGCCACGAGACAATACGTTGTCTAGAAATGCCAATTTTTTCCAATTCATAACTGTAGTGACAGACAACAGTAAGGTATGGCACAGGAATTCTGGATAAAATGACAGAAAACAATTAAATTTGTAATGTATACACATCATGTTGTGCCACAACAGTATTTCGTATGAACTTCTGGGTAAAATATTCTGTTCCTTAAATATGTATATTAGTTCATACTTATCTGATCCCCAACATCCAAAAATACCCACAACGGACTTGAAGAGAGCCTTTAAGAGGCGTGGTGGTATGGAAGTCAACCCAAGAAGTTCGAAACCAAAGTTAAGTTATCCAGGACAAACGAACTCTCCAAATTTATCTCTCTTGAGCTTTCATACATACTCTGTGTGATTGAGGCTTCGATGGCTCTCCATTTAGGAAATTTTAAAAAACTCTGAAGCATGTCCTCCACTAGTGGCTCTCTACCAAGAAAAAATGTTATAAATCATTATAAGGAGTTACGTGTCTAATGTCTGGCAGGGTTCGCTGATTTCATCCCTGTATATTCACATTTCCAACTCACATATGTAGTCCCATATTGAGAGATGAACTAGGACTGCTGGGAGTTATAGGGATGAAATCCTTGGATCATATGTCAGAGGTTATAGGGTGTGCAGTACACCTCTTTACCTGAATTCCATTGAGCATGTATGATGGCGATACAGAGAAGAAAAAGGCGTCGTCAGCCCCCTCCCCACCAGAACCTCATATGAGTTGAAAACTGAGTACGTTTCGAAACCACTAGGACTCTTGAATACCTTTACTAATTGGTGTGCCGCTTTTCTATTTTGGATAATCATATCCCATAATAGAATTCACCTCTTCCTCTGTTGGATACTCACTTTCGGATAAGCATAAACTAATCTAATATTTCAGAAATGGCATAAGGGCATGTTCAGTGTCCTGAAACGTAATATAACATAACGTACTGCCACATCAAATTTAATTGCCTTCTCTCAATTATTTTAAAATCTATCTTATTCATTCCCTCACTTTTTTTCACCAGTGATCCAACTTTGATCCAAGAGATGTTGAATCAGCACCGTCTGTAAAACAACTAATTGTGCAACTACAACCACATCAGTACAGAACTACAATGAGACTGCCATTGCCTGATGACACAGCACGGTAGAGAAAATTTCCGATATGCATTTCCACACCTAAATGAAAACAGTAATAAACTATTTATACCGATTTTGCCTTGTTATTCTGTAATAAGAGTTTCAAGGAAACACTAACAGAGCTATTAAAACTACGTACATATATGCTACCACAAGTTAATTGGTCTCTTCATGGCACGTAGAGCCGAGCTGACTGTTTCGAAAGGAGTGTTATTGTTAGATCTCATACTGCTGTCTTCTCGATTCGTGTAATGGCTGACAACCTATGCTTTTAAATTCGACAATCGGTGAAGTTATCATAAGTCCTATCTCCATTGGTGTCATCTGTTAAAGCTCTCTGAGAAAGCTATACTTGATTATCTTCTCACCCACTGTTACCTTCATTCAGCTCTAAAAGGGAGATCAACCATCACTAGCCTGCTCGAGATTTTGGGACATGTAGAAAACAGTTGGACTTCGTCCTTCCTGACATCCAGGCTGTATATGATATAAGCTCTGCCAATGGCTTTCTCAAAATCCTCCAAAATTATTACCACCTAACTTCCCCACTTATCGTGCCCTTAGGATATTACTGACCAACAGGCAAATTAGGGTTACAGATGGCAAGACCTCGTACAGAATTACCATAAACATGGGTATTCCCCAGAGTGGACTACTATCCTCCTTTCACTTCGCTGCAGCATTTAATCCCATCCCTTCATGTCCCTGTATATCCTATATCTTATATAGAATATACTTATATCCTATGCAGATGACCTCCAAATGTTTATTTTAGAGATGTTTATCATTACGTGAACTTGGACTCTGCAAGTGTACGTAATCTCTCTAAGAACTCATCATGCAGATCTGTACACTGGTCCAATTCCTCAAAACAATTGGATCGGTCCTTAACCCAACAAAGGCAGCACAAATCACATTCACAAAGAAAAGGTTGAAGAACAAAATCACGGTCTCACTAGAGGGGCATCGTTTGGGATGAACAGTTGACCTTTGCACCGCAAGTTTATTTCTTGGCATTGGCAAGTTTATCTCTCCATATACCAAGAGACAGCATATGGAGAGCCAAATAGGAGCTTACGGGAATCTTTCATTCTTCACTCATCACCTAGTACGTGTGAGGTGTGTGATCCCAGAAGCCCTATATGGCTCTGTGACATGGACTTCTGTTCTGTTACGGCTCAGCTTAAATACCTCCTATAAGGACTCGACACCTACTGGATGGATCATCCGTTGGCTAAACCGCTCCATAGAAATGCCATTCACCATCTCAAAAGCATGGTATACACTTCCATAGGATGTATCCCTTGGCAAATTCTACTTATTAAGACCAATATCCTCATTCTAGCGAAACTTTCACACACAAGATGGAGGTAGACTCCATAGTGTAAATGCTCACACGACTATCTACTCTGAGCAGATCCCTATGGAGCAAAGATTCACGATCCTTCCTATTTGAAACCCGAGTGGCGTCCCTCCAGAAGCTGTTTTCATACAATATGCTAGACTCCTTCAAACAAATACGTGTTGACTTCGAAAGGATATTTGTGGGAAAAGCTTACCGGAAAACAATTCTTCAATCCACCTCCTCATGTTCAGACAGCATAATGTGAATTAACAGATATCCACTTCAAACCAAACTCAACATTAAAGTGGTGTGCTTTAGCTCTCAACCCATGGGGAATTCCAGATGCAGACTCATATGTTTTAAATAACCTTTATTTTTTTTTCATGCTATCCAATAAGCGATCAATAACTTACTACTGTAATCATATTACTAAATGTTATTATCACTGTTGTAAATTATCCCCTCAAATACTTGTGTCTAACTTGTTTACTCTCATGGTACACTCTGCTGTCTCGGTCTACACTTCTTCCCGAGTTAATGTTAATAAAAATAAACGGAAACGTGGCAGTACCATCACCGTCTAGCAACGTACAGGAAAGCCACGAAAGTTCATTCCATGTGATTCAAAATGTACTCTCTGAAGGATGGATGATATGCCAATCTCGTTAAACATCCCTGCAAAGCATCTAACAAGACTTTTAAGCGTTAAGTGGTTGAAGTCTGTAGGAACATACTACGTACAGGTGTGTTAGTACAGACTGGTTTTCATGGGAGAACGGCGAGGTATAAGTCAACCATCACCAACCGCAACCAACGGTCTCGCATTGCATAATGCAACAAGCATTCTAATTGGTTCCTAGAGCAGTGGAAATAGGTTGTGTGGAATGACGAATCTCGTTACACTCTACTCTGATCAGAAGGGTCGACACTGGTATGAGGATGCCACAAACTGTAGCGAGTCAGTCCACCATTACTCCTGCAGCGAATGTGCCAACAATGAACTTCGGAGGATTTGGGTTTTATGGTGTGGAGCAGTTTCTGTTTAGTGTGGCCTTAGAACTTTGGTGGTTGTGCAGGAAACCACGAACCTTGATGCATACTTTAACATTTTAGACAATTCCATGCTCCTTACGACGATGCACTTCTTTAAAACAGATTCGTGATTCTTTCAACCGAATAATGTCCCATGCAATGCCGCCGGTGCACTTCGAGAATGGTTCATGGAAATGAATGTATACAAGTTGGAATGGCCGGCGCAGAGTGCAGATTTTAATCCTACGGCATACTTATGGAATGAACTGGGATGCCGGTTAGGGGCCACACCAACCCGTCCGCACGTATTTCAAATGAGTCGTAGGGATATTTGTGTGAAAGCGACGCATGTCCGGATACGTTTTTGGAGGGTAGTGTACACGAACTGACTTTAAGTCGATCAAAAGACACATGGAAAACTTCTAATTTATCTCCCTTAGATATTACTAAATTACTACACACAGCTCATAATTTCTGATCAATTGCTGTGATCTAGTCGCTTTGGCAAGTTCATACGAATTGCTTGCCAAATAGGGTCAAAGGAGTTGTGCAAAATAGACAAACAATATCGTATATAGATGGTTCCTAGAACGACAGTCAACTGAAACACGTTTGATCACCCTCACTTTGGATCACCCAGCTTATTCTACCATACAAATCATTGACCAACATATGTTCTAAGCATGTCTACAACTACGTGGAAGGAGAATTCCACATTTCTGCCTCAGATCGACTAACTACAGCCTGAAATAAGAAATGCTTTTATAGCGAAATCTTCCAGTCAGCGATAGGAATCGAAGCTCAGACCTCTTTCGGTAGCAGACAAAACTTTTTCGAGTTTAATGTTTGCAAGTATATTACACTATTAAACCGACTAACAATTGATTAATGTCCATCTATTTAAGATGATTTGTTGAACTCTCTTTGGGATCGATTATAAAACCTGACTTCGATGACTGCTTGACAACTCTGGCAGCTAATGACGTAGGTGCATCATTCGAAGGCGAGATTAAGAAAATCACGTGATATAAGTACAACAGTTTAATTTGATGAGAGATTTGACATCACACATCGCAAGATGGTCCTTCCTTGTATAATAACGACAACTGGGATGAGAGTTTTGTAATGCAATTTACTTAGGAACAAATAAACTATAATTTTTGCCAGCAAAATGTGAAGTTCGCGTTACTTATTTACATTATTATTACTTTTTTATTGCTGGGTGCATATTTGTATTATTGTGATGTTAGGAATTTTTATGAGCATTTCACACAACGTGGCTGATTGGTCTGTCTCAGGCGAGAGTTGCATATTTTCATCTTCCAGAAGCTTGGATCCTTCGTTCGACCTAAGATGCACTCAAATACAGTTAAAATATACTGTACTGAACTGTACTGTTGCCTCATAGCCTTATTTGCTTTGGCGCTTAACGCAGACTTCTAACCATTGGTTATTCTCGTTTGTAGTGAGCTTTTGAAATTGCGATGAGTGATGTTGAACCGTGCCTGAGAATGGAGAACAAAGCCTGTGCCTTAAATTTTGCACAAAAAGGGAAACAACGGAGACCAAAACTTGACAATGATTCAGCTAACAACATTTAGAGATGAAACAGCGACCCGCGTGCTAGTTTTTGAGTGGTTTGGTCGTTTTAAGGTGGTACGAAAGTCAAGGAGAGCAATGATCGTTCCGAAAACCCATGCACAAGTGGAAACGAATGAATCGGTGGATGAAAAGCACAATTTAGCGAAAAATAACGGACGATTGGCTATTAGATCTGGAAGATCCAATAGCTGATCATAGAAGTGATGAGTATAAATGTCTGGAGAGTATCAGTGAGCTCCTTAAATGATTTTCGGATAACGTGTTATTGGCTATTTATTGTCATGTGATAAACTGTTTCTTTTACAGGGAAAACATACTCGTAAAACAGTATTTAACCAAAGAACCGCCATTGGCATTTCTAAGCAAAATAACGTGGCCGCGTATTGGTGTGTGGAAATGCTGATCTTATACACACGGGTGCAACAGAAATGCCATGGCAACAGCACGCTTGTATGTTCAATAATAAGACGCGGGAAATCAACCAATGCCATACAATTATGTATTAGGTAGTTACATACTCGTACATAATACATAATTGCCCTCGAGGGTAGCACAGTTGGTAAAATCGCCGTCCTCTCCATACGGGGTGGAAATGACCTGGGTTCGAGTCATCGCTGATGAAAGAGATTTTATGGGTCTTTTTCACAACGTGGCTGGGTTAGTCGTCCCAGACGAGGGTAGTATGGTTTTTTTCTCCTGAAACTCTGATTTATCGTCCAGCAAACAGAAAATCGGCCACTCTACTATAACAACAATACATAAATTGACATTGATTGATAATACGTATGACGTCTAAGTGAAATTGCTAGTTTGTAGCTTAGTTTCAACGAAGAAAACCAAGAACCGATGAATTTGATATTTTAGCGTATGTTATTGCTTATCCCGTTATCACAAGATGTCAGCCAACTGAGTTGCGTGTATTACACAGCTGATCTGAATATCTTCCATCTTCATCACTATTCCCAGATACATTTCACAAACTGAATTTTTTGGACGACCTATTCGAAAAACCGATTTTCTTTCGGAAGTTTTATGGACTGACGAAGCCAAGACCATTTTGGTTAACCAGGATGAAACTATTAACGGACAAAACCTAAATCAGTGGGCAAAGGAAAAGTCGTCATCAACGTTGAAAGCAGCAACTATCGAAATCGGAAATAAGCTGCTATCAGAAACAGACCAAATGTTTAATTTGGTGTAATGGGCAAAATGAGCTTATTGTTTCTCACTTCAATTCGACGCTCAACAGAATCAATATTTACATCTGTGTGCAATCGATGTGGTTCGCTTACTCCAATTATGCAACATTTGGGTTCAATAGGAGGGAACTTCACCAAAAAAACCCTAGTCGCTGTGTGGCTGAATGTGATTTCGCACAAAACTGTCTTGTGGCCATTGTGAAAATAGTGGGCACTCATATGCAGACTGTCAATTCAAAGAACCTGCAAAATGAATTAATTGTAACGTAGGAGCAGAGACCAGTGTCATTCCGTAAGGGATTCGAACTGCCCCGAATAAATTTGTGCTGTGGAATTCGCTAGAATGAAGATATTCGTGATTAGTGACATCTCTTTTGATCCTTCCAACCGTGTTCCTAGTTCCCCAGATCTTCCAAAGAAAAAAGTAATTCAACTTAACGCTCAACATTCTCGTCTGGTAGCAGATGAAGCTCGAACTGCAGCCGAGGAACAACGATGCGACATCATATGCCTCCAGGAAACTTAGTATTCGAATCCGGTTGGAGTTTCAAAGTCTGAAGTCATGGATTATCCATTAAATGCGAGTTATTCACTCTTCTTAAAAAAATAATAATAAAATAAAAATCAGCTATTGTTATTTTTAATAATAATCTTTAAAATCACAGTTATATCCAGATTTTGTGCTCCTTCGTCTACATGAATATTAGTCTCTATGCTATCTCTTTCATTTTACTTGATATCATTATACTGTTCTCCATTGGACGATCTAAACATAACAACTAAACAACTCACTTAACTACTTTGAAACTGTTTTTAAAGTCCTAAGTTCTTTAAACTTCCTTGTCACAACAGATGCTAATTCAAAATATGTATTATGGCACAGTAAATACGCAGACGCTAGAGGTCGTCTACTAGAAGAATTTGATTGTATAAGACAATGCTGAATACGTTCTACGTTGTATTTCAATACAACATAGTGTTCTACGTACTATATTGAAGTAAATTTCTCTTATTCCTCTTATTTCGCTTTTCACATTAATAGTGAAAAGCGAAACCGCTTTTCCTTATTAATAAAATCTGTCAAGTAAAGATCAGTAAAGATTTTATTTTCATCACCATCAGACAATGATACTCCTCCAGTGGATCTAAGTAGATTCAATCAAAAACATAAAGTTGATTACATTCAGGGAATCCTTAAACTTGGACTTTACAACTGAGTCTACTGTTAATTTGAATTCTCTCAATTCTTCTGGATATTCTTTCTTTTTAGAGCTATTAAATATGCAGCTAGAGTAGAAGGAAAACCAAATGAGCGACCAATGTTTTGGAACTAACTAATCTACAAAGTGAAGTTAATACCGCCAGAAAAAACTTTCAAAAGGCATCGTTCGTAGCCCGAAAATGAAGTTGAGATATTAAAAAGCACCTATAAGAACATTCACAGATAATATCATAAGATGATCACTGATCATAACTTACAATTCTGACAAAAATTAGTATCACAAATGGAATGAATGAAGACCCATGGGGGGGGTCTTGTTTTCAAAATTTCCAGAAAAAAATTAAAAAGCCATGGCATGTATAACACGGTTGAATCAAATGGACGGCGTACAAGCCCCTCTGGCTTGCACGCCGTAACTTGCAATAAACTGAAAATATAAATTTAAAAAAAAATGATCTTGAAATTAAAGATTGGAACTCCATGGTCTCTAAGATAGTTCAACACTTTTTCCTGAAGACAATCCACTACTTGATACACCAGCTCAAGCACAAATCAGATCAGCAAACGAGACCTACATTGCTCAGACAGCCACAGATCTTTTTACCCCTACAGAACTTCAAATGGATGTCTCCAAACAATTCTAAAAAAAATTCCTGGAATTGATCTTGTGGAAAATGCCGTCATAGTCAAATTTCATGAATTTTTCCTTCAGATTCTTCTCCTTATGAATAGTAAATGTCGTATAGAGGGTATCTTCCCAACTTTCTGGGAAACAGCTTTACTCAGAATACTGCACAAACCCGGTAAGCCATTAACTGATCCCAGAATATATCGATAAATATCTCTTTTGGCAAACTCTTTGAGTGATTATTTCATTTCGCGTACTGGACCTATTTCCGACGCTGAGTTTATGCTCAAAAATAACCAATTTGGTTTCAAAATTCCTCCGCAGTGTACGAGCTTGTCGCCTTTATTGATTTTGAGGGCGCTTTCGACTGACTTTGGTGGGAGAGCGCCCACAGGTCTCTACTTCAGGAAAAATATGTAATGAACAACTGTATAAAGCCATAAGAAATTACTTTCAGAACGTCAGAGCTTTCTAACGTTCAGTTAGAGTAATTGCTCAACGTAATTCATATAGTAATTGTGTTTCCATAGGAGGTCTTCAGCGGTTTGTCAGGCCTCACTTCTGGAATATCGATTGTCTTGGACCAATGGTTTTCCAGGTAGTTTGAACACTGCTTACGCAGACGACTCAGTTATCTGAATTTCTGGAATATTCCGAAAGGTCTTGGAGGAAAGAGGTGAAATAATCCTAAATAAATTAACTACTTGGGCCTGAACTAATAAGCTAAAAATTTCTTCAAGCAAAACTAAAATTATGATTTTTAATCCATATGAACCGTAAGAAAATTCCATTTGTTACTACAACCAAATATCTTGGTATTATACTTTACTCAAGCTCTCAACCACACATTTTTTCCATGATATTGATACTGCGATTCTTCCACTATTAAAATATTTTTTTTCTGATTTTTTTATTCTTTCAGTACTCGTTCGATTTTTCCTGAATCTTCGAAATACCATGAACTCTCAGGAATTTTAGCGCAAATTTTAGTGTTGAGAACAAGAAGAAATCACAGGTTGCGAAATCTCAAGAATACGGTGAGAGTCTGGAGATCCAAAAATTCATGCGCACGTTCTAGCAAGGAGGCCAGGCAGGTCCGCTCGAATGACGAGATAAAGTTCATCCTGTTTTTGAAACCCACGGGATCACAAGCCAATAATATGTTCCATTGAGCCAAAGGTCCAATCAGCATTTCCTCAACAGACCGAGCACACTGAGAGGTGTGTTGTGAAAACATCTGAAATATTACATGCTAGAGATTGCTTCTGCAGTACAACGTTTCTGCTCGCTCTATCAACTCTAGATTCAAAGTATATACTCTAGATTATTATATTGTATACTCTAGATTCATTTACTTCACTCGCACCATTGATGAAATATTTTTCTTAGATTTGCTTCAACCACACTAAAAAGGGCGAATGATTCATTTTGATTATTGCAAGATGCAATGCATTTTAATTGGATAACCTGTATAATCCTTCGACTAAATATGCTCGATTTTCAATCGCAAATTCTCATTGTGCTTGGGGATAATTCTGCTACCTGTTAAGGGCGAGTACTTGGGCTTATGTTGTTCAACTTGGACAAATACCATTATCCACGGCTTTGCTTAAGTTGGTAATATAATTTTAAATTGTACTTCACCACCTGAAAATATTATACGTGCACATTTGAAAACCTCAGACATCATCAGGGCAGCAGCTTCGATGTTACTGACTTCTCATCAGCTGACGGGTAGCCCGATTCATCAGATTCACCTTTTTAGGTGATGCCATACAATTAAAAAACCTTAGGAAGAATAAAATCTCAGTTCTCGGCAACGATTAATGGAAGAAATGTGTTATTTTATTATTTTTATTAATAATAATAAAATGAATGAAAGTTCCCCATGATCTAAAATTGAACGCAGTAAAGCCTATGAATGCTGTTTGATTTGAAACACTCGTTGAAATATCCCACTGCAATCGTATTGTGTTCTTCAATTTTTCCACCTAAACATGAACTAACTGATTAACAATTGGCTACTTTGTGGATAGCAGATGTCACGTATTACTTTAAGTTTGTTCCCAGCTATTGGCAGACATTTTCTGCATTCGCTAGCATCAAAATCAAAATGATGTAAACCACAAATGCAAGAATTGAAGTAAATTATTCCAGACGCTGAGAACAGCTGCGATATCGCTGTACCAAGCATGCATCTCCTTAAGCATTTATAATCATCACAATTATTTTTAATTTGCTGACTGCAGTTTCTAGTATCACAATATCCTTATAAAAACAAAACATGAGAATAAGATGGCGATAATATCGCAATTCATATTCCACTATTTCAAGAAAATGCGTGTTCGTACTTAACTTTAAATGACAATCGAGAGCCACATAATGTTTTTAGTCCAACTGTCGAATTATTCGTCTTTCCTCAGCGGCTTCTGTCATCCACACAGTTTCGTATATTCGCGTATATCACCAGCTTCATTTAGCTCAGCGATCTTGTGATTTGCTTCTAGTGAGTGTGTAGACGAGACCTCACTCTGCCACTGGATAGGACATCGGGGACCTGTTGAACAGCTTTTCGCGTTGTCATAAGCTCGTGTCTTACTCAAAGTAGTGCGTATATGTTTCCAAATGAAGTAGTCTTGCAAATTGGAGGGACCAAATAGGAGTCAATGAACGATACTGCATGCGATGAGCGTTATAATCTTCGATGTGATGGGGCTGTCTTGGCGTCAATTTGACGTGTAATGCGGAAAAGGCAAAAATACATTCCTTTTGAATCGCCGAATCGGGAAAATTCAAGGACTCTTGAACGCGATAAAGATTTAGTTTTAGCTTTTTCTCAGCGCGATAAAGGAATCGAAGTGTCGAAAGCACAGGATATAAACGGCACCATAATCCAGAGCGCGATTTTAAATGCGGTTTGAGGTCGATAAAGCGGAACTAATGTATCTCACCAAAACCTAATTCCCAGTTTAATGAACTTAATATCAGTTTAATAAGAAATCCAATGCGTGCGCACAATTCTAGAATTCATAAACAATAAATTCGAAAGGAACTCGTTTTCTGTGGACCAAATAAATGAACATGAAATGATTCAATTTAATTACTTACAGTGTAGATAACAATTAAGTTTAGAATTTTTTTTTAATTATACCGCTGCTGAAAATGTCCATATTCCTTCTGTGTAGATTCCAAGTGGCCTCCGATTAGTCATTTTAGTTTGGTACCTTTGCAGTCACTGTTTCTATCTCCAAATTATTTTACTTTGATGTTTATGAAACAGAGAATGTGAAACCCGTGGTTGTATATACTGTGTTTCACGGAGGACATATATCTCGTCCAATTTAATGTCCCAGGAAGCCGACCTACCAATGATTTTGGCTGTTTCTTTACAGGTTCCAGTTACATGATGGCCACATTAAAGTTTATTCCAGCGAACGTAAAGAAGTTAGTAGTTAGGCGATTTGGCCGCATTGTGGACCACAAGGGATTTAGGCTGAAACAAACAAACATTTGTTGCCACCAGTTGGTATTAACTGGTATAAATCCAATAACTACACGTTTTATTTTCACACGTATGCTGCTGTTGTTGTTGTTGTGGGGGTTTCATGGCGCATAAGCTACTTTGGCTATAATGCACCTCACACGTATGCATATAACACAGTTTTAAGACACTTCAAGCGCATGATAAACGAATTCAGTCTACTATGATATCACAAGTAGATATAAAAATATATATATAACATCTGGTTTATCGTATCGCTTTAAAAGAAGAAATCCGCGCTTAAAGGGATTGATTTCTCAATGACAGATCGTTGTCTATTTTTAAACCTGTTGATAGACTCTTGTCTATCAACAGGTTTAAAAACTTTGATAACAGCTGTTGCTGGAATTCATAGCACAATCTCTAAATATTACTTTTTCACTTTTATGCGGAGCGTGTTCTCGTTTAAAACCAAATAAAATTAAACTCGATTCCTAAAATAAAGTTTATTTTAGGAATCGATCCTCCTTACCAGATGAAAACCCAGCAATTCTCTGCCGAAAAAATCAACTGAGCTATCGTGTCATCAGCTGCGGTGTGTGGAAGGACATCAGTCACATCTACGCCAGTTTGATGGCTCGGAGACACAGATTGGTTATTCGTAATTTATTAGACTCACAAGCTGCAGCACATCCTCTGCAACAGATCCTAAATCTGCCATCGTCATATTCAACAACAAGCTGGACATCACTGTTATCTCTGGCTTGTGTAATCAAAATTCTACCTGTATTTTAGTCTCTACATCAACTTTCTCGTTCTACTTACTGTCACTATATTGTCCACTATCAGCAGATATTAATTTATCACAAAGATATCTAGAACAGGTGTTTGCTATTTTAAATCCCACATATTTAATAATTACAACTGATTCAACCGCAAAATCTTTCTTATGGTTCAGCAGTGTCTTGGACAACAGAGGTAGGATTTTCGAGGAATTTTTATTCACCTACAATTTAAATCTGCACAACTTACCCAACCAACCGCACACCTTCTCAAACGTCCACGGAGAATCAAACATTGATTTAACCATTTCAACGTCCGCCATGTCCTCGAGGATCTCTGATTGGACCATAACAGTGACCACCGAGCAATCACTTTTAAGGTATCTCTCCTTCCAAATACTACAGGTCCCCCCCCACCTCCTTCTCCTCCTCCAAAAGATGTTAGAAGATTTTCTATCAAAACCATCAATTGGCCTTTATTTATGTCTTCAATTCACCAGGATTTTAACGTTGACACTCGCCGGTCTTTGAACCAGTTCAATGCCTCAGAATATGCATTCTATGTACAGGCTGCCTTACTTCGTGCTACAGAACGCTCCGCTAAGAAGAAAATTAGCAAGCATACTATAGTTTCCATACTACAGTTTCCATGCTACTTCTGGTTCAGGCCATACTACTGGCCTGAACCAGAAGTCACCAGACTAAAAAATATCTATAAAGGCCAGCGGAACGAATACATAAATAGAATTGCAAAACAAAAACTTGCCTCCTGGTAACACTTAGTTCACTCCACAGGAAATTCTGATCCCTGTGGTCTATTATATAAAATTAGTAAAAACAAGTATCACTTTCATGAAGTGTACAACACTGTAGTGAACAAAAACACAGAAACCACTAACTGGAATGACTCAGTTAACGCCATCCTGGATCGCTTGCTTCCCCTGGACGATCTCACCACAGAAACTCCAGAACAAATATCTATCAGGAACAGCAACTCAACCTACCACTCCTCATATGAAACGGATCTCTTAACTCTTCCCGAGCTAAAGCTGGCCCTAAGCAAAATAAATATCCATAAATATCCGGGTTTAGATATTGTGGAAAATGCTGTAATTATCAAATTTGCCGAAATCTTTCCAGAAATACTTCTACGTACAACAAATGTCTTACTGAGGGGATATTTCCTAATCTCTGGAAGGTAGCTCTGATCAAAATTATTCACAAGCCGGAGAAAAATAAATCAGATCCCAAAGCATACAGACCCATCTCTCTTTTGGCAAACTATTTGAAAGATTGTTAGCGCCCAGAGTAGCAGATTTAATTGAAGGTAAAAACTTAATGTCTCCATCCCAATTTGGCTTCAAGAAGGGAAAATCCTGTGAAGACATATATCAGCTTCGACGGCTAAATATGAAATGTTGAAATATTTATGCATTAAATATTAAATGGCCATATTCGTTGACTTCGAGGGAGCTTTCGATTCCCTCTAGTTGGAGAGCGCTCTCAATCGTCTTACCAAAGCCAAGTGCTCTCAGAAACTATTCTAAGTTATTAGAAGCTACTTCCAAAATAGAACTCATCCAAGTAATCTCGAAACAGCAGTCTCTCTCAAGGACCATCTCAAGAGGATGTCCCCAGGGATCAGTTCTGGGACCCCTCTTCTGGAACAGTTTTGGACAGCTGCCTCACGCAAACACCTGACAATACCTCTGCCTTTGCCTACGATTTGGTTCTTCTAATTCCAGGTCGATCGCGTCTTCAACTAGAACAATCAGCCAATATAACTCTTTCTGAGCTAATCAAGTGGTCAAGCATACATAAACTGCGAATATCTGCCACAAAAACAAAACTGATGGTTTTTAAGGGCAAGTTAGATTACAGAAGACCTCCAAATATAAAAATAGACGGAAAGCAAATCCCTTTTGTTCCTGAATTAAAACATCTTGGCGTAATTTTAGATGACAGGTTAACCTTCTCCTCTCATATTAATCACCTCGCCTCGAAGATTAAGAAGTTCACTGCAGCAGTTATCCGAATTTCCAAATCGGACTGGGGACTAAACAGGAAGACTCTCTTACTATATTATACAGCAGTATTCGTACCAATAACAACATGTGCTTCGGGAGTCTGGTTTCATAGAGCCGTCAATGTTAAACTCCGTTCCAAGCTCATCTCTATTCAACGGATTATGCTGCTTGCCATACTCCGGGCCTGCAGGACAGTGTCCTCTGCTGCTCTGCACGTCCTTGCTGGAGTCTTACAACTAGACCTGCATGTCATCTTCAAAGGACTATGCTATCGTCTAAAGCAGGGAGTTCCCGGCGAGATTCTCGGCATCTCATGCAACTTAACTGCTAACATCAAAGACGAGAAACGGAGAATCTGGAATGAACTTATCAGTGTGTGGCAATCACGATGGGAATCCAGTATTACTGGTCAAGTCACCCGCTCTTTTGTTCCTGCAGTTACCTTCCCTCTCAACAAGAACGTCCGCCAATGGTTTTCTCCCAGCCTAACAACATCGTATATACTTACTGGGCACGGCTCCATCAACTCCAAACTATGTCAATTTGGCTTGTCTGACACCAGTCTCTGCTTGTGTGGTGCTGAGGAAACCTGAACGCACATTCTGTATCGCTGCAGTCTGTACCACGATGACAGATCTACACTACAAGCTGCTGTCAGCAACTTCTCTGAAGGAAATGAAGTGGCACTGACTGAAAATTCTCAATCGTTCTCAGCTCTACAACAATTCTGCTCTGCTGTTTTCACCAAAAGAAAGCAACTCTTCTCAAGTTTATCAACATATCAAGAACAAGGAACCAACCCAACACCTGCAATGTCTATCGATATTTCTTAAAACTGATATCGCCTGCCATCTACTTTTTTTAAGCTGGTACCCCAGTTTGGGCAGCTGTGGATACAGGATTAGCTAACACCCACTGGTATAGCACTACCTTCAGTGGGTGCGGTTTTCGTTCTTCCTAGGACAGAAAAAAACTGCTGTCTTGTGGTTCCTGGACCACAAGTAATACTTCTGATTAGTTGCGTGATGTGGTTTGCTGTGTGAACATGTTACATTTTCATTACACTTATAACATTGTAATTAACACGATTATATGTATGTATCATTATATATTGTATCATTATATGTATCATTGTATATATATCTATGTATGTACATAGCGGATTTGCCAGTTTCTGGCTAGGGGCCGCTTGTTGTTTTGTTAATAAAAAAAAAAAAAAAGCTGTAGCACATTCTTTCCTTCCACACAGCGTGGAAAAGACCTAGGTTCGAATCTTGACTCAATGAGAGAAAATGTTATTGGATTTTATCACAATTAATTAGTCTTATTCCTCCACCGATGGTAATTAGCATTAGTTAAACGGTACAAAGAAGTCCAAGGCTTTTTCTACACCTGACAAAAAAATAAATAAATTGATTAAAAATAATAATGAATAAATAAATGTATATAAATTGGCTATTTGAGTCCCTCCTCACGTAAGACTATCCAACTGACTTCTGAATATCCACAAGCTGGCGGCCTCAACCACCCATGGAGGCAACATACTTCCCGTAATTAACAAATCGCTGTTTAAAAGAAATCGTCCTTCCAAATCCCATCTAAACCTGCCTAGTCTCGAGATGCCTCAATTTGCAAAACTGAAACCTTTCTAGACAAATAATAAAATAAAATAAATAAATAATAATAAGAGAGAAGGAAACAGATAGTCTATGCATTTCCCTCCTCCCGTAGGTAACTATCCAGCTGACCTTTGAATTTCCCTAAACTGTCAGCCTGTACCACCTGTGTAGGTAACTTATTCCAGTAATTTATAACTCGTTGGCTAAATAAAACTTGTGGAAGTCTAAACATCTCCCCCCACCTCGTAACTTGAATTTATGGCCACTAGTTCTAGAATCATTAATATTCTATTTAATTACTATTACCTCTCAGAGCCTTAAATGCCTCAATCAAGTCGCCTCTAAGATGCCTAGTTTACAAGCTACGCAACCCACATATTCGAAGTATTTCCTTATAAGAACGTCCTTTTGCCGATCTCACCAGGCGAGTTATCTGGACCACTTCAAGAAGCTCGATGTCTTTTTTAGGTGCGGTCTCCACACTTGAACACAGTATTCCAAGTGTGGTCTGTGTGGCCTTGTATAATGGGATTATGACGTCCTCCTTATCTCTACTAGCAAATGTTCGATAAATCATCGATAGGACATCATGGGCCTTCTTTTCAACCTGCCTACAATGCTTTGAGAACTTCATGCCTGACCGTATCGTCACTATCAAGTCCCTTTCTTCCACTACTGATTTTAGTTCAACTCCACCAAATGTATAAATTATTTTGGGGTTACTGTTTACCAAGTGTAATACCTTGCACTTTTCTAGATTAAAGAGGATAATCACCTTCCTATCCCTGCTAGCAAAGATTCTGTGTATTATTGAAAAACCCATTGAACTGTCGTCCTGGCAGCATGTCTGCGCTACTCAGAGAATTTCATATCAGTCTGCACAAATACCACCAAGTATTTTTCATTCTCCACTACCCTAAGTGTAATACCACGCAGTTCATAAGTTACTCTGGGGTTACTGCTACCCATATGGTCCTGCATTACTTTTTTTACCAGCGATTCCATTATTTTCTTTTTTCTGGAAGAGATATTAACCTAACAGGTCTGTAATTATTCACGTCGCCTTGCATTTTTCAATGTTAAACCTTAACTGCCATTTGTCAGCCCATTCACCCAATTTTTCTAGATCTTCTTGCAGTAGCTCACCCTGACGACTGTCGTTAACCACCCTGCCAACCTTTGTATAATCTACAAACTTAGATATTAAACCTGACATACCTTCATCAATATCATTAATAAATATTGAAAACAGCAATGAGCCGAGCACAGAACCCTGGGGAAATCCACTAATAATATTAATCCATGAAGAGAAGTGTCCATTGATAACCACTCTCTGTCTTCTTCCACTTAATCATCCCTTTATCCATTGCAGTAACTTGCCCTTAATAACATACTGCTCCAATTTGTACAGCAGTCTTTTATGTGCAACAGTATCAAAAGCCTTCCTGAAATCATAATATATGATGTCAAAATTATTTTTTGCATCCAATTCCCTTGTAGCCACATCATAGTAACCAATCAAATTTGTCAGACAAGACTTCCCCTTAACAAATCCATACTGTGATTGCAATAAAATTGAATGCTTGTCCAAATGGTCCTGCATTACTTTTTTTAACCAGCGATTCCATTATTTTCTTTTCCCTAGAAGATTCATTAAAATCTAACAGGTCTGTAATTACTCACATCGCCTTTTGATTCTCCTTTATGATTTGGGGATACATTCGCACATCTCCAGTCCATACGGATCTCCCATGGATCCAAGAATGCTCTAATAATTATGGCTAAGGTTTGCTTACCTCCTTTGCTGCCTCCCTTAATATAATTGGATTGATCCCATCCACTCCAGATATCTTTTTTATGTCCACCTTCAACAGTTTCTCCTCAAGATCAAGACTATTACTCCCTCTGATTGCATCTCGAACATTCTGCTGTTTTCTTCAGCGGCATGTTCCAATAAATCTGCAAAAGTTTTTCTGGTGTTTTGTGCTAGTGTTGTTTTAAGGACTGGTAATAAAATATTACTGCAAGTTGTGAAAAATGGAAGCATGAAGTTATCAGACCCTGTCTGATATTTTCACACTACCATTTTTATACTTGGAGTGAAATAACCTCATTGGTTGTTGCGATATATCGAAACAATATGGCAATAGTTAACATATATCGAAACATTTTTATGTTGTTTGAAGTCTTTGACCGACCGACCAACCAACAAGGTGATTTAATTGCTTCATGGTATGCGCACCTTAACTGGGACGAATTAACTCTTAATTGCAAGTTTGAATTGTTGCGATTAAGCCTCCCTCCCCGCTCCGCCCTGGTTGAGCTCGTAGGGCAGCCTATACGTCTTCACTTGCCGATTGACATAATTTCTTGGAACTGAATGCTGCACATGGGTACAGAAATTTTACCACGTGCTGCCTGTTGCTCTCTATTGCGATTGCATCTGAATCTTGACAGTTATCAAGTTGTTTGTAATGGCAGTTTTACAGTCTCAGCGTGTGTCCTGGTAGATTCTAATACATGACAAACTACATGAGTATGAACAGCTCTTAAGAACTTTCTGTATTTTGGGTCTTAGGTATTTGGCTTTTGACCAACAAAGCTAGATTTTATTTCACAGTCTTCACGATGTTTTATAATGCCGCTGAAAGTTTTTCGGCGAGGGGGGGGCCTTAAGTTGTCGTTTTCTCTACTAGCTATTGGGAGACCATCATTATTTTCTCCTTCGGGAGCCTTTATCTAGAGTATGAATACTTATTTTCTAATGGATAGAGACGAGATAAATTCCAGATTGTCGACCAGACCATTTCATCCATTCTGGAAGCTATTTCTAACCTGCGGTCATTTGCGTGTGTTTGAGTTTGGGGATTCAGTTTGTGGATCTAGAATCTTAGATTCCTTTGATTGATTTTTGGAGGAATTTACTGGTTTCTTCTTCTTCTTACAATCATAAACATAAAGGGACCGTTTCGCTTTCGAAAATTTAGTTAAGTTTATTTCAATACAAGAATTGCAGATTCTTGTACAAGAGATATACAGCGATTTAATATTCTTTTCTTTATGATCCCCCCCCCCCCACAAATTTAGATCTCGCAATAATTTCCTGCTGAACAATAACATTAAATTATCGAGTTAGCTGATGACACGAATTTAATTCTGTAATTGTATTGCTTTATTTGAATCACTTTAAGCTTTCTAGCATTTATACTACTCTTGATGAGGGATGGACTACGAGCCACGAAGGGATAGATTGTTCGACCCTTAGAGCTATTGGCGTTGCGTTGTGACTGTTTGGATGGTTCCCACTGATTCTTAGTTTGCTGCTTAGCTTGGCTTACAAATTCTTTCCCTCAACACAGTGATATTAGTAAATATTAAGGGGAAATTGCGGCGAACTATTAATGCTATTAGTTTTAAGTTTTTACTCTTAATTCTTAACATCTAATTAAATGTATATTTTTATTATTATCATCTGCTAACCACAGTTAATAGTAGCAACTGATTCACGTTCACCAGATATCGCTACTAAATTTACAACGATTTTTAATAATCTTTTTTATTGTTAATTTTAATTATTAATAATTCTATTCCGTTTATTGATTGCCACTGTTAATTTTGTTTGGCGCAGTAATCAGGATTTTTTAATGCAATCTGAAGTGCTAAATTTGTCGTCAGTGTTTTCATATATAATTGTTCTTATTTTAAATTTCCATAAGCACGATGTGTTTGCCAACCAATAAACAAATTTTAAATGTTATCGATCCCTTCCTCAAACACCGATGGAAATGTCTGGAGGCGCTTCTGCTTTAGACTCAGCTGGGCATCTCGAAAATGACAGACACGTAGATCAAAGCATTTTGACATTTTTCGACTTCAGTAAATGTGATACATGCACTTCGTTATTTTAGCTTGTTCTCCGATTTATCAACTGCCTAAATATAGATATTCGTTATGCGAAGCTACATTAAAGGCGGTAAATTCTCCCTCGGACATACGAGCTTTAAAACCAGAAAGTATGGAGAAGGTTCAAAAATGTTGAAAAATGATTACAGAACCATTCTTTGCACTGAATCCTATTAACGGAGCATCTCAAACGGTCATGATATAATCTACTCCGAAACGGATACAAAGTTAATAACACAAATTCTATACTTCACCTCTTATGATCCCTTAGAACTATTTTAAGCTCTTTCTTTTTTTCTTTCAGAAACTACATTTCTGCTCGAAAGAAGATATTTCAGAGGGATGGCAAGCAGATAAAGACGCTCAGCTTGTTTCATATCTGTTTATTCGTCATGTTTTCCAGGAACTTTACACAAATATAAAGAAACTAGTTAACCTCATTAAGCTATTAATTACTTATAACTTATAATAAACTAATAGTTACTCATTATTATTGATATTATACACATTATTGGCTGTATCTAAATGAAATGGTTAAAGAACTACTGTTCATAAATCATATTATAAATACACTCATGAGCCAACATTATGACCACCTATGTAAGAGCGTGTTGGGCCATTGTTTTCTCGTGATAATCACTTGCATCCAGCTTAGTATCGACTTCACGAGACCGTGGAAGGTATCCTGGACCGGATGGACAGAAGGAAGTCCAGGAGTTCGGTAACGAATAGAGGCACTGGCGTGGGCTGGCGAATGTTGTGTTTCACTGCATCCCATAAATGTTCGATGGGACTGATGTCGGGGTAAGTTGACGATTAGGGGAGCACATAAAATGCTTAGACATGATCCTCCAATCATTTTAAATAGAATTGAAAGTTTTTGGTAAAAGTGCATTCGAATAAGTCAAGCTCAAAGCATTTATCTTTTATCAGGGCAGCCACGGTAATTTTAAGTTCATTAAATAAATATAAAATGTGGTAGAATCAGAAGACTGGTAGGGTTCATTCAGAGTTCTCATATTAGCTTGTAAGGGAGAGTCAGCTCAAGAATCGTCTTGCTGTACCAACGAGAATTCATTCGTTCAGATTGCTCAGTAGATTTACTACGCTCTTCAAATTTTCGACCCATCTAATCGCACGCAAAAGAGTGAAGAGGTTTCACGTGATGCAATACACAAAGATGCAACTGTTAATGTCTTAATCAGCCGCCTTTATTTTCCAAAATATATAAAACAATTCATATATGACGATATAATATAAAGATGAATCGTTCTGTCTTAAATTATACTTATAAAATGATGAGTTGCAGATTTTTTTTTACAGTTCAGGTGAGTTATTAACCTAATTCAAGATAAAATAATTCTGACTTAAGTACTAATTTTAAACTAAAATGTTCCCTTCCCAACAACCTTTTTTTCGTTAAAAAATCTGTAAACGATATAGGTTGTTGTAGGAAAATGCAGAAGTACTTTTCAATGACAAGATTTAAATTAAAACGTTAATATATTAGTATTTATTAACATTAACTGATACTAATAACACCACAGAGTAGGTACACCCCTCTCACTCTTACCACATTGCAAACATAAAAACAATCAAATTAATTGTTTTGGCACCCCTAACTTATATGCATTTGTAGTATATTTATAAGTGTGCGTTCACGGTCTGAAAAACTCGAAATAATTCACGGGGATCTTACTCCCTCCACTGATATCAGATGTATGAGGAGAACTTTATGAATTCAGTTATATGGGAATCGAACCTTGACTGACCTCTTCGTGGATGGAAGATGGCGATGTATTGTGTCAACCAATATATGAGGCCATGTAGGACATTGACAAAACTCATTATCAGACAGCCCTAACTCTTAAATTTTTAATTTGACTTTTATAGTTCCCGATCCATAACAAAGTATGCCACATATTATGTTCTTCAGCTTTATTATTAATAAAATACACATTAGGAATACATTTATATGTAAAGGTAAAAAAAAAGGTAAACTGCAGCTATTATCAACCCACTGTAGGATGGAAGCCTCCTCAACAATTCATATTGAGGGAACTGGACCATAATCTGCCACGCTGGTCCAGTGCGTGGTTGGTAGATCGACCGTATTTAGCAATCAGGGGCTTGAACCCCGGTCTACTCAAAGAGCGTGCGCTACTGCACTCCGCCCTTGACCACTCGGCTACGGAGGCCTATGATTTATACGTACTTCGGCATTTTTCCATCTCTTAATTTCACCCTTAGCTCTTTATTTCTCTATTCTTAAATACTTAATGGCATAATTCTCTAGGGTATCTGAGTTTTAATCAAAGCTGTTCGCCAAGCTCTTGTTATTGAATGCAAGGTGGATCCCCGGATAGTAATCGCATTCCGTCTTTATTACCATTTGTTTTGAAATCCAGGAATTCAAAACACAATCATAAATCGTATTTCTTCACTTAATATCCCAATCACATATTATAATTCTTCCTTTTTGTCTTCGAATATCCCTTTCTAAAATTTTAGGTCAAATACTTAACGTGTTGCAAATAAATAAGAAAATAATGTCTATGAATATAAAAACAATTGCTTCACTCTCCAAGGGATATATTGATATTGAATTTTCTCTTCAACATCGCAATGATATTGCATCTCAAACCAATGCAATACAACAGTAATAAAGAGCTAAGCTGAAGTGCTTTATATGCAGGAAAATTACTGTGTTCTACCAGTCACAATTTACTTTTCCTTCGAATAACTGGGTAGACCACATTGCCAGATTGCATACCAACATCGGGCAGTTTACAAATGCAATAATTTCCCTTTAATCTAACGCTGCAGGAAAGGACTTTATACTTCCTTATATCATTAAGTACCATAAGTACTTATATCCTAGATGACTATCCACCATATCCAATTCATTCCTCTCCATATAAGTATGACGTCGCATTAAATAGGTCTGTAATTTCTGATATGATCCCACCGACAGACGTCAGAGCTATTTCTGCTGTTTTCAATCCCCCTTCCCCTCTCAGAAACGCTTCTAGGAGTTACTCTTCCAATATTAAACCAACGTCTAGTGTCTCGGAAACCTGAGCAGTTCCAGACAGATCAACCAAAACAAACCTCTTGGCGGAACCAACATGCATTATTGAAACTTTGAAGCTAAATCTGAATTAGTTATTGTATATGCTGATGTTGAACTGCTTTTGAGAGTCTGAACACAAGAGTCCTTCAGGATAACTGGTGATAACGCTGTTCAGAAATTCCATTATATTGTGAAAATCACTAGAGTATCAATAATGGACAGTTTTTACTGGCCTCCTATTCTCAGCCATACTTATTCCAATTTATGCCGGCGTAATGGCGCAATAATATATGCAGATAAAGTTATTAACTTTAATCCCAGCTAAATGAAATCCAACGATAACAGCGTCTACAATTAGTGACAAGGTGACTGCAGCTGTCACACAGGTATAGCGCTCTGGGTTAAACCTTATAACCAAATAAATCTGCAAACAATAATATACATATTCACTCAAGCAGCTACCAACAGTGATGCAACCTTCAATACGTGTAAGTCCCGTCCTAGTTCTTAACACCCTATAGATCACGAAGTCTATTTTGATCAGAAGCTGAGATTAAACGATTGTATAGAATATCTCCACAAGAGATTACGCAATTTTCTATACCATTAAAATTTGAGGCCCCGCTTCTTCTTTACGTCAAAAACCAATCTAGAAGGGTCCAGTATTTGGGATATCTGCCAGTAGCAGAAACCTCCATTATCTTAAAGATCAAACCCTATATTTATTCTGAAGTGCAGTCATCTGAAACCGTGTTACTGCATCCATCTTACCAAATATTTCCAAATCAAATATTTTCAACAATAACAGGCGCACTTGTGGAATTGAACTCAACAGGATGACCAATGATAAGAAAGATGATCGTATTCTCCTGAGTGTATAGCATTGGTAAAGCTTGAATGACGAATCACGCTAATTTCAGCGAGTGAACAGTTTGAGTGTAAAGTGAATTGTCCTTTACCAATGTAAGAAAATAACCTACAAAAAGCAATTTTGAATTAACGATCCAGTTTCACTTCCAACCACTCATTTAAGCGAACTTTACATATCGGGTATTAAATCATACTCTTGCGCGAAACTCCTGAATACTTCCTAATAGTTTGAAAAATAAATGATTGACCTTTTCGGAAAAGGTCACTACTTATTAAGACACCGCTGTTTTTTTTATTATTTTCCATCACTTATTTTACTGAAATCTTGAAGTAAAGAATAACAGAAAGAAGGGTCAAGGTACCGGCCAGAAGGCAGTCTTGGTTTTTGTTCTATTATACTTTAAATGCCATAAAACAATCTATCCCGATTGCAGAACAATACAAAAACTAACTGCTTTGTCGCCACTGTGATTTATCAGCTTGGGGAAGAGAAAACAAATTGACGTTGCCTTCCTCCTCGGGCTCATCCGCCAGCGACTGGGTTCAGTTAGACAGGAACACAGATTAGGGGTGCAGATAAGCGAACTTCAATCATGGCCCAAACAGCAAAAGCAGATGTGTCCCATTATGTAGAAGGTATCATCTTTCCTTGCTGACATGCTAGTTGGGAGGTGATGAATGGTTACACGGGCGGTTGGGACCAAATAACCTAAGGAACAATCGGTGACTGCCTCGACAACTTCTAATTGAACCGTGACATCTCCCACGAGGTTTGGACCCTGTGACATTAGCGAATGCGGTGAGGTTTCTTTATCACATCTCGCTATTGTTGCTCGGCGATTTTCTACTTCAAATAAGTTTCGGATGGGGGTGGAGGGAGGCCGAGAACAAATACACTTATCCAACACCATCAACAACACAGGCAGAGTTATTAATATTGCTCTTGAAGTGACGTATTGTACACACCCGATGATGTACAGTCTGCGTAAGTCTGAAACATCATTCTGACACGCATTGATCTGATTACTAAAAATCGATGGCGCATTATAGACATAAAATTACCTCTTTGGAACAATTATTTCTGCAGGTTGTGCGTACACAAGATGGAGAAATGATTCTTTATGCACGCTGCCACACTTTTCAGTCGTTAACATTTATTATTGGCTTAATAAAAAAACAAAAATTGCGTGTGTGGTGTCATCTCTCTCTCATCCACTTTCGAAGTCCTCGAAGGCAAATTAGAGGTGAATAGAGTATGCTCTGTGCAAGAATTTATGTCCATTTATTTCATTCTTAATCAAAGTAGGCTTCACTTTTTTCAGAAGTGAAAATAAGCAGTCATAATCTGCAACCTAGGCTGTTTGCAGCACCGCCTTCCGAATGTTCGATAAAATTTATCGAACCCTCTGACATTCCTGCCATTGATCTAGACTCTCGAGGGAACAAATCCGCTGCCAGCGGTGTGCATCCGTATACACAAGCGTGTGCTCTTTCGCCAAATAACCGTCACGAAAGATTCGCCACAACTTCAATCTATTTGTAAAATATTCACATCAAAACAACTCTTGAACAACACGCAATCGTGTATTAATAAGAAAAAAAAAAGCCCAAAACGTTAATGTTTTTTCATATAAGGGAAAAAATCGTACGACAGCATAATGTACGATTGCTTCGAGTCCACCCCTAGGTATAAACAGTTAACGACAAACGAAAAATTCCTTCGCCAATCAATCGCGCGCAAAACACCATTCCACCAATGAATAATTGCAGTTTAATCGCAGTCCGAACTTTGCAAACTGACAATTACAACAGTCCCGATATTAAACACTTCATTAATAACCGAATGTCCTTAATTACTCTTAATGTTAGGCTTCGTTAAATCCACAGAGAAATTCTAAAAGCTAAGACCAAATAAAAAAAACAGCATCCAAAAACGCAGAAATTTCATGAATCCACTTACCCAACATGATTCTTCTTAAGCGCACAGTAAATTGACGAACGAAGTCCGTTTGTTCCTTAAAAAAAATTAAAGGAAACGAGCAAAAAAACGTAGTGAAGCAGTCCAACAGGAATGGCTTTACAGGGAACTGGAAAGAGTCATTTCAACTTGGCCTTTACCACACACCACGGCTATTGAGAGTTCAACAAAACTGTTGTGAGTCGGCAGCGCTTCGAAGAAAGACTAAACGGAAAGTGAAGACGCAGATAGCCGCATGCAGGAGCGTTGATGACGACAACCCTTTAATACGAAGCAGCAAACTGCCTGCTCAGTTCATATATATATTTAAGCTACGGGTTGTCAGCGAAAAGAGCAAACGCTTTACGGAAAACAGGTGTACTACAGAAAAATGAGATGGAGTACAAAAGAATGTTGTAGCTCTTTAGATCTACACGCGAGGGAGTGTGTTGTGTCGGAGAGATGTACCTCCCGATGCTTTTATAGCATATGTTCTCCTTGTCACTAGCGGCGGGACGTGTGGTACTTTAAATAGACGAAAGAGGCTTTCCTTGAAGCTGGTGCACTTCTAAAGCCCAGGCCTTCGTTTGAGCCGCTACGAATGAGGAAATGCCCGCCCCAGGCTTCATGGTTGGCACGGCAAAGCTCGCCACCGCAGTCACTTAAGCCTCCAGATTGGGAGAGCGTTTCCTATTTGCTGTATAGGTATTGGGTTTGTCGCTGTGCCCGGCCTCGTGCGATGAATATATTGCCCAGTACGCAAATCTAGGGCTTCAAGGAGATTTCCAGTTTAATTTAGGATAAAACCGTAGGTTTTTACATAAATAACGGGCAACAGGAGCAGCAGTGGGTCTGTGCAGTGGCGCTTTCTCAGCGGCACACACAAAACGGCTCAAGGATGAAATGCTCCTTGGATAGCGGGATAACTGCGCGCCCTGCACAGCATCCTACATCCTTCTTGAAAACAATGGATTCAAGTAGTGAGAAAGATGTTTTATTTAATCTTGAGTAGTATTGCTGACGAGGGAAAAGTGTGGCAAACCGGGAAGTCTGCGAAATATATTTGCATTCACCATTTTCTATATGAAAGGGAGGTGTGAATAGGCAACACGAGAATGGCTATTATTCTGCACGGTGCATTCAAGACTCCGGTGCTGCTGGGTGAAAAGCGTCGAAGTCAAGACAGTCTTCTCCACTGTGGGTTTCGTTCGGCTATGCATAAAATGGTTATTTTAATTTCTTGAGAGATTTTCTCGAAGAAATTAAATTTGCTCTGCATTGTTGTCAGTCTTGCAAAGAAATTCAATGGGATTTAAGAAACTATAGAATATCAACAATTCGCCGACGCCTTTCTCTTGCATCGCTATCAAACTATTTTAAAGGAACAAACTTTGATTACGTTCACATAGGAATTTCAATTTCTTTTCAGAGATCCGAATAATCCGGTCGATTGAAAATATAGGCTGAACAGAATGAAATAAATATTTGCAAAAGGGAGGAAAATTGAAAATCCATCAATTCTGCTGCTAATCATTTATTGGTCTGCCTTTATAAGCGCAGTTAAAGGAGAGACCCATATTCCAGCCCTCAATCGATCTCTTCTTTTTGCGAAGACCTAAGAGAAGTAGTATTTTATTTTTGTCACATAACCACCGAATTTCTTGTTTATATGAGAGATAATATAACAACAAATCGTCATATTCGCTTTCGATTTCCTCCAAGAAAATTTTAAACTGATGATTGTTCAGGCCAATTTTGCGTATAAAATTCAAAATTATAGTCGACACGATTGAGTTCGAAGACAAAAATTTACCGCACAACGATTGCTGGTGAATAACACAATGAAATTGCATAGGTCTTTCGATGTTTTTGGAATCAAAATATTTATTAACATGGCCGATGAAACCAATATTTTTTCCAGCCATATTCTTTGCACCATCGGTCGTAATTGCTGTCAACAATTCCCAATTAAGTTGCGGGTCTTCAAACACTTTTGATACGTTATAAAATATGTTTTCACCAGAGGTTCTATTCTTCAAGCTTTCAAATGCTTCTGTGACTTTTAGGAAGGATGTAGATTTACTTGAGCGTGTACAGAGAAGGGCAACAAGGTTAGTGAGGGGAATGAACGGATCCTCTTATCAAGAGAGGCTTAAGTTCTGCAAATTGCAGTGGCTGGAGATTAGGCACCTGCGCGGTGATCTGATTGAGGTGTATAAGGCCTTGAATGGATTGAGCACGCTGAATTCTGATGGGATCCTTCCACTTGTTCAGATTACGAACCTAAGGGGGCATAAATTAAAATTAAGAAAAGACAGATATAGAATCGATGTGCGGAAATTTGCCTTTAGCCAGCGGGTGGTTAATTGCTGGAACAAACTTCCATCTGTCGTTGTGGAAGTTGATAGGTTAAATAAATTTAAGGAGGAACTGGACAGGCATTTGGAGGAAATGGTGCGATTTTTTTTTTAGCTGATGCTGCATAAGCTTATAACACTTGCTTTCTTGCATCACATGCCACCACTACTACTACTTCAAAATTTTGATTTATACCGCGTATGTAAATGAGTAACTGTGCCGTGTTGGTAAAATATCTTCACTTTCCTCAATTGCGATCGAAAAATTTATAAAATCTGTAACTTTTTGTTTCAGCTGATCTTTAACATTAGCAGACAAGTCTTCGATTCTTCTCGCTAAAGTTGACGCTGATAAACTTATAGCAGCGAAGCGCTTAGCTTGACCAGGGCATATTTCTTCTGCAATTGATAGGCACACTCTTTTCACAAACTCGCCATCAGTAAAAGCTCTTCCTTCTTCGGCAATGATTTAAGATGCTCGCAAACTATCTCTAATTAAATTTAAATTCTGATTAGTGAAACGTTTCATCTGTTGTTGTTGTTGCCTCTTGAAATCAGCGCTCAGCTCTTGTAATTTCTTGTTTCGCAACTCTCCTTGAAGTTAATCTTGAGTTGAGGCATGTTTTGTCGTATAATGCCGTTTCAAATTATATTCTTTCAACACAGAAACTGCTTCCTTACATATAAGGCAGGCACATCGGTTATTGTCCCTTATAAAAAATAATTAATCGATCAAAGTTCGTTGAAGACACGACATTCGGAATCAATTTTTCTTTTCCTTCACATCTTGATTCGCTAAAATTAAAAATAATATGTATTTATACAAATAGCACTAATAAATTGTTGCGCGTGATAATCGGTGCAGCGCTCGACGACTAGGATCTGAATGAGAATAACTGACCAGGAGAAAGATTAATACGCGTACTCGTCTTTACATTGCAAACTGCATTAAGCATTACAGGGTGAAGAAGTTTTTCTTCTAACGGTACCAGTAGACCGACTTCGTATCAAGAGAGCACATATCCATTCCATAATAGCACCTCTAGCCACTTGAGGGGTGGATACAAAACAGTCTGGATGCATAGATTCATGAGGTTCACTGTACTCTTTCAACCTAACATTGGTGCAAAATAAGCGTCTCTTAGGACTCTTCAGACTACACAATCTTGGTCAATCCAGTCTTGGCGTTGGCGGCAATTTTCAGTCGAATCTTTTGATTTTTTAAAAGAAAGAAATGGCTTTCGTATAAGCATACGACTACAAATTGTTTAATTCCCGCCGCATAATTCGATTGAAAATCGAAATTGAATTTTTCAGTCATTCACTGCTAACTGAACTTTCTATTCTTACGGTGTTGTTCTTGGAGTACAGACTCTTTGACGTATTTCTTCCTTTGAGAGCCGTATTCTCCTTTCATCTCATTGGACGGTTTTCAGACGGTTGCTTTGACATACCAGTGATTCCCTTTGTTTTGATTTCTCTATTATGGCTCCCGCTAAACCTGCTCCAACCTATCTGGAAATCGGGAAGATTACCTGTCTTCCCGATTTTCCAGAATTTTCTCCAGTTTAGATAATAGCCTTTAGTGAGGAAGTGTATCAAAAACTTTACTGAAGTTGAAGTAAATATGTCAAAGTAGTTTCTGGATCTAACTGATATATGACTCCGTCATAATAATTAACAAGTCAGGCAAGACTTCCCCCTACAAGAACCAATACTGTGATCCATTGAGGATACTATCCCTATCGAGATAGTTCTATGTTCTGTCCTCAATCGGAGACTCCATGATTTTGTCAAATTCATTGGTTATCTTTCGCACTTCTTTTGTGGAGTGAAACAATAACGCTTATCTAGTCCAGTTCCGGAGTGTAACGATGATTTAATTTCATTAAACATACTTAAGGAGCTAAGGCACTCACATGCAGACTTTTTTTTGTAAAGTTGTATCATTCATTCTTAGAGCTTTATCTTCGTTCAGCTTCAGTATTTTCTCCTATATAATCTTCTTCGAGATTGATATTTCATTTGATTTAGAACAGTATGACTCATTATCACTAATTTCTCATTAATCGGAGGTCTTTCAATTGTAATGATCGTTGCAAAGTACTTATTCACACTTCAATAATCGTACCTTTGCTGGTGCCATCCCACCGTTCTTGTTTGTGAAATAATATACATGAAATGCACATTGTCTCCTACTTCATGTTCAGCGAAGACCAATAGCAGAATATATTCAAGAAACTACCAGCCAAACTAAGACAAAGCCGGGAAGTCAGTTCAAGGTATACTGAAGGTCGACAGGAATCTTTCCTGCCAGAACTAGAAATACTGGTGTGGGAAGCTATATCACAAGACTTGGTAGTAGCAAATAGCACAGCATCATCACCAATTTTAGACATTCATACTAAGCACCTGAAGCAAAGGATGCTTCGAGACTCACACGTGCTTCAAGACACCGGTGGATAGCAAAACAGCATCTCCATCATATCACAGATAAAAAGACAACCGTGAGGTACATAAGAACAGTTATCTTTCCACCTTTACTCTATGCTGCTGAAATTTGGGCGTCAGCGGCACCGTCAATAAAGAAACCACTCTTTGCCACAGAATTCTGGCTCGTAAAGTGGGCCAACAGGCAGCACAACCTACCAGCTCTGATTCGCGCCACGCAGCTTGCCGACTCTCTCGGGATTCTACGGCTTCCCACCTTAGTCGACGACCAACGCCTGCTAGCAACAGTCAAGATGATAACAGGCATAATGGCAACACCTTCATTCTGGGATACCTGTGGCTGGAGGATCCCCCCCTGCTGCCCTTAGGGCCAATTCCGAGCTCTACTCGCATTCAGCACAACTCCATCTCTCGGACAGGTTCCTCCCTCAGCGAATGCTCAAGCAAACCCAGGCATTTGACGCCGATCTGAACAAATTCGCTGTTGACCGGACTTACCGGAAAAAAATTATGACGAGTAGGACTAATCAGCAATGACTGATGTGTACCTTGCATCTGTTCCTGTCTGATTGAGCTGATGCTCTTATCTCGATGTTAAGTCAGCTCAATCAGACTTAACTCTCGTAAGGAGTTCTCTCCTTTGTATTAAAATATGTTTTAGTTTGTAAAATTACCTTTTTTTGTAATTAAATAAATTGTAGAATTCTTTTTTTGTAAATAATTGTTCGATTTTCCTGGAGGTTTCGGGAGGCTGTAAACCCCTGGCTTTATGGCCGTGAAGGGCAATAAAGATTATCTCTCTCTCTCTGTAGGATACCATGAGCACAGATATATAGTTATATAACAGACCTAAGGCTCTTCTATTCAACCTCACTCAGCTCAAGTTATCCTGATTATCATCGCAAGGAATTTCTCTATATTTTCGCCTATTAAAGGTCAACCGGTCATCCTATAATAAAAAAAGCACGTAAACACGCTTATATTGCATTAAGAGCCATTATTGCATTAAAGCGCCACATCAGTCAAACTTCTTTTGATAATCACCGTCTTCATTTTAGTGTTAGAGACAATCAAGCGATATAACCTAGATCTTACAAGATCAAATATAACTACCTCCGAAGCTCTCTCACCCGTAACGAGAAGAGATAAATCATTGACATATGCTACCATCTCAACGTTTTCATACAGCCTTTGTAACCAATCGTACCAAACAGCGTTCACAGAGGGCATCTTTTAAGGACGATATGAGTTATAGAGCCGAATTCTGTCATCACTGTTGCAGATATTTTCTCAAAATAATTCCTAATAATCTGATAAGCCTTGTTAGAAACATCAAGATGCAATCTGAACAACACGCTACCCCACCAAATTGAATCATATGTGCCACTAAAGTCCATGAAGACTTCCAGGGCATATTTACGTGTCGTGTTCTTAGCTAATTGTACAAGTAATTTAGGTATGGTTAAATGAAGCGATTGATATGCATACAGTATGCGAAGTGCAGAAGGGACATAAAAGAGTAACAGTAATGCTGTGTTTAAAGATAAGAATAGCTACTCGCAGATTACGATCTTGACTGGAAACCATCCGAGTAGAGAAGGATTATCCCATAATCCTACCTCTTTACCATCCACTTCAATATAGTTCTTGGATACATGGAAGATCTATGTACGATTACACAAAATCCGGATTTCATCTGCCACAATCCTTGAAGATTTAATTGGACTATATTTAAAGAATTTTGATTATAACCTATCCTTTCATTATGTTCAGTTCTGATGCATATTACGGAACCTACTGCAGTGTTTCATTGCAGGTTGAAAAGTAATTAGTCTGTTAAATAATTAGTTTCCGCGCACGTTCATACTCCGGACATTTCCTGTCTCTTACCGAATGGTTAGATCTGTTTCCCCTTGACTTCAATGGGCACATATCGCAGGTTTATGTGTATGTTGACAACTGCGATATGTGCGACGTCTCCCAGTACAGTGACTACAGATTGGCTCGTGGCGCCTACAACTTTTCGAGGTATGTCAGTAAGTCTGGCAATTGTAACAGATGGTCACAAGATGGAATGAATTCAGTCATTTCTACAAAAATGCGACCTTGACCCATAAGATATCTGTAAATACTGCTCAATACTTCCATTATTTAATTTATACCAGTTTTTGCCTTATTTACAGTCCCGAAACGCAAGAAGACCTCACCGTCGTATAACTCACCATAAATTCATCCGTGCAGACCTCCTCCCTGACGTCGAAAATGATCACCTTTGGTCCCAGTCTCGTAAGCTTGGAGAATGAGACACTCAAACATCTTATTCTGTCGTTCGTTTTTTATGTGATCAATATCCTCCTCCCTCTCTACCTCCATAGCAATTCCTTTCTCCATTATTTGTCGAACCTGCCTAACTATAACTGATTTCAACTTTCCTTTCATCTCCTTACCAACGGCACCATGGTAAGAATCATCATTAGCTCTAATTACAAATGGTATGACCCTCTGCAGTGTATGCCTTCCTGCTTGTCTTATCATCGTGCTCATTTTCCCTAACTACGTTTGTCTCTGCCTTCTTTACCATATCGATATATAAATTATGTCCTGTACACAAACCAATTTGCCCACATCAAACATTTACTGTCATTTTCCGCGAATCATTTATTTGTTCTTGATAGAACGCGACCCTCTTTTCCCAGGTCGGACACCCTCTCTTTTAAACCTCCATTCTGAGCGCCAGATTCTATTGTCGCATATTCCAGAGCACCCCACCCAGATAAACACTTTCAATCGTACTCTTTTCTTTATTCCAATATTCTCAGTGAGCAGAAGCTTCTAAGGTGCCACAAGAAAGAAGAATCCACGTTAGCTGACCTAATTCAATGAAGTCCAAAAGAAGTAATGGGTTTACCAAAGATGTTCTCTACACATGACGTACATCTGTCCCGAGAACGAACATTTTGATGGTTTAAATGTTTTAAAGAAAGCAGAGATGTGTAACAGACGATTCTCGAAGTGGACGATTCTCAACAACCGAAAACGACTTGCAGCCCATTTAACACTGAGAATTCTAGCAAAAAATGACTTTCATCAACCGGTGAAATACCACCACTTTGCTTATTGGAGGCTTGAAGTGGTGAAACCCATGTTTAGTCTCTAGAGCAAAGTTTCCGGCATCCCCCTCCCCCCATACTTCTCCTTCAACCCATGCACGGTACTAAGTACTATAGGTTTTGATACCTTTTGTGTTTGGGGTTTTCATAAAAAAAAAAAAAAAAAAAAAAAAGTGAATTAAATGTGAATGAGGCATCGATACGGTCCATAATGACCACAGACTTTGGAAAAAATAAACGAAGGTTGTTGATCACACTGTTTGCGTGATGAAGGAAAACCCGTAAGACTATAGCAGTAATAGTAATGGCAAATGAAGTAGCAAAAGCAAATGGAAATGAGGAAAGCAAGCTTATATAGCATCAGTCAAAAAACCCCTCACAGTTCACCCATCTGTACCCTCCAAGATTTTTTCTAGTTTTTTCTTGAATTTATTCAAGCTTTCCAGTACCACAACAACCTGTTCCGACAATCAACCACCCGTTGGTTGAATGCAACCTTCCGCACATCTAGCCTGCAACGATTCTTCCTCAACTTGAATTTATACCAGCTCATGTGTGTAGTCTTAGCAAAGGGAAGAAAGTCATTAGCGTTCAGCTTACTCAATCCGTTCAAGGCTCTAAACACCTCAATCAGGTGCATAGTTTCCACACTTTGATATTTGCAAAACTCAAGCCATTCCTAGGAAGGAGAACCCTTTTGTTCCCTCACCAGTCTGGTCTACATGCAGTTCTACATCCTTCTTAAAATGAGATCTCCAGACCTGTATAGTACACAAGATATGGTCTAACTATGGGATATTCAAATGGGATATGGCCTAACAAATGAATATTCGCCTTCTTATCAGTGCTAGCAAAGCATTAGTATTAGCAATGGCCACAAGGTTCAAGGAAGCCTATGGCTTATGTCGCAACAGCCAAATAATAATAAATAAATAAAATAAAAAAATATATAATAATAAAAATAAATAATAAGAATAAGAAACGAATAAAAAAAAGGATATAGGTAACTTATGCGTTTCTCTCCTCCCGTAGGTAATTATCTAACTGACCATTGCATTTCCGCCAAACTGTCTGCCTCTACCACCCATGTAGGTAACAGTCCAGTAATTTATAACTCGCTGGTTAAAATAAAACTTCCAGTAATCCAGTCTAAACATCACCCCCGTAACTTGAAATTATGGCCCCTAGTTCTAAAAGCATTTATAACGGTGAAAATTTCGTCCTCATTCATTTTGTTTATTCCTCTCAGAGCCTTAAACACCTCAATCAAGTCTACTCTAAGGTCCCTAGTTGCCAAAATCTGCAACCCACATATTCGAAGTCTTTCCTCGTATGGACGCCCTTTTGCTGATCTCACCAGGCGAGTTACCCGTCTTTGGACCTTTTCAACAACACAGAATTCCAAGTATGACCTTATATAATGGAACTATAATGTCCTTATCTCTACTCGCAATTGTTCGATAAATCATTCATAGGACACCATGGGTCTTCCTTGCAACCAGTCTGCAATGCTCGGAGAACTTCATGGCTGACCGTATCGTAATACCCAAGTCCCTATCCTCCACTACTGGCCTTAGTTCAGCTCCACCAAGTGTATAAGTTATTTTGGGGTGACTGTTCCCCAGGTGTAATACCTTAAACTTGCTGTGTTAAAGCATAGCTGCCATTTTTTTTGACCATCTCTGAAGTCTATCTAGTTCACTCTGAAGAAACTCTGCTTGGCGGCATTCATTAATTACTCTACCAATCTTTACATCATCTGCAAATTTAGACATCACGCCATCTATCCCTTCATCGATATCATATATGAAAATCAAAACCAACAATGGCCCTAATACTGATCCTTGAGGAACCTCACTTCTTTACATCAACCCAATCTGAGGAATAACCATTTATCAGAACCCTCTGCCTCCTGCCCTGAAGCCATCCAGCTATCCGGCTAAGAATTTTCCGTGATTACAACCTGTTCCATCTTATAAAGTAACCGCTCATGTGGGTCTGAATCCAAATCCAAAAAAAAATATGTCGAAATTATTATCTGAGTGACCCTGTCAAAATAGCTGACCAGATTAGGTAAATACGATTTTCCTTTATAAAACTATGCTGATTATCCTTCAGAATTCCATTTTTATCTAAATGATCTCGAATTACACCCTTGATCATTGTCTCCATGGTTTTCCCTACTACTGAAGTTAGACTGACAGGCCGGTAATTTCCCACTTCTTCACCTTTGAATCGCCCTTGTGTATTGGAGATACCCAATCCAACTTTTACAATCCAACGGAATTACTCCTGAGAGTCTAATGATGCCCTCATAATTAGCCCCAGTTTTTCAATGCACTTAGTTGCCGCCTCCCTTAAGATTCTAGGGTAAATGCTATGAACCCTAGGAGCCTTACTGGCCTGTAGGCTCGAAAGTTTTTTCATTAAATAAACGTGTAAAATTTCAATATCATTAATTACATTTTTTTCAACTTCACTCTCACAATTTCTCGTTGACGTGAAGGGTTTTTCTTTTGTAAATATCAATACAAAGTAACTGTTGAATTCATCTGCAACTTTAGCTGGGGGTATCTATTATTACTCCAGTCCATTACATAAGGGTCCAATTTGGTTTGTCCTTCTCTTCTTTGCATTTATATATATGAAGGATTCCTTATTCCACCCCCCATATTTGCCAACGATTTCTCATAATCTACTTTTCCCAGCCTAATCTTTTCACTGGCATTATTACAGATCAATTTATAGCTGTTATAGACTTCAGTACTTTTTATTGCTCTGTAATGTTTCCATGCCGTCTTTTTCTACTCAAGTAATCTGGCAACTTCATTATTCATCCAACTTGGAATGCTCCTCGTGGAGTATTTTTTTTTAATGATATATAAGCATTCAAGGCTTCTGTGATTAATGTTTTAAAATTATACCATAGTTGAATTGTATTCGTTCTCTGTAAGATATCTATCCAGTTAATAGAGGCTATGTAGCATCTTAAGCGGTCGTAATTTCCTTTTCTGAAATTAAAACCTATTCGTTTGCCTTTAACTACCTCTATCTTCATCATCCACCGTAGAACTCCATGATCGCTTCTTGCTACTGGTTCCTCTACTGTCAGCTCTATTATGTCATCTGGTTCATGGGTGATGATGAGGTCTAGAGTATTCTTTTCTCTGACATGTTGATACAAATAACAATCATGTAGTTGATTTTAAAATGTTGTCCCTATGTGCAGTTTCCTTCCTATTTGCTCCAATCAAAATCACCCATAATAAGACATTCACGCTTACATGGCCATTCCATTTGCATGTAGAGACTCTCATCATAATCTTCACAATCACCTGGCCTGTAGATTGCTCACACTCTCATTATACGTTTGCTTCCAACAATCTCACACCATACAGATTCTATAACAGCATGCGAAACGTCTGAATCCGGAAAAGTATCGTCGCGCTGAAGCTTCTTTTGATAAGACGCATGACTCCCATCACTCCTCCTCTCTGTCCTATCCTTCCTAAATACATTGGTGTGCAAAACTTAAGAAACAAAACACTATTTCTAAAGGTTACAACTACAAAATCTTTACTTAAGGTGTTCTTTCCTGATGAGAGTAGATTCAGTCTCAGCAGCGATTCTGGACATCAGCTAATCTGGCGATAGGTTGGCACACAGTATCACCCCGCAAACATCACTGAAAGGGATCGATATGGCGGTCGAGGTGTTCTCGTCTGGGAAGGCGTTATCTTGAATGGACGTACACAACTCCAGATACTGGAAGGCGGTACTGTAACCGGTGCACGCTACTGTACTGAGGTAATCCTTCCCCATGTGCGTCTGTTCCGAGGTGCCATTGGTCCCGAGTTCGTGTTTATGGATGATAACGCAACACCCCATTGTACTGCAGCTGTTGATATGCTTTTGGAAAGTGAGGACATTGTTCGTATGGATTGGCCTGCCCGTTCCATGGATCTAAATCCTATCGAACACATATGGGAAGCTCTGGGGAGACGTCTAGCGGACGTCCACACCCACCAGAAAATGTTCACCAGCTGAAGATGGCGCTGACAGAGGAATGGACAAAGTTAACGCAAGAACCTATCAACAAAATTGTTCTAAGTATGAACAGGCATTGCAAAGCCTGCATCGACATACTTAAGATCACCTCTTCGCTTTGTTCCATCTTTGGCAGTGGTGCATCTGTATCATGGGAGTCAGTGCTATGTTGCCATCTTTGAATAAAGTCCGTCTGTACCGTTTTGTTTCCGTTGTTGTGTTGGTGTTGTTTCCTTCATCATTTCTGTACCTCACGAGGTTCCTTTGGTATGCTATCATATAACTCTTGTCTCCCCTTTAAGGTATCTTCAATAATACTGGCAAAAACTCTTGCACAACCTTTGTTAAAAAGGTATCCCTTCTTTGCAAAACAGATTCCTTCTACCTTCACTTATTTCAGTCTAATAAATCTCATCAACCGAATCTAAGGTTTTTGTATATAAACAACAACCCAAATGAGCTGTTCTGACAGCAGGTCTACGTTGCTCATAGAATTTCATGTCTGACTGCAAAATTACCCCCAGGTATTTTTCATCCTCCACTACCCTGAGCCCTCGTGGGTAGCACAGTTTGTACGATCGCTGTCCTCCCCACACCGGGTAGAAAAGACTCGAGTCAAAGTTTTATGGGACTTTTTCACAACGTCGCTGAGTTAGTCCGTCTCAAGCGAGGGGAGCATGAACTAAAAACCCCGAAACGCGAGTTTTTCGTTCAGCAAACAGAAAATCGACCATAGAACACACGCAATTTACAGACAGTATACATATAGCAATATGGTATTTGTCTCTGACATTCCTAAAACCTTACTACAATAGCGGTTTATATGATACCCCTATCACACGTCCATTATGTGCATACAGCCCTTCGAGACAGACTACGTCAATAATCTCCCTTGTACACAGATTTTAACCTTCCAGCCGCAAAACTAGATCTCTGCACATTGATTTTTAGTACTCGAATATTGCATTTATAAGACATTCTGCCATTATTAGTCTTATTTTTGACAAATTACAGTTGTCGCTTGTTTTCAGGACAGAGTGAAAAAAGGATTTTTGCCTTGCCAATTCGCAGGAGCATCGGTATTAGGGATACACTTGTAATTGTAACTAATAACTCCACATATCAAATTAATTTTACTACAATATTGGGTGTGTATTTTGGCCAAATTCCTGGTTACCATACATTTATTGTGTGTATAAATGCACACAATAGCCATGAAGAAGATCTGAAACCAATAGACTACAGTATCTACCTGATAAAAACATGCTGCTCTTGACGGAGGAATCGTTTTACTTTCGCAGAGATGTCTACACTCCCACTTGATCGTTTTAAGACGTTATTTGAACGAATTAAATTTCTTAGAACACAAAATATTTACGTACAGTGTACATATCCCGGAGCAATATGGCCTTAGTTGCTAATGCTCCTAAAAACCACAATAACAACAACATCATCTCCTAATTAAAGACTATCTTCAACAATGCCCTCAGTGTCTGACCATACTAACAGAAAAGAACGTCCCCATAAGTTATCCACGTTTCTAAACTGCCCGCCAATTAGATTTAAAATCACACGCAAATGAACTATTAACCCTTCAACTTATTATGGGAGACCAATCAGACGTGCCAACTCTTTATCTACTTCAGTCTAATAAATCTTACCAACTGCATCTAATAAGCCAACATCAGTAACAACATAACCAATAATAACAAAATTTGAACAGGCGCAATACATCCAAAGCAGCTTTTTCGTCACAAAACCACAAACAGCAACAGATCCTCGAACCCTATGTGCCACTTTAAGGGTGCGATGGCCTAGATTTTCTTTCCATGCACAACGATGACACTGAACACAGAGCTCAAGTGGTGGAGGAACATCTTGCAATTGAAGGTATCTAAGACTGCCGTGGCCAGCACGATCAGCAAACTTAAATCCGATCGAACATGTGTGGGACGCCCTCGGACGTCGCATTGCACTCGACAGCCAACTCCTCGGTCACTTGGTGAGCTAAGGTCTGCGCTGGTGGAAGAATGAGATTTGTTGCCACAGAATCTACACCCTTATATCGAATATAGTTCCCACTGTCAGACCTGTTTATCCTTTGGAGGGGATCATACTCCGTACTAATGTCACATTACCATATATTCTTGGCCGACCGGGCTAGCCGAGTGGGTAAAGTACCTGCCCGGCAACCCAAAGGTCGCGGGTTCGATTCCCGCCTCGGGCTTGGATCAAAGTACTGCAAAAACCTTGGGAGGTGCAATATGGCCACAGAAGCCGATGCGCCAACAACTATCAAAAAAAAAAAAAAAAAAAACCATATATTCGAGTATCTTGTATCGACTTCTGTAATGACCTTTTTGGTAATTCTTATACAACCCTTATAAACGTCCCTTATACCTGTCCGAAGTTTCTTGCGGTCTCCTCATTTCATATTTATTGTATGGTACACCATCATACCAAACTTTGTCTTGCAGTTAATTTTATCTAGCAGTGTATGTCCCAATTTGTCTTGAATTATGTGCTTAATATCCTGCTGTGTATGTCATACACCGATCAATTATAAACGTATATTTCTATAGCAACTCAGGATCTAGAGGTCCTGATCATTTAATGAACACATTTATGTGTGAATTCAATGAGGTGACACCGCAGAGCAACCTCCATGGCTGAGAATCAATTCGCAAATTGTCTAATGAGTTTACCTTGAATTTTAATTAAATATATGTAAAAAGCAAATTATTTGTGATCCAGTCAAAGAACCACTCTTTAAAAGACTCTTTCTTTTATTTAGTCCACCAATCAACAGATTTAAAATAGTTACGCTCTCATATTTAAACTGATTTCAGAAGAAGGTTGAACTATGCGTTTTCCCACCACTAATCATAGGCAGCCATAGCGGCTATTTCTAACTGCAGTATTGTAATTATCAAAAATCTCTTTCCATTTGTAGATCCCAAATACACTATATTACTAGCTAAAAGTTTACAGTGACCACCATAACTTTCTGGAAAATAACAGACCAATGACAAATCATTACACTTTTAAGTCAATGAATATCACAAAGCTGATATCAACTGAACTGACAGCATTCGACCTAAGGATGGACAAATGTCACGATCACAGTTTGAACGCCTTAATTATTAACGTTGAGTTTGCCACATATCTTTGTTTTAGTAGAACATCAGCTTATCGCAACAGAGATTTTGCGCCACTCAAGACCATGTGGGAAGATCCTTAGCGTAATATGGACTAAATTTACACCGCACTTCAGTTGCACATTTTGTTTCTTAAAAAAACACATTTTAGGTTTCCGAAATTAGGACCATTGAGACTTTCCAGCACCTGTAAAGATCGCCATTTTAATTTTCAGTACTACAGCACCCAAAGAGATAAATGCAGTATGATGTTACGTTTCCTAATTCCATATTGAATTCCATCTTCGGACCAAATTTTGAGTTCTGAAGTTACTTGAATTGGCAGCTGATTCGGCAGGCAGGTACATTGCCATCTGCCACACTCGTTTGGGGAGGCCTGAAATCTTCTGGAGGAATTTATGAAATCCTCCTCATTCGACGCTGTAGTTACCAATCTCAGGCGTAAGGATCCCCCTCCCCCATGAGTTATTTCAGCTGCCGAACATGTAATCTGTGTTTGTGAACATGTCCAGCGTGGAAAGCTTGTACCTGTGAATGAATTATGAAGGATGCTTGAACACGAATACAGATCGCTATTCTCTTGACCACTTTGGTGTCTTATTTATTTATTTTTTTATTATCACATATTCATTATGGTAGTTGGTTATTTTGTTTGTCTCTGGCTTTGTCCATAAACATCTTTTCTATTTTCCTTTCTTCGTTTTCTTTACATAAAAACTTATATATATATATATATATATATATATATATAATTCATGTTTGAGAAGAAAGAATGTCTTCTGTCTCTCTAATATCTATATTTCAAATAGAAACCTCATTGCCAAAAATTAAAACAAAGAGGATGGACATACACATTGCACAAAGGACTGCTAAGTTACCACTTCTTCAGAAACAACAGATAATTATCTAAAGATATTTTCAGCTAAGATCGATGCTAGTATCACGAGCTCATTCAACGTCTTTCAAGACATTACTTAATATGTCTGAAGGGGATACAAAAGGAAATTGTATAGTATTCCAGAGTTCTACATAAGTTACTAAGGAATGAATGAATCGCACGTTTAAAACATGTTTATACAAGTTGTTAATATACGGAAACTGGAATCTTGCTACAATCCTTAAAAGTTTTTTTTTAAAAAGGAGTTTGCACCTGTAGTTTGAAGAGAATAACATTGGAAATTGCCAACATGGAGATCTAATCGAGGCCCAAGTGTGTGTGCGTGCGTGCGTGTTATGGGGGTTTAACGGCGCATAAGCTGCTGTGGCTATAATGCGCCTATTCACAGGAAAATGCTAAAAACGAAAACAGGATGGATATTCTGTCCTGATCATAGTGAGGGCAGTCAATCACAATATGTTTGACTGTTAAATTTTCTGAACATGGACACTGAGGAGGATCTTCGCCTGTGAGTAGATGGAGGTGAGTCAGATATGTATGTCCTATCAGTACAAGTACCACCTCTTCTCTTCTCAATGTTTTGGTGCTAGAGTGTCAACACTTTGGATCGTGTTTCAACTGGTAGAGTTTATTATTGATTTGGGTGTGCTCTAGCTCTTTCCACTGCGCGAGACATGCTGTTTGTATGATGTTACTGTAGTCAGAGGCTGGAACCGAGGCCCAAGTTAATATCTTTGGAATGACTTGCAAGAGGACTATAGCTCATTCGCAGGATTAATGTATCCGCCTTGCCATCCCACTTACGTTGTATAGGAAACTTTCGGGGCTCACTGCGGGTAGCGCCACTCAGCTGTGTAACTTATTACACATCAGATGGAGTGGATGGAAGTTGACGTGTGAAAGGGCTGCTCTTTTCGTTTTTATCTGTGCGAATATCACAGTGGTTATAACCACCATCCTCACAACTCGTTCGAATGTATCAGGGATGGGAAGAAGGGGATACAAAATATGGGCTCTTTTCACTCCGTGGCTGAGTTAGTCAAAGTAGGGCGTGAATTCTTTTTTTCCCTTCGGAAACTGATTTTTCGTACAGCAAACAAGCAAAATCAACCAGAGAAAACTTTATGGACATATTACACATGGGCAGTTGAGTTCTTTCTCAGGTTTCTCTAATATGATTTATTTTCTCTTTGTTTAACCATCTCTTTTAATATATATTTCACTGGAACCATGGACTCTCCCCCAAGCGAATTAGTTATGTAGTCATTTAAGAATATTTTATGGAACAACTTTGACCCATCGGTGATACTGATTTTCCTTAGGACGAAAGCACTTGCTAAGACCACTCAACGAAAGCCAACTGATCACAGGAATTCAAAATATCATCCACACCGCAATAACTAAAAGTATTAGGAAGATAAAAATATGAAAAGAACATTCGTTAAGCTAATCTACAGTAGTAAGCTTAAATACTGAAAACATTTTGTTTGAGCAGCAGAGAATGACAATCCATGGGGTTTAATTTATAAAATGAGAATAGGAAGAAGCTCTTTCCTGGAGACATGAAGAGGGTGGGAGAAATAATTGAACACCTAATACGAAAGTAGTGGTTCTTGTAATGGATGTATGAGTTAATTATGACTATGCAGTGATGATTTTTTTTTGTTTCTTGTATTTTGAAGGAAAGATGATAAAAGTTGATGTTCATTTAAAGGTGAAATCAAAAGTTACGTTAAAGAAAATGATTGTCCTGTTTGAATTTCAAAGAAGTCAAACTGTTGGTGCACGTTTAGAAAAGATATCACGACTGAAACTGTTGATTTGTTTTATGTATCCAGAGCAACTGTATCGAAACGAGACTGGCCCTCTAGCTGTATCCTCCGTATCGAAATTGATGTTTGCATTCACCAACTATGGGGAAAAAAATGCGATAGACGAAGCTGACTGGAAGAGACAGCCGAGAGGGCACTGAAAAGGATGGTAGACTAAAAAATATAAAACTACTGCCCCAAAATAGTTACAGAACTTAATGTGAGTCTCCGCAATATAATTTATAGCAAAACAATTCTTCAAGAACTTCATAAAGCTGAAATTTATGGCAGAGCCGCTACTGTCAAGCCACTCGTTTCGTTACTGATGGAATGGTAGAAGGAGGAGGCAATGGTGTAAGGGGCATAAAAAGTGGCCACTTGATGAATGGAAACATTTCATATTTTCACACGAATCACAATTGACACTTTTAACAACATCAGTCTGAGTTTACATTCGGAGAACGCCCAAGGAAGCGCATTATACTAACTGTCCTGTACTACCATTCGAACATGAATGAGGATCAATAATTCTTTGGGCAGCAGTATCTGGTATTATTTTCCTATCATTACCCTGAAGGGTAAAATTACTGTCACTGATTACTTTGATATTCTAAGTGATCAGGTTCATTCCATGGCATCGTTTCTCATAAACGATGCCATATTTCAAGAAGATAATGTTCCAATGCACACAACCAGATGTGTCCAATCTAAGTTTGAGTAGCATGAAACTGAGGTTGAGCATCTCTCACGACCTGCACAGTTACTAGACTTAAACATTATTGAGCCATTGTGAGCGTATTTGGAGAGGATAGTGAGATGCACATTTCCTCCACCTTCATAACTCCAGGGTCTTGAAACGTTCCTCCTTGAAGAATGGGCCACTATTCCTCTTAAGATAGGTCAAGATTTATTTGAATCTATACCACGTAGAATATAAGTTGTTTTAAAAGCAAAGGGTGGCCCAGCACCACATTATTAACTTTTATTACATGTGTTTCCATTATTACCCTCCCCATATTTAATTTGGTAATTACAAACAACGAGGAATCTTTCAATTAGGCTAATACAGCAAATAAAATCTTAGTAGGCTGTTCCCTGAAGACGATAATAATTAAGGTTCTTTCTTCCATCTAAATATTAGCCTGCCAAATGACCAGTACAGTTATTCCATTCTTTTCTTATTTTTACAACCGTTGTGGAGGAATTGCAGAGCGTCGTTTATTATGGGGGACTTGCAGAGAGAGTTGTTTCATCTCTTAAGAATAATAAATGCCCTGGGTTTGACTGTTGGAAAGCATTTTTATTAAAAATACTTTCCAACAGTCAAGTGTTTTGAGTCAGGCTTTTTCCACAAATTTGGAAAAAAAGCACACTCTTAATATTAATACCAAAATTGGACAAACCTCTCAAAGATCCAAACTCCTTTTGACCGATTTCAATGTTGTGACAGCTTGGAAAGGTGCCTGAACACCTCAAAGTCTTAAAATGTGGCTACTAAGGGTACGAGGATGAACATTTAATACTGTTTGATGTTGTTTACGGACTTTTAAGAGGCCTTTGACAACCTATGATGTCCAAGGGTTCCTTAATGTCTACGAAAGGTTTATGTGCATATATCTCAGCTTTTATAAGTTATTTTATTTTACTTTTAATGTATCGTTTTAAAGTTACATTTTAAGTTATTATTTTACGAAAGGGATTCACTGTCCCTATAACGTTTTTCATCTTTTTAAAAGTCATTTTGCAGATAGATCTGTAACTCTCTAACCATGTCATCAGTTAGTCTCTAGGAGTGTTTATAGAGGTTACCTTCGGGGGTATATTCTTACACCTCTGGTGTGGAACTTAATTTTTGACGAATGGTTGCTTTCCAACTTCAATTTAGCCAACATACGAATGGTTGCATATGTCGATGATTTGTTATTTAGTGCACGGATTCCAGCAAGGCTTTAGAGCAACATGCCAATTTAATCCTTACTAGACTTTCTGAATGGAAAGCTAAAACAAAATTTTAGATATAAATTCCGTGATGATGATTTTCCATGGGAAATTGAACTACAAAAGACCACAAGTAATTCAACACGAAGGCAAATATATCGTTTGCTGTTGCTTTTAAGCATTATCTGTCTGCGCGGGTAGCAGAGTGGTATCGTCACCGTCCCCACCCAACACCGGGTGGAAAAGGCCCAGATTCGAATCCCATCGATGATGCGAGGAACTTTAATGTGCTTTTTTTCACTCCCTGGCTGAGTTAGTCGGTCTCAGGCGTAGATAGCAAGGTCCCCCCCCCCCCCAGAAACTAGGGTGTTTCGTCCACCAACAGACAAAACGACAATAGAACACACGCAATTAACAGACATAAGAGACACAGCACGGCAGATGAATTTAATTATTCAGGTGGCCTAAAAATAGTTTAGTTGGTTTTTTTTTAAGCATCATCTAGGGATCATCATTGATGAAAACGGCCAGTACTGCTTATAGTAACAAGCTGCCAATATCCGGTTTTATAGAATAAAACTTCTTACCATTCAAACTTGATAGTGTACAACGATTCTTTTTGCTTGCCCTATTAAGAACGTGCAGAACTTTCTCCACCTTTACTCTCTTCAGGTTCTTGCTGGTCACCTGCTTATAACTTATCAAAAATGTTCACACCATATCAGAAAAGGCCATCCTCTTAGCTTTTATGGCATCATTTATGACAATCTGTAAATCCCAAGACAGAAAAATCTAAATGTTGGTCTGAACTTAAAGAGCGGCAGGCCATATGATCCAATATTGCAAGAGGGACCACTACTGGATGCTTATAAACTGCTTATAAACTTTAATACCACTAAGATAACTCAACGATAGTTTTATTTGGGACTGTACGAGTATAATTCATACTTGCTATTGGTCCATTAATGCCCACCAATTTCAGTTTAATCTCCCTAGTACCTCTAACTGTTCCACCGGCGCTGTGGAAAACTGGAATTATATTCTGTTTGACTGCCAAATTATCACGATATCAAGCAGTATTTATCTTTCACAATTCGCTTTTCCCAAGGAAATGAAAAATACCTAATTGACAATCAAGACAGAGTGTACTTATATATGCAACTTGAGGCATATCCAACGCTGCTTCCAACAGTGAGCTGTCTCTGTTTTTCACAATCTAGTAACTTTACAAGAAAGATTCCAGATACACATAAATAGTTTATTATCATTTCTATCGTGAAAAAAATATATATATGTAACACCACACATACAGAAAGTGGCAACTAAATTACTGACGTCTTATAGGCGTGACCAGTCTGAACTGGAGAGACAAATGGGCTATCAGGCATCTGAAGACCTGCATAAACGCTGTCTGTTACGCACTAATACGTAAGAATAGATGGATAAGATGGAATTGTGGTCGAAATATAGAAATAAATGGGGCTGCAGCTTGCCAGAATAGCCAACTGCTTTGGCTGTGGTAAGGTGTATGTCGTATTAAAAGAAAACAAAACAAAGGAGAGCCATCATCTACAATATAAAAGGCAAGGACCTGATAAAGCTATAAAAATACTGAATTAAAATATGCGTTTTTAATAACCACTCATTAAAAATGCATATTTTACTTTTAGACATTTTTCCTTAACCATAAGTTTCTAATAAGAAAAACTATCATTCCATCAATTTCTGTTTCTTTTTTCAAACTAATTTTTGCAGATAAATTGGTGTGAATAAGTTACTGGAGAATATCCTTTCTTTTTTTGTCTGGGAAAGGCATGGATAGATTTGGAGCATGAACTTTAACTTAACGTATTTTAACTAGTAATTGAAAACGATGACATTTGAATTGCATTTCGAAGAACTTGATTAAATTCGAAAAGTAAAGGAATACACTGACGCATTAGCCTTGATTGCTTGGAGAACACATTTCAAACAGCCATAAATTCGATCTCCTTGCTTGGAGAATGGTGTTTCTAATGAATTGTCCAATCAGTATAGTACATCCAGTACTGCAAGAGTGAACATACATTCAAATATGAACTCTATGCTTGATTTCAAGCTGTTATTTGGTTGATATACTTTTCATAACAATTTTGCATAGACGCTATCTTCCTTTGTGTGATCTTTGAATGAGGATAATACGAATATCAATGATTTTAACCTCCATTATGATCATTGTGTGCAGAGAATAGCAATAGTTAACTGCTTTTGGAACAGATAATGAAAATAACGGCTGTTTTCATTCATTTCCAGTAAAATCTACTTAATACTTCGGGGAGGGAGAGTCCCACTGGTGCAATATTTGAAACTTAGCGATGAAGAAAAGAACTTTTTCAATTTCGAATGTTTGGATGAGGGAAGGCGGGCGAACTTTTAAAAACGACTTCTCGTGTTGCTTAATTTTACTTTAAGTATCCGTCAGCATTTCTGCGGTACTGTGGAAACCTCACACACACATGATGGTGCCATTTTATTTGCATGTGACAAGCCACGCGCATCTGCCCTTACCTATATGCCTAAAGTGGGCCGTTTTTCGGGCAGCTTGAGAGTCTGACAGATGCTTGGGAGAATTTCACTGAGATGGAACAAACAAGTCAGAGATCTGTGACACCCGAAAGCGACCCTAATGGAGGGAGGTGTCGTAGTGTGAACGTCGGTCTTGTGGCTGTGTGTAGCAACAGCGAGGGGAAGCCAAATGGCTGTAAAAAAACTGTCGCTTATTGATCGAGAAGGGTGACATCACTAGTAGTTGGTTGAATGGCATGCAGAGTGTAATGATATTGAATAATCAATAACCTGGCAGTAATGCGTATTGATTATGGTCGGGGATGACATCGGCTCATTAAATAAGGGCCAACCATCTGCATTTGTACCAGGTCAGTTCTCTAAAAGACCCCCTAATTGCCTGCAGACGTACCCGTGTTTTCCAGCCGACTAGTCCATCCCAAATAATGATGAGGCATAGGGCGTTCCTCCCACACGTGACGTCTTCATCTAGCAAAAGCAGACAAAAAAAAAACTGCAGGTCGTATCAGTTCTTTTGAGAGTCTGATAGATGAGAGTCTGATCTCCACGGTTTCGAATGCAAACATTATTATTGTGTGGAGCATAAGGGGTGGAGAGCGAGATACCAAGAGATCGCTCTTAGAGTTCTTCCTTTATCAGCAGCCTATTTACTTAACAAAAATAATTCATCTGGTACATCACTGTTATCCATTATAAGTATTTAATCATTTATAAATAATGATCAATTAAGAACACATAGTAGACCTATCTGATCACCATAATAATGACAACAAAATGAACATAATATGCTGTCGAATCAAAACCCCCTACTGCAGTCCCTCATTTTATATATAAATGAAAACAGTTCACCGGTATATAGCACAGCAACCCGTATATCTATCGAAATCCTATTTTGGGATGCATTAGATCGTACAGAAAGGGACTGCAAATGTCTCGCAGATGAAGCCCTGGGTGCAGTTCAGCATGAACTGTAGTGAAAGGTAATAAAACGCGTCTAAGGCTCTCATCGAAGTTATAAAACCAGATGGAGTCTAGTTAATGAGATGGGGTTAACAGTTCCGTCTAGCAGGCGTCTTTCTGGAGTAAGGACACTTGAAATTTAACGACTGCATTACTTCGCTACCTTCCTATTAAAATTTTCGTGTCGAGTGGGAGTTTATCTGTGGTGCTGCTGGTCCCGTTAATTTCTACGCAGCTATACAGGAATAACACTTTTATCCTTTTTGTAATAATGCACAAATATCAGTTACTCTGATAGAACCCTAGCTACTGCGTAAAAAGCACAACCGAATATAATAGAACATAAACTAGACGCGCTAGAGTAGTTTTTTTTTTTTTTTTTTTTTTTTGGTTTGGTAGTTGTTGGCGCATCGGCTTCTGTGGCCATAGTGCACCTCCCAAGGTTTTTGCAGTACTTTGATCCAAGCCCGAGGCGGGAATCGAACCCGCGACCTTTGGGTTGCCAGGCAGGCACTTTACCCACCTGGCTAGCCCGGTCGGCTGCTAGAGTAGTGATGCACAAAATTTGCAAATCGGGTTCTTCTTCATTCTTTCATTCAATTTGTGTCTCCCTTTTCTCCAGTTCTGTTTCATTTAACTCTGTTCAAACACCGAACATTTGAAAGTTAAAATAAATATTGGATGCATTTGAACGAAAATGAATGCGCGAAGTGTGGGACTTTGCTATTAAGTTAATATTGTAAATTTTAACTTTATATTAAAATTAAAATGATAATAAGAAGGCCAACTTAACAACACGACAAAAATGAAAAATATAGTATGGACATAAAATAACAGGTCCTAAAAACTTTGAAATAAATCACAGAAATAATCAAAATCATTCCCTAATTAACATGAAATATTATATATACAATAACATTCAGAAAGGTGCTATTGTTGGAGTACGTTTACCAGGAGTCGCCAATGCCAAGATTGGACTGCGGATTAGTGGAAAAAATCATGCGGTCTGATTGAAGCATAGCGTGAACCTCATGCATTCAAGACTGTCTCGTGTCCACTCCTCAAGCAGCTGGAGATGGTATGAGGTATGTTCTTGTTGGCATGCACAGCGTTTGCTCATACTACCAGAAAGTCGTGTTACCTCCAAATGATTAGTCTTCTGTCGTATCGGAACAACTTCAGCTTCAATGCTTCATTTTTACCTGAGTTGTAATTACGATGGATTCTTTCAAGACGACAATGCAACTATCTAACTATTCAGATGTAGTTTCTGCATGAATCATTCGATTCATGCAGAAACATCTGCCCTTCAGAAACATTCCCAAGGCCTTCACATCTGCCCATCGAGAAAAATTCCCAAGACTTTCACATCTACCCCGAGAATGTCTGAGATACGTTGGAAAGTGTAGTTCGGCTTTGCACCATGCTACCAACCACAATATAGCAGCTAATGACAAATATCATGAAAAACGAATGGTCAAATCTGACGCTAGACTCCCTCAGATACCTAGTGAAATCCATGCCAAATGTGCAGAGGCTGTAATTCAGGAAAAGTTGGCCCCCACTAGATATTAAATAAAATTTCTAAGTTTTTGAACAGTGAGCACTTCTATATTATTTAAGTAGACTTCATTAAAGATTTTAATAAGATTTTCTATGAAAGGTTGTTATAGAAATTGGAGCAAATTAAAGCTACTAGTAACATTCTTTGTTGGATAAGAGAATGGCTGTAACAATAATGTAGAGGTGATCACAAAATGGACATTCTTCATGGTAGACTGGTAGGGTCTTTCAGGGATGAGCTCTAGCGTTATTCCTGTTTCTAATGTTTTTTAATGACATTACTGTGCTCCATCAATGCCTTTAATGAAATCGATGAAGGAGCACAGTAGTTGTCAAAGTTTTCTGATTTGAAAGTAGGAAGGGTTAACGAGAATCATGTCATCTTGCTTAAAAATGACCTTGACAGGTGATTTTCTAGGATATTTAAAAATGTGACAACTAAAGTTTAATGCACCTAAATGTAAGGTTTTACACCTGAGGAAAGAGAAATCCAGGTGTTGTTTGCTTATAAACTGGAAGAAGGGAAGTTGAAATTGGTTGAGGTGAAAAAGGAGTTGGGAAGCGTGATACAATCAGATAAGAAATTTCCCATGCAGCATAAATAAGTGACTAGAAAGGGACATAGTGTATTGCCTATGATATGCAGGATTTACAGGTAGGAAAAGGATCTCATTATCCTTTTATATAAGACGATGGTGAGACCACATTTAGAATATGAACTTAGAACTTCGAGCATGGGTCGAGAGAAGGGCAGCCATACTGAAAAATCGATGCCAATATGAAGACCTTCTAGATGTCTTCATATTGGCATCGATTTTTTAGCGAGAATGGAAAGCTTGGCAACTACATATCTTAGAGGGCAGAAATTCATTAGGCTCTGAAGGGAATAAGTAAAATGAAGAAGGAAGGCATGTTTTCATTTGTAGAAATGAGATGAACAAGAGGGCCATAATTATATAATTTTGGGAAGTAACAGGAGGCTGGATCTCATGAAACACATTTCGATAGCCACTTTTCGTAGACAATATGAAGGTATAAAATAAGTATGAGTATGAAGGTATGAAAATGAAGTTATGAAAGACAATTTTTAATTTTTTTGGAATATGCAGAATACCCTACCAGTCTACCTTGAAGAATGTCCATTTTGTGATCATCCTCTACATTATTGTTACAGCCATTCTCTTATCCATCATTTTGCTATTATAATATTAATACTAATTAATATTATAATAGCAAAATCCTCTGCAGCCATCAGCAATTTCATAATTGCTGATGGCTGCAGAGGAACAGTATCTCCTAATTATCATTAGGAGATGCTGTTCTGCGACAAAGAAATTAAAATTATGGGACGCCATGTGTTGCGACTGTTCTCTACACTGCGTGGATTTTAAGGTCGCTTTGCCTATTTTTGAAGAAAGTTCCTTCCCCGCCGGAAACTGTTTTTCAGAGTTTTCGGTGGGGGATGTGCAAAACTTGTATAAAATTGACTGATTCGGTCACTGTATGAAAAAATCCCTCACAGAACCGGAGTTCTGTGGGTTTACTTCATACAAGTTCTTTGAATGAACTCATTCAAAGAACTCAGACCTTTCTCACAATGTGAAATTATAGCAATCATAAACACTACCGCCCAAGAAGAAAATGTAGCAGCTCTTGACTTCATCTTAAATCCTTTTTTAGTTACGTTCTCCACTATATTAATCGTTATCTTCTTTTTCGTTAAGATACAATCATGGAAGCAAAGAAACATTCCGGCTGAGGAGCTTCATTCCTCCTGAGATGCAATGAAAGATAATGAAATTTCGCAAAGGAATTACTGATCAACTCACGAACACATGTAAATTTGAAATTGCTGAATAATGCACGCACTGCTCTGACTGGAATTGTTTTTTAGCGAAAATAAAATATTTTTCATTTCATTTATCTGTTTTAAATTCGCGAAATTCCCTTTGAATTTCAAACAGCAATATTAGTTGACTTTTGTAACGAGATGGCTGACATTTCTTTGTAATGCAGCTCTTATCTATGGAAATTGCACCTTAAACAATGACTAAAGTAGAATGGATTCTCATCGTAACTCAGAGTGACAGCCTCAAATACAATCTAAGAGAGATGACACCAAGTAAGTGACGAATTATAGGCTGCCAACCATATCGAAATATTCAGATGCTTGGAGTGCAATTTCTTTAGTAGAACTCTTTGTTGATTATCTTCTTTTATTGGTAGTGCTTTTTTTTCGTAGTATTCGAAAAGTGGTAAATAGTACGTTACCACTTTGCATCCGTACGTTTTCAAATGATTATTTAATTTTTAAGCAAAGTAATTTGGCTAGCCAATTTATTGATAACAAATAATATCATTTAACTGATGATTTTTCTTCATAAGCAACGAGAAGGCTGAGTTGGGTATCGAATTTTGAGCAATGTTTGCCGCATGTATCCACTGCACTATGAATCTTCAATAAAAACAAAATGGCCTCTGGGTACTCCAGTCTATCCCTCAACGGAAAATACAACCGGTTAGTTGGTTTTGCCTATAAACATGCTGGTTGGCTCAATGTCCATGCCGCAGTAATTATTAATTTATTCACATTGATTCCAATAAATGAATAACGGTTGATAGATTTTGTTTAAAGACATTTTTATACAAGATTTTGATTCTGCCCAAGGGGTATATAATCCAAAAGAAATATGATATGAACAACTTTAATGGATTAGTAATGATCATAATGGTGTACATTTTTAGCTTTCTGTTAAAGAACCTCTGCTCAAAAGAAAGACATCCATCATCAGCTGAAATTATGGACAGTGTTTTGTGTGATATATTCGGACTGAGCACCGTTTCTGCACACGTCATAATAAGATACTATGTCCCCTTCAAGAGGCTCTTTTGTTTAGATGTGATACTATTTTTCCAATGATAATGATGCAGACAGAAACTGATATGAAATCAAGCAAGCGTCCCGTTCCTTTTAATCAAAGAAAGCCCTTATTAAGCTATTGGCATAAAATTTTGTATTCTTTAATAAATAAACTAGTAATAAATATGCATTAATTTTATTAACCATTTTTTAACTGTTTTACTAATTTACGAATTAGTAAAACAGCTTTAATTTTTTCGATTTTATTCCATTGAAAGTTTTATAAAATTTGTAAGTTTATAAAATTAAATAGTGCCTGGGTTATTTATCTTAGCACAAGTATTTTATATTATTTTAATTATTTACTTGCATTTTTATTGATTCATTAAGCTTCCTAACTATAGGGTAATTGGAAAGTCGCTGCTAATTTTAAAAAAAATGCTGCAGTCGGAAGGCAAAATCACTTTGTACGTTTATTTAAATTGTTGATTAGAAAATTGGATACCCATGAATATCTTTCACTGCTTTTTTTCATATGTAATGCCTGAGAAACTAAGACATCAAAGACCTATCTGCGACCAAACAGACTGCAATCAGATATGGAACATGGTAGTAAGTAACAGTTGTTCAGTGATGGAAGAGGATTCAATGAGGAAGGAATGAAACACAGAACATCCTAAACCCATTAAAGGTTACCCTAGAAAGTAACGAGAAAGAGGTCTGTGGCTGACAGAGCTAGCTTACCCGTCTGTGCAAAAAATTTTGAAAACAGGATTAAACTGTAAAACATGGAAGCCACATAGTGTTCTTGAGGATTGTGGTTGAAGAATAGAGTTAATCGAAATCATGTTTGGACTGCTAGAGGACCGGAAAAGGTCTCTCAAAGAATATTAGATTTTTGTAATTTTTCAAGGTGGAGCTTTTATCAACAGACACAATAACCTTTACGGAGACAACAGGATGTCTAGAAAAGAGCAGAGACGCGCCACAGCCAATGCATTTTACAAGACACGAATTCATTCCATTAGAGTTCAACATTTCTGTGAAAAACCGACTTGAAAATTTCTATAATACATAAATTGGCAGATGTGGATTAACAGATTGGCCTGTAAGGAGCCATTATTTGAGCGCGATGGGTTTTAAGGGATGGATCCTTGTAAATAAAGAACTTTAGAAGAAAGAGCTAAGAACTGTTGATGAAGGAGGAAACTGTCTAGTGACTGGTAATGTTTCTTGCTGAATTTCTTTCGCGTTGAAATTTGAATACTTTTAAAGAGTTCCTGGATAAAACTGCGTAGTTAAATATGTTATGTTTTTTAGTTCTCTGAGAACATCTTTTTGAAAACGGTGGTGACTTTAAAGCCATTTGTATAGTTTAAAGTTTCTTAAACTGTAGAACTGATCTTGTTTAGTTTTTCATTTTAGTTTCCAACTGATCTGTCCGAGAGTTACAGAATCTGAAGAAGTATGCATAAATCAATAAAACTAGGTATCAGAGGTACTTTGCTGTTGGGAAATGCATTCCTATTAATTAAACGATAAAAAAAACCAACAAAAATGACCACACACTATATGAATGCAGATATTTTAACAGACAGACAGACATCTGATTTAGTTCCTGTCCATGTCAAACGCTTGAAATCTCCATTACCATATTGAATATGCACGGTTTAAATTTATGCCTTGATCATTTCGTTTCGATCGACTTCTTCCCCCCTCCCCCTTCCGTAACTCTTTAAGAAATAATTCCTCTCTCTTTTGATGGGCATTAGTTGGAGATTTTTCAAACGCACGAGATAGCCATGACAGAGGGAATAATATTTTATTTAACTCGCTGCGAGAGAGATAACGTATCAAGATTTAAATTAAAATAGCACCACCAACTTTACGATCTGCCCCAGGTAAATTGGTCCGTTTCTGCGGCAATGGAGTAATTTTGATGGAAACTTCTCTCTAAGTGTTGACATGCTCGTCTGTCACCTTTCACTTAGATGACACAAGTAGATACGGAATTGCAAGAAAGGATTAACAGAAGCAGGTGAAATAATAAAATCACTCTCTGAGATAATCGGACATGCGGCACGCTCTGCCCCGGAAAGGTGGAGCCGGCGAGGAAGTCGAGGACGAGCGTACATTTCGCAAAAGTGCTGCACTTGTTATCGAACAATAATGATAGTGATTAGGTAGGTGGGAGACGATTCCTTATCATTAGTGGCACCTCCTAATTAAGTTCATTAGAAGAGGTCTCTATAATTAAAAGATTTACTTGACTGACGGAGAAAGGTTACGAGGTCATGTGCGAGAAGCAGATGTTTTCACAAAGTGTCGAACGATCCTCATTTCCTCTGCCAGTTTTTAGTGCGAATTTTAAATCAGCTTTTCAAGTAGACATGTCAGTCAACGGCTCCACACAACGTTAGGCGTCCGGTGTTTAGGTCAGCTTTCTGTCTGTTCGCTGTGCGGTTTTACATCAATTACGAACTACGTTTAGGTGGCAATCTCAAAGCACACAGCAGTAGGCGTAGCACTGCACGTAAAGTGTTAGATTAATGACAGTTTTTCTTCGTATCGAATGGAATGGAAGAAGCAAAACCCCTTAAGGGGGCTGCTTTATACGATTTATAAATTTATATGAGTTATGGAACAAGGAAACCCCCTTAAGGGGGCTGCTTCCATACGATTTATAAATTTATACGAATTATGGAACAAGAACCCCCTTAAGGGTGTTGCTTCTTCCCTAAGTCTTCTGCACAAATATAAAAGAAATGAAAGAGCCCCTTTTGTACCATACTATGCACGCAGAAAAATAACTTGAATGAAATCATTTGCTGATAAATCCAGCAGAAAATAACGATTTGAATCTGGATGGTTGCACAGCCTCGAATTTATTGGAGTACTGATCCAATAAAAGGGTATTTATTTCTTTTTATATAAAATTACGGGTGAATCAAGGTTTTGATCTTTAGTTTGGACAGGGAAATCCGGATTATCCAGTGATAATAACTTGAGATTGATTACAATCCTTAGCATCACCTTATGAAAGAAAAAAAGAATTTGAATTTCTTAAAAACAACTTAAAGGCTCTAAACGAATCAAAAATTATTTCTAATTCTAGAAAGCTGCGATTTCTTCATAAGACTATTAACGCTTTTATACAAATAACACAAATAAGACTGGTGTGATGAAGAAAAAAAAAAAAAAAGTCACATTAGGCCACCCAAGAAAGATCTCATCTGCCTATATAACTGCGTGTGCTTCTGATCAATTTGCTTGTTTTGCTGGATGAAAAACCTAATTTTCGTGGAGGGAGACTTTGTCATCCACGCCTGAGAACAATATATGTAACGGGGTGAAAAAAAACCCATAAGAGTTCCTCGCATCATTGACAGGATTCGGACCCTGGTCTTTTTCACCCGGGTTGGGGAGGACTGTGATTATAACTACTGTTCTACCCGCGCAGACTGTAATGAAGGATATTTGATGGATTTTTCATAATAAGTTTACAATAAGTAAGAAATGTGCAACGTGTCGTTAGTTTTAAAGTCTTATCCGGTGTCTAAGCCATTGTCTTTTAAACCAACTTCACTTCTCGTGGACTTCAAAATGCTCTAAAATTGGATGTCAATTCCTTAGTCGACTAAACGGTTATTCTTTGAGGAATTTATTTATCTGTTTAGTAGCGAGGCACCCTGTTATCTATTTTTGTTTCCAACGTTAATATCTGCCAGGAGTCATAATTTACAGCTTCTCTGACATTCGACAAACATTACAAGATGCGTCAACAATATTCTGGCTGCTGATTACTTCTATCAGCAAAAGCAACCGACTTTGAGATAGTAACAAAAGGCCGACTTTTTCATACGAATTTAAGAAGCTTTCTCTCGAGACGAATACTGTAAAATTTTAAAGATAAATCAGAAGAATATTTAAAAGAATTCATAAATTTATGATTTCATAGATACCATATATAAGGTAATGAAATCATCGATTTACAAATACAAAGCTGTCAACTGCGATGGTCAAAAAATTAACAGATGAAAATTTAAATGGAAAAGACATTTTAAATACGTATATATACGTATCTCTTACTGTCCACAAATCACTATTTTTTATTATCCGTTACATTTAGAGATTCTTTTGAGAATTTCGTGCTAAGGAAACATAAGGCTTTAAGCTTCTACGATGATGCTTCAATTCCACGCAAGAATTCTTTGAAAGAAGCAGACGATATAAAACTGATGTTACTCTCGTTGACAGTTTCATAAATTTTTGTTCCGAAGAAACTATTCTTTCTGTCTTCTGCAATCTTTTAAAGTTCAAGAGAGTGATAGATATTTGTTTACATTATTCGCCTCTCACTAAGCCCTGGTGGATTGTAAATCTATACCTTCTTCACTGACCAAAAATTCAAAAATAATAGAAACTTTCTTTGGCCATTCGGCCAAATAGCGTCTACTTTCTGAAAACAACCCTCTTTATACAGAAGAAAGTGCTCGGCCACTATCCAGTAAACTGTTTTTTCAAAGTGCCACAATAGACATATAACGATGTTTTATGCAGGATGGGAAATGGTGTCCCAGTAGGGAAGACAGAAGCACGAGTTTACAAGTGGAATATATTACTTCCCCCTGACTATCGTTCTCTCCAATATTTCTGTATAGAACTATATCTCTATATTATACAGATGCATTAAACAACACCTCACGTTAGGGTACTGAAGCACTTTCTCGGCAGGAGAACTTCGTTTATTGTGCGCGCGGTCGACATTTGAAATACAGAGAAACCCGCACAGAAATGCTGTTCGAATACGGAAGGTCATTTTAAAAGTCGTGACATCATTGTTTTGCTTATGCAAAGTTACAAAACCCGAAAGCAGTTTGCATGCATTGTCTGCAAAAGGGTTTTTCATCCCACTGCTCAAATGACCAACGGAAATCGTTTGCACGTTGTTTGATTCATTGTCAACGGGTAATGTCCATCAGATACGCTGAAGGATAGGAATTAATGCGTTGAAAAACGAAGAACAGAAGACTGTGGTCACATGACTGAAGAAAATCATTTTAAAATACAGAATTCAATTTATAACTACCTACTATTAAAACGTATTAAGTAAAATCGTCTGAATCAGAGAGTGAGAGAAATGGGGGGGGGCTGAGAAATGCAATTACCAAGTACGATTCCTTTTCCAGATATACTAACGCCATCTAGGAGCATCCTGGAGTTCCAAAGAGGCAGTGAATTAATAATTACAGTGAGTTAACTGTGACTACCCTCAACGTAAAACGACAAGACATTCTGCATGTTTGGTGAATTTATAATGGCTTATTATGTATCTCTATATTATATAGATTTCTACTAGTTGAAGAATAATCCAACTAGTAGAAACTGGGGAAACTTAGGCTGCAACACTTTTTTTTTAATGCTTTATTGTTATCTGTTCATATATCTGCAGGCATATAAACTGAGACCATTTTATTTAATTTAAAATATTTTAGAGCGAATTGCTAATTAATAAATTAAACTAAAATAGCGATAAATCCTATCTTTTTAATTTGCGCTATTTTTGAACGCTGAATAATGCGTCTTTTTTTCCCTTTTTTTTTCTGGTAGGAATAAACAGAAATTCTACGAAATTTTAAGGCTATTCTGCGAATAGAAACACTAGAATAGCGTTAAATATATCCGTGTTGTTAAGAAAAGAAAGTGCGCATGCTCTAACTGGAGTGAGTGACCGCTTTTCTGTTGTTGTTCGGTTGCTACGTGAGAACTGTTTTTCAGTTTAGTTTTAGTAAATTTCTGATGTACTACTTTTAAAAATGATTGCACATTTTTTTTGAATCGCAGAGTCACACATCTATTTTGAATTCGACTAGTAGTTCAAAGTCCAGCTCGTAAATTATAGGAACTAAGTACTGTATTTATCGGTAGTGGAAGTTTATACTCGGGATATTCTTATCCTGAAATTTCCCTCCCACCGACAATTCTAAGAATAGTGGAACTAGTATTTTCCAGGTTCTGAGAAGTATAATTAGTATTCCAACTGGTTTATAATATCACTTCTAAGAGCCCTTAGAACTTAACATAAACGGTGTTATAATGCACGACATATTACAAATATATTATTAATTTAAACGTACTATAATAAATGATTGTTATATGACAGAAAAGAGCCAAAAATAATTCAAGAGAAAGATGAGTATTCTGCTTCCGGTAACTTCGAAGTTTGCTGATACAATTTTTATTCTTTTAACTCGCCTCGCTCCTTTGCCCCTATGTCACATAAATTAATTTAGATTGTAGACTATTACGCACACATAGGTGATGCCTCTGAAGGAGAAAAAGAGTTGTATTGTTTCTATGCTGGAATGAATGAACTGAACACCAAATTACGATACGAAGTCAAATGTTACTGAACTGAAGATTAATATGAAAGTATCTGTAATTTTGCCTAGGTTTTAAAGGAGAGAATATATAGCGAGAGGTTTGCAAATCAATCTTAGGATAGACAAAAAAAAAACTATGAAAGGATTATTGAATGGAATTTTTATCGACATGACCACACCAAAGAAGTATCTTTAGAGGCCGTACTTGTGATGAAACTATCTAATTCTGGTCTTTAGATTTTAATTCAAGAAGAAGATTGTTCATTTTGAAACATTCTGGAATAGAACGCATGCTAATGGGAAATATATATATATGGACATTCACAAGGATTTCGATTTCTTCAGTTAAAATGAGACTGAAGATAAAAGTGTAGACACTGATGACGGGGAACTGTGTTGTATTGTAATCTGTGGTTTCCCATAAAACCGCGTTTAGTGTTTCTGTGGTAAACTATCGCTTCCAGGGCTAGATGGGTGTGTGAGTTGTGTTGGGCATCGCGTACAGTGTGTTGTTGTTCAATTGACCACTTAGTTACTGAGAGGTCCGATCACCAAAGAAACGAGTCTCCCAGCATCCGTCCATCGGCACAGGGAACCAGGTCAGGGACAGTAGATGGACGCCTGTCGGGATCTCCGAACTCTTGCAATAGCGAGAGTGAAGGCGGCCAGCTGAAAGGAGAGTTTTACAGAAAACATGAAGACGGGGAAGGAAGTTACAGTATAGGAAAGAAGCAGAGAGAAGGCACTCCCAAGGCGAAAAGAAGGACGGTAAGAGTGTCTAGTGTACAGTGCGGATGTCCCTAGAAGAGAGTATGAGGTGGGGGAGGAAAAATAAAGTGCAAAAGAGTAAGCAGAAGATCTGCGAGTTGCGAAGAATCTTCTGGGAAGTTTAAGTACGGTTGAATCGACTTATGAAAGAGTTGAGACTGCTGGTACGGGATATATGTCTGATGGAATAGTCAGGGGAGCGTAGCAGACAGAAGGCATGATTTTAATTTGATGGGAGTGTAACCCGTGGTGAAAAGTGAAGAAGAAATATTTTGTGACGGTGATATTGCAAAGACAGCTGCTACTGAAGAAGTGATAAGAAAATACCACGAAACGTTTTACTCCATTAAGTACATATTTCCAATCCGGTTTTGAGTGCTTTATTATCTTCAAACAAGAATAAAAAATTACACTAATCGCTGGCAGAACAACTTTGCAGGCCAATGAGATAAACAGAAATGAACTACTGATAATCAACGATTTAATAAGGAAGTAGGGCACTCTTTCTACGCAGGTAAGTGAAATAGTTTCAGAAAATGATGCGCAACTCTGCGTTGTGTTTCCTGTCGTGATTGTCTGGGGACATTGCAGTCCCTACTGTCACTGCCATTGTCACTAGAGGGACTACGGCAGACCCCGCTGTCGTCCCTGCTCTCGTTATTACTGGATGGACTACAGAGTCCCCGCACAGTCACGACAGGAAAACATAACGCAAAGTAGTATCATTTTAAAATTGTGCATAATAAAAATTATACAGTCTCTGCGCACAATCTAAATTTAGATTAGAAACTACATTTTCGTGTATTATATGGCAGATTTACCTGTTTATGAGATGTAAAACCCGAATTATAGGAATAACAATCATTTATATATATATATATATATTTAATATTTATGCCCTTTCTTCCTCCCCTCTAACACGCCTACTGTACAAATAAGCCAATAAGGAATCCTCGTTTCGAATCCAGGCGTTTTCCGCCCGATAAAAGAACAAAAAGCAATTATAATTCGCCTCGCTATCTCAAGAGTGACTATTAATCAATTGTTATTGAGTTTTAGGCTGATCGACACTTTTATGATACTGCACCATTGTGTATTATGTCTGTACAAGAACAGAGGAAACTGGAAAGTTTCTGGAGAGGCCTTTATCCTGCAGTGGATTGAAAATGGCTGATGATGAGGATGAAGTGTGTGTTCGTGGGCCGATTTGCATGTTGTGAAGATTAAAAACCAGAATTAACTCACGGGGAACTTTACTGTCTCCGCCTGAGGTCTATTAACTACAGCCTCGATTGAAGAGGCCTTTAGAAATTTCTCCACACTCAAACCCAGACTTCTCCAAACGGGTGACAGTTGGCGAAAACAGCATAATGTCACGCAGGGCGCTAGCCGAAAGGGAGACGAAACAAAGAAAATGCAATATTGTTGAGCTGTGACTAAGTATTCACCAAAGGGAATCTTCAAAAAAGGGAATGAAACCCCGATTATTGGGTTGATCTAAAACCTCCTGTTATGATACAAAAATATTGTTATGAAAAGCATATCATTTCTGAAATATGCGCATAATTATCTCATGCTTATCTGAAAATGAGTATCCAAGAAAATAGGTTACAAATTTTAATAAGGATCATGATTATCCCCCCCACAGCTAGGTAATACTCATAATGAGATCTTCCGCTATTAATGAGATTGTGTAAGAATCCAGGTGGTACAGAAATGCACTCTTCCACGATGACAGTTCGTAAAGTCATCCAAAGACCCTTGAAGGTAATTGATGTTTCGAAATTGCCCTTTCAGGATAGCTCATACACGATCAGTATTGATCATATTATCGATAAGTCAATATTACATAATATGACAAGTTTGGAGACTGTCGGAAAAGTCCATTCGAGAAATATTCACATTCAGAAGAAAATTCTCTATCTCTGGCTCTTTATGAGAAGAACATTTGAAAGAATAGGAGTCTGATATTCTCTCTACAAGATGTACAGCTCTGCATTTCCTCAGTTGCCTATCATGGATGAAAATATAGACTTCAAGAGGACAAAACGGTAGAGAATTTTCTTCAGATTGGAGATCATTTCTGGATGGTCTACTCAAAGATCGTGTGCTACTGCACTCCCGCTCCTGCCCACTCGGACTACAGAGGCCGTCCTTGATGATAAATTTAAACGGTGCGCTAAAACCTGGATTTTCCCTTGACACGATGGAAAGTGATGGATTACAATGTCGAAAGGTAATGCAGCAGGATGTCTTACTTTAAACCTTACTTTTCAAACAGCCCTCGCAGATTACGAATAGTAAATTAAATGTTACAGGTAAACGAGTTTCTATTTCTATGTTTTTAAATCTATGTAACACTACCCTTTTTATTTTAAGGGTAGTTTTACATAGATTTGACTTCTTGCGCCATTTTATCTCCCTTAAAACACCACGCAAAAGATGCGACTGAATACCATGAGCAAGAATACAGCTGAGGAATGTATCACTTTATATAACATTAATTTATTTTACGTAAAATTATACGATTATTTAATTAATTAAATGAAATTTATTTATGCTAAGTATTAAAGCCAAGATTAAAACAATGCTTTATTTTATTTTATTCGGTTTTATCTTATTTTTTAATGAAATCCCAAAGGTGTTATAACCTATAATACTAAGTACCGGCGTAAGTTGAAGGATAGGAAGAGAGAAGGAGATACCTTGAGGAAATGATTGTTCCAGAAAACGGAAGTTGAATGAATAAATGAGGAAGAAGAAAAGTTGATCCTGTTAATTTAAAGTTGGACATTAAATGGATGGTGAATTGTTGTGGCACGTGTTCGGAGTGGTTTGGAAGAGCCACAGAAGCCACTCAGAAGAACTGCCAATGGAAGTATCTATAGAAAAGGCATGCAGAAGAAACAGAACGTGTATAAGACAAAGAGTGCAGAAACTTGTAAGAGATGGATCATTATTTAATCTGACTGCCCTCTGCTGAGTGGAGCCTAGAAGCCAGAGAGAGGTTTTGGGTACCACTCCAAGTGTGTGAACAGTATTCCAATGTAGGGTGGATTTGATATTTGCACAGAGTTAAAAAGAAAAGTAACACCGACAGCGAAACAGAAAATCCAGCACAGCAATATGTGTGATGTAATTCTAAAAGAGAGAGAGAGAGAGAGAGAGAGAGAGAGAGAGAGAGAGAGAGAGAGAGAGAGAGAGAGAGAGAGAGAGAGATTAGAAGTCAGGGTAATCCCTAATAGAGATATGCGATCTTTTCTAGAAATTCCAGTGTCGTTAAAGAAGCAGAAGAATCATTTTTGCGAACAGAAATGAATTTGAGAAGGATTTAAATTAACTAAGTTACCTTTGCCCCATTAGAGAATTACCAGGGGATCAGCATTCAAAGAATTGGTTGTGGATATTCGAAAGGTTGAAGATGTTTGCGCATGACAAGGATTTTAAAACTGGAAGGTGAAATTCAATATGCTATCATCAGAAAACTATGGTTAGGATTTCCAGTCAAGTGGGAAAAGGTCATTAATATAGAAGTGGAAAAGAGTGGGAGAAAGAACTGAACCTTGGGGAACGCAAGTATTAGGGGAGAAATTAGAAGACAGAGAGCCATCTACCATAAGTCGCTGAGAGCAGTCAGAGGGAAAATTGGATACCAATTTACAAACCACAGTTAGTAATCCATAAGATGGTAGCTTGTTAAGATCTTATGTCAAACACGAACAAATCTTTAAAAATGTCAAGAGTAAGTGTTTGAGTTTTATCAAAATTTTCCATTGAATTTGTCCACAGATGGCTAACGTAAGCGAAAATATTGCGAGTGGATCGAAATTGACAGAATCCATACTGGCAATTATTGATCAGATGGAAAGTTTCGAGATAGTTTAGGAGTTACTATTAATGCATTTCTACATTACTTTGGAAACAGCAGCCCCCGCCCTTTTTAGGAAGTGGCTGGATACGAGTAAATTTCCAAGCAGAAGGAAACACAACGATGGAATAAGAATGTGTAAAAAGGTGACACAGGAGTAAGCTCTGGTGCACATGTTTTGAGAACAATGGGGGATACAATCAGGATCTGGAGCTTTCTTGGCATCAAGATTGTTCAAAAATTTTCTGACATCCTGGGAATGGTAGGAGGTGGCTTCCCAAGATCGTCAATACAAGGGTTAGAAGAAAAGTAAGATGCTACTAAGTCAGCTTTATCTTTAGCTGAGGTAGCAATAGAACCACCAGGTTTTAACAGAGGTAGGAATATAGGTGGGCAAAAGTTGCGGCCAATATCTTTGGCAAGAGAACTGAATGGTCGAATACCATTTGGACAAGAAGCAAATTTCTACTTTTAGATTTTTCAAAATCAAATTCGGACTGATTGATAACTGTTTTTGCGATCGTTTCGAGCTTTAGTGTAGGCAGAAAACGAACCTGGAGATTTGAATTTAAGCCAACTGTGATATGCAACATTCTTATCTTGAACAGCTCTAGCACACTTATTAGAAAACCAAGGTTTAGATAAAGAATAAGATTTTTAGGTGGAGTAAAAAAAGAAATAAAGGATTTCATCCTTGCATGAATAATTTCAGTGACATGACCTGAACGACTTCAGAAGATTTAAAACAGTAATCCAACCAATGAAAATGATAATAGAAATCTCGCAGATTATCCCATTTTGCATTCATATAATGCCAAACAACACAAGGCTGAAAATAGCCACGAGAGAAAGGCTACAATGGAGAAGAGACTATCACCAAGCTGTGATCTCACTGCCTAGAGGGCCACAACTTAAACCTGTACTTTGAAGGTTTGTTCTTGAGAAAAAGATCAAGCGGGTTGGTGTGTGGTATTCTAGTAGGTACATGAACAATCTGTGCGTAGTGATTAGTAACTACAAAAGCTTCGGCATCTAGACCAGCTGGATCCGTGTAACTGGAAAGAGGAAGCCAGTGAACGTTAAAACCGCAAAGGAAAATTACCTCACCGGTAGGAAATTTTGACTGGAGAAATTCGAGTTTCAAAGAAAGGAAGTCAAAGAGTTTCAAGTGATTAGTGGACTTGGGAGAGCCATATAGAAGCAATAGATGAATTTGATAGAATGAACTAGAGAGATTTTAAGTCAGAGAAGTTTGAAAAGAGATTACAAATTACTAAGTCTCTGACAGAGAATATCAGAGCGAACATATGCACAAGTAGCACCTTTGAAGCAAAAGGAGTCATACAGGAAATGAATACAACGACTGAGATGTCTAGTGATTGAAGCAATCAATATTTGTGAAATGAATGAGAAAGTTTTTGGGAGATTCATATCTTTTTATAGTTAAGTTTGTTCTATTAGTTTGACTATTCATAAAGTATTCAGTGGAAAGAAAAGATGGGGAGGCCATGTCATATGATGTAATGAAATTTTTGGATATGGCGTGCACAGAGCAAGAATATACCCAGTTCCTTGATATAACGTGACCTCGACAATGCCCCAGCATACACACTACTCGGACTCTCTCTCTCTCCACTCATTGCCTGGTAGAGTACAGGCAATGAAATTATACACTAGTTGATATAGATTACTCCTGGTAAGTTACCAATAGGTTTGGCGGTGAGCTATCTAGTGACCGGCTTGCAACACTGTTTGAGAGCTATATCCTCGAAATGTAAGGAAAATAGGATCTTACCTTGATGCTCAACATAACTTCGGTCCTCGAATAAGCAGAGTGGTAGTATTGCACCGGTTGATGAGAGTCATCTACCACACAGTTTTACGCGGTACATTCCTGCGGCACTCTTCTGTGTGGTGAAGACCCACACCTCGATCCCTGCTTATGTTGTTTCATACTTCGCTGGTCACCTGTTATATACTAGGTGCAGTATTTCAGGAGTTCCACACCAGGGTTATACCCAGATTTACTAATAGCCCCGCCACTGGTAAGGTACAAGCAGAGGATTTGTTTGGCGTACAACCACTGGGCTTCACAGAAATTTGATCCACTTGACTCACAAGTGGAATATCAGTTGAACACGCTGATGGAACTGATATTCACTTGAATATCAGCGTTTTAAACTCCCAGGTAGCAAGTCCTAGTTTGTCCTACCTCAGAGAATGTCTATGTCAAATAACCTCAGGGACCGTTTTATTCAGTTTGAGACACGGGGGCCTTACCTCGGGAAAATGAAATGTGTTAGTGGGGTTCACATTATAACATCTCTTTTCACATCATATTTTTATGTTGTTAATTTACCAGGATTATGGGAATTTTCATTCGTTTAATTTTAATATTTCATTTATTTTATGACATTACCAAGAGCTTTCTACCATGATATTCGCCAAAATCTAACAGAAATCAACTATTTGGATTTAGTTATATATGTACATACAATTGAGTGGCCGCCCATTGCAGTTCCTAGCTTTGTTAATCGTGCATTGTACATAATCTGTAATATATCTAAAGTTCAGATTAAATAAAAATAAATAATGCTACTGATGGGATTATGAGGTAAGACAACGTGCTATATTGATTCTATGAATAACACCAAGTACCTTATGAAATACTGGAGTTTATTCTATTTTAGATGGTGCTGCCATCTATTAAGAAAGTCCCTAGTTACAAAATTCGTATGCAAATATAAGAAAAACATAAAAGAGCAAAACTCGTTTATTTTATTTTTGAACTACATTATAATTTTATTATACTAAATTTATGTAAATAAAATGTCCTATTAATTTCGTAAGCTTTTTCAAGTTTGTATTTATTGTATAACTTTACATAGTACGTCGTCAAGGCGTTTCGATATGTGCTGCCATCTATTAAGAAAGATACTAATTACTAATGGAACTGTTTTTTCTAACTAGGAAATTCGATTATAATTTAAATTTGTTTTATTTTTAAATATACTATAATTTTTTTATAATTTAAACATGAATTTTACCAAAATAATTAAATTAAAATTAATATCTCTGATAAAGAGCTGTAAGTAAAAGCTATACGCGATTTATTTCCCTGTATCGTTTCAGAATACTCGATGAATCTGAAATTTCAATATTAATATATTTTATTTAATTTTATTTATATTTAGTGTTTTGCTTCCTACTCACCTCACTCTGTGAACTAGAATTATATTGCAGCATCATTTTATTAAAGAAAATGTAATTTTTCCCATTCTTACGAAAACAATAAAATAAAATAAATAATAAAATACAGTATTCATCACAGATCGTAAAAGTATTATTTTAACAGCGAGTGTTTACTTTTAATGTTTACAAATTTAAACGCTGTATTAGTATTAGTAATGGCCGCATGGTGCAAGGAAACCTATGGCTTATGCTACACCAGCCAAAAATAATAATAATAAATAAATAAAATAAAAAATATGAAGAAATTTTTGAAAAATTATAATTAATAAATAAAATAAAGATAATCTCGTATTATACCCTCCAGATTTAACAATACACGTCTTTTTTTATGAGAGTATTTAGAAAAATTTAGTATGATGGATCGGAAATTAATTGAATTTAAGAAAATTTGTATAACAGTAATTTGAAAGTAGAAACGAAAATGGTTTGTTTGTTTGTTTGGGTTTTATTGGCGCATCAGCAACTGAGGCTATAATGCGCCAAATACAACGAAAATGGGGTCAGTACTCAAAATATTATTATGAGAACTCAATAACTATTTAAGGAGTATTTATATTTAAAAACCTAGTTTTAGGTATTTATATTGTTTTCCTATCTGATAAGTTCAAAGGGACGGACGACAGATGGAGCAACTACTAATTTTATTGTCAAAATGAGGTTTAAATACAAAATGTCTGGATTAAATACAAAATTAGTAGATAGTCAAGTTGAAAAACTAAATGAAAGATATATAGTTCGTCTTTCGATATAGTTCGTTGAAAAATATTTAAAACAGGAAGATGTTCTCATTAAGGTCATAAATAGAAAGCTGACAGAATTTCATTTAGACGCAAATCGAAAAGAAGGTTTCAACTTCCAAGATATATTAAAATATTTTATCGACAGTTCAGAAATCGCTTGCTTTTTGAAACAAGAAAGAGAAACGCATCATCTAGATCCCGGTTCTTAATCAGAGGTACATATTATACCAGGACATCTAAACTAAGCAAATCGCGTACCTGAAAGTGAATTAATTTTAATACAGATCTGTCTTTCAACAAGAACAGCATTCTGGAATAGGTTTACCAAACACACCTTACCACGTGAAGTACGTATTGGAACGAGACGACAATTATTACAATAGTTGTTGTTGTTGTTTAAGGGTTTTAAGACACAAGGGCATCAAAGGCCAAGATGTGTTTTCCAAGGTTTTTTTTTTTTTTTTTTTTTCTAAATGTAAATCAATTTTTTTTTTCAGATTTGTTTATCAAATTGGATTTGCCAAATAAAATTAAACAGTTCCTCAAGATTTGCAGAGTTGGCTAATATCTGTTGAAGGGTAAGTGGATTCTGATTATTGTATAAACTCTTGAAGCAAAGGAATCTGGAATTTCTGAAGCGTGGGCATAACAAAAGGATGTGTTTTACTGTAAGCTGAACTTGGCATTGAAAACAGAGAGGGGGATTTTTATTAGCTAGTAAATGATAATGTGTAAGATGGGTGTGGCCAATTCTTAGTCTGACAAACATTTTTACTTCTTCTCCGCGACTTTTCCTGATGCTTGAGTCCCATGTTTGTGGATTTGGTTTTATTTTCTGCAGTTAATTGTTGATTTGATTTCTCCATATCTGGGCCCATTCATCTTCAGATGCTCTAATAATCATTAGTCTAAAATCAGAGTATGGAACTATCTTTGTATTGTTTGGCAGTTCAGAAGCTGACTTTGCTGCATTATCTGCTTTTTCATTGCCTTTTATTCGAGAGTGTCCTGGGATCCAGCAGAGAGTTATTTTAGAGTGTTTTTTTTTTTTTTTTTTGACAGAGGTTGATTAGAGAGTCAATTTCTAGTAGGACAGGATGACAAAAATGATGTTTATCCTGTACGGCTGATATAGCACTGTGCGAGTGGTAACACTTTCAATAATTTATTGCACATGGAGTAAGAGAGAGAGATACCATTTACTTATTTAATGATGAAACTACACGAGGCGTGTAGTTTCATCATTCACCGCCAGTTGACGTTACCAGTTAATCCTACCTTTATATGCTTCAATGGTTAATGCCTCAAGTTCATCGATGTAAATGATGACTTCATTTACCAGCAAGACGGGGCCCCTCCCCACTTCCATAATGACGTTCGGGCAAACCTTAACACCGAGCTACACAAGCGCTGGATCGGACATGTTGGAGAAAGGGACGAATGTTTCTTGAAATGGCCACGAGATCACCGGATTTAACTCCATGTGATTTCTTCTTGTGGGGCTACATAAAGGATCGTGTTTATGCAGCTCCACAAGAAGCTACCACCACGGTCACACAGGATATGCTGGACACGGTATACCAAGAGTTGGATTACCGTGTGGACATCTGCCGTGTCACACGTGGTTCGCACATGGAATCGTTGTGAAGTGATGTGATGTAAAAAAAAAAAACTTTGACATTTTTTTTTTCAATAGGTATGTATATGACACTGATATCTGTCCTAGTCTTTGTGCAATAAATCCCTGAAAGTGTTCCCGCCATTTTAAACACCCTATATTAGGAACAGAAAGTGATGATTGTTGACTTATTTCACTTAATGCAAGTTGGATGGCATATTGTTGTTGTTGTTATTATGGAGGTTTAATGGCACATAAGCTGCCTATTAATTTATTATATAAAAAGATGAGAAATTTCCATCAAGTCAAAAGACATTCTGAAATCAGAACTTATTAAAAAGCCCGGTTTTCCTGAGGAAAGTTAAAAAATTCAGAAATATTTGCCTTATCACCAATGAGATTTTCAAAAGTTATTGGTTTACGAAGATTGACCAGTGAGATCAATCTTCGTAAACCAACTAAGGCTCTGTCTTGTTTATAGCAGGGGCAGTCAATGAGAATATGTTTCACAGTCACAGTTATAAACAATGTGGATACTGTGGTGGATCATATCCAGTGAGCAAATGTAGGTGGGTGTGACCTATTCTTGCCCTGGTTGGTTGGTTGTTAAGGATTTTACGGCGCATTAACGTCTAAGGCTATAATGCGCAAAGTCAACCCTTGAAAGGACCATTTCTTCTCGTCTCGATGTACAGACACTGGAACGCCAAAATTTTGGATCCTGTTTGAACTGAAAGAGTTTAATATTAGTCTGAGAGTGCCAGAGGGCTGTCTATTCTGATAGGCACGCAGCATTAATGATCAAAGTATAGTCTGATGCTGGAACACGGATATTGATTAAATCAAGGGTGGATGGATTTTTTGCCGCTTTATCGGCCAGTTCATTGCCCAAAATATCAGAATGTGCCCCGCTGATCGCGTTGTTCAATCCGCAGTAATAATCTTCTAATTTCATTTATAACTGGGTGAACTTTATCTGAGGAATAACACATCACAGTACTTTCTGCAATGTACGTGACTGCATCATTATTAGAATGACTGTAGTGATGTCAAAATTTGCCAGATCTTGAACGGCATTCCAGTCCGCCTGATCAATCTTCCACCGCAGAAACCTAAAGAGAAGACCTATCACGGGGAGGTGATCACTTCCATACGGGTTTTCTTCTACGTCCCAGGTAAGTGGTGAAGGGAGGAGAGAAGGGGAGCAGATAGAAAGATCAATGGCAGAAAACGTACGGGCATGCATGTGAAAGAAGGTGTTAGTTTCCACATTCAGAAGAGAGAGGTCATTGTCCGACTCGTCCATCGGGGTAGTGCTAGCATCTTCCACTAATGCTAGCACTACCCCACAGGGTGTTATGTCCATTGAAGTCCCCAAGAATTAGGACAAGGAAAGGCTGCTGCTCAATGAGATCATCACGGTCTCTCTGAGAGATGTCAACTCCAGGTGGAAAACAAATTGAACAGACTATTAATAAAAACCCAACCGTAAGGCGACTTGCTACCGCTTCTAAGTTAGTGGAAAGCTGCACATGTTGGAATGGGGTCTGGTTGCCCACCAGGATTGCAACTCCTCCATGGACAGGTCCATCCCCAGTTCTGTCCTTACGTATGATGGTAATATTATTAAATGATGGGTTTCATTTGCCTTTAAATATGTTTCCTGCAAGCAGAAGCAAATTGGCTCATGATTTTGAAGGAGTGCCTTGATGTTGTCAATATTTCGCCGGAATCCACCGCAATTCCACTATAGGAATTTAGCCATTATTTTGACTCAGTGAGTCCATTAGGCGGCTTCTGAGGTGTTGAGCGCTTACTTTCCTCAGTCTTGATTTATCTTTTCTTGGGGAAGTATGGACGCTGTACCGTGTCCATTTCCTCCTCCGCAAAGAGTTCTAGGACTGAGTCATATGGTACCTCCTTCTCCTCAACATCCACATGTTCTTGGGTAATAGGGGTACTTCAATTTTCTTGGTCCTTTGTTTGGCAATTGTTTTGTTACTTGTGGAGCATTAGGAGGTACCGATATGGGAGTAGCAGCTGATTGATCTTTATGTGCATGTTTTTGTGAGCTTAAGAGGTAACGTGCAATGGGAGGGAATGACTCTTTTGGAGGAATGGTCATGCCCGTCTGAGTTCGGATGGAATATCTCCCTGCTACCTTCTGGGCGTAGGCGGGTTTGTTGATATTTATAGGTTTAACCGTTTTCCTTGCCTGCTGTTTATATGTTCAGCTCTGCCTTCGGCCGTTGGATTTCTTTTGCTTCTTTCCACCTCTAGCATGCTGGTGAGTAAGCTGGGTGTTCTCCCTGGCAGTTAGTGCAGGTGGGTTTTGTGGCTGAACATGATGTCGTTTCGTGGTCCTTGGCACCACATGGAGAGCGCATGCTGTTTGTTTGTTTGTTATTTGGTTTTTAGGAGCATTAGCAACTAAGGCCATATTGCTCCGGAATATGCGGTGGTCATTCCCTGGCCTTTCCACATCCTCCGTATTTGGTGGTGACGGGCTCGAACCCCGGTCTAATCAAGAAGCGTGTGTTACGCACTGCTGCTCCTTTCCACCTGGTTACGGAGGCGCCCTGGAGCGCATGAAGGACTCCACGGCCGGCCATTTGAGAATGCCCATATTTCTGGCACCTAAAACATCATGAAGGATTTGGAACATATGGATGCACTGGACAGTTGATGTAGCCAGATTTAATCTCATTAGGAGTCATCGGTGAGCTAAAGGTTAGGATTATGTTTCTAGTGGGAACAAATTTCCCATCCCTACGAACATTACTGTATTCTCTTAACGGCAATTACCCCATGTTTTAGTTTAAAGCAGATTTCCTCCTCGGTAACCTTGAGAAGGTTCCACTCTGAAATGACACCTCTCGATGAATTGAGAGTTCCATGTGGTGCCACTGTTATGGGTATTCCTCCGACTGATGTTGCTCGGAGTAGCTGCTCGGACTGCTTGTCATTTTTTGTTTCAATTAAGAGGTCCTCAGAATGGATCCTCTTAACTGATTTGGGGGAACCTGTAAACCCTTTAACCTTTTCTGTATAAAAATGGCTGACGTTTTTCCAATCGGTTTTTCACTGTTCCAGTGAATGATTAAGAATCTTGGAACAGGCCCTGATGGTATTTCAGTACGTTGTCGTTTTTCCGCAATAGTGGTTTCTCTTTCTTCACTTTAATTTGCAGATAGGGATCGGGTTCCGGCCCCCTGAAGAATTAAGTTTATCAGGATTCATAGTAGATTTCAAGTGTTTCTGTGCCCATGCTCCCCATCTACCACGGAGCCCAAATGGGCGCCTACAACCCGGCATGCAATAAATGCGCTGGGGAGTGGGACGCCAGGGCTACTCAGACACCATACCCGCATCGCCGCCAGCCTGAATCCTGAACCTCGAAACATGAGGGTAGGAGCATGGCATTGACACGGTTGACCCTTGCAGGCGAACCCACTAGCCGATTGATCCTAGCCTGGCCATCCAGAACCATCCGTCTTGTCGAAGCGGGGGTCAAAGTGTTGTATTGAAGTTGGGCTCCTCAATCACCAGAGTTTCCCTTTCCGAATTTCCACAACTCACAGCGCACAGCGAACACGCTGGATTCCATTGATGCTAGTCTGGAACCTGAACTGTGGGCGATGGATCCCAGTGATGCTAATCGGGAGGCCCATCATTGGGAGGTCGCCTCATCACGTACAGGTCCCCATGGCGTGGGGTTCCACTGGAAATGACTCCACTAAATGGCTGACTTCCCAAAGTGTAGGAATAGATGACTACACGCTTTATTTCCCATTACAAAGCATCTCACAGGTATTCGATTGGACTGAGGTCAGACATTTTGGTGGTAATCGAGATGGGTGATATATTCACTGTGTTCTTCGAACCACTCGTGCACAGAGCGGACCCAATGCCACGGTGAATTATTCTCTTGGAAGATATCATTTCTGTCCAGGAAAAATGCAAAATGGCATGGCCTTTTAAGAGCTGCCAGTAGATGTCAGCAGTGAAACGTTGGTCCATATGCACCAGGGATCTTAGTTCTTACCAGCAAAACATGTCTCATATTAAGCAACCCCTGTCACGTTCCTGGATAGTGCGCATCATGAACAATGATTCAGGACTCGCGTTACTTGCGCCACACTTGAAGGCTTCCGTCGTAGGGTTGCACGAAGCATTTGGATTCAACTTACCAGCACACTCGTTTCCAGTCCTCCAGTGTACAACCAGCATACCGTTGACACTACACTATTCGCCGATGATCAGCGGTAAGGGAGAGGGTGTCTCATTGATTTTTTTTTTTTTTTTTGTTGTTATGGAATCCCGTATGTCTGAGTGTGCAGCGCATCATCAATTGGGATATTGTTCTCGCATTCCCAATATTGCATTGCGATGTCAGCTGTTCCACAGTTACCTGCCGTTGAGCCAGTAAATCGCGCCATACCCCTTGCTCACCACCAACATCCACCTTGCGTAATCCTCTACACTTCTGTCGTTGGGATGTGGTTTCGCCCGTTCGACACCATTCTTTGCACACCTTCACCACAGTGGGCTGTCAGCAACCGACAAGACGTGCCGTTTCCGAAATGGAAGCACCAGACGAAGGACCACCCACAATCATGCACTGTTGGAACTTCGTGATATCTTTACTACGCTCCATAAATGCTACTTTTTCACTTTAACTTGCACGACCAGATGGAAACCACTGATCTAGCGTATGAAGCTGTGAGGCTTTTTATACTGCGAGCTATGCGGCACAGTCCATTATGGATGGGGTAGTTATAATTCAGTGATCGTTGACTGCATATTTATCGATACAGAATTAGCCATATAATGTAAAGAAGCTACAAACAAAACTTTTCTTTTGGCTAGTGAACAGAAGCTAAGTTTCTGTTGCACTAGCCAAAAGAAGAATAATAATCAATAAATAAAAAATAACAAAAATGCAGTTATAAATAATAAAATACAAAATTGAAATAATAGCAAAATGTGAAAAAAAAAAGAAGAAACACCTTTTGTTTTTATTTAATTTCCCCTTTGCGTTTATTCCTCCTCACGTAGGTGTTTTTATCCGAATAATCTTTAAATTTCCCGAAGCTATCAGTTTCAACTACTACTTATGGTGGTAACTTATTCCAATGGCCAATACGGGTTAGATGGACTGGTACGCTGGCTCTTATTTTTGACGAAGTAACAGCATATTGTGCCCTCGTGTGTAGTGCAGTTGGATTAGTTGGCCATTATCGATCCACTGCAGGATGGAAGCCTCCTCAACGATTCATGTTGAGGGCAAGGGACCATAATCTGCCATGCTGGTCCAGTGCAGGTTGGCAGATGGACCGTATTTAGCAGTCAACTCAAAGAGCGTGCGCTACTGCACTCCCACTCTTGACCACTCGGCTTCGTAGGCACCTGGATTAGTTGGAAGCTGATTTCAAATCTCGTCAAAGACGCGAGGAATTTTTGTGGGTCGTTTTCATAACGTGGCTGAGGCAGACTGTCTCGGGCGAGGACAGTGTGGTTTATTCCTATTGCAAATAGCAAACTGACCACAGGACACAATTTTCAGACATATAATATACGGCGCAATATGGAGTAAGTTTCTGATGCGCCTAAAATCCTCTAACAACCAAAGGCATATTTCGTTTGGATTTTTTAAGCATTTAATTGTTCTCTTAAAGAAAGGTTACACGTTTAAAACCGTTTTGAGATGTGCTGCCATCTGTTAGCGACGTTTGATAGAAAACTCTTTATCAATTTGTATCTGATAAAAAGCTGGAAGACCAGCTTTTATTTTGCTGTTTTAATACTGGTTTGTATAATTTAAAATTTCGGAAATGACAAATAATCTTTGTGAACTAGCGTTGATCATTTCAATTATGATTTCGTTGCCTCTCCAGAATTATTATTGCTATTTATTCCAAATGCAGTATCATGCAGAGAAATATAAAATATATACACAGATATATACGCTGATTAATAGAATTTCAGAAAAACAAACAGTTTTACTAGGCCAGAGCTAGTTTCAGTTGTTTTCAGATATAAAATAGGCCAGGAATCAGAATGTCTTATAATTACGGTCTTCAGTTATCGAAATATTGACTAGACCTTGTGGGCTGGTCCTCACACATTGGAAAGATGGATTTAATGGATGACCGCTTTCTGGACCAGCATGTTAGAGAGGCAACAAGAGAACGCAATAGTCTTGATCTGATTTTCAACAGCGATTATTCATGCATTAAGAATCTGCAAGTAAAAGACCCACTGGGTGGTAGCGTTCATAGTATACCGATGTGGGTCTTAATTAAAGATATAACTACTCTCTCAAGGGTAAAGGGAAGGCGTTTTGCTCTCATGAAGGCGAATACAACGGTCTCAGACATTTTTTTTTTTAATTTCTGTGCAGTGGGACTAACCGATGATATTGCTATCAGCAAATTCTAAATGGGAAGCATTCTGAGATGTATTGTAGCTTTTCAACTTACCAACTAAAAGATACTGTTAAAGGTTTAGGCCTAAATGAATGTCATGTCAAATGAACTGATAAGATTCGTGGCAGAGAAGAAATAAAATGAATGTTATTCACATAAATTATCAGGCGATAGAGAAGCCTAGATGATAGCTTAATTAGCCTGCAGTAACAAAGGAGGTTAGACAAGCTAAAGCTGAATACAATAAATTTCTGGCAAAGAATGCAAATAAAGGCAGCAAAGACATATTTACATTCGCATTGAATCGCATTGGTTCACTAGATATAAATGGTTTAATTGTTCATGATCCTATTCAGGTTACTGACAAAAGTGAAGAGGCATTTTGCATCTGTATTCACACTTGAGGTATTTCTTTAGGGAAGGGGATGCCAGAAGTTTATCAACTTCTAACAGGGAGCTGAATGATTTTGTGATGAATCCGATTCGTGGAAGAGAAATTATCAAGATAAGCGTAAAAACAAAGAACCTCATGTGAATACGATCTATCCAATTATATTAAGGAAGGGAGCAAAGCAGGTGAGCAAACATTTAACATAATTATGTTAGCATCCTTGGATTCAGAAGAGGTCCTTATGGGCTGAAGATGAGCGAATGTATCCCCAGTTCATACGCATAATGATCAATGGGTTATATGAATAATTAGAGACTTGTTTATCTCGAATTTTGTTCCAGGGGAAAAAAAACATGCTGGTTAAAGAAGTTATGCAGGTCTATTTATACTTCATGGGCAGCAGTGTGGCATTATGGGAAAGTTACTGCTATGGATAAAGGAATGGTTCAGTAGAAGACAAAGAATTGTTATCAGTGGGGCCTACTCTTCTTGGACAAATGTTTTTATTGGAGTCTCCCAGGGCTCATTGTTGTTTTATGTTTATGAATGACAATCATGCAGCATATCAGGCTTAATGTCTAAGTTTGCAGATGATGTTGGTTGATCTGTTCGTAGGGTGGTTAATGACAGTAATCAGGGTAAGATCCTAAAACAAAAGCTAGAAAAATTAAGCAGATTGGCTGAGAAGCAGCAAGTTAAATATATGACATTGACAAATGCAAGGTACATTATATGGGGAGGAGCAGTCCCAGACCCTACCCTGAGTATGGTACCAATTGTGAGGTATCACCTCTCAGGGTAGGGAAGAATGATAAAAGACCTGCCGGTAACTGGACAAAGAGATAAGAAATAAAACAAATATACCACGTGAAAATAGGGTTATTCAACTCACATATAATACAAGCTCAATATACTAATTTGTTAACAGGCGACGTTTCAGAATTGTTGCAGAACCCTATCTTCAGCCCACAAATGCTACACACATTTTGGAAATTTTACCGTACTGATAGAAACCACATAACGTCCCTTTCCAATTATATTATAAGTTGGTACGGAAGTTACGCAACCACAAAGTGTATGTAGCATTTGTGGTCTGAAAAGGATTCGGCAGGAATCCTGAAACGTCACCTGCTAACAAATTAGTGTAGTGCCGAGACTGTATTATGGTCAGCACATGAGCTGAATAAAACCTACTTGTTAAGAATTTTCGTGTGGTATAATAATGTTATTTTATTATATATATATATATATATATATATATATATATATATATACATACACACATTCATATATATGTACTCACTGCCCTACCATTAACATCGGAACACCCCTCCATGGATGGGGAAACAGGTCCTATGCATGCAACACCTCACAGAACGTGCAATAAATATGCACACTGGGCTTCGAATAGACAATTGCAAAAGTGGGTATGCAAGATGACGCATTCAACAGAATTACCTCAATTCTGTTGAAGTGATCAGTTCAACAGAATTGATCACCTGAACAAATGCTAGACGCCGATTAGAATGGTGTAAGGAGAGCCAATCTTGGACTGTAGAGCAGTGGGAAACAGTCCTATGGACAGACAAGTCGAGGTTCGCACTCTACCAGTCTGATGGCCGTTCCGAGGTGTGGCGATTCCTGATTGTATCCTCCCAACAATGAAATTTAGTGGAGGCAATGTCATGGTATGGATGCTGATTTTCAGTGTGGCTTGGTCCCATTAGTCGTTATTGACAAAATCATGAATGCTGTGCAATACCAAGACATTCTGGACAATTATGCACTTCCAACATTATGGCAATACTTCAGGGAAGGCTCTATCAGCAAGACAACGCACCATGCCATACTGCTCGGATTGAAACAGAGTAGTTTGAGGATATGGGTGTGGAAACTGATCTGGACCCTATCGAGCATCTTTGGGATGTATTAGATCGTCGGTTACGGGCACGTCAAGATCGCCCAAAGAACAAGGCTGAACTGGTGGCTACGTTAAAGGCCGAGTGGAGGAATATATCACCTGACATTTATAAAAAGCTGGTTGAGAGTATGCCGGTTGAAGGCCGTCATAAAAGCAAAAGGTTTCAACACAAAATATTAAATGACACAATAAAATATCTTTTTTGTCTAAAGGCAGGTGTCCGGATATTAATGGTAGGGCAGTGTATATTAATATAAATAGTATAAATTTTACCTTATGGACAGGAACCACGTCAGTTATTTCTCAATTATATTATAGGAATTTATCACCAAGATTGTTGTAGTTTTAAAGAGCAAGGGCGTGATTATCCCGTTATATAAGGCAATGGTCAGGACTATATCTTGAGTTCGGAATACAGGTCTGGAAGCGTCATTTTATGAAGGATTTGGATCTCTTAGAACGGATGTAGAGAAGAGCAGCGAGATTAGGAAGTGAAAAAAAAAAAAGAATTGCTCATATAAGGAAAAGCTTCAATTCTACAAAACGTTGGTGACTGGTCTAGAGACCACGCATCTGCGAGAAGACCTGACTGAAGTATTCGAGGATCTGAATGGAATAATTAAGCCAATGGAATCCTTCCTCGATAAGAATACATGCATGGCGGGATATTAATTCAAAATGGGGAAGGGTTTTCAGGGTAGACGCGCGAAAATTTGAATTTAGCCAGCGAGTAGTTTATTACTGGAAGAAATCTCCATCTGAGGTTGTGGAAGTGGGTAGTCTGAATAAATTCAAGGAAGAGTTAACTGTGGGAATAGACAGGTAATGCAGTAAGTGTTTTCTTGGCTATGCTGTATAAGCTTCATTTCTTGCATCGTTTGTAACTATCACTAATAATAATAATAATTATTATTATTATAAAGAACAGATCCACAATCAAACCTCCTTTAGACCTTCTGTATAGAACGTTGAATCCAAATGTCCATGAACAACAGAGGACATACGACTATATACTCTTGCTGGACATCAACGTAGCATATGATGGACGCTTTATCAACTGCTTGGAATTCTTGAAAGCCTTTTCAAAATCAGCAGTCACATGAACACGCTCAAGTATTTTAGAGAACTACTAATTGGAAGAAAACTTGTGGTAATGCTCGGTGACACCTGTCCATATATTAAAAATATGTGTTGTTTTAGCAATATCTAGTGCCTTTCCAGACGGAACGGCATTGGATAATGGAAACAGATCAGCCAACAGTTATATTCAACGGCTTGTTATAGACAAAATATTGTGGTGGTCATTGTAATAAACGCGTTTAGAGGAACAGCGGCAGTTTTCTTTTTCTTTAAGAAAACCCCAAAAACGGAAGGTATTAGAACCTATAGTATTTAGTACCGTGCGTGGGTTTAAGATTGGGAAGATGCCAAAAGAAAACCGTTGACATTAGACTTGTGTAGAGTGTAATTTTCAGGAAATACGCATGATGGAAGGTTGGATCTGAAAACGAAAGTTGAGTGAATAAATGAAAAGAAGAAAAGTTGTTTCAATGAGTTTGAAGTTGGAGAGTAAAAGGACGTTGACTAGTTTTGGCACGTGTTCGGACTGTTTGGAAGAAAGAGCTGGAATTACAGAAGCCACTGAGTGTATTCTTTGGTCAGTATTCTGTTTTCTGGACGAAAAACTCTATCATGCTAAACTTGCCTGAAACTGACTAACTCAGCCATGTTGTAAAAAAAAAAAAAAATAATAAAAAACCTCAAGTCACGAACGTGTGTCTTTTCCACCCGGTGTGCGGAGGACGGCGATTCTACCAACTGTGCTACAACCAACCACGAGAGCTCAATATGCTCAAGCACTTACCTGTTCTATCAGAACATCGATATGATTCCTTCCGGCAGTTTGTAGCTGCATCCGCCATCCACCATTCACAGGAAAATGAATTTTTTATTTTATTTTAGTCGTCAATAGTGCAGTTACGTTGCTCAAATGCGAACTTAAGGCGCCGTTGGTGATAGATGATAGTAACTATGGGTACCTTGACTGAGGACCCCTCAGAAGTCCAACACGGAACAGGGTTTCGGTTGCATCGTGGTCTTAGCTGGTTGTCCCCTGGTTAAAGTCCATTGTGGGCTGTTCTACCGTTTTCTGTTTATCCGCTCGCACAAGGCGGGATGAGGCTTGAGCCCTCCTCTTTGGCCCAGTGACTTCTGCTGTGTCCACTTTCCATCCACACTTGGAATAGCTTAATTATAGCATTCGGCGAACAGCACATAAGATTTGCAGTTTTCTTAATACCAGAAAAGTAAATCAACTAGAAAACATCAGCAGAACTGTCGTATAAAGTTCGTGTTAATAATTGCAATTGTCTATGATTATCGCGTCTTAGAAAACAAAAATAAAAACGACTTAAATGAAGACAAGATCTGCTGCGAACAGATAACCAAGAATCTCATCAGTAATCTCTGAGAGAAAATTACAAAGAAATTTGCATAAAATCTATATCTGGAGTAGGATCATCAGAAGAAGACCAATGTTCAGAGCTGCTCGTAAAATAAACACGGTTAATCTGGGCTAAAATGCATAAAACCGGAGTGTTAATGACTGGAAAACTCTGACGTAGTTTGACGAATTCAAATGTTGCCTATACTCTAAGTAAAGGCATGCACCGAGTTCACAGAAGAAGCAATGAGGCACTTCATCCAAACTATGTGAAATGTGCCGTAGTGTTGGTGATGGGGTCATCGATGTTTGGGATCGTTTTGAAAAGTATATGGAACTGCTACTCGAAATACAAACCAGAATGAATCAGGCTGTCTATACCAATATTCTGGATGATCAGGCTCTGCTTTCTGCTGAACAACACATGATATTAATACTGGTACATTCCAGGATATCAACAATTCACAGGTTCACCGCGGTTTTTAAATTGCCACGAGAAACACGAGAGAATAGTAGGAGTACCAGATATAATTTCTCTGTAAAACGCATGGGACTCTCTTGGACAGAAAGTGAAAACACAACAGCAACCAGGAATGAGTTGCGGGCTCAGTTGTTTTCAGAATAGCCTAATATTAATAAAAACTATGCAGAGGATCCAGCTGATAGATTCGAGCACGACGTGAATCGCGCTAAAGGGGAAAAGAGTACATATTATTTATTGAAAAATTAAACAGATGGCTAATTTTTTTGTCTATATATTTTTAAGCGCGCGTTAACATATAAGCATAAATCACCTCCTGTGTTCACCATGTCCGTCCATCCGTCCACATGTAATAACCTGAATTCCAATGATGGGTTATCATTAGTTTTTTTAGAAAGATTTATTAAGCTCTCCAAATATATTTTTTTAAAAAATTGGACCAATAGAAATCCATCAATTTCTATTATTATTTTTCACGACAGCACACATGCTATTCATATATCGTTTGTTGTAGGAGATGCACTGGATATTACGTTACAGTTTACTGATCGAAGAAATAAATGGACATGCGCAGAAATGAAATTTTCTCGATTTGTGCATCAAATCCAAGGCTTTTAGTTCGAATTTTTATAGCAGCTTATGGCGCATATAATCCAGCACCACAGCCGACAATGGCATTGCAATATGCACTTCTTGCTGTCTTGTCACAGATTCATTTGTGTCAACATAGCAGGCATTGTGCAACAAATGCACTTAACTTACAGAAGACTGAAGTTACGTTAGAGCCTGCTGCACCCCTTTCGGATGCCATTAGTAATGTGACACCAGGTTCATAGTATCAGAAGTGCGTTCCTCTTCCTATAACAGACAAAGTACTTCATTTATTCGCTATTATTCCTTAAGGGCAAAGATAATAGCGTATAAATAATAAAGACGCATTTGGTTAAATTAATGAAATGCCTCGAAGCTCTCCACCATTCGTAAGTGTATAATGGTCTATATTCAGCCATTGATTTCAGTTTGCAATGGTATGTTCATCTCCATACGGAAAATTACTATTTACAAGCCAATGTTCTCTTTCTGTCTAATTGTCTCTAATGCACTGTTTCGCTTCAAAGTATTATAGCGGCACGTGCATCAATAGTCTTACCACGAAAATATTTTCCTCTCAAATTCGACTGTTCTCTTTGAATGGTCAGCAGAACTTCACTAATGGAAATTTCATTATCCCATTGGCATATTCGTCGATTACGCAACCAGTCTATTACTGAATCTTGTTTCCTGTGGATGATAGAACGCACTTTTGCATTTATTATGACCGCAGAAGGTTGAATGTTATGTGTTTGCTATAACGCTGGTTTCTTTTACAAAGTGTTTGTGTTTTAGAACCCCTTTATATTTTATATTTTCATTTAACCCTGATCACTGTGGGACTACAACAAACCCGGACCACAAATAGCTCAACGCCAATAAGGAAATGATTGTAACAGCGGTGGTTATTACTGCTATTACCATGGTTTCAGAACTCTTGTTTGCTTTGAGATTCAAAATTACGTGTGTTTCTGGAATATTATGTGGTGAATTTTCCTATTGTAACACACTGCTGGTTTTTCTTATTGTAACACGTACTTTAAATAGGGCAGTTTAGAATTGTTTCAAGAGATGTATGGTGTTTTACCATCATCTAGTATGTTGTTTTTGTCTAGCTTTGTTAAATCTCAAGGTTTTTGTCTCAAATTACCGTTGCTCATCTTTTGTGTGATTGTGTGTGTGTACATATGAAAATTCTTCAGTTGTTATTCAGATAGATTCCTAAAAGGATAGTTTCCGTTGTCATTGTTAATTTTTCAGAGTGGTGTGCGTGTGTATTTTCATGTTTCTGCTGCAACAACAGATACAAAAATTGTCAACATTTCAAATGTTCGGAGTACTTTGGAAAGTTTTTTTATTATTAAAAATATCATCTTTTTACTATTTTGCTATGTAAAAATCAGCAAAGTTATTTGTCTATATGTCACGCACATGCAAATTTTCAACTTTTGATTGTAAATAAGAAAAAAAAACGCTTTTTTATTTGAAAAACCCTCTTATTTTTCACTAATTCTAATATATTCCCTTGATTCCAAATGTGTAATTTCTGAAATTTTGAGGGATGATGGAATTCCCGGAAACACAAAAGATCTAAAATGTAATTATTTCAACGATAACGGTTTATATATTTTAAACCTTAGAACACCATAATCGTTTTGAGGGGGGTTGTTAATAACCTGTGAAATTGTGGCTGGGGTCTGAGGGTTGAATAAATGTTGAAGCTGTATTATTTAAGATATTTTTACTTAATTTTCTTATATTTCTGTCTCTTGACAGTGTTTGTTTGTTTTTTTTTTTTTTCATATTCTTAGTTGCACATGCGAAATTTAAGAATTCAGTGTCGTTATCTTTTAGGTTATGTTTGTAATAAATTACTGAAAAAAATCTACAATTGTTTTAATAACCACCCTCTTTCTTTTAAGGCAATTGAACGTGTTGTCGGTGATGTTTCAAAAATCTGTATGTTTATCGACATGGACGATTTTATGTTGGAATGTGGGACCACCTCAACGTCAACTGACCACAGACAGTTCCAGGAAATAGGTCAAAAATCAGCAGTCATCGATTTCCAAATGTTTCTAAATTCTCATGGAAATTATTTTCCATGAGAATTTAGAAGTGGAACGTTTTGGAAATAAATTTGGCGTGTGGTGGTTGTTTTCCGAGTTACCGAATTTTAAGGTTATTCGAAATGGCATCACCAGTAATCATAGCATGCATATTGTCTTCTTCTTTGGTGCTGCTGTTGTTGTAGCAGGACGGCCGTTGATTGGCCGGTCTACAATCTGCTGGATATCCATCGTTAGACGGGTATCTAGTAGCTTCCTTTCCTGCTTTCTGGTTATCGCGATAAACACGCAAAAGCCAGGAAGCAGGGTTCTAACGCCAAAAAACGACAAAGGCGTGATCGTTGACTTAAATACAAATAATCTCAACTTTCCTTGATTGTGAAAAACTAATTACATCATTCAACTGGAAAAAATGTTCATCCCAACGAGGACTAAGAATAGAAATAACCTAGACTAAATAACTCAAGAAAAAAGTTCAGCAGTAAATTTTAATCACATAAAACCAATTGAAGAGGGATTTTGATATGATCCTTCATACTTTCCAGCGAAGCTGTGATGCATGTTGTTACGAAGAATCTCAAGACCGATCTGAGGATCTCTAAAGATGAAAAGTATCCAAAAGATCCCCAAACGTCATAATCGAAAGTGCATCTAACGCATATGTGGATGCTATTTTATTCGGGTTTTCGGCCCAAATAGAAAAGGAATATTAAGCCTTGGCCTGAAGATTGAGAGCTCTCTGATCATGGTCTATGATCGGGACGGAACTTTAACAAAAGAAGAATTTGTAGGGGTGGTTTCGGAAAGGAATCTCCAAGAGATCGCCTTAAATGTTGGGGGAAAAAAACAATTCTTACCCAAATATCCAACGAAATAAGATTACATTTGACACGTAATTTGGTGGAGAAAGTTCGAGTTCGAGTGCTGTCGATGACATGAGGAATTTTATGGGTCTTTTCCACAAGATGGATTAGTTCGTCCGTTTCAGGCTAGGGTAGCTTGGTTTTTTCTTCTGGAAACTTGGGTTTTTCGTCCAACAAAACAGAAGTGGCAACTGAAGTTTAACCTTGACAAATGCAAAGTACTCTTTGCAGAATAGGCTTCCAGGGTAGGTCATGGGGTTTTGTCAATGATATATAGGAATTTTGCTAGCAGAGAAAAGGTGGTGATTGTCCCTCTGTATAAGGCAATGGTCAGGCCACGCCTTGAGTACTGCGCACAGGTCTGGAGGTATCATTTTAGGAACGATGTAGATTTGCTTGAGCGTGTACAGAGAAGGGCAACAAGATTGGTGAGGGGTATGAAGGGATCCTCTTACCAAGAGAGGCTTAAGTTCTGCAAATTGCAGTGGCTGGAGACAAGGCACTTGCGCGGTGATCTTATTGAGGTATATAAGGCCTTGAATGGGTTGAGCACGCTGAATTCTGATGAGATTCTTCCACTTGTTCAGATTACGAAACTAAGGGGGCATAAATTCAAATTAAGAAAAGACAGATGTAGAATAGATGTGCGGAAATTTGCCTTTAGCCAGCGGGTGGTTAATTGCCGGAACAAACTTCCATCTGTCGTTGTGGAAGTTGATAGGTTCAATAAATTTAAGGAGGAACTGGACAGGCATTTGGAGGGAATGGTGTGATTTTTTTATTTTTTTATCACTTCTGTCTGATGCTGCATAAGCAAGAGCTTATGCAGCATCAGACAGAAGTGAGATCCCCCTCTGAGTCTTCGTCGCCTGTTAACTGGCAAGTCTGTTAATGTGAACGAAGCATAACCTTCTGGTTAACAATATCCTCTTCAGACATTGGTTAAAGTAGCAAACAGCACTATAGCGATGTTGGGGCAAAAAGCTCGATTCAATTCAAATAAATTCAGAAAGTTCACAATTCAGATAAATATATGTACGTCCAAAAATCTGATCTTCGAGACAAGCAAAATCACGAAAATACATCGAGGAGAATCCGAGAACTGGACGCAGCACTATGGGGGTGGGGTGCAATAGGAAAGAGATCGGATGTAAAAAGGTTTTCTGCCGGGTAAAATCCTTTTTGAAGGTTACTTGAAGACGACGGTGACCTTATTTCCGAATAAACATCAGCCGAACGAAGTGCGTAGTGAAACAAGATTAAGTAAAATATTTTAGAGCCCTCTCACATTCAGTTTTCGTGTTTGCTGTTAATGCCACTATCTGCAATAAGGCCGCTACTTTCAAAAGCGCAAGGTAATCTCTGGGGATATCGTCCGTTTCCGATCAACAAACTACATCAATTCCCATGTGGAGTGAGGACGTGGGAAACGGCAACTAAATAAAGCTCGCGTTGATCTTGGACGCCGGCCATTTTTCGCATTCACAGATTTTAGAGCCTGCTGGATAGTCAATTATGAAAGATATATATATATATATATATATATATACCTGATGACAATATAAGCATGCATTTAGTATCAGTCGATAGCACTCGTCTTAAGAAATCTTTTGATATCACGTAGTCATTATTATTAACTTTGTAATCACTGAATAAATGCTTATATTCCGGGAGCGCAATTATACACACCCGCACTCTGCGCTGGAATTAGTTAGTCCGCTTGGAATATAATCATAACAGATCCGAAGTGTGCTGCGTGAGTTTAAAGGCAAACGAGAACCAGTTATGGCCAAACCTTATAACCAGAATGAGAGCCCAGTTCTTAAATGTTTTCAGATAAATGCGCAACGGGCTCAAGCTGTGCCGGACTAGCTCAGGCTCAAAGCTGAAGGCATAAACGTTATTCTTCTCCAAGAGCTTTTATACTCATGTGAGAAGGAGTGCAAGGCTATCCTGTATCCTACCGAGTTGTAAAGTCTTTTTCAGATACGTCCAGGAGAACTATCACAGTGAGTAATCCCATCCTCGCTATAACTAAAGTATATGCGCTATGTACTGCATTTATTTTATATGTGCACTTATTTTTTCAGTGATTTAGGAGTCACTACATGTTATTTCATTGTCTTGTAGGCAGCGACAGGAAATAGCCCGCTCGTTATGACCAATATCTACAATCTGTCACCGAACTGACAGTATCAGGTAAAATACTTGTGATAGAGGACTGTATATCCCAGCTCTGGCAGAGCTACGTTGCTGGGTACTCATAATGGGGAAGTCTGGAAGACTACATTGTAATGCCTTCATTTTTGTTTCTAAACAAAGCTAATAACTCACTCATCTATAGTTCAATTATGTTTGAAAACGCGATCGATGTGACCTGGCCACTCGTTGCATAGCGCCCGAGTTTACCAGCTAGACTGCTAATGGGGCATGGACCGCCTGTGATTACAGGGCTATCATTTACTCTCCCTGCGTCAAGGGGACTCAGTCCCTTATATATACTGAGGGTCACCCGTTATGCTACCATGAGCTAAAGTGTGAGGCATTTCCTGAGGCATTAATTGCCAACTTCGAGGGTCTAGCCCGAGGAGCTCAACTCAGACAACCCGGCTAAATATGTCATCAATGCGATTAAAGGAAATTGTAATGCTTCAATGAAGAAAATATCACCCAACAAACTCTGTTCCCTGAGATTGCGGAACCAGAAGCCTTCAGAAAAAGGCCCATAGGGCCCGAAAAGAAAAATTTCCAATTTGCTTCCACTTTTCGCTACAGGCAGAGGTGGAGGCTCTAAGATATATAAACCTCAGAAATGCCTATACCAAACTTATTAGAGATACGAAAAGAGCTTCGTTGAGGAAATTAATTTCTCCACAAAGCTACTTTTCCATGTGATGATCAGGCCCTCACGGAATATCAGAGTCGTGATGGTTAGGACGCGCTTTCAGGAATTCTCCTGTCAGGTTTTCAGAAAAGACCCTAGGACTCTCTTCTTTAGCCATTCTTTTGGCCTATAGTTTGTGACGAATTTCTTTCCATGGATATCGATTCTCTGGAAGTGTAGAATTTGTAGGTAACCTTACACTTACTGTCAAAGCAAATACCCGAGCTAGCCTCGAGACAGTGAGCAAAGCTACACTGTCTTCTACAAAGGTCAAGGTTTGTGGTCAATTGTCCATAAAATAGCAATATTTGAAAAGAGACAAAAACCACGTGGTTTGAAATGTACTACAGTCATCACGAGACTCTTCCTCGTAATTGAAATAAGAATGTATTCCTCGTAGTAATTTGTTATGATGCTGGCGTCTGGAGTAAGGACAAGCTGGACACAGTTCAGTGGATAATAATGCTAAAAATCACAAGAGGCTGACACATGGTGAGCACGCCTGCTCTTCAGATGTTGGTTGGAACTTCGACGCTTGACCTGATGGTGATTCACTGGGAACTGCTCTACCGTTTAAGACCATTGCAACTGAATATCTAGATTAGGCACCTCGGGAACAAATCACGAAAAGGGCTGTAACCTTTAGGTTAATTTCTTTTCTGATGTGTCGTTTACCTGACCAAAAGCGCCACCATGCTTCTTCTCGCGTCTGTACGCTAAATTTGTCATTACAGGCCATGGCTCTTTCAATGACAAGTTAACTAATCTCGGTGCCAGAGACGACCCCCACCTGTACATATGGTAACATTGAAATATTAGAGCACGGCTTTTATGACTGCCCCATTTACGAAGACTACAGATGTCGCCTCATTTCTAAAATAAGTTACTTACCTGGAGCCGTGAGCACCTTTTTGTCACACAGAAAGATCACTACAAAGTCCTGACTGAATATGTGCTGGAAGTTTTTGAGGAACGTCGCCTATCTAAAATAAAAATACTGACCAGGAGAAAAGTGCCGTGACTTGAGTAAAGCTGGATGACACCTAGTGGTTATCCGCTAAAAACTGAATTAGTTCTTTAGCTGTCTGTGCATTTTCTGTTTATATGTATATATTTTTAGTTCCTCTGTCGTGTCAAACGTAAATTTCATGCATGCTTTATAAATCCTCCCTTATACCCATCATTTTACTCATATCTTGATTTTTTTTCTCCTTTAAATTTACTCTTTCCTTATTTCCTCTTATTAATTTTAGTTTGCTATGGCATGTTCTTTTTGTTAGAAACAGTGGACACTACATTGTCGCGTTTACGTGCAATTCTGGTGGTTGACACTTGAGGAGACGCTGGGATTGTTCGATATGCGACAATATACTTATATGTGTAAAAAGAGTAAAAATTTACATACATACATATATATATACATATATATATATATATATATATTTTTTTTTACAATCTAAAACAGAAATTATTCATTTCTGTTTTAGAGTACTGTCTGTTCTGAGTTATACGAATATAAACAACTTATTTGTTAAGAATAAATTCTACTTGAAGCAGTGGCTGTTAAATGTTTTTGCTTTTTTTTTTTTTGCATAATAGAAATGGGAACACTGCCTATGGGATTCTTTTGAGGAAGTACTACAAGGACTTTTCGGAAGATAAGCTCTCCTGCTGTCTCTTTATGCTTCGGCGACCAAAGATATCAAAAGAGCTGATTCGAAACTAAAATCTAACCGACAGGAACTGCTGTAAACCTAAATGAAAAAAGTGACGGAGTTTTAAACTGTCTATAGCACCATCCCAAAGGTGTGTACGATGTTTCCTGTTATCCCTGAAGAAGCAACAGGAAGAACACTTGGAATCAACACGTTTACTACGTCATTCGGCGAGAGGATAAAAAGTTCCCTCAGAAGCTCTCTCAGAATTCCCTATGGGCTAACTTTCTGTGCCGATGCACGACATTAGGTTATCCTAAGCTTCGATATTTGCTATCGTTGTGTTCTGAAGTATGGCCACGCGGTTTTTAAGTCTTTTTTTTTTTTTTGTAAACTGTCAAGAATGTAGTTGAACAAAACTTGCATATTTTTCTATTGATAGAAAAACGCCAGTAGTATATTACCACTATCCAAAGCAAAGATAAAAACATAAACAAGACAATTATTTCTCTCTTATTTCTGAAAGGTTTCGAAGTACTTAAATATTTACGGAAATAGTCTTTTTAAAAATTATGAAACTTAATTTATTCATCAAAGGAGAAAAAAATGCTAACAAACTAAAAAAAATGGGAACTGAAAACTTCAGAAATATAATATCAAATTTAACATCAACGACATTAGTACACTGCTCGACAAAATTAACAGAACACGAAGAGTTAGTTAGTTAGTTAATTAGTTTTTAGGAGCATTAGCAACTAAGGCCATATTGCTCCGGGGATATGCGGTGGTCATTCCTTGACCTTTCCGCATCCTCCGTATTTGGTGGTGACGGGCTCGAACCCCGGTCTAATCAAGAAGCGTGTGGTACGCACTGCTGCTCCTTCCCACCTGGCTACGGAGGCGCCGGAGAACACGAAGAAAACGTAGTGTAATTCGTGCAGCTTGCGATGAATCGAGACAAAATTTGGTACGGTGGTGCACGACAGAATAACGATGAAATGAAGAGACGGCGAGAAACTTCGGACGGTATAACGGACATTTATAGCGGTTGTATAAGAATTACTAAAAAGGTCACCTTACGGAAGTCGATACAAGGCACTCAAAAATATGGTCACGAGATCAGTACAGCGTATGATCCCCTTTAACGGCTAAACAGGTTTGACAGCGGTGAACTATATTCGATATAAAGGTGTTTATAAGATTTTGTGGCAACGAATCTCATTCTTCCACCAGCTCAGACCTTGTTGGTGTGCAGTGCAACGCCCAAGTGTATCCCTCATATGTTCAATCTCGGAAATTGTAGGAGACTTTCAGTTTCAAGATATTCCCAAACTACGTGAGCTCTATGTGCAGTGGCGTTGTTGTACATGCAAAAGAAATTGGGTTAACGTGAAAAGTCGTACACGGGTGTGCAAAACTTAAGGACTAATGCTATTTATAAAGGTTACAACCACAAACTCTTTACTTAAGGTACTCTTTACTGATGAGAGTAGATTCAGTCTCGGCAGCGATTCTGGACGTCAGCTGATCTGACGAGAGGTTGGCACACGGTATCACCGCACAAATATCGCTGAAAGGGATGGATATGGTGGTCGAGGTGTTCTCTTCTGGGGAGGCGTTATCTTGGATGGACGTACACAACTCCAGATACTGGAAGGCGGTATTGTAACTGGTGCATGCTACTGTATTGAGGTAATTATTCCCCATGTGCGTCTGTTCCGAGGTGCCATTGGCCCCGAGTTCGTGTTTATGGATGATAACGCGGCACCCAATCGCACTGCAGCTATTGATATGCTTTTGGAAAGTGAGGACATTGTTCGTATGGATTGGCCCGCCCGTTCCACCGATCTAAATCCTATCAAACACATATGAGACGCTCTGGAAAGACGCCTAGCGGCACGTGCACACCCACAAGAAAATGTTCACCAGCTGAAAATGGCGCTGACACAGGAATGGACGATGTTACCGCAAGAACTTATCAATCAACATTGTTCTAAGTATGGACAGGCAGTGCAAAACCCGCATCGACATTAGGGGTGGCCATATCTCCTACTGAGGACCACCTCTTCCCTTTGTTCCATCTTTGGCAGTGATGCATCTGTATCATGGCAGCCAGTGCTATGTTGCCAGTTTTGAATCAAGTCCCTCTGTACCGTTTTGTTTCAGTTGTTGTGTAGGTGTTGTTTCCTTCATCATTTCTGTTCTTCACGAGGTTCCTTTGGTATGCTTTTCCCATATCCAGGTGGCCACTGCTATGAGAAGCTACAGGTGAAAACTTGAGTGGTCCTTAAATTTTGCACACCAGTGTACATTGGGTTAGATAATCTCTTCTCTGTACAGTTACGGTACTCCTGTTGGGAACTCTGTTTGATGATAAATTTACGTTCAGTATATGGAATTTTATAAGGTAGAAGATGTGATCTAGTTGGATGTTTTGCTTCTCGATCAGCGGTTTCATTTTCTAGGACACATGAAAGCCTTTGGATCCAAAGAATTTAACTTATTTTTGTCTTTCAGTCTCGTTATCTCAGCTTGAAGTTTACCTAATATCAAATGCATGGACGTGTGCTTTCGTTGAAGGGCATGTATTACATTAAGTGTGTCAATAAATACAAGATGTTTCTTAAAAGGGATTTCTTATAAAAACAACGCTATTAATATGTCATATAATTCAGCTGAGCAGCTTCTGTGTTCATCTGGGAGTGATAGGGAGAGAGGACTCGTAATGTATGGAAAGAAAACTGCTGCATCCACTAGAGTATCTGTTTTGGAGGCATCTGAGTATTATATGCATGAACCTGTTTAAGGTAAAACTTTCCAAGATATTTTCCCCCCAACTGCTGAAAATAACTATCACAATTTGATATAAAAGTTTGCTATGGTGGACTTATAATTGTATTGCTCTGGAATATGTTTTCAATGTTTAAACGCCATTTTGGAGTTAGGATGCCATAGGATGGATCCCTTAGGATGCCAAAGTGCCATGAGGTATCAAAAGCTTTCTCGATATCAAGACATACCACGACAAAATGTTGATTTCTGATTAATGCATTTCTTATATTTCATTCGACCTTTACCATGAGATCTAAGAAAGATCTATCCTTCCGAAAGCCAAACTGATTACGTTTCGGGGCTCACGGTACCAGATGAGTCGATGGTGTGCAATTTTTTCCAAACTTTTACTCAAGCAGCCGCTTAGAGAAATTGGTCTATAGTTGTTAGGAATGGAATGATCTTATCCTGATTTAGGGATGGCTATAATGTAGGAATGTTCCCAGGAATTGGGGAACCTATGTTCGGAAAGGATCCGATTGTAAAAGTTCAGCAGTGAGGATAAATATTTCTTGTCTAGATGTTTAAGCATTACATAGTAAATTCCGGCAGGACCAGCGGGGCAGTTTCTAGAAGTATTTATGGATTCTTTCAATTCAGATAGTGTGAGTGGTTGGTCAGAGGGTAAAGGACGGGTAGCTTTAAAGTTTAGTTTGGATTTCTCAGCTTCAAGTTTTTGAAATCATTGCTAATATGAAATTGAGACAAACAATTCAAAGAACACGGTTCCTAACATATTTCCCGTGCATTTCTGGATTATAAATGGAGAAAGGTTGCAAATCGGCTAAACTGATCATCACTGATTGCGTTTCGGGACTCAAAGTATCAGTTGAGTCGACGGCGAAATATTTTTTTATAGTTTTATTTAAGCAGCTGGGTCGAAAATTGGTCTATAGTTGTTAGGAATCGAATTATCTTTTCCTGGTTTACGGTTAGCTATTAAAAAAAGAAGGGTTCTGATCATTCTGTTGTCTAGTCAAGTGAGAAGGATTCGAGGATCCATAAGGTGGATTGTTGGTATAATTCATGTGTTTTCCTTTTGGCTGATGTCGAGAGGACTTTTCTGCCAAGTTTTTTGGACCCGCTACATGGAGGCTGGAGCGTTGCCACTGGGTTGGCTAAGCGGCTATTATATTAGTGGAATCAATAAATTCTTAAAAATAAAAAGTAAGGTTCAGTTCCTTTCCTTGCATGTAGGATAAAAAATGCTTTTCGGAAGAAAGTAAAACGCCACTTAATAAACGGCAAGATATATTTAATGGAAAGCTCTATAAATCTCTTTGTATCGTTCTCTTACTAAAATTTTTTATGGCACCCGGGGACCTATATATAGAGAGAAAAGAATTAAAGAATAAACTATATGAGAGAAGAGTAATAAATACTATACAGTTGTAATTAAACTGAATGGCTAAGTTTAGAGAAAGCAGAACTATAGTTTTATTATGTGATCCATAAAGTTCTTATCTTAGTAATTAGTACATTGTACATTATGAGAAAGCTCAAGAACCAATACACAAAAACCAGACTCATTTGAAATGGACTGCTTTGAGAGAAAAGACAAAGAGTAAAATGGACAGATAAAGAATAGGATGCTTATTTTGTGCCATAAAGAGATCACAGAGGTTACAGATTTTATTCTACTAATGATGAAATCATTATGAACGTTCTAAAGAAAATGATTTATTTTTAATTTCTGTTTGCATAGATAAATATAAAGCAGCGGTTGAACCGAGCAAATGGCACCATTTCAATACGAACAATGAATAAGGTTCCAGGTTTAAAAATCATGAAATTATGATACAGGTAAGGATGACATGGATTTTGATCACCAAAAGTCTGGTTTTTCGTCCATCAGACAGGAAAATCGCCCATTCAACATGCATAATTTACGGACTTAATATATACATTGAGTTGGTATTGCATTAGCAACCTTCCCTTGTGTAGGTTAGTTGCTGTTGTAAGGTTTTAGGCAATTAAGCAACTTCGGCCTTATTGCACCATATATAACATGCCTGTAAATTGCGTGTGTCGATTTACTGTGTGCTGCAAGAAAGACTGGAGTTTCCGGCAGAAAAAACCATGTGCCAGTACCACGATAACAGCCAATGTGGTCAAGTGCTCCTGTTCTTTGCCACGAGTCTATCATAACTGGCTCAACAACGATCGAACAGCCAGTCAGGTGACATATCTGACAGCTATGTGGTCGGCCCTGAGGTTGAGCGTCGTGTGTCTTGTCTCGTAACACAGCGCCGACTCAGCACAGTAACCCAGCTAACCATCCAATACAACGTGCAATCGCAAGACGAATATATACACACAAACACATGAGTATATTCGTCTCTGAGAGCAGCAGATATGATCCTCTGACTGCAGGAATCCCAAAATGATGGTGAAGAAATATGACCGGTGAGGAGCTTAACACTGATGGCAAGCTTATTAACCTGAATAAATTCTGGTAGTCTTGTAAGGAGAGAATGTGAGCCAAAGTTTGTTCGGAGTTGAGGGGGGAGCTCAAAATTCTTAACAGCCCATTTGAAAAACAAGAATTCTCTTGTGAAATGAGTTTTGTTGTTGTGTGAGAAGCTGAAGCGCAATTCTCAGCTTCGTGTGGGATTAGTGGGTAGACTACAGACATGATGTGCACTGATTGATCATTGAATTATGAGCAACTACATAATGCCGTCTTGGGTTACCATTTGCACAGATCACCATTCGCCTAGGCATTATATGCACTAGATGCATGAAGACGTCAGCAGGAATTTGCAGCCATGTTGCCTACAAGGCTTTCCACAGTGTTGGAATAGATGACAGTTGCGTGTCCATACACCTCACTTCCCGTTTCAAATCATCCCGAAAGTGTTCAATTGGATTGAGATCAGGTGAATTTGGAAAATAAGATGGATTATATCTTTACTGTGTTCCTCAAATCACTCGTGCGCAAAGTGGGCCCAATGACACGACGCGTTATCGTCTTCCAAGTTCCCTTTCCGTCTGTGAAAAAAAAAAAACATGGCAGGGTGCACATGGTCGTTTAAGAGCTGACGGTATACCTCAGCAGTGAAACCTTGATTCATACGCACCAGAGATCCTACCAGCAAGACATGCCTCATATTAAGCAACCATCGCTACCCGTCTGGATAGCCCACCATGCACGTTAAGCCCAAAGGACTCGTGTTGCAGGCGTCACACATGAAGGCGTCCGTCGGCGTGTTGAACCAGGTATTTGGAGTCATCAGACCAACACACTCGTTTTTCAGTCCTCAAATGTCCAACCAGCGTGTGCTTTTGACACCGCAGGATTCACTGTCGATGTTGATCAACTGTGAGGAGAAGGTGTTACTTGGGTCATTTGCTGTGGAACACTATACATCTGTGTGTGCGACACATCGTCATTTGGGATATTTTTCTTGCATTCTCCATATATTGCGATGTCAACTGTCGCACAATGACCTGTCGTTTAGCTCGTACATGTGCCGTACCCCTTGCTCACCACTTTGTGTAATCCTTTACAGTTGTGTAGCTGGGAAGTGGTTTGACTCGTTCAACACCATTCTTTGTACACCTTAACCACAGTGAGCCGTGAGAAATCAACAAGACATGCCGTTTCCGATATGGAAGCACCCGAAGCACGAGCACCCACAATCATGCCCTGTTGAAATTCCGTGATATCTTTACTACGTCCCAAAGCTGCTACTTTATCACTATCAACTTGCATGACTAGATGCAAATTGCCACTGCTCCAGCGTACGAAGCTGAGGCATTTTATACCGCGAGCTATGCGGCATAGTCCATTACAGATGAGGGTTCATAATTCAGCGATCACTGAATGTACTTAACTGTTATTCATTCGTTGTGTTTGCATATGTTGTTTAAAGAGTCGCATACACAAATGAGCAGCAGTTGCGGATGTAGTTAGTGGTCATCAAAAACTACCCAAGAAGCATATCAAGGCGGTATGCTTTAGACAATGGGAAAATGGGATGTCATACAAGGTTGGAATGCTAATTGTAAGATTTTTGTCTTGTCCATCCCTGCAACACTGCATGGCTACAGTTCTTATTTCAAAGAACCAATCATCAATTGCAACACATTCGTTATTTTAAAATAACCAGTTGCTGACGTGTCTCATCTTTATTGTTACTATGGTAACCTCTAAAAAAATCATTTGTATTTATATTCCAAGGTAGATTCGTATTTATATTCCAAGGTAGCACAGAGGTAGATTGCGTCCCACTGATTCGTTTTTAATTTCATCCAATTAGAGTTTGACGAAAGCAAAATCATCATTTTCGATCTCCTCGATAATGATGCGAATGAAGGCTGCGGAGTGAAAAAGCGAATAAAATAACTTTGATCTTTTTTATAGCTGCGGTATTAGAATTACGCTTTACAGATGTACATTTGTCAGACAGCAGAGACAGTGGCCCTCCCTCCATAATGTTATGATAAATATAAAGGCAACGTATGCTTAGAATAAGGCTAGAGAAAACTTACAATTCAATAATAAAGAAGCTACCAGTGTCTAATCTTTTACCCAGAATATTTTAGTAATTTTCTGAAGAAACGTAAGTCTCAAACGATACCAAAGAAAACCACTTTTTTCCGATGTGGATTTAACACCAATATCGCTTCCGAAAATTTGCTGTGGGAGATTGCGTCCTTTATTAATTTTAATGTTAATACTAAAATTCATATATGAAGCATTCATTTTGTTTCAGACCGAAGTTAGTATGTAATCTCAGTCTCACTTCAAGAGCTTGTTAATGAATAATTATCCAGGATTATATAAATATAAACGGAATTACAAGGTGTCACCCACTTAGGTATTGAAAGTTCTGTTTACGCACATGTGGTAAATTCCACTCAAGCAATAGGTCCTTAAAAGAATGGTTGTCTATCATTATACTATACATGATGAACATAACAATAGAGATTAGTGTTAATTAGCCATCCATCCAGGAAAAAAAAACATACTAATTATCAGACTTTAACCCTAAAGTAAAAGAATCTTTTCTTCACGAAGATCCCTGAATATAATGAATTGGGCAGAATATCAACTCAATATTGTTCCTCTACAACTAGCAAAAACCTCTACTCGCGTGATCTCTTTAATAATGACCTGCCAATTCCTTCGGTTATTATCGAGTTAATCCTGGCAAATCTCAAAACGTATCTTTTATATCTGATTATTCACATCATCGAGGCTAAGGAACGAAATCATCACTTCCACTTTCGTAAAAGCTAATTGGTCTTAAATACTTTTAATTCTGCATGAATTAATGGACCCCGTTATATTTCAATGGTTCATTAAAATAAACTATAAAATATCAGTAATAAACGTGTTCCTCAACGGATTGTTATTTACAATACAATTATGCTTGGAAATTATCGATTGATTTGAGAGACGCAGCTAATATGCAAGCTACAAGAAGTAAAATTTAATAAGTATTGTTAATATTAATATTCAGTGTATAATAACTAAGATTTTTTCCCCACAGACTCAATACAATCAACAAGACAATGCTCTTATTACAACTAATGGAATCTGCTTTAATTTCTTTAAACGTGGAGAACAATGGAGCTTGTGCTAACCTTCATTGAGATGGCGCATTGGAAATATTACGTTTATCGAACCTAATTTCTTCTTTAATATATTTAAGAATTGAATTATTTCTTTGGTGATCTTTAGGACGTATTTCCATCATCATGAGATGCCTTATTAGCAATAAATCTGCAGCACCTTAGCCCAAGGGCTGACGTAATTCCCAAACGAAGACATCGTGGTGTAATTGAGCCAGCTGACTTTCCGGGTAACCCCAGAAATAGACGGTTACCCGGAAATATTAGTACACAATGATGGTAAGTAGTTGCATAACATCGGATTTTACCGAAGAGGTCGTGCGCATAAACCAAATACAGTATATTACATAACAGCAACCTCTTCAGTCCCTGCAACGTTGGACAGCTGTGTTATGGAATTAAGAATCAGAGCCGATCTGATGTCGGTGTTTGCAATTGGCGCGTACTTGGAGAATGTTATTTGGAAGATGTCCTGTCACCTTCTGGGGTTGCTTCTCGAGGCTTGAGCTTGGAGCATTGATATTTTCTGGTGTAACAATGAATGCAATGCGGTACATCACATTGATATTCAGGAAAATTCTGCTCTTCCTACAGCATTAGGGGAAGAGGGGTTTTTCCTTTTTCAGCATGACAGTGCACCCTGTCGTATTGTATAGTCTGCAGAGATTTCGGTTGCCAATATAGGCGTGTAGAAGTTTCACTGACATACATTAAATTCTTCGAAAGCATTTGGGATGAACTGGAACGTCAGCTTGGGTCAGCAATCACTCTCGCAATCAAATATAGAATTTACCGCTCTGCTGAAGGTGGGAACAGATCACTGGTTTTTTTGAAACATAAATAATCTTTGTTCTGAATTACACACATAGACTTTATCTAAATCTGTTGATGTGGACACGGTGTCTAACTAAGGACAAAGACGAACCGACAAGTTATTAAATATTCTATTAATAAATGAATCTTTGAAAATTATCGCCCCATAAATATAATGCACATATAATCACCGGCCAAAAAAAGATTTTTATTCATTATCTAGTAGGGCCACCTTCTACACCACTGACACCTAGAGCCACATTAGGTGTCTGGGCTATAATCTTACTCCATATTCAGTCATTCTTCCACCAGGATTGTTCATTGTGTTCGGTAGAGAACTGTGAAGCTGAACTGTCCTTTCCAACATATCCTAGATATTCTCAATTCGATTCAGGAATTGGAGAATTATCTGGCTATGGTAGATGGAATTCTTAGGAATGTTCATCGCACCACAATTTAGATACAAATTTTACACAATGGATAGTTGAATTGTCGTCTTGAAAGGATCAATCGCAATTAGCGTAAAAACGAAGTACTGCAGGGGGTGGAGATGGTCCCATATGACAGAAAGATAATCATTGGAGATAAGACGATCTTAACGGTATGAACGAACCCAGTACGTACCCCATATCATGATGCAACCGTACCTCTAGTCGCTTGAGTGGTGGACACGACACATACGCATTGATTGACTGATTGGTTTTTATGACGCATGAGCGACAGTTTGGATGCATGGCTTCATTAGGTTCACGATATTCTTTTTCGCTAACACACGTGTAAGAAAAGTGTAAATCGAAAATTTTCAGAAAATATTTTAAAGATATGGTTTTCGTATATGCATTCGACTACCAAATCCTAGATGCTTCAACTGAGAACATCCTGATTAAACCTTTCGAGGAGATTAGATTGGTGCGAAGTGGCCTAATTTGCAGACTGCATGATTTGTCTCAGACTTCATTGGTGCCAGATGATGCCTGTAAGTACTGGGGCATCGTATCTTCCTGTCAATAGCTTGGCCAGGATATGAATATTTGTCCAAATGACAATAAACATCCAAGGTGTCCGCTCCATATTTGCATACAAAATGCCTCCGGAGATAGTGTAAGGGAATTAGTATTAGTAATGGCCACATGGTGCAAAGAAGCCTGTGGCTTATGCTGCACCAGCCAATCAAATAATAATATTAATAAAACAAAATAATATAAAATAATAATAATAAGAAGAAAATTTTGATCTTTTTTATAGCTGTGGTATTAGAATTACGCTTTACAGATGTACATTTGTCAGACATCAGAGACAGTGGCCCTCCTCCATAATGTTATGATAAATATAAAGGCAACGTATACTTAGAATAAGGCTAGAGAAAACTTACAATTCAATAATAAAGAAGCTACCAGTGTCTGATCTTTTACCCAGAATATTTTAGTAATTTTCCAAAGAAAGAAAATAAAAGATAATAAAATAATAAAATAAAATAATAAAATAAAAGAAAAGAAGAGAAAATAGACAACTTATAAGTAAAGGAAACAGACAACTGTCAAATTCAAATTATTATATTAGGGTCCCCCGCAATTTCTTACATCTACCCATATATTTATTTGTCTGTAAATTGCGTGTGTTCTCTGATCGATTTGCCTTTTTGCTGGACGAAAACCCCCCAATTTCTGGGGGGAAACCTTGCTATCTACGTCTGAGATCGACTAACTCAGCCATGGAGCGAAAAAAGCAAGCCCATTAAAGTTCCTCGCGTCATCGACGGGATTCGAACCAGGTGTGCGGAGGACGGTGACGATACCACTGTGCTACCACGCAGAGAACAGACAACTGTCAGTTATCCAGCTGACCTTGGAATTTCCTCAAACTGTCAGTCTCTATCACCCATGTAGGCAATTTATTCCAGTAATTTATAACTCGCTGGCTAAAATAAAATTTCCTGCAATCCAGTCTAAACATCTCCTCCCAGTAGCTTGAAATTATGGACCCTAGTTCTAGAATCATTTATAACGGTGAAAATTTCGTTCTCATTCATTCTGCTTACTCCTCTCAGAGCTTCAAACATCTCAATCAAGTCTCCTCTAAGATGTTTGTTTCCAGGCTCTGCAACCCACATATTTGAAGTCTTTCCTTATGGATTAAAGCATAGTTGCCATTTTTCTGACCATCGCTGAAGTCTGTCAAGGTCATGCTGCAGAAGCTCTGCTTGGAGGTGCTTCATTGTTCGATGTCATTTATGAAAATCAAAAACAACAGTGGTTCTAATACTGGTCCTTGGGGAACCCCACTTCTTACATCAACCCAATCTGAGAAATAACCATTTATCACAACCATCTGCCTCCTGCCCTGAAGCCATACAGCTATCCATCTAAGGATTTTCCATGTGATTCCAACCTGTTCCAGCTTATAAAGTAACCGTTCATATGGGTCTGAGTCAAATGCTTCGCTGAAATCCAAATAAACAACGACGAAATTATTCCCTAATTCCAGCTCTTGAGTGACCATGTCAAAATAGCTAACCAGATTAGTTAAACATGATTTTCCTTTTACAAAACCATGCTGAGTATCCTACAGAATTCCATTTCTATCTAAATGATCCTGAATTCCATCCTTGATCATTGTCTCCATGATTTTACCCGCTGTTGAAGTTAGACTAACTGGCTGGTAATTTCCCACTTCACTCTTAGAACCGCCCTTATGTATGAGAGATACACTGGCACTTTTCCAATCCAACGGAATCACTCCAGAGTCCAATGATGCTCTCATAATTAGCCTCAATAGTTCAATGCACTCACTTGCAGCCTCCCTTAAGATTATAGGGTATATTCTATCAACTCCAGGAGCCTTACTGGCCTGTAGGGTCGAATGTTTTTTTATTAAATAAACAGGCGAAATTTCAACATCAATAATTACATTTTTTCCAACTTCGCGCCCAGAATTTCTCATTGACGTGAAAGGTTTTTCTTCTGTAAATATCGATGCAAAGTAACTGTTGAGTTCAACTGCAGCTGGGGTATCTAATACTATCCCACGTCCATTACATAAGGGTGAGGTCTGGTTTGTCCTTCTCTTCTTTGCATTTATATATCTGCCTTCAAAATCCTGACCTTTTCTGTGGTACTATTACATATCAATTTGTAGCTGTTATAGACTTCAGTACTTTTTATTGCTCTGTAACTTTTCCATGCCACCTTTTCGGCTAAAGTAATTTGGCAACTTCATTATTCATCCAACTTAGAATTCTCCTCGTGGAGTATTTTTTAATGGTATATAAGCAATCAAGGCTTCTGTGATCAATGTTTTAAAGGTATACCATAGTTCAATTATATTCGCTCTCTGTGAGATATCTACCCAGTTAACAGAGGCCATGTAGCATCTTAAGCAGTCGTAATTTCCTTCCTGAAATCGGAAAAGCTTGTTTAGCCACCTAAGTATCCAATATTCTATTTTTAAGATGGTTTTAACGTACGTTTCAGGAGCTGAGGACCAGATGACCGAATAGTATGTTGCAACCAGGGCAACACACCTAACAATGAGCATTACGAACCAAAGCCAACTCTTATTATATTAAAAAAAACTAAATTACTATATCAGAAATACCGTTTTTTTTTGCAAGTGGATGCAAAATCGCAATTATATCATTAAAATACAAACGTACGTACCCATCCGGGTCTTTGTTTTTACGTTTTCAAGTTTACAAAATAAACTATTATTTTCCTTTTACCATAAATATTACATCTGGTGAAGAACAGCACTTCATGGCAGACAGTGTCAGGGGTTATTAATAGATATATTTAAACAAAAATTACAATTATAAAAGAATAGAACTATAACATGTTCCTATCTGTGCAAACTAACAAGGTATTACAAAAAAGTAAGGCTTTTGTTCTTGTTCCATCAATTAAACGATGATACTGCATTTTATCTAACAGTTCTAATTTTATTTATTTTTATTTAACTTCTCTGGATGTAAAATGATCGCATGACAAAGTAGAAAGAGCAGTTTTTTGTTAACGTTCCTCGATACGTTGCTTTCAACAAATTTTGCACTTGCTGGTTAAAAAACAAAAACAAGAAACAAACTGTCATTTATCCAAACGTGGTGGCATCTGGAGACAGGAAGATATCTAAGTGCAAGTTATAAAACAGGACAGATATCTGGATACTCTGTTGTTTGTTTAGTTTCCTTCTGACAGTTTCAAAGACAATATTAACAACTTCTTGCTTCGTTTTGTTTTGGCTGCTTCTTGAAACACGATGTGAACCGTTCTTAGGTGACATTTAAAGATTTATTATTTATTATTTCTGGTAAGAATCATTAACAAAGGAGAAAGATAATAATCGGAATAGAGCACTATCAACAAAGAGGCGATTTCAGCATGTGCAAGCACAGAACAGCCTAGAACTGCTTTGCGGCTGTATAAGATGACAGGCCCAAAAGCAATTTCGTGTTAATCTTAATTACATCAGTAATAGAGTTATATGCCTGACTACATTTGCACAGTTAGAATCTCCAACTTCTGTGATGAGTATGAGACAGGTGTATATGTCAGAGATGCTGTGAGGTATTTTGTGCCTGACTCAACGATGGAGCATCTTTCATTGATCGGCGTAGATTGTTGTTGTTGTTGTTTAACAGATATTGGCGCAAGGACAGCCTAGGCTATAATGCGCCTAGCCTAGGTAGGAGAGTTCCGTATATCAGCATTTTTTCACTTATCTTATTGTGGTTTAGAATAAATCCAAAAGTTTGCTTTTTATTCATGTAGCTTCTCTATAAATTGTATACTATTAATTTCATATGTTTTGGAAGTATCCAGTTAACTTTAAGAAGAAGAAAACTTCGGTAATATTTGGCAGGTCATCTAAAGTTGTTTTGCGCATTCATTATTGTTTGAAAGGCTCTTTGACGTTCTCTATGAAATTTTGGAGAGTTCACCATGAAGTGATGTATAGTTAGTGGAACTTGACAGTTTTGACATTGGGGGGAGGGAGTCTTCACCTCTGGGTAGGTAAGAGTGAGTCAATATGTGCATGTCACTTCTTCCTGTCTATTCGATCGGACGCAAGTCGGCCATGGTCGAGGTGTTTAATTAAACGAAGTTCGTTGTTAGTCTGATCTAGCCACTGTTGTTGCCATTGTTTTGTACTGCTTTGATGGATCAAGGACTTGTAATCTGTATATGGCATTGTGTGAAAGGCATAAACAGATGTGGAAGCTTCTTTTGCTGCTTTGTCTGCTCTTTCGTTTCCAGTTATTCCTGTGTGGCCTGGGATCCAGCAGTATCTGATATTGCGATTTCGTTGTAATAGCTTTCATACTGAATAGTGGACATGTTGGAGGTTTGGGTGTCTTGTGGTATTTGAGCTAAGCGAGTTCATGAAAATTATGGTGTTTGCTATCTGTTTATGTTTGATTTGGTTTACGGCCATCGGAATGGCTTGTAATTAGGCAGTAAAATATTGAATTCTTTTGGGAGTTGTTGGATGAGGGTACTATCCTCAAAATGAAGATGTGGATATTGTTCTTTGTGTGCTGCCTTTAACTGCTGGTAGTTTATTCTTGAGAGAGTAGTTTTCCCCCAGGTCTGAAAATACATATCATATATGGGTAGAATTATGCACTATGGTGGAATGGTCCGCGCAATCGTAGTATACGATGTCATAATTAAACTCTCGGCTTAGAAGTAAATTGTTCAGACAGATGTTGCCAGGTCGATTTATTCGTGGATGGGCTAGGTATATGTTTCCCCAGTAATATAAAAACAGATCCAGTCTATTTGGGCGATCGGTGATGGATTATATCTTGACGGCATAGTGTAATAGCAAGTTCTGTCGTCTAAGCTGTAGTGAATGTTCATAGGCTTCTGCATAAAGACTTTGTATAGGTGAAGTTCGGAAAGCTCCAAGTGCTATAAGGGAGAGCACTGTGGTGTATGGGGTCTAACCATCTCAGTGCACTTAGTTGCGCTGAGTCTTAAACAGCTGCTCCATAATATAATTTGGAACGAATTATTGCTTGATAAAGTTTGAGAAGTCTATATCGATCTGTTGTTGCGGAAAGAACTTTGAGTGTGTTTAATTTCTTGAGGCACGAAAGTCTGAGTTGTTTAATGTGTTCAAGGAATAATAGTTTCTTATCTAAGAGAAGTCCTAAGAATATTATACTTGGTACCACTGGGTTCATATATCCGTTAAGTTTCAGTTCAGGGTCAGGGTGTAGGTTTTGTTTTCTACAGAAGTGTATACATGCTGTTTTTTGTGTGGAAATCCGGAAGCCATTTGTTTGAGCCCATTTGCTTATTGTTCCTTGTAGCTGCCGTTCTATACTTCGCATATTCTGAGAGTGGTAGGAAATACTGAAATCATCAACATATAAAGCTGACTCAACGGTTCTTGGAATATGCTTCGTTATGGTATTTATTTTAATAGCTTAAAGGGTAGTGCTAAGCACACACCACTGAGGCACTCCTTCTTGGGTGAAAATCTTTGAAAGCGAAGTCTGCAGCCAACTTGAAAGGTCCTGTGTTGCAAGAAATTTTGAATGTATTTAGGAAGATGCCCACGTAATCCAAGGAGGTATAGGTTTTGAAGGATTCCATATCGCCATGCCGTATCGTAAGCTTTTTCTATATCAAAGTAAATCATGGCGTGATGTTCCTTTCGGATGAAGGCATTCCGTACACTGTTCTCTAATTTTATAAGTAGGTATAGTGTTGAGCAATTTTTCCCGAAACCATGCTGTGCCGGGTCGAGAAGATTATTACTGTTCAAATACTACGTTAAACGAGCGATGTTGATTTTTTTCCATAACTTTGCCTAGGCAACTTGTTAAAGCAATTGGACGGTAGTTACGTGGATTAGAGAGATCCTTTCCCAGTTTTGGGAAAGCTAGAGTTATTGCATGATGCCAACTATCTGGAAACTGGTTTTTTAGAAGATTTTGTTATACAAATCAAGTAACTCCACTTGGGATTGGTCGTCAAGTTCCTTTAACATCATGTAGTGAATTTGGTCTGGTTCTATGGTACTTTGCTTTGTCTGGGATGGAGCAATTTTCAATTCATGGAAAGAAAATGGAAGGTTGTACTGTTCATCATTTTTTGTGGAAAAATTCAGTTTGTGTCTTTCTATCCTTGTTTTGTATGTTTGAAAACTCGGAGTATATGAGGTGGTTGTCGATGTTTTGGTAAAGGCCCAGTGCATTGACTATTTCTGAAGGCTGTGCGGTGACTTGTCCGTTCCAGTTTAGGATTGGAGGTGGATTAATCTGGTATCTGCCATTCATTTTGCTGATTTTATTCCAGACATTTTGGGATGGTGTGGAACTTGTTAATGTGGATACAAGGTTTATCCAGGATGCTTTCTTACTGGGCTTTCTAACATATCTGGCTCTCGCTCGTGCCTTTTGAATGATATGAGGTTCTCCGTAGTGGGACTCGAAAAGTATTCAAAGTTTTATTTCTCTCTCTTTCAGCTTGTAAACATTCATCATTCCTCTATGATTTTGGGTGTGTTGGGAGGTGTGATGATGTTTTGGAATACTTTGTTTAGCAGCTTTGATTAGTTTATTTGTTACATATTGCACTGCTGCCTCTAACGGATTTTGCTTGATAATATCTGATTCCAGTTTTGCAATAGATTTATACATTTTCCAATCCGCTTCACTTATTTTCCATCTGGGATTTCTACGTGATTGATATGTGGTTCCTGATGACATGATAATGATTACTGGATAGTGATCGCTGCTGAGAGGATCTCTGTGTACTGACCAATCAAGTATTGAAAATAATGTTGGGGAGCATATAGATAGGTCAATAGCTGTACTGTTTCCCGATGGCAGATGCATGTATGTATGTGTTCCGTCATTCAACATGGTAAAGTCATTCTGTTCTAACCATTTTTCAGTTTGTCTTCCTCCTCTCGGGCCTATGGTTGTGTTGCCCCATAAAGGGTTGTGTCCGTTGAGGTCTCCCAATGTACAAAATGGGGGAGGTAACTGAGATACTATATCTTCTAAATCTTGTTGTAATAATTCTTGGTTTGGGGGAACGTAAATAGTTATAATGATTATGAGAGTTTTAGTGGCTATGCGTACTACAACTGCCTCGAGGGTTGTGTTTAGCGGAAGAATCTGGGAAGGAATGTGCGAATTTACCAGAATTGCCCCACCACGATGGGTTGTGCTTCCTGTTACTTTGTCTTTACGGTATGTGGTATAGTTCTTTACTGTAGGAGAGTCTTGAAGTCTGAGATATGTTTCTTGTAGGCAAAGACACAGTGGGGTATGTTGTGCAATCAGATCATATATATCATGTATATTAGTGCGGAATCCTCTGTAGTTCCAGTGGATTACAGTTCCCATTATTTGGTTTTGGAGAATGTGTCAGACTGTTTTCTAGACGTTGCTTTAAGCTTTTTTTTAACTTAGGTTTTTCTTTTGGAAAATATGGTTTGCAGGTATTCATACCTTATCTTCCGCAAAAATCTCTAGTACTGATTCGTCTGCCTGATTGGTCGCTTCTGTGGCCATATATTCCGTTGACTTTTGGTTTACGACATTACGTTTTTTCTTGAAGGGCTTTTCGTTTCTGAGTGTTTTACCCCGGGAGGTACAGATAGTAGTGTGTTTACGAGTTTCTCTTTTTGTTTTGGCTGGGATGTTATAAGTAGTGCTAGTGCCCAGTCTGAAATGGACTTCTTTGGAGGAATCGTGAAATCTGTTTGAGTCTCTATTGTACGGCGATTTTTTATAACATGTGCATAGGAAGGTCTGTTTATGGTAGTCGGGAGTACGGTTCTCTTGGCTTCTTGGTATGTCACACAATGTTCTATTTTATATTTTTGTTTTTCTCTTTTCCAATATTCACACTTTTTGGAATAGGCGGAATAGTACCCCCTTACAGTTTGGACACTTCGGTTGCTCGGCTGGACAGTCCTAATTGGTGTGATCCTAAGATCCACAGTTGGAACAGATAGCAACTCCACGGCATGCCATTTGTGAATAACCATACTCTTGGTATTTAAAAATTTTTTCTTCGTTATACTACGGCACGACCACCAGGTCAATAGAGTTTACAATCAATACAAATGTTAATCGTGTTTAGCAGTCATGGGCTTGAACCGCAGTCCACTCAAAGATCATGTGCAACTGCACTCGCGCTTCTGACCACTCGGCTACGTCTGGCCTAAAACAACAGAATACATTTCAAGCAGCGGAGAGGATTCGGAACGTATAGTCTGATGTCACAATTTACATATCTGGCCTTCACCGATGCAGGTGGTTTGGGAGTGTTAAAGGTCAGTATGAGATTTCTGGTTGGAGTAAGTATCCCATCTCTAGTAACTTTAATCCTTCTCACAGCTATGACACCTTGATCTTCTAGCTCATTTTTAATTTCTTCTTCTGAGACGCTAATAAGGTCCCATTCAGAAATTACTCCTTTTAATGTGTTTAGGTTTATTATGGGGAGAGACCGTTACCGGGATCCCAACAAAAGTTCTCACTTGAAGCAGTCTTTCTGCATGTTTTGCATTAGCTGTCTCGACTAGAATGTCTCCTGATTTCAGTCGCTTGACATTTTTGGGTGTTCCAGCCACACCTAGACATTTCTGGATGGCAATGGCGACAATTTTCCCATTTTCCTAATGGTTGTTCTGATGTTGAATGAAGGACTAGAAAAGTAGGTGCACGAAGCGCTGTCATGTCCTTTTGTTGTCTTTTGGTTACATTCGTCTCATTATCCTCATTTTTCCGACGCAAAGGAGTCGGATCTTTGGGAGTGATATTTGGATCATTCATGTTTGTTCCTTTTAGCCCTGGGAGTGAGAGTTTTTTTGCCATGTTTCCGGTCCAGACACGGGGAGGTGGGAGCTGTGCAACCTAGTGACCAAGCGGAAGTAGTGGTTAGTAGGACTAGGATATAAATAAAAGAAAGGTGGCTTTCTTTTCTTAGGAACTTTTGCGCTGATACTTTACAGCAACTATAATATATATATATTTATATATACACACACAGTAGCGAATTTGGTTTAAACTCTAGAAAAATGTATCACTCTATCACTATAGAAATCGCCTGATCACTAGAAATGCTTAGCACTCGGGTCCATCGGCATAGAGGGCTCTCAAAAAAATCGGGTTGCCTATTCGCCATTAAAGAAAATCTGTCCAATTGACTAGTAAAAATGCCAGTGAACCAGATTTTCTCGATTGCCAGTCTAACTGTTATGAGTTTCAATCGCAAGTTCTCTGTGAATCTAAGACTATATGTTTGACAGTAAGGGGTGATGAACAACGCATGCAGCCCACACGTTACTTCTCGTGGGGGAAGGCCCACGAGAAGAAACATATGGGTTGGGTGTGTATGCCCTATGCTTAATATTGCTAGTATAATCTCTTCCTGTATGTGTTGCCTGAAGCTAGAATTCCATAATATTGGTTCCTTTTGATTTCGAGAAATTTGTTAATTTGGGACTTCCAAATTTTGAGCATCGTTTTTGTGTTCCTCAAAAAATCTGTATATGGTACTTAGAAATTTGTTGGCTGTGCTGTTTGGTTGCCTGATCTGCTCTTTCATATTTGTGATGCCAGAATACCCTGGGATCCAGCAAAATCTCTATTATTATTATTATTATTATTATTATTATTATTATTATAAAACTCGAAACACGAGAGGTATTACAACCTATAGTACTTAGTACCGTGCTTGGGTTCGAGGTTAAGAAGAAGAAGATATTTGTTGACATTGGACTTGGACTTCTGTAGATTGTAATTTTCAGGAAATACGTATGAAGGAAGGTTGTTCCAGAAAACGGCAATTGAATGAATAAATGAGGAAGATGAAAAGTTGGTTCTGTGGGTTTAAAGTTGGACAGTAAATGGAAGTTGGCTGGTGTCGGCACGTGTTCGGACAGTTTGAAAGCGAGAGCAAGAATTATAGAAGCCAATTCAGAATGGAAGTATCTGTGGAAAAGGCAAGCAGCGGAACAGTACATCTATGAGACAGAGAGTGGAGAGGAGTCATTAATTAACCTAACTGCCCTCTTCTGAATGGAATCAAGAAGCCTGAGAGAGGTTCTGGGGGCACCGTCCCAGATGTGGGAACAATATTCCATGGTAGGTTGGATTTGCGATTTGTACAGAGGGAACAGCTATTTGGAAGTAAAGTAACGCCTAGAACGAAAGAGAAAACCACTTTTTTAGATGTAGAGGAAGCAATATTTGTAATGGGCTTGTGCCAAGAGAGATTAGAAGTCAGGGTAATCCCCAAAAGAGATATATCATTTTGCCTAGAAATGGGAGTGTCACCAAAGATAAGTATAGGAACAGAAGAATCCTTTTTGCGAGATATAAGAAAAAAAGACTGAGTTTTAGAAGGATTGATCAATTAAGTTGTCTTTGTCCCACTGAAGAATTACCTGAAGATCGGCATTTAAGGAATTGGTAGCGGATATTCGAGAAGTTGAAGCTGATTGAGCAGGACAAGGTTTTTCAAAATAGAAAGTGAAATGCAATGTGTTATCATCGGCAAAACTATGGATAGGATTTCTAGTCAATGGAAGAAGGTCATTAATATACAATACGAAAAGAGTGGGGGAAAGAACTAAACCTTTGGGGGACACCAGCATTAGAGAAAAGTTAGAAGACAGAGAGCCATCTACATCACCCTCAGTGAGCGATCACAGGGAAAAATTGGATAACCAATTACAAAAAAAACAGTTGGCAACCCATAAGATGGAAGCTTGTTTAGAAGACCTTTATGCCAAACACGATCGAAAGCGTTTAAGATGTCAAGAGCAACTGCTTGTGTTTCAACAAACTTTTCTATTGAATTTGTCATTGAATGTCGACACTGACGGAATCCATAATGGCGATCGTTGATCAGACTGGAGGTTTCTAGGTAGTTTAAGAGTTGGTGGTTAATTGATTTCTCCATTACTTTAGAAAGGATATAAGTAATTGCAATGGGACGATAACTGTATGGGAGGGATTTGTCACCCTTTTTAGGAACTGGCTGGATGTGAGCAAATTTCCAAGCAGAAGGAAAAACACCTTTGGAATAAGAAAGTGAAAAAAGGCGGCAAAGAAAAGGTGTAAGTTCAGGAGCACAGGTTTTGAGAACAAGTGGAGAAATACCATCAAGACCTGGAGCTTTCTTGGCATCGAGATTCGTCAAAATCTTTCTGACATCCTTTTGACGGAAGACCACAGGAGGCATTGAATGCAGCGTGTTTGGAATGGTGGGAGATGTTTTACCAAGATCATTAATATATGAGTTGGAAGAAAAATTAGATGCTAGCAGGTCAGCTTTATCCTTGGCTGAAGTTATAACAGAACCATCTGGTTTTAACAGATGGTGGGAGCAGAGATGGGCAAAAGTTGCGGCCAATAGCTTTGGCAAGAGACCAGAATGCTCAGCTACCATTACGGCAAGAAGCAAGTTTTCTACTCTTGGCCTGTTCAAAATCTAGTTTGGATTGATTAATAACTGCTTTTCAATTATTGCGAGCTTTGGTGTAGGCAGAAAATGAAACTGAAGAATTAGAAACAAGCCAATTACGATATGCAACATTCTTCTCTTGGACAGCCTTAGCACATTTAATGGAAAATCAAGGTTTAGATAAAGGACGAGATTTTAAAGTGCAGTGTGAAATAAAGGATTCCATTCCTACAAGAATAATTTCACTGACACGATCCTTAGCAAAAGTTGACATCAGAAGGTTTAAAACAGTAATCCGACCAAAGAAAAGAAATCTCGCAGGTCATCCCATTTTGCATTCTTGTAATACCAAACAACACGAGGTTCAGAATAGCCATGAAATAAAAGCCCCATTGGAGAAAAGACAATCACCAAGTTGTGATCTGAGGTGCCTAAAGGACCACTTACTTCGACCGTGCACTTAGAAGGGTTGTTTGTGAGAAAAAGATCACGCATGTTGGCTGTATGGTTAGGATTGTCCGGTATTCTTGTAGGTAAATAAACAATCTGTGCGAGGTAATTAGTAATTGCAAAAGCCTCAGCATCTCGACCAGCTGGGTCTGTGTGACTAAAAAACGGAAGCCAGCTGAAATTGTAAACATTAAAATCACCAAGGAAAATTACCTCACTGTTAGGAAATTTAGGACTGGAGAAAGTCAAGTTGCAAAGAGAGGAAGTCAAAGCGTTCCAAGTGATTTGTGGAATTGGGAGAATGGTAGAGACAACAGATGAATTTGACACAATGAGGTACAGAGATTTTAAGCCAGAGAAGATCGATGAGAGGAGATTCCAAATTGCTAAGTCTCTGACAGGGAATATCGGAAAGGACATATGCACAAGTACCACCTTTGAGGCGAAGGGAATCATACAATGAATAATTCGGGCAACTGAGATGAGCAGTTAATTAACCGATAACTGAGATTCTGTAAGAAAAAGTACATGGGGTTTGGCAGACTGCAAGTGGAAATGGACATCGTTGAGATTAGAATTGAAACCATGTATATTTGTGAAATGAACTATAAAGTGTTTGGGAGGTGTAGATCTTTTCGCAGATAACCTTACTCTATTAGTTTGACAATTCATGGTGTAAAATTTAAACAAGGAATTAGCTGTTTTATGATGAGATGAGAGATTGAAAATTTATTGACTAATGCAGTCACAGCACTCATGGAATCTGTGTACATCACACTGCTAGAGTTTTGAAAAGTGTGAATATTCTCTAAAGCTAATATAACTGCTTATATTTCCGCTGTATAACTGCTACATTCAACCAATATGGAGACTGTGAAGGAAGAAAAGGTAGCAGCTGCACCAAAAGCACAATGTTTCCAAAGAGTCTGTATATATTAAACAGCAATGTGAATTGTTGAGAATTGACCTGAATGCAGTTGCCCAATACTGCCATCTGCAAAGGATATTTTTTCCCATTGCTGAAAATAGATATCACAAACAGGGAGATTTACGGACCACAGCAGGTCAGGTACATCGGTCCCTTGAAGTATATTATCAAAATGAAAGTTCCAGGTGTGCATCAAACCTTTTAGTTTGATACCAGTGGATCTATTTCTAGTCTGTTTGCTGTTATATAAATCTGTTCCTTCTTGGGTGAAAAGAAAAGGTGGAACGGGATCAGCCAGAAGGCTTTGAATTTTCCGGTTTTTCTTCTAATTTGTACTTTTGTTTTAACCTTTTATACAAAATTAGATTATTGGTGGTTGGAAATTTATGGAAAAAGTTCCAGGTTTCTTTTATTTATTTATTTATTTATTTATTTATTTTTGGCTTTGGTACAAGCTTCGTTTTTCTCCTCCAAACCCTTTCCAGAGATATATTTCGAACTGAAGTACCGCAGGGCTCTTCTTTGGGCCCACTTTTATTTAATATTTACGTTAAAGACCTTAAAAAAAAATTAACTATCCTCAAGACATTAAAATCTATTATATGTGGATGATATTAATTTTTTTCTACCTGTAATAATTTAGAACGATACCAGTCATTACAAATTTCTCTACACAAATTCCGTATTTGGATGCATCAAAATAAATTTAAAAGCAACAACGAAAAATGCAATCTACATACATTTAAATACCCTAGAAAGTTAAATACTTTACTTTCTTACACCGTAGATGATAATATAATTAATAGATTAATATACAGAGTAATCAAGAGCACATCCATTAATCTTGATTTACAGTCCTATATAGCGATAAATATTTCACAATATCATATAAAAACGTAGTTATTTTTAATATAAATTTCAGAAAAGCGTTTCAGGAAGGCTTTTCATTCCAAAGTCAAGATAAAAGCCACTGTGTTTGCTCTATGAAACTTTAGAAAGCCTCTTTGCACGAACAGAACTGTATAAAAACAAATATTGATTTTAGATCATTTATTTTTAATATTAATAATGAAAAACAACATTCATAATTTTATGCTTCATTGTTCTCAACTCTGAAGTGTATCTATTATTTATTATTAAATATTATTTATTGCAAATGTGACATCGTAGTTAGGTCGAACCTGTTATGAAATGTAAATAATTAAAATTAATGCTAATAGTGTAAAAATCAAGAACCGCATTTTTTAATTTCACCAACTTCGTGAATCAACTGTATATTCCAGAATGACGACTGCAAAGGAAGGATAAAATTCCTGAATGCGTCTTATGTCAAATGCACAACGAGTGAAGATAAACACCTGTAAGGTATTTCTGCCCTAATCACATAATCGCCCCAAAATGGGAAACTAGCGTGTCTCTGAGCGAAGTAAAAGGTATCTGTAGATATCCGATAACAATTTTAAGAGTCTGTACGACTGCGCTCAACGTCTGTTGAAAGGATAAGCGAACCAATTAAAAAGTAATTCTCTGGAGATAAATTAATATAACCACTATCAGCACTGGAAAATAAAAACGTGGAACTTGGAAACTGCCAGCTACGCATGCGAAGAAAGAAAGTATATTATAATGCGCATCGTGAAGATGCTCAGCAGTGAGGTCAGAAAGGAAAAGCCACATGTTACGCTTGCCTAAAGTTCAGGAGAGGGTAGCTTGAGAGGTCAACAACAGACAAAACACACAGTTTCCATATGGAAGCACGACGTACGAGCTCCCACAAACCTGCCCTTTCGAAACTCCGTGATATCTTGACTGCGTCCCATAACTGCTCCTTTATCACTTTGATTTGCACGACCAGATGCAAATCAAAGTGATAAAGGAGCAGTTATGGGACGCAGTAAAGATATCACGGAGTTTCGAAAGGGCAGGTTTGTGGGAGCTCGTACGTCGTGCTTCCATATGGAAACTGTGTGTTTTGTCTGTTGTTCATGGCCCACTGTGGTTACGGTGAACAAAGAATAGTGTCGAACGGGTCAAACCATCTCCCGCCGGCAGAACTGTAAAGGATTACGCAAGGTGGTGAGCGAAGGATGCAGCAGGTTGTATCAACGGCAGATCACTGTGCGACAGTTGACATCACAATGTAATGTGGGGAACGCAAGAAGAATATCCCAAATGACGATACGCTGCGTACTCAGACGTATGGGTTCAACAGCAGGCGACCCAAGGACACACTCACCTCACCGCTGATCATCGTCGACGGCCAATGCTGTGGTGTCAACAACACGCTGTTAGACACTGGATTCTGGAAACGAGTGTGCTGGACGGATGAGTCCAAATACCTGGCGCAACAGGCAGATGGACGCCTTCGTGTGTGGCGCCAGCAACACGAGTCCATGGATCCATCGTGCATGGTGTCCACTATCCAGGAATGTGACCCAACTATCCACTGTCCAGGAACGGTGACCTAATCGTGATTGCTTAAAATGGGACATGTTTTGCAGGAAACCCGTTGTGCGTATGGCGTAACGTTTCACTGGTGAAGTTTACTGGCAGCTCTTAGAAGACCATGTGCGCCCTGCCACGTTGCATTTTTCCGGGCATATTGTTGAGTGTCAAGCGGCACGGGGAGGGATTTTCAAAACGATAATAAAATGTGTCATCGGGCCTGTACTGTAGTTCGAGAGACAACCATCTTGCTTGGCCATCAAGGTATCATATTATCTTTATTGGCCTTCAAATTTGCTTTATCTCAATCCATTTGAACACATGTAGAATGTTTTAGAATGGGAAGTAAGGCGTCTGAACGCGCAACCATCTTCTACTCCAACACGGTGGAAAGCATTACACGTAACATCAATACAGATCCATACGGACGTCTTCAGACTCCTAGGCGAAGAGCGGCTGCTATGTGCGCGAACTGTGGCCCAACATAGTATTAGGTACGTTGTCATAATTCAGTGATTATTGGGTGTAATTGCAAAATAGCCAGCAATTCGAAAGGTTAATTTTAGATTCGTATTTGATGATATTTTTCTTTTGCATTGTGGTCTTTTCACACGGTTATAAAACTGAATGGCTTCAGTTTTAAAGTGTTAGTTTCACACAATGTGAAAATGAGAAGAAACAAGCCTGGCCTGTATTACTGATGTCGTGCATAATCTCGAATTTCAACTCCTGTCCAAGCTGATCTGCCAAACGGGAAACGAGAAAAATGTGAAGAATCTCAACTTCTCTTCTTCGGAATTTCAATGCCAACATTAATTTTACGCTGGTTACGTCCCTAAAATATGATTTTTCTTTTCTCTTTCATTCTCGTAGCAGATAACTGCTACTCATTTTCAAGTCGCCTCCATACTCACCAAACAAATTCCATTCTTCGGAGGAATGGTGTTCATTTATAAATATTTACAAAACTTACAACCTAAATCGTTGAAATCGAATGCTAGCAAACTTTATCTCATAAGATTTATATTTTCTGCAACTTATTCTACCGTAGACTGTGGTAGAATAAGATAATCAAAATAGTTGACAAAACAAACAATCTATTGAAAATATGTAGAAATAACCAAAAAAAAAAAAACCCAGCATCGTTGATAAAACTGAATAACGAAGAACCATTTCCAAGAAAGCATCCATCCATCTCTGCAGAGTAATGAATATTTTATAATTCCACGAACAACACAGCAAACCATAAAACTTCATAATATTATAAAGGGGAAATAAATGATCAACACAAAAATGGAAACCGAACAAAGCCACACAATTTTCACTAGTTTCTGTCCGCTGTTATTCATTTATTTTTAAGGTATTCATCAATAACTTTGGTTCATCTTACGGACGAATAATCCTGAGCGAATAATCCGGATATGGATGAAAAGAGAAAGTTCTAAGAAATATAATCCTATACTATAATCAAATTATTTTGGTAGAAAATTAGATAAAGCGAGTGCAGCATCGTTTATATTTTGATGAGCCGAGTTCTCTGACTGCCTCTAAGTCCAAAGTTATAAATAATCAGGATAATATAGCTGTCCACATTAAATTACGCGTTACAATTTTAAATATGATTGAATATGATCAATTTTAAATAGATAAGCTTTGCTAAGAATTTAATAAATAATAATAAAATATTCCATATTTTTAATAAAATCACTTTTTCTATTTATACTTGGAAACCGCTAAATAAAACCAGGTGAACTTAGAACTACGATGATTTACACCAGCTGAACAAAGCACTCATATCAGTGCTGACTCAAAAATATTTTGTAGAATTGTCAGAATCGACAAGCAAAGTTGCACGCGCTGATGACTACAGCATTATGATTTTCTCTCCATGTACATTTAGCATTTTCTCTCCGTACATATCTATACAGGGTGTTTCAGTTAAACGTTTCAGAACTTCTAAGAGGGGTAGGGTACATCCTGACAACTCGAAATCATATAGCAATGTGGGGTCGGAAATGCTTTCCTGAAGCGGTATTGTACACAGAAGTCGTCGTGCGACGTCGTGCAGCACAGATTCGATTTTCGGTCAATGTATGGGCCGGTATTATGGGAGATCACCTCATCGGACCTTACCTGTTACCGTGTCGTCTAACCGGACCTATCTACTTGATCTTTCTGCAGCAAGTATTGCCACAACTTTTGAGAGATGAACAGATTTCTGCATCGACGCAACAGACAATGTGGTTCCAACACGATGGAGCCCCTGCCCATTATAGCGGAGATGTTCGTAACTACCTGGATGTCACATTTGGTCAACAGTGGATCGGACGTGGTGGTCCCGTGCGTTGGCCTGCTCGGTCACCCGACCTATCATGTCTTGATTTTTATTTCTGGGGTCATATGAAATCGCTAGTTTATGACACCCCTGTTGACAATGCTGAGGAGCTGGTTGCAAGAATCGCAGTAGCTGCCGAAGAAATTCGAAATTCGCCTGGAGTATTCCAGAATGTTCGGATGTCCATGCGTCGGAGATGTGAGGCGTGCATTGTAGCCTGTGGAAGAAACTTCGAACACTTACTTTAATCCATGTACCTTTTGCTTCTTTTCATGTATTATTAAAACGATTTCTCACTTACGGTCTCTTTTCTTTATGGTGCTTCTGTGTACAACACCGCTTCAGGAAAGCATTTCCGACCCCACATTGCTATATGATTTCGAGTTGTCAGGATGTACCCTACCCCTCTTAGAAGTTCTGAAATGTTTAACTGAAACACCCTGTATACACGGGGCCGCGCATTCTTGACCCACAGGCCGGAAAGACCAGCTAATTACTACAGCGCGTGTACATCCTAAAGGCGACCTTACACACAAACCTGAAGTTCAAGATTGCAGTTAACACCTTTTTTTTGCCGCTGAAACCTTAATTGACCTTGGCTGTGGGTTTAGAACGTACGCTTCGTCCGAGGAACGGAATGCTTACACATGTGGGCGAATACATTTCAATAATGCCCGAATAAGGGCAGTCACACTGCGAGGCATTGAGTCAGTTCACGAAAGCGTTCCACAGGCATTTCCAACCACGCTTGCTGCACTGCTGTCCATAATTCCGTCGCATTCCTGGGTGGTGGTTCCAAAGCTCGAACGGACCTTTCCACAGCATCCCAAAGATGCTCCATACGGGTCATTGCGGTAAAATCTGCAGAATGCTCTTCGAACCATGTTCTAGTCATCACGGCTCTGTTGGGAGGCGCATTGTTCTGCTAGAAGGGTCCATTGCCCACTGGGTGCACGATGACCATGAACGGATGCAGATGGTCGGCAAAGGATGGACACGTAACCTGGACCGTTCAGACATGTGTCTAGATGCATTAGAGGTCTCAACGTGTGCCAGTTGAACACACCCCCAGACCATTACAGACCGTCCACCTGCCTGAACAGTTCCTTGTTGACATGACATGTGCACAGCTTTGTGCAGTTTCCGCCAGATACTTGCCCTCCCGTCCGCTCGAAATAACTGAACACTGGACTCATCGGACCAGTCTCCAGTCACCCAAGGTCCAGTGCCGATGTTCTTTCGACCAGTTGAGGAGTAGAGTCCTGTGTCGTGGTGTTAGCAATGGGATTCTGGTGGATCTGTGGCTCTCATAACCTATTGCGGGTAATGGTCGCCTGATGGTCTTGGTGGAGATGTTTTTGGCATCTGATTCGTTGAAGTAGGAGGTGATTTGTGCCACTGTCGGGCTCCGGTTGGTTGAAACAATGCGAGACAGACGTCGACGGCCACGTTCATACACCACGACCTCCGCCCACGGTGCTGTCCACGATGAGATGTTATTCTGGAAATGGCGTATTCCCGATACACTCTTGATACTGTCGAACGGGGTAGTCCAATTTCTGTACTACCACCTCCGCGATAGAGTGACCCATGCGTCGGGCACCCACTATCATCCCTCTTTCAAAGTCGGTTAACTTACGACGTTTACTAATACTGACATCGAATTGCCGTCTTCGTGAATGCAGTGACGAAGTGCACCTTTATACCTGCCAAGCGGGATTCGTCCACTAGCGAGAGGGGGTGACAACGTGGCGTTGCCCAGGAACCCCACGAATTCTGTCCTTTCAGTGTACTCCAACGTTATGGAAAATTAGTCAAGTAAAGACATTTCGGACTTCTATGGCGGAGATCATGGTATTCGGGACGAGTCTGTTGATCTGTGTTTAATTGTTTATTCGGTACAATTTAATATTTTATTATATACACTTGAGTGAAATTCTTTTATATCGTACTTTTTATTGTCACTCTCTGAAGTACCACTAGTACAACTTGGACAAAATAAATAAATTTTAAATATATCGGCCATATATGATGTTTTATTTATATTTTTATTTTATTATTGTCTTTTTTTCGCCATTCATACTTTTCAAACACATACTGAATCATGGCCAGATGAAGTTTTGAGACTATTGGACCCCTGTAGTCTCATTTAGGAGGCGTGGACAACGAAAGTGATTATCAAGGTAGGGGAGACACCACAGACCTCAGATTTTAATGAGAACTAGTAATAAATTCGGACCCCGAGTGTGTCCATTCTATTTGTGTGTTACGAATTGCAAGCCATTCGTGACACGAAAATTTCAACGAAGGTGAGAAGTCTTTGAGCAGTTCCCGCTAATGTGTTTTTGTTGCTGTTGACGCATATTGAAGCAAAACAATCAAACGACAAACTCCAAGAACAGGGACGTAAAGGAGAAAAATATCCAAAAGGACGAAGTGTTGTTAGAATAAATGTAACCAAGAAGAAACGTGGATAACACACGAAGGAAAAAATAATGCGCGCAGAATTCCATTTCTCTCGTATTTTCTGCGCATGTCTTAGCGTGAACTCTGCAATAAGTAGCAATCCCAAATATACCCAGTTTGTCTATGACTTTCAGCGCATGCCTTGCAGATATCGCAACTGCCAGTGACAGGTGAAGTTGGGCGTGAGAAAAGAATCGCAGCGGAGGTTGTATGGGTCATCATGATGCGGTAGAGAACAATAAGACACCCTCGTGTCTTAAGAAGCATGTGAAAAGTTCTTGACCAAACTTTTCCGTATCACTAATAGCGAATTAGATAAGCCTTTGGGGAGGGAAAAAACCATCTGCTAGGTTACTTGATTACTTGCCTCTCTCTTATCACTCTCTAATGCTGCACTCACATAGCCTGAAGACAGAGCCTGGATTGCCTGTGGGGTAAATAAAAGTGGGCAAAGAGAAAGAGATTTCTTTTAGAGAAAGGGTACTTTTCATTATCGTTTAAAAACACCGATAGCTGCGCAACAAGGGAGTTCAAGCAATCATAGCGAATTGCCGTGTTCAGCTTTTTAATGGACTTTTAAATTATTGATAAGTGAGTGCCAAAGAGAACCTCAAACTAAACAAATTCATGGGGTAGAATGGAGTTCAGGTAGAACGTCATTTTAAATTAAATGGTTCGTAAATTGGCGCATTTGATTCTCAAAAACTAGCAACGAATTGCGCAAGCCCACTAAATTATTTAAATTTAATGGACTCGTGCAATTTATCGTTTATCAAAAACGAATAATTGTTGTGCGATGACAATAAATCTTATATCTCGTAAATAATTGATGATGATGTCGTTAGGAATGGCGAAATCGTATGAAACAAATCTAAAATTACATTTTTCAGAGAGACAGCGAGTTCAAAACAATTATTCGGTAAACTTGATCTAATAATTGCGATGTGTAGAAGTTGAAGTACGTGTAGATGGAGGCAACACGCAGTTTTAATAAATACACGCTATAATAAAATAAAAATACGATTTTAGTAGAAATGAATATACTCTGAACCAGTAGAGATTGGTTTTTAAACAGTTCTCTCCAAAATACTGCAAACTGTTTGAATATTATTGATAAATTCGGCTAAACGACACCTGGAAATTACATCAAATCCGGATTATCTTGTGATAAACAACCATTTCAAAGAATTCAGAAACTGCGCTGGTATTGAGAGCACGCATTACACACAATTTTTCATGGATATAATTTGTTTTTTTATTATTTCACTACCAGTTTTTGGAAAGGCACACTTTTTAATCAAAAATTCGCTTTCTTCCGTTTTGAATAAACTCGCCTGCCCGCACAGCTGCAGCAGATGATAAATGAATGATCCTAGTAACCATGACAACCGAAGTACCGAGACCAAATTCTCAAAATGGGCGAAATCCAGGAAAAGGGGGGGGGGGCCCTCTCTCTACTTAAAAAAATGCCACATTTTTTCCCCCCTAACAATAAACTGGGTCCATTTCATGCCCGACAGACTTTGAATGGGCAGTAATGTTGCGTGCAATGATTAATTCGAGCAGTTAAAATATGTAGGTCACATGTGCTTGGGGTACTCAAATATGACAAGGGCTTTCTTTCACTTCTTTAAACAGTGCTGACTGTTTTGTATAAACTAGCCAGTTATCTAAATCTACATAAAATGTGAAAGCCAATAGGACACTCTGAATATAAGAAACTATCAATCCACAACCCTTCAATTATATTCTTTGGGAATACTGAGAGAATCTTTGGTTAGTTTGGTCCAAAGACAAACAGTTTTAAGCGCTGACTAAGTAGATGGGACGATAATGAATCTGTACTTTTAGATGAAGTTAGGATTTCAGCTTAATGAGATGCAGCCAAATACATCATTCCTCCAATTAAGTATTAGTTGTGACTGACTTGTCCTTGCAGGGAAAATATTGTACTCTCTCTCACAATACATTATATTGTAAGCTCCAGATGATGAAGCCATACAAAGCAGTGGACTGCTGAAGAATTTTAGGGAATGGATGCAACTTTCACTTTGTGGAAAAGTGACCTAGATGACTTATATTTTTCCGAGCCTCACGATATTTCTTAATTCGAGTATTATAAAAAGATATCTCTGTAGACGGTGAACGTCAGACAACAGAGACTAGAGTGCAACATGTATTGAGTAATAGTTTTGTCATTCAAGAGAATCCCACTGGTTTATGACGCGCATGCTAGAGAATAGCTTTATAAATTGCCAGAGTTATTTTTTTCCAAGATTCTTTAAGTACTATTCCACGTTCATCTTAAATTATTCCAACATCACAGCGACTCTTGACTCTGTATTGTTTTAGTTAACAGCGTCCAATGTGCCGTTCCTTGTTTCGTTTATTTGTGGATGGACTTCGTTGTTTTCGTGGCGCTTAGTTCAAAAAGCCAATAATTTGTAGAGAAGAAGAAGAGGGCGTCATTGCCATGTTAAATGACATTATCTTTCATCTATTCAAATAAATAAATCTTTATTGTGAAGTAGAGTTACAGCACAGTATTCCATCACGGCGACGAGCGCCAGAAGTTCACATATAGCAGTTAGAGAACAGATAAACACTTAATTAAGGTCGTCTGAGAACGAGAAAATAAAATCTGGTTTGCAAATAGCAGTGAATAGATGGCCACCTGGAAAAGAGTGAGAGGCAGAACACCACGTGTGATACTTCTCTGTTAATAGTATATTCTTTTGCAAAAACGAATAAATGACACTGACAAGCACGTTAACGGAATGTTCTTGTTCTACCTTGCAAACTTCTCTAATCCTATAAGTGTAGCTGTGAGCACTGCTAGTAAATTCCTAGTAATCCGAACGTGACGTTAGCAGAGCCAAAATGGAGATGCTGTTGTGAGTATATTTTACATAAAGAAAAGTTAGGAGCATGCGTCTTGTCACCCAATTGTTTTGGATCCCAAAGAAGATTTATAGGAGATTGGCAAATGTTCATCTGTTTGGAGTGCATTAGCGTTGGGACTGCATACGTTTTTATTTATGGCTTTAACTTTATCCAATCTTCCTTACGTTTCGCAGGTACAGCTCCAAAATGGTGTTCGCAGACCGGTCGCTAGTTAGTCTATCGGACCGAACCTATTCGTAACTCTCTTAGAGCCTACTGGATCAGCGTATAATTTCTCTACTTGTGCTCTGCCAGATGGTGACTGGAGGGAGTTCGAGTAGTGTGTATGCAGGGGACATACGCACTACTATTATCGAGGCCAATTTATATCGAGGAGCTGGATATATTCTTCTCGTGTGTGTGTGTACGCCATATCTAAACATTTCAATATTTCATATAATGTCTAACACATCTGCAAAAAGGATTTAAACCGCCCAAACACTTCATGGTTCATTTCATAAATATACGTGGTCTTGGTTCCAATCTCAGTGATGTCCATTTATACTTAGTCTGCCAAGCCCACGTACTTTTTCTGCCAGAATTCCAATTATCCGTTGATTCAACCACTGCTCATTTCAGTTGTCCTAACTATTCGCTGTACAATTCCCATCTCTTCAAAAGGTGGTACTTATGCAATGTCCACGCTGATATTCCCTGTCAGAGATAGTAATTTAGAATCTCCTCTTTTCGATTTTCTCTGCCTTAAAATCTCTCTACTTCATTCTTCAAAATGCGTCTGTTGCCTTTATTCGCATTTGGAGGAATGAAACATTTGTTAATGGCATCTGGATGCACTGTTAGTGTTCAGCAAGGTGGAGGCGCTGGTGTTATGTTTTTTCGGACTGTTTTCCTGGTATTCCCTGGGTTCTCTGACCACCATTAATCAACTGCTTGATGGAAACGATGGGCTACTGTCCCTGATTGGACTCTCAGCGACCACAGAACCATTCGTTTTCTATATCTCTGTGGACGTTGCTACTCAACAAAATTGGAGTAGACAGCAGGACTTCGTTAGATTTCGCACTGAATCAGTTAACTGGGAAGATTTTGACAAATCTATTGTTGGCTTTCCTTCTATTGAACCAGACACTAAAATATTTACTTTAATTTTTTTAATCGAAATTTAGATATCGAAAGATTTAATATCGAAAAAGATAATGTCCAGTTGAGCTCTGTCAACTGGACATTATCTTTTCAGGGCTTTTTGTGCTCTGAAGAGAGCATCGAGGAGATTTCAGGTGGTAGACCTGTGTGGAGATAATGTAGTCGGTGAGAAAAACAGTGTTAGATTATTACTGGATGTATTAGTTTTCAAAAATTTCTAATAAAGTACATCCTATGGCAATTGGACGGAAGTCTTTAGTAGTCTTGGGGTTTCTAATTTTAGGAACTGGTTTGACACAATAAGATTTCCAGAGTTCAGATATGGTGCCTGTCTTTATAATCTTCGGGAAGATGTTAAGGAGGAGATACACAATGTACCTTGACCATGAAGAGTGGAAAGCCATCAGGTCCAGTTGTAGCCTTGTTGGGCTGGCCATTTATCACGTCAACGAACTATTGCTTAGTAACTATTATATCATCCATAGCAGTCAGGGTTTTCCCAGTTAGACTAGGCAGGATTGCGGTTTCTGTGGTCGCATCTGGGTGATCAAAAGATATGCGCGTCCAGTCCATAAATAGCTTTCTTTCCATGATGAAATGAGCGTTGCATTTCGAGGAAATTCTCCTGGACTTCTTAATTTGGGATAAGATGTACTGTTGATATGCTCCTCTCTTGAGGCGCAGGAAGTGAGCTCTCTCTCTCTCTCCCTTTTAAAGGCTTCGTGGTCTGTACTGTTTCTGGATTTACTTACTACTACTTATAATACGCAGGATGCGCGACTGTTAAGTGAAAACGAATGAATGTGGTTTTTGCTTGAATGTAGTAGTAGTAGTAGTAGTAGTAGTAGTGGCACATGATGCAAGAAAGCAAGTGTAGGAGCTTATGCAGCATCAGCCAAAAAAAAAAAAAAAAAAATCATCACGCCATTCCCTCCAAATGCCTGTCCAGTTCCTCCTTAAATTTATTTAACCTATCAACTTCCACAACGACAGATGGAAGTTTGTTCCAGCAATTAACCACCCGCTGGCTAAAGGCAAATTTCCGCACATCTATTCTACATCTGTCCTTTCTTAATTTGAACTTATGTCCCCGTAGGTTCGTAATCTGAACAAGTGGAAGGATCCCATCAGAATTCAGCGTGCTCAACCCATTCAAGGCCTTATAGACCTCAATCAGATCACCGCGCAGGTGCCTAGTCTCCAGCCACTGCAATTTGCGGAACTTAAGCCTCTCTTGGTAAGAGAATCCCTTCATTCCCCTCACCAATCGTGTTGCTCTTCTCTGTACACGCTCAAGCAAATCTACATCCTTCCTAAAATGAGGCCTCCAGACCTGTACGCAGTACTCAAGGCGTGGCCTGACCATTGCCTTATACAGAGGGACAATCACCTCCTTTTCCCTGCTAGCAAAATTCCTATATATCATTGACAAAACCCCATGACCTGCCCTAGCAGCCTGTCTGCATTGCTCAGAAAACTTCATATCTGACTGCACAATTACTCCCAGGTCTTTTTCATTTTCTACCACCTTAAGTGTAGTACCACACAGTTGGTACGTTTCTCTGGGGTTACTTCTACCCATATGCAGTACTTTGCATTTGTCAAGGTTGAACTTCAGTTGCCACTTCTTAGCCCATCTGCCCAAATTATCTAGATCCTGTTGCAGTAGCACACTGCCATTACTGTCATTAACAACCCTGCCAACCTTTGTGTCATCTGCAAACTTCGACATTAAGCCTGATATACCTTCATCAATATCATTGATAAATACACAAAACAACAGTGGACCCAACACCGAACCCTGTGGGACTCCACTAATAACATTAGTCCATGAAGAGCAGCACCCATTGATTACCACCCTCTGTCTTCTCCCACTTAACCATCCTTTTATCCATTGTAGCAACTTACCCTTAATACCATTCTGCTCCAATTTGTACAGTAGTCTTCCATGCGCAACAGTGTCAAAAGCTTTCCTGAAATCCAAGTATATGATATCAAAATTATTTTTCGCATCCAGTTCCTTTGTGACCACATCATAATAACCAATCAAATTTGTCAGACAAGACTTTCCCTTAACAAACCCATGCTGTGTTTGAATTATTGCTGCAGTCTTGTCTAGATGATCCTGCAATGCATCTTTAACCAGTGACTCCATTATTTTACCCGGAACAGAAGTTAAACTAACTGGTCTGTAATTACTCGTGTCACCCTTCGATCCACCTTTGTGAATTGGGGACACATTTGCACATCTCCAGTCCGTGGGAACCTCCCCTGAGTCCAAGGATGCTCTCATAATTATGGCTAAGGGTTTGCTTAGTTGCTTTGCCGCCTCCTTTAAAATAACTGGATAGATCCCATCCACCCCAGGTGCCTTTCTTATGTTTAACTTCAACAATTTCTCCTCCACTTTGCTCTCAGTTATTACAAAATCATTAAGCACACTGCTACAATTTGATAACCTTCTTCCATTTTCAAACTGTAATAATTCCTCACGTGTGAATGTAGATGCAAAATACTCATTCAGTTTGTTTGCTATCTGAGCAGGATCATCAACAGTCGAACCATCGATGTCAAGTGGACCAATCATATTCATCCCCTTCCTTTTAGAGTTTATATAAGTAAAGAAATCCTTGCTGTTTTTCTTAGCATCCTTTGCCAAAGATTTCTCGTAATCCGCCTTCGCCTGCCGAACCTCCTTTGTGACCTGATTACAGACTAGCTTATATCTGCCACAGGCTTCTGCGTCACCTGATAATTTATATGCATCCCATGCATTTTTCTTCTCTGTCACGAGTCTCATTAGTTCATTTGATAACCATTTAGGCCTAAACCTTGAACGATATTTCTTAATCGGTATATAAAGTCTAGTAGCTTCCACGATTAATTCCTTGAATGCTTCCCACTTAGAATTTACTGTTGGTAACATCGTCAGTTGATCCCACTGTACAGAATTTAAAAACTGTCTGAGACCACTGTACTCCCCTTTACGGAAGCAAAAACCCTTTCCTTTACCCCTGACGGTAGTTACCTCTTTGAGTAAATCCCACTTCAGCACACTGTGATCACTGCCACCTAGTGGTTCCTTTATCTGCAAATTCTTAATACACGAATGATCACTGCTGATAACCAGATCAAGAGTGTTACTTTCTCTGGTTGCCTCTCGAACATGCTGCTGCAGAAAACAATCATCCAATAAATCCACAAAAGTCTCACTGGTGTGTGAGTGACCAACCCACAAGTTCCAGTCAATATCTGGGAAGTTAAAATCCCCCATTATAAGACATTCAGATTTACTGGCCCACTCTATTTCTCTGTACAATTGTTCATTGTACTCATTCAAGTCATTAGGCCTATAACACACTCCTACCCTTATTTTTCCTTTCGCAGTGCTTATCTCGCACCAAACTGACTCAACAGAGCACTGTTCATCTATATTAACTGGGTGCACTTCCTTTGATTTTATGTTTTTCTTAATTAACAGCATAACACCCCCTCCCTTTCTGTCCTGTCTATCCTTTCTGTACACATTGTACTCCCCAAATTCCAGTTCTGCATTCCTTATATCTTTGTGACACCACGTCTCTGCTATCCCAACAATATCCGCCTTTGATGTCTTGACCAACACTTCAAATTCATCAAATTTATTTACTATACTTCTAGCATTGGTATACATGCAAGCATACATGCTCCTATGCCTATTCCTGGTTACCCTAACACATCCCATATACCCAACTATTCCATGATGACTGCCATCCGTCCCTGAAACCCCCAACACCCCTCGCTCCAGGTCGCTTCTTATTCTAATAGAAGTTGTGCAAGAATCGCCTTCACCTCTGCCTGCGGTTACTGTTAAACTATTAGTCTTTGTATCCCCCCAAACTAGCAGTTTTCCGACCCACATCAGCAAATATTCTTGCACCCTTTCTATTTAAGTGTATCCCATCCCTGTAGAAGCAATCTCTCCTATTAACAAGTACAGTCCAGGCTGAAAAAAATTCTACCCCTTGAGCCTTGCACAATCTTTCCAGGGCCGAATTGATCGACAAGGCTCTCATCATATACTCCCTCCTATCGTGTCTGGGCAGAATTGCAGACACTTTCAAATTCAACCCTATTTCACGGCTTTTTTTCAACAGTGACCTGTACTTGTTGAGTAATTCTGCCGGTCTCCTACTCTTAATATCATTAGTGCCAACGTGTACAACTATATCACCTTTTGTGCCCTTGAAAGATGATATCCGCTCTACAACGTCATCAACCTTTGCCCCTGGCAGACATACCCTGGTCCTGTTCCACCTGAAAGAGCTTATTTTCACATTTCATTTCACAGTTCATGTATGGCGAATTTGTATTGAAAAGATTAAGGCTGAGATATGGCGAGATTAAGCTGAATGGCTTTTTGGTCGTCTTCTTTCTCACATCTCATATTCCGTTTTTTCCTTACAGTTCCTCAAGACCGACCCTAGTTCTTTTTCACGAGTTGGGAAGATGCAGTTAATATCTCCCATTCCGTCCAAACTGAAGCTTTTTGATCTTCAAGGTTTTCTCAAGCAAACTTATTCAATTTTAATATGGGAAACTGGTTTGGTTTTTTAATAAAGAAAACTAATTTGTTGATATGTAGTTCTAAGTGTATTATTGTATACTGAAATTAAAATAATTCATCAAAAATTTTAAACTATGAATTGATTTTAAAGTCGTTCGCATTACACGTAACCAGACTGCGTATATATTGATATTATTAAACACTCTTCGCGTGTGAGAAACAATCAAATGAAAATGGCTTATTCAAAGATAGTTTTTTGTTCCTATTTTAACGAAGAGGCGCTAACAACCATTTCCTTTTGAACATTCTGATTGAGAGGGATAAAATGTACATCTAATATGACAAATAGTGAGATTACAGATATTTTCGTACAGTGATTTATCTCTTCACGTGCGATGACAATAACAAAAAGTCATTTGGCGTAATTTCATAAGCTATTTATCAGAAAACACTTATGCCGAGTTTCTCAATTATATTAATAATTAAACAGAGGCTAACGGTCTACTGAATTCGAATGGTCAAATGTCAGACCATTTAAATCTCAAGATATTCATGAAAATAGACGCTCTAAAAGCAAATTGAGATAAGTGTAGATTTGAGATAAAGCTTTTATGTGGAAGAACCCATTTTATCTTCCTATTGTTATCGATATCGTAAGTAAGATAATAGTACGTGCGAAAACGGGGTGCTTATCTATAAAGATTAAAAAAACGGTATTAATGAGCGTGACCATGGGAAAATTAAAACTTGAGATGAAACAGAAAGAAGTAAACTGGGGTAAAAGAAAAGAGAGACACAGAGAGAGAGATCGATCCATATAATTAATCAAGTTAATAGCCAAAATTGAATTTTCTTTAGCAATAATGCCAAGATGGTGTTTATCGAAAAACCGAAATGGAAAAATGGAGATTATTTGTATAAAAAGATAGTACCAACATCTTTGAAACGAGATAAATTTATAAAAATCTTAATTAATGGATTCTTTCTAATTAAAGAATTGAGGAACTAACTGGATTTATTAAAACCAGAAAGACACGAGGAAGAAAGTCTATTTAAAACTGATAATGTTTGCAGAAAATTATTAAAAAGGTACCATAACAGATTTTGTAATTTATCTTCGAAATTGAGTGGGCTACCACTAAAATAACTAGCAAGATCTTTTGTCAACATCTCGGCAGGCTTCCAAACACTCTAAAACTACTTTAAGACATTATATAAATAGCTGGAGGGATTAATAGAATGTTCAAGTAAACAGAATATTGGAGTAATACGGAGTTTGCAAGAAAGGGATTGTGTATGCGAGTGATGGGATGAAAACATTATGCATACGCTTTTGTAGTTGTAGAACTCAGAAAATGATACCCGTTGGGAAAACACGCGCCACAGTTTATAAAGGCGAGTCATAGGAAACCACATTCTTTATTCATTGATTCGTTCAAAGGAAGGCGAAATTTCTAGGCAACGTATTCAACTCTAGGAATACTCTATTACTGATAAGTATAGCCACTGGGTGTCTTCCATATACTTCTCTAAGAAAGCAGGCAGGTTATTGTTTATTAATAAGTAATAAATATGTGTGTTCCAATATTGAACTTTCTTGTCGATCTGTTTCAAAAACAAAATCTAATGAAGTTCGTATGTTGGTGGGGATCAGAAAGAATTCTGTGGGAGAAAATCCTATGCCCATGCTTTACATCCGCGAAATATACCTCCTCAATGAAAATATGCGACTCTGGAGAAAATAAACTCCCTGATTCAGAAAATCACCATAAAAAGTCTCTATCACATCGACATCAAAAGATGTACCAATGTTAAAATAAAGGAATATGTACGTACAATTCAAGTTTGTAATACAAGTGTAAAAAATATTATAAGTTCTCTATAACTCATTTAACTTAGTAAAACATATCATAAATCATTGCGAAATAGTGATATTTCAATAATATATAATCAATATACCTATAATTGTCTTTAAAATAGTTGTTACTAAGGGGTTTGCTCTTGTATTCTTACTCTCTCTCTCTCTCTCTCTCTCTCTCTCTCTCTCACAAGGAACCAGCAGTAATCCCCCATCATTACAGGATCCCAGCGACATTGGTACCATCTTTCAATCATGGATATATCTTGATGAAACCGCTCTCCTTGTTCATCACTCACATCTCCCAGAATTTTCAGGAAAAATTCAAGATCGAAATGAATGTTCAACGACATTTGACAGCCCATGTTTTTTTTAGCACTCGAGTAAATTAGACACCATTATTTCATAGGTTCCTTCTTTCCTATTACCCAAAAAACCATGTACTACTACCACCTTAAATGATCGCCAAGCTGCCAAATGGTCTTTCAGGAGATTCCTAATTTGGGGTCCTACGAAAATTCCTTCCTTAAGTTTGGCATTGATAAATTAGGAAACACGCTTATCAGGTATGCAAACCTTCTTTATGTAGTCTCTTCACGAAAATTTTTTTTTATCAATCCAAGTTTGATGTGCAGGAATGAAAGAAGAACCTTGTTTGATTGCACTAAAGGGATATATTTTACATTACATTGTCCTGGTATGAACTCGTCCCAGTGTTGCATAACATAATGTTCTTCTGTCGCACGGCCGCCCTACAAACACAAAAAAAACAACAATATTTTGTGAGACCTCCAAGCTAACCAATTAACTTAAGATCACTGCGTATGTTCCAACCACAATCCTTGTATTTTATTGCATGTAGAACATGCTATAAAATAACAGTTCAGCTAAACATGCTTTCACGACTTTCTTTAAATCCAACTGAATGAAACAGGAACTGATGGACATTTGTTGCCATTATGAAGCAAAACTGCTTTTAAAATTATTTTAGAGGCATCTATGAATAAACACCATTCATCTCATTTATGCACGACACCTAGTCTTTCAGAAGACCAATAATGTCTTTGCAAAAACACATGCTGTCCTCTAGCAAAATATTTCGAAAACTGTCTTTTTCAAAACACTGAAATCTTTGTTTCTGCTGCGAGTATATTCCACTGCTGTAACCTAAAACCTAGCATTCCAGCTTGTTCTTTCAGCAAATTTAAGTCTCGACCTAAATCATTCAACTCATCTTGTTTAATTAATTGTACCTCACTACCCGAACGTACTGGCTGATAGTCGACGTCTTGAGAAGTGGTAGGAGAGTCCTCTAGAGTAGGAGGGTGTGGCCCGCCTACTCTAGAGGGGCTGTTTATGTTTGGAGGATGGATTTACAACCTTTAGAACATGTCACGATCAGTTAATAGTTAGAAAACCTTGGCACAGCTTCACAAAAATAAATTAAATTGTTGCATTGGAATCTGAACCTAAGAACCGAAGTCAGAGGTGTGATTATGTTTATCACCTTTTCTCAATTCATCTAATCTCTTCCAAGGATAGGTTCTTCCATGAGGGTTCCTTGGCCAACTGTGGACCATAGCTTTCGGTAATCCTGGTTATTGAAGGGCATGAAGCCAGTAAAAAACTAACTATATCTCATTTCTCTAGAGTTATTATATAACTCTAGAGTTATATAATGACTCGAGTTATATAAATATAAATTCCATCTCTAGCTTACCTTTCGCAAAATAAAATTGAAGAATACCAATCTACCTGAAGGTCAGCTTGCCTTCTCTCATTCCAGGACTCTATTTAATACAGTCAAATACAAATATATAAAATTGATATAAAAGTAACCTCCAGTTGAACCCAAAAAGCGTAGTCAAAGTTGGGAAATTCCTGCTAACATAATTCCATCTCTGAAGCTTTGTTAGCTTCCAAAAATTAATAACTGTTATATCAAAATTACTTTCCATGAACTTGGAACATCGAGAAGGTGGTACCTGTCCTAATGGCTCATATATTAATGCAGAACTGTGAATTCTAAGAAATTGCAAAGTCTTCATGTTTCTTGAAAGTTGAGAAACTTCTTCAAGCACTAACCCAACAGATCCTACCAACACATCCTCTGAAAATCCTTTACGCCTTGCCAAAAATGATCTATTTTTATTAATTATCACTATATCAACAATTCTTGGCTCTTTCAATGATACAGGTAAGGTAGGCATAATCTTTCTTGATATAAGAAAGGTTATGCCTATTTCATCGTCCTTAGTGCTATTAACCTCTAGACTATTTTAAAACTATCAAGTGAATATTACTTCATAGACTTATCTTCTTCTTCTATGAAGTCTCTCTCTTTTTTTGTGGGTGAACCGACACCCCATCTCGAGGCTTTAGGATCATTCTGTGAGATATGCGTTGCAGTAATCCCGGAGTAACTTATCAATGGAACTACACTCAGGTAGTAGAAAATGAAAGACCTGGTTGTAATTGTTCAGTCAGGTATGAAAATCTTTGAACAGTGCAGACGTGCTGCTAGGACAGCTCACGGGATTTTGTCAATGATATATAGAAACTTTGCTATTAGGGACAAGGAGATGATTATCATTTTGTACAAGGCCATGGTTTGCGCGCACCCAGAGTATTATATACAGGTCTGGAGGCCTAACTTAAAAAGGGATGTAGATCTGCTGGAACGGATGCAGAGAATGGCAGCCAGATTGGTGAAAGGAACAAAACGATGCTCTTACCTAGAAATACTTTAAGTTCTTAAAAATTGCAGGGTCTGGAGACCAGGCACTTGCGGGGTGATCTGATTGAGGTGTTTAAGGTCTTTAATGGATTGAGTTAGCTGAATGCAAATGGCATTCCTCTTTCTGAAACTGCACACATGAAGAGTCATAAATTTAAGTTGAGGAAGGTTGGTTTCAGGACAGATGTGCCTGCAGACAGCTGATGGTTGACTGTTGGAACAAGCTTCCACCTGTTGTTGTGGAAGTGAATGAGTTAAATAAATTCAAGGGAGAACTAGACAAATTCTTGGAGGGTACAGAGGGGTGAACTGTGTAGTTTTTTTGCTGATACTATATAATCTTGCTTTCTTGCATCATTTGTCACTGCTGCTACTACATTCTTTCAAAAATTCATACATATGGGAGCCTTGCAAGTAATATTAATATCTACGCAATTTTTTCTCTGCTATACTAACTCCCTTCCCTCATTGATAACCAGAATGGCCTCTCATATGCCGACGGTCAAAAGATCTGTACTGTCATTAAGTCTGAAGATGATCTCCAACAATCAGCCTTCACCGCTTTCAGATGCTATCGCTCAACACCAGAATACTTGACTCACCAAAAGATCTTCGCCTAATGTTCAGGTGTAAACTTCATTTTCATCAAAATATTTCAACCTTGCACAGTATACTCCAGCAAGGCTCCTCACTGGAGAATAAAATGAGATATTTTCTATACCTCTAGTTTTGATATGCCCATAGTATGCATGTACGCTATGGACATGGTCTACACTTTTGACATAATAAAAGATCTCTCTCTCTCCCTCTCTTACATTTTCCAACAAAGGATTCCACAGTCCAGCCTCAGATTCATTCTAGCTTTATCAAATTCCCATCTCCTAGAACTTAGTTGCCGATTCCTCCCAGCGTTAATGGTTTATTAAAATTGTGTACCATTGAACATAAGGTTAGACAGAATATTATGTATAAGTAATCTGGTTTGTTAGTAACTCTTTTGTTAGGGTTATACCAATCAATGACTAAGTCTTGTAGTCATCTACGACTATCCCACTACAATAATAGAGATGTATTTATTTTATTGGCATAACTGATTATGAACATTATGATTGCAGTCATTACATACTTATCAGAGAATTTTATTAAGCCTGCTAAACAGAAATTTGGTTATGCGTATTTCATCGTTGACCTGGCTCTGGAAAAATTGCTTTTCTCACGATGATTAACTAGCCACTTGTGAACGAATTTGGCAAATTTCCTAACCCTACGATAAAACTGACAAAAACTTTTGGATAGATTCAGAAGATAAAAGAAAAAGTTAAAATAAAATAAAAACTGTCTGTTTCGCCTACAAATATTGATTAATTTGCTGTTTAATGCCATATTGGCGGCATCGGCCATTACACTCCAAGTCCAGGCTTATTACAGATGAAAATCACAGGTGACCAACGGATAGGCCACAATGCCAGAAATTGTATAAACAAAAGCAGTACTCCTTCAAGTACATATAAAAACTAAAAACTGTAAATCTCAATAAAAATGAAAGAAAGAAAGAAATAAAGAAAAGTATCCCTATTAAAACAGCAGTCAAATATAAATCACTTTTAAAAATTTCGGACATATTTCCTTTGTCATAAAATCTGATCGAGTGTTCAAGACTCAGTCAGATGGTTAAAGGCACTAAAACATAAATGGCGTTCACGGATAAAATTTGCATATCCAGTAAACACGTGCTCGATGTTTAAAATCGTGTCATAGTGCTTGGATTAATGAGGGTCATCAACCCTCGGCACAAAAGGATGACAAAGATTACTGTCCTATGTAGAGCCGAGCAAGAACAAGTTCTTTTTTTATAACCCCTATGTAGACCCGACTACTATTGTTGGATTACAGGCTTCATCTCATTTAATTTGTTTGAGTTGTACCCATGCCATGAATGTTGCCACTGGTTTCCCAATGACAACATTACTTTGATCGCAATGTGGCTGGACATCCAGCAGAAGCAAACATCAAAATCGAACTCCAAATAGATAATATAGTCGTCATTGCACCCTGGACAGGACTGGATTATATACCTGGAAGGGATTGTAAACCTCGTCTTTGATACGGCCAGCAACGAACTCAGAGAATCTGTATATATAATACATTTTGGTGGTGGATTTGTATGCAATCCAATTCTAGGTCTACAGAGTGCAACTGTGCAGTAAATATGCTGCATTCAGGAGGAATCTGCTCGGAGATCGCAGTGTGTGGAAAGACAGTGGAAAATCACACAGACAGTTCTGACTTCAAACCATTCACAGTGAAACAATGCGCTTGTTTTCCATCTCAAACTTAATGTAGACTAAAAGAAAGTACAATCTTAACCACAGCAGTTTAGTTATCCAAGCTAACCTACTAACAACCGTGACAGATATATTTAGACAGGCATCCTTTAATTATTTGTAATTTGTGCATTTTTTAAGAATCTGTAAAGCCGTACGAAATTTCAAGAATCTTTGCTCTATTTTTGATTACTAAAAAAGAAATTTACAGGAGGTTTTAATGAAGTTTCCCGGTTGCTCCATTTGGGAATTTTGGTGTTTCAAATCACTTATCAGATTCATAAAGATGCTCACATTATTTAGACAATACATTGATGCACAAAGACTTGACTGTACGCTAATTTAGCCAACTCAGAGAGAGGATATCCTTTTACTTCTATCTGAGATTTCGTAAAGGAAGAAGTGAATTGGTGATGAATCCAGTCTTGTTTATTGCAGCATCCGATGTCAAAATGAATTCAGAACCTTTAAGGTTTAACAAATGCGAGAATAAAACTTGTTTATTCTAAAAGAAGTTTTAAATTACTTTAAATATCTTTCATGTCGCCATCTTTCAGATTTTGTAGTTTCTATAACTGAAATGCTGTACCGTTAACTACTCGGCAGAGTCAACTAAATTCTAAAACCCCACCATCATGAAATCATTTTAGTTTTTCTCTGGAATTTCTTTTTCGAAAAGCGAACTGGAATAAACTTTCAATGTTTTCCAACTTCTTTTATGTTTCCCGATTAGCAGGAAACTTAGTTTACCTTAGGTTCGATCTTCGTGCTCATTCACTCTCCAAGAAATAAATCGTTTATTTGTTTTCAGAACGGGACAAACTTTTTAATTTACAATTCTATGACTGGAAGCGTTGCAGTGCATCCTCAGTTCTGGTTTTAATTTTTCTGTTTGTCCTTCTTCTTGGGAGGTCAAGAATAAAATTCATGTACCACCCTTACAGGTGGTTATTACTGTGTAGAAGCTGATAACCAAAATCCTAAATTGTGTATTCGTTCGCTGACTGTAAATATCGATACGTATCATGAGCTCTCTTTCCATGATAATTATTTTTAACATTTCATAAAAAAACACAACATGAACAACGAAACTGCCACCACGTGTTAACCCAAACTTAATGCGATGTTCACAAATGATGTAGAATAAATTTCAAGAAAAGATTAGCCAGCTTGTTTAAAAAGGATATCGGGACCAGGATATTCATTGTGCTCACAAGATGATGAAATGAAGGTTGAATAATTGTTCACATACCAGAATCTTTACTTAGTTAATAATGAGAGGTTTTAATCACCATTCATGCCTGCGCCTGGCTAGTGATTATTAATCACTAGCCGGTCTTGTCTAAAAACTTTCATTAATATTAATAATCTAAATCCTCTCAGCAAAAAGTTATGGTGGAGACACAAAAGAAATATTTCAATATGCACACAAACTTTCAAAAGGAAACATAATGGGACGATAGCTAATGGAATTTTAATTTCGGTACCTTTGTAAGTGTAAGTTTATTAAGTATTGTGAGATTCAAAAGAAAGTCTCAACAGAAATTAGAAGAGAAAGTGAAGGAATATCAGTGAAGCTGAAAATAAACTTCTCAATTTCATATCACATACATTGCCTAATATTACTAGCCGTACACCTGCATATCTGCAGGTGTAACGTTCTTCATTGTTATTTATTTATTATTTTTTTGTAAATGTCCTCCGATATTTTTCCACCATTCGGCTTTGAAAACAAGTCCTGGTTCAGTTCTGCTTTTGGGAAATCTCTCCTCACACGCACACAACAAACCAATTCAACTCAAAGGTTCTCTATAGCACCGAAGTCAGGCCTTTGGAAGGCCAGTCCAATTTTTCGAAGCTAATGTTCTCAAACTAGCCCTTCAAAACGCGAGCAGGTTGACATAGACCACTGTGTTCCTGAAAACGTATGGGCCTTTCCTGGAATGCTGCTGGAAAGATAGTAAAGCATTACTCTTTAGGACTTCTAAACTTTAGCATTCAAGATTTTGTCCAAAATAACCAATGGTCACTGGTAAAACCATGAAAATCAGCCTCAGACCATCACACTACCTCCATCTCTGCAAAACTTTATTATAGGGATGATACAATCTGGCAAGTTGTTAGAATTTTTTTGGGGGGGAAGGCTGCTATCGCCAAACTGTACCTGTTCTTGTGGAATGAGATGATACTTAAAAAGGGTTTAAAACAGCATATATAAATTAATCAGTTTTAAATAGTGGAAAAACTCAACTCAGTTAGTTTAAAATTGTTCCCAATAATGACAATGAGCGCATTCAATATTTTTTACAGTTAGTGTTGAATCGCAGTGCAAGCAAAGTGGGGATCATCTCCTAGCAATAAAAAGGGATGTGTTAGGTGAGTATGACCAATACATGCTCTGGCCAACAACCTCTGTGTCTGTTTGATGGAAATCGGGATTTCCATAGCATAGCTATAGATTATTTTTTACGTTTCTTAGCTTGTTATATAACTGGTTCCGCCCAACTTAGTTTTATATTTCGCTGCATACTTGGAGTATGACTGATTAATAAACTGTTTAAGTAATCTGGATGGGATCGTTGTCAGAGAGGTTTCTTACTGCTTTATCTTCGTGTTCATTTCGTGGTAAGTCCAAGAGATAACTTCCTCTGGCTATCTATCACATATAAGCACGTCCGCCAAGCTGCTAGACCATGGGCCGTGACTCGTCGCTCCAAAGCAAAGCTTTCGGTTGGTCTATACCGTCTAAGGCCTTAAACCAAGTTATATGGCTTCTGGTATTAGTTGGGATGATTATTGGCTTTTGGGACGGCTGCACACCTGGTAATTCATATTGTTCAGCATCCTGCAAGCTATATGCTGACAGTTACCATAATTGTGTGCTGTGGCAACGTTGACGTGAATTCCAAGTGGACGATTCTTTGCTGGGCTCTCCTGTTTTCTCCGTCAGTTCTGAAGGTTTTCCGGGTGGTTTCGTGATGGGTTCAGCACTAGTCCGCTTCCATTTGCAGACTACATCACCAATCGTCGACTTAAGGATATTTTAGTGTCATTGAAATATCTGGTATATTTATTTTGCAAGATGGCTCTGGGAATTGAGCTAGGTGCCTTCCAATGGAAGATTTCCCACAGGATAGGTACGGTATTAGCAACTTATTGGTATCATTTTAGCAAACTACAATAGATCAACAGTGGGTAATGTGATTAATAACATATAGTTAATTAACAACATAAAGTAATATATCTGGGTGAGAGCAGAAATTGATGGAAAGAGACGACAGGGCGCTCAAAAGAGTGGCATGTAAGTCCCATCAGTCATCGAATACTGCTAACCAGAATAAAGGGAGGCCACAGGAACTGGTACTGCCTTTGCAAGTAGCATAGTGATTTGTAATTACCATCCTTCCACACTGGTGGCAAAAGGCAGAGTTCAACTAACGCAACCACTTTATCCAATTTTTTCAGAATGTAATAGAATTAGTTGTTTACTAATCTTATTACATTGTGAAATGTGGTAGTACAATTGGTTGTTCTCAAATAACAATTGCATGGTTTGGTTTTTTCTCCTTGGAAATACGATGTTTTTTTCGTTCAGCAATTAATCAACGAAGAGTACAAGCAATTACGGGCAATATACTCATAACTCATACCCTTAGTTCCTTTGGCTCCATTGGTCCCAATGATTGCTTATGCAGCATATTGCATTCACAATCACGCTAGTCTCCTCGAAGGCCTATGAGCATATTTATAGTTGACCCTCACATATGGTGCTTGGGAAGGCGTGACCAACTATCAATGTACAGATATTAATGACAGGGTAGTGTCGCTATTAATAGAGTCATTATTCTGAATGTTTATATATGATCGTCATAATGAAAACCACGCTTCGTTTGGGTATAAAAGGTTATCCAAAATCTTTATCACCGGGCGTATAAAATTACAAAAAAATCAGCTACAATATACGATACTCTTATTGCTTTAACTTGCTTTTGAATTCGGCAACAACCTGCACTCAATATGCATGCATCTTTAGCATTTATTTTCTCAATGTGACCACCGATTTATAACTGAGTATCTTTTGCCATTGGAAAAATTACTTGGACGCAAGGTAGTTTCCAAAATAAACACGTCCTAACAGCGAAAACGATGCATCATAATTATAAATGCTATACTGATTTTAAATTACACTGATATCACCTGGAAATTAGCTTCCATCACGTGTCTAAAAATATCTCTCTCTCTCTCTCTCTCTCTCTCTCTGCATATCCGATAAGAACATATGCTCAGTTGCCATAATTACCTTAGCATACAACTTCGACTAACCGAATGTTGAATAAATTGACAACGCTCTGTGGACAGGTCGGAAAGTTGGAATTTCTCTTTTAAATTAAACATTAAAACTACGTTTCCATAGTTACCACAACATACGAATTTAACTAAAATGGATAAGGCTATATGCACAGGATCGAATATTGAAATTTCTCAATTAAATTAAACATTTTTAATTAAACTAAGCATTAAACATTTCTGAGATCATAATTTTTTGGGGAAGCAGTCGACCGAAAGTTTATTTGCATATTTTAAAAATCAATTTCAGCAGTTGCATTCATCCTAGACGTAAACAGATCAATAAAATACAAAATTTGGGTATGGGTATTGAGCAAAGTACCTTCTAATGGTGGAGTTATCACAGAATACCGTATTAGTAACCTATTTGTACCATTGCAGCAAACTGTAATACCTTAGTTCAATGGTGGCTGACGTAATTAACAACGTCTTCAAGATAATACAGCTGAGTGAGAGTAGAAATTGGTGGAAAGAGACGAGACAGTGCTCAAAAGAGTGGTACGTAAGTCCCCATTGGTCCTCATCGAATCAGAAAGTTCACGAAGGCTACAGGAACTGGTACTGCTTTTGCAAGTAGCATAGAGATTTATAATTACCATCCTTCTAATTGGTGACAAAAGGCACAGTTCAACTGACTCAACCACTTTTTTACAATGTAGAAGAATTAATTGTTCTCAAACAACAATTGCATGGTTTTATCTTGGAAATACGGTGTTTATTCGTTCTGCAAATTAATGAAGAGCACTTACAGGAAATATAACCACGCCTCATATCCTTTACCCACAATTATTTTATTATTTAAAGGACGATATATAGGAGACTGCTTATCATCTGTTTTATGGAAGATGACAGCACACAAACCAAATATCACACAATGCACAGATTCGATTTTGAACGTCTGAAAGTTGTATTATGGAGTGGCCAATCACGGTACACGTTTCCGATCTGATGGCCATGTTATTGTCTGTATGGCGGGTACTTGGAGAACGAACCATCGCGTGTAATACAGTGGTTTCGCTTTTAGATGAAGTTATGGAGCTCAAATTAGTGCAGTGAACATTTCCAGCTTACCGTGTTGACTGTTAGTATACATGATAAAAGAAGGCTGAAGATCGGATCTCGTTTATCTGTTTGTATTAGGCAGGGAGTAAGCTGTCCCAGTAACTGAAATTATAGTTTTGAAACATAATTCTTTAGAAATGAGAAACGTTAGACAATACAAAATAAAGAAAGGATGTAGCCACCCGAAGGAGATTAACGTTTATCATCAGTGAGCGTAGTCACAAGTGGAAGACTTAAGATACAGCAATACAAAAGAATATTAATTTAAATTTTAGTAATTCTCTTTCCAGATTTTTAATTCTGAGAGAATTAAACACTACTGATGTACATCACAATTCTGATTGCTTCCAGTTTGCAGTTAGTAATGTTAATGGTAACAAGGAGCAAGTGTATACATCATCAGAAAAAAAAACCATTTTCTGAATATTCCTTCTAATAATTCATTTTATCCTTCGTTATTTATTTAAGATAACAATTTCCACAAAACCAGATGGGAGTTTGTGTCAGAAATCAATTAATCTTTGAAGCTAATTAAATAATAATAGCACCGTCAGCGCTTTACAGACAGTTAAAAGTAACCACATTTTACATAGAAGTAAGCCACTGAGGAAACTACGAGCATGGCCTTCTGCGTACTGCATCTTCGTATTTTTAATTAAAGATTTTCTACCGTTTTTAAGAATATCACTCAAAGGTTGTGGCAATAACAATACGCAATGACCCAAGACCACAGCATCGTATATAAATGTACACTGAAAGGGCAGAATTCGTGGGATACCTGGTTCCTGGGCAACTCCACGTTGTCACCCGTCTCGCTAGCGGACGAACCCACTGCTTGGCAGGTATAAAAGTACATTTCATTCACATAGACGGTAATTCGATGTCAGTATGGATAAACGCCGTGAGTTAACCGACTTTGATCTTTGAAAGGGGGTGACAGTGGGTGCCCGAAGCATGGGTTACTATCACGGATGTGGTAGAGAAATTGTACCATCCCCGTTCGACAGTATCGAGAATGCGCCATTTCCGGAATAAAATCTCATCGTGGATAGTGTTGTGGGCGGAGAAAGGTGGTGGATGAACGTGGCTGTAGAGTCTGTCTCGCATTGTTTCAGCCAAACGGAGAGCGACAGTGGCACAAATCGCCATCGACTTGAACGAGGAATGTGCCAGAAACATCTCCACCAAGACCATTAGGCGATTATTAACAGGAATAGGTTAATAATCGCCTGTTTATTAACCTATTGCGTTATGAGAGTCGCCGACCCACAGAGTCCCATTGTCCAATAAGTCCCGTTTCTAGTTATTTTGAGCAGACAGAAGGGTGCATATCTGGCGGACACCGCATGAAGCTATGCACCCATCATGTGAACATGGAATTGTTCATGCAGGTGGGCGGTTGGTAATGGTCTGAGGCGTGTTCAACTGCACACGTTGGGACCTCTGGTACGTCTAGACGCATCTCTGAATGGTTCTGGTCACTTGTCCATCTTTTTCAGATCATCTGCATCCCTTCATGGTCATCGTGTACCCATAGGGCAATGGACCTTCCAGCAGGACATAGAGCCGTCGTGACTAGAACATGGTTCGAAGAGCATTGCACAGATTTTACCACTGTGGAATGGCCTCCCCGTCTTCGGACATGAACCCTTGGAACATCTTTGGGATGCTGTGGAAATGTTCGTTCGAGCTTTCGATCAGCCACCGAAAAATGAGACAGAATTATGGACAGCGGTGCAGCAAGTATGGATGGAAATATCTGGAACGCTTTCGTGAACTTGTGGAACAAAGCCTCGCCATGAGACTTCCATTATCTGGGCGAAAGGTGGGCCTACCCGTTACTAGGTAGGTATCCTACGACTTCTGCCCACTCAGTGTGTATGTACGTCTCTCACGCACGAACTTGTATGTATACGAAGTTCTCCCTTCTCCAAACAGTACTGGCTTTACCTCTGTTAATTTCAGCATTGCTTCTCAATAATCCTTTAATAACATTACATAAAATATAAAAATAAATTATTGTTAAATTTCTGTCGCAGTACAATTCATGGTTATTTGATTTTAATCATATCTCAGGTATAATTAAATCATATAACCAAATTATCTTGACTATAATTTGGACGAGAGAAGAATTACTACGAATATGATATTCCAACACTTTCGTGTACACTGATGTGCAGAGGTATTTTTTTCCTAAATTCTTGATATTTCTGGGTGTACTTTTAAATAATTCTAATTCTAAAAATCCGTACCGTTTTCACCTATCATGTACAGCTTTTCCGAAATAATTTAAAAACGGTTAGACACACATTCCATGTACACACGGTATGCGTACTACTTTCATTGTAGCTGACAAACGTGCCCAGACGTGTTTACACATATCGAGATCTGTAAGTCAGGTAGCTGTATAAATCTGCGAAGTATTTCTTCCACTGTCAGTTATTTTCTGGTGCGGTGCCGCTAATTAGTATCTACTTCTAAAGTGATTTTCGCAATCTGTGTCCTTGCCATCGCAACACCTGTCATGTGAACAATCTAAACATTTTTTTACATGAATTTTATTATATTAATTACATTAACTATGTTGTGGCGAAGCAAAGGCAGGATATAACATCGTTTGTGAGAAATGTGTAAAATGCTGCATATTTTGGAATATATTAGGTGACAGATAAAATTTACGTCCCATTAAGTATAGCGCATATGTGTGAATGGCATGCTATTCACAACACTAGTTTAAAAGGTCAACCTCAGAATCTTTTTTTAAAGTACTCTTTACTGATGAGAGTAGATTCAATCTCAACAGCGATTCTGGACGTTAGCTAATCTGGCGAGAGGTTGACACACGGTATCACACCGCAAACATCACTGAAAGGGATGGATATGGCGGTCTAGGTGTTCTCGTCTGGGGAGGCGTTACCTTGGATGGACGTACAGAGCTCCAGATGCTGGAAGGAGGTACTGTAACCGGTGCACGCTACTGTACTGAGGTAATCCTTCCCCATGTGGGTCTGTTCTGAGGTGCCATTGGCTTTATGGATGACAACGCCACACCTCATCTCACTGCAGCTGTTGATATGATTTTGGAAAGTGAGGACATCGTTCGTGTGGATTGGCCTACCCGTTCCACCGATCTAAATCTTATCGAACACATATGGGACGCTCTGGGGAGACGCCTAGCGGCACGTGTACACCTACCAGAAAATGTTCACCAGCTGAAGATGGCGCTGACAGAGGAATAGACGATGTTACCGCAAGAACTTATCAACAACATTGTTCTAAGAATGGACAGGCGGTGAAAAGCCTGCATCGACATTAGGGGGTGGTCACATCTCCTACTGAGGACCACCTCTTTCCTTTGTTCCATCTTTGGCAGTGATGCATCTGTATCATGGCAGCCAGTGCTATGTTGCCATTTTTCAATAAAGTCCCTCTGTACCGTTTTGTTTCCTTCATCATTTCTGTACCTCACGAGGTTCCTTTGGTATGTTTTTCCCATATCCAGGCCACTCCTATCAGAGGCTACAAGTGAAAACATGACTGACCCTTAAATTTTGCACACCAGTGTATAAGGGTAAAAAGGGGATATATGGATTAAACGATATGCAGTATTTTACATATATGCGTATAAATTAATAATTTGTGAGAATTATAACCACTGACATTTTGTCATATTCGAATGACATCTTAATGTGTGTAAGGCTGAGTCAGACGGCTAAAAGAGGTAAAACACGTCATTCAAATGAGTACGAGAGATAACACGGTGTCATACTTAGGAGGGTTACTAGCCTTCAGCAAAAAGGAATGTGCACAATTGACTGTGTCCTATGCGCACTTAAATAAGAACAACTTACTATTTACTGCTTAGACTAGACTGCCATGGTTCTATTACGGGATTGATCGGATGTAGTCTGCCAGATGCTCCACCCAGTTATTCAAACTATACTACAGCTATTTCACTGACCGTACTGTCTTTGCAAAATCTGTCTCACACTGTCGCCAGGCTCATCTTTTAGGGGGCCTCCAAAGCTCTATTCTGGGGCCCCTCGCTTTGAACATGGTCCTTCAGGACTGGCTTGCTCGCACCTTTCATATCATGAAGATTGTAGCCTTCGCAGATGATCTTACCAGCGTGGTCTCTGGTAAATCAAGGCAAGCCAGTTCAAAATTAATTCTAATAAAACGAAGATGATGCTTTTCAAAAACAAATTGAACTTCAGAAGACCTCCATAAGTCGAGATCCTGGCTTCCAAAACACAGACAAATGTCCTGGGTGTAGTCATTGACCATAAACTCGGTTTCTTTTCTCAATTACTGAACCTTAATACCAAGATAAAAAGATTTTCCGCATTCATCTTAAGGGTCTCTAGGAATGAGTGGGAGCTGTCTAAGCGAACGCTTTCTCTGTTTTATAAGCGGTTTTTCTTTCTATCGTCTCCTATGCAGCGGGGGTTTCGTTCTACCGTGTTCGACTAGTCAAAATGCTGGACAACCTGAACTCTATACAGCAGACCATGCTTCTCGCAACACACAGAATCTGTCGTATTGTCTCAACAGTAGCTATTCAAGTGATTGCTGGTACCCTCCCTCTTGATCTGAATATTGTTTATTGAGGCCTCATCTTTCGTATCAAAAAGAAACTATCGACTACTATCTTCAATCTAGAGCTAAACCTAAACACAGACCCAAAAACGGAGAAGGCTCGTTGTTACAACGAGCTGACAAATATCTGGCAGACGCAATGAGACACCACCCCCAAAGGTGCCGATATAAGATGCTTCCTTCCAGATATAACCTTTCCAGCATCTAAGTCATGGCTCTAACTGAGTCTTGAAATGTCTTTCTTGGTCACAGGACACGGGTCTCTGAACGAGAAGCTCTACCAGTTTGGCCTCTACCCGACCGAACTGTGCTCCTGCGGAGCAAGTGAGAATTAGAAACACATACTCTTTGAATGCATCCTTAAGAATAGCATCCAATCATTGCAAAGATTCATGTGGACCAGCTCCTCCAGACACCCGGTAGCCTTAGCGCACTACAGAACTTTGCTGCCAAAGTCTTTGAGAGAAGGAGAAACAACAACAGAGATAGGACCGCTGAGAACCGTGGCACCAGAGAAACTTAATCTTCTACTATCTGTTTTTTACGCTCTCTTTTCGTTTTTTTGTCTGTTCTTTCCTTTTTTATTTACATATACCCTCATATGCTACAAAACAGGCGCCGTTTTTTCCTCTATTTTATTTTCTCTTCTCTCTTTTTCCTTTCTTTTTCCCTCCATTTAACTTGCACCACAGGCACCTTTTGGCAACACCAGGTGGGTGAGACTCTCTTTTGAGACAGTACATGCTTCACCGGGACTGGCCCACCTTCCCAAGGTGTGGACGAGTACCCAGAATTATCTGTCCAGGTAACTGATGCCTCTGAGTATTCAAGCAGCTAGAACACACACACACTAAACAGAAACCTGCACTAGACACATTTCTGGCCCTTTTATAGTGGCACTGTTCTTCAGAGAGATAGGAGGCGGGGTTCAACTAACGTTCTATGAGCCGCCCCTTACAAAAACACGTGTCCACATGTAGTCTGATCATTGCATGAATCCGCCATTGGAAGTGTATCTAATTGCGTATTACTTGTCTGTAGTCTGTATAGGGGGGACTGAAAGGCAATGGTTAGGAATTGCTGATTTGGCTGCGCTATCTGCAGAATTATTTCCCCCTAATACCAATATGGCGAGGGCTCCAGCAGAAGCGGACGTAAAATTCACCTGCAGAGAGAGAGAGAGAGAGAGAGATTCCCTTCGTATTGCAAGTTATAATGTGACCCAAGGGAAAATAAACTGAATGATTATTGAATTTTGACCACCCCTATGAAAGCGTCCCGTTGACCACGTGAGGTACGAGAGTGCTGAGTTAGTCGACCTACGCAGCATAGATAAGGTGTCAGTCGTTCAGTAGGTAGTAAAATTCCGAGCGTGATGGGTAAAAGGAAGGATTTAAATCCATATTTATCGGACTTTGATAAAGGACAGATTGTGGTTGCTCGACGAGCTGGTACCACGATTTCCCAAATGGCTGAACTGGTGGGGTGTCCGAGAGCTGCCGTAGTTAAAGTGTACTAGGACTGGCGTCAAGATGGTCAAACAACGACCCGAAGGCAAAACTGCAAAGGTCATCAAAAGGACGAAGTTAGAGGTGAGCGCCGGGTCCGACGACTTTTACAGGCGAAGCACTGTGGAGTGGAAGAGTTGACTACCCAAAGGCGGTTGTATGGTGTGGGGCATGTTTCTCTGGCAGGAACTTAGACCCCTGGTGCATGTGGAACAACGTATCAGTGGTCTCCGCTATCGTGAACTGCTTACTGACTGTGTACATCCCGCTGTTACACCTTTTTTTCCGAATGGCGATGGTGTCTTCCAAGATGACAATGTGCAGAGCCATCGGGCACTGGTTGTGCAGGAATGGTTTGAGGAGCACAGTTCTGACTTCCAGCATATCGATTGGCCTCCGCACTCCTCCGATATTAATCCCATAGAGCACTTGTGGGACACTATGGAAAGGCATATGAGGCGTCTGGATACACCAATCACCTCCATACCTGCGTTGCTAGTCGCATTACACACAGCTTGGTTGGCCATACCTCCCCAACTCTTCCGACATCTTGTTGAATTAATGCCACTTCGGATAGCTGCTGTACCGAGGACAAAGGGGGGGGGCCTACGAAGTATTAGGTAGGTAGTCATAATTCAGTGATCACTCAGTGTATATAGTAGCGTGCAGCTCTGCAGGATATATGCTTCATTAAAGATGAATCTGCTCGAATACAAGCGTTTTGAAAGAGCAGGAGATCCTACACTTGACCAGATCGGACTTCGAGCCGTTTGTGTACAATGGAACAAAGTCAGAATGTTCAGCTCGGGGTATTGAATAGAGATGCAGGTAGACAGATGAAGTATCCGACTTTTCCCAGTTTTTAAAGAAAAAGTCGCATGCTGGAAATTGAGTACGCCAGGATGTAAGGGTTTGAATTGGTGTTTGGGCAACCTTGTCTACCGTGATATGTAAATCTTGAAGTAGGGCTTGGACACGAATACCAAAAGGACGATTGGCGGGCGTTGTACAAGTATTCCACTTTGTGTAAAAAATTCATGTCCACGTGGGATGATTTGGCAGGGATTTCAGTTTTAAAGAGTACTTAAGACACACAAGTTTATGTCGAAGCGATAACGGTGGTTCATTTACTTCGATGTATAGGCTCTGGACAAGTGATTTTCGAAATGCTCCAGTAGCAAAAGGGATACGCGTCCATCGAATTACACTATTTATTGTTGATGCGTATACCTGGGACTCAATCTGTTTTATATCGCAAAAGTACACGGTAGATACGTTCTAAAGTGCATCGGTCCTTACCACAAGACGTAGAGGAGAGAGAGAGCACCGAATATGTTCACGCTTCGCGTGCACTTTGTAAGGAGTTAACGGTTATGTTCAAGAAATTCAACTTACATTTTCAAATGAGTCCCAAAAATGTTGTATCTAGTACTACTGGAATTGCATTTTGTCGAAGCCTCAATTCAGGTTGGACATGAAGATTAGATTTACGGCAAAAATGTGTGTAAAGGATCTTTTGCCGCGATAACATAAATCCATTGCAGTAAGCCGACCATGACAAGGACTCAAATCCATTACAGTAGGAATTACAGTAAGCCGATCAATGGCTTGTTCCAGTTGTCTTTCAGTAATCCTCCTGTTGTATGACTAAGAAAAATTACAGTTGGAGGAAGTTGTTCATTGACAGAGTTTAGTTTGATGGCGAAAGGCTTAACTCTTTAAATTGATCCAAACTCCCTCCTCTTGGCTGCTGCTGTAGTAGTAGTAAAGTTTTAGGAGCATTAGCAGCTAAGGCCACATTGCTTCGTATATATTGACTGTAAATGGTGTTCCATGGTTGATTTTATGTTTTTGGAGGAAAAGCCGGAGTTTCTGTTAGAAAAACAAGGCTACCTTCGTCTGAAACCGACTAATTAAGCCACGTTGTGAAAAAGACCCATAAAAATCTTCACGCCATCGACGGGACTAAAACTAAGGTAATTTTAAACTGGGTGTGGAGGAAGGACAGTGATTCAGTGTCTTACACCAACTTAAAAATACCAATTCGTTGAAAAGTTTTTAATAATAACGGAAAAGATCGCAGCTTGTATCGTATGTTTTCTAAATCAAGAAAAACAGACACCAGATTAGGAAAGAACGCCCGATGGATGTTTTCAGTCGAATTAAATGGTCCATAGTTGACCTGTTCTTTCGGAAGCCGCACTAAGCCCCTGTTAGCTAAAGCCATCATACCATACAGGGTGAGCATTGATTATTCTCTCCAGCATTTTCCACAAACAGCTAGTCACAGAAATAAGTCGACTGTTGTTCTGAATTTTAAGATCCTTTCATAGTTAGCAAAAGCAGAAAATTATAGAGCGCTTTATTATAGAGCAGCTTCCCTGATACCTTGGGCTAGGCATCAGGGAAGCTTCTCTATAATAAAGATTCCGTTATACAAAAAGATTTTATGATGTACATCACTTCATTGCAGAGAGTCTTGATTGATTGTCGTTATGTACAACTCCACTAAATGCTGTAAAGCATTCCAGTCAGCCTGATCAATGTGCCATCGCTAAAAGTAAGACAGTAGAAAGCGGGAGACCGTGTCATCCCACTAATTAGAGTGGTTATCACAGGGAAGTGATCACTTGCGTGTGGGTTCTCCTTTACCTTCCAAATAAGGAGAGAGAGAGAGAGAGAGAGAGAGAAAAATGGCAGAAAACATATGAGTACGCATGTAAAAGAGTTAATTCCCACATTTAGAAGGGAGAGATTATTGCCAGTGAGCACGTCCTCTATGACAAGTAATTTTCCATTAATATCAGCACTACTGCACAAGGCGTTATGTCCACTGAAATCCCCCAGAAGTATAACAGGAGAAAACATTTGCACAATGAAATAATCTGCGTATGTCTGGGTAATGTCAGTCCCAGGACGCAAATAAATCGAACAAACTGTTAATGAAAACTCTACAGTAAAACGAATTACTACTGCTTGTAAGTTGGTAGAAAGCGCCAGAGATTAAAATGCCATCCCGTTGCCCACATACAAAGCGACTCCTCCATTGGCAGGTCTATCCTTCGTTCTGTCCTTAAGTATGATAGCATCATTTTGAAATGAAGGGTTTATTTGCCCTCTTCAAATGTCTCCTGTGGGCAAAAGCAAACTGTCTTATGCTTTTTCAGGACCGCCTTAATGCCATCAATATTCCACCGGAATCCATGACAATTCAGCTGCAGAAATTTAGCCATTACTTGGGAGGGCTTGGTGTTTCTGAGCCTTGGATTTATCCTTTTTGGGGGAAGTATGGACGATATTCTGTGTCCTTTTCTTCCTCCGCAAAAAATTGGAAGAATGAGTGTTATATCTCCTCTTTCAGCTCTACATCCGTTTGTCCTTAAATTGAGATGGCAGCGGCTTTTACTGCATTTTCTTGTGGAGGAGTGGGGCAGCAGGAGTTATTTGATATAACTGGTTGGCTTTTTTCAGTTAGTTGTAATGAATTCTATAAATAGCGTGAAAGAGGGGTTAATGATGAACGTGGTGTGATCATGTCAGTCTTTGTCTTGATGGCTCACTTCTCAGAAGACTTCTGAGCGTATGAATGTTTGCCGTTATTTATTGGTTGCATGTGATTTCTGTGCTGTTATTAGAGGATGTTCAGCTCTGTTTTTATTTATGAATTTCTTTTTCTTGCTTTCATCACTGGCACGCTTGAAAACATGGTGGGTGTTGTTTTTGACAATTTTTAAAAATTGCCAAAGAGAGCACCTACCATTTAAATGTAAAAATTTTACATTTACATGGTGGGTGCAATTTGTAAAAATTGCCTTAGAAGCTGAACGTTCCTTGCTTCCGTAGTTTTTGACACCACATCGTGCACAGGCAGGAACTCCACGATAGACTGTTTGCCAGTGGCTGTACTTTTGACATTTAAAACACTTCAGTGGATTTGGAATGTAGAGCCTACTTAGGGAATTTAAGTAGCCTGCCTTAGTTGACAACTCGTGAAGGAAGGAGATTACCATCCTTTTGCATCGATATCCTCTTGACAGCTATCACGCAGCAGATCTCTTCTTCAGAGACATGAAGGAGATCCCATTCTGAATCCGATACTGCACCACTTGAGAACTTCAGAGTTTTATGAGGGGTTACGATGGTAAGTATTCCCCTATCGACGTGATGTTTAGAATTTGATCGCTACGATTAGACGCTGCGGCTTTAACTAAAATGTCTCTAGAACGTAGCCGTTTCACGGATTTTGGAGATCTTGCCAACACTTCTAATCCCTTCTGGATGAAGAAGGATGACATGTTCCCTATTACCTGCTCTCCGTTAGAACGGAGAATGAGGAAAAGCTACGTCACTGATGTACTTTCACCTACCACGGAGCCCTATGAGCTCACTCACGAACTAGCAGCTATTGAGTACGCGTATGGGGGCGCTATGTTCACTTCGAGCATGATACCTATTTCCAATAAATCTAGACCCTGTTCCAGGATCAGAGTGAAGAAGCTTACTGGAATACAGTTGACCCTAGCCATAAGAACCACCTGCACATTGATCCTAGTCGGGCCGGTCTGGGACCTGCCGCCTTATCGAAGCATGGGCCAAAATGGTGTATTAGGGCAGGGCCTCTCAACTACCAGGATCCATCTTTCGGAGTTTCCTCTAGTCCTGGTTGTACAAGCTGGATTCTAGTGATGTAACCTTGTAACCAAGGTATGGACGTTGGATCCCAGCAGCACCATTGGAAGGTCCCCTCACTACTTACAGATGCTCATGTCGGGTGGAGGGAGGAAGCATATGCTGTTTAAAATGCTGATCTTTTCAAGTTCACGGTGTTGCCCCACATAGTTTTGATTAATATTCTAAGGGTGTTCTTCTTTGGGAGTTAATGGTGCTACCTTATACTGCTTCCTTGGACTTTACTAGCTGCTCATTTTTGTGTTGTTGTGGTTAAGGATTTTTGGTGAAAAATCTACTTTGTTTATAACGCACCTGTTATTTTGCTATTACCAACTTCAAGCTTATATTAGAGCCTTCGAATTTTACGGGAGTAAAATTGTCGGTAATGTTTGAATTATCAACAGAGTTAGAGGCTGTTATGAAAGTACACGTGATTGAAACAATGATTGTCGAGGATTATGATAAAAAGTGTAGAAATTTTAAATAAAATCATTAAAATTTAACACCAGTAATCATACCGGCTTCAAATTTACGCATTTGTAATATAATTTTACACTTCGTGTGTTGTCTAATCTGAATTTAAAGAGCGGGATACTACTTAAGAGGAATATCAGTTTCAAAAACTTACATCACTGAAATTCTACACGAACAGTTTTCACTTGAAGGAAGATTATAATAAACAGAAAATATATAATTATTCATTGTTAAAAATAAAGGGAGATTGATAACGTTTTTCTGGATAGAGCAGGCATTAATAAAATGTACACATGCTTTAAAACACAACATTGTTAGAATCATGGATTAATAACGAATGGACAATCTTTGGTACCTTAGCTGTATTTACTTAAAGACAACATTTTGTACAAAGCATTCAGTGTATTTAGGCAACACTTGGTATTTTCAGTAAATTTGAAGTTTGTTGATTGGTGCAGGAAATTGCAATTAAGGTGATACTTCTCTGGCAGTACTTCAAGTAATTAAGTGTGTACTTTTTTGGATCAGGTTGATTATTCAATTTTTGTAATCCTCGAGGGCAGCACAGTGGCTATAATTATCGTCCTCTTCACAACGGACGAAAAAGCTTGGGTTCGAATTCCGTTAATGAAGCGAAGAACGTTTATGTGGCTTTTTCTCAATGGGGTTAAATTAATCGTTCTCAGAAGAAGACAGCAAGGTATTTCTTAAGGAATCGCGATTTTTTTCCTCCAACGAAAACAGGCCAAGAACGCACGTAGTTTTAGGGACATATAGATGAGTGTGTTTGTTCTTCTGGATAACTATTCAATTCCGGTATAAGGCTTTGAAAGCAAATAATTTGTGACAATTGTAGTGATTAATTGGTTGAAGTAGGGAGTTGGAGAATGGCCTGCCCATTTGTTGGAGTATATTCAATTTAGAAATTGAATTAGCCTGTTTTGGGTTTGATTGGAATAGTTATAGGTTGTGAGTTAGATCCACCAATGGATTAAGAAGTAATAGCCGATTAAAGAATAAACCCATATCAGAGAAATAAATAACAGCAACCATGGAAGTGGTTTTCCTTACTAGGTTGGCGGCTCATTTACGTAGCTCTAGAAGATAGTTCCAAATCCCACTAACATTAGTATAAGCGGTCAAGAACAGCTCTGTAACTAGAGTGACGGCCTTCACCCCCCGTACTACTCCATTAAATTAAGAGATTTAATTTTCACATGAATTTACGAAATGTAAATCCAAAATAGTAGTTGCCTTACAGCCACAGGAGTGCCGTTGAGAGGATGTTTTCTGTTCGTTGCACCATTCTCGATACACCCTTGAAACTGTGGTGCGTGGTAAGTTCAGAAGAACTGCCGTTTCAGAGATGCTTTGGCCAGAACGTCTTGTACCTACTACCATGCCACGTTCGAAGTCCGTTAGATCACTCCGTTTCCACATTCTTGCTACGGTTTGTACGCTTAACTGTTAATAGAAAGTTGTTCTGCTGTATTTATATTCACAACTGTGGTCATGTGACTTGCAACGTTGTGGGATAAACCATTTGTGTGCACCTAATAAAGTGGCAGCACAGTGTATATTTCATAAAAAAACTAAGACGGACTCAAAATCACAAATTAAAATGCCCACGACACTGACACATCAAAATCACTAAATAGTATTAAATTCTAATACTCTTCTCACAGCCATTCAGATTTTTGTCCAGTTAAATAACTTTATTTAAAATTATTTTGTCCCAGATTAAGATGATAGGAAAGGAAATCAGAGAGAGATTTTATTCTATTTATAAACTTCATAAGAGGAAGTTTGCTTTGCTGTCAGCAACTTTTATTGCTGACAGCGCTCAGTTTTTGTTTGTTTCCATCTGGCAGCAGCTGAATAAAATTATCTGTGAGCCTATTATGAGTCCCACGATGGCACCAAGTTCGTTTTCAACTTTGTATTATCTGTTCAAATGTTTTTATCTCGATTTCAGACGATTATTAAGCAAACGCTATTTGCAGTTTTCTTTTTTTCTTTTTCCAGTTTCAGGAATCTTTGTTCTTTTTTCTCGCTCGGCTTCTAACTAAACGGATGTCAGCTGAAAACAGCCTGCTCGTCTGATTTACGCTTCATAACAGTTTAAAGCGTGAAAATACGTCAGTGAATAAAAGAAAAATTCTCCTAAGACACCTTTTTGTTTTGAAACGTGCGATGATGTTTTCGAAGTGAACGGTGGTGCTCCCAAGGGTTCTAAGCTTTCTGACAATCTATAATATCGATTCCTTTTAAATCGATTGTCTCTGAATAATTTCTTTTATACCTGAAAAAAAGTTTTGAAAACATTTCAGTAATTTGTTTTGTTTTTTTTTACTTTTCAGTCGAGATGTTTAAGTACTAATGTGATGTATAACTTTGTCCAAAAATTAAGTTGCACCATAAATGTGAGAGAGAGAGAAAAAGAGATTAATTAAGTACAAGTTTAGAGTTTAGGCGCATTAGAGACGTGGGTGTATATATATTAAGGCTGGAAATTGAATATTCTGTTGTTAATTTGCTTTTTTTTCCCATGCAACCCGCTCCTGAGACTGACCAGCTTAAAAGACCCATAAAAATTCTTCAAACTGGGTGATTATATCAACTGTTGTCATGTTGTAGTTCGATTAAACATCAGGCGTATCAAAAACAAACTTTGTGGCCTACTCGATTTACTTTCCTGCGCAGAGTACGACTTCCTAATTCTGATTAAAACCTGGCTCACAGATGAAATGGAAATAGCTACCTTCACCTCAAATCTTCGTTATCACTCGCTGGCTGCTAGCAGAATCGGGAGACGAGGTCGTGGTGTACCAATCTGTCCAAAAAGCACATTCCTTCCAATTAAGGCACGCACTTACCTATGAGGAATCGTGGATACAGTTATTGGAATCTATCAAGTTGCTGGATTGTCAATCTCTGTCAATGCCGTTTACTTCCCTGCACCGATTTCTCAGGATTTTGTCCTCAATATGACAGCATGGCTGTTCATCCGCAATCAGTCATCGGCTAAAGCCGTCTGGTTGCCCTTCTCTCCATCCGTTCCAGCAGATCTACATCCTTCCTAAAGTGAGGCCTCCAGATCTGTATGCAGTACTCAAGATCAAAGGGATAATCACCCCTGATCATCGCTAGCAAAGTTTCAGTTTCTGTATATCATTGACAATGTCTGCACTGCTCCGTGAATTTAACTTCTAACTGCATAATTACTCCCGGGTCTCCATTGTCCTGAGTGTAGTACCTCACAGTTGATAAGTTACACTGGTGTTACTGCTACCTATGTGCAGTACCTTGCATTTGTTAATGTTAAACTTCAACTACCATTTTTCAGCCAATTGACCCAATTTTTCTAGATCTTGTTGCAGTAGCTCGCTCTAATGGCGGTTGTTAACCGCCGCACCAACCTCTGTATTATTCACAAACTTAGAAATTAAGCCTGATATACCTTCATCAATATTCCTGATAAATATTGAAAACGGCAATGGGCCTAGCGTTGAACCCTGGGGAACTCCACTAATAACATTAGTCCACGAACAGTAGTGCCCACTGATAACCTCTTTCTGTCTTCGCCCACTTAACCATCCCTTTATCCAAAGCAGTAACTTGTCCTTAATGGTCCAGTCTGTACAGCAGTATTTTATGTACAACAGTATCAAAGGTCTTCCTGAAATCCAAGTACATTATGTCAAAATTATTTTTCGCATCCAATTCCTGCATCATAGTAACCTCTCAAATTGGTTAGAAAAGACCGTCCATTAACAAATATATGCTGTGATTGCAGTATAATTGTATGCCTGTCCAGATGATCCTGCATTACTTCTTTAACGAGTAATTCCATTATTTTCTCTGGATCAGAACTTAAGCTAACAGGGATAAATTCCCACATCTCAATAGGGACCTTCCCTGAATCCAAGGATACTCTCATAATTATGACTAAGGGTTTGCTTACCTCCTTTGCTGCCTCCCTTAATATAAATCGATAGAGTTCATCTGCCTCAGGTGCCTTTTTATGTCCATCTTCAACAATTTCTCCTCTACTTTCCTTTCGGTTATCACAAAGTTATTTAGCTGCTCGTTAGAGTTTGATAAACTTCTAGTATCCCCTTCCCTAAAGAATTCCTTGTAATTGAATGAAGATGCAAAATACTATTCAATTTGTTCGCAACCTGAGCAGGATCATCAACAGTTAACCCATAGTCATCTAGTGGTCTAATGTGATTCAACTTCTTCCTTCTACTGTTAATATAAGCATAGACGTCTTTGCTGTATTTCAGTGCATTCTTTGCCAGAGTCTTTTCATAATCTGTATTAGCTTGGCTTGCTTTGTGACTTGATAACCTGCTTTGACCTGCTTGATTAACCTGCTTTGTGACTTGAGAACAGACTAATTTATATATATTATAGCATATTATAGGCCTCTATTATCATCCTATAATTTATATGCAAACCATGCAATTTTCTTCTCTGCCACATATCTCAATAGTTCACTGACTTCCATTTAGGTCTAATGACTTCAACAGTATTTCTTCCCTGGTATGAAAAACCTAGTAGCTTCTTTGATCACTTCGCTGAATACTTCCCACTTTGAATTTTCAGTTGGTAACATCATCAGTTGATCCAACTGCACAAATTTAAAAACTGTCTGAGACCACTGGAGTCATCCTTACGAAAGCAAAAGCCTTTCCCACAATGAAATTCCACATTAGTACACTGTGATCGCTGCCATCCAGTTGGTGTTTTACCTTGAAATCCATAATGCATGAAGAATCACTTCCGTTGTGGGCGAAGCAATGTGCAAGATGCAGAGAAGAAAGATCTACTTCAGCCACAAGCTCAGCTATTGTGGCTAAATTTGAACAGCAAGTCCTTGAATATAGACATTTAACTGTACAATTTAGAGCAAATGAAGTGAAAATTATTCGTAGATTGGTTTGCAACAAAATGCATTGTTTCCTGCACATATCTAAGATAGCAACCGGATGGGGTTAGATATTGATGACTCCTCCTCAAAAAGCTCCACAGGAAGAGTGCTCGGCCCAATTGTTAGAGCTTTGTAGAATGTTGATTTTTTAACCGAATTGTGACGATAGATAACTACTATGTACAATCATTCTGACTGGACTGCGAAGAAAAAGAGATGAGGAAACAACCGAAACGTCCATCTTCACAAACTTCCTGAAAAAGTCAAGGTTCAAATTTTGGCTAGCAAGGTCGCGTTGTGGCAATCTAAGTATATTTAAAGGTAGCATCCTTAGAGTTTGCCTCACAAAAGACGACGGACTACAGAAACCTCCGGGGAAAGTCAAGAGAGAATATCAAGTTGAAGAGATGTAGAAAGCTATCCAAAGGTGTCCGCCTCCTAGACGACAATGCTCCTACTTACAACGCTGCTGTCACGTGGACTTTGAAAATCCGCAACACCTACCTTATTCTCCTGACCTCTCACCTTCAGACTTTTGGTTTTTCTCTAAAATGAAGAAATGATTACGGGGAATCCGATTTCAGACTGATCAGGAGGTAATTCATGAAGTGGAAAGCTGGTTTTCTGCACAAAGTGATGAGTTCTATTCAAGATGCCTGAAAAGCTTTTCCACAGATATGAAAAGTTTGTAGTTCTAGAATGTATCTACATAAAAAGGATGAAATTGTCAGGTAAGTTTCAAAGCCCAACTGAAATATTTTGAGGTGAGGGTAAGTACTTACTGATCGCCGCTCGTAGTTGATCGAATTACCTCAATGGGATCATTGAGGTAATTCGTAAAGTAAAAAGTAAGTTCGTAAGAACCTCTGGAAAGTAATCGTATTTTGACAATTTAGCAACTTGGAGTTAGTTAACAGTGGATAATAGTGTTGTCGTCTTGAATGGATCCATCGCAGTCCAGATAAAAATGCCAATGCAAGGTAAAGTTGGACTGATATGACAAAGATAATCAAAGTGAAAAGTGTGTTAGTTGTCCGACCGCACCAGGGGTTTTCTCTATCTCCGCGTTGTGTTTGTGTATCGCAGAATTCTGTGAAGGCCAGAGATTTAAAAAGTGTGTGGAGAGTGAAAGGATGTGTAGTGTTGTGTACCGTTGCTCTTCTGACCATTTAGCCGTTGGGACCCACCGTTACCGCACTTGGCCCCGGGGAGGCAGAACAGGTACCCAGTAGATTTTTGTACTCTGGCAGGCCCTGCCACCTAGTTCCAAAGATTTCAGTGCAAGGGCCTATGTAAAAAAATAATAATAAAAAATAATAAATGAAAAAAATAAAAAAAATAAATATAGAAGGGGGTTAACGCTAGAATATAAAAGGCCAAGAGTAATATGTAAGCGTGGTTTAAATTTGGACGTTATTAATTGATAAATTGTGTGGGGTGTACACTACGAGATAGACAGAGTAGGGGGAGTTGAAAGCTGGGGGGAAAAGACAGAGGTATGGGGACGATAGAGAAAGCGACCCCAGAAATTAGTGAGGCAAGCCCAAACCCTACCAGGTGGAAGAAGGGGGTGGTGGCAGCAGGAGGAGGAGACAGGAACTAATCTCCTCCTCCTCCCGGCCGTGAGGAGAGTAAAAGAAAACCAGAGTAGAGTGCTCGGTTTGATCGCAATGTGGCTTGTGACAGAAAACCTGCTGGTGTCTCCAGTGTCTGGGTTTTGGAGTCTTCAGTGGGATTAGGTACTGGTTGATCTTGCCGGGAGATTCAGTTGCAGATATCAGCCCGATGGAACTCGGATGAAGGAAGTGAATTTCAGTTCAACTGAGCTTCGATGAGGTCGGCGGTTGATGCTATTGGAGAGGGTGCCAGAATCTATCTCAAGTTATTGCTCTTCGTGGTTTAGGCTCCTTAATGTTCTTCGTCTGTTGAAGACATCCTGTGCAAAAGTGGGGAAGTATTTATAATTGTCATGGGTATGAATTAATATATGTTCTTTGTCCTTTGGCAAATTAATAATCTTTATGATTGGAATAGATCAAGTCTTCATAGTCAGGACAGTCATATATTATATGATACCAAGATTCGTCAGTAACAGCGTGGATCATCTGTGATGCCCAGAGGCGTTAATTTTTCTTGTATCGACCCGTGGCCTGTGTGGAGGTAAGTTATGTACAGGCCAGGGGAAAACCAGCTTGGGACTTTTGAGAACGTGAACGTTACTTCACGAATGAATTTCTTTGTAATTGCTCCCTTAGTGGATGTTGTCCATCTGTCTTGCCAGGCATGCTGCAGGTGAGCAAGAAGGCGCCTTTTGTCTTGCGATTGATAGCTGGGTTGGTGGTGAATCCAATGGTGGTAGAGGAGATTCCTTTGCACAGATGATACAACATGCCGCATCTAATTATATCAAGATCTAGAGGGAGGACTCCAGCGAGGACTTCGAGAGCAGGAGTGCTCACCGTGCAGCAGGCTCTGGTGATGGTAAGTAGTATTGCTCTTTGAATGGTGGCTAATTTCTTCTGATTTGTGACAATAGTTGCCCGATGATACCAGACCCGTGCAGCATATGAGATGGCTGGAATAAAGACTGCTTTGTGAAACAGGGCTAGGGTACGTGATTTAGACCCCAGTCTCTGCGGGTTACCCTTGCTATCAATGCTGTGTAATTTCTTATCTGCTTTTGGACATGCTGTAGGTGTGGGAGGAAGAACAGTTTTGAGTCCAGGATTACACCAAGGTGCTTAGGCTGGGTGCAGTGCTTGATGGTTGTGGCATTGATCTTAATCTGCGGTGGTCTGGTTGAGCTTAGGTTTCCTTTCAGGAGGATGCTGGAGGTTTTCACAGCCCAGATTGTCAGGTTGTGCTGGGTAGTCCACTCCTGGAGCAGCCAGAGTGCTCGGTTAGCAGAAATTTCAAGCTGGGCTCTTGAGATGGCAGGCACGGAAAGGATCAAATCGTCTGCATAGGCTTGGGACTTAACATGCCCAAGATCTTGATTTAGGAACTCATCCAGGACCATGTTCCAGAAAGTTGGTCCTAGGACCGAGCCCTGTGGGCATCCCCTGTGGATCTTTCTGATCACACTGGATTAGGGAGTCTCTACACTGACAGATCTGTCACATATATAGCTTTTAATGCAGGAATAGAGATTTTGAGGAATCTGTGCTTGCCTGAGCCTGCCAAGGACGCTCGGCCACCAAAGTGAGTCGAACACTCCGGCGAAGTAGACTGCAATTACAAGGAAGTATTTTTCATGTGTGGATTGAGATGTTATCAGGTTATTTAGTGCGTCTACTGTCGAGCGCCCCTGACGGAATCCATACTGGTTATTAGCCTGTAGATGTCTGTTTGTATAATTCTGAAGATTAGTCCCTCAAGAAGTTTGCTGAGAACAGTTAGGGGGGCGATTGGTCTGTATGATGTTGGCTGTTGTGGCGGTTTATTCGGATTCTTGAGAAGAAGTCGAAGATTAGCAGTCTTCCAATCAAGTGAAAAAGATACTTTTGCCAGACAGTGGTTGAAAAGGTTCAGCAGTAAGTACGGCATGTAGTCTGCTACTCTTTTGATAATATCGGGCTCCAGAAGGTCAGGATCTGGGCATTTTCTGTCCTTCAGTTTCAATACAGCTCGATGAAGTTCCTCCAGGGTGAAAGGCTCTTCGGTTTCCTGCGTGCTGTAGCAATCATTGGAGGTACACAGTTGGGCATGTATTAGTGTGAAGTCAGAGATTGATGGCTGGAAAATGGTATTGAGTATATTATTAATTGACTGCTCCCAGGTAGTGGTTATTGTGCCTGCCTTGTGGTATGAGAATGGTTGTCAGAACCTCTTCCCCTGGGCAGTTTATTGGTGGTAATTTTATATACCACCCCCCAAGGGTCGGCATTCTCAGTTGATGCCACCAGATGCTCCCATGTCCTTTTCGTTTGGCCGATTAGAACTGTATAGGTGCTCCTGGCTATTCTATATTATCTCAAGACCTCCACCTCTGGCTGCGGCCATGATCTCCTTGCTCTTTGAAAAGCTTTCCTTTTACAATTTACATCTCTGCGGAGGCACTGCAGCTCTGGGGACCACCAGGGAACAGCGCTGGGGAGCGGATTTTTTCGTTTAAAGGTTGTGATACAGGCGTTTGTAATGACCCTGGTAACAGTTCTCTGGTACACTTCTGGATCCAGCAATTTACAGTCCCCCGTCGGGAGCTGCATGACAGAGATGTCCAGAGCTGTATGAAGTTGCTCCAGTTAGCATTTTCAATTTTAAATCTGTTCGATGTGAGTTTAGGATTCGATGGTTGCTGTTGGATTCTGGACATTTGGAAGGTGACAAAAATAGTCACTGGCGTTAACACGATCTGTTAACGGAGTGAGCGGACCCAGTATGTACCAACAGAACATACCCCATATCATGATACTCCCTCCAGCCGCTTGAGTGGTTGGACCCGACGCAGTCTGGATGGATGTTTGGCTTCATGAGATTCACGCCACACTTTCACCTTACCACTGGTACAAAAAATGTAAATTGAAACTTTTTCGAGCACAATCTTTCTACCCGGTTCACAGTCGGGTATTGCGCTTGGTGACACTATTTCCAGTTGAATATTTCGAATTTTGTTACAGAAAGTTTTCTTATAGCCCTACAATAAGTGTTGAGCACTGGACTCTAGAAGGTTTGGTCCCTTTAATATTAGATAATAATTACGCTGAATGTTTCTTTAATTGTGGTGCTTATTTAATTTAATGATTAAATAAAAACAGGTGTATGTAGCACGCATGTATTTGTTTTAAATGAGTTAAGATAATGAAGCAAATTTATTACAGTTTAATTGCAAAGGCTGGACATCCCTTATGTCTGGCCACAGTTTTCGTAGAAGAAAAGAGGATCTCCCTGATCTAGATTCGATCTGTACGAATCGATCTCCTAGAAATCGAATCTCCAGTCCTGATTCTGAATTGAACTGGAATTCGAAGCTTGGGAGGGCTTTGGTCGAGGCCCGATTAACCAGGTCACATTTGCTTCAGAGTCCGAGGTTGCAAGCCTGCCCTGAACAAACGCAATTACTGTACGAAGAAAATATTTTAGCCTTTCATTGCATTTTATTTAGTATAATTATTGAATTGAACTATCAAAGGAATCATTGTGTGTGTTAATATTGAGAGTATGAAACAGAGAAAAAAAGTTTGAAACAAATAACTGCGCAGTTACACAATACAGTTAAAATAGAACCGTTTCTAGTGTGGATCAAAGTTCCACTTTATTCTTTGCATATTTACATCAATTTGCTTTAAATCAGCAGCACTACGCACAGAAGTTGAGGTTAAAGTGATATTTTAGACAGCTGCAAGGCATCGCTTATTGCACAAAGATATCACCTATATTTTATGCGATGTGATTTAATATTTCTACAATGTATGCATTTATGCACCAGCCTTGAACTTTGAATTTATCGGAGAAGTTTATTTTTATTTCTTTGGAAAAAAAAGATTTATGGGGTCTCTGGCGAAAAAGCGATTCTGCCTCAGAAGTGAATGGCTGCTTTAATAAAAAGAATCGCTCGGGATGAACTAAAATTGCACTGCGACACATATCCTGAAAAATTCTAACCATAATAATCGTGCGCAATACTCAACATGGGAGATGATGCATGGATTTTTTTGTATATTTCACCTCAGGAGACTTAAGAAGGCTTCGAAGGTACACCGGGCAATAAATAACCTTTGGATAAGCATGGATTTGTAGCAAAGTTACGATATCGGAAAGCACCAATCTGTGTTACTAATGGCAGACTTAAAAAAAACTTGAGCAAACTTCGGTAAAATGGACGTGGATCTGGTGTTCAGATGGTGAAATTTAACGAGGAAGATTTCACCCACTCTCTCTCTTTCTCTCTCTCTCGAACGAATGAATTCCTATTTGCAGTATTCTTTAGGCGAAAGAGTATATAGAATTTCTAAATGTCCTACAAACATTTTTCAGAAAAAATTAAAATAAAAGAATAATAAAATAAAATACATAAAAAATCCTCTACTGTTATAGAGGATTTCCAACTGAGCGAATTGTTTTTTAAACCTATTAGAAAATGATAGTAATAGCATCACGCGGACAATCTGGAATTACAGCTTTAAAGATGAATGAAATATTTAGAGATACCCAAAGAATCTGGTGGGGGGGGGTGCACAGCTGCCATATGAGTTTCAATATCCCAACCTCAACTCAACCCAACCCAACATGGGCAGTGTTTCATGTCAGGCAGCACTGGGGATTTCCCCCCCAACTCCGATCCCAAATATGGACACACAAGTTTCTCATTCCAGCAGCACCATGTAGCAGGAGAGAATGAATTAAGTCCACTTAATTTTCATTCATCTCCATTGTTGTTTTTCCTTAAAGGAAACTGCCTCTGCTGAAGAAATTGCATATTCTATTAAGAAATTTAATTAATCTAAGATTTATATGTTATTTTAAAAGATTTGCACATCTTATATTTCATGTGCCATGTTTTTTTCAAAGAATTAATGGACCGTTTGTCGTTAGGTTATATTCCAGTAGGTACTGCGACTCGGGGATCCCCTGCTTGGTCTCGACAATTATTTGGACATGCTTTTTTACTTGAACGGACGTAATGACATCCGTTCACTGGCGAAGTTCACTCTTTTTAATATAACTCTTAAACGAACGATAGAGATTTTAATAGAGGAAATGCAGTTCTAAGGCAGCTAAATGAGCTTAAAAGCAGCTATAAATAGAGAGTGGTGAATGCGTCAGGAAGAAGAGGCAGGAGAAAACTATTTCTCATCTCTTCAGATCTGCGACTTTCATTGTCCGTATGACGTTATTGTCTACCATCGCATCATTATAACTACGAGTGGGTGTTAAAAAGTTCGTACCCTTATCTAGTAATAATAGCCCTAGAAAGGCGAAACTTCACAGGAACTTTAATCCTTTTCTATATACTCACTATTTATGGATAAGTTGTTCAATGCCTTGATCATAGAAGTCCGAACATTTTGCCTGAAATCACGATTCCACTTCATTGAGGACTTTCTGAGACGAATCAAAGCGGCGTCCACGCAATGGTTTCTTCATTTCTCGAAACAAGAAGAGGCCTGATTGTGCTAAGTCAGGAGAATAGGGTGAGTGCTGCAGTAGTTCGAAGCTGCAGTGGGCAACAAAATATAAAAAGAGCGGAGCTTTGTTTCAACTCAAAAAAGTTCAGTCATACAAAAATTATGTTATGCCCACACTAAAGCACAACAAAAGAGCACTTTCTACAAAAACAACAGTTACCTTACAACATGATCTAGTTTTTGAATGGATAAGATGCAACATGGAAACACGAAATTCTGGAATTTGCACTGAAGGTATACAAAACAGATTTATAGCACTCAATTCTTATGAACAAGCAGACAACGTGCAACATCATATGTCACCGGGTCAAGCCCTGCTAATTAACCAACTTGTGAACAAGAATAAAGTTCAGCGTACAGTTAACCAATTACGCCGTGATAATAGTGAAGGCCCTGACGACATCCCTGGTTTTATTATTATAGATTGTCCATCGTATACATCATTGATTCGTTAGTGCATATCATTTCCAGGTGCATCTACCAGCCATTCCTTCCAAGACAGTGGAAAACTTTGAGGATTACGCTGATTCGTAAAAAACCTTGCAGAAATAACCATCCCGGCCATCGGCCAATTGCTGTTTCGTTAATAACCACTAAAATTATTGATAAGATTATGCTGCCATATCTTCAACATGCAATCTTCGCTAATGCACCTGTCAACATACATTTTGGTCCTAGAGGGCGCTCCACAACAACAAGCCTAGCTGACACCATTGTACGCATCCAAAATGCGTTTCAAGATAAGGCACAATGCGATGTATTTTATTTTGACATCAAAAGTGCTTTCGACAACATAGATCTCAAAAACGTTTTTGAAATACTAAAAAGCACTTTCTCGTTGACACAATGATTATTTCCTATCTTCAATACAGCCTAAATGGCAGCCTTCTCCTCTTCCCCACTAGTACTGACGATATTCTCGTCACATCCTCAACAGGTTGTGACGAAAAGTTTCTTCACCTAATGATAATACTAAAAATCATGACTGTCAGCGAACAAATAATGTTTCAATAGCTGATGCTCCGGTTGGTGCTAGAGTTGAGGCTCATAAAATACATAAATTGTTGCATTTATTAAATAATTTTTAATAATTTCGGCTTCACATACCACATCTTATGCATAATCCATAAAGAATTCAAGGGATAGTACACTGCTGCCTTCATACCAATCTGTCCAAGGAGCCGTTCTCTCCAGTACTATATTTTCAGCATCTCTTCAAACCACTTCTACAAGAAAATCCAAATCTACTGGCACATGCCGATGATTTAAAGTTATTTATAATCTCCAAAGCCAGTGATAATATTCGCAAAGTTATCAATGATGCGAATTTACAGATTTGTGAAATCATCAAGTACCTGAAAGACCCCAATCTGACTATAAATGCAAGCAAATCTGCTTAAATCACTTATTCCCTTCAGAAACAACCCAAACACATAGAAATAAAAATTGCAGATGTCCCAATCCCAAATGTTTATGCTCACAAAGACCTTGTAGTTGTTTTTGATAAAAATCTCTCCTTTAATGTCCACTATTTATATGTTACTCAAAAAATTCAAAAGCAAAATGGTTAATCAAACAAGAAACAGCAGCGATTCAAGACAGAAAAACAGTCATAAACCATGTTCAAAAGATGCATCTTTCCCATTCTGTCCTATGCTTCCGAAATCTGGTCTGGTGCTCCTCACGTAACCGTCAAGAAATTCCTTGCCCTAGAATATTGGGATCTTAGATGGCTCAATAGTAAACTTCGTTTTCCCCATATATTGATCCAGGCAACAGCTCTATGAAAACTTAAAAACAAAGCCTCTGCAACAGATGATTAACGAGTCTGGAATCATGCTTCTTGCAAAGGCGCCTCCGTAGCCAGTGGGAAGGAGCAGCAGTGCGTAGCACACGCTTCTTGATTAGACCGGGGTTCGAGCCCGTCACCACCAAATACGGAGGATGCTGAAAGGTCAGAGAATGACCACCGCATATCCTCGGAGCAATATGGCCTTAGTTGCTAATGCTCCTAAAAACCCAAATAACAATAACAAGCTTCTTGCAAAGTTAATCACCTCTGCATGCGATTCACCAAACTTAGCCAATATAATAGCTGCCCCCAACAGGGAAAATTAAAGAAACCAGCAATTCAAATCCAACCTCTCCAGGCTCAAACAAATGGACAGAATGTTATCCAATGCATCCCTTCACCTCATAAATCATCACAACATTGATTGCAGCAGGTTAATCAACTTTGAAGCCTACAGGAGTCAGATCTCCGATAAAATGAAAAAAAAAAAAAAAAAAAAAAAAAAAATCCAACCCAGTAATTGCAACTGAAAGCCAAATATCCTGTTCTGCAAATTCTTTTTTAATTCATAATTGTAATTCCTAGTCATTGTTAATGTTTATATGAAATCTGTATGTACATATATTCGCTTTTATGTTATTTCCTTTGTATTATTATCTGTCCCTTGTGGGCTTGCTCTATTTGCAATAAACGAATATTTATTTATTATTTATTATTCGCAGATGGAGTGGTCTTTGCCTTTTGGGAGGTGGGGGAGGAGGTATACTTCCACTGCTTTGACATGCCTTTAGTCTCCGGATCATACTGGCACACCTAACATTCGTCATTTGTCATCAACAGATCAAAAAAGTTCTCAACATCCGCATTACACAAATCCAACAGTTGGGGAAAACATTGCATTCGACATTGCTTCTGCAAAGGCATCAGCAATCTTGGAACCCCTTAGACATGTGCAGATGGTCATGTAAAATGCTGTGGGCAGACCCATAACTAATTCCCACTCCATTTGCGATGAAATGAATTGTCACATGTCTGTCCCTCAGCACCAGCGGATCAACCTTTGCAACCGTCTCATTGTCTGTGGACGTTGATGGTCTTCCTTCTCTTGACTTATCAAAGACACTTGTACGACCGCACTGAAACTCCCGTTTCCACTTTTTTACAGTGTCACAGAATGGACAATTCTGCCCATACACAGCTTTCATTTATTCGTCAATTTCCCGAGCTTTCTTGCCCTGCAAATGCAGGAACTTGATCACTGCTCGATACTCCACTTTGTCAACCGTAGCGTCCTTCCTCAGATTGGCTCCACCTCTAGTGTACGATCGCCTATGGGAATGAAATTTCACAGGTTCGTTATTGAATATGTAGACAACTTATATTAAAAACGGCATCTTCCTACTGATGTTTTATCTAGGTCAGGGTACGAACATTTTGATATCCCCTCGTAAGTTTTGAAACTTATGTTAAAAGAAACCGTTCACCTAGAGCCTTAACAATGAACTGAAATATATTTTTGCTATAACTTAGTCGATTCCTACGTGTACAGTTTGGAAGTCATATCAAAGAATATTTTCTAGATCTTGTCTGTACAGAGATGCGTCTATTTCATGGATAAACATACACTCATTAATTTAAATTATGCGCACTACTATACTTAGGAATTTCACTGTAGAAAATTCCGAAGTATTGTAACTTGAGATCTGGCAACGATATCAATAATTTATATAATTTACGCATTGCTTTATATTTCAGACATGTTCGATTATCAATTAACGTACCTCAGCAGCAGTTCAAAACCCCTCTATATTGAACTCAAGAAGAGGTTACAAAAACGTCACCAAGAGATAGACTGCTTTGAGCAGTTGGAGTTCTTTTTTTTTTTGGAGAGTACAGGGGGGTATAAAGAGTGCACAATGACATATTAACCTCGATATTTGGTATAAAGGTCCAGAATTGGCCCTAAACTGTCCACAGGGAACAATAAAATGCGATTAAAAAAATCATCCTTTTTTGTCTGCGAATGGGAGACTACAGAATCGAAATTGGTTCTAAAAGATTCTCCGAGATGAATGAATCATATGTTGACAATTTAGTGTTGATCTGACTTTCCCTTCAATGGTAATGCTTGAAAATCCAAGACTAATACAGGTAAAAAAATATTCGAAACATAGCTCTATTCATGTGTAGATATAACTCAACATTTTACGAAATAAAAAAAAAAGTTGAATTTCTATTGGTCTAATTTTAATGAAAAATTTGGTATGTCTCGACAAATATTTCAGAAAGTATTAAATATAAAATTTTATTGCAACCCATCTAACAGTAATCGAGTTTATATGCTAGTAGACTAGGTGAAAACAGTAGGCCATTTGAGCTTTTAGGAAGTCGCCTAAACAGTTAATGCTTGATTTGTCACACCTTTTGACTAGAAGGTTAGAACTGACCAGACCATAATCCACTTAGACTCCCTATCTTTGTTTGCTGTTGTCCCTTACATGGTTTACGTTGTTTAGAGCTCGAGAGCTATGTCTTCCCATCACGAAATCTCTGCAGATGTATGTTATTGGCTGCGTCTGTCTGTGCAAGCGTGGATGAATGTGTGCGCCCACGCGCACATGCAGATATGTTGAAATCCCTCTAGGTCAACATTCTTGATAAAAGCAAGATCTTTATGCTGTTCTAACCATATTATTCCAGGCCACTTGTTCATTTGTGTGTCTGCTTTATTTAAATAGAATCCGCATCTTTGCTGCTTTTTTAGATTCTCTGTTTCTTTAAGCGAAACCTACAGCGAAGACATTTAGCTTCCAGCACCAAATGTGGGTCAGTTTCTCCGCATGAAGTACGAAGTTTGTTATTTACTTAAAATAAAGTCGTGCGATGCTATCTCCATCTCCACTCATTCATTAACTGTGCAGGAATCTGTTTACTGGAGACAAGCAAGCAGTCGTCTCTCGAGATCGATTAAATTGGCCACGATATAAAATATACATAACATTTCCTGCCATTAAGGGGAGATATAAGACATTTGGGGAAATATTTCTCCAGAGATTGCACCACCAGATTTAATTTGTGCAGGGAGTCCTTCAAATACATTAACCGTGAGAAAAGCTATGGGCAGTGAATACATCTGGCACACCAATTATTTATCTTATACACCTACTTCAAACATAGTGCAGGACCCGTGTTCCATACCCAGAATCAGCACCCTCAAGCTACTTACACAGGGTGATTCAGGAGGAATAGTAAATATTTTGGGAGGTTCTACTATCGATTTTTCTGAGTAAAATTTCTACATGTATCTGTGTTCCAAAGACAAGAGCATGGCGAACGTTACCTGAGCACGGCTTGTATCCATTTCACATACTGTACAGCACCTTTAACTAGGAGACTACGCCCAGCGATTGGAATTTTGTCGGTAGGTAAATGCTAATTGCTTAATTCCATTAATATTGTTCAGGGATGAAGCTACTTTCACCCGTGACGGTATCAACAACACCCGTAACCCTCATAGGTGGTCGGATGAAAATCCAGATGCCACTGTAGAAACAAATTTTCAACATCGCTTCTCTGTAAACGTGTAGTGCGGTATCATCGACAATCAGTTGATTGGGCCTGTTGTGTTACAAAATCGTCTTGCATTATGTCAAAAGGTGTGAACTACGTTATACTGAAGAAACAAGAAAAGATAGAAAGCAGGATGAAAGGAAGAACCCAGTTACTTAGCAGTGATGAGCGGAGGCAATCGGTTGCCGATGAAGTTCGAAAGATAACCGATGTTGTTATTTCGAGCGCAAAGATTACTCAGGCCATAAGGCGCCTATCAACGATCTGGAGACTATGCGGTGACTTACTGTATTTTGAGAACAGCCAGAAACGATCATGTACTTGTATCCGGGTGACGATAGTGTCTGGTTGTTGTTTGTTGTGTTCTGCAAATTTTTCTTGATTTGTGTAACTAAGATTGCGGTATTAAAGTTCTTTTTAGAGTTCCCATATGAAGATCGACCCTTGGAAATCCCAGATGCAAGTGGAGAATAATGAGAGCAGATAAAAGATAAGTTTTGGATGAATTTCTTCCTGCTCGTTGCTGCTACTTCTTACGTGCGCTTCAGCCTTTTTCAAGCGCATGTTCGATATTCACGCGACCTTGACCTGGCGTTAGTGAGCTGCTAAGCCATTCTGCTCTACCCTTCCTCCCACCCTTCATGCCGTTGAATAACAGCACGTGTAGCGACAGTTAAGAGAGTAAGGCTAATTACTGAATTTTAATTAAAATTCTAATTTATTAATTTAATGTGGTGACAAAACTGTTGTCACTGATACTAGCATTTCAAATGAGGATTTTTTCCCTTTGAGACCTACACCGGACATATTCGTCAAGTCAAATAGATGCAAAATTAAATGCATCCTCTATGGTAAGTCTTGTCAGAATAGTTTCTTCACCTAATGACAATTCTAAAAATCATGACTGTCAGCGAACAAATAATGTTGTTTCAATAGCTGATGCTCCGGTTGGTGCTAGAGTTCAGGCTCATAAAATACATAAATTGTTGCATATTTTTAATAATTTCGTCTTCAGCTTCACATACCACATCTTATGAATAATCCATAAAGAATTCAAGGGATAATACAGTGCCGCCTATATACCAATCTGTCCAACCATTACTAACACCAAAGCTGGATATTACTATTTCTACAGATTCCACTCAATTAAAACCCAATTCTAAAACCAACAATTTTATACAAAGCTGCAGAAGATTCTAGTACCTGTTCCACCAGTAAAGATGTTTTCAATAACGTAGCTAAGACCTTGGGGCAGTCCTTAAAAAAGGTTAAAATAAAATCTATAAAGAACAAAGATGTTGGTGTAAAGACAGCCACCTTAGAAGATCTGGGTAAGGATATTAAGATGGAACCCCTGAAATTCTAAAACGAACCATTTTAGTTTATGATGTAGACAGAAATTCCTCCAAGGAAGAAACATTTCAAGATTTTTTTTATAAAAACTTTAGCGAACAAGGTTTTATTTTGATAACTTCCTTAGTGAAGTCATCTTCCGTTTTAGTACTTCCTAAAAATCTAAACAAAACTGTGAATTGGGTTCTGGACTTTCTCCAAGAATGAAATTTGCTATCTCCTTAGAAAACTTATATATTGGTTGGTCTTCTCATAGATGTTTGCCGTTCACAATGGTTGCCAGATATTTTTCATGTCTGGGTTATGGACACACTACTGCCTCCTGTTCTCAGGATGTTCCATTTTGCGGTCACTGGGCCATACTGGACATATCTACGAGGGTTGTTCTTAATAAGGATCAGCACCCTTGTTGCTGCAACTGGAAGCATAAAAAGAAGGATCATAAAGCATCGAGTCCGAGACGTTACCTGTGGTGAATACATACGAGCCTTGGAAAATGTAAGGAATCGTACTCAATATGAATAATACACCCTCAAATTCAGATAATAATTATAGCCCTAACACATACAATTCTTCTGTTAAAATTCTTCAGCTTAATGGTTAAAATTCAAACACTGTCGCAAATGAAATTCGACAAGTCTCTTGAGAGAAATCTATTGATATTGTGTTAATTCAGGAGCCCTATTATTGGTTTTCCTACACCCAAAACAGTTATGTTCCACATTAACATTCTCTTCTGATATTGTGCTTTTGAATGATGTCAGCCATTTCAGCCACTGTGCCAATTGAGAGGACAAGTTTCCATAAACGAAAAAAAATTCCTAGTAGCAGTAGTTCAAACGCGAATACACACTTACGTGCACAAACACACAAACAAAATGATCTCATAAGGCTGTTTTCTACTTGTAGAAAATAGGTTAATAACAAACATTTGAAATAATTCAGTTCCCACGAGACAGAATAAAGATTATATCAAATGTATTTCACATACATTCATCGGCAGTATCTTACAGTTGGTATGTGATTAATAGTCTTCATTCTGTTGTTATTTATTTTATATATATATTTTTTTTTTTCAAAACGAAATGTCTAAATATCAATAATTAAACTCTGGAAGCATGGGACAATAATTTAGTTAAAATGACGCGAGTGAATTCTTGTTTTTCGAGAAATATTCAGTATCAGAAAGTAGTGGACGAGGATCAGTTTCATTCATCACTGGGTATCAAACTAAGCATTGGCATTCCTTGTTGAAAAAAGAGATTAGACTTTGAAGGAGGATAATAAAAAAAATCACATTTCTTAAAACTTCGGTTTGCTGTGCAAATGATATGTAAAGTAAATAACGCAACGTGACGTCTATTCTTTCGACTGATCGTACGACTTCGGACTTGGTCGCACGTGTAAATGCCACTAGGCAGCATGAAACCATTTCCGGAATAGGTCTTGTACGTGCAGAAACTGTTAAGCAAGGTAGACCGAAGGAATGGTCACGGTCAGCATCATTATTTTTGGTTAGGGACATCGCAATTAAGAGATCAGTAGGAGACGCACGTAACACGAAGGAATTGAAACACTTGAAAGGAATTGTAAACGTCCCCTCCAAAATGGGTGGCTGTAGAAATGATCCTACATGAGATCAGTCAATTTTCATTATTTAGTCTGCATGTGGACAGGAAAGAAATGTGGAGAAAAGTGAAGCGTCGTTTCAGAGCGTAAGTGAAATGAACAGAACGTGCATTTTGCTTCCTAGATGAGAAAGCTAACTCCGTATAAGGCTTTGCGCAGTTTCTACATTTTTAGAGATCGGCTATTATTCTGTTACTTTTTATAGAAGAGCCACATTGGGATAATCTGTTTAAAGATTATTTTTAATAGCTTATAATTAAACTGGCAGAGTAATTAAAATAATAACTCTATGATCTGCATTACTTTGACATAGATTCTTATTATTTATTAGGAAAAGAAGAAATATCCTCTGCAGTTCCTCTAAAAATCATGCATTCGTGTGCAACACTGTCTTTCTGCAGAGTAGGATGCTCAGATTTTATATTGCAAACTGATGAAATGCGCAATAGAAAGGAATACGTCTGCTCTTCGAGAGTTTGATTAATAGGTTCATACTTTATCCTACCAGAGGCTTCGGTAGCCAAGTGGTCAGGAGAACACTCCTTGAGTAGACCGGGGTTCAAGCCCCTGTCTGCACTGGACCAGCGTGGCAGATTATGGTCCAACTCTCTGAATCGTTGAGGAAGCCTCTATCCTATAGTGGATTAATAATGGCTAAAGTTTTTTCTTCATTATACTACTAATCATGCCTTGATTGGTATGTTAAAGTATGTAGAGTACAAACATAGTACAGCAGCAGCTTCCTTCTACTGTACTTTATTACACCCCAGTCCTTTTCCTCTACAAAATATATCAATCCTTATTCTCCTCTCTTTGTTATTAGAAGTGGAAGAGTTCGCGTTTAGATTTAATGTTTACTATTCTAATTCGTTATTGTTTTTATTCTTCACGCAAGGTTTCCATTACACTGCCTTCAGAGTTTTAGTATTTGCTTATTCTTTAATATGGGGATAGTCTGGCAGAGAAATGCAAAATACTGGGAGCGCTCCAATAAATTATGCTGGATACGAACGTGCTGTATTTTATGTTCTAAGAGCTATTCCAACCCACGTTTTAGTATTATTTCCCATGGGGTGGGGGGGGGTCTTGCCCTCCATCTCTCATTTTGCGAAGTGTTCTGAAAATTACATTCTGATCGCTTCAAAATTTAATCTGTGTTTCGCGATGTTTATTTCGATTTCTTTTATGTATCAGCAATATTATTTTTATGCTATGTAAAATGATCTGTTTAAACTACATTCCTTATTCGGTTGAGCCCTCAGTGGTTGCTTAAAGCTGGACGTGCATGTTCCGACTTACAATAAAAAGGGAGAAATTACAGATGTCAATTCAGGATTGAGCCCGTAGATATTGCTGTAGAAAAGAGATGCAGCAGGAAAACATTGTATAAACTTAGGGATTTTGTTGAGTTGACTCCAAATTTGAAATCAGATTAGATTGAAGAGGAAAAGAAGAAAACAGGAAAGTTAAAATTACTATATTTGTAATGATCAAGATTCCGTTAACCAGATTACATATTCAGATTGTGGGGTGTGTTATATTAGTGAGACAGATCACAGGTTTTGCAATCAGATCTGAGAATGAGGGGAAGGGTTATTGTCTAGGCTAATTTCTCGTGCTATGCTGTTTCTGAGCATTACTAACGTAATCAAGCATACTAACTGTAATCCACATTCCAATCTTGGACCAAGCACATGGTTTGAGTCTTTACTCTCCATTAGATGCACTTCTTGCACGTGTGGCGGTTTTCAATACTACTAATCGCAGGAAAAGAACCCACATACGACCTATTATGAGTATGTTCTTTGTCGCTTCCATAATAAACGATATGATGATGACGGGTGATAGTACGATGCCTGGTATGGGTGTGGTACTTTATGGAGCAGAAATGTGGACATTGAGAACGGATGATAATAGATGACTGAAAAGCTTGTTACTGTGGAGGAGAATGAAAAAGAGAAATGTGGAGAATTTGAAAAAGGCCGGTGAAAAGAAATGTTTGAATGAAATGATGATAAGAAGCCTGAATTGAAATTGGATTGCACATGTGTTGCGAGGCCCAGGGAAGTTGAAGATGAGTTGAAGTAGTTGTTGAGTGCATGGGTGGACTTGTCCTAGGCAGAACACCGATAATAAATGAGATGAATTAATGACAGAGAACTTCTTATAATGTGGCAGTATATTGTCTTACATCCCATTATGTTTTATAGCTGATGAATTTTACCCTCCCGTTCTTCTTTTTCATTTCCTTTTTAGTTTCCTCTTCAGCCGTCGCTCATACTCATCTCTCTGGTAATCATCGCTCACGTGCATGTTGGTCTTTGGCCCAGGTGTGCATGCAAAAGAGTCGATCACCATTCATTATCCGCATTAATTTGTTATTGCATGCTGCGCTGTCCCATTTTTCTAGTCTTTCAATCGCCCTGCAATATAATGATCGTATGCCATAATACAACTTCTTCAAGTTGATAAAGGAGCACATTATTTCCAAAGTTTCTTTATGTATATATTTTGGGTTTATCGATTTCGGTGTGCTTTTATTCTTTAAGTAATTATTTATATTCGCATCGCTCTTATTTTATATATTTTATCAAATTTTGGATAGGTTATAAATATCCAGTCAATTTTTGTTATACTGTACTTTAATTTACCATATAGGATGTCAGAAGTATGTCACTATGCAAAAATAGCGTTACTTGGCAAAGTTTGAAAATTTTCAGAGTATGCTTCGGTTAAAAACTAGAACTTTAAGTTAATATTGAGAAGATAGGATAACAGTTCATAAAGAAGAAAAAGGATGAAGAAAAACAAATAAATAAATAAAATGTAGTTGAATTACCTCTATTGTTTTCATAGGACGAAATTAGGTGGGCAAAGATAATGATCATACTTTAAGACAAACTGAAAATGTTGCGAGAGAAGACACAAGTTCGACGTGTTTAGTAATTCCTTGCCATGTCCTCCTGACGCACAAAAGCAAACAAAACAGGGAGGAGGATCAACAGCAGAAGAGGATTCCCTTTCAGCCTGAGGATACAGCTGCTGAAAGGGAATCCGAGATGCCACGAAATAAGCTCATATGAACGCCACAAGAAAGGCGAAAAAAGGTGACCATTCGAAGAAAAACAATTCTTACGTAATCATACAGCGGCTAACCAAACGAGGAGAATGTTTTTATGTGCGCGGCAGCATTGACAGTCTGACTATTCATATGAAAATACCTGCATTTTCTTGGTCAAATAAGCTGCAACACCGGCATTAGGGAAACAAATTGCTCACTCCTGTTCGTGGAGGGGATATGAGAGAGAGAGAGAGAGAGAGAGAGAGAGAGAGAGAGAGAGAGAGAGAGAGAGAGAGAGAGAGAGAGAAGCAGAATCGTGACAAAAGAGATTTAATAAAAGAAGGAAACAGGAAAGTAAAGTAATAGTTTTTTTTTACTGCATAGTTAACTCTGATATTTTTAATATAATTGATAATTAGGACTTCTCAACTACAATAAAATCCGAAACGAACCTGGTATTATCATCAAAAATACACCGATGAGCCAAAACATTATGACCAGCGAGTCGTTATGCAAATCGAAGCAACTGCAGGTGAACTACGGTGCTCGCGTGAGTCGGGACACGATATAAAAAACGCCTGATACTGAGCTCCGTTAATCAGTTACTCTTGTTGTTCAGATGGGAAAAGCAGCGGATTTAAGAGTTTGACAAAAGGCCAAATTGTAATGAACAGACGACTGGGTTAGAGCATATCCGAAACGGAACGGCTGGTGAGATACTCACGGTAAGCCGTGGTTAGTACCTACCGAAAGTAGTCCGCGGAGGGAACACCCACGAACCGCCGGCGAGGTGTTGGACGACCACAGATGCTAGAGGTGAGCGACGGCTCTCCCGAATGGTACGTGGCATGTAGCTCAGCTCGCCGGTAATTGGAATGCTGGTGACGGGAGTAATGTGTCACAACACACACAGTACATTGAACCCTGCTGAAAATGGAGATGGGTAGCTGCAGGCCGCTCCAAGTGCCCATGCTAACCGCGGTTCACTAGCGACAGCGCCTACAATGGGCACGCAATCTCGAAACTGGACCTTGAATGATTGGAAGGTGGTCTGGTCCGTATAACCTCCATGCACAAGTACATGGTGGGTGACCACCCAGGTGTGAACCAACGTAAGCAGGGGTCGAGGTAAGGCGCCCACATCACATGGAGGAATGCTGCCCCTTTGTGTTACCAGGCAGTACTAGGTGGTAGATGACACTTATCAACCGGTGCAATACCACCACTTTGCTTATTGGAGGCTTGAAGTGGTGGAACCCGTGTTTAGTCTCTAGAGCTAAGTTCCGGTCAACCCTTCCCTTCCCTATCTTTTCCATCATGCAGTATGATTGATGATTTTTGAGGTTATGATGAATGTCGTGGCGAGATCCAATATTCCTTACATTTCGAGGGTACAGCTCTAAAACGGTGTTCGCAGGCCGACCGCTAGTTAGTACATCGGAGCGAACCTACTGGTAACTCTCTAGGAGGCTTCTGGATCAGCTAGTGTATAATCATGCTACCTCTACTCTTCCAGATAGTGACTGGAGGGAGTCCGAGTAGTGTGTATGCGGGGAGCATTGTCGAGGCCACGTTATGTCAAGGATCTGGGTATATTCTTACCACGTGTACGCCATATCCAAAAATTTCATTACTTCATACAGCATGTCCCACCCACTTTTTCTCACTATTGAATACACCATGAATTGTCAAACTAATAGAGCAAGCTTATCTGCGAAACGATCTAAACCTCCCAAGGACTTCCTAATTCATTTCACAAATATACGTGGTCTCAATTCTAATCGCAACGATGTCCATTTCCACTTGCAGTCTGCCAAACCTCATGTACTTTTTCTGACAGAATCGGAGTTATCGGTTGATTCAACTACTGCTCATCTCAGATGTCCAAATTATTCGCTGTATGATTCCTTTCGCCTGAAAGGTGGTACTTGTGCATATGTCCGTTCTAATATTCCCTGTCAGAGACTTGGCAATTTGGAGTCTCCTCTCTTTGATCTTCTCTGGCTTAAAATCTCTCTACCTCATTCTGTCTTCTGTTGTCTCTACTATTCTCCCAACTCCACTAATCACTTGGAGCTCTTTGACTTCCTCTCTTTGCAACTTGACTTTCTGCAGTCCAACTTTCCTAACAGTGAGGTAATTTTCCTTGGTGATTTTAATGTTCACAGCTCCAGCTGGCTTCCGTTTACTAGTCACACTGACCCAGCTGGTCGAGATGCTGATGATTTTGCAATTACTAATGTACTTGCGCAGATTCTTCATTTACCTACCAGAATACCGGACAGTCCTAATCATACAGCCAACACGCTTGATCTTTTTCTCACAAACAACCCTTCTAAGTATATGGTCGAAGTGAGAGATCCTTTAGGCACTTCAGATCACAACTTGGTGATTGTCTCTTCTCCAACGGAGCCTTTATCTCATGGCTATTCCCAACCTCGTGTTGTTTGGCATTACAAGAATGCAAAATGGGATGACCTGCGAGACTTCTTTTCCTTGGTCGGATTACTGTTTCAAAACTTCTAATGTCAACGATTGCTCGGATCGTGTCAGAGAAATTATTCTTGCAGGAATGGAATCCTTTATCCCACACTGCACTTTAAAATCTCGTCCTTTATCTAAACCTTGATTTTCCATTAAATGTGCTAAGGCTGTCCAAGAGAAGAATGTTGCATATCGTAATTGGCTTGTTTCGAATTCTTCAGTTTCATTTTCTGCCTACACTAAAGCTCGCAACAATTGTAAAGCAGTTATTAAGCAGTCCAAACTAGAGTTTGAACAGGCTAAGAGTAGAAAACTTGCTTCTTGCCCTAATGGTAGCCGAGCATTCTGGTCTCTTGCCAAAGCTATTGGCCGCAACTTTCGCCCATCTCTGCTCCCACCATTGTCCAAACCAGATGGTTCTGTTGTCATTCAGCCAAGGATAAAGCTGACTTGCTACGATCAAAAGGATATCAGAAGTATTTTGACGAATCTTGATGTAAGAAAGCTCTAGGTACATTTGTTCCTGAACATACTCCTATTCTTTGCCGCCTTTTTTTACTTTCTTATTCCAAAGGTGTTTTTCCTTCTACTTGGAAATTTGCTCATATCCAGCCAGTTCCTAAAAAGGGTGACAAATCCCTCCCATTCAATTATCGTCCCATTGCAATTACTTCTACTCTTTCTAAAGTAATGGAGAAATCAATTAACGGCCAACTCTTAAACTACCTAGAAACTTCCAGTCTGATCAACGATCGCCAGTATAATTTCCTTCAGTCTCGATCCACTGGTGAAATTCTGGCTTATGTTACCCATTTATTGACAAATTCAATAGAAAAGTTCGGTGAAACACAAGTAGTTGCTTTTGACATCTCAAAGGCTTTCGATCGTGTTTGGCATAAAGGTCTTCTAAACAAGCTTCCATCTTATGGTTTGCCATAAGTAATTGGTTATCCAGTAATTTTTTAGTAATTGGTTATCCAGTTTTCTCTCTGATCGCTCACTGAAGGTGATGGTAGATGGCTCTCTGTCTTCTAACTTCTCCACTAATTTCGGTGTCCCCCCAAGGTTCAGTTCTTTCCCCTACTCTTTTCCTCTTGTATATTAATGACCTTCTTCCATTGACTATAAATCCTATCCATAGTTTTGCCGATGAAAGCACATTGCATTCCACTTTTCATTTTGAGAACCCTTGCTCTGCTTAATCAGCTTAAACTTCCCGAAAATCTGCTATCAATTCCTTAAATGCCGATCTTCAGATAATTCTCCAGTGGGGCAGAGACAACTTAGTTGATTTCAACCCTTCTAAAACTCAGTCTTGTCTTATATCTCGCAAAAAGGATTCTTCTGCTCCTGTCCTTATCTTTGGTGACATTCCGAGTTCTAGGCAAAATGATATATCTCTTTTGGGGATTATCCTGACTTCTAATCTCTCTTGGCACAATCACATTACAAATATTGCTTCCTCTGCATCTAAAAAACTTGGTTTTCTCTTTCGCTCTCGGCGTTACTTTTCTTCCAAACAGCGGTTCACTCTGTATAAATCGCAAATCCGCCCTGCCATGGAATATTGTTCCCACATCTGGAGTGGTGCCCCCAAAACCTCTCTCAGGCTTCTTGATTCCATTCAGAAGAGAGCAGTTATGTTAATGATTCATCTCTAACAGTCTCTCCACTCGCTCATAGACGTATTGTTTCTGCTGCATGCCTCTTGTACAGATACATCCATGGGCACTGTTCTTCTGAACTGGCTTCTATAGTTCTCGCTCTTTCTTTCAAAACAGTCCGGACACGTGCCGCCACCAGCCAACATACATTTACTGTCCAACTTCAAACTGACAGAACGAACTTTTCATCTTCCTCATTTGTTCATTCAACTGCCGTTTTCTGGAACAACATTCTTACGTATTTCCTGAAAATACGTATGAAGGAATGTCTACAGGAGTTCATGTCCAGTGTCAACAACAAACAGTGTATAGAAATTCAAGTCCAATGTCAACAAATATCTTCTTTCGTCTTCTCAACCTCCAACCCAAGCATGGTACTAAGTACTATTGGTTCTGATACCTCTCGTGTTTCGGGTTTACATAAAAAATAATAATAATAAATAATAAGAAATAAAGGCGTTTTAATTGAAATTACAATTCTAATGATGTGAACAGAATTATTGAATCCGAAATTATTTTGGTAAAGGGTATAAAGTATGATAAGCTAAAGCTTACCAATCCTACGTTGCTCTTGTATGATGTGCCCAAGGATATTTCAAAGGATGACATTGTTAATGATTTGTTCTATAAGAATTTAAAGGATTTTGGTGAGGAAGAGGTTAACAACGGAGTTACTTTCAGATTTAATTCCGGAGCCAAGGTTAAAGTTACTATTGGGTGATTGGTTTTGAACCAAATTTATATAGACACCTGTTAGAGACCGACAGAATTTACATTAGATATTCTTCACATAAATTTAGAAAATTTACTGTTTTAAATAAGTGTTTCAAAAGTCTAAGTTACGATCGTTCTGCTAATTACTCTATACATAAATCAGTGTTCTGTGCGCATTGTGGACAGGAGGGTCATGTCTTTGTTGATTGCCAACACAAGGATTTGTCTCCAAATCGTATATGAGAGACTACTGTTGTTAAGGTTGAATTCTTTATTTAATGAACATGATGTACTTTTTGAACATCAATATGGTTTTAAAAAAAATCTGTCTGCTGAGGATGCCATGTATGATTTGATTACTTTTTGTCAACAATATACTGAGAAGTATGTCTTAGCTCTCTTCATCGATTCTGAAGGAGATTTCGACACGGTTTGGTACGTGAGTATTCTATGCTCATTAAGACACCTTCGATGTCCTAATTTGCTGTACAAACCGGAAGTTTTCTCAATGAAAGGAAACTTTATGGTAAAAGGAAAATTACGCAAAGTTGGAAAATCGATGCAGGTTCTAGAAGACAGATTTCAAGTTATAGTGAATAACCTTGAAACGTGGACTGCTTTTCATAAGCTCAATTTCTAAAAATAAAACAATCATGATTCTAATGAAGGGGAAGTTGAATTATGACAGACCGCAGCTAATGCTAATTAACAATAAAAATATACCTTTGTTTTATAGGGTGAAGTATTTCGGTGTACTTTTAGATGGCAATTAGTTTTTTTGCACACTTGGATTACTTAAGTTCCAAGATAAAAAAAAAAAGTTTATTGCCTCTATAATTCCTATTACTAGGTCTGATTGGGGGCTTGGAAAGTGAGTTCTCGATGTATATTATAAAGCTATCTTTTTACCTAACGTTACTGATGCTGCATCTATCTGGTATAAACCCATAGAAATTAAGTTTTGTAAAAAAAAGTAATTTCCCTTCAAAAAGTTATGTTAGTGACAATATTAAGAGTTTGTAAAACGGTATCTACTAATGCTATGCAGGTTATTGCCTGGGCTTTTATTTCTTTATTTTTATTATTTTATGCTGGCATTAGCTAAGTTTGCTGATGCGGGATTAATTGTCCTGTGTGAGATTATCTTATCTTATCTTCCTTCATGGATTAGGCGATCCGCCTGTTCCGATCTCGAAGAGGTCTGCCCATCTTTTCTTTGGTCTTCGTCTATCTCTTTTTCCTTTTGCTCTATATAAGCTAGTTTAGGAAATCTATTATCTTCCATTTTTTCTACATATTCTTCCCATCTTTGTCTATATTCTATAATTTTTTCATTAATTGAGTAAATCTTCACTATCTTGAATAATTACTTGATCATCTGAAAATAACAGTGTATTAATCCTATTCTTTGTATTTAAATATATCCTTTTATTAATTTCTTCTGTAATTTACATATTATATCCTCGATATATATGTTAAACAACCAATAGAGCCTCCCGGAGGACTTTACAGCTTAAATGAACCGCGCATGGCTGCTAATAAACCAGGCCACACTAATAAAAAATGGACAGAACCTTTTATCTATTTTTTTTTTGTGGCAGCGTACGGATTTTATCGCGCTATTACCCATTAGAACACACTTTAGGATCGTGACCAACCTTTCGCGTTCAATTAAAACCTCATTCATTTAGACGCTTAATTTACAGGCAAATTGGATCTGTCAAATTGGAATTCCACTAAACTGAGAGTTTCAACAGAGACATGAATGAATCCGGGTAATTGACTTCGATCAAAACTTCCTAAAAATCATTTTGAAAATGTTTTAACCCACAATCTCACAAGTGAATTATTTTATTTATATTTAGTATTTACTTTGAATTTAAATTAATATTTTCATGACAATGTTAGCACGCTGAAGTTATCAAGCCAAAAAAAGCAGCTGCCTGCAACAAACGTAATTAATTATTTCTTCCTTTTTTTCTATAAAAAACAATTCTTTTATAATTATTGTTAAACGTACGACAAGTTATAATTTTTTATGAACAAAAGCAGCAATTTCAACTCTAGCGTTTGTTTAAAAACAGCGTTAAATCTCTTCAAATAATGAATCAAATTTCTGAAAATTTAATAATTTATTCCTTTCATCCTTCTTCACATTACCTCCAATTTAATATGAAAGGCATACAGATGCAAAAACCGAAAATGGGAACTTCTATTAATCGGGTAGCTTAATTATTTAATGTTTTTAAAATTTACATAAATAATATAGGAATAAACAATAATTTTACGAGTAGGAAGTGAAAAAAAAAAAACACATGCTTAGACAGAATACGTCAAAAAATTCCCATAATTTGTGGACACATGAATGTTCTATTATTCCAGTGCAAAAGTGAACTTTAAATAATCGTGAGATATGATGAATTTGCGTTTTTGATATCTGAAATTAAAATACAAAATTAATTGGTATCTCATATTAGGAATGCTTGGTACCCAAATTTTATTTCTCCTCGATGAATTACTTGATAGGATTCTTCCAAGTAATTCATATTTTTTTGCGATTTTTTTTCAAGCAGAAAAATGACCATGTTTGATGTTTTAGCATTCCTCTATATCTAATTCCTCTAATCTAATTAAATCTAATTAATTGTATAGTATATTCAGTCAATATGTTGAATAAACTAAGTTAAAAACTCACGTCGTATAATAGTACTTATTTAGAGAGAGAAATTTCTTATCTTCAACATGTCTGTCCGTCCGCATGTAATAACTCGCCCCTTAGCATATGGATTTGCATGAAATATAATGGGACTGTTAATTGTCATATGCCACTAAGGTTTGGTGCATCAATTTGACCTTTGTTAAGCTTTGCAAGGGTACTTCGCTTTATTTCTTGTAGTATATATTTCCATGGCTTAAGGTTAATGAGCAACATCGATCTCCACTTTGTGTTTGTTTGTACATCACTTTGTTCAGTCATTTCAGTAGCCAGCACTCTACTGCCAAGATCTGAATTTGTTAAGGTGAGGTCCGATGGCCATATAAATGCGCTATACACAGCAACAAGGTGAAGATACATCTCCATGTATGTATTTATGAAATGGGGCTTCATCAGACTTGCATCTTCTTGTTTGATAACAAACCAGGCATTATGTAAATTTCTCTTTAATTACTTTGTACGCTTGTTGAAAGAAAGTTTCGAGTCCCACATAAAGCCTACCATACGTACCATATCATTATGGTACGAAACCATCTTAAGAAGCCCTCCATTGATTATTACTTGGAAGCTAGTTGGCTTCTTAATTTGTGTAAATGGTGCGCACTTGTGAATTACTTGAGAGAAAGTAGGTTGAATATTATTTTGTGATCTGGCCGATCGAGATTGATAACGAGTGCGTTAAGCTAATGGTAAACCGCAGTGCAAGCAAAGAGGGGATTATCCCATAGTAATAAAAACAGATGCGCGATGTGAGTATGAACAATAAATCTCTGTCCAGCAGCACAACCTCTTCGTGTCTATTCGATCGGAAGCTGGATTTCCATAGTTGTGGATTCTGTTTTATGTTCCTAACTTGTTATACAACTGGAACAGCCATGAATTTCCATGAATCTAGAAGTTGCGTTTGATCATAAAGCCCGTTTTCACCATCACGTTCAAATGCTTCTTTTTAAATCGTGTTATCCGCCTCAGAATTGCTCGCCACGACATTTCAGTCAGAAATGGGCAACGTTAGCTATATATTTATCTCCAATAAGAAAGGTTAATAATAAAGCTTTAAATAATTATGTTATTATATATAATTGCGATAAAAATAAATTATTTTTACAAATATAGCAATTACCAAGAGTTCCTTTATTTCGATGATTGTGCTATCCAAAATAAATAATATAAACAACTGATTATTATGCCAGTTGTTAGTATTTGATTTTTAAATACAATAATGTACTTCAATGAAGATTTTGAAATTTTCTATCGCCTAAGTTTCTCGAAAATTCTAATTTTTATATTAAAGACAGATGAATTGATGAAATATCAATATAATATTGTTTAACTTAACATTTAATTAAGTTAAACAATATGCATATCCGAGGCACATGGTTGAGATAAGTTTTGTATAACTCGGATAATGAAACCAAACAAATATCTGAATCAACTCTGGAATCTCACCAAGGATGGGGAAAAGCTCATTTATAATTGCCACAATTTGCCTCCTGTTAACACTAGCTGATCTAACATGCATATAAGTAAACACAGCTAATTAGGAGTTCTCAGAATTCCAAATTACAGGCTAACTCCTCAAGCCATCACATATTAAGTAAATCATTGAGTACATCTAATCAAGTATCGTCGGTAAACAATTCTTTCGCCTACTTTGATCCTCTGATACAAAGTCCAAAAGGGATCCAGAAACACTGCTTGCAAAATTTGGTAGTTTGATTAACAGAGAATACGTACTACACTCACTAAGAAAGAAACTTAAAACCTTTTCTAGTTGGCATATTCAGAGAATGAAACATGAAGTACGCAAATGGTAACTGTCGCGTGGTATGATCACAAGTTCCTTGGTATCGGATAAATATTTATCTTTCCTTGGGGTTGTTCTTCAATCTGGTCATGGATAAGAGAGGCGATCTTTCGATTTTCAACAGACAACTGAGAATACACGAAAATCACTGGTGTGTCGAAAGCATCCATCTCAAAAGTATACCATGAGTGGAAGACGAAAGGAGAATGCGGCTCTAAACGAAAGAAATGCGACAGGAAGTCGGGACGGCAAGAACGAGACCGCACAAATTTAAAGCAAGTTGTGCGTCAGAATGCTAAGACTGGAGGAAATGATTGAAATTTCTATTTTGGGGAAACAACTGTTTTCAACAAGATTATGCAGGAGTATTTTATTTATTAAATTTTACTATGCGGTCACAGCCAGCTTTCCTGGCAACTCAGTACCATATTAACAAATTTGTACCATTGGACAATGTTTATGTATAATTATCTGAGATTCCTTCGTAAAGGGTCAATTTATTCTTAATGTAATGTCCATATCACAATGCAATACCTGAAGGTATTGAAGATCATCCCAACATAAGGTTGGGAGGATCGCTATCGATCCAATTGATACGTGTAGGTCCACCGTGAAGATTAAAAATGAGTAGAAGTCCAGTCCACGTAGCAGAAGTCTAAACCAGGAATTATGGTCACAATAAAGAAGTTAGCTTTTCCTCAAACCCTAACGGTACAGCCGATAACAGTGAAGGGCAGTACCTCAATCAGTCTTCACGTAGAGTCCTTGAAATAACACCACATCAAAGGTCATCCATCGAGGAAGTAACCACAACGCAACCCAACAGGCGTAATACTCCCTGGAGCCCCAATTTCTCCGATGCAAGCGATGCAATCCGACGGGTCGGTGTTGCAAGCTGCCCAAAAAGCGTCAGAAATCTGAGATTTGGGTGTTGTTTATTTATACAAAAGATTCTACTGGATTGGTGCCGCTAACATCGAGATTGGACTGTGTAAGAGTGGAAAAGGATCATGTGGTTTGATACACACTACTTTTGCACCAATGGTAGGGTGAAAGTGTGGTGTGAATCTCACAAAGACAGAATCCAGACCGTCTCTTGTCCACTATTCAAACGACTGGAGGTGATATCATGGTAAGCACTAGGCTTGGTATACTCAGTTCATAGTATGAATTGCCATGTGCCCACGGTATGTTATTAGGCACCACCTGGCGGCCAATCCGACGGGTCGGTGTTGAACCACGTGATATGTGGACATGCGTTATCGTTAAGGGCGACTACTGCCCTCGTCGGTACTACAGTTGATAGAATCGCCGTTCTCCCCACACCGGGTAGAAAATACCAGAGTTCGAATCCCGTCGATAACGTGAGGAATTTGCATGGGCTTTTTTACAACGTGGCTGAGTTAGTTGGTTCAGGCGAGGTCAGCATGGCTTTTACTCCCAAAAACTCGGGTTTTGCGTCCAGCAAACATTAAATCGACTATAGAACATGCGCAATTTATAGACAGTATACAAAAGAGCAATATGGCCTTAGTCACTGATGCTCCTAAAACCCTACTATAACAACAAGAGCAGCCCTTAGAAAGCAGTCTCCTGCTCAATGCAAGGAAGTTCTGCTTGACGGTGTCCAGCTACTCTTCGATCCTCTGATTATATGTAGATTCCGTGTTTGCTGTGGATGTTGTTTTTCTTGAAGATAGTCTTCACTTTTCTGATCAGCATCTTATTTCTGTTACTCCGTTTGGAATGAGTCAGTCGGCCTATTTCACTCTTAACTCTTCTGCTCTAGCCTTCTTTTCCAGCTAGTGCTTCCTTGTCTTTGCATTTTATTTTCTTGTTGGTCTCTAGTTTTGTTTCCGTTTATTTTGGTGGTTGCTACAGTGGCACAATAAATGGCTGTCTGGATGGTGTATAGTGTTATTTCTTTGTTGTTGAGGCATTATTCGTCTACTGAGGTAGTCTGTGACTTGTTACAGGATTCTGTTGAGTTAATTCGGTATGCTATGGTTCTTTGTACGGTCCGTTCCTTCGAATTCTGCTAGGACCATCTACCACTCTTCTTCTATTCTGGATATCGTGCCTTCGTCTGGTATGTTTCCTTTTCGGCTACTCATTGATGTACCTTTTGTACTTGCTATTCCTTCTCTAGTTCTGGTTCGTCTTTGTTGTTGGTCGCTCACATCCGGATTGATTTTTTCCCACGATTACAAGACATCAGATTTTTCATAACGATGGTCCGGTTGTGGTTTGCTATCAAATTCTCCTGAACAGTCGGGTATCGTTCCAAACCCTTCTGTGTAGTTTCAATCTGATCATTGTTAGATCGGTCTGTAGCTTGGTTACTTCCTAGTATGCTCTCATGATCAACATATTCATTTCGCTGATCTCCTTTACGTGCTTTTTTTATCCTTTCTTCGGCGACCACTAGCGCAGTTGCGCAGGAAGGACTTCCAGTTAGTTGTTGTTGTTGTTATACAAATTTCACGACACAAGGGCAACTATGGCCAACATGTGTCTGTCAGAGTCACTATGTTCATTTAATTGATTTATGGATATATCAAAGTGTATTTATCATTCCTAGATGTTTAATATACATAAAGAGTTCACTTAGGTTTGCTTTGTAACCAGGTATATGAAAGAGGGTTAGAGGAGCTTGCAAGTTTGCTAATGATTGAAAGGAAGTGGTTCGAATGGCTGAATAGGATGGACAATCAATCAGGATGTGCCTTACTGTAAGTTGTATCTGACAGACAGAGCAGAGCGGAGGATCTTCTCTTAAAAGTAAATGTTTGTGAGTGAGGAAGGTATGCCCAGTGCGTAGTCTTGTTAATATAACTTTCTCCTGTCTATTTGTACGTGAGCTAGAACGCCAGGAACATAGATCTTTTTTTATTCTGCGAAGTTTATTGCACGATTGGTCCCTCCAAAGTTGTTTCCAGATGGAAGTATATTTGATACGAAATACATCCCTATAATCTGTAAATGGTACAAACTGAAAGTCACCTTGTATATTAAGATCTGGATTTTTTGTGGCTTGGTGTGCATGATTATTTCCTGGGCTTCCGCCATGGCTAGGAATCTAACAGACACACTTGTTTTCTTGCTTTATGCAAAACTCTGAGCTGTTTTTTGATATGCTGAATCGAGGAATGTTTGCTATTCTGTAGAGCTGCTGCTGCTGCACTAAGGGAGCCAGTATAGATTAGAGGAGGTAGAATTTGGTGCTCGGTAATATTATCCAGTGCTAGTTTAATAGCATATAATTTTGCTGTGAAAATACTGAAAACATGAGGCAAGGAGACGGATATAATATATTCCGGTAAAACTATTGCGGCACCTACTGAGTTGTTCGATTTTGATCGATCCGTGTAAATCTGATGACTGTTTCTATTCTCAAACAGTGCAATGCGTGGAGCTTCTGCGTAACGATTGGAGAGAGATCGTTTTTATTCCTGTTTGTAAGGTGGACAAAGGCACTGTCGGAATCCAAGGAGGTTCTGAGTTTATATTATTTATTATTTGTTATTTGGTTTTTTTTAGGAGCATTAGCAACAAAGGCCATATTGCTCCGGGGATATGCGGTGGTCATTCCCTGACCTTTCCGCATCCTCCGTATTTGGTGGTGACGGGCTCGAACCCCGGTCTAATCAAGAAGCGCGTGCTACGCACTGCTGCTCCTTCCCACCTGGCTACGGAGGCGCCTCTGAGTTTATATCTACTGCAGAAATGTAGTGGAAATGTATTTCCCAAACTCGAGCTAAGTGTCTGAGACGCAGTCCCACTGGTTTATTTTAATTTGGCTTGCAATCATAATTACTCATCCATGGCGAATCGTGAATAATTGACCAATTTGGATGTGATGATAACTGTTTATTTTTGCCGCATACGTGCACAGTAGATAATCTCATCGAAGGTGCAGCGGGGTTCCGATGCATCTGCATACAGGCTGTAAATTGAAGTTCTAAAGGCTCCTAGAGCTATACGGAGAGCATTATGGTGAATGGTATATAGGTGACGTAACATGCCTAGATAGCAATCCATAATCCAACTCTAATCAAAGTTTTATATAATTGTAGTAATGCATACCTGTCGGCTCTCCAGGCCATTGAGGATACTGCGTGCAAGAATTTAAGTTTTGAGAGGCAACTAGTTCGAAGTCTTAGTATATGTCCATGAAAGTTTAGTTTTCTATCTAATGTTAAGCTAAGAAGGAGAAATTTTGAACAACAGGTAGAGCAATTTTATTTAAGTATAAGACCGGTTCAGTATGAAGACCACGCATTTTACAGAAGTGTATAACAACTGAGTTTTTCTCAGATATTCTATAACCATTATTTTTGGTCCATGCTTCTATTTTATTTATGGATAATTGGAGCTGTAGTTCAATCGTGTTCATGCTTTGTGATTGAAATGAAATGGAAAGCTCACCTATAGATTTCCAGTGAAGGTGGTATAACGTTTGTGATATTGTTCACCCGCAGCGCAAACGGGGTTGCACTTAATACTGAGCCCTGGGGGACCCCTTCCTGTTGTAAATATATTGTAGCTAAACATCCTTTATAATCGTACCCGAGTCTGTCAGTAAGGAATTTTTCGATAAATTGTGGAAGTTGTCCTCTGTATTCTAACTGAAATAGATCTCGTAGGATTCCGAATCTCAAAAACTTTTTCAAGATCTAGATTTACCATCACCGTATGATTCTTTCTTATGAGTTTCTAATATTTGTTTCAACTTTGAATAGAGCAAATGTTGATGTATTTTTCCTAAATCCAAATTGGTGGAGTGATAAATCATTCTCTTTTTCCAACAATCATGTTGGTCTATTGTGCTCCATTCATTCAAGGATTTTCCCTAAGCAGCTGGTCAGTGAAATAGGGCGATAATTATATGCATAGAAAAGATCTTTTCCGGCTTTGCGAAATGTAAGGACAATTGCATGCCGCCATATGGATGGATACAGGTTGTTATATAGAGCTAGTAGAATATCCAATCCAGACAATCAGAGTTTAGGTGTTGTACCATAGTATAATAAATGGTATCGGGACCTGGTGCGCTATTAGGCAATTTTGTAATGGTTTTAAGTAATTCCTCTTTAAGGAATGGTAGATTATAAGAATGTGATGTCTCGGTAGAGAAATTCAACTTACTCCGGTCAGCTTGCTGTTTATATTTTGAAAGTCACTGCTGTAGCTTGTAACTGCTGTAGAAGCAAAAGTTTCAGCCAGAATTTCTGATATCTCGTCTGTTGTAGAAACATCCTGCCCTTTCCAATGAAAGATTGGAGATTATGAGATTGGATATCTTCCACTTAAAATTCGAATTTTTTTTCCACACCAAACCAGGACTCGAATTCCTAGTAAGTGTGAAAGCAAACATGATCCAAGAATGTTTCTTTGCCTTTTTCTGAATTCCCCTCGCTTCGGCTTTGGCTTTTTTTATATGCAATCAAATTGAGGGTAGTTGGATATTTCTGGAATCCATTCCATTCACGATTTTTTGTTTTGTTTTTTCCGTCGCACATTCTGCATTCCACCAAGGGTTATACCGTGCCTGCATTGAATTACTTATTTGAGGTATTGTAGCTTTCAAAGCTTCTAGCAGTTGATCGTTGATATATATGATAGCATCATCTATTGGCAGAGTTTCTATTAATTACTTACCCAGCTTGATTAATTGCACATATTTACTCCAATTAGCTTTTTTAAAATTCCATACTGTTCTGGTTCCTTCTGTAAGAGTCGATTGTCTGTATGAAACATACTATCGGAAAATGATCACAGTTGTAATGATCATTTAATACGAACCATTCTATACTGGGATAAATTCATGGAGAACCTATTGTTAAGTGTATTGCAGAAGTGATACCTGTAGCCAAACTGATATAAGTGTGAGATCCGGTATTCAGAAGTTGATCACCTAGAAAAGTTTCGATTAAGTTGCATCCACTGTCCGTGTTAGAAGATCGCCGCAGATGATGATGGGTATTCATATCTGCCATAAGGCAATAGGGAAGTTGAAGCCGCATAGTAAGATCGTTTAATTCCGATCTGGAGAGAGAGGAATATTTGGTGGAAGATATGGATGAGATTGAGATAAAAATTCCGATTGCTTTTCTCACTGTTACAGCTTCTAAGTTGGTTTTTAGCGTTGTTTGCTTAGCTGGTATATTAGTATTCACCAAAATTGCCACTCCTCCTTTGGCAGTTCTGTTATCATTCCTGTCTCTCCAGAAAAGTGTATAGTTTTGAAATGTGGGTGAAGATTGAGGTGTTAGATTGGTCTCCTGAAGTCAAATGCAGACCGGTTTATACTGCTGAATAATATATCTTTTATTTCATACAATTTTCCGCGTAAACCTCGACAGCTCCATTGTATAATAATATATTGCATTATTTAGGTCTTGGAACTATTTGTTGAATCTGACTGAGCTTTTGAGTTTTTTCGCTTATCATATTTGGGTTTGTCTTTCTTCGGAAAATTAGGACGAGGTGTATCAATATCTTCTGCAGGGTGTAGTTCTAGTACGTTCTCTCTCTGTTCACCTGTATCCAGTTCGTCTGTTTTTTCTGTTCACACCGTTTACTAGATGCTGTTTGCTTTGTTTTTGAAGATGTTAATTCTGATTTCTGCTTTCCAGGCACGGAAGTATCCTGCTCTTTAGCACTGGGTGTTTCTTGTGTTTTTGTCATTAATATTGCTTTACTCCAATCTATAATTTGATTTGGGGGTATTACAACCTCAGTTTGAGTGACTATAGTTTGCTGTCGTTTCACTGCTGAAGCATAGGAACGTGAAGGTTTGGTTACAAGTATCTGTTTTATTGCTTCCAGATAAGACACTTTATTTTCTACTTTGTATTTTTGAATTTGCTTTCCCAATACCCGCATTTCGCATGTCTTCGAAAAAAGCAGGGCGATTTCCGTGACAGTTTGGACAGAGTGGTGTAGAAGAGGTGCAGTTTGTTTGATTGTGTTCTTTCGATCCGCAGAGCTGACAGATGGGATCACTGCGAAGTGTTGCTTTAGGGTGTTCGTATCGCTGACAGTTGTAACACCTTATTGGATTCGGTATATACGGTCGGATTTTGCAATTTAAATATCCTGCTTTAACTGAGTGGGGAAGAGAAGGAATGTTAAAGGTGAGAATAACTGATCGAGTTGGAGTGAGAATGCCATCTTTCTTCATCATTATCCCCCTAATATGTATCACTTGTTCTGTTAGTTTGCGCAGTAATCCTTCCTCTGAAGCAGTCAAAAGGTCCCATTCGGTAATAACACCTTTCGATGTATTCAGTATTATTATGTGGGGTAATTTCAACTGGCAGTCCTGCAAAACTGTTTTTAGCAATAGACGGACAGTAGAGGTAACTCTACTCCTTCTACTGCGATCAAATCTCTAATATGATCGCAGTAGAAGTCGCAGGGAAGATCGCTTGGTACCTGGGGCCTAGTTAGTTAGGGTGGATAGTCTTGCCCTTTCTTTCTGGTAGTTATACGGTGGACAATGCCACTTGCTAAACTCTCTTCCTCTGGAGACAGTCTCCAACTTTTCAAACTGACTTCCTTTTGCCAAGGTTGAACGTTAGTGACGCTATCCTGGGTTATATTCAGTATTTCTGTTTATCATCTTCATTCAGTTATGGATATGGCTTATGTAGCTTTGGGTTTTGCATCCAGTGATGAGTAGTAGTTATTGGGCCAACACCTTTGGGAGAGGTAGGTACAATAAAGCGACTTTTTCGGTGGGATTGGACTCGGGTGCATCACATTGGTACTCCTGGGTCGTAACCACTGGGCTAAAAAACCCCATTATTATTATTATCTTGATGAATAAAGCGATAAAATTAGTTGATCGGTCTTTACTACCCATTATTAATGTGAAATTACAATTTTTGTTTCCCTTTGTGGTTTCTACTACCCTCATGGTATATTTTTCATTATTTGAATGCTAAATTTTTTTTATTTAAACAAATTATTTATTTTTCGCAGAAAAAAATAACAAATAAACAAATAACAATTACTAAAGTATGGTCAATAATTTAAACAGTTACGAACACCTAAAAATAGAAATATAAGCAACAGAAACAATACTGAAAAATCTCCCAATGATCCACCGAGGAAAGCTATCAGAAAAGTAATCATAAAAGAGCTAACATCGAAATGAAATATAGATCTCAACAGAACGATATAAAAAAAAAACTAAGAAATCGCTTGGGCTGAAATAACATATAAATTGCATTGAGTACAGCAAACAACGATGCTAGAGACCGAAGGATATAAACCTTTATATAAATAACCCAATGCTGACGAAATAAAATTCGTTTTTCAGGTCGCTTTAATACATTTAAAATTACATTTGAAACTGAAAGGCGTTCCTTTTATTTTAAAACTTTGTAAATTGTGTTTCAGAATTTAATGACAAACTTAAAATTCGCTGACACTTTAAAAGTTCTTTAACTTTTAAAATTTGTATTTGAGAGGACATTTACTTGATAATAATTTTATGCTCTATCAGCGAGTGTATAGGAATTCGAAGTTGTTGGAAAAATAAAGCGTTAAATTTTTTTTTTATCAACTATTTCCAGAGAAAGAAAATCGCTGAACGTACACCGAAGAGTGGTAAACCAATCAAAAATCTACGTTATCTAAGAAATGTGGCACGGCAAGTTTTCAGAGTCAACAGAGCATTCGTTTACTTTGATATAGTTCTCAAAAAAATTAGTTTTGCCACTTGACATTCATTTGGAGGTTTAGGTTCCATCCGGTCTGTGATTGGTGAATTTCTAAAATCCTGTTCAATCGAGGTTGTAGTTAGGCGAAGTAGAATTTGCCCTTGTGAGTTATTCTGGGTTTTCCAATCCGAGCAATAAGTAATGAGACTGTTGAACATATAGAGTGCAATATGGTCTGAGTTGCTGATACACCTGAACACAACAACTCCGAAATGAATTTGGCCCTCAAACTTTATAACACATTTTGTTGCCTCTACTCCCAAAAAACATTTTATTAAAAAGGTTTCTCTGCTTCGCGATGGTTTTATTTTCTTCTTTGGCTGATGCATATTAAGACAGAATACACCGATTTATTGAGTTGCTTGGCAAGAACAACGGTTAATGTCTTGGTACTGACTTGAAGGGATTTTTCTGGTTAGGATTGACCATTTTTTTGGTTTCTGTTGATACAATTAGATTCTTTCTGTAGTTGTTGAGTTTTTTAACCTGCAAACGTATTGATCATCAACGTATCATGGATAAGAGGGCATTGAAGCAAAAATAGATATCAAGCATATTTTCAAAAATATGCGCATTTGGTATTTAGATAAAGAAACGAGGAGTAAAATTAAACATTTTCTTTTTTAGACTGGAAACAAAGTAAAGAAAGAGTGCAGGATAATTGCATCAGATGAAATAAATTTTTCCAACGGCATTCAGAATGTTGTTATAAAGAAAATGGTTGAAATAAAAGGCACCACAGGAGAAACTGCAGTTTCATTAAACATAGAAAACATTTAAACATTTAATAATTTCTTCAAGAACGTAAAATATCTAAAAATATAGAGATTAAGCAACTTCTTTATGTAGTTTCTCAATATGTTATCTTTAAATAAGATAACTTTTAATGAAAATCCATGGCTCTTGTCGGATAAAATGAGCCTATTAAAATTACCTCCGTCTCAGAGTGACGTTTACATCATGAAAACAAACAGAATAATTTAGCACTGGCTAGTGCAGTTTGCATTTTTCTTTTCAAATTACTCTATAAAATGCATTAGCGTGTTCTGATCCGAGACGATCAGGCAGAGAGGAAAAACAAATATATGGTAAACGAGCACTTCTACTACCAGATCTTAAAAATTTAATGAATGATTAATTTCTTTGAATTAATTTTATCTTGCATTTTAATTTGTTCCAATTATTACGAAGTTCATGGCATTTGGCAATTTATTTTAGTAAATTTAGAATGGTGTATGGTATTGAGCACACTGTGGAGGGTCATTTCCTGATAAAAGAAACAGAGGAGTTAAATGAGTATGACCTATACACGTTCTTGCTGGATTACTTCTTGTCTGTAATGAAGTAGAAAGCCCATAATTTTGGTACAAGTTTAATTTGAAGGAATTTATTATTAATTTATGCTTATCATTGAAGTATCCATCGTCCTTTATATATATTTCGTATATTCATTTTGTAATCAGTAGTAAGTACTAAGAAATTAGGTTGGGCTGTGATGAATGGATGTTTGCCATCATCCTCCGCAATATCATTCAGTATGGCCAGGCACCCAATAGAAGACAGCCTTTTGGCAATGTTCTGATAAGCTTTAGTTCACCGCTCCAATCTCAGACTTCGATCCAATATTATAAATTTTAAGGAAGTCTCGATTGAATTTGTGTATGAGCAATGTGTAACTGTTGGATATTAATGTCTGATAGCGAGCATTTCCCTATTGTTGGAAATAACTGTCACAAGACGGCATGATGGTAGATCACCAGGGGAGATCAGGATCTACGGGAACTCTGAGGACTTTATTGAAGTGTATATTCCAGCTTTCTATTAGTTCTTTTAACATAATACCAGCAAGTCCAATTGCATGTGGTTTGTTTCTATAAAAGGTCGTAAACTGTGGATCGTTAAGTATTGACCAATCAAAACGAATCGACTGGCTTTGGATCTTGATTTCATAGTTCATTAATAACATCTTTTGCGTCTATTGCAGAGGTTTAACCTGTAGGGAAATGGATATAAGTAGGAGTGCTAGTCTTCAGTAACGTTAAATTCTGTCTAGCGATCAGCATTTCGATAAGCTTTCCTCGTATGTGTGATGCGGAGGAACCATAATGTATGGTGTGCATTAAAGTCGCCTAGTAAACAAAAAATGTAAATGTAAAACACGATCTTCAATTTCCTGAATAGTATATGGATGATTAGGCGGAAGATAAATTTAGAGTGCAGCGTTATATCAAGTACAACATGTATGGCAACGGCTTCTAAGGCTATTTGCAATGGGTTGATCCTAGAAGGGGAATCTTGAATTCAAGATTATGGCTGCTCTTCCACGAGCAATATTATTGTCAGCTCTATCTTGTCTGAAGATTGTATAATTTTCAATTGAAGTGCAGACGTGAGGTGTAAAATTAGTTTCTTGTACACACATGGCAATAGGTTTGTAGTGGTGAATAATAAGTTATGAATATCATCGATGCTACTGCAAAAACCTCTGCAATTCTATTGTATGATGTATTCCATTATTTAGTTTTATAAGAGAAAGATGATTCTGTCTGCTTTTTTTTTTTTTTTATCAATGGGTTGCTTATAATTCAAGTTTGAAGGATTTTTCTTTTCTGGGAAAAGTGGAGCGTTCTGAATCATTGTTATCTTCCATATCACCATGTATGTAATTCAAGCAGTTCTTCGTGACTGGTCGAATCATCTGTATCCATGCTTTTTTTTTCATCTTGTATCTTGTTGCTTCGGCTGAACACGATCTGATTTTTACAATTTCTCTATTACTTTACATTTGGATAGGCTTTGGGATGGAACTATGAGTGACATATTATTACTTTGGTCTAATGAGCGAGATTTAGATGGAAGCTGGGTCGACAGTACTGATCGAGATCAGTCTGCAATCGATATGTCTGAAGAGACGACACTTCTGTCTGATATGCTACTGACTGGTGAATGAGGGCAGCCGAAGCATAACTGCTTTTTGGCATGTTTAATTAAATTGATTTCTTGCTTCGTGATAAGGAACATTATTTTCAGTCTTGTATTTTTTCCCTATCTTCCTGAGATCGCAATCTTTAGAGTATGCTGGTTGTTTGCCCCTGCAATTAGGACACTGTGGAGTTGGAGCTGTGCATTCAGACTGCTTATGAGTTTTGCACTCACAGTTGGGACATGTACCTCTTTATGGCACGCTATCTGGGAGTGACTAAATTTCTGACATTTGTAGCATCTTAGTAGGTTCGAGATATAGGGCTGAATGCGGCAGTTTAAATAACCTGCTCTGAATGAAGCTGGTAGATTTGGCGTACTGAAAAGTTAAAATTATGCGTGTTGTGAGTAAGTAAGGTGCCATCTTTTCGTATCCCGATTCATTTTGCCCGCTTTACCTTTTGATCTTTTAGATCGTAGACTTTTTGTTTGTTATTTGTTTTTAAGGAGCATTAGAAACTAAGGCCATATTGCTCCGGGATATGCAGTGGTCATTCCCTGACCTTTCCGCATTTGGTGGTGACGGGGTCGAACCCCGGTCTAATCAAGAAGCGTGTGCTACGCACTGCTGCTGCTCCTTCCTAACTGGTTACAGAGGCGCCCCGTAGACTTTTTCATCTTCAGAAACGTTTAATAGATATCATTCAGTGATCACTCCCTTGGAGGAATTTATCGTGTAATGTGGGGTGACTTTAATTGTAATTCTGCTTAAAGTAGCAACTCTTAATAGGAGCTCAAAGAGGCTTGAGTGAGACTTCGATTAGCACGTCTCCGGATTGGAGGCTTCTCACCATTTTAGGTGATGTTGCTGCATTTTAAACGCACTCTAGTATGATGAAAGAAGGGGAGATATTGCTAACAGTTTGTGCAGATAGAGAGTGGATTATCAAGTAAGCTGAAGATTCCTGATTGTTTGCATCGTTTTTGAGTATTTCCGACAGAGAAAAATCATGATCAGTTTCATGATCATAGTGTTGAGTGTTCTTAGGTTCTAAACGTGGCAAATCATTAACATCCATTTTACTCCTTTTGTCCTTGAGGGTTGAAATTTTCCCCAAGGTTACCGGCCTCGCCACGAGGAATCAAGAGTGTTACCAAACGGTGACCAAGCGATCAGAAGAGGAGAGCAGTAACGCTGCTAGCGGAGGAGGAGGGTTTACGAAAACAGGTAGTACTCGCCCTAAGAAAAACACGAGAAAATCTCTTGGCAACTATCACTTGAACTTAATACCAAAAAAAACCTTGAACTCAGGGCCAAAAAGAAGGGATGGCTGCGATGTTCTAAGTTCAAAACATGCTCTGAAGTGGGAAAACTATTGTGTTCCCACCTTAAGTTTTTGGTGTAGAATTATTAAACCATAAAAAGGAAAGCGGAAAAATTATCACACAGGACGTTAAGATAAAGTAGCTACTATTAAATACAGAGTTACGTGTTACATTTTGCCATAAGAAAATAAAACTAAAACACTGATGACTCCATTTACCAGCAGGTGTATGGCACGGCCATGGGTTCAGTCACGGCCAATATCGCAATTGAAGAATTGGAGGGTCATGCGTTTATGAGTATACCTGACTGCATTACCTTTTTGTGTCGCTACGTGGATGATGTGTTTGTAGTTATTCTCAGAGATTCGGGCAACCGACTCGTAGACCACCTTAACTCTCTGTCACCTTTCATAAAATTCTCTATCGAACTAGAGTCGGGCAATACCCTACCATACTTGGACACCCTGTGCCGACGTGAGGCAACACGCCTGAGAACAACAGTCTATTGCAAGCCAATGTGTGCTGGGCAATTTACCAACTACCGGTTAGCACACACGCGCAGCCATCTTCTCGGAACTGCCCGGGCCTTGTTAAGTCGCGTTCAGACCCACTCTACTTCTGCAGATGAGATACGCACCGAGATTGCTAGGGTCAAGACAGATCTTATGAGATGTGGCTGTCCAACAGTAACCTAGATAGGTGCGAACGACAGGACCATTCAAGATAATGACTCCACCGTGAGCACGTTTATCCCATACTACCCAAACCTTTCACATCAGGTTTCTAGAGTCCTGAAATCTCACGGTATGAAGTGCGTGCAACTCCCAGGCAGGAAATCGCGATCCCTCATCTCCAAAGTGAAAACACCAGTTCCCACCTTATTACAGAGTGGACTAATCTACCGCATTTCTTACCGTGACTGCACTAGCTGCTACATCGGGGAAACCGGCAGAAGACTCGGAAAACGTATTTCGGAACGCGAAAGAGCCATCCAATTAGCGGACATTGAACACTCGGCCATTACTGAGCACTTCTCTGCAACCCGACACGACATTGACCCACGCCACGATGACATGTTTGTCTATCGGTCTCGCCATTACCAACGCCACGCCTGGTTGGAGTCGCTGCACTTCATGTGCTCTAATACTTCTGTCAACGGAAACAGAGGATGTCGTGTTCATCCTGTTATTGAAGCAACTATTCTCATGACTGACAAACTGTGGCAACGTTCCCATACGTCACAACCACAGACCTCAACTTCCAACAGTTAGTTGTTGCATCATGCAGTTCACTGTGCATGACTGCCATCGCACGCTCTTAAGTTCTGCGTTCCCAAAACTTTAAATCCAATGGTTAACTGATGAAGGGCAACATAAAGCCCGAAAGCTTTTTGTATTACTGGTTACTGTATGTATCTAACATATTCTGTTTTTACTGTTTATCGTATGCATTTAACATTAAACCTAGTTTAACTACAACTCTCATTTTATTTCACTTTCCGTTCTTCTCTACTACATAATAGAGAATATAAAATAATGAATCCAGAGCGTGTTGGACTTTTTAACTATGTGGGCAAAATGAACGCACTGCACCTAAAGGATATGTTCCTTCGTGCATACTGTCGTGGAATATGCTCATCACAAGCCCTAACAATAAATTTGTCCCGTGAATTAAATTACAGAAGTGTATTTATCAGCAAAAGAAGGTCAGTCTTTTTAACCCCAGAAACCGTAGTGTAAAGTTACAAATTTGTGAAACTTTTTGTACGTCAGTTGTTCTTCACATATTGCAGTGTGACACAAAAATCGAACCTTTTATGTGGAAATTAATAGGTTTTATCTGCTTAATAAGGTATTGCCCTTTAATTTTTTTAAATAAAAAAGAATAAATAGTACAAGATAATAAATAATCACGAGAGAGTAATATATGAAACTTTTAAGTAGAATACTAAAAGAATTTGACATCGGAAGAATGTAAATTAACACGTATTAATATGTAAAATATAATTAACATTTTGTGGTCTGCTTATGAACCAGCTTCAAATGGATTTCCAAGAATGAAATAATGTCATCATTAAACCAGCCAAAGGCACTTTGCAAAATTATTCCCTCCAACCTAGGCAGTACCAAGAATAAACAGAAATTTAATTATTCCTAGAGAAAGCGCTGTGCCTACATGCATTTTGTATGATCACATACAAAATTCAATTCAGACTAAATTCAGTGCACTTCCTACTCCTTAAAAATTACTAGACCAATGCATTATAAGGAGCGTACCCGGCACAATAAAGGCTGAACGTCAATTCTCAAGCTAATCTCAAGAAATGATAACTAAGGAGCAAGAGGTAAGAAAATCAAGGAATGAAACAATTTTAATGTGTGATAACTAAATATCTCTATATTTCCATTTGGATACTGTAAGATGTAGATATTACAAATTAAAATAGAAATATTTGTTTTCTAAATTAAATCCAGGAAGGGCGATGGAAACTTAGAATTAGCATTAATGTCCGAGTATTTAGTTAAAGATAGTAAGTATTAAAATTGAATATTTAGGTTGAATGTAAGAGAAGTTAAAGTTGGAAGGATACTGGATTTAGGGATGGACAGTTTTAGGCATGGGAATTAAAATAGTGGCTAAAAGGTAAATAAGTAATTTAAATAATACAAGAGAATGAACAGAGACAGCGCAATGACTAAGAAAGGGGTGCCATTTTAGAACAGGCGTGAAAGGGTTGTTGAGGGCAAGGACAATAGGCCCGTAAAATGAGAATACGAAGCGTCTCTTTTGATCTTAGCCACGGTCAGGAAGTAAACAGGAAATCAGTGGACGTCCAGCGTTCGCATCAAAAAGGAAAGGCGTCAGGGTGACTGATATTTGGCAAGTTGCCCATATTTAGCAGAGAAAGTGTGAAAACGAAAGTGAGTGTTTTGGAGGTTACTGGAAAACATGAAACTGCTGCTGTGTGAAAAAAAAAAAAGATATTTCTAGAGAAGGGTTGGTTTGTGCGCTAGGGAGACAGCTGGGGCGAGTTGTTTTAGCAAATATGCAGGAATGGAAAATTTAACAGTATGGGGATTTGGTTGGAGTAATTGGGGGAGGCGTTCCAAACTTGAGGGAAAGAGTAAAGTATAGGGGGAGCAATTTGAGCAAGTGTCGGCTCTGTATCTATGATCTCTGTGGTCTAGAGGAAAAGGCCATGAATTACCGGTTGAACTGGGAGTAGATTTTTTTTGGTGGTCGAAGTTCACATCGCGTTGTAGCAAGATGAAGAAGAAAGAAGAAAAAACGTGAGAGAAAGGGATAGTGAAGCGTAGAGGTCGCGAGTAGCTGCGGACTGAAAGAGTTTTTTTGGAAGTATGGAAGAGTGGGAACATATGCGTTGAAAATAGTGCAGATTAGTGGGCCAAGAAGAAAAAGAAGGCCTGGTCCGGCATCGGAAGGCCCAAGAAACGTGTGCAAGTGTGCCCAAGAAACGGAAGAAAGCCCTTCTGCCACGAATGAAGCTTGAGCACAAGGAAATTGGAGGTAGCGGCCATTTCGGAAAGTAAGTCTGTTCCTGTTTTTTTTTTCTTGAATCCTGAACTGGACTCATAACCTAGCTCTGTAAGGAATTGAGTGATAGTCCTTTTAAAAAAAGGAACATTCCTGTTGTATTAAGCAAGTTAGTTACTAAGGTTGAGATAATTTGTTATGAATGTTAATGATTATGAAATAATGTAAGGGTGGTACAGGGGTAATAAAAAGAAAGTATTATTAAAAAGGAATGAGAAAAAAATTATATTTATAGGGATAGTATTGTAAGGATATGTTAACCTACATCATTAATTTAGGCCAGGTGCCAACACAAGATAACATATCAGGGAGATATAAAAAGAGAAATTTTATTTATAGAGAAACCTCAAGAGTAAAGAGGGATGACTAAGATGCTAACTGGAGAGTAATTAAAGTAGAATGAGGGATTTATAGTGAACATTACTGAGGTAAGAGGATACCAGTTGTAATTCATTTGATGTGTTAAAGGCCAGAAATAAATATACAAAAAGAGTAATAAGAGTCGAAATGAGTTTTACTGATGATGGTGATAAAAATTGGTAATGTAAGAGAATGATTGAGTAATCATCGAGGATTCATATTTGGTAAGATACAACTGATTCAAACTGATGTTATTAATTTGTAAATTGAGAATAGTTGATATAAAATAGTGTATTATACTGTAGTATGGTTCAAATATATGGAAATTGGTATGCATGTATATGTAGTTTGTTTTTTTATATAAATGCTGTATATTATGTTCATTAAAAGTTTGTAAATAAATGTGTGTCTTTAATGTTCTGCTAACACCCGCCTTACACACCCTAGAATCCAGAATTTTCTATTAATTGTAGTGAGATTTGCATTTGTAAGAGTAGGTTTGAAACTTCAGTAGCATGGAAGTGAATTGCAGTTAATAACATTATTATTTGCCCCCCACAATACAATACACAGATGGAAATAAGACGTTTCATCTACGTTTATGCTCCTCATCAGGCTTCACCATTACAATGAACAGCATCATCAAAAGTTTGATACCTGTAATCTGTTTTAATACATCTAATACTGCTTAAGCAGCAATCTCGTCCCATGCAAATTTTAATATTTTTTTATTTTATTATTAATAAACACTTTCGCATTTGCGACTTTAGGGGTATAAAACTCAAATATACGGTGAGAATAGACATTTGTACAGAGCGTCCGTTTTTCGAATGAAGGCTTCAGTTTTAAAGTGTTTTACTACTCTCATAACTCGGTGTATTTGAAATTCGATCGAATTTTAGGGACACTAAGGCAATTACCCATAATAATGCAAGCTAGTGATTCTTATTCAGGTTAGACGCAATCTGATTAGAAGCCATATTTATTCGACTTTAACAGCACTATACAGAGCTTTCCTTCCTTTCATAAAATTCCAAAATATCACTTCACTGGAAAGTATCAGAGATATGCAGAGAAGCAACGTTTACAGGGATACGTATAAAATGTGCACTCATGGACTGATTCAAGGAGTTGTCGAAAGCGTCCCACTATACTTTCAACACCTCCACAGGGATGCTGGAATACGTTGACTCAACTGCTTTCCACAACTGTCGCAAACTGGATGGCTGCAGATCTCTACTCCTCAGAATTAATTTCATCTTGTCCCAAAGGTGCTCAATTGGACTAAGATCTAATGACTGAAGAGGTCAGAGAAGCAGACTGAATTCACTCTCATTCATCCTGGAACACATTCCACATAATACTCGCTTTGTGACATGATGCATTATCCTGTTGGAATAACATATTGACAGATGGAGGCATGCAGCCATGACGAGACGCGCCTTGTAGAAAATAATTGTTTCCACTTTTATATTAGTGCGCACAGGTGATTACACTGAGTTCTAATACCTCTAGGAAAATCGCTACTTTTCAATTGATCTAAAATTTCTAGGTCATGTAACACAGTATTACTCACTAACGCAGTGATGTCCAACCTACGGCTCGCGAATAATTTTTATAAGGCCCGCGCGAAAAGTGAACTAAAGCAGCATCGATCGCCACTGCATGTACAGGCATGCAAGCGTCCAGCTTGACTGTATCAAACATGCACATGTGGTTTAGTGCAGTCATATGTACGCTAAATACAGATAAAGTTATGTATTTTGATATAGCTTGTTCATTGAATTGAATTAGCTTGCACTGAATTTAAAAGTCATTCTTAAAAATGTTTCAAAAGGGGAAAATCGATTTGGAGTGTCGTGCTTTTGATCCAAGGTGGACTGAAGACTATTTCTTCTTTGATTACCACGAAAAAGCAGTGTGTTTGGTGTGTCAGGAGACTGTGTGAGTTTTTAAAGAATATAATTTAAAAAGGCACTAATTCCAATCATAAATCTTATGATTAACATAAAGGAGTGCTGTGAAAGAAGTGTTCAAAGTTACAAAACGAATAAAAAAAAACAACAAAACTTACTAAAAACTTATCAGTCAAGAAATTTATCTGCTGTACGTTCCAGTTATCAAAGTTGCAGATTTGATCGCCTTTGAAAATAAACCATTCATTGATGGTGAATTTGTTAAGCGTTGATTGTTAAAAGTTGTGGAAGAATTTGCCCGGAGAAACGAACAATGATACGAGACATTAGTTTGTCTCGATAAGCAATTATGCGAGGAGTAGAAGATATTGGAAAGAATTTGTTCGAACAACTTTTGGAAAAAATAAAACAAATGAAATATTTTAGTGTGGCACTGGATGACAATACTGATGTAAATGATACAGCCCAACTCCTCATCTTCATAGGTGGAATTAATGATAATTTTGTACCAGTTGACGATTTAGCTGATCTACAGAGTATGCGGAGAACAACTGTAGATGAAAATCTTTTTGAAAAATTTTGCCAATCTATTGAAAGGTTAGGATTAAATATTAAAACCCTGTTAGGAGTCACAACTGGCGGTGCAAAAAATATGATTGGTAAAAATCATTGGACTTATGGGTATAATGACCAAGAAAATGATAGATATCGGCGCTGAAACTCCGATTGAAATTCACTGCATTGTGCATGAAGAAAGTCTTTATGGGAAAGTATTGGATCTACAACACGTTATCAATGTGGTTATTTCAACTGTAAATTTTACAAGATCACATGACCCATGGCCTTAATGTGGCTGTTGAAACACCAACGAATGTTTCAACAGCCACAGAAAAAGGGAAACCAATAAAACAACTATCAAATATGGGGCGGCTATTTGATCTTGCAATTCGTGCATACATTTCTACAATTATTTTACAATTATTTAAACATATCCAGCCTCAATCAGCTCATTAAATGTTAAATTTCGTTCAGTAAACGTTATTGTGTATTATACTTAATAAAAGTTTCGAATATTTCAGTTTTAGGCTTATTATATTTATTTATTCACCTTAATATTGAAAAACATTGATCCTTTTCAGGTTGTAAATTTTCTAAAATGAGCATTTAAAAGGAAAAGTAAAGTATTTTTTTAAAAACAAAAGAAGCATTTCAAACAGAAACAAAAGTAGAGTATTAAAAAACAAAGAAACAAAAGTCAGTCATATTTTTATAATTTTAATAAAATCTAAAATCATCAGGTAAGCTAAGTTTTGACCTTTAAGGAAACTTAAACCTCAAAGATGAAATATGATGGTATCCCCTGCTGATTTAAGGACGACTAAAAACGCAACGGTATCTCCAGATTTGAGAATTTTGTTTAATCAAGCTTAAAACCTGTTTGCTCAGCATCCCTTAAAGTCAAACCACCACCATTTAATAACATTTAACTTTGATAATAACTTTCTATCAAACTGCGATTATAAATAGGATATTTATTCAGCCTTTTTACAATATAGTGTCTTTGACATTCTTAATTCATAGTTTCATTTGATAATACTATTTCAAAGCGTACGTTCAGATTTAAATTATTCGAAATGTCTATAACGGTGGCTGATTAAAATATTTAAGACGGAAAGGATGAAGAAACTCCACCACTCAACGAATGAAGCTATTCGTTGCTGCTTCAAAGAAACTAATACCAAATAAGGTGACTTTTGCCATAGCCCTTGAAACCTGAGTCCAGAACAAGCAGCACCTCATCACCTACGCAGATGATATAAAAATTTTATTGCCTCAGAAGATCGGATGATGACCACAACGAAGTGGCTAATACTAAAATAAAAGAACTTCAAGATTATCTAGATTGTATCGGGCTACACTTAAATGAACACAAAACTGCACAAATGCCCTTCATAAATAAAATACAAACCAAACAAAATGTAAATATATGTGAATGGCATCCTCGTTCAAAAGGAGCAGTCACTGTTGACCTTGGACCCAAGTGAGACCAAAACCTAAAGTTCCGCCCGCATTCGTAGCAAAACATACGCGGTGCTCTGGACACATCTGGCCAACCAGGCTCCTGCCTGGTTGTCCAGATGTGTTATTCCCTTTTAGGCTTCGCAAATCTTTTCAGCTCCTGAAAGCAGCATCAAAGCCTTTCGAGGACTCCAATACTGGCTCTTGAGATGGCTAAACATAATTACAGCTAAGCCTTTTTGCCATCTCAAGAGCTATACTATACTTAAATCTAGAGGTCAAACACTCTAGACAAATAATCACCTCAAGAAATACAATGACGCTCGCTCAGCTCTTAACGGGATGGCTGGATGCACCGCAAGCCCGAGAATGGATAATAACATCCGGTGAAAATCAAAGACGAGTTGCAGATATGGAACCTGCAATTCCAACTGGATTTACACAATTAGATAGTATTGGAAGATTCTTTCCAGACACCAGCCAGATTTAGGAAGCCCACGGACCTCATAAAGAAATAGATGTCAGGATATGTCCTACCCACCCCACTACTTCCACAGAAGAAACAGACTGCTGGAAGCAGTAAAATGAAGTTTCAAGTTTTTATTTTCTTTTATATTGTATCGCTGTCATACTTGTTGACTCGTTGTGCGCTGTTCTGCTGTAAATATTCGTGTTTATGTAAATAGGGAGAATCTCCCACTTCTGTGTGTTAAAGTACAAGGTATGCTTCAAATGTAATGGTATTAAGTTTTTACCCGTTTATACTAATTAAGTGTTAAGAGCCTCAGCAGATATCTAGTAATTCAAGCATTGTATATTCCAGATAAGACGTATTTATAAAATCAGATAAGTATTTTAAAATTGTATTAGATTTTGTAGCATAATTGAATACGTATCATCACCTCCTAGTGTAACCGGGTATCTCCAAAGAGAAAAAGAATGATAATAACAACAAAAATAGAAATAGATTTGTTTCTCATCTTAATCACCTGTGACAAAGATAGAAAATAGAACTCAGAGCGAGTTTAAGTTTATGGTTTTATTAGTGCTTTAAAAACAGTGCCAAGACAAGGTTATTGAAGGTTAAAAATAAATACTGTTAACCTCTGAATGAGGTTGCCACTCGTATAAACATTATGTAACAGTGAAAGGTGGTATATGGAGGCTCGGTCAGGGCTTTAGGTTGATAGTAAGTATGAATTTTAGGATCCTTTCATGGCTTGGCAATAACAAGATCTGCTGTCTTACACCAGGCGTTCTGAAACTGCTCTTCAAGAAAAATTCTCTTATACAGAAAATTTTCATCTCTAGAACTTATTGAAGGGTGCTTCAGCATTTCATAATGGATGTCATTTGGTTCAACAGCTCTTGTCTTGGTATGAGTTAAAGCTCCTTTAGCTCTTGTACAGTATGGCCTCTTGTAGGGGTAAAAGCTCTCTGACGTGAAACTAAGAGCCTGTTTTTCATTCATGTTTCATGACCAGAAACCCTGGGGAATCAGATGGTACTGTAAACATGTTAAAATGTTTCCCAAAAAGCATTAGCTATTGCACTGCAAATGTGCATCCATTAGAATCTGAGATCGATGAAGGGCGAGATGTACGTTTTCTATTCATTTTCCGGATTTTACGCCAGGCCACCTTAGTGCTGGTAAACTGGCTGATAGATGATGGGGAAACGGATCAAAAATTCCTTTTGATTCTGACGGGGAATGTAGCGTGTGCTTTGTTTCGTGCACATTTAAAGGCTATTAATTTGAAAATGGTAGAATATCGTCGAAATATCCCACAATTCTTTATTTTGGGTCTATTTTACTGCTTTGCATTGTAATTTCCCATTGGTTTGGGAAAGGTTGGAAAGAGGGCAGGACTTTTCGAAATGGCAGTCGCAGCTGCATGAATAATATTTTCTGCGATATAAGTCACTGAATCACTAATAGGCTTTTGATTGACTGTAGGGATGCCAAACTCTCCAGATGCTGAAATCCATTCCAGTAAGCCTGATCAATCTTTCACCGCGGAAACCTAAAAGAAAAACACGATTTCCGACTAATAACCATCGACTAATAACACGATTTCCGACTAATAACCATCACTAAAATATTAGTGATGGTTATCACAAGGATTACTTTCATACGGGTCCCCTTCTATCCCAAATAAGTGAAGGAATGAGAGAAAGTTAAAAGAAATATAGAAAGGCAGAAAAAGCACGGGAGAGCATGTGGAAGGTGTTGGGATCAATGATCATATGCGCTATGGTCAGCACTACCCCCATGGTACAATGTCCATTGATATCCCCCGAAAAGGACAGGAGAAGGGAGACTGCAAAATAAGATTGTCCAGGTTTAGCCCTGGGGGATATAAGTCCCAGATGGCAAATAAATGGAAGAGACTTATTAAAAACCGTACCATAAGGCTTATTGCTATCGCTTCTAAGTTCGTGGTAAGACGTACAGTTTGAAATGGAGTCTGGGTGCTCACAAAAATAATTCCATGAGCAGGTCCATCTCACTTCTATCCTTATATGCGATAGTAATGTTATGCAAGGAAGGATTTTTCATCGTTTAGCTTGGGACTATTGGTTGTTTTGGACAAATCTATGAATATGATAATAAGGTGTTAGCTAAGTCAGTAACACGTCGTAGAAGGCCTATATCTGTATCATTCGGACAACGTTCCATGTCATACTACTGCTCGCGTTGTGACGGACTGGTTTGAGATCAAGCATCGAAAATTTGCATTGGCCAACCCAGAATCCTGGACCTCAAGACCTATTGAAACCTTTGGGATGAATTGAATCTGTGGCTGCATATGGCAGAAGCCTACCCAAAAAAGACCAAGCTAAACTGGTGGCCGGTTTGAAGGCCGAATGGCGGAAGATATCGCAAGACATTTGCAAAATAAATTGGCGGAGAGTATTCCAAGGAGACTAGCGGATGTCATGAAGGCTATAACGTTTCAGAACATTCTTTTATTTTTCTTGAAATAGTTTTTGTAAATTTGCAAGTGTCCGGATATTAATAAAACAGTAAGTCTAATAATTATAATAATAAAGGTTCTTTGTATGTACGTTTGCGCGCTACTTTTTTATCGTCATAATATAATGGGTTTTACACCAGTTATATATAACAGTATAATGGATTATAAGTAAAAGTCAGTTCACGATATTTCAAGTTCATATTTCCTTTCATTAATTAAAGGAGTTAAACTCAAGAGGGTCTGCAATCGATCAAATATTCATCAATTTTGCACCAGCTGTATGTAAGATTAGGTAGATGCTGAGCGCTATTAAATACAGTTTATCCTGAATTATGACCCTTCAAACATACGAAATAACTGAGTGATTTCTTACCTTTAATAATATTAATACTGCAATACCAGGGAACTTTACGTATGAATTTCTTTGCACGAGTTGTGCAAGTTTACTTGTCATAATTTAAAGATTCTAAACAAGACTTGCTCAATTTTTGCCATTATTCACTGGCAGAAAAAAAAAAAAAATTTGTCTAAATAGAATTTTCTGTAAGAATTTACATACAATCTCTTTTTTGTTGCCCGTGGTGATCCAATTGCGACTTCTGAAATGTTTGGAAGCGTCTGTACTATGAACACTATTGATTTTTAAAACTAATACTACGCAGTCAGAATGAGCGAGACGGCATAGCACTCCCGTCTGTGTATTTTAAGAAGAATGGGTTCTTGAGGCTGTTTTTTGAACATTCTTGGGATTCCATTAGCATTTAGATTACGCCTAAACGTTGCTGTGTTTTGGTGTTAACTTATTAACATAAGAACTACGCGTCCGATGATAAAACACTCTCGTAATCTGTAGAATTGTCAAACTACTGACTAATAGGTTAGTTAATGTACTCAGTGCGTTTGAAGCACGTTGGAAAATAGTAATAATTCACGATTTATAAAAAAAAAAAAACAAAAACGAGCAGACTTTTATGCGCCAACCGAGACGAATTCGTTTCTGCGCATCCTCCACACCCCCCATCATTTTTCTAATCAGCTCATGGCGACAACAATGTTCTGTGCTTCATAGAAGCTACGATATAAGAATAGCCTATGTTATATATATGAAAATAAATAATAATTGCTGGTTTTGTGTTGGTTCGATTTTAGTGAAATTTATGAAGGATTAACAAATCGTTCTTAAAGAGCGAAATATATTTCGTAGAAACCATCCAACAGGATTCAAGTTATTACACACAGACTGACTGACTGACGGACATGGGAAATATAACAGACGACTTATGCACATATGCTAAGGCGCTTAAAAATGAATACAATTTGCTAACTGTATGGCTTTTTTTATTACTATTTGATACTGCCTTTGAAAGTTGCTGCATAACATATACAATGTATTCCCGCATTAAGAAGTGCATTTATCTTCGTTTTTCAATATACTTTAATTACATGTATTCGTTTTTCAGTTTTATTTTCCATTTTAAAATGGAGGTATTTTTTATGAAAATCCTCAACACAATTATTTTGAAGAAGAAATGCGGAAAAGTGAAGCGTAAATTCGAGAGAGAGAGAGAGAGAGAGAGAGAGAGAGAGAGAGAGAGAGAGAGAGAGAGAGAGAGAGAGAGAGAGAGAGAGAGAATGTCCACAGCAAACACCAGAGGAAAACAAAATCAGAGAATAGAAGAATACATAAACAAACTGAAACAGAAAGTCCTCGAACTCAGCAAATAGAGCTCCCAGAGGGAAACAATCAACGAAATCCTCGATGTAAATTAAAAGAGCCTTCTACAGGAATATCAGACCACCCGAGCAAAAGACGATTGAGGAGTTCTGGGGCAACATATGGAGCAGTGAAGTAAGACATGACAGCCGAGCCCCCTGGATAGAACTAGAACGGAATAATACCAAAGGCATACAAGAGATGGCAAAATGGGAGACTGATGTGGAAGTACAACAAGCGATCAAAAAATCTTACAGCTAGCGAACCCCAAGAAGAGATAATATCCACATCTACTCGTACAAGACGTTCACTTACGCGCACAAGAAACTAGCAGAGGAGTTCACTTGTTTGATAAGTCACCCAGCGTTTCTTACTCAAAACAGACAAACGGCACACAACATTCAACCTCAACAAGGAGACCACACTTACGCAGACAGAAGAAACAAAGATAGAAAGATGCGCGAAGAAGAAACTCCAATGCGGATGCTACTAGGGCCATATTGCTCCGAGCCAGACGAAGTACACTCACAGACAGGTGGAGAGGATAACACATCAGAAGCTAGAGCAAAAATAACAACTGATCAAAGAAAGTTTACAGTATTACAATACGAGCTTCAGGCCATACTAGAGACCTCCACTCACAGAAGGTTCTGGGACCGTGACATAATGATGGATAAGAGGATCCAGCACAACAAAGCACACATAACTGTCATCGACAAGAAGGAAATGGCTACGTACCTGATCGACTAGTGGTGCCCAACACCAGTAACCATATAAGACAAGTAATCAAAGACATAGCGTATGGAACAATTAATGACCATCCAGATCACCGTTCCATGCTGCTAAAGAGCCTAATCAAGAACCTAGCAATATCAGGCCTCCCAAAGAACAATTACATGGAATTTAAGAAAGCAGCGATCATGAACCGTGTAGGACAGTAAAAGAGTTCATGGATCAACAGTAATAATACTGTTGTCTCAGCCTGTGTGTAAGGCTGAGAAAACAGAAGAAACTTGTTGATTAGATTTGAATATCCGTAAAGTATAATTATCCAGAAATACACGAGAAGTAAGACTGTTCTTCCAGAGAAAGGAAGTAAACAGGCTAAATTAAAGAGAAAAAGTTGGTTCTATGCGTTTAAAATTGGTCAGTGAATAGATGCTGACTGGTTTCAGCATGTGTTCGGACTGGTCGGGGAACTGCAGATGCTAGTTTACAGAACAGACGCCATGTAAAGTATGACTGCCGCAGTTAAATGAAAATCTGAGATTTTCTGAGATATGGGTTATTAATTAATCTTACCGCTGTATTTTGAATCAAGAAGGTTCCATCATCGGGCAAATATGAGAACTGTATAGATTGGGGGTATTTAGAAGAAAACTAACACCCGAGATCGAAAAAGAAAACCCATTTTTCGATGCAGAGTAATCGATATTTGCGATGGCTTCTGCCAAAAGAGAGAGGGAGAGGGAAAAATTACAAATCGGGGTATTTGTTAATAGAGAGAGATATCGTGATATCAAGCAATCTGTGTGTCATCAAAGCAGTAGAGTCTTTTTAGCGAGAAACAAGATAGGACGAGTTTTAGAAGGAAAGAAGTCATTTAAGTTTTTCTAACCCATTGGAGAATTACGTGGAGATTGGCATTTTTGGAATTGGTGGTGGATATTCGAGAAGTTAAAGCTCTTTGTGCGGGGAAAAGTTTCTCAAAGTGGAAGTGGAATGCAGCGAAGTAAACAGGATTTCCAGCGAATGGAAGGTCATTAATATACAAGAGGAAAATGGCAGAAGAAAGAGCCCAATCTTAGGAAATACTAGCATATGTGAAGTTAAAAGACTGAGTCGTCTACCATTACCAGCAATGATTTGTCACGCTGGTCAATGATTGACCAGCGCGCGAGAGAGACCCAATTGCAAAAATATAGTCTGAAAACCATAAGACAGGAGCTTGTTCAGACCTTTATGAAAAACATTATCAAAAGCTTTAGAAATGTAAAAACCAACTTCTTAAGCTTCAATGAACTTTTAAGTTCTTCCAAGTGTACAATAATGCGCCGTTCGCCCCACACTGTGGAAAACGCCCGAATTCGAATCCTATTAATGATGCAAAGATTTAGACGTTAAAAACGTTTTTACTGGAGTTATTCTAAAAATTTTGTAACCGAAAAAACCGTAATGCAAAAAGCGTTACGGAAGTGACGTCATCTTCAGCTTCCTCCAGAAGCGAATTATTGAAACTTGTATTGTTGCAATCATACTTGCATGATGGCAACAATAATCTATCTTCTACTGTACCAAATTTAATGAAATTTTGCACGGAGCTTCATCTTAGCTCTATACTAGAGCGAAAACTTTCAAACCTCTGATAATGTGGACGTATAGCATATATTTGGAAAGCTAAGGAATTTAGAAACAGAAATATTAAGGCTTTAAGATAGAAATAAGCTAAATATATCACCAATGGATCGACATCGATTAGCGATCAGATGGAAAGTTTCGAAATAGTTTGAGTCGACGGTTCATAGATTTCACTATTATTTTAAAAACAGAGAATGCAATTTATTAATTTGGATAGAAATAAATATCCAACCTGGAAGAGAAACGAGAGGAACAAGGCAACACAGGAGAACAGCATGTTCAGTGTGCCTACATCTCTTCCTTCCTCTTTCGTATCGCATTTTTACGCCAAAGTGTAAAAAGGCGACACAGAACATGAGATTGTCTCCAGTTGAAGACAACAAATAAGGTTGTAACAGAGCTGGGAATATGGATGGAGTAATGTTGTATTTAATGTCTTTGACAAAAGGCCAGAATGCTTGAATGCAATTCGGAGAAGAAAAAGTAAGTTCTTTAATATTAGATTAAATATAAAGCAGAAGTTGAAAGTGGATATTTGGATGCAAGCCAACAGTAGGCTACATTCTTATTTTGAACACCTTTAGTACATTTATTGGGAAATCAAGGTTCTCAATAAATGTACTAAAGGAACGCGATATGAGCAACATTTTGATCAGAAGATTTAAGGCAGTAATATAACTGAGGAGGAAAAAAAAAGGAATGGAAATAAAATCAAATAGATCATCCGCATTCCTGAAATGCCAAAGAAAACGCCACTGAGAATGGCTGTGAAAGAGAGCTCCATTACCAAGTTGATCCGAAGAGCTTGGAGAACCGTTACCACTGACCGTGTACTTTGAAAGGTTTTTAGTGAGAAAAAAGGTCAAGGGTGTTCGGCGTGTAGTTAAGGCTGTCTGATTTTCTGGTAAATAAACAAACACGTTTTATGGGGTCATTAGCAAACGCCTTAGCATCTCGACTAGATAGCTTTCTCTATCTAGAAAACTGAAGCCACTGGAGTTGCAAACTTTAAAATTACCAGGGAAAATGTCACTGTTAGAAAAGTCAGACTAGAGAATGTAATTTAAAGAAAGGAAACCAAAGACTCAGAATTCCGAGTGAATACTGAAGTTGCGATAACAATAGAGGCAACAGATGAATTTGACAGCATGTAATTTAAACCCGAAGGAGGAAAAAAGAGGTCATATCAAATTAAGAAATACCTAACGAAATTATAGATTCTTCCTGATTTGAGTGGCCGTATGCACGTGTACTACCTATGAAGCTAAAGGAATCATACAGCGAGTAGTAACAGCAACTGAGTTGAGTAGTAGTTGAGGCAACCGATAGAAACTCGGTTAGAACAACTATTAGTGTTAGCAAATGATGCAGGAAAGTAAGCTTATACAGCATCGGCAAAAAGGGGGGGGACGCATAGTGGAAGTTAAGTGAAACTTCTTTAGGCAAACATTTCTCTTGATGCCGAGGATCCTGTATTGACCGTATGAATGCCGCAGGCGACGAATCTGCATGAATGGGAGACATGAGACGTTTCATTACTAAATCTAGTTTCGATAAGTGCTGTAGCATCGGATGATATTTAAAACAATTTGAATTCAATAGAGCCGGGATCACTTTGTTCTTCAGAGAGATCCACGACAGCTGTTATAGGCCGACATTTGACTTACATCCTCATTTAGAAATGCTCTTTCAAGAAGATCTCGAGCTGCTACAGTCTTCAATCGTTCTTGAAACAAAGCCGATCACACACGGAACAGACTCAACCGAAATCATTATCCAGGAATGTAGGTTTAAACTGTGCATGGATGCTTCATTGTTTTTTAAAATCCTGTTGCTACTCCGGCTGTGTATTACGTGTTGAACGATTTGATGAAGTACTTCTGGCTTCTTCGCTTACGACTGGGCTTCGAGGACTCTTAATCGTTTTCATTTGTAGTATCAACTTCCATGACTCCTTCTTCCGAATTCACTTCTAACATTTCTGGAGAGATGTAAGAGATGGAGAAAGCGCTGAAGATGTGGATGGACCGTCTCCGGCTCCTTTTTGTTCAACTCCATCGCACGCTGTAATTTCCTCCTCCCACGTTGAAATAGCTTACATCTCCTTTGTCCTCAATGGAGGTGGTTTCGGTGGTTTCGCATTGCACTTGTTCTATGCGCTTTACAACGCCATCGATACGTTGAATTATAAATTCTTTTCCGTCGAAATGTTTTATTAACTACGGTGGAGAAACTGATTGGATCATGCGTCGCTCGTGCCTGGTACGGAGTGGTACAATGGTGGGGGAATTGAATTATTTCGTGTCGCATTTTCTATGGCGATTTTTGTCAATCCAAGGACCCATTGTATGTATACGTGCTCTATACGCCTTACAACGCTGGACCCCCGCTTTAACAATTGGTTCGCTGTACGATCAAATCACTTTACCATGGACACGACATCCATAACAAAATACCGTTAACTATATGAATGCAGTAAGCAATAAAATTAAAGATATAAAGCACAAATATACACTTTATTACCTTATCAATTAAAAAATTAAATGATACGTGAAAATCAGAAGAATATTTTCTACATGTTAACAAAAAATAAGGCAACTACACCGGGTATTCCCAGATGGTCACTCTCTCAATTACTAACCTGGCCTAACGCTGTTTAACTTCGGTGATCGCACGAGAACCGCAACATTGAGCTTAGTACGATAGTTGGCTGGGGGGTTTAGATGGGAACAGGCATTGTGGGTTATCAGACAGAATCTAAAACACTGATGGATCCATTTCTATTTCAGAAGATTTAAGAGAATTCCAGTTGGCCTGCCTCCCCAACCACTCATGCATGCCTTCTCAATGGTAAGCCTTATTACGTTACTTTAGTGACAACGAACGTGCAGATTAGTTCTCTTCAAGATGTCGGATCAGTGTGAAGAGGAAAAGACCAACTCCTCCAGCACATGACAACACGACGAAACAAATGGCCCTCAGCCCCCAACGCTTTCACTCCTCCTCTTACGGCAGCGAGAGGATAAAAGTGGAAGCAGAGGGTACGAAGAATCTCTGGGTACAAGGCTGCCATTTACAGAAATTGAACTTGGCCTGTTACAACGTAAGATGCTACTATACTCATTTACGGAATTCCAAAAACGACATTATTGACAACCTTCACATTAAAAAACTTAAAAATTTTGACCTTGACGAAGTTAAAGAGGAAATTATCATCCGATTCAGTCCCGGGTCAAGAAACAAAGATAACCAATTGGGTAATAAGGATTCACCCCAAATTTTCTCTTGCAAAGGGACAAAATATACTTCAGTTTTTCATCCCACAGTGGGCAGTGCTTCCGCTGTTTGGCCACTCAGCTCAGAATTGCACACAAAAAACAGTGTCTTGTGGCCACTGTACAAATGGTGGCGATTAATTTGCAGAATGCCCGCACAGGGACGACGCCTCACCAAGTGCGTTAATTGCAAAAGGAAAAAAACATGAATATGATCATTCCATCCGTGACAGTCAATGTCCAGAGTATCAAAAGGCAGTTGACATGACAGAAAAGCGAACAAACTATGGATAATACGGCCTGGTTAAATCCATGGGAACAAACATAAATTTTTCGGGAAACAAAATATTGCAGATAAACCCTCAACGCTCTAGGGTCCCCATGGACGAAATTATAATTGCAGATTTCGAAAACAATTTTGATATTGTTTGTATCCAAGAACCATATCAGTCTGTACGAGTTAAAGGTGGATACCAAAAGGTTATGGGTTTCACCACCTGAGCCAGAATTCTTTATTCGCACGATGTATTACCAAAGACAGCTATAGTTGTTCTTAATTCTGAACTTGAAAGGTTGTAAGGTCTCTCGTAAGGTTGATATTTCAAGTTGAATAACTTCGTTTTGAACCAGTTAATATTAATGGGCTGTGACAGTCTCATTGTGGCTGCGTGGTGCAATTTGACTGCGTGGGAATCAATGCTTTATAGAGAAACAGTCTCATTACGGCTGTTGTTTCCCTGTTGATGTTACTGGATTTATCATCTGCTTCCAGTACGCCTCTTCTCGTGGAAGATTGTATAGACGTATTTCATTGCTGTGTACCTTGGAGCGGAAGTGACGAATATCAATATGCTTCCAGTGGTAGTACTCTCATTATGAATACTTGCCACCGACTATCCTTTTAAATGCTTTTGTATATATTATTATTATTTCCACATCAGTGGGCACCCCCGGAACAGCCCTGTTCGGCTAGAGGGTTGTACATTACAAATATTCAAGGCATTGATTGAATTAAAAGAAAGAAAAACACATTTAAAAGTTAAAGTTTTAACTTTTAAATTTCCTTGCGTTGTAAATATCTAAAAATTAAATTCAAGTAAGGTAATATATCAGAATTACTGAGTACAATAATTACTAGGTTAATTTATAGGATTTTTTTTTTTTTGCTGGCTCCCTAGTTCAGGTAATCTGTGAGAGGGATTGCTGGCGCTCACCGGTATTGCACTTTCGCTAGAGGGTGCGGGATTTTGTGCGTTTCAGCACTAAAGGTGATAGCGGACCCAAACCAGCACACGAGCGCCAACACTTTTTCTGGCCTGCTCTGCAGAGGTTCTCCACCACAACAGATGAACAAGGTAGAGATGGACAAATGCCTAGGACCCAACCAGCGAAACCACACCCTTTAAGATCGTTCATTGGTGAAGATATGATATTAGATCTGTAAAAAGGAATTAGAAAATGTAAATGGGAATATTATCGGTTTCGCTGAAACAAGAAGAAATGAATCACTTTTAAGCTTACCAAGTGGAAATCTGCTGTACACCAATGGAAACAGTGAAAGGAGCGAAGGTGGAGTTGGCTTTCTGGTACATAAAGATATAAAAAATAACATTTTGGAATTCAAAAGTCCATCACAAAGGGTGTGTCAAGACTACTACTCGGGATTTCAAAGAGGTACAAACTAAAGGTTATAATGATTTATGCACCGACATCGAGCCATGATGATGAAAAGGTTGGAAAAAAAATGTACACCCAAATTCAGACTTCTAGATGAACAGGAAGCTCACTACACCATTATTATCGGGGACTTCAATGCTATGGTTGAAAAGAGACAAAACAGCCAAAAAGGGGAACTACACGAAATTTTGGAATTAGTGAAAGAAATGAAAAAGTTGAAAGACTTGTGGAATTTGAAGAATCTCGTGGAATATCAGTAATGAACACTTTTTTCAAGAAAATGGTGAACAGAAAGTGGGAATGGAGGAGTCCAAAAACTGACTGGAGTAAATAAAATGAAGGTCTTTGAGATAACAGAAGAGGAGAAAAAGTAGTACTTACTGGAAAAAGAAGTATGTCCCAAGACTGTTATGAACAAGTTTGAGTTTCTGAAGACCTTTCAGGACCACTATATCGACGAGGAATACAACAACTTTCTGAAAGTGATAAAGCCCGAGAAACCTATAGGTAAAGAGAAATCCAAAGAAGAAAAAATTTGTGAAGAAACAATTGTCATGATGAACCTAAAGACGAAAAATGAAGACCAAGATAAACACTGACAAGGGCAAAATTGAGTATAATGAGTTATGCAAAGCCATTAAAGACAGAGAGGAAATAAAGATTTAACACAAGAAACGCAGAACAAGCATTAAGGGAAAACAAAGGACTTAAATCAGTAGCCATGAGCAGCTGTAAGGACCCATCCTTACAATAATTTAAAGTTTTGTTAAATATTGGGAGAATTAATTGTAGTGTAAATAGTTAGTTTTCAGCTCAAATATCATGGGTTGGGAAACACTGGAATTCGAAGGTTATTCCAGACACTCCCAGTTAGTTATATCTCGGTTGTAAATGATTCCTTAAGCGAGTAAGTAAAAGTATAATAGACCGAAACAAATCCCACTTAAGACAGGAGCATATACTCTATAGAAAGGGCACTGAGTGCGGGAGTGGCCCTCTTAAAGATTTCACGGTGCGACTCTAGCAGGTGTGGGCGAGGTAGCAATGGATGTGAATGTGAGGTCACAAAGAAGGCCTGAAACTTGCTTAGTTGACGGGAACTTACGTTTATTTTTCTCGAAATTGCCAGAAATTTCCAGACCAACGGAAGTTCGGACACAAAAAAGGATGAAAAAACACGCCCACGGAAATGAAAGGAGACGAATAAGAATCACGAAGGAAAGGATGTGGAAGTCAACGATTGGCCAGGAAGAAAGCGGAGGGATTTTTGAGAGAACGTAGAGAAGGGTCTGGAAAATTGATACTGTGGAGATTCGAGGAGTTTTCTGAGAAAGGAAAGTCGTGGTCTAAGTTGGAGTCGTGGTCTAAGTCCTGGGGTAGATGGAAGTTGTGATAAGAACTCTGCGTACGACTACAATAGGAAGGAATGTTCACCTGTAGACATTGAAGCAGTATGGAAGGAGAAAAGAGAAACACACTCTGAGAATTCTTTAGGCAAAGAATAATCAAATGAGCAGTCGAACGACTGGCCTACTAGGAAAGCACCTCAGTCCACGGAAGAAAAAAATGCCGACTAGAAAGGAATATAGGATCCAGATTTAAATCCAGCCGCGCAGTACCCTGTAGGAAAACATCAGAAAGATTACCGTGATCCCGGATGGGCGCCTTCCGCATTCCAGTACACGAAGGGCAGATAGGAAAGGAATCCGAGCAGGGAGAAAAGTCCAGACAATCACGTAAGTGTTAGGAAGTTTACTGAGAATAAATGTACCTATATTAATAAGGGAAGGACTATAGGAGAATGCTATATAGTTAAGGAGGGATGTCTAAGTGATGAATATATGTATATAAGTGTAATATAATTAAGGCGTAAGTAATCTGTAATTGGAAGTGAAGTCCTATATATTAAAGTTTGATAGAAAGAAAAGAGGTAATAATTAACTAAGAATTGTTACGATTGAGTAAAGGTTTTCTAACTAGTGTGAAGTTAAAGGTTGAACTTTAATGTATTATGAAAGTTGAATTATTGTGAGTATATCTGATTGGAGTAGGAGTTGATTAACAGGTGAACTATTAAGGAGTTGTGGACTAATTGATCAGAAGGGTACTATTTAATTGAGTTGATTAATGTTTACTGTTAACCTGGCTACAAGAAAATGTTTGATTGAATAAATGTACTTTCCTTACAAGTTTGAGAAACGAACTCTTAAAGATTTTGTTAGCCAGTTCATTGACTGGTAGTTTGTTGTTCCATTATACAGACTGTTTAGGAGTAGAGTGAGACGGATTGTATGAGGTGAATACTACGCCCTATCGAAGCCCATGTAAAAACATGAAGAGACACCATGATATAATGTATAAGAATATGTATTAGAATTGGATAATTGTTGGTGAAATAATTGGTTTGAGATCAAGATATATACACATTTAAAAGTTAGAAAGATAACAAGTTTCCAACCAAATATTATAATCAGTTAGATATTATTGCAAGTTTTTATGTATGATATGTTAATAAACATTGTATCATTCTACATTCATGTGTGTGTGTCTGTCATTCCGAAACTCAGCCAGTCCAGTGGAAGAATACCTAATATATTTGGGGTCCCCTTGAGTCTGGGATTTTCTGTAATCAAAACAAGTCAGGTGTCAAAGTGGGAGGGGTTTATAAGGGGATATATAAATATAAAAAATAAATAAATATAAATTAATACAAAAAACGAAGATACAAGTAAAATAACACACATTTACCACCCCCCACACAGCAATGCAGAAAGACAAATGATAATGAAACTGAAGAATAGCAATGGTGTACTTATAGATATCAGAGAAGGCATAATTAAAATAGCAGAAGACTACTATAAAGATTATATGAGGAGCAAGGGAATGATGCCTGCAGTGGGGAAAATGGATCACATATTAGCAACACATTCGACATACCCGATATCCTTTCTGATGAGGTAGAACATGCATTGAAGAAAATGAAGAATCAGAAAGGCCCGGGTGGGGGTGAAGTTACTGTACAGTTGTTAAAATTGGGAAGAAAAGACATAACACAGAAACTGGCAAGGCTGTTAACAAAATACACTGGTGTGCAAAACTTAAGGACCAACACTATTTATAAAGGCTACAACCACGAAATCTTTACTTAAGGTACTCTTTACTGATGAGAGTAGATTCAGTCTCAGCAGCGATTCTGGACGACAGCTAATCTAACGAGAGGTTGGCACACGGTATCACCCCGAAAACATCACTGAAAGGTATCAATGTGCCAGTCGAGGTGTTCTCGTCTGGGGAGGCGTTATCTTGGATGGACGAACTACTCCAGATACTGGAAGGCGGTACTGTAACCGGTGCACAATACTGTACTGAGGTAATGCTTCTCCATGTGCGTCCGAGGTGCCTTTCGCCCCGATTTCGTGTTTATGGATGATAACGCCATACCCCCATCGCACTGCAGCTGTGATATGCTTTTGGAAAGTGAGGACATTGTTCGTATGGATTGGCCTGCCCGTTCGGCCGATCTAAATCTCATCGAACACATATGGAACGCTCTGGGGAGACGCCTAGCGGCACGTCCACGCCCACCAAAAAATATTCACCAGCTGAAGATGGTGCTGACACATAGCTCGAAAACATGACAGATAGACTAAGAATATAAGAGAATGGTATCCAAGAGGAGCTAAAAGAAAACCTAGAAGACAACAATGGAGATGGACAGATGAAATTCACGAGTTCATGGGTAGTAAATGGATGGCCATAACACAAAACACAAGAAATTGGGAAGTTGCTGGCGAGTCTTTCATCCTGCAGTGGATTGAAAACGGCTGATGATGATAGTTGACTGTTCAAAGTGCCTGTAATGCGTTTATGCCTACTGTCGCTTACTCTAACCCCTCACGGGGCACCTCCCTCTAATGGATTCGCCACTACTTTAAATTTTAATAGAATCTTTCACCTTAAATGTAAAAGTATTCAAGATTAGCTGAAATCCATGAGATGTGCACGATGAATAACAATTCGTCGCCCAATAACCCCCCCCCCCTCTCTTTCTGTGTTCATGGACAGATTTTCTTTTCATTGCAGTATGTGGTTGCAAATTTGTAATCACAATTGACAATTTAACATTAAAGTACATTTATAAAACTGCTGAACTGCGCATATTTTGGCTGAAATAGCTTTTGTGAGATTGGCACCGACACCCGCTGCGACATAATTCGAGGGAAATGTCGTATTTTCTCTTCTTCCAGAATACAGGAAGAAAAAAATAGCTATTCCCTACAATAGACGAACAAACAGATTGCGCGAGGTAATTTTATTCAAATTATTTCGTCGTTTCATGGCTTGCAGAAATATATTCGCGCTACGATGATTTCTGTTGTTCCTTTACTCCAGGTATTTCCATTTCCATAATTCTATTCTGACTCACATTCCACTGAAATTGCATTCTCTTTCACTGGATGAAGGTGGATAAATTCAGCAATTATTTAAAGAAAGATTCTTTAGGGAACACCGATTGAAGAAAGCATGGTCCGTTATAAAATTAATAAAACGAACTGTAGCACAAAATATCTAAGAGATGTTCAATGAATAAGCTAGATGGAGGTAAAAATAATAAGGAAAAGGCCAGAGGCATTATCACGCACTTCGCAACGTTTAAAAAAAAAAAGAATAATATTTATATTTACCCAAACCCTGGTCCTTTTGAATCTAAATGCACGAGTATATGCGAGAAGTGGTTGTTAAATTTGTAAGACGATATATATCTTAATGGGATTCTTTAGGAGACCAAGTGTGAGCCACTGCTTAGCCGTTCTTTCTTTCCAGAATATTACTTTATACCATGAAGACGGTTGGAGCTGAGCTGAACACGATACAGTTACCCTTGGGATGATTTTATGCACGGTTGGAAACATTTATTCCGCCGGAAATTGTTATTTTGGAAAATTTATAAAAATGACCGACAATCATGCTTCTTTCTTACTGCTCTACTTCAAAAACACGGAAACGATATTCGTAACAGCAACAGCCACAGCTTTGAATCCAGAAGAAAGAGTGCCTGAAGTTTTCTTTGAGAAGTAACACAAACTGATACGAAACTTTCTCCCTCTCTTTTGGCGAATTTCTCTAGTGCTGCAAAAATGCCAATTTCGATATTCAGCACGAGGACTACACTCAACGTATTACTGAATTTTTTAAGGGGGAAAAAAGGGAAAAAAATCCTGCCCGTAGCTGTTTAAATGTGCCAGGAACTTGGCAGTGTATCTGTTTATCAACTTCACAGATGTATTTACAGTAAGTAGAGAAAAACAGGGCAAAGAGACTCATCTCTCAACTTAAGGAACTGTTAATGGAATGGGTGATTGGAGACCATTCTGGGTGATATGCATTGAACGTATTTTCGAATTCTCGTGGACTACAACTACACAAAAAAACCGCTTTTATTTGTTTTAAATATGTACTAAATGTCATCTGGTCCAGCAGAATCATTTCGAGAATTCTGGATAGCTTTGTTGAATTCGGTAATAGTGAACGGATGGTTATGCGAATATTATTGATTGATTGATTTTTTTTTTTTTATCAAAGTTAATTCTATATTTTTCCCACAGACATCTTTGTTCGTCAAAATGAGTAGTCATAGCATAGAGGATGAAATGGCAGCGAATGTTTCAAATAATGTTTCCAATATCAATTGGAGAAGCAATATCCAATTTCTTTCCAAAAGAGGAATGGGGCGGAAGTTTGCTGACACTTTCCTCTGAGAGTGTGCGGATCTTTCTCCAGATTGTTCTGGGGTCAGTGTTCCTGCAATTTGCAAAAGTGAATCGAATCCACGCATCGTGTTTTGCTTTCCTACGAATTTGGCGTGCTTCAGCTTTCAGTCATTTATAAGGTTCTGCAGTATAGCATTTCGGCGAAAAATGTTCCAAGCTTTATTTTGCTTTCTTTTGGAAAGAAAGAAACCTCTTCTTCACCAACCATTATATCGTTGTTTGGTAGTATTTGATTTCAGTATTGCGATGGCAGCAATTGCAAGCAGATATGCCTAGTGGCATTATTAATAAATGTAGTAAAGTTCAAGTGGCTATAAAATGGATTGTATTAGAAAACTGTTCCCAGTTCGCTCGATGAAAATCCCACGCAGTTCGTTTGGAGGCATAGTTTATATCAGTCTCTATTTTGCAAATTATAGGAAAGTGATCAGTGTTGTGAAGGTCAGTTAATACCGTCCACTCAAGACTAGGATAAATGGACGAGGAACATATCGACATATCCAGCGCTGAGATAGATCCTGTGGGCAGGTGGATATACGTGTGTACACCGATATTCAGCAAGTGATGGTTGTCAATTACCGTTTCGATCATCTAATCTAATCTATTTGGGGGAATTTTCTGATCCATGATCCGAGAACCACACAAAGGGTGGAGTTCTCGGATCATGGCATTTAGATCACCTAGAAAGCATATCGGGTGGGGGCAGTTGATTTAGTAAATCGTGAAGCTCTGCAGTGGAACACCATGCATTCGGTGGAATATAAATGAAGACAAGAGTGAGAGTAATGACAAGAACAATGCAACGGATACTGCTTCTACAGTTGTGCAAAACTGGATAGATTTGGATGGTACATTTCTATGAAATAAAATTGCTATTCCTCTCCTTGCAGGAGATTTAAAATGTCTGTCACGTCTGTAAAGCATAAATCTTGAGAAGTGGGAAGTATAATTTGATGATAAATATGTTTCGGTAAACAAATATTGGCAAGATCATATTGGTGCATTAAATATTTTAATTCATCTAGATTTGTCCTTGCGCCGTAAAGCCCTTAAACAAACAAACATCATCTAGATTGCTCCTTAGGCCTCTACAATTCCACTGAATGATTTCCTGTATTATTTGGGTTTAGGTTAGGTGGATTAATCTGGCCGTTTTATTTTCCTTCGAACCTGTTTATATTGCTCTCGTTTTGGAAATACAGGAAAACCAATATCCATCTTGTCATCAGCATGTAGCAGGAGAAGTATCTTCATTATCCGACTTCGGGTCAATTTCCATACTTTAGTCAGTTAGTTCATCCTGTGTAGGATTTGTTTCTTTCTCCTTTGATAACGTTTCTGACTTGTAGGCATTGTCTTAGTGTGGCTTGATTGGCTTTGTATTAGTAGAATTTGACGTTCTTGGTTTTGTTGCTGTCAGTGTCTCACCATCCATGAGGATGGATCTGGCCCATTGAGAAAGATATTTCAGGAGGAATTGTGATATAAGTCTGTGTTGGAAACTCTTTAGTGTTTTTAATGCATTAGAATATGATTTTTGGAAGGCATCACATTTAATATCTGTTCTCGTGCTTCTTGGTATGAGACATTTTTCTCTACCTTGTACTTCAGTATTGTCTTACCCATTTTCCGTGATTCATAAGTTTTGGAATATGCAGGGTGAGCACCCTGGCAGTTGGGAAACTGTAGAGTCACTGCTGTTCATTCCGTTTGGTGAGCCACACAAGGGACAAATGGAATTACCTTGACATGGTATTTCAGAATGGCCATACTTGTGGCATGTAAAGCATCTAAGCACATTTGGAATATATGGCTGGATCTTACAGGCAAGGTAGCCGGTTTTGTCTGATGCAGTGAAATTCGGAGCGTTGAATGAAAGGTTAAAGGTTTCTTGTGGGTGTAAGGACATCATCCTGTTTGGTCATTATTATTTTGGCAATGATGATGCCACGTTGTGCCTTAAGTTCAATCAGTAATTTCTTCTTCAGGAACATTAAGGGGGTCCCGTTCCGAAATGACCCCTTTTGAGGTGTTTAAGGCTTTGTGTGCGTTACAGAAACGGGAAGGCCTCCAAAAGGTCATTTGCTTCAGGAGCTGCCTAGAATGATTGCGGTTAAATGCTTCCACAAGGAGGTCTCCTGAGCGAAGTCGTTTGACTATTTTAGGAGTACCTGCTACAGCCACCGTGCTTTTCTGCACAAGAAATGGAGATAATCTGATAAGATGTTCCGTTGATAAAGAATACAGGGTGTTTCAAAAATGATGGTCAATAATTTAAAGGTGAAAAGTACAAACTAAAATAAGCAAAAATGTCCCAGTGAACATCGGGCAACAAATGAACCGCTCTCGAGGTAATGCACATTTTCTGTTAAGATCCGCCACTGACTGTGGGAGCACTAGTTTTTCAAAAAAGCTGTGAATCCTTTGCTAAGGGTGGTTTTATTAAACGTAAGATAATACATTTTTAATTTTTCGTTTCAAAACCACAGGATTTTACAGATGTTACAGGATGTTCTTTCTAACACCCTTTCCTCAACATCAGGTGTTAGGCTTCTGGGCTACTCCATGTGCGAAGCGCCCATGTTTTCTAAGGTGTTGATGTACCCTGATGAATGTGCGCCTGTTGGGCTGTCTTCGGCGGGGAAATGCTTCTTGGTACAAACAAGCAGCCTCGAGTGCACTTCCGTTGACTTTACCATACATGAAGTGCATGTCCGCATATTCTTCGTTGCTGTAACCTCTTTCCATGTTGACTATCCTTTGACAAGTACTAGTATGCCTGCTACGTACCAGAGCATTGAGAAAGGGAGAGAATGACATAACCTAACCTAAACAAACAAGTCAGTGGTGGATCCCAACTCTGCACAGTTCACCTTGTCAGTGGTGGATCGCAACTAGAAATGTGGAATATCTCGAAACGATTCACTTAAGGGCCCATGTTTACTAGGCTTTTGTTTGCATATTGTAGTCTGTACAGTTCACCTTTAAATTATTGACCATCACTTTTGAAACACCCTGTATAAAATTTAGGAATTAGCCATGTCGAGTGAAGAAACTTCTTTTTGGTTGAGACAATTCATATTCATTGTGTGTGCGTGGTTTTTTAGGCATTTGCCTATCTCCACCTTGTTCATCTGTAGTGGTGCAGAACCTCTGCAGTGCAGGCCCGAAATTGTTGACGCTCATGCGTTAGCTCAATCTGCTGGTCAGGGTCCACTATCACCTGTAGCCCTGAAAGCACAAAATCCCGCACAGATTGGAGATAGTGCAATACCGGTGGGCGCCAGCAATACCGCTCCAGGTTGCCCAAACCAGGGAGCCAGCAAAAAAAAAAAAAAAAAACTGTAATTAACCTAGTAATTATTTTACTCAGCAATTTTGACATTTTACCTTACTTGAATTTTACTTAATAGATATTACAACGCAAGAAATTTAAAAGTTAAAACTGAACTATATACAAAAGCATTTAAAAGGATAGTTGGGGGCAAGTAGTCAATGAGACTACTTCCACAGGACGCGCGTTGATATTCGTCACTTCCGCTCCAAGGTACACAGCAATAAAATACATCTTTACACTCTTCCACGAGGAGAGGCGTACTGGAAGCAGGTGATAAAGCCGGTAGCATCTACAGGGAAACAACAGCCACAATGAGACCGTTTCTTTATAAAGTATTGATTCCCACACGTCAAATTCAGGAAAATCTTTTCAAAAATTTAATGGCGATGATGATTGCTATGAACAGCCAGAATGAGACTGTCACAGCCCATTAATATTAGTTTCTCCAAAACGACGTTACTAAACTTGAAATAAAAACCTTACAAGAAGCTTAGCCTTGAGAGAACCACGATCCGTTAGTAAATTTGGTGTAGGCAGGGATGATATGAACCATGAACAGATTCCAGGAGAAGTCACAAAAGTTACTTGGTGAACTTATTGCTTACCGATCCAGAAACATATTCGTCCCATCTGGACTTGAAAATAGCTGTTATCTCACTCCAGATTCCTTTCTTTTCTACTTTAATATCATTTGCTTGGTTTGATGTTATGCACAACACGTTGTAGATACAGCTTTCTTTAACTTGTAGCTTGTGCTCCTGATATAAAATATATAAATCTATGAGCATTTCAAGACCAAGAATTTGGAGTGCGTTATTTGAAAGCATACAAGCGACACAGCGAACAGTTAGAAGAACAGATCTTTGAATTGAATTGATGTTAACTTCCTCTTCACAGCAACCTTAACAATATTCTGATGCCAAACGATTGCAGCGTACGAGACAATAGTTAAGAATATCGTCTTGTAATGTAGTCTGTTTTCTTATTCAGACCTTATTCTTTCTTAGAAATTATTTTTATAGAAGCTGTACAATTTCGGCTTTTATGTAGCAAATTAGTTGAATGTGACAAAAAGGATAGTTTTTCATCCAATAATAAGCCGAGATATTTGGTTTGAGATGTACGGTAATGGTTCAGAAGGATCTTAGGGGGGTGTGGCATAATGGAAGAGATTTTTAAAAGTCATGAAATTTAATTTACTAGTAGATATTTTAAGCTTGTTCATACTCGTCCATTATGCAAGATCGTCAAATAATGGCTGCATTTTCTCTTCTAGTATTTTTCGAGAACGGTCTACAATAACAATCAGAAGATCGTCTGCATAAGCAATCTGTAATACCTCTCGGTTGTTATATTAGCCACTGGTCCAACACACCATTCCAGAGTAGCGGTCCAAAAACCGACCCTTGGGGACGTCCTCTGGAGATCTGGGCGTTGTAAGTAAGATGTTTTGCGCAAACCTTTAATCAAAGCAGGATCTAGGAACGCCGTATATATATATTGCTCACAGTCTGCAGACTTTGATGACCTGAGGACGCTCTCACACCAAAGTGAGTCGAAAGCGTCCTCAAAGTCAAGGAAAACCGCTAGAACGTATTTTGCAGGGACATTCTGAATTTAATTTGTCAGGGAAGAAATAGCATCCTCTGTCGACCTACCTTTTTTGAACTCAAATTGAGAGTTGGAATTTAGATATTTGTTCTCAAGCATGTCCTGCATCCCCTGAGCCAGAATTAGCTCGAAAAGCTAGCCCCAAATTCTCCAGCAACGAAATAGAACGATAAGCACGAGGGTTTTATTGTAATTTCGCTGCTTTCGAAGAATCTTTAAGAGAGATTAAAGTGTAAAAACTGACTCCAAAAGGCATTTATTCATCATGTTCAATAACACCTGGGGGATAAAGATAAACAACTTAAGAATAATGGTGTTTTCCAGTCATTCCAGTCTTGCAAATTTTTTTACTGTTCAGTTTTTCCACGGCTGAGGCTAGATCTAAGATTGTAAAATGCAAGATATCTGAAGGACCCAAGTGTGATGCATTTCCTCACGAATCCTAGCTTGTTCAGGCGAGTCGAGCTCAGATATATCTCCTGGAAACAGGTATTTAATAATTGATTTGACCATAAGAGGTCAAATCAGTTATTAAAATTCAATTAATCAATTATCAAATATTGGGACTTCCTCTCCATTGTCAATAACTTTAAGAGAGATTAAAGTGTAAAAACTGACTCCAAAAGGCATTTATTCATCATGTTCAATAACACCTGGGGGATAAAGATAAACAACTTAAGAATAATGGTGTTTTCCAGTCATTCCAGTCTTGCAAATTTTTTTACTGTTCAGTTTTTCCACGGCTGAGGCTAGATCTAAGATTGTAAAATGCAAGATATCTGAAGGACCCAAGTGTGATGCATTTCCTCACGAATCCTAGCTTGTTCAGGCGAGTCGAGCTCAGATATATCTCCTGGAAACAGGTATTTAATAATTGATTTGACCATAAGAGGTCAAATCAGTTATTAAAATTCAATTAATCAATTATCAAATATTGGGACTTCCTCTCCATTGTCAATAACTTATATATTTCATCACAAATCATTTTATTCCTAGTAATTCTGTAAACGAGTTCGCAAAGTTCGGAATTACCTATTTCCTGCACAAAGTCTTTAGATCTCCCCTAAGAGATCTAAAGTTGTCTTTATACAGGGTGTCTCAAAAATACACGGCATAACTTCAGGAATGAGTTCCTCATATGCAGACAATAAAAATATTTTATATCAACATAGTTCCAGAAATGCTTGGTTTCCGAGTTTTGAAGGTCTGTATATGACACTTAACTGTTCACATCATCTTATAGTAATTGTTCAAAATGTCCACCTTCTGCCTGAATACAGGCCTCACATCGATGTCTCCTCCTCTACTTCAGGAGTCGTAGATCCTGGTCGTTCTCTGTCTGCAGCACGAGGTGTAAAGGTCCCATGTTCAAAAAGGCGGCGATGGATACTTTCAAACGTTTTCCTGTCTGGACATCTTCGTTATGGGACCCTTTCGTGGTACAAACGACGAAGCTCCAGAGCATTGCCGTCCGCCAAACCGTACATAAAGTGCATATCCGCTTGCTCCTGATTTGAGTACATGGTCGAAATGGAAAACCACCAGATTCTGTAAGTACCGTGTGATAAGACATTCTGGTTAATAACTCGGGAACCAAGCATTTCCAGAACTATGTTGATATAAAATATTTTTATTGTCTACATATGAGGAACTCATTCCTGAAGTTATGCCGTGTATTTTTGAGACACCCTGTATATCTGAACATCATTTTCAGATAAATGTCTATGCCGTTGAAAGTCTCTTCTTGCGTGCAATATCTGTGATCTAAGATTAGTAAAGTCAGTGGTCCATCAAGGAACTGAGGGTCATCTGAATTGTTTCCTTTTTGCCGCATGCTACATTGCCAAATAAACATTTGTTTGGATGATATGTGAGCAAATAGGCTCTATAATCGGTGAGATCAAAGGGTGCTTTCCCCTTTTTGCCCTGAGACTTGAATTTATACTGAAGGTTACCGGCCCCACCACTTGGAGGCAGGAGTAGTGCCACCAGTGACCAAGTGATAAGAGGTCAGTGTGTTATCGAAGTTCGTTATAAATACAAAAGAAAAGTATTTCCTTTTTTTTGGTAGGAAGCTTACTTCTTTATCTAGAAGGTGCCAAATATAACTTTTCAAAGTAGGGACTTTAAAAACTTCTTTAATCAGTAGTTTAGTGAAAAGATGCTTTCAAATCGTTTGATCACTCGCCTCAAACTCCGCACCAGATACCCAAGGAATTTGGTACAAAAGAGGACTCACAGAATTACTGCACATCAACCCATAATTCGAAATAATACTGACGCAGAAGAACAAAAGATTCTGGTACTAATCTAGGACGGTCTGCCTCACGAGCGGTGCTCTCATATTACCCCCCCCCCCAGCTCATTTTCATGGAATAATTTGAAGGGCTGCCATATATGAATTCGTTTGCTTGGATTGGTATGTCCAAGCTTTTGAACCATGGAATAAACAAATGCAAAGTTAAAAAAAAAAAGGTGATTGAAGCAGTATGAGACTAAGAAAATTATAAAAATGGCATTTCGTGTCTTAAAGGTCTGTTCAAAGAGCTCATGCATGACTTTATTTTTATAGTTGTAATAAAAAAACTTGTGTTAAATACATCTGATAGGGACTATGAAGAATGATATTGTTTTAGAATGCGATTCTTTTTCCCTAAGGGCAGAGAACATGCTATTTTGAAATATTTAAGCCAGCGTCATTGGAACTATTGTTTTAGGGTGTACAAATTAAATCTCTTCATATAATTGATTGCTCTGTTTCAAGTGTGTGTTTCAACAGACTGAAATGCTATAAAATTGCAATTTGGTTTCAAACGACAAACTAAAGTATTATTCGTTTATCAGCGTGTCAAACGAGGAATTTCATTATCCTCTAGCAGGAGGTATGTCCACCGCGGTAAAAATAATTACGTCCACGTACATCAATGAAGTTTTATTACTTAAGATTGACAAAGTAAGAAAAGACGAGGCAAGACAAAACTCTAAAGGGATTGATTCTCATGGTCACAAATGTTTGAATTATTTTCAGAGAGGCAAAGATTAAATGAATAGAAGGCAAGAGAAATCTCTCAAAATTCCAGAGAGAGACAGAGAGAGAGAGAATAAACTTCTTAAACCGGGGGTATCAAATGAGCCGAAATATCTACTAAAGAAACGTTTCCTCCAAAGATAATCGCAGTCCTCAACAGACATATTCGGTCTCTTCGTTTCGCTATTTGATGATTCTGAAATGGGAGTTTTATTAGGACCAGAATTTAGTTGGTAAAACGTATACTCCGCGCAATTCTGAAAATTAGCTAGCATTTTATGATTAAAACAAAATTAACTCTGGAAGCCAATGTAAGCTCAATAATGAACAGAAGAATAGATTTTTTTGTGATTTTATTCACTTAAATGGAGAGTCTTTGATTGCTCAATTACGTTAATTACACGATTCCGTACAAATTTAGGTGTCTTATTTCATTTATGGTTGCAATTAAACCGAAATAATTGAGTAGACTAATTTAGGAGACTGATAAAATGTAACAAGACTGGTTAGTATGTGAATGAAAAATTTCAATCATATATTCTAGAAATTTGCTCGTTGTTTTCTCCCACTCAATGCAATTTCTCTTCTCGAAGGAAAGAGTCCATGAAAGGGGGTAAACAGCTTCTTCATTCTGTAGTTTCTACACAAACATATATGAAATACAATTATTAAATGTTAAGCTGGGAAGTAAGAACGTAAATTAAGATAAATAATAGTTTCAGTTATTTTATTGTTTTTTTTTTCAGGATTTAGATGAAAGGAGGGCTGAAGGTTGTAGTACAGCGCGACACCAGTGCCTCTGTCTGGGACATGAATCGCAATAAGTCTACTTTATTATAAAATTGTAATTAAACCTACGCTCACACTAGCACTAAGCAGCTACAGCCAAGAGGGATAATCAATATGCATTTATTTAAACTAAAATAAACGTAATTGCACATACGTTCTTTCAAGACGTCATCTTGGCCATGGTTCCTGGAAACAAAGTATTTTAATGACGACTCAGTGCGGTCGCCGACTCGCAATTTTGTGTCAATGAATTAATCCATTTTTCAATTTTGTCAAATATTTAATATTTTCGATGAAACTATATTAAATGGCTGTGGCTTCAATACGTACTACGCTCGGTTGCCTTTGGATTGGCAAATACACTCTTGTGTAGGGATGCAGGGGTCTGTCACACTGGGGAGAGCTCAAAGTCGGTGATATAAGATTTAGTTCGCCCACGATTCCGATTAGTCTTTGAGCGACTGCTAGAAAGAATGGATGGCCGTCCAGATGTTTCCGACTCGAAGGTGGAATGATTGTGGAGGACAAGACGTACAGGTGCCAGTATCTCGAAAACAGCCAGAATGGTTAAATGCTCCCGTTCTATGGTGCCAAGAGTCTATCGTGACTAGCTTAATAGCAGCCAAGCGTCAAACGTAGGACAGCCATGTGGTAGATATTGTGTATCTCGTCCTGTAACACAGCAGCGACGCAGCACAGTGGCCCAGTTAACCACTCAATATAACGTAGGAATAGCAAGACCAAAATCCACATGAATTTATTATTACAGGTCAAGCGACACGGGGGATTATATGCACCGGACATTAGCTCATAGTGGTTTGACGACGGTGAATGGCATCCATGCTCACTGCAAGACACAGGAAACTGTGCCTTTTCTGGATACGTCAGAAGCAGAACTAGACCACCAACACGTGGAAATCGGTCGCCTGGTCTAATTGAATCCCGTTTTAAACTGTATTATGCTGAAGGGCGTATCAGCGTCGACACAAGTACACCCATTCATGATGAATGTGTATCCAGAGAACCCTAGTGTCTAGCAACAATACAACGCGCCATGGCACATGGCCCGGCAGGTTGCTAACTGGTTTCAGGAACATGGCTGCCCGATCTGAATCCTAATGAGCATGTTTGAGACCTACTGGAAAAGGTCAATCAACGTTACGACCAACCGCCTGACAATATGCGGCCATCATTGGACACAGACACATTGTGCGATGTATCAGTAGCACTATCACAGGACATCTTTCTACACCTTGTAGAATTCATGTCTGCTAATTCGCCTGGGCATGAAAGGCTGTATTACGAGGAATAAAGTGGCCCCATGGGATAGATGTAGGCAAAAAAAAAAAAAAAACACAAAACAAGCGTGCATTCTCGTGCTTATGGCAGCGCCCAATGGTTTTTAATAATAGTTAACGATCAACTCGTGCGCGGATATAAATATCTAAAAATTACATAATGCTTTAGTAAAGAATGACGATGAATACTGATAGATTAGATGATACTAATAGTTAATGAAAAAATAAAATGCAACAGAAACGAAAAAAAGGAAAATGAAGGTACTGCTTTCCGAAGTGGAAGCCTTCAAATGCACGCTTCCAGAAATATCAATACAACGGTTCTAGGGCCAAAGTAAATATATACTTCAGTATAATTTTGCACTAGAATCACCATGTTGACTTTTCTGGTAGTGTGCCTTTGAATCCCCTCAGAAAATAATACCCTCGTTTTTTTATTTTATTATTTTTCATTATCTGTTATCATCACCTGACCTATCATTATCCATCAGAGCTGCTCACTAACGATTTATATACATTTTGCTTATATTTATATTAATATAAAACTTCAGGGTGGCAACTTGTTCCAACAAGTACTTAATCTTTGACTAAAGGTTAAATTTACTCAGTATAAAAGCATCTTTCCATGATGTAAATCAATGTACCCTTGTCTGCATCATCCACGAAAGAGATAATTTGCAACCCCCCCCATTCAAGTTTGTTCAATCCTTTTATAATCGTAAAGATCACAACAAGATACAGCCAGCTTTGTTGTTCTCCTCTTTATTCTTTCAAGCACATCGAGATCTTTCTTGAAATGAAGGCTTACTGACCTGTAATACAGCATTCCAGATGTTGTCTGAGTATTGATTAATACTGCAGGGAAACTAAAATCAATTTATAAGAAAATATTGAAGTGAAAGCTATTTTTGAAGTAAGGATACTTTCTTCTGCGCAGGAAATATACACTGTCCTGCCATCAGTATCCAAATACCTTCTTAATCTACAAATAACCTTCATTCATAGGAAAAGAATGATATGGAGCTTTTTGTCCAAAACAACCAATAGTCCCAGGCCGAACCATGAAACTCAGACCATCGCGATGCTTCCACCCAATTCATTTCCGGAACAATATGGTCCGACTGGTAGGTATTCCAGGTTACACCTCGGTATAACCATCAGACTGCTAGACCATGCACAGTAACTTGTCCCTCCACAGCACAACTTTCTGTTGGTCCATGGTCCCGGAAGCGGTTCTAAACTTAGTTAAAGGGCACCTGGCATTAGTCTGGATGATAAGTGGCTTGTGGCCAGATGCACGACCGTGAAAACATGTCATCCGGCTTCCTGCATGTGTCCCAATCGTCTCACTGAGGACTTGTGTGTGCTGCGACAACATCGACCTGCGTTCCGAGCGGGCGATTGTTTGCAGGGGTTTCCTCTCACGTTGTGCCAGCTTCAGAGGTTTTCCGGGTAGTTTGGTCACAGTCTCAGAAGCAATACATTATTTGTAGGTCGCGTCACCATTCGTCAACCTCGGGATCCGCAGTGCTGTTAAAATGACACTTATTATTCCGTGCTGGAAGTCAACTCCGTTGATCGTGGCATTATAAAATCACAATGGCACTGCTGTCTCCTCTATGGCCTACAAGCATATTTATAGTTGTCGCTGACACGTGGTAAGCGGAAGCACGTGAGAACTGTAACCGGAATGGTGTCCGAATATTGATGACAGGGCAGTGTACTTATTGCACAAGTGTTTAGTATCTCAGTTAGGTACTGATGTATGAGTAAACTATGAAATGCACCAATCTCATAACGTATACAATTGCCTATAACTTCTTTAGCACGAGCCTCTGTCCTAAATTTAGTTGAGTTTTCACAAAAACAGATTGATTTAACAATTTATGTAAGACTGCTCAAGTGTAAACCCTCTGCGTAATATTTCACGAATGCTTTATTATCAAATAACGTGACTCCTGGGATAAAAACTTCTAAGGATTCTCTGAAAAGAGCTTAATAAAACCTCAGCCATGCTGTTCACCTGTTAGGTAGCCACAAGACTAATATGGATTTGTGAAAAAATCTCAAATCTAGGTAAACTTATAAATATAATATAACAGAATCGAGAGAAGTTTCCATTTGGAAACTCACTAGTCATGTAGCGTAGAACAAATGCCATTACGTTGTCCATCCCCAAGGAAAAGTATGACCAATAAAATCTTATTATTATACGGATTTAAGCCATAGATAACCCGATAAACGTATATCATCAAATTTGGCCCGAAATTCCACTAAAACTGATGAAGCCATTCTTTTTGAAGATGTTATTTCATAGAGGAATGAACGACAAATCGAGACGAACGCTTTTCCTATACTCTCTTCAAAGGGCAAGCAGTAAAGACCCTTGGGTATTTTTATAACTGGAATATAACCATTGCATTACTTCAGGTAATGGACTGACTGAAAGCGAAATAAGAGAAGAAAGGAAAACTTTCTTTGCCAAATAGCTTATGGAGAAAACAAAATTACAAAGTAGTAAAGAAAAGTGGATTTGAATAAAGGTTTAAAGTTCTTCATTTAAATCCGAATACATCACTTTGAGGTCCTTTGTTCCAGATCTCTTGTCTAGGCGGATCTCGAAATGGAAGTTTGCTTGGGGCTGAAATGCCGAGTATCTTTAAGGGTTCTTTCACTGGTTGAAAACAAGAATCAATCAATCTACTGGCGTGATATTTGATAAAAACGTTCAGAAGAATATTCTGTTGAGAGACGAATTTTGGAGAGAATCGATCGAAACTGTTATTTAAATTTATCTCAATATTTCTGATGTCACGTTCTCTAGTATGCAGTAGACGGAAAGAAAAACAGCTGCCGGCATTAGTAAAAGATCTGTAAACGACAAACAGCAAGATAATAAAGGGGAGTAGGTGGAGGAAGAATGGAAACTATCAGGACTAGAATTCTACTCTATTCCTTTTCAGGAATTAAGGTAAAATACGCTGAATTTGGTTCTCGACATGTCTTTATCGTGTAATGTTATAACAGAAATATACTTCCAGACAGAAAGTATATTTCTGTCTGGAAGTATATTTCTTTCTTATAACAGAAAGATAATTTAGTTATGTATAGAAATAACTAAATTTTACAAAAAGATATCGTCTTTCTGTCTGCCTGCCAATATGGGAATTTGGGACGTTTCAAACATGCTTTCCGAAAGGCCAAACACAAAATTTCAATTGGATTATGAAGCATAATTATCTCGTGGATGTTATCAATAATGCTGCGTAAGCCTCTACAAATTCAATTTGTGACAATCAAATCTAATATGAATTTAACAGAAACATAATTATATATATACTGAGGAAAAAATAAGTTAATCATGCAAACTGGACTTACTTTAATCTGATTTCGAGAAAAACTACTAATGTAAGCAGTTGATATCACTTGGGCTAATTGGCCAGTAATTCAAACACGAGCAACATAATTCCTCGCTGATTGGCTTTTATCATAACACAAATCACAAAGAAGCTGCCATAAAGAAAAAACGCTTTAGCTCACTTGCCTTATGTTATTTTTCACTCGCTTAATATTACAGGGTACGAACATGTGGTGGGCTTACTGAAGGCGCGCTCCATCTCACGAAAAGGGTTGGTTGGTTGGTTGGTTTAAATATTGGAAGATGCAAGAAGAATACGACTCTAAAGCTGTATTTCTTCTTTTGGTGGAAGAAAGTCGATATTCCAAGGACGTGAGACTGTATGGATTTAAAACTAACTGTGCGTCGAAATGCACGGACCAGTGTGAGGCAACAACTGATTGAAAAATTCTAATTAGATAAAGAGGGAGCCATTTCTGGTTAGAAAAGGCTCCTTCTTTATCTAGTTAGAATTAGAACACTCCGCCGAGAGTTGAAGAATATGGGATTTGGTAGTTGTGTGACTAAATGAAAGTGGTTTCTTTCTGTAAAAAAAATCTGAAGATCCAAACTAGAATGGTGCCATCAACGTCAATTCTGGATTGTGGAATACTGAAACGAGATCATGTAGTATGTTGAGTCTTGATCTACATTTGTTTCCAACAGCGGTAAGATGAAAGTGTAGCATGAACGTCATGAAGGCAGGCACCAGACTGCCTCATGTTTACGACCCATGGGGCTGGAGGTGGGGAAGGTGGAGCCGACTGATGATATTATGATATGGGGTATCAAGGACTGAGTCGCTTATGCCTTTAGAATGTCGCATTATATTCCTGTCGTATCGACCAACTTCACCCAGTACTGCTTCATTTTACCTAGATTTCGATGGATTCCTTCAAGAGAAAATGCTATTCACTATAAAAAAAATTTAACTAAATGGTTCTAGGACATTTACCCTGGCCGCTAATTCTCCAGATCTGAATCCAATTGAGAATGTTTGGAATAGATGGGATCGGTCAGTTCGGCTTTGCAGCTCTCCACCGAACACAATACAGTAACTGGCAAATATCCCGATGGAAGAATGGTCACATCTGGATCTAGACGTTCCTAGACACCTAGAAGAAAGTCTACTCTAGTCCAGTCTATACCACGATGTGTAGGGGCTGTAACTCGAGAAAAAGGTAGCCCTACTATATACTGAATAAAGGATTTGTGATTTTTTGACCAATAAGTGTAGTTAGTTCACAAATAACACAAAAACATTTCATAATGTCATGTCTGGTACTGTACAGCAATTGCTTTCAGTATCTTTTTAAATGCAGTGAAGCCCCATGATTAAAACTGAAATGGTCGAGCAGCCAGATATCGTTATGAAAAATAGATGAATGATCTATCTAACAATGAAATTCATCAACTTATGAAGCATGGTTTGCACATAAAGAGGACCTTCTTCTTTCGAAATTTGGGTTGGTTATTGGTGCTTAAAATGGATCAACAATATGGAACTCTTACAGGAAGCGTTGGAACGCGCAGCTCCAAAAAATAATCGCATCTACGATGTGATCTACCACTGAAGACATCGCTTCCTCTATACAATGGTTACAAAAACGAAACGGCCATCAACAGAGGGCTCTTTATGGATAATTACAAACTGCCCGCAACACATTTGCATCTGATGAAGACAAAGACAATTTTCTTGAAAGATTGACCACACGCGAATTAATTTTCATAAGGTGAGGATTTTCAGTCACGTGTGGTCACCCTTTCATGGGGGTGCACATGGTGTCGATTTTATATTTGTGCCCGCAGTTTAGAATGCTCTCTGCTGCTTGTTACGATAACAGCAAGCAAATAACCATGATCGACTGTAGTAGTTTTGGAGATCAAATTTAATTTATGTCGGTTAGGACAGCTTTGTGCCTCACAAGTGTATTTATTTCACTGCGTAGTACTGTCGAAGAATCACATGCATGCCGCCATATTCATTGGAAGCATATAATGTTGTTGGTCTTAAAATTACCCCTCACGATTGCTATAATTCTGTTTTCTACATCCCCCTCTCCCAGTTTGTTTTCGATGAAGTGACTGCAAAGTTTTTCTTGATGAAGTTTCTGCGATTCGAAAAAAGGAATTACTGAAACGGTTCAGCCACATGAGACTTGCGTTTTTCTTTTTTTTTTTTTTTTAAATACTCTGCTGTCTTTCGATTTCTTCGTAAATCGATAGAATTACCACACGAAAGCCAGCTGATATTCTTACAAACACCAAGACCGTCAGCTTAATCCAGCAGACACTTATTAATGATCCCAGTAGCTTCATTGTTTTTTCCCCGAAATGGGATATAATAATTGCTCCATCTCTGAATGGATTAAACTAGTCAAGGGTATTAGTTCCCCTTAATTTGAAAAGGAACTGATTCATTATTCATGCAAATTAATCAGAAAGACGGATGCCTGCAAAAGGATGCGCAGAATCTAGTAGATTTTTTTTCACAGGATCGCCTTGACAGTGGGCTCCATTTGAATTATGAAAGGTTCGTGGCCACAGTGACAGTGAATTCTCTCTGCTTACAAAAAAGAGATGAACCAGTACTCTGCGTGAGATATGCAACCGTTGTCAGCAGAGAGAAATTCAGTTAGAAACCATGAACACTAAACTCTGAAAGGATAGTTTCGTTACCATTATTATTAGCAGTGGAAAATAATGTAAGAAAGCAAAATTATACAGCATTTGCCAAAAAAAAAAAAAAAAAAACCCTGAATACTTCCAGAATTACTTGCAATCTCTGCAATAATTTGACTAGTTCTTCCTTGAATTTATTCAAACTTTCCACCTGTACAATACCAGATGGAAGTTTGCTCCAGCTATTAACTACCCGCTAGCTAAAGGCCAAACTTCCGCACATCTAACCTGAACCATCCTGCGTCAAATTGAATTTAAGCCCGCTCGTGTGTGTGTGTGGTATGAACAAAAAGAAGGATTCCATCAGAAGTGATGGAATCATTCCTCTTACTCAATCCATTTAGGCCAGGTCCTTCTGACCAAATTCATTTAAGGCCTTAAAGTCACAGATCTCCTTGCGGGTGCTTAGTCTCTAGACACAGCAATTAGAAAAACTGAAGCTTTTTCTGGTAAGTGCACCCTTATTTCCTCCGTACTAACCTCCTTGTTCTTCTCTGCGCCCATTCTACCTCCTTCCTAAATTGAGGCAAGTCTTGAGTCTCACAAGATATGGCCTAACCACGAGATGTTTCTGATGGCAAAATTCATGTATATCATTGATAAAAACCCGTGAACTATGCTAGTAGCCTGTTAGCCGGTCTGCATTGCTTAGAGAACTTCATATCTGAATGCACAAAAAGACCAACGTCATTAAAGAACTGACGTAGAGTTATATCAGTGGTTCCCAACCTTTTTTTTGTTTTGCGAACCCCTTTCAACACAAAGTTCATATCGTGAACACATGAGTCAAATTAGTGTTCTCCAAAGTGGTTTTAGCTTTATATTAAGTGCTTAAAATTACTTCATAAGTGGCGGTTTCTTTCCGAAAAATTGCTTGTTTTATTGCTAAAATTTAGAACATTAATATCTAATTACCAACACATAACAACGGATGTCATTTGTTTTTAAGAATTAAAAACAAATATATTACGCGAAAAATATTTATTTCGCAGATAAATAGTAATCTATATATAATGAAAGGAGTTAGAATAATTGCGAAGAATGCATAACATAATATTAATAGTTAAAAAATATATAAACAATAAACGTAATGGAGCTTTTGGACTTGTTTAATTGAACAAAGTGTAACAATATTTGGTTATTTAGATGTTAAGGAGGTATAAGTTGAAACGCTCTCTCGCACATATACAAAGTATGTAGTAGAAAATGGCAATTAAGAAAAAGAAAAAGGATTTTAGACGCTTTGTCGCCTAATTGGATTTGGCTCTGAAAAATAAATTAAGAGTGTCACCATCTAAAAATTGCTTTTGCACATGCAAAATCAATTCTTGCAACAGTATGAACTTCCCCAGCCTTTGCAATCTGGTAACTTACTAAATATGAAGCTTCAATCGCTTTTTTTTTAAAATTTCTTTATTATTGAGAGAAAAAATATGAAGTAATATTATGTCTGTTTAGTACTTTCGATTTCCGTTTAAAAATTAATAGATTTATCAACATATTTTTATGTCATTGTTGTTCGTATTGGGTTTAATGACAGAAGGGCTACTGAGGCCAAATTGTGTCCAAATCTAACAGAAAATGGCGGACCGTAAATTGACTGTCACACGATGGGCACTGCGTGGGTCTTCACCCAATAACAGGAAGAAATAGGTATGATGAGTATGTTCAATTCTGCCGATAATCTCTCCACCTTAGTACATGGTAACTCCAGGTCCCAATTGGAACAACGGGCTAACTCTGTACTCGATAACTTGCTGGATTTGGCTCTGAAAAATAAATTAAGAGTGCCACCATCTAAAACCAAGATGATATTATTTCACTGAAAACTAGACTATAATAGACCTCCGGTAGTAAAGTTTAATGGAGTATTTCTGCCACTTGTTACCATTTTGATGAAAATTTGTCATTCTTACCACACATCCGGAATTTTTCCATAATAGTTAACTTTTACGGCCATGTTATTCAAAATCTCTCGGTAGGATTACTGTTTAAAAAAGGGAGCCGTCAGAATTCTATTCTATACAGTGTTTATTCCAACTATTACTTATGCAGTTCAAAGCAAACTAGACAGTGTCCAACGAACCTTTTCGCTATCTCTCCTGAAAACTTGTAGAACAGTTTCAACTGCGTCTTTGCAAGTAATCGCAGGCTTATTACCTCTGGATCTTATGTACAAAGGCTTTACTTACTATATTCCTTAAGGACATCCTCTAACCTTTTCCGATTTGACCTTTGATCTCACTGCCGATCCAAAGAATGAAAAAGTGAAATGCTGGACTGAGCTTCATAAAAGATGACAAGTAGTGAGATGGAATTCCTCGACCAAAGGAGCATGACCATTTGTTTTATACCTGATATTAAATTCACTACCTCAAAAAGTACAAGTAACTAATTCTGAGTTTTGCCAATACAACTTCCTCTCCTCTGTTTCGTCGGAAACCACAGCTTTGTATCTTGTTTTATCTGGTAAAATTTATTGTTGGTATTTTTTTTTTCTAGATTTGTGACCAGTTATGGTAACATGCCCTGTGAATCATATAAGGCTAATGATTCATATAAGAAACCTGAAGTTGGTCTGAGAGAGTAGGTTGGAGATGTTTATTCGCAAGGTTAACACTTTCATTTCCCGGAATTACAGGATGGCCAGGGATCCAGCAAATACGAATTTCCTGATTGACACGCTGCAGGAGAACAACTGGAAATGATGTATTTAAAGTAAGATTAGGAGAGTAGAAATTCCTCCGTATGGCAGAGTGAGCACTTAGAGAGTCGGTGTAAATTATCGCTGGCGAGATGGAAAGCTCAATAATCATACTACTTGCTAACTTGATGGCGTACAGTTCAGAGCGAAGACTGCTTGCTAACGGTAGTGAGGCTGTAACTGTACATGAAGGAAAAACTGCAGCAGCACCTATCATGCTGGCAGTTTTCAATCAGTCAGTATATATTTTAAAGGCATGGGAGTTCAGAGTAGTGCGAGTTGAATGCAACTGCCTGATATTGCAGGGAGGTATGATATTCTTTCCCCACTGGAGAAAATGTATATCGCGAGAGGCAGAAACACACGGCCTAGGTGGAACAGGTGCAGCTGTGTCCTGAAAAATGTCCCTTAAAGTGACATTCCAACTCCGAAAAAGCTCTTTGATTCCTGAGTGAGGCAGGTCGATTTTCATGTGGCTTATTCTCATAAAGGAATACCACCGAATATTATAAAGATACTCCCAAATGGGTAGCGATGGAAGACTGGATCATAGCAGCGTAAAAAAGCAATAATGTTTTTTTTAAAGATGTAATGGGAAGTTATGCAAGTCCTGAAAGTTCCTAGCGCAGAGCACTGTGCTGGATGACATTTAGCTGTTGTCAAGTTGTGCTCATGGCAGATTCATATACCATAATCTAGGTGTGATCGGATTAAAGTTTTGTAAAGATGCAGTAATGTATATCTATCACCCCCCCCCCCCCATGACATGGACGAGACTGATAGAAGTATATTCAAAAGCTTCAGATAAGTAGTTCTTAAATGGGTAATGTGAGCTTGGATATTTAGTGTCTAATATCAGTCCAATAAATTAATGGTTTAAAACAAGTGGGATTAGAATATTGTTCATTTGTAGTTCAGGATTAGGATGGAGAGCTGTCGCTTCAAAAATGAGTGGCAGTGCATTCCTTTTCTGATAGTCGATAAGCGTCCCACGAGGTCCATGATTCTACTGTGTTTATGGCAAGTTGGAGCTGCCGTTCAATGGTGTTCACACTTTGAGACTGACAGGAAATGTCAAGGTCGTCTGCATACATGTAAGCCTGAAGTATTTTTGAAATATCTCGTGTCAGGTTGCAAATTCGTAATGAGAATACTGTTGAACTATGTATTAATCCTGTGGGATTCTTTCCTCCTGATTGTGTGATGTACAGAGTATGTTTTATATCGGATCTCAAAGGAAAGCAGACGCAGGAAATTTCGAATTATTTCAGGCAAGTGACCGCTTAGCCCAATATGGTAAAGATCCATAAAAATATCATGACGCTAGGTAGTGTCAAATGCCTTTTGAATATTTAAGTCAACCATGACCAAATATTGTCTCATGACAAAGGCATTGTGGATATGAGATAGATTCAACTTTTACGAGGACGTCTAGGGGTGATCCGTTCTTACGAAAGCTATACTGATGATCTAGCAGGCGATTCTTTTACAGCAGGATCCAAGTGACCCTTGTATTAACCATACTTTCAAAAAAATTTTACACACGCAGCTCGTAAGATATATTTGCCTATAATTTAGAACCAGGGAAGGATCTTTTCCTGGGTTTGGTAAGGTTATAATGAACGAATGGTTCTAGGAAGAAGGATAGGAGTTTTCAGAGAAGATCTTATTGTAGAAAATTAACAGGGTACACAAGTTCTCTTCAAGTAAATGCTTCAGCATGATATAATGAACACCATCTGGGCTTTCGATACTATTAGAAGATCTATTTAATTATTCTTTAATTTCTATTAATGTAAATGATTGGTTGTATGGGAGTGAACGGTGCGCGAAGAAGTTCATTTTATTTCGTTCTGCACCTGCTTTGAAGTTCTGAAAGGTGGACGCATAGGATGCAGAAGGAGAGATTGTAACAGATAATTCTGCTATTGAATTGGCAACTTTTTCGGCTGTAGTTCGGTCTTTCCTTTTCCAATGAAGTATTGTAGAGGGCGGTTAAACGAATTTTTCATTTAGCGTCTGTATTCTTTTCCAGATGACTCTTGTACCGGAGTCTTTGGTGATGGTTGAGGCAAAAGCAATCCACGAATCCCGTTTAGCTTTTCATCTAATTTGTCTTGCTTTAGCTCTAAATATTTTATAAGCAATTAGGTTATTAGTGGTAAGATACTTGGAGAAATTATTCCAAGAGCAGTTTTTCTCCCGTTTGGCATTAAAGAAATCTCTATTCCACCAGTGATTTCGGTGAGTAAAATGTGTTTGGATTTTGGAATGGAAGCATTATCAGCAGTCAGAATCTGATTGGTTATGTAAGTAGTTACATAACCAATAAGTTTTTGTTGAACATAGTCTGTGTAAACCTATTTGGGTAGAACAGCTGTCCCAGTTCGTCTTATTAAACTTCCAAGTGCACCGCTTATCAGGATTTGGAGTTACCACTGTTTGTAATGATCAAATAATTGGAAAGTGATCGCTGTTAAAGCGATCGGTTAATACCGATCATGTCATGACTGGAAATATGTATAGTGAACAAACTGACAGAAGTATTGCAGAAATAGACTCTGCAGGTGTGAGATCTAGGGTTTAATAAATTAAGATAATTAATATTAATGAATTTCTCAATCAATGTTCCTCATGTCTCCATTGTAGCGGGTCTCCACAATTGATGATGTCCATTAAAATCATTGAAAAGAATTTTTTTCGATGATTTTGAGTTGGAAAATGATTTGGAGATGGACGCTGTGTAATGCGGTTGTCGGTTTCTGAATGGGGAAATGGCAGAGATCGTGGAATATAAATGGAAACAAGGGTAGCTGAAATACCCACGGCAATACCAACAGCCGCAGCTTCTAGGGTGGTTCGTAATTGGATGGGCTGGAACGGTACGTTAGAATTAACAAGAATAGCTACTCCTCCAAAAGCAGGATACTCTGTGCTCCCATCTCGTCTGTATATGATATAATTTGTAAATTTTGGCGAAACGTTTCGTAACTAGAATGTTTCGTGTAGGCATACACCTGTGGAATTAATTCGTGCGAGTAAATTCATTAAGTCATCAGAATGACGTCTTTTTCCTCTACAGTTCCATTGTATGATATTATGCATTATTTAGGTTTAGCTGAGGATAATTCATCTCACTATTGTTTGTATGGGGGAATTTTTTCCCGTCTTTTCTTAGGAAGATGGAGCGTTCACTTTCCATTGAGTCATTCGCATGAAGTTCTAGGGTGGCTGCCTTTGCAGTTGGGTCAAACAATCAGCTTACGTATGATCCTTTGTTCCACAAAAACGGAATAGATGGTGTCACCTCTGAATGCTTGCTGAGAACGGCCATATTTCTAGCGTTTAAAGCAGCAAGAAGGATTTGGAATGTTATGCAGAGTTCGGCGGTTTAAATAGCCAACAAATGAGAACAGCAAAAAAGGAGTGCTGAAAGTTAAAATGATGGATGGAGTTGGAATGAGATTTCTATATTTTTCAGTCATTATTCGTTTTGCACTGATTTCCTTTTGGTTGCTAAGTTCTTGAACTAATTCCTCTTCAGGTACTGTAAGTGTGCCCCATTCCATGATAACGCCTTTCCATGAATTTAAGGTATTGTGAGGAGTAATAGATACTGGCAGCCCACCCAATGTTGTTGTCTTTAATAGTCACTCAATGTTTTGAGGTAGCTGTTTCAACTAAGGTCCCCGGATTGTAGCCGCTTCATATTTTTTGTGATCCAGCAGTAGATTACAAATATCTTTGGATCACAAATGGCGATAACTTGCTCACAGGCTGGGTAGACAGAGAGTGTATCACCAGAAAGTTAGGTATGTCAGGACATCTTGCTTCTCTTCGAAGCCTTTTAGGATGACTAAAGAAGTTATCATGAGGGGATTCTTCTCTTGAACTTGAAGGTTCTAAGGGTGTAAAATTGTTAAAATTCCATGATGGCTCCTTTTGACCCTGGGGTCAAAAGGAGCCATCATGGAATCTTTATCTTTGCCACCCTGGTTACTGGCCTCGGCAAGGGGAGGCAGGAGCAGTGCCGCTAGAGTGACCAAGCGAAATAAATATTAGTGTGTCAGGTTTGTTTTTTTTTAAGGAAAGAAAAAAGAAAGGCGGTTTTTCCTTTCTTAAATTCGTAACATAAGTTTACAATTACTTGGAACATAACATAACATTCAATAACTTTCAGTTACTTGAACATAACAGGAAAAACTTTCCAAATTAACAAGAACTATCGCAGTGAAAGCACGCTCTATAAATAGCTCAGAGAATCGCTGTATCAATTTATTGTTAATATTTTCATATCAATATGTTTATTCTGTTCAATTAAGCGTTTTAAATATTATTAATATAAACATTAAATTATCTAATATTACACTACATTCTTTATTATTCTTTTTCATGAATTCCTCTGACCGAATGTGACTACCCAGGTAAATTGATACTTTTTAAAATTAATTTAAATTTAATAAACAAAGTGAATAATGTAAATAATGAAAACATTAATTTCCTTATATGAACTTATACCATTTAAACTACTTCTAATGTTCATAAAGACGCAGAGTATATATATATATATATATATATACACACACACACACACACACACTGAAAGAACCCAAATTAAATGTGGAATTTCAAACAAATGCTTCGTGTTGCCTGTTTTCTTAGCCGTATGCTCGGGATTTATAAAGGAGGTATTTGTGCTACACCTGTGGAAGTAGGACTGGAATTGTATAGGAAATAGGAACTTTGTGTGACCCTGGGGAACTTGCTAGCAGCTATTTCGCAGTCTTTAATATTATTAGGAGGTATTTCACTAACAGAATGATCACAGTGGTGACAAAATAATGGTGTCTCACGTCTGAGTTCATTGATCCTTGTAAGCCTTCAAGGATCAATGCAGGGATCGCTTAGACGGAATTTAGCACTAGATCAATGGCTACGAAAGGAGTTTGGTAATTACTGCTCGTTAGCGTATTCTGATGATTTAGCATTGATTTCCTATGGAAACTTGATAAAAACGCAAACTATGTTATGCAGCAGTTGATAAGCTGGACAAAAGATAAAAGTTCTCTCTTTGACAAGAGTCCCTCCCACCCCCTTGATGATAGTGACCACCATCGGAATAATATGTTATTCCGATGGTGGTCACTGTTCCTTGTCTTGGCATTAGACAATCATCTAATATTCTATCCACACATAATGTATCTAGCTGAAAAGATTAAGTCCTTTTCATCTAAACTCATCACAATATCCAGGCAAGAGTGGGGGCTCTCAATCATCGGGCCATGAATATCCTGTATTATTATCTAACAAAGATGTTTTTTTCTGCTAGCTTTAAACCGTGTCCATCGCTGCTGTTCGGGTAATTTCTGACATCATCCCTCTAGATCTCTATCTAATTTAAGGATATTTCTATAGCAGAAATAATACGCCAACTAAATTTGATAGTACCATCATAAATACGTCAGCCGACCCAAAGTCAGGGAAGGTATGTTGTTTACAGATTTTGGTTAGCGGATGGAAAGGTGGATGGACAAACTGCACAAAGGAATAACAAAACAGTCCATATCGAATATTACTTTTCTATATAAGTGGCAAAAAAGAATGCTGCACCTCTATATTATATCATCACTGGAGATGATCAATCAACGCTAAGCTTAAATTTTTTTCATCTTTCTGGCTAGGACTACTGCTTTTGTGGGGATATAGAGGATTAGAAGCATCAGCTGCATTACTGCCCGAGTTATGGAGATGTAAATTAACAATTGAATTCTTGCCACACACTGGTTAGAAATTCATTGAAGATACTACCTACTCCAGTGTTTTTAAGATTAAGTTAAAGCTTTGTTTACTCAACGAAATTCGCTCATGAGTCACTTCTCTAACAACTAAAGCAAACTCAATGATATTATCAAAACGAGATCGACAGGGTGTATAGTCACATAGGTTGGCCAGAGGTGATTTTCTTTTAAAATATGTGTTATTATAAAGAATAGTTAGAACAAGTTAATGATGTACTCTGAAATATCAGCATTTGAACAATTCACGTCTACTGACAAACGCTTTCTCACTTATTGTTTTTGCATTTTTTGGCAGCAAATAAGCCGTTATCTTTATAATGGTATATAATTATATTATCATTTTCCTTCCACTTCCCCTCTTTCTTTTCTTTCATCCTTAATTTGCACATTTTTAATGCTGTCCCCGCTTTTGGGGTGAGATCTATCTAGCCCAGTTTCAGAGCGGCATTTTATTTTATTATTTCGTAATTAATTTTTAATTGTTTTAATGCTTTTTTAATGAATATTCTATTATTATTATTAAAAATCGCATAAATTTCCTTTATGAGATTTTTCTGTCCCATGAGGGGGGTACTTGTGCAAGGGGTGGTTCTTTGTGTCCAGTTACTATTGTTTATGTTGTCCAGAAACTCTGTTACTATTCTAAAGGTGTTCCAGATTGCGACTTTCTGGAGTTCCACATTAGTGTTCTCTGGGTGGCTTGTGGTTGCCAGGTTCTTATGGGGGCTCTTTAGCACGATGATCATTACTTTCTCCATATGCCACATTTTTTGACCTACTGTCTTAGGTCTAAATACTTCTGTTCTTTTCCTCGTATATTTTCAGGAGGTTGCCAGTGTTAGGCCCTGCTATGTCGATCAGGTAGACAACATTTTCCTTCTTGTCGATGAGGTTTATGTTTAGTCTGTTGTGCGAGATCGTCTTGTCCCTCAGTATGGCACGGTCCCAGTATAGTCCCTGAGTCGAGGTCTCTAGTACGGCCTGAGGCTCCTACTTATAATACGGTAAACTTTCTTAGATCAGCTGATATTTTTGCGCTAGATTCTGATGTGTTATCGCAGCCACCTAGTCGTGTCTGTGAGTGTCAACCATCCGGGTGATTACCCTGCATCGATGTGCTGGATTGTTTCTGGGACCAGGTAGCATCTTCGACATGTGTCATCTGTTTTTCAGAGTCCTTAGCAATGTATTTCCTAATCTTGATTACCTGGTCTTGGATGGCAAGCATTAACCCCCTGTTCTCGGGGAAGAGCCTTCCGTTCGTGAGCCAAGCGTTGGAAGTCATCTTATCTATGTAGTCTTAATGCAGGTCACTGTAATATTTACCATGGAGTGTCTTCTTCGCCCATCTTTGTCTTTGTTTCTTGTGTCAGTGTGGTTTCCTTGTTGAGGTTGAGTGATGTTTTTCTATCTTTCTTATGGCTTGGTATATTGGTGCTGTGTTTTCCTGGAAGTAATGGAGCAGGTTTTTAATCGCCTTATTCTCTTGTTCAATGAGGTAATCGAACCCCTCCTCCCTTCTTTACGGATCTCTCGATGGCCGACTTCGGTGGTGAGTGTTGGCGGCTCTTGGTTATCATTATCCTGGTCGATCTCAAAATCTTCTCTAGCTCGGTGTTGCTCCAATCTATGATACCGAAGGAGTACGTTAGTACTGGAACATCATAAGTATTAATAGCTGTAACCACGTTTCCGCCATTCAGCTTTGAGTTTAGCAGACTTCTTAGTCCCTCATGGTATTTTTCATGCGGGCCTTGATCTCCTTGTGCTCGAACTGGTGGGCCTGCATCATCCACAACTTTGTCACATCTTCAATTTCTTCACCGGTCTTCAACTGGTAGTTTCTTCCGACTTGATGTCCTTGACGCAATCCACAGGCCTTGCATTTGTCTAGGCTAAATTGTATCCTGATGTCAGGGCTGAACTCTGATGTGGTCTTCCACGTACTTATTATTGCTATTTTATTCTTCGGGTACCGCAATTATAGGCGATTGGCTTCTGCTTTCCTTTGGCTGCAGGATCTTTAAATTAGTCCATACAGACTGTTCAGTACGTGTATAGTTGCGGGCCGCCTCCTCGTGGCATGAAGACGAGTGCTAGGAAGCAGTCTTCCTCATGCTTGCAGCTTCCTGATAGCAAAGTGTACAGAAGCAATTAAGCAACTCGCTCATACATACAAACTTCTCGGAATAAAGTACTAAAACCTTTTCTCTGGAAATTCAGATTTTCTGCATGTATACCTGGGAACACGACAAAATCAGTTCCTGTATTGTTCAACGAAAAGTTCAGTTCGTGCATCAAGTTTCTAAAAAGGTGTGGTGGAAGAGGAAACAGAACAAATCAAGTGAGTTCCTTTGTCATTGTATCCGCTTCGAAATGACTAATTTATCTCTGTCGAAAACACTAAAACAGTCGACTCGTTCCTCTCGGTACGTTCTCTTTCCTGCTTCACTTGGGAAACATTACCAGCAAGAGGAAGGAAGGAAGCATTTGAGGCAGTTCGCGTGATTTATTTCTACATCTAATGGTAGATTGCCAGGTGAACGTAACATCAGGGACTGTATTTAGTTTTCTGTCTCTGTGATTTATTTTCAAGACGAAACACACCGTTAGGGAATCGCTCAGTTTTTATGTGGTATTATACGATTCCTCTTATGCACACTGAACCCATTATTTTCACCAGATCCGTCCATCAGCCGATGTGCAATAATTCACTCCCAGTAACTGATTTTCATGAAGTTTTCCTAATTTAATGAGCATTTCATTAAAATCAGACCAATAGAAATCTGGCAATTATTATTTCGATATTCATCCTTCTGAACGTAATTAGTCGATTTCCAGTGGATCAATGTCCATGAAATTTTATATTTCGCTCGGGTGGAACAATTTTTCGATCTTTTCCAAATTTCATTAAAAGTGGACCAATAAAAATCCAGCATTTATTTATTAAATCACATTGGTTTTCCCTAACCCATACTAACTGAAATCGAATACACCAATCATATATGATCAAAACTTTAAGCTAAATTAAGATAAAATAAAATAACATCGGATGACATTTTTGATGTAAAAAAGTAAAAATGTGCCAAAAACTGTAGATTTAAAGCAATAAATGTGCCTCTTCCGAAACACAGGGAGGCCAATGAAGAGCTGGACTCTACACTAGGCGGATTGCACTTAACGCAGCTTTCCACACCAGTGACAAGGGGAATGCAGCAACTTGACCTGTGGTACCATAGTTTGTTAGACATAAAGCTAACGCAAAATTTCATAAAATTTAAGTCTGAGCACAACGCCGCCGTTGAATTAGAACCGGAGATCAATAAATACATGCAGGGTAAGCACACGAAATGACCTGCCAGAAAAGCCAGTCGACGAAGCTTTAGAAATGATCACTGAAGTGTTATACCAAACAGCATTGGAAGGAGCAGCAAAAGAAATCGAAATATCTGAGAGAACAAAAGAATGGTTCAACTTACAACTGAAAGCAATTTTCCTCAGGAAGCAAAAATTGTACAGAAAATGACAAAGAACGGGTCATCCCGCCGATCACGTTTGTTATAAGAAGGAAAGAGCACGTTTCATCACATCAAAAAAGACAGGCACACTGCAATGTTGTTCATAACAAATTAAAACAAGTGAAAAGAATTATAAGCAATAGAAATAGCACAAAGCATATGACTGAATGCATGTTCAAGGAATCAGCTTGAGACTACTGAAAATAGAAATAAAATTTTGGACCTCCTGAAAGATTTAAACTGGCGAAAGTATTCTACCCCAGAGGAACCGACACCATCTCTTTTGACTGAAATTCAAATCCCTAAAGAGAGCGTAATGAAGGCGATCAACTATCAGCCTAATAAAGCCACTTTTCGACCAGATAAATTTCCAATGTTCATCCTTAAAATAAGTAGCCCATTCATAATAAATCTATTACTGCACATCTATCAGGAAATCATTAAATCAGAAGTGTTCCCGCAAGCTTGGAAAATACATTGTAACCCTAATACCAAAGATTAAAAACACAAAATTAGCGAAGGATTACAGACCAATTTCTGTTAGTTGTGCTCTAAGGAAAGTATTCGAAAAATCATTGCTTCCTACCACCAACTAAAACTGCTTCAGTCATAGACCACCACATTTGCGCTCAGTCATTTCGGGGAAATCGACAATAACAAACTTGCTGGACACCCCTTTTTCACTTGCAGAAAGCACTAAATGAGAAAAAAACAAACTGATATTTTTTTGACATCTCTGCTGCCTATGACAGCATGTCAATTCCAATGTTTATTGGGATTTTAGGTAATTGTTTTAATATACGAGGAAATTTGTTAAACGTAATGAGGAGCCTGCTCGACAAAGACAACTTACTGTTAACGACCAAAAGCTACAATCTTGCTTTACCATCTCTCGAGGAATGCCACAGGGAGGAGATTTATTTCGACTACCCTCTTCACAGCAGCCCTAAAGCCGTTTCTTGCTCGGAACTACAATTTTATAACATATGCTGATGATGTGAAATTCTTCACGTCCAAACACCACGAATCAGCAGAAGGTATTTGCCAGATGGCTCATAGCAAAATCCGAGAATTTCAAAGCTATCTGGATTGCATTGGGCTCCGCACTAATGCACAGAAGCCTGCCCGAATGACCGTGACTAACAAGCAGAAATAAAATGACATCTTAAGTGGGTGACAGATTCACCTTTGCTCAACACTTCGCTCACATGAAGACAAAAATATACGCTGCTTTATGGGCTACCAGACAAGAACTTATAGAAATTAGGGATCCTCAGCTAGTGACAAAGTACATTTTAAAGTGTACCTTTCCAATTCTAATGTATGCCTCTCAAATTTGGTTCTCAGCTCCTGATTTACATTATGAGTCCGTCCTTGGGATCGAGTACTGGCTCTTAAGATGGCTTAACAGAGTTTCTAGCCACCCTTTTTACTATCTCAAGAGCCATTTTCTACTCAACATCACACCCGGGATGCAGCGGACAATTAACAGGAATAAACACACACTCGCATAAACGCTGACAATCAGATTGGATGCGCCAGCCCTGGATAATGTTCTAGTCAAACGACATGCCACTGTTAGACATTGAAGAGGAGTAAATCTTCTCGTCCAATCCTGAACAATCTTGGTAGCCTACGAAGATTCTTCCCGTCCAATACAGCAAAAAATTTAACTCTGCAGATAGATGCCGAGAAACTTTGTGATGACGCAACATACTGGAAAGAGATCTTCCAGAATTCTTATAGATTTACCGAAATTTGAATCAGCTGTAATGTGAAAACATACCAAAGAATTGTAACTTAATGAAACTGTGTTTAATATACCATAAGTAACTTTCTACTTTAAGAAGTATACTATTTGGTAAGCTATTGACTGGAAAAATATACCTTCACTAACATTAAATATAATGATATTGAATATAAAATGTATTTCTGGACGAGACTATGTGTTCAGTACATGCAACCCACTGCCCATAGTATCTCGTACCTTGTTATGTAATTAGCACCCTCCAGGCACTCAGCAGTCCCGGGGTGATTCCTTTTGTGGAATAATAATAAATTTAAAAGGGATAAAAGCGATAAAAACGCAACACCATATATTTCAAAGGCGACGCCTCCTTTATCAACAGTGGAACTTTACTGTCCCAGTAAAGTTAAATAATATCACAGCAGGTTCACGGCACATGTTACTGAAGTAGAATGGAAATTATCTTCCACACGTACGTGGAGACCGATAATGGCTCGGGACAGCGCATGGCTGAAGCATTCATTCCGTCCATGAATTGCGGTCGGAATACGGATACCCCATCTCTATTGAATATAGATCTTCCGAAGAACAAATCGGCAAACTCACGAGCCATTTTCAGTGCCACTACCTATGAGAACCATCAACGATGACAACATCGCCTGAAGAAATTTGATGGTCCTCCCCTCAGAAGTGCTTAGTCACAGCATATTTCCCATAATCCGCGGTCTCTACTGCTCTAGTATGTCCCTCCCCCCCAATAAGTTCTGTCCCTAACATAACACTACCCGGACCATTGATCTCATATATAATTCCATTTGTACGCTAGGTAGGTACAGATCTTTTTTTAACTTCCCTAATATGTTTGTCCAAAATCTTCTGGGGGCAGCCGTATTTTTGGAGATCTGCGGTGACACGTTCTATTTTCCTCCAGTCTATCCTCTGAGGTGCTGCAGTGAAAACAAACTATCCAATTATTGGGAGTTTTGGTTTGTGTAGTTTTCGTTTTTACTGTAGGTCATCAAGTGATATCAAGGAAATGGAAGGTACCACCTATTTCCACCTACGAGGTAAATTGAATGAAAGGGAAAAAGCCATGGAGGAAGTCGAAATATCATTCTCTTCTCCTCCGTATGAAGCCAACATATCGTTGACATAGTGTTTCCATGAAAGAATGGGAGGGAGGCAGACCAGATCCATTAAAAATTCTACACTCCAGCTCTTCCGTGTATAAGTTGTCAACTACAGGAGTAACTGGAGAGCCCATAGCCACACCGCGTACCTGCTTACACACAGTCCCTTGGTATAATATGGTAGCGCTAGAAATGCATAATTTGACACTGCTGTAAATATCTTCCATACTCAAGGAAGTCTTTTCCCTTAACGTGTCATCCCCATAGCACACACACACACACTTCACATTCAAGAGGGAAACCACATCAGAGGACACCATAGCCTCACATTCTTCAATTACCTGAGTGTGTACAAATCCGACAAAGTCTCTATTGTGTTTGATGGTAAAGTTTGATCGTTCTACATATTTGAGAATGTGTTCTGGTTCTGTTCACACAGCAAATTTTGCTTAAGAATAAAATATATCAAACTGAAACAGGCTATTTCAAACCTCTTCTGTCTAGTCTTCTGATTAAATTTCTGTCTAAAGAAGTAACCATCTCTCTCTTCTCTAACCATATGGGATTAAAACTACACTGGTGTGCAAAACTTAAGGACCAACACTATTTCTAAAGGTTACAGCCACAAAAATCAAACGAAACAATCTGTGGCCGTTCAGTAGAAAGCTGGTGCACATGCAAAAATATTCTTCAATGCATCATCTATTCCACATCCTGGCAGAAATCCATATTATCTGTCTCAAATCTCACATTTCTCCATCACATGATTAATGGTTGCTTCAATAAACGGTCTCAACACCATATAAATTTTCCGCAAGCCGCTTAGCAATGCTATAGGGCGATAAGGATCTGCTTTATCATACGGCTTATATGGTGACTTCAATATTAATTTTTACAATCCTCCGAATTGTAGCTTGGAGCATATCGATTTGAAAATCCTGCTATGTTCCTTCCCCTCTATAAATCTCATTTAACCATTTCATTTTCAAATACCTTTATTCTTCTGCTTCATCAGTATTGGCACTACACCTTGTTCCAACCAGATAATCCAATATTAACGCCCTTCAATTTATAATTCACAGTTTATACACAAGGCCCCATGGATCCCCATTTCCAATATACTTTATCAGCTCTCCCCATTATTTATATTCCTCCTTTACAATACTGCGGGTGTATGAGAAGCCTCATATAACCAATTTTGAAGCAGTTCCGCAGCATGAGGTCGATTCATTTCACCAACCATGTCTGTGTAGCCAATCTCAGCAACCCTCTGTATTAAACCGATTCCGGTCAGCACTTCGCAAGGAGAAATGAAGTAACTGATCATGTTGTTGTACCCATGCAATGGCATGAGCTTGAGATTCTGAAACATTCTCTCTGAATATTGAGAATGGAATCTTAATTTCTGGTTTAACCGTTTGAGAAGCCAGTATTCAAGGGAGAGAAATTTTATATCTGTCGCTTGCGGGGGTTCTACTCCTTGTATACATCTTTTGTGACGACTGCTATGTTGAATATCATAATTGTTTCTTGGTTGATTTGTCCATGCACTTAGTGGCAAGAAACAAGAGAGATACGCCTTAAAGATTTTGCCTGCCCAGATCGTTGAGAATGAGCTGTTAGTACCACAGGGCTATGAAGAAAAATATCACCTGATTTAGGATTCATCTGGACAGTATACGTAATTTGGACAGATTTCTTTAGGTTGTTGGTTAAGTGAGGGGTTTGTCAGTACTGGACCAGGGTTGCCAATAATTCATTGGCGTCCTGATTAAAAAGTTTTGTATGTGATTACTAGCTCTGGAGGAAATAAACGGTTTTAAATCATCTACGTAGCATACGAGATAATGCTTGGAGTGATTTGAATTAGTTGGTGTAGAGTGGCTTCGAAGATGATCGTTGAGAGTACTCCTTCAGGTACATACCTGAATGAGTAGAGTCCCTGATATCCTTAGAATTATATTCGAACATAAGGAATCTCTGGTGTAAGATTTTTTTTTTTTTTTTTTTTTTTGAAATGCTGAATGCATCCGAATAAGTGTCCCGACCAAAAGAGTCTTTTGCTGGGCTAAGATGGATAATGAGGAAATGGATCTGTAAATCAAATATTGCAGCTGTGAAAGTAGAGCTTTATCGATTATTTTTCGGACTGTTGAGGCAACGGCAATAGGTTTGTAAACTGTATTTATTTATTGGTATTCGCACTTGAAAATGACTGGATTTGTGGGTTCTTCACCTTCCAGGCAGACAGGTTTGGCTGATTCACCTCTTATCATTTTATAATTTGAAATATCCAACCTCTTCCTGATGAAATTAATCTCTTAGTTGCAATGGCGATGAAGTGTTCCAGTGCCACAGAATGGTATTCTTTCTTGGTAAATATGAAACAAAACTTCAACTCGATTTCGACAGGATTGCAAATCTGAATTTATTCGGATTTTTCTAGATAACAGATTTTCATTTAAATTATTTTGCAGTAAATGAAAACACGCTAAAAGTTATTAGAAATTTGCACGAGTGAGGTCCAGTGACTTACTTCACTCACACGAGTTATCAACTATAAGATGTAACTAAGTGATATTTGCTGCATCTTACATTTATTCATACTTAGTCTAAATAATCATAACTCACATAATTAGACTTCAGAGAACTTGCGGAGCATTCATTAAAATGTATCCAGGGAAAGTAGCAGTGACAGTAATGGGAAAAGCTAGCAAAGATGTCATCTGTAACGTGTGAGAAACTAAAGAGAATGCGTCATTATCAAATATTCATAAACACGAAGATGCAACCATTAGGCTTTAGAAATAGTAACACGCGCAGCTAATGTTTAAAATCTTGTAAACAGCAAAAGGAATTTCATTATATCTGTTGTGATAATAAGTAATTATTCTCATTTTAAAGGAAGGTTCAGTTTGTTGAAAACTGCCAGTTTAAAGTCTTGTATAAACTCTTCACAACTCGGTAGAAACTGGCAAATAAGAATTAATACAGCACATGCTGGATGCTCAAGGAATTATAATACACTGATGCTTCAAAATTTACATTTAAGCATCAGTCAAACAAGTCCTTGTTTATAACTTATCTTGATGCTTTGTACTGCAAGGTGCATCTTCTTTTAACAAAAAAAATTTGCTTTGTCACCAATGAGATTCTGTAAAGCTATTGGTTTATCAAGATTTACCATTGATAGCCGGTTTGGAGTTCTGTCTTGTCTATAGTAGGGGCAGTCAATGAGATGCGTTTAACAGTGATTTATATAACAATGTGGACACTGTGGTGGATCGTCTCCTGTGAGTAAATGAAGATGGGCTAGAGGAATATGACATATTCTTGCACTTGAAAGGACTACTTCTCGTCTTGATGTACAGACACTGGAGCGCCACATTTTCGGATCCTGCTTAAACTGCAAGGATTTATTATTAGTTTGAGTGTGCCAGATTGTTGTCCATTCTGATAGGCATGCGACATGAATGATTTTTGCATAGTCTGATGCTGGAACAGGGATATTGGTTGGATTTTTTGCAGCTTTGTCGGCAAGTCCATTGTCCAAAATACCAAAATGTGTTGCTGGAGTCCAACAGAAGGTGACTAGTTTGTGGCATTTTTCAATCTGTAGTAACAAGTTTCTCATTTCATCAAGGACAGGGCGACTTTATCTGAAGAATTACATAACTCTAAGATTGAGCTGAGAGAATCAGTGTAAATATCAGATTTTAAAGAACTGTCAGAATAGTTGTTTTCTAAAGCTAATTTAATTGCATATAATTCGGCTGAGAAGGTACTGAATTCAGAGGGAAGGGATGCTGAAATTGTGATATTCGGAAACACTGCGGCTGCTCCAACATTTGAATTAGATTTAGAGTTATCTGTGTATATTGGAGAGGAATCATAATATCTTTGATTGTGAACAGCATGAAGGTGTCTGGTAATTGCAAGATGAATGAATTGACTTTGAAGGTAGCATTGTAGTCAAAATGTCAGATGCAATTAGTATGAGCATTTCGGACGCTGCAACCCTGCTGGAATTTTCAGCACGACTAAGTCTCAGTATATCGATATTGATCCAATAACCATATGACACTCAGCCAACGGAAATCTTGTGCTTAAAAAGTAAGCGGATGTCGTTTCAGAATACATAACTCGTCGTACGATGTCTTAGACTGGGGTATCGCAATATTTTTTGTCACAAGTTGGCTGTAAATTGCTTCTGACTAGTCCCATCCATTTATGGACCAAACGATTCGAATTGCGAATGCGTTCTTCCAACAGGATAATGCTCCATGCCACTAAGCTAAAATTGCACTACTGTAGAGAGCTGGTTCCAGGAGTGAATTCAACCTACTACAGTGTCCACCCCCACCTCAAGTTACTAGATCTCAGTCCAGTTGAGCACCTGTGGGATAGGGTGGAACGAGCTCTTAGAAGTAGAAATTTCTCAATCAACTGGATGGTTATGGATTTCTTGCTATCCTCCAAACAACAACTGTGAAAGCAATACAACCAACATGGATCAGCATTTCTTCGGCACCTCATTGAGTTCATGCCGAAGAGAATGGTCTCGGTTAGCTTAAATAAGTCAGGTTATGTATGTAGTGAGTTTTGGTTTTTTTATTTGTTTTATATTTTAATTCGAGTTCTGATTTTCTGAGACTAACAGAAGTAGTTAGTTAACTTGTGACTAGAAAAAAAGCTAACTCATAATAACACATAAAAGTAACTGTTTTAAGTTCAGTCCATATACAGTATACTTCAACATAATATTTGCCTGAGATCGACTAACTCAGCCACGAAGAAGTGATAAAAGTCCATAAGATTTCTTTGCGTCAGTGATGGGATTCAAACCCCGGCCTTTTCCACCTGATGATGGGAGGACGATAATTATGACCACTGTGAAGACAGTATTCCCACTTAGTATTCCAGAGCTGCTATAAGGATATTAAGAAACCTCAACCTGAAATGGGGGCCAATGATATTCGTAGCAGATTAAATGCAAGCGTTAGTAACGAACCAACAGCAGTAACTAATGATAAGTACTTTATAAGACCCCATAAATTTTATCCTGCTGTTTTCTGGGAAGCTCGAGTTGTAATCAATTCTTATCTTAGAATAGCAATCCTAGAAGTGTTAATTTGCAAATATATAAATAAACATAATATGCTAAAACAGTATAATAATTAGGTAACAAAATAGATTAGATGTATATCATAAAAGTTGCAAATATCACACTCAGGAGGAGGAGGAGGAGTTAAGTAAAATGTTCAAGACAACGTTTCAGGAAGAATGCAAAAAAATAAGAAAATATAGATCTAATTATTCATATGAATAAGGAAGACAGATAATCAGTGCCAACATTCTTAGATGACTACTGCAATTGTAAAACAAACGCTTCAAAGTTCCATACCAACGAAAATGTGCCTAAACGAATATATTGTAACTAGCAATTGGTTAGTGGTATACTATTAAATAAATATTTATTTAATAACATTATTTATTTAATCAAAGTATTAAATAAATGAATTGCACGTGGTTGGCAATAAGATTCTAATTGTGCACTGTAGGTAACGTGTGGGAGGGATTAGCAAACCAAGATGTAGTAAGATAAGGCGAAGAAAGATTCTTATAAAACCTGCAAAGTCAGTTGGATAGAGGGTAGTGCTCTGCTAACAAATATCAATACTGTAGCTTTCTGGGGTTGCAATACTCAACCACTAAACAGAGAACTTAGCATGAGAAAAGTAAGTAGAACACGGTAGTTAAATTTTTTCAGGTGTATAGGTATATGGCAAGGTATGGGAGGAACTGACTATGAATTTAATACGGAAGATTACACAATATGTAAAATAGAAGCTAAGAGAAAGAAAAAAAATAGAAACAATACTAGTTTATCCCTCTAACTTCTCTAAGAGAGAGAGGCTTCGAAAAATGAAGTGAAAATAGTTTACAGAAAAAAGAAAAGAAAAGTAAGATAATACCCGGGCAAGCTGGGAGCGAAAATGTCCTCAACTTTTGGTCATAGTCAATCTCCAACCTTAATATATGCCTACACACATCGACACTTTTAATAACCCTTATTCTACTTACTTTTCTCATGCCAAGCCCTCTATTTAGAGATTCGGTATCTCAACCGCAGCACTTTTGAGTATTCTCATCCGGAACATTAGTTAAACTCTGCCCAGGTACTTTGTGACGATACAGAAACCTCTTTAAAACGGCCAGAAATAGTGTAATATTATGTTTTTGCAATGTGTGCTTGTTGTTTAGCTGTTTCTGACTTCTTTGTCAACAGGAAGGCCTGGTGACAAGGAGGCCAGAAATCTGGAAAGCCCAGTGTCCGTCTACATCACGGGGAGATGGGCCACAGCTAAGTGTATCCCTAACCGTCAGGAGGTAGGCTCCTACAATCTTTGGATTAGTAGGGATGAAAACCGCACCCAGTGGGTGCCAGAAAATCCCGTACACACAGCTGCCCAAACTGGGATACCAGCAGAAAAAAAAACAGTAATAAAATAAAAAAATAATAAACAAAAACATACAAAATGGGAAAAAAAATTAAATAAAGGAAAATCGAATATAATAAAAAAGGAAGAGGTGTCTAGCAGCGCCTTTTGCAGCGGTTTAGATTGAAGACATCAAGGATGCTGTAACGCAGATAATAGATGGCAGGAAAGTCAGTTTCTGAAGATATTGATAGACGCTGCAGGAGTTGAGTTGGTTCCTTGTTGTTGAGATGATGATAGAGTCGAGAAAAGTTGCTTTCTTTTGGTGAAAACAGCAGAGGTAAATTGCTGTAGAGCTGAGAACGATAGAGAATTTTTCAGTCACTACCACTTCATTTCCTTCAGAAAAATTGCTAACAGCAGTTTGTAGATTAGATCTGTCGTTGTGGAATAGGTTGCATCGATAGAGAATGTGCGTCCAGGTTTCCTTAGCACCACACAAGGAGAGATTAGTGTCAGAGAAGCCAAATTGAAAGTCTGCAGTTAATGGAGCCGTGCCTAGTAAGTAGATATTACGTTGTTAAGCTGGGAGAAAACCATTTGCGAGCGTTCTTGTTGAGAGGGAAGGTAACTACAGTATTTTCATTAGTAGCAGAACATTCCCTCTACACAAGTTTCTTTGCAGATTATGCCATACACTGCATATAAATAAATAAGAGTCAACCGCACTCTGATGAGTGGCGTAAAATTTTCAAAGTTAACGAGTTTGGTTTGCTGTCCATGTCATTAAGGATTTGAAGGAATTTCGGTCGTACGTTTTCCAAAAAGAAATTGTCACTTAGCATCTCTATGGCAATGCAAATATTATAATTTTCACGCGAAAACTCGTATTTTTATCAAAAAGATAATAACCGCATTATCACTTGCACTAACAAGCAGAATAGTAAATTTGCCAAGTTCAGTTCAGAGATTGGCACCATTTTCCTCCGTGATTATTACTGACACTTCACCGCTATTATTAAATTGAAGAGTGAGAGTGTTAGCGCTCGATCGGAGGAGCAGCGTATATTCTGTAGAACTCTCCAAAGCGACATTTGTAAGTGTAAAGGCTGATAATCTGATAAACTAGTAAAGATACACAGACTGGCGATTGTTCTGGAACTTTTGTTTCTGACCCACAGTGATCTCAGACAAGCTACATGATGTACCATGGCTTTCGTTATAAGTGTCATTACAGAAAGTGAAAACGCTGACATTGACAACTTTTCTTACACTATTGACTTGACTTTTTGAGGCCTTTTTCGTTTTCAGATTGAAAACTTTGATGGAAGGAATCCGTCTCTTCACAATCCAGAGAACCCTGCCCAGAGAGTGAAAATAACCTTTCAGAAAATGTTCAGGATTATCTACAAGCCTTCAAACTAATTATTGGTGTCAGGCAAGTGATAACGGTGAGTACGTGCGCCAAGGAAACCAGTTTTCACACTGTATTGCTATGTTTCTACGAAAAATAACTAAATGTCACAAAATTCGCTCCTATTACTTCATTCGGGTGAGTTTCTACTAAATATAAAGGAAATTAGCCGCCATATTTTAAAGTAAAGTAATTGTTTTCCTTCAAAATTTCCACATTCGCATTTTTCCACGTGAATTACAAAAGTTCTTCTTCCATGTTTGCCTCCAAGCTGCTTGCTGGATAACTCTGGTACAGCTTTAAAGAAGCCAATAAAAAGTTTGTTGTCCTGACAGAAAGTAGATGGTTAGATGAGTATTAAGCTACATAGTTTAGAAAGCCCCTAGGCAAAACTACTAATTACAGTGAGCTGAAATTTTGAACATAAATCAAATGAGCTAATATTTAATAATGCAGAACGAATGACGTGAAAAAAAAAAAAACGTTCAGTAAAGTGTCAGCAAGTGGATAAAATGGCTAATTCTACAAAAGCTTATTCATAATAACGAAGAATAAAAAACCCTTGATGTGTTTCAAACCAAATGTGATCTCCTTGATGCAAATAATATGCTTGGCCATAGAACTAAAAGGTTTGGATAAAATTCAATTGTCGTTCACAAAGTTTCGTTCAATGTTCCCAGAATCCCTCGTTATATCAAGTTACATCTGCCATGGGTTCATTACTGAAGGTGTACTGTCGTACGCATACACTCTCCCATTCGAATAATCTCACGATCAAAAATTGTTGATCAGCGCGAACCTGATCAAAACACTGCTGCCACAGAAATGCAAAGCAATCAAACGACCCATTTAGTCCTCAATGATACTCTGTGTTAACCTTTTTGTTCAGTGTGAATATTTAATGTGGAAGTCTTCGAAATTTATAAACGTGTGCGGGCATCTCTAAAGTATTATCACCAGGTGAAAGGAAAGAAAAAAAAAATAATAAAAAAACTTTACCCTGAAGTTAGCTTAATCACCGAGATCATCTTCGTTCAAGTAATTCCGGGATTGCCTTATAAGAAAAGGTGTTTTGTTTTTTGTTTTTCTTTTTTTTTTGTTAAAGAATTAGATTACTGCACTTTTCCTTCCCTCAAATGCGGTCATCGTATTTTTTTTGCCAAACATGTTCATCACAATCAGTTTACAATATGGAACTGCTTTAAGTTTTCAGAGATGGCTTTTCCAAAATTAATATTCACCCAGATGGTTTTCCATTTGCAACTTCTACCTGATACCTGCGAAGAAAGGCATCTTTTGCCTCTAATACAGCCCGTACACGCCATGGCATATACTCCATAAGTTATTGTAGGGTATCCTGTGGTAGTCCCACCTATGCGTTGCACAAGTGTTCAATAATTCCAGAACATTGTCAGTTGGGTAGGCGTAGTAGCAAATATTTTCTGGTAGGTTTCAAACATGTTCAATTTACTTCAGATCGATGAATTGGGCAGCCATGGGAGGACGAGAGAACTCATTGTTCAAGAAACCGGCTAGCAACCTGCCAGGCCAATGTGTAGTCGCCCATTGTCTTGTTTATAGAACCGGTTTGTCTGAATACATTGTCATCACGAATGGTTGTACATGGTCGGCGACGACAGAAAGATAAGTGTTCCCATCAAGCTGTTGATTGACAGTGATCAGAGAACCCAGGGCAAGCCAAGAAAGCAATCCCCAAATCATACTACCGCCTCCAGCCTGCCCATCACCAACAGCGCAACGTGCCATGGTCCCATGTTGCTTTCTTCAAATGCGGATACACCAATAATCATCAGAGAGTTGGAGACAGGATTCCTCAAAAAAGATTCAAATTATTATATTAGGGTCACTTGTAATTTAATATATCTACCCGTATTTGTGTCTGTAAATTGCTTGTGTTCTCTGGTCGATTTGCCTGTTTTCATGGACGAAAAAAAACCTTGCTATCTACGCCTGAGACCGACTAACTCATCTACGGAATGAAAAAAGCCCATTTAAAAGTTCTTCACGTCATCGACGGAATTCATCAGACCATGGGACAAATTTCGATATGTCGATGGTCCAGTGTTAGTGTGCTGACGTTCCCATACAAGGCTCAGTTCCTTCTATGTATCGAAGTGAGCATGGTTGCCTGTCAGGGCCGCCGACGGCCATAGTCTATATGAGCTAATGGCTGGAGCATAGTCCATGTGGATATTGGTCTTGCTATTCGTACGTTGTATTACGAGGTAAGCTGAACTACGGTAGACTCGCGATACCACAGAACGGAGCAATTAACCATGTTGGATTTTGCTGAGATAATGGCACCAACGCGACTTGCCCTCACCATTTCACGTTCGACGTCGAACGTGAATCATCTCAACGCAGATCCATTCTTCTCTGCTTACATTCAAAAGCTAATTGCAACCTACAACCTTATCTCAGCAACACCGACTCTCAGCTTTGTCCTCGCCTGTCCATTCCTACAAAGGCGGTGTCCTCAACGTAAAGTCAATACAGAATGTGTTGTTGTTTAGTTTTTAGGAGCATTAGCAACTAAGGCCATATTGCTCCCGGGATATGGGGTGGTCATTTCCTGACCTTTCCTCATCCTCGGTATTTGGTGGCTCACGGGCTCGAACCACGGTCTAATCAAGAAGCGTGTGCTGCGCACTGCCGCTCCTGCCCACGGAGGCGCCTAGAATATGTGTGTGATTTTCTTCATTTTTTTTTTTTACATGGTTAGCAGTGAGTTGAGATGTTAATACGCCCCTGGTACTGCCATCTGTTACCTGTATCCCACTGTTATAGCTTAATTTCTTCTGGTTGTGTTCCTATTTAACTGTCATTTTGTACCATTGGTTTGGCATTGTCATATGAGTGCCCTGATCTAGTATAATCAGATGCGTTGTGGTAGGGTTCTAGGAACATCAGCGACTAAGATCACATTGCCCTGTGTATACTGTCTTTAAATGGCGTGTGTTCTGTTGTCTACTTTCCGTTTTCTGGATGGAAAAAACGAGTTTTTGGGAGAAAAACTATTCTGCTCTCTCCTGGGACCGACTAACACAGTCACATTGTGAAAAAGGATCATATCCTCACGTCTTCGACGGGATTCGAAATCAGGTCTTTCCCACACCAGGACGAGAGCCCTTGTGAGCTGCCCACGAGGGCTCTAGTATAATATTTCACTGCATAAGGGCCACTATTATTTAAATCTATTGTATGAGTCGGGTTGATTAGTGTTTTGATCAATTCCACGATGGATTTATTTGTTTAATGTTTGAAATGGAATTATTCCTCGGTCATTGTTGACCTTTCGGCCTTCTGACGAGCTGAGCTACAGCGGTCGCACTATTTACTTATTGATGTCACAACAACATGACCCAGTTGGTCACGTTGTTGTGGGTGGTTTTCAGCTCCATTCGCATTGATATTTCACCTAACTTGTACCTGGTGCCTGCAAAAGGGCGCTGCTAAATTTGATTTTATTGGCACTTTAGTAAATTTAGATTATTTGGTATTATTACTTGCCATTTCTTCTAAATTAAATTAAGGAGCGGGAGCGTTTCCTTTCTGCAACACCTTTTATTTTGATTTTCCTCCCCTCCCTTTCTCGGTTTGTTACTATGGTATGTACTGGTTTACTTTCTATTCGTTAAGTATTTCTTTCAATCCGATCTCTTTCAATCTTGATCTCTTTCAATCCGATCACGAACCCATTGCCATACTCCTGCACTTAGCCGCACCTAACTTCAATATTCAAGGCCCAAAAAAGAAAAAAGAAATAACATCCCCCAAATTCATTGATCCACCACGATGTCTCGAAGCCGCATCCTCCATCCCTTGGGAAGTTCTCAACAATTGCGATCTCCAGTTGGCTGTGGACCTCATGACCAGGTGGATCCGGACCATTGCCAACTACGGAGAGACAAGGACTGTCTACATCACTCCCCGTTCAAGAGCTTGGTGGACGCCTCCACTGAACAAAACCTTCCAAGAAAAACAAAATCTGCATAAGAAATGGAAAGAGTCAGGCGCTGTACAAGATCGGATTGCCTTCTCCAGAGCAAGGGCAGTGTTCAACCGCCAGAAATCATCTGCAATCAAAGAGCATCTAAAAGCAACCCTACAAAAAGGCAAACCATTTTACGACTCTCGGCATACAGGAATCCCTAAAACACTGGATCTTGAACTGTGGATGGACCACATTGCACGGTTCTCGAACAAGGTGGCCCCGACATATCCAGCCAACTTACCTGTCAACAACATCCCTACGGATATTCTCGCCACCGTTAGCATCACCAGGAAGCAGCTTATAACTGCTATAAATGGATTGCCACCCACCGCAACCGCAGGCCCTGACCTCGTGCCACAATTCATGATCAAGTGTCTCAGCACGTTTATCATCGATCCACTACTCTCAATTTTTAACCGTATCTTAACGCAGCACTACTTCCCCCCTCTCTGGAACAGATATGCTGTGAGACCACATCCTAAATGCCAATCTGCATCCCTCATTAAACAGTTCAGGCCAATCTCTCGCTCTTCCAGCCTCTTGAAACTTATGGAGAAGGTATTACTTTCAACCATCACAAATCAAATCATGCCTCACAAACCCCCACAAATTCACTATGCCATTCCCGGAAGATCCACAGTCACCAATTTAACTTCCATAACCAGCACCATTCTCAGTGCACTAGAAGCCAAAGCAGAACTTGCCGTTACGTATGTCGACCTGGAAGCCGCCTTCGACTCAATCAACATTCCCTCACTCGTTCACCTCCTAGAAAATTACTTCCATATAAAAGGTGACTTGTTGTGGTTTATAACAACCCTGCTATCAGATAGAATCATTGTTCTTACAGCAGAACAAGAGATAATCTCAAGAAAAATCACTGCAGGAGTTCCCCAAGGTGGAGTCCTCTCCGGAGCATTATTTACTGCAGTCATTATTCCGTTTGTTCAAGAGAGAGAAGATATAATTTGCTATGCTGACGATATTAAGTTACACACCCAGATTAACCCGGGGGAACATATCTCAAAAATTACTGAAAAGATCAATCGAAAGCTACACGATTTAGAATCCTATCTCCATCAATTTGGACTACTTATTAATCCTGCAAAATCAGCCCAAATTGTCTTTTCGTTGAAGCACCAACCCACTGAAGTCCAAGTTTCTCTAAATGGCATTCTCCTTCCAGTGGTAAATACACATACAGACTTGGGAGTAGTTTTCGATTGCAAACTGACCTTCAAGCCCCACATTGACAAGCTCATAACAAAATTCTCCAAAATGCGGTGGATTACCAAACAACAACTACTTCACGTTAAGGATCTGGATGTGACTCGGCGGTACGTATACACCTCTGTATACTCCGTCGTGTTATACGCCTCAGAAATATGGGCATCTGCAGCCCTCACGAATATCAAGCGTGTGTACTCCTCCGAATACTGGCTCCTTCGTTGGGTCACACATAAACATCATCGTCCACCCCACCAAAGAACAACTGCGATGGCAACCGCACTGAACTTTGCACGACTGCCAAACCTTATAATGGAAAGACGCCTCACCCTAACTGTCAAAATGACCACTGGAATAATCTCAGAGCCAAGCATATGGGAACTGTGCAGCTGGAGGATCCCTCAACCCGGACTGAGATCATCTCCAACACTTATATCCAACCATAACAGACTAGCCCTTAGCGACCGCTTTCTCCCCAAGCAGATGCTTATCACAGTCCAAGCAATCGAAGGCGACCTCTACAAATTTGTCAAGGACCGCAAATACCGGAGGGAGATTCTTGATGACCTACTCTCATCCAGGCAAACTGCACAGTAATGTCGCAATATAATAAATTTAAATAGGATATCTGTATAATATTGTATATAATGTCAAAAATACTGTATAACATTGTTATGAATATTGTGAATAATTTAACTGAAACGTATTATATTACTGGCCCTGGGGGATGAACCCGAACCTCGATGTGGGCCCCGTCCTCAAGGCCTTTGTACACCAGCCAATGTGAAGCCCCTGGCATTCCTGCCGTGAAGGGTAAATTGTATACATTCTTTGTACACAATAAAGATTATATTTATTTATTTATTTATTTATTTATTATTTATTTATTTATTTGTCTTACTACAAGACTGGAAAATTTTACATTTATATTTAAGTTATATATATTTATTAATTAAATTTGTTTTTATCGATGAATTCGATCCCGGTTTAATGATATCGGGTTCGTAACCGCTGGACTAATCGCGCCCATCCTCATTATTGTTATTATTATTTAATTAATTAAATAAATAAAATATATTATTAGTGGCATATGTGAGCAATCTTATAAATCATTAAAAAAAAAATTCCACATCTCGTACATACCCTCCAATAATTTTTCTGGTTCTTTTTTGAATTTATTCAAACTGCCCACCTCCACAATACCAAATGGAAATTTGTTCCAACAGTCAACTACACAATGGTTAAGGGCAAACCCTCTCACATCAATTAGCATTAGTAGAGGCATATGATGCACGAAAGCAAGCTTATAGAGCATCAGCAAAGAAAAAAAAAAAACCCGTTCCAGTTTCACCCATCCATTCGCTCTGAATGTTTATGTAATTCTGCCTTGAATTTATTTAAGCTGTCAACTTCTACAACGAAAGATGGAAGTTTATTCTAGCAATCAACCACACGCTGGCTAAAGGCAAATTTCCGCACATCTATTCTACAACAATCTTTCCTCAATTTGAATTTATGTGCCATTAGGAACAAAAAACTAAACTGGGGAAGTTTAATTAAACTGGGCAAGAGGAAGAATCCCATCAGCATTGAGCATGCTCAAACCATTCAAGGCCTTATACACACTTCAATCAGATTACCTCGCAGGTGCCTAGTCTTCAGACACTAATTTGCAGAACTTAAGCCTTTCTTAGTAAATTTCTCTTGGATTACTGTTACCCATATGCAGTATATTTGTCAATATTAAGAACTTCAGTTGCCACTTCTCAGCCCATCTGCCTAATTCTAGATCCTGGTGCAGTAGCATACTGTCTTTACTGCCATTAACAACCCTGCGAACTTTCGTATCATATGCATACTTGGACATTAAGCCTGATATACCTTCATCAATCCCACAACCGTTCTTCCTGAATTTGTCTCTCATGGGTATAGAAGAATGCTATCAGCATTGAGTTTGCTCAGTCCATTCAAAGCCATAAAAATCTCGATCAAATCATTTCGCAGGTGCTCAAGACGCTGTAATTTGCAGAACTGAAGCCTGTCTGGGTAAGGCCACCCTTTCATTACATTCACAAATTTCGATGCCCTTCTCTGCATCCGTTTCAGTGTATCTATATCCTTCCTGCTTCCTGACTGTTTTAGGCTCAGCCTTTCGCCAATTGAAATTAACTGTCCTAATTTTTCGAAACTTGGAGCAATGTAAAAACGTTGAGATTTAAAGATTTGCAATTTTTAACAAAATATTATTTAGAGTTTTGAACTAAAAACGCTGCCACGAAGTAAGGTATGTTAGACCATGGACTTCATTGTTTTTTTTTTTTTTTTTCAATTTGAGTTTTCGCACGTATGCAACCAGACAATTTAGACGTGAAGATGGTAAAATGGGCACTCTGCTCTGTCATGGCGCATTATTCTGTCGACATCAAGGCACAGCAAATCCCATTGTGGAATACTATGAGCTGAAAAAAAAGTCCCTTAAGCTATGGAGCAAAGTCCAAGTTATACAGTTTGGCAAACCACTGCACGTCTCGTAAATCAGGTTGTACATCCATACCTGGGACCTAAAATAATCCTGCCAATAGCTGGAATACATTAAGGGAGAAAAACTGAAGTTTCTTCAATGAGCTGCTTCCATCGGATAAATTGAAAATTAACGAATCAGATGGGCTTTGATAATTTGGGTGATTTGTGGATAAGCCACTGTAGGATCCAGTATTATTCATTGGCAGGAAGATCGAACTCCGGGCTCTCGCGTGACAGGTGGTAATTATTACCGCTGTACTACCGAAGAATATTGCTTATTTACAGTTTCCTTCGAGCTTTCAATTTCGAATTAAGCCGTTAGTTAACTTTCCATTAAAATACTCTAATACAAAATATGAGAGATTTTTTGCCCTTCAAGGAACTGGGTTACAGCACTTTTAAATTTTAGGACAGCGTTTATTTATTATTACTTCTCCAAACATATTTCTGATAAATCCTTCTTTGGATTAGATGGCCAACATATTTTCCAATGTCTTTAAATATTTGAACAAATGTAAATGGTTTTGTAATTTTACCTTCAATCGTGTGACACCTGCAGACGGCTCCAGTCTGTCTTAATCTGAACTTGCAATACGAGTATCCCTTCGTTCCGTTAGATTTATTAATAGAATCTCTCTGGATGTTGTTAAAATCGACAGGGCCTCTCTTGGTGAATATATTCTATTTTTCCAGAAAATATTTTTGGTTACTTCCAACATATTTCTAAATGTTCAATAATTCAAATGAGCTCTAAATCTTGAGGGAAAAAATAAACTTACTAGAAGAACTCGATTTCTTCCTAAGAGGAAATCGCGTGATAAGCTATAGAATACAAACGGAAAATTAAACCGAGGTAATTTTATATTTGCAATGGTGATGTATCAACAGTCAGGACAATGTGATTGGCAGTTCATATTTAGATAATTTAATCTAAAATTTAACAGCACAGACTGCGCTACTCTTCACAAAAAAGTTAAATCCCAAATGTCTGTGATATTGGCAGATAACATTCATTCAGTTTTCGGAAATTAAACTGAGCCCTACATCTATGTTGTTTCGTGTAATTAATGCGAGTTAATAAAAGGTTTAATATAAAGATTAAGGGATTTTGGGATGGTTTGTTGTGGTTAATGAAGAGCTTAAGGGATTTTGGGATTTGCAGGATTAATACAAGGATTAAGGGATTAGTAGACAATGAAATTGATTACACGACTTCTATGGCTGTATTGAGTTTAATTTGTTACAGTTTTTATTCAGTTGGTTCCACTAAGCGTATAACCATTGCTGGTTAGATCCGCGTTTTATGGCAGATTTTTGGTCAACATACAGGGCCTGGTAGGATGACGTATTGATAAAGTTTTGTCAATCTGAATAACCTTCACCGATTGATGAAGTTTTATCAATCGGTAACAGAGATTGCATTTATACTATAAGATTCGTATTGCACTTAGAGAATCTGTGTATATGGGATAGTTGGGGAAAGGATTCAAGAATATCAAATATGTTACTGAGTTCAGCAATATTGCTGCTACATTTGGTGGGGAGCACTGGAGATACTGTTGTTTCGGAAAGCTGTTGCAGTGCCTACATGAATATTCATTTTAGAGCAGTCTGCGACTATCTGTTCACATGACATAAATTGTAGAAAGTGGGTTATATGTATCGGTATTACAGTTAAGTAGGCCAGCACTTCTTTTTCAAACTGTCAAAAATAGTCGTCACATGGATATTGGAAATATTTGCTGTGGAGGTGATGTTACAGTATGCTCTTTGAAAAACGTTACTTGGGATCAGATAACGGGATGTTCGTATATTTCAATCGTTTGCCAGCTGGGTTTGCTTGCTTTTGTATAGACAATCTCATTGTGGAGGAAAAAGACATTGCCGGATTGGATGATTTTGATGGCTCTGGATTTTTTCAGCACTTTATCGGTAACCTTTGTTACCGGAGATGAAGCAGAGGTTCATCTCCGGTGGCAAACAGACTCTGCATACAGAATTTATATGGGTGATATTCTGTAATTTCCCAAAGCAATACGTAACCCATGATGAACTGGATCGAAAAAAGCATTTGGTTTACTCGAACAATACACTGGAGCGCCACAGTCTGACAGAGAGCGAAAAATTAGGAATGCTGGTATCTCCTTTTATATTGTGAGAGAAATCATTTTCTGTGTTATTTGTCTTAGGTCTATGGTTCTAAAGGTAGAAACGTTATTATCCATCTTTTCACCTTTCAGCCCTGTGAGAGTGAAATTCTTCTCTCAACTTTCAGATCCCGCCACGTAGAGGTAGTAGCAGTGCTGCTAGAATGACCAAGGGACATGAAAGTTAGTATGTCAGTTTAAAGGAAAAACTGAAAAAGGTGGGTTTTTTCCGCGTACCTAACAAAAAAAAGGCAGAAGTTCTGTCTCTTTTTAGGGGCGGTCTTCAACATCTGAATAAAATATTCCAAAAATGGTCTAAACATCGCCTTCCAAAGAGCAATAATGATATCAATTTCGCTACTAGGAAAGGTTCCATAAATCATAGACAAGACACCACGCGCTTTTCTGTCTACCTATTTACACTGCATGAAAATTTTCATGTTAAGTTAATTCGCAACATGTACTTCTTTTTCGTATTGCAATACTTTTAGTCCTTTCTTCATAGCTTATATTTGTATGATCACAGGATTTCCCTTTCCAAAATGCATAATCTTGATTTAAAAGCATTAAACTTTAGCGCCTTTTTCGGACCATGCAACCAATCCATACCTTTTGGAAGCAATATGCCATTTTCGAATTGTTAACACCCTCCTTACCTTCAAATCATCAGCAAACATTGACAGCTTTCTTTATATACCCTCGTCAATGGCAGTAATGAAAATTAGAAATAGTAGGGACCCAACAAGAGCTCTGAGGGAACCTCACTTGCTATGCTGATCTACCATGAATGACCATTTATGAAACCCTGTCTCCTATCATTTAACCAGCCTACATCCAACGCATAATCTTATCAGTAACTTCATCGTCCAGGGCCCTAGTTGGCATAATCACTGTCCTCCCCCACACCGGGTGGAAAAGTGCCGACTTAGAATCTCTTCAATGAATCTCTTAGAATCTCTTCAATTGACAACGAGGTTGGCATTCGAGGTGAGCGGACGCGCTTAGACAGGGCTCCTCAGTTAAGTGGTTTACTTTTGGATAGTGCTTTTAAATATTTGATTTATTTAGATATTGTTGGATTATTTTGTTATAGGTTTTCCTGTAACTGTTTGATTTTAATAATATTATAGATATAATTTTTTAAAGTTACTTTCATTGATATTTATTTAATTTTATAATGGTAGTTACGAGATCTGCCTTAAACACGTCACAAGGTATCGTGACTCACACGGAAATAGCAGATGGCGATTTACGGGTGAGTCATGATTTAATCCGTTGTGGAACCTGTGGAATGTTTTCCAAGGTCGACCTGGTGACTAATCCTACCTCACCTGGGGATTCTTTTCTTTGTGATCGATGTAAGGAGTGCACCGATCTTAAATTACAATTTGGTGCACTGATGGAACAATTTGAGTCCCTGAAAAAACGAGTGCTTGCCCTCGAAAATAATGCATCTGGGAGCTCGTCAGGGACTCAAAACTCCAGCAATCTACCAAGTGATGCACACCCGATTCGAGCCTCAAAACAGAAAAACCAAGTGCAAACTACCCTGGTTAAAAAGGACATTGTTTTATTAGGAGACTCCATTGTCAGGGAAACGGGGAATATTTTTTGTAATAAAGATAGGTGGAGGAGAACCAGGGTATGTCTGCCGGGAGCAACTATTGATGATGTCACCAACAGACTGTCAGATTTTAAAGGGGGTAAAGAAAATATTATTATTCATGTGGGGACAAATGATATTAAACGTACACGATCTGACGATTTGTTGGAAAAATACAGGACCATGCTGAGGAAATGTCGCGAGCTAGGCCATAATGTCTATGTGTCTGCAATTCTGCCCAGACACGATAGGAGGGATTATATGTTAAGAGCCTTGTGGATTAACTCAAGACTTGAAGGACTCTGCAAGGCTTTAGGGGGTAAATTTCTATCAGCATGGCCCACACTTGTAGGTAGAAGGAATTTGTTTTGTAGAGACGGGATACACTTAAACAAAGGTGGTGCAAAAGTTTTTGCCAGTATTATTGAGGATACCTTAAAGGTTCAAGGGAAACTGCTAGTTAGGGGGGGGATGTGGGTAATACTGACACGCGTTTATCTGATAATATTGGTCAATGTAACTCTTGCACATACCTTAAGAGTTCTTATCTGTTACCCCAACTGGACGTATTATCTAGATGTTCTGGGGGCAAAGACGTTTCACGTGCGCGGGTAGCTAATATCAGGGAAGAGAGCCTAAAAAACTTAAAGGGTTGTTAAATATACAAGAACAGTAAATCTTAATTGTTTATACAGTAACGTTAGAAGTGTCGTCAATAAAATGAGCGAATTCGAACTGCTGGTTAAAACAAGTAACGCAGACGTAATATGGCTTACAGAGACGTGGTGCCATCCGGAAATTGAGGATGATGAATTTCAGTATGGCTTGTATAATGTATTTAGGAAGGATAGAGTAAATAGAAGGGGTGGTGGGGATAATGCTTCTTATCAGAAGCAGCCTGAGTGCGACGATAGCTTTCCCGGATTCAGACGTTTCACATGCTAGTATAGAGTCTGTATGGTGTGAGATAGTTGGAAACAAAAGGTATAATGCGAGTAGGCGTAATCTACAGACCAGGTGATTGTGAAGATTATGACAAAAGCCTCTACATGCAAATGGAATGGGCAAGTAAGCGTCAATGTCTTATTATGGGTGATTTCAATTTGCCTCTAATTGATTGGAGTAAATGGGAAGGAAACTCGACATGGGGAACAAAATTTTTAAATCAACTAGATGACTGTTATTTGTATCAACATGTCAGGGAAAATACTAGAGAAAAGAATATCCTAGACCTCATCATCACACATGAATCAGATGACATAACAGGGCTGACAGTAGAGGAACCAGTAGCAGGAAGTGATCACGGAGTTCTACGGTGGATGATGACGAGAGAAGTAGCAGAAGTAAAAGGCAAAGGAATGGGTTTTAATTTCAGAAAAGGAAATTACGATGCCTTAAGGTACTACATGGCCTCTATTAACTGGGTAGATATCGCGCAGAGAATGAATACAATTGAACTGTGGTACGCTTTTAAAACATTAATCACAGATGCCTTGAATGCGTATATACCATTAAAAAATACTCCACGAGAAGGGTTCCAAGTTGGATGACTAGTGAAGTTGCCGCATTACTTGAGCAGAAAAAGGTGGCATGGAAAGGTTACAGAGCAATAAAAAGTACTGAAGCCTATAACAGCTACAAGGTGATGTGTAATAGAGCCACAGAAAAGGTTCGACAGGCAAAGGCAGTTTTTATGAGAAATCGCTAGCAAACAGAGCAAAGAGGGGGGATAAAGAATTCTTCACATATATAAATGCCAAGAAGAGCAGGACAAACCAGATCGGACCTTTACGTAAAGGAAAGGGGACAGTAATAAATACACCAGCTGCCGTTGCAGATGAACTCAACAGTTATTTTGCATCGATATTTACAAATGAAAAGCCTTTTGTGGCAATGGGAAATTGTGGGAGCGAAGTTAAAAAAAAATGTAATTAATGATATTGAAATTTCGCAAGATTATTTAATGAAAAAACTTTCGAGCCTACAGACCAGTAAAGCTCCTGGAGTTGATGGAATATACCCTATAATCTTAAGAGAGGCGGCAAGCGAGTGCATTGAACCATTGAGGCTAATTATGCGAGCATCATTAGACTCTGGGGAGATTCCCTTGGATTGGAAAAGTGCAAATGTATCTCCCATACATAAGGGTGGCTCTAAAAGTGAAGTTGGCAATTATCGATCTGGCAGTCTGACTTCAGTAGTAGGGAAAATCATGGAGGCAATGATCAAGTGTGGAATTCAGGATCATTTGGATCGAATTGAAATTCTCAAGGATACTCAGCATGGTTTCGTAAAGGGAAAATCATGTTTAACAAATCTGGTTCGCTATTTCGAAAGGGTCACTCACGAGCTGGATTTAGGGAATAATTTCGACATTGTTTATTTAGATTTTAGCAAAGCTTTTGACTCAATCCCACATGAGCGGTTGCTTTATAAGCTGAAACAGGTTGGAATCACTGGGAAAATCCTTAGATGGATAGAAGGATGGCTTCAGGGCAGGAGGCAGAGGGTTGTGATAAATGGCTATTCCTCAGATTGGGTTGATGTGAGAAGTGGGGTTCCCCAAGGATCAGTATTAGGACCACTGTTGTTTTTAATTTTCATAAACGACATTGATGAAGGGATAGAGGGCGTGATGTCTAAATTTGCAGATGATGTTAAAATTGGGAGAGTAGTTAATGATCACTGTCAAGCTGAACTTCTTCAGAGAGACCTAGATAGACTTCAGGAATGGTCAGAAAAATGGCAGCTGTGCTTTAATACAACAAAGTGTAAGGTATTACACCTGGGAAACAGTAATCCCAAAAAAACTTATTCACTTGGTGGAGTTCAACTAAAGCCAGTACTGGAGGAAAGGGACTTGGGTGTTACGATACGGTCAGACATGAAATTCTCTGATCATTGTAAACAGGTTGCAAGGAAGGCCCATGGTGTCCTATCGATGATCTATCGAACTTTTGCAAGTAGAGATAGGGACGTGATAATCCCATTATATAAGGCTTATGTTAGACCACACTTGGAATACTGTGTTCAAGTATGGAGACCGCACCTGAAGAAAGACATCGAGCTTCTTGAAAGGGTGCAAAGAAGGGTAACTCGCCTGGTGAGATCGGCAAAAGGGCGTCCTTATGAAGAAAGACTTCGAATATGTGGGTTGCAGAGTTTGGAAACTAGACACCTTAGAGGAGATTTGATTGAGGTGTTTAAGGCTGTGAGAGGCATCAGTAAAATGAATGAGGACAAAATTTTCAAGATTATAAATGATGCTAGAACTAGGGGACATAAATTCAAGTTACGGGGGGAAATGTTTAGATTGGACTGCAGGAAGTTCTATTTTAGCCAGCGAGTTATAAATTACTGGAATAAGTTGCCTTCATGGGTGGTAGAGGCCGACAGTTTGGGGAAATTCAAAGGTCATCTGGATAGTACTTTCGGGTAAGGGAAGCGCATAGGATGATAGGTTTAATTTCCTTTTTATTTATATTTTATTTTTTTTAAATTATTATTATTTAGTTATTTATTTTTTGTTTTTATCATTGTTTTGTTCGGATTTTTTTTTTTTTTTTTTTTTTGGCTGGTGCAGCATAAGCCATAGGCTTTCTTGCACCTTGCGGCCGTTACTAATAAAATAAAATAATAAATGACGCGAGGAATTTTAATGGGTCTTTTTCGCAACATGTCTGAATTTGTTGGTCTCAGGGGAGGTTAGCATGAATTTCTTCCCACGGAAACTGGGGTTTTTAGTCCAGCGAACAGCAAATGGACCAAGAAGTCATGCAATTTACAGACATACAGCACAACATAGCTAAATCCCTACAACAACCGATTTCTTCCAGTTTATTTAGCAGATTTCCATGCTGAAAGCTTTCCATTGTATCAAATGGTTACCTGTATCCCACAGTTAAACGCACATCATAATTTTCTAGATTGGCAGAGTGAATCACACTTAATGAATTCTTTTTAAGATAGTCTTTATTGAGATGATCCTGAATAGCATCCTTAACCTTGCATTTTCGTAATCTTCCCTTCCATAGAAGTCAACTCCTCTTTAGCGCTACATATGTGGACTGGAGAGAGAGAGAGAGAGAGAGAGAGAGAGAGAGAGACAGACTACCAATTCCGTAATCAAAAGTAACCTTCATGGGGTCAATGACACTCTCACGAGCCTTTTAATTTATAACTGAATATACACTGAGTGCTCACTGAATTATGATCACCCCTATGAAAACTGAATCCGACCCGTTGACCACGTGAGGTACGAGAGTGTTCAGTTAGTCGAAGTTAACTAACTGCACACTCTTCAACTCTAGTTGAACAGTTCGCTACCCAATACAACATGGGCCAACCCAGAACAATATCTGGCATGACCATGTGTCGCACGCATGGGCTATAACCAGCAGACCGCCTCTACGGCATCCTCTCCTAACCAAGGTTCACCTGCATAAAAGACTCGCCTGGTGCAAATAGCAAGCAAGTTGGACGTTAGAAGACTGGAAGGTGTTCTGGTCGGATTAGTCACGTTATTTACTCCACATCGTGGATGGTAGTCACGGATTTGGTGTCAAAAACATGAGGCTCTTCATCCATCATGCATGGTATCAAAAGTGCAGGCCGGTGTAAGCGGATATATGGTGTGGGGCATGTTTCACTGGCAAGAACTTGGACCCCTGTTGCATGTGGAACAACGTGTCAGTGGTCTCCGCTATCGTCAACTGCTGCTGACTGTGTACACCCCACTATGTTACACTTTTTCCAGAATGGCGACGGTGTCTTCCAAGATGACAATACGCCGAGCCATCGGACACTTGTTGTGTAGGAATGGTTTGAGGAGCACAGTTGACTTTCAGCATATCGATTGGCCTCCGAACTCCCCCAATATCAATCCCATAGAGCACTTGTGGGACACTATGAAAAAGGCATATCAGACGTCTGGATACACCAACCACCTCCATACCTGCATTGCTGACCGCATTACACACAGCTTGGTTGGCCAGACCTCCCGAACGCTTTCGACGCCTTGTTGAATCAATGCTACGTCGGATAGCTGCTGTACTGAGGGCAAAAGGAGGAGCTACGAAGTATTAGGTAGGTGATCATAATTCAGTGATCACGCCGTGTATATTGCCTTCCCTAGGAGATTTGTCCTCCATTATGCTGGGTAGCTTTTCTAACATACTCTTCTGATATCTGCTATTTCTGATGGGCTTTCTTTGGACCTTCCACTGCAACTAGTTAAGAGAAACTTTTTATCGCATATGGAAGGCACGAAAAAATATTCTGTTTTATTAAATTGCAGCTCATTGATTTGTTACAGTTGTAGATCCTTTCATTTTATGAAGTCCTCCAAATACGAGGACTTTATGAAATGATGGCAGTTTTTCTAAGTTACAAATTCAAAAAAAATAATAAAGTAAAAAGATTCTTGCCATCATTCATTTATTTGCTTATTCCTTTGTCCTGTATTTTTTTTATTGCATCAAGCGGTACCTGCCAAAGCTTTGGCACCACTACTAGTTAGTTTAGATAATTGCAACCTCCTTCCTGCATTGTCCAACTGCAGGGTGAGAGGTCCTTAAAAAGGTAACTAATAATAAGTAGAAAAGGAGAATACGAATACGTATAGGAGAAAACTATTCACCACCTTCTGTACCGTTTCTGGATAGTTTTCCCTTTTACTGGATGAAAATGCGAGTTTGCAGAAAATAAAACCGTGCAATCATCGCGCGAGACTGACCAATTCAGTAAGTGCGTGAACACGTCCATCAAACTACTACAATCTCGAGGGATTCAAACCTTGGCCTTGTACACATTGCGTGGCAGATCTCCAAGCGTAATCGTTGTACTTTTTATTTTGTTTTGATGAAAGGGTTTGAAAGAAACACGATTCTTTTCCGTATATTTATATTATGGCTTCTTTCAGCTATGCCGTTTGATATATTTCTGCCCAAGCATCTTATAACAAAACTGTCATCATTTTTCAAAAGAATAGTTTTGATTAATTTCTGATCAAACAGCTTATATAATAAAACTGCCATTTTTCAAAAAGAATAGTTTTTACTTGCTTTGGGAAAACTAAATCGTTACTGTGACAAAGACTAATATTTCTTAGCAGTTCTTATTTCTCCAAAAGTCTCAGAATAAATCAAACTGTCCCACGACTTATTAATGTTATTCATTTATTTAAATTTTCTCTATACTTCTTGCAGTAACTGGACAATGTCTCGGAAGGTACACTTCAGGCAATGTTTCATTAAGTTAAGTGGGAAATTTAGCGGATGGAAACGAGCCATAGTTATCTGCTGGATGTCGATAGATAAACATTTACGATTACAGATTAAATATCCTGAAAAGGTGGACACCGTTCAGGATATTGCAAGAGCGATGACAGACACCAAACAGATGGGTGTCAAAGAGTCAACTCTCCAATTATTCAAACCAGTGTGCGTGGTGCAGAGTAACTTGCGCACAGCAGCATTGCTACGAATATCTTTAAAGCTCCCAGAATGAGAACCGAAGCATTTAAAATCCGTAAACACCGCTTTCGTTTATGTTAGACTGCCAGAGTGCACATTTCTTGAGCGCTCTCACAGCAGCATTTTCATTTTGAGCTTAATCTATTGCTAGTTTTTCCTTTTCAATTACACAATTAAATTATTTTCATTATGTTACGAGATCATTACAAGGTAAAAAAAAAAAGGCGTATATCATTAAGAAGGAAGCAGATTTTAATTTTTAAGTAGTATCCCAAAGCTTACCATTTTCTTATAAAATATTTGCATTTTAATAAAAGTATAAGAGAATTTTGCGTAGCTTTGTTTAAATTATTTATGTTAAATTTTATGGTAGCTGCAAATTCACTTTGCGTAATGAAATTTGCTCCTGATTCAAAGAAGACCCAGCGCATGCGTAGATGCAGTGTCTCAGAACGCAGTTCCGTTTTATGAATGCGTTTAAATAGAGAACGTACGTCAATCTTTGCTGGAGTGAAACTTTTCTTTTTAATTCTGTTATTATATACACACTTGTGTTCAAAGAAAGTGCATCACCCCTTAAAACTGTAATTGTCGTCCGAATAACGTAAGTAAATGGCAATATTTCTTACAGATTGCATCAGATAAGATTGACACGCGTAGGTGATGATGTAATATTGCATCAGCTGTTACTTTCAGCTATATAAGCACGCCCTGCAACAGCTACGGTCATTCCTTGCTTGTGAAGTCACGTGCACTTGACGCCACGAAGAAAGAGTGCTGTTGTTGCTTTATGTGAGGAAGGATGTTTTTCCCGTCATATTGCTTATAGAGTGCCTTGTAATCAGTCGACAGTGGGTAGATTTCTTTCCAAACTCAAGAATACTGGTTCTTGCTCATAGGAAAAAAGGAACCGGACGCAAAAGAGTCCCTACTGGGAGAAACAGGACCGCGTGTTGAAGCGCTTATGCCTTAAAAACTGTAAAGTTTCTTCATCTGAGCTGACTAGAGAATGGAAAGAACATACAGGAGTGGTAGCAAGTGCAGTAACAGTCAGAAGACGCCTCTTCAAAAATGGACTTGTAGCCTGTCGTCCTAAAAAGAAGCCCCTCCTCACACAAAAAGGCCCGATTAATTTGGTGTAAGGAGCATGTCAAATGGACCCCCGAGCAGTGGAAGTCAGTTATTTTCACGGATGAGAAGAAATTCAACCTGCATGGCTCTGATGGAAGACAAACGATTCGCCGTAGACGTGGTGAAGAATGTCATCTAGACTGTACGGTGTCTACAGAGAAATTCCCTACCAGCCAAATGCTATGGGGGTGCATTTCGTATCAATTGCAGTTAATAAAATGTTCTGTAAATGGCAATGGATACCTGGCTATATTGGAAGGCAAATTGCTGCCAACTATTAGAGACCATTTCAATCTGCCAAGTAACCGCATCTTTCAGGACGACTCTGCTCCTTGTTATTGGGCGAAAAGTGTAAGTAGGTACTTCTGTAGTTACTTTAGCTTCATTTCTGTATTAGAGATTCGACAGTAATGTGTTTACATTTGTTACAGGTGTAAAAATGGTTGGAAGAACGGTCCATTACAACTGTTAGCTAGCCAGAAAACAGCCCGGACCTGAGTCCTATAGAGAACTGTTGGTATCGTGTGGAATCTGCAGTTGCCAGAAAGAAACCAAAGACCCTTCGTGAACTTCATAATTGGTGTTTGGAACCACGAACTATCAGTTGATTATCTTCAGAAACTGATCTTGTCAATGCCTCGACGGTGTGCTGCTGTCATCAGGGCCAGAGGCGGTTCAACTAAATACTAGTTTGCACCTGGTGAACTTTTCATTTTGTTTTCTATTTAAAATGATAAACTGAAGCAAAGTGAGGGCTTCTGATAACATTTCAGCCATAACTGTTGTATAAAAGGTTGCAAATGCTCATTTTGGAATATTTTGAGAGCACCTGTCAAATATTACTTAGCTTTACCTTAACTATTAATATCTTTTGTTTATTTGTGATGATAGTCATTAATGTAACATACCATCGCGAGGTACTGATGAAGTACTTAGTGTTGTTGATGATGAGAAACGTCCTGCGTGTGTAATTTGTTGTGAAAAACTGGCTAACGAAAGCATGAAACCTATTAAATTAAAAAGACACTTACATACGAAACGTTCAGAGATGATGGAGAAAAAACAAACCCTGTCCTTTTTCAAAAGACACGCTAGCGCGATACAAAGTCAGAAACCTTTCATGAAGAAACATATGGCAGTTGCTTGTAGAGCTTTAAGAGAGTCGTTGGAAATTTCATATTTAATTGGAAAAAAATTGAAATGACACGCTGAATCTCTTGTTCTCCCTGCTGACAAAAATGATTTCAATTATGCATGGAGAAAAGTACAGCAATGATTTATATACCATTCCTCTATCCAGAGACACAGTTATCGCGAACAACATAAAATCGAATTTATTAAATCGATTGAGAGAAAGTCCAATTTTTGCAAAACAGTTGGATGAATTCACAGATTGTGAAATCATCTAACATTTAAATTTATGCGAGATACTGCTACGAGGGAGATATTTTAGAGAACGAATTTTCTATTTTGCAAAGCGTTTGCAGGAGGAACGATGGGCCAGAAGATTTTTGATGTTATATTTTCTTTCAAACAAATATTGCCTGAAGGGGAACAACTGCTTTGCGATTTGTACTGATGGTGCGGCTCCATTAACAGGATTAAAAAAAAAAAGGTTTAAAAGGCAAAGTAAATAAAATTGCTCCTAATATAGTAGCGAAGGAAATGCAAACTGATTTGCACGGAGTTTTCAGATATACGATAAGTGTGATCAACTTTATTAAAGTAGAAGCTTAAATTGTAGACTTTTCACAATGCTTTGTTTTCAAATGGGATGAAACGCTTCTTTTATATACGAAAGTGGGGTGGTTGTGAAGTGCTGCGGTCTTTTTGACCTCAAACATCAAGTTTTGTTTTTATCGAATAAAAATTAGAACCTTTGCTCAATTGTTAACAAATCAAAAATGACTTGGAAAACTTAGTTCCCTCGCTGATATATTTGAAAAACTTAATTATTTTAATTTAAGTTTTCAAGGACAGGGAATAAATATTTTAATACTCAGTGATTAAATAAAAACTTTCAAAAGGGAAGCTTAATCTTTGGGCGTAATTTGAATTTCAGCGTAATAATACTGAAATGTTCCCATGCTTTTCTGATTTTGTTATAATATTGACATTTTACAATTTAAGGATTTTATGCCACCCACAATTTTATATTTAATACAGGGGGTCGCGAGCATAATAAGTTTGCGCACCATCGTCAGATCACCAGAGACAAAGCACTGGAAAGCGTGGGTTACTCAGTTATGGGCCAACACGAAGGTATCTAGGCGAGTTTTTGACTGGGTGGGATGTCTTCCTATTGTGTGTTGACAGTGTTAAGTTCTGTTCAGTGCAGCGGTTTTCAACCAGGGTGCCACAATAACATTCCAGGTGTTCCACGTAATTTGGATTTAAGTTACTTAAACTTATTATTTTTTTTTAAATTTATATATTTATTTCATTATAAAAAGGTGTACGGTATCTTTTTAATGCAGCTCTAAGTGGCGATGGCCCTCTGGGCCCCCCCACTTATCCAAATTACAGTGGAAACTGAAGAATATGTCAGAGATGGGTCCTGCTTCTTTGGCCCGCTTGCATTCTCCTTCCATGGATGATGACGTGGGACGGACATTGCGGGATTTCCACATTGTACCTTCTTAAAAAAGACCAAGGTCGGGATTGAGTCCCGCATTGTACCTTCATAAAAAAGACCAAGATTGGGAACCTCTTAAGAAGATTACTAAGCCCACTCCACCAACAAAGAGACAAACGTACTTCAGAACCTGCGTCATCCTCATCGACGGGTAGACCGTATCTTGATATATTACGTCTGCGTCGTAGATCGATCCTGCCGTCACTAGCGAGCAAGCCACCCTTTCCAGGGAGTCCTCCTTCAAGCTCTCCTAAGCCTGGAATACATGGAGAGAATGGTCTACACGCTTCTTTGGAAAACAAACAACTGAAATTAAAGAATTCTGCTTTTCATAAGCTGGCTGACAGCCTTCCCAAGCAAAGAATCTGCACAGATTCTCAATCCCATTCTGCCAAGACTTCTACCACTACAGATGACAAAGCCACTCGTAGCATTTCATATGCTGCTGCATTGAGGAAACCGCCGCCTCCTTTTGCCCAAGGTCATAAGCACATTGTCTTCATTAAGACCAGTCAGAATTGTCTTCTTAGCAATAGCGAAAAGGTGAAATGCAAAGTCCTATTCTTAACCAAGCCGCGATAGCCGACCGGGCTAGCCAGGTGGGTAAAGTGCCTGCCTGGCAACCCAAAGGTCGCGGGTTCGATTCTCGCCTCGGGCTTGGATCAAAGTACTGCAAAAACCTTGGGAGGTGCACTATGGCCACAGAAGCCGATGCGCCAACAACTACCAAACAAAAAAAAAAAAAAAAAAAAAAAAAAAAAATAACCAAGCCGCAGCTATGTACCATCTGGATTAAAAAAAAAAAAAAAAAAAATTCTGATACAATCGACGTCCTCTAAAGAGGACGTCGATTGTATCAGAAATTGTGATAGGGTTACCGAACTGGGCTTAACTGTGGAGGTCCAAAAACATCGTGGAACAGCTTTACTCATCTTTGATGTGGAAAACTCCATTACAAAGCAGGATCTTGTCAGGGAATTATGCGCTAGGAACCTTTCTGAATGCAGTAACCAACAGGAGATAAACGAGCAAGTAAAGGTACTCTTCTATACGAAATACAGGGCCTCAAATACATTGAACTGGGAGGTCGCCACTTCAGAGGCGACCTCCCTGTTACCTAAAGGATTCTCTTTGCCCAGGACAGGATTTCCATTGGATGGGGTTCTCGCAGATTTAGGGACTCCCTGCCCTTCACAAAGTGCTATAACTGCCTGGGCTAAGGGCGTACCTCTTCTCGCTGCATCCGTAGTACGCCAGTCTGCGGACACTGTGGCCAATGTTTAAGGATTGCAAGGACAGGGCTCTCCTCCCACAATGCTGGAATTGTAAATTCGTCAAGGCGGCGCCCAATCACTCAGACAGAGATGGTGATTGCCCCATTTATGGCCGAGCAGCTGAAAACATCAAACAATCAATCAACTATGAATAATCTACGTACCACAACTCACAAAGCTTATCAATAGCACATCAATGCACAAAAGGCCCAAATAAAAAAGGCCCTTATTATTAGCCATATGATGCAAGGAAGCCTGAGGCAAGAATTTTTCACCCCATGAGTTGTAAATGTGACAGTGGCAAATTTAATTCAGTGAAACAGACTATCCTCATTAGCTAATATATAATATTGAATTTGTTATGGAACCACAGTCAGTCTGCAGCGCTATCACAGGTTTTGCCATAGTGGTATCCCTCCGTGGTCTTTCCAACTAGGACATCTATAGGAATATTTTATTATTTTTTTCTCTTTGTCGTTTTTATTTTTAAATGAATTATATTATGTATAAATATAGTGCAAATGCATCAGAAATGCATTTGCACTATATTATTAATGAATTAAATATTATTAATGAATTATATTAATAATTATTATTTATTTGAGCTTTAACATTTTCATTTTTTTCTCATCTTGCCGAGTAATACGAGTTACAAATACTGTCTTTCCCATACACTGTAAATAGGTGACTATTGTGTATATTTTAGTGAATAAAATGAAAAACTTTTCATAAAACTTGAGAACATTTCAACACCTTAGATTTTAAGTCTTAGAAAATCGCCTTTCTGCGGATTTTCGTAACCAAAGTATTTGAAAGAACGTTGCTTTACTGCTGATAAAAGACTGAAGCAAGTGATGCAAAACATTCAGAGTAAGGTGTTCCTCACAGGGAATAAATATGTTTTGTGTTGCCCTTTTTGAAATAAATAACGCTTGGTCATATGCTTGAACGCTTATACTTCTTGTTTTCTTTCCCCATTGCCGCGTAACTTGATGTAGAAATTTTATGCAATAATAAAAGTAACGTGGTAAATTAAAGATTCACCAAAACGTATCAAACAGTCATTCAATCTCAAGTTTGAATTCACTCTGAGAAATTATTCTGAATAAGGAAGCTCGCCTTAAACTTACATTTCTTAAGTGATGAAAAACTACCTACGCTTTATCACACGAATGGACAAACGACTACATTTTGGGCATACGATTTCCTGTTTTGTAGGAACTGGGTTTTCTTTTTTTGCACACCAATTCAAAGATTAAACGTGACTCTTCTATGTGCACGCTCTCCAAAAGAGGCCTTTCTCAGATATCTAGACTACATTCTATCGTCTTTTCAATAACAGCTTATATGAACGACCTGGCACAATATTGCATGAAGAAGAACGGGGAGGTTTACTGTCAGCCGAAAACAAAGCGTTTACAAATATCTCTGATGTCAACAGTTCCCCCCCCCCCCACCCAAAAATGCAGGTTTCAACAAACAGAATGTTGTGAAATGAAACTTCAGTAAAGTGGACATACGGTCAAACGAAAAATAAATGACTCGGCCTACGAATAAAATCGGAGCAGCACTGGGGTATAACATACGAAGAAAACAACTCGCTCACTGGCTGCAACGGCGGCATTACTCAGAAATCTTAATTCTGAAATAATCGAAGAGAAAAATTTGGCTTTTAAAATTAGTTTTTTTTAGAAGCGATTATGTGATTCTTCAAACAGGCCTCTGAGGTTGGGTATATCCATACTGTGACTTTAGTGTTTTGCACCAACCTTGCGTAGAAGTAGAAATAAAAACACCAGGGAAACTAAACTTTTGATAACTGTATTTATAATAAGTCAAAATAACCCGCATCTACAATAAATTTAACTTTACAATAAACTCTACATGTAAAATATTAAAATCTGCTACATTACAATCAATAAAATGTATAAATATACAGATTAAAACGATAAAAACCGTAGCTTTCAAAGGCTCAGCCTTCTTCTTCAGCGGTAACTCTTGCTATGCAGTACAACTTTAAATATCAGCAGGCTAACGGTACTCCTCACGTGTTTCCATTCTCGTGTGCCTCGTTCTCTCGCGTTGTGGAACTGGAAGTGGCCCGAGTGGAAGCCACACGGAATCGTTCATCTCTTCTGAGGATAATGGTCTCAAAGATGGGATGAATCCGCGTACCTCTATCCCTATTTATGTTAATTGTAGAACAAATCCGCAAACTCTCGAGCCACTTACGGTCCCAAAACTTATGCGCCCGATCGGTGATGATAGCATCGTCCGGGGAGATCTGGTGTTGTTTCTCCCAAAAATGCTCGGCCACGGCGGACTTGCCATATTCCGCATTTCTTATTGCCTTAGTGTGTTCCCCCAGACGATCTTTAAGACGGCGTTTTGTTTCCCCTACATAACACTCCCCACAATCCGGGCATCTAATGCTATATACGACCCCACTAGTGTTCTCTTTTTTAATGGGGTCTTTGACCTGAGACACGATAGTGCGCAGCCTCCGTCCCGGAAGCTGCACACAACGCGTCTGGTACTTTCTTAGTATTCTAGCTATATGATCAGTTAACACCAGATCTCCCCGGACGATGCTATCATCACCGATCGGGCGCATAAGTTTTGGGACCGTAAGTGGCTCGAGAGTTTGCGGATTTGTTCTACAATTAACATAAATAGGGATAGAGGTACGCGGATTCATCCCATCTTTGAGACCATTATCCTCAGAAGAGATGAACGATTCCGTGTGGCTTCCACTCGGGCCACTTCCAGTTCCACAACGCGAGAGAACGAGGCACACGAGAATGGAAACACGTGAGGAGTACCGTTAGCCTGCTGATATTTAAAGTTGTACTGCATAGCAAGAGTTACCGCTGAAGAAGAAGGCTGAGCCTTTGAAAGCTACGGTTTTTATCGTTTTAATCTGTATATTTATACATTTTATTGATTGTAATGTAGCAGATTTTAATATTTTACATGTAGAGTTTATTGTAAAGTTAAATTTATTGTAGATGCGGGTTATTTTGACTTATTATAAATACAGTTATCAAAAGTTTAGTTTCCCTGGTGTTTTTATTTCTACTTCTACGCAAGGTTGGTGCAAAACACTAAAGTCACAGTATGATTATGTGATTGTTGAAATATATTGCGATTCGTCTCATCTCATCATCTTTCAGGTTGTAAAAATTGTCATGATTCATCTGACACCTTGAAAGGATTTGTTGTCTTTCTGGCAGTTCTAACTAATGTAACGTATTTTGATGGGACGAATATAGGACCAGACTTTAGCGATCTTTTAATATTTTTCTATATTAATGGGTATGTACAGTCACCCTCATTTTGCGTATGATCCAAAACAAGAAATGTGTGTGTAATGTTTTTATTCGAAAGTTCGCCACAGCATACAAGGCTGCTATAATAAATTTGTTCTTCTGTTGTCTGAATGAAAGATGATTTCAAGATCGTCAGATAGGCAAGAAGTTGCTTTGTCTTCTAAATATTTTAGTAGTCAAGATCCTATTTCAGTGGAACCCGATTGAGCGAGGAAATATTGAAATCACTTTGTACTGTTATTGCATAAATGTAGAGTCCACTATCCCAACTTCATTATTGGAATTAACTCATAAATTAAGAATTTTTAGTTGTGCCACTATTGCAGACACAGAGCGAAAGGGCCTCTGCAGTCACTTTCTGGAGTGAAGGCTGTTGTATGGGGTTTTAGGAGCATCAGGGAGACTATGGCTATGTTGTTGCGTATATAATGCGTGTCTTGTGATCTATTTTCTGTTTTATTGGACGAAAAATCCAAGTTTCTGATGAAAGAAAAACATGCTACCTTCGCCTGAGACCGATTAATTCGGTCACATTTTGAAAAAGCCATAATCTTTCTTATTTGCTATAATCTTTGTGTATTAAACAAACCGCAATTGCCTTTCACTTACTCTAGTCACTCAGGTGAGTCATATACTGTATGCACACTTCCTGGACGATAAGTGCTTATCGTGCTATTTCGTTTGATGTGACAGGAGATATTCCAAATTCTATGCAACCTAAATAGCCCGAATTGATTCGTTTTTCTATTAAAAATATTGATTGGATAGGTTTTTGGCTTTTCATCTTGATTTTTCGGGTAAAAGTCTTTTACCATCTTCCATGAATGGCACTGAGCTTGTTAACAGGGTTCAAATTGCAATTGTGAGAGATTCTTATAAAGCACCTAATAAAAAGGGTGTTAATGCAAATACTTGTCCTTGGTCTTCTAAACTGTTAGGACAACGAGCAAGACGCAAGTATCAGAGAAGCAGACATCTTTCACAGTTGTAGGTTGAGAAGTATTATTTAGAACAGAAGTTTCTTAAGTATTATGTAAAGGAGATTATTGCAATACAGAAGCGAGGTACACGAATGGAATTCGTTCGAAGCTATGGAAATTGACCCGTGGGGTCTTTTCTATGAAATTTCTAGGAATAAGGTGATTATGCCAGAAATTTTTGGAACTGTGGTAGTGAATTCAATTGAAACTTCATCTTGGACTGAAACAGTAAATGCAATAGCGGATAATCGCTTTCCTGAGGATGGACCTTGTTCAGCATAACAATGTGCGTGGAGCCAATCTAATGTATAAAGTCGGAGCTGAAACTTTGCCATTACTAGTATTGAATTATTCTCAGTTATAGAGAATATAAAAATGTTAATGCCATGGAATAGACCAGATTGAGAATATATTCATTATTCCTATGGTAAAACCTAAGCCAAGGATTATTCTTCAACTAATGAATAGGCGTCTTCAAGAAGGAATTTTTTCCCAGTGTTCGAAAAATGCGTTAGTAAAACTTATTCCAAAACCCAATAAACTTGTTAGGGAGTCTAGATCATTTAGACCAACTGCATTATTACTCGATTTTGGAAAGTTGTTAAAGAGAATAATGTCACTTCATATAAATGAAATGTTAGACTAGAAGAATCTCCGATCCCAGTATGGATTCACCCACGGTAGATCATATAAAAGGCTTTGGTGGACCTTGTCCGTACCACTGAAAATAACTTTAGGAAATATGTTTTACTATTTTCATTGACTTTGAGGGCGCCTTCGACTCTGTATGGTGTAGAGCGCATTGGAACGTCTTCGTTCGTCTGGCAGAATATCCGATTCAGCTTTATCACCTTTTTATGAGTTATTTCTCTGATCGTTCGGTTACGACGAGATCTAAATTTAGTTCTGTGCAAAGGAAGATTTATCGAAGATACCCTCAAGGATCTATATTGGGCCCTCAGATGTGGAATCTTGTCCACCATGAGTGGATCTGTAGAGAGTTCGAGCATACAAGAATAATAGCGTATGTTGATTTCACAATTCTAGTGTGCGGTTACTCTCGAGATATATTAGCAACACGAGCAAATAAAGTATCGACCAATCTAACTCACTGGGCTGAAGTAAATAAATTAAAGATCAGCAATACTAAGACCAACAATGATTTTCTGGGGGTAATTTGGATCATAGCAGACCAACTGCGGTTAAAATAAACAACATTCGAATTCCATTAGTAACTGAAACTAAAACGCTTAGTTTGATAGTTGACAGAACACTTAACTTCCTTTCCCTTATAACATCTTTAGCTGGAAAAGTTTCTGCAGCTGTTATGAGAACATTTCGTACAGATTAGGAGTTTTCGAAGAGAACACTGTATTTGCATTATACTTCAGTCTTTCTCCATGAATCAGCTGCATGGTTTCATAGATTGGATAGACTTCGAGCACAAAAGAAATTGGCATCAGTTCAACGGACTATGCTCCTATGTATATCAAGGGTGTGTAGGACAGTTTCAATAGCATTGCAATTGATTACTGGAGCATTGCAAGTGATTGCCCTTGGATTTGTTTGTTGCATACAGTGATTTTCGTTATCGTTTGATGAAAGCGATCCCAACAGCTTTCTTGAAAATAACCTTAAACTTGCGGGCAACCATTAAGAAAGATTGTGCTAAGCGTCGAAATGAATGCATCAACATCTGGCAAACCAGATGGGATACAACTGTTTCAGATCAAGTGACTAAATTCAGGAGGAACAGTAAAATATCTTGGGAGGTTATAGTATCGGTTATTCTGACTAAAAAAGTTCATATAATGTGTCCAATTCTCAATGGATGCGGAGATACAGCTGTTTGAAACTGGCCCGCACAAAGCCATTATGAGAGGTAATAAAGAACGACACATTACTTATTGGGTTTTTTTTTTTTTTTTTGAATGATACAAAACACTAATAATTGACAATTTTTTTACAGTTCACAATAAATATTCGAAACTCCCACCGCCAACACCTCAATTCACTTGGCAACTCTTGTGATAATATGACGTGTTGTTCTTCTGAGGTCGTCTTGGCATTCCTTCGAGGCAGCAGTATCCAAAATGCGAGCCAGCAGACTCTCTTGTATTCACCTTTTCTTTGTATGCTGCGCTTTTCATCCAATCCACAAACAAATCTTAACAGAGTGAGGTCTGCAGACCTAAGTGGCTGCTATTGTTGTTATTATTTGGTTTTTAGGAGCATTAGCAACTAAGGCCATATTCCTTCGGAGATATGCGGTGGTCAATCCCTGACCTTTCCCCCATCCTCCGTATTTGGTGTTCACGGGCTCAAACCCCGGTCTAATCAAGAAGCATGTGCTACGCACTGCTACTCCTGCCTACGGAGGCGCCATCCTTGGTGGTCAATGAACGGGACCACAGCGGACGATCCATTCAGGGAAAGATCAATTTATATATTGTATCACCAGATGGGTATAAAATTGGGGAAGTTCGTTTTGCAGAAATTCTAGGTAAAGGGCCTTGTAAGACGGTTTTGTAACACAACAGGCTGTAAGATGAAGCTCATACAAATTAAAATAGAAATATCTATTTAGCTAAAATAAATCCAGTAAGGGCGATGGAAAGGGAGTATTAAGTTTAAGGATGATAAGTATTAAGATTGGATATTTAATTTTAATGTAAATAAGATTTAAAGTTTGAAGAAACACTGGATTTGGGGATGGGAAAGTTATAGGCATATGTTAAATAGCGGCTAAATGGAAAAAGTAATTTCGAGTAATATAGAAAACAAACAGACAGCGGTCTGCATTAAGGAGATGGTGCCATTTGCGAACAAGCGTGAAAGGGTTGCTGATGGCAAGAAGAATAGGACTGTGAAACGGGATTTACGAAGAGTCTCTTTTGATCTAAGCCACCGTTAAACAGGAAATTGGTGGACGTCCAGTGCGTGTCAAAAGAAAACGGCGTCAGGGTGACTGAATTTTGGATAAGTTTGATATATTTGGCAGAGAAGGTTTGAACACGAAAATTAATGTTTTGAAGGTGACTGGCAAACATGAAATGGCCATACTGCCGTGTGAAAAAAAAAAAAAAATTTCTAGAGAAGAGTTGGTTTGTGCGCAAGGAGACAGCTGGGGTGAGAGGTTTTAGGAAATAGGAATAAATGGAAAATTAATCGGAGTATGACGATTCGTTTTGAGTCCTGTGAATGCATTCCAAATTTCAGAAAAGATAAGGTTTGAAAGGAAAATTAAGTGTGGTTGAGAAAGTTTCGAAGATACGTGGGAGAGAGTGGATTAGTGAAGATAGTGTTATTGTTATACGGTTCCTGTGGTTTCCCACAAAGTCACGTTAAATACTCTGTTAACATTGCAAAGCCAGTCAGTGTGGGTTGTGGGAGTAGTGTGTTGTTTGACTGGCCTCTTCGCTACTGGGAGGCCCGATCACCTGGAAAGAGACTCCCAGAACCGCCCACTGGCACAAGAAGCCGGACCAGGGAGTTAAAAGACATCTGAGGGGCCGTTCACACTCCTGCAGGAGCGAGAGCGCGGAGGGCCAAGGAAAGAGCAGAGAAGAGACAGGAAAGCGGAAGACAGTGGGGGATGACAGAGCGTAGGCATCCCCCCAGGCCAAAAGGAGCAGGAAGAGTGCTAGGTAAAGTTGTGGGAGCCCTGGAGAAGGACTGTGGGTAGGGAGAAGAAAACAGGTAAAGTTCAAATTAAAGAGTCCGGGATCGTCACAGTGGAGAATCACGGAGCGGCGTCGACAGGACTGGCCGCAATTTGCAGTTTCATGTCTGTAAGTTTCCGGTGCTGTCTAGAGGTGGTTATCCGGGAGGGGTGTTAGGGCGTTGCAGGCGATGCCAGCGACGACGAAAGACCTCGTTGGCATAACTGGTCAGTGCAAGGAAGACATCGTTAGAGTCCAATAACTTGGTTTCTGGCCGAAGTGATGTAGTGTGGAGGTCTAGGAGTAGTGTGGAAGTCTAGGAGTAGTTGCGTTCTTAGGTCTAAGTATACATTGCATGAATGCATCACGTGGTCTGTCTTCAGGTTCTTCGCAGGTACAGAGGGCATCCTCGACTAGGCTGAACTCCAGAAGGCGTCTCTTGAAGGACCCGTGGCCAGTTAATAGGAAGGAAGCATAGACGTTAGGGAAGAACCAAGTGGAACGTCGTTTGTTGATGTAGGTTACCTCGGGGAGGAAAAGTTTAATAGTTGCACCAGTTGTGGAGTTATTTCAGCGGGTTTGCCATAGGTTTATCAATTCTAGCCACACACGTTTATGTTCCTGTTTGATGTCGGTATCGGTACGGGTTTGAATAGCGAAGATTTCATCTTCCTTATTCTTCTTAATAGCACGAGAGAGTCCGATAAAAGCGACGTGGAGATTCAAGGGGAGGCAGCTTGTTAGTACCTGTAGAGTGGCATTTGATGTCGTTCAACATGCGAGGGTAATTTGTAATAGCAAAAGTCGTTGAATTTGACGTTGTTCATGCACTATAGTCATTCGGTGGTACCATACTTCAGCTCCGTATGTGACAATTGGTATGAATACTGCTGAATATAGAAGGCGTTGAGTTGGTCCTTGCGGGTAAAGCGTTCTAACAGTGATATAATTTTTTTTTTCGTTTCTTTGATAGCTTGGAAATGGGGGATGAAAGGTCTCCTATCGTCCAAATTTACTCCTAGGTACTTTCGCCGATCGGTAGTTTTTCAGTGGGCGGCTATTAAAACGTATGGTAGGAGGTCTGGAGTAGTCCAATTTCCCTTTCTATAGGAGGGTTTGCTCTTCTCAGTGGAGACAGTTTATTTTCCGTGGCCCATATGGACAGAGCAGAGAGAACAACTGCAGCCTGGGTTTCTATGGTGCCGCGGGTGAGAAGACGATGATAACCATGTCGTCGGCATAAGAAAGCTGAGTAGTGTGCGGGTGGTCCCTCCGGAGCCAGTTGTCGAATATCATATTCCATACAGCTGGTCCCAGGATGGAGCCCTGTGGACAGCCACGGGTTAGATGTCGTATGATGCAGTGATATTTTGTTTTGATGCTGACCTTGCGGTTAGAGAAGTAGCTTTTGAGGCAGTGGTAGAAATTCCAAGTACAGTTAGAGACTAGCCCACTGAAGAACGCCCGGCCACCACACAGCGTAAAAAGCTCCTTTGAAGTCAATGAAGATTACCAATACATAAGTTGCCACCGGCTGTTCCGCCACTTTGAGGGTTTTAGATAGAACATCAATTGTGGATCACCCTTGTTTGAATCCAAATTGGAGCGAGGATGCCAAACCATTGGCTTCATATCGGGGTTGGAAGCGGGAGAGCAGCAGTCTCTCAAAAACCTTGCCGAGAATGGGAAGCAGCGCAATCGGGCGGTATACCTTGAAGATACCTGTGGGATCTTTGGGTAAGAGCCTCAGGTTAGCATGCTTCCAACGTGATGGACAGTTGTCCTCACTCAGACAGGTGTTGAAGAGCTGAAGTATCATTGGAGCTATGGTCCAGAGACGTTGCAGTCTCGCCTTCAATAAAATCCAGACCAGGAGCTTTACCTTTTTTGATTTTTTTTAATTGCTGCATCGACTTCCTCCTCTGTGAATGGTTCCTCCATAATGTCCGTATGGAAGCTGGAATTTTGTTCTGCAAGAGTGGATTGTGGTTTTTTTGGCTGCGGAGGACAGAGTTAGATAGGCGAGCTTAGTAGTGTAGGCCCTCATAAAAAGAGTCTGAAGGAAAACTCGCGAAGGAACTGCTTATGGGTTCTAGTTCCGACCGCAGAGAATGAGCCAAGTATGTACGCCTGTGAATATATCGTCTACAGAAGAAGGTGCGTCATTTATTATTATTATTATTTTAGGGATGCCCGTAATTAAATACATTAGCCGGTATTTGTGTCTGTAAATTGCGTATGTTCTATGGTTGATTTGCCTGTTTTGCTGGACGAAAAAACCCCAGTTACTGGGGAGAAAAACCTTGCTATCTACGCCTGAGACCAACTAACTCAGCCACGGAGTGAAAAAAGCCCATTAAAGTTCCTCGCGTCATCGACGGGATTCGAACCCAGGACTTTTCCACCCGGAAAAGTCCTGGGTTCTTTCCACCCAGGACTTGTGGGGAGGACGGTGACGATACCACTGTGTTACCCGCGCAGACAAGATGCGTCATGTCAAGAGTGCCCCAGAAGTGAATGCAAGCCTGTCAGCCTTGAAGAAAAACCGGAGTGCCCAGAAGTTAACATATGCCTGTCCGCCACTAAGAAAGCAGAGTGCCCAAGAAATAGAAGGAGGCCTGTCTGCCAGGAAGGAAGCCTGAACGGAAGGATATTGGAAGTAGCGGCTATTTCGGAACGTAAGTCTGTTCCTGTTTTTTTTTATTGAACCCCGAACTCATGGACTCATAATCTGAACTCGGAAAGAAATTCATTGATAGTTCTTTCTAACGAAATTAAATTTGAAATAGGCAAGTTAGTTACTAATGTTGAGGCAATTCGTTATGAATGTTATTGATTATGAAATAATGCAAGGGTGGTTCAAGTATAATAAAAAGAAAGTAACAGTAGGAGGAATGAGTAAAGAAATTATATTTATAGGGGTAGTACTGTAAGGATGTGTTAACCTATCTCATTAATTTAGGCCAGGTGCCAACACAAGATAACACATCAGATGAGATGTAAAGAGAAAGAAATTTTATTAATAGAGAAACCTCATGAGTAAAGAGGGATGACTAAGATGCTAACTAGAGAGTAATTAAAGTAGAATGAGGGATTTATAGTGAACATTACTGAGGTAAGCGGATACCATTTGTAATATACTTCATGTGTTAAAGGCGAGAAACAAATATACAAAAAGAGTAATAAGAGTTGAAATGAGTGTTACTGATGATAGTGATAAAAATTGGTAATGGCAAAGAATGATTGAGTAATCATCGAGGATTCATATTTAGTAAGATTCAACTGATACAAACTGATATTAATAATTTGTAAATTAAGACTAGTTGATGAGAGACAGTTTATTGTACTGTAGTATGGTTTCAATATATGTAAATTGGTATGCTTGTGTTTAATTATTTGTTTCTTTTATGTAAATGCTGTATATAATGTTCATTAAAGGTTGTAAATTTTTATTGAAAAAAAAAAAAAAAGGGGTGTCTTTAATGTTCCCTTAACACCCGCTTTACACACCGCAGAAAGTAGAATTTTAGTCGTGTGCTAATAGTAGGACTACCTTCTACCGACTGAAGAATGTGTTCCATTTTATCCACATTTTGTTCATTTGCGCGTTCAGAAGATATGAGTGGTGGGAACTGTACCAGTCCCCCGCAGTTCGGTGTAAACGCTCTTGAATCCGATATTCTGCGGTTAGGAAACCGTCGACGGTATTCTGTACAAGCAGCAGTAGCACTTCCACCACAAAAACCGTAGACAAACACCATATCGGCATATTCAGCATCCTTAACACTTCTAACAGCGTCAGGTTATAACTACGTTTTGACCAGATCTGATTCGGACAGCTGTGCGCGCCAGTTTCAAACAGCCGTACCTCCGTATCCATTGAAAATTGGACACTGCTGGGGTCATGTATTATAGTACTGTATGTACTATAACGATCTTAGAGAGACCTTAAAATCTTCCATTGACAATCTATCTGGAAATCAATCGTCTTATATTAAAGATCAGGTGTCTTTCCGGGATTCACAGCTTTTTGCTCGGGAGGCCTTTCAGAGAAGACGAGCTCACAAGGGCGGCATGAATGGCAGAGAAATAAAAACCGATGCTTGAATTTGATTTCAAGAAAGGAACAGTGAAGGTGGTATTTCTAATAGACGAAACTGATTTATTATTTTTTTATATAATAATTGGCAGATGTTTTTGGCTTGAACTTCGTTCGGCCCATACAGTGATCCTCCCTACTGCTGCTACAGGGTAGTAAGCTCATGGCCTGTCTTCCTATTGTTTTGGAGGAGTACTCGGAATCATCCGTCCAAGTGATTGCTGATTCTGATTAGCCAAACGGCGAGTACAACACACACAACATTTTGCTCGCACGTCTGGCCATTTTACAGAGTTTGTATCATCACAATGAAATGTAGTGGGGTTGAACTAATACTCCCGGTGCCGCCCCCCCACATAAAATCATACATATGTCCATTACAGATGATGATCGGGAAAGAGATTAATGTAAATTTTCCACTAAGGCATCTTTGCGCCAGATTAATCTTGCGTTTGTGTCTTTCATGACAGTAGGTAAACTGAATCCACGATTCTTTCTTAGCCTTTGGCTATTGTAATGGGCACGTGCTTTTAGTGTCTCGCAATTTATGAGATTGGCAGTAGTTGGATTCAAACCTCTCTAAATGCACGACAAATGGCTCAAATATACATTGTCAGAGAGGCCTATCCTGTCAGTACCAAACAGCATTCAGTTTTAGGTTATTTGCTACTTTACGTGATCACTCAATACAACTAATGTATTGATTAATCAGATGAAAATGGTTGCGCTATAATTGCACTACACTCACTGAGTAATTCTAATTATCTAATAGCCCTTATATGATCAAAGCTCTAATACTTATTTATAACGTGTCTGTAAATATTGAAGTTCTTGAGAAATGAGTTCTGTAAAGAAAGAAATAGGTATTTCCACAATTAATTCATTAATAACCCTTATGCAGCCTGTTGTCAATATAAAGTTAAATGACGAAAGGAAAACTTTTATTCTTATTGGCAAAAATTTAACTAATTATTCTAATTGAAATTTCAATGTTTGTTCCCCTTTTCTGTGGCAGTACGCAAAAATCTTTAGTTGGGGAAAATAAGAGCGGAAGGAATACAAACTTTGTTATCCAAAACGTGTTAACTTGTGCTGAATTTTCTTCTAAGAAGCAATCCGAAGAAATATCACCACCATTAAAGACATAAGAGACGCACCTTCCTTAACTCCACCGAACTGAGTTCTTTGGAGTTAAGGAAGTGAAAATTCCAACATTAAAGAATAACCAAAGCACGAAAGTTCTGATAAAATGTCTTTTAGCAGGAAGCAGAAAAGGCAACAAAGAATGAAATAATTTACAAGCTGATAATGACTTTGTTTTCAGCAATATTCTTCTTTGTACTTCCTCAACTGAATTGTTTCCTCTTCGTGAAGAGGAAACACTGGCGACCGTATAAGAAAAGACACTAAAGTGAAGTGCTAGAACAAGAAGCCATAAATGCCTGCTGGAAAAATAAACCATGAAAAACGAGAGTGGACGAGAAATTCCGTTGTTTTCAAGAAAGTAATTTATTTTGCATTGTAACGAATTGCTTCTCATCTCTGAATAGATGAATATTTCATAGTTCAAACAAGAGGATTATCCGGTGAAACAACAGTTGTCAAAGAAGGGAACAGCTTTCTTAACTGAATTGCTGCTTTTGTCGCTCACAGACAAGGAGAACAAAAACAAATAAAAGATTAAATGGCTACAATAGCTCAACGTACACTAATCTTTCGAGTTCATAATAATATCAGTTTTATAAAATAGGATCATATTAATTAGCCATTATGATAGTTTTTTTTCTCTAAGCATATCGCAATGTTGGCTGTAGTTCAATTATCATCAGCGAATATTTAAGAGTCATTCAGGGTTGACAATTCGCTTTAATCCCGATGTGGCTGGGGATCCAGCAAAAGCGGATGTCGATTCTATCTTCAAAGAGTGTAATATCATCTGTTGATATAGTGTATACCATCGTTCTAAGTCTACATTATTATGACTTGAATTGACATCTTTAGAATACATGACTGCGAGATGCAAATCCTGGAGGAAGAAAGAATACAATAAAACTTCATCTGCTCATTTTGTGTTGATGAGGTTTCTCCTTTGTATTCATCTCCTGAATTATACATCTCAGCATTAACCAGTTTCAGTTTTGATAATTATGGGAAGTAACTAATTTTATTTCTCCTCAGCCCTTAAGGAATTAAATCGTAGATCATTTTCCACAAAATAACAAGGCACTGTTTAGTCTAATCCTGACTTTATTATGAACTGCATATCTTACGACACTGATGCAAAGTATACTCAATTATACTGTATGATAACTATGACAGTCGTTATCCATCATTGCGAAAAAAGAGCGCAACGTGAAATGGAGAGCTATTGACAGATCTTGGGAAACTGGAATATATAAACAGATGGTAGCGAAAGAGACACTTCTTAACAAACAGCAGGGAGTGACGGCGTTCGAAATGAAAAGATACGAAATCTCCAAGTGTAATGAGAGGAAATTGAGTTAATGACAAATCTAAAGGTCAAAAGCACCGATATTTCATTTCTATTCAACTGAAGACTACCAGATAAGTGCTACCTTTTTTGTAAAATCTTAAGATTTTCTGGAATGACTCTTGCATAAGGGGAATACAATCTATAAACAAACACTTAAGCTCACACTTAACGAAGTAGCTGCAAACAGAATGGAAATAACAAGTAGAACGTAAAGAAAACTACGTAAGCCCCAAATACAAATGCTGTGTCATGTTTACTACTGTAAACTAATCAAAAGAAAAAGCAGAAGTAGTTTGGCGAATTTAGAAAGATTGAAATTTATTGTGGGGTGTACACATTACATTTCATCCAATTGCTTCTATGATGGCGCAGTCACGAGTAATTATTCTATGCCTCCTGAACCCTGTTTTGGAATATTGTCCTTAATTCTTAGTTAATCAAACCATTTCCAAATTATTTATCTCTGGCATATGCTGATGATCTTGTTCTACTCTTTTGTGGCAACTCCAGGATTTCCTTGGAACAAAACGCCAACAATATTCTTAATCAACTTCATAATTGATCTGTTTTGAATAAATTGACTATTTCGCATTCTATAACTTCCAAGATGATTTTAAAAGGCCTCTTCCTCTTATTCTTTCTCCTCTTGTAAAACTTAACGGCCATCCATTCCATTCCTTTTGTCACAAATTAAATTCTTTGGGTTGCTGATTGACAACAGGTTTACTTTTCTTCTCCAAATTTCTTATATCTCTGACAAAGTTCGAAAATTTTCTTTTTAGATAACTAGAATCTCTAAGGTCGAGGTGTATTAAATAATAAAACCTTAAGAACTTTTTATCATGCTGTCTTTCTTCCAATAGTTACTTATGCTGCCAGCGTCTGGTTCCATCGAGCCAGGCTTCTCACAGTACAATAAAAACTTGGATCTCTTCCGCGTATCTTTAATTTGTTAATTCTAAAGGCATGTAGAACTGTGTGAACTCCAGCTGTTCAGGTATTTTCTTGATGCATCCCCCTTGATCTATTTTTTAGCCCTACCGAGGATTGTTACAACATTAGAAAAAAAATTCCTTTAAATTTTGATGGCTTTGAAAATAACACCTCTTCCTCTAAAAAAGATGAAAAACGTCACTGCTACCAATTTCTCCTTCAAAAATGGCAATCTTGTTTCTCTCTCTGTGAATTTTACGCCCCAATCTTTTTCTCATAGACGTTACAATACCTCAAAAAGAAAGGTTTCCGAAATGGTTCTGTCCTAGTCTTTTTTCCAAATTTCTTCTTACTGGACACGATTCTTTGAATTCAACTTTTTTTCCTTTTTCGTCTTTCCGATACAGACATTTTTCACTGTGTAACGTGTGCGAAGATTGGAAGCACATACTTTTCTTTTGTCTTTTATACAAAAATTTCTAGCATGATCTCTTTTATTACCCTCTCTCTTACTACTTTAATCTGCTAAGTGCTTCTCATCTTAGAAAATTATAAAGATCTCTGTATGACGTTATATCATGAAAATATTTTATGTGCAATGCCTTGCTATTTGTGTATCAAGTTAGTTTGCTAATTTCCGTTATATTTGTTCCTCTCTTTAAGCATTTACTATTAAGTTGTTAAAATACTCCTAATAATCTTGTAAATTTAATGCATTGTTTGCCGGCACCCACTGGTATAGCACTTCCTCCAGTGGGAGCAGGATCAATGTCCTCCCTGGGCAGACACCGTTACTTGTGGCCACAATGTTTATAGCAATTGCTGTTGTAGTAGAGTTTAAGGAGCATTCTCAACTAAGCCCATATCCCTGTATGTCTGTAAATTTTCTTTGGTCAATTTCTGTTTGATGGACGAAAAACCATGCTACCCACGCCTGAGAGTGACTAATTCAGCCACGTTGTGAAAAAAGGCATAAAATTCCTCCCATTATCGACTGGACTCGAATTCAGGTCTTTACCACCCGGTGTGTGGAGGACGGCGATTCTACCAACTGTGCTACCAAGGAGGGAGTTTATGGAGGAGTTGAACTGATGTTCTTGGTTCCGCCTTCATAAGTTACCTACTTGCAGGCCCATCCCCTCTGGAATGGGCCCCCAGAGGATCCTGGCCCTCCTGCTGGCAACACCAAGTGGGGTCAGTCTCTTGAGACAGTACGTGTTTTTCTGGGACTGGCCCACCTTCCCGTGGTGTGGACAAGTACCCAGAATCATCTCTCCAGGTGACTGATGCTTCTGGGTAGCCAGGAGGCCAGAACGAAACAAAACAAACCTACACTAGACACATTTCTGGCCCTTTTACAGCTGATTCTGTTCTTCACAGCGATAAGAGGCGGAGTTGAGCAAACGTTCTAGGTGCCGCCCTTACAATCAGATCAGTGAATGTGTAATTAATTTTAGGTTTCTATAATCCTTACTTAGAATTATAAATACTGTGCTGCCGTATCTGTAGACAATTGATTTTCTTGGTACCTGCCAAACATTATGTATAGTTTATGTAAATGAACTCAGTCGATTAAAAAATAATAATAAACATGTATGATTTTGTCTGTTTTGTAAGAAGAAAACAGAGTTGAAAGGAAAAAAATGTGCATTGGATATCTGTCAGATATCCGATAGGTTTTCGCTAAAGATTGAAACGAAGCTGAAGTTTTTTGTATGAAGACGGTCCCTTGATAGACTGGTAATCCAGCCTTGTGTACGCGATACCCAGAAAAGCCGAACAGTAAAGTAATGAAAGTGTCTGCGAGGCTTGCATTACAATGGTTTCGTTCCTGCCTCATGGAGGCAGACCGTCTACTTATATCATTCTACTCGTTTAGTACTGATAGCAGAATCTTATCCTGTCCCCCACGGCCGGAGATGGGATCAGAAAAAAAAGTCAGGTACATGATTTGGTCTACAATTGGGATTGAGTCAAATCCGTATTATATTACAATGTTAGGAACGTAAGTCGAGCACCAAGAACTATCCTGATCTTGAAGGTAGCACTTCAAAAACCTTTTGTCGTTTTGAGCTGAAATATTAGTTGAGCTGCAGCAAACTGAACTCAAGGTGTCAGCATTCAATGAACCTAAGTAGCACTGACGCAATAGTGCCTGACGTCGACAAGAAGCCGTTCAGCGCAATACATTGGGCTGCAAGATGTTGTTGGGTTTTACGACACAAGGGCTACTGAGGCCAAATCGCGTCTGTTCATAGTTTGTTTACATGCAGCATATCGTTAGAGATATTAAATTATATGCTTCTGTACAAGCCAATATATTTTAAATAGATTAAAAGTTCGTCAATAGTTGCGTAATTTCCTAAGAAGTGAGATCAATAATGCGAGATGTTCAATGTGGAGAATGACTGACTGAAAAGTGCTTGACCGGATGGGTCAATGTAAAGGACAATCAACCAGGAAGTGAAGGACAATGAGTTGAGTGTGACAGGATGTGCACTGGTATGAATTTTCTCCCAATAATAAAAGCAGATGAGTGTGCCCTAATTCTTAGTCTTGCCAATACCACTTCTCGTCTGTTCTGTTTGAACCCAGAGAGCCACAACTTGTGATCTTGTTTTATTTGGTAACGTTTGCTGGTGGTATTAGTTTTCCAGATCTGTGACCAGTTACGGTAACAAACCTTGTGAATTATAGGCTTATAATCCATATAAGGAACTTGAAGTTGTTATGAGTGTGTGGCAATAGGTTGTTTAGCAGCAAGATCGGAATTTATTTCCTAGAATTTCGGAATGTCTCTGGATTCAACAGAACGTTATCGACTATTTGGATTCCCTGCAGGAAAGTAACTGGATGGTTTTCTGTGTTGGATGAGAGGAAGAGAAATTTCCCTTTACGGCAAAGATCACATTGAGAAAGTCAGTATAGATTAGGGCACGTGAAATTAAAGTTCAACAATCCGGTCAAGTACTAGGGGGCCTTTATGGCATATAGTTCGGCAGTAAAGATAAAGTAACAGTGAAAGAAATACTGTCGCAACACCTATCGCATTGTCAATTTTCGATCCGTTTGTGTCAATTGTACAGGCAGTGGAGTTCAGAATAGCGTCAGCTGCGTGAAACTGTCTGATACTGGAGGAAGATAAGGTATTCTTATCCCATTGGTGAAAGAAGGCATCATGAGAAGCAGGAGCATGAAACCGAGGTGAACGACGAGAAATTTTAGTTAAATCAATATTCCAAGTTTGAAGAATCTCTTATTCTGAGTGCTGCTGCAGGTCTATTTTTATTTGGTTTATTATCATAAAAGGAATCAAAACAGTTATTTTACAAATACTCAAAAGAAGAATGTGATGGAAGACTTCGGATCTTGGCTGCATAGTGAGACAGCAATATTTTATTTCGAAAACGTAATGGGAGATCATACGCTTCAACGTAAAGGCTTTGGACTGGAGAAGTCCTGAAAGCTCCCAGGGCTGTCCTCAGAGCAATGTGTTGGATGACGTTTAGCCGTTCTAATGTGCTTCTCCTAGATGAGTCGTATACCGGAGAACCATAATCTAAGGGTGAGCGGATCAGACTTTTAGAGGTGCAGTAAGGGGTACTGGTCAGATCCCCATGACATGGACGATAGTGACCGAAGTATGTTCAACTGTTTTAGACAAGTTTTTCGTAGATATATGATAGGAAATTAAGCTCACATTGAGAGAGTCAGTATAGATTAGGGCACGTGAAATTAAAGTTCATCTAACATCAGGCCCACAAATCTGATGTTGTTTACTAGCGGTATCGGACTAATGTTTAGTTATAGTTCATGATGCGGGTGGAGAGCACGTCACTTACAAAAGTGAGTGGTTGTAGATTTCTGTTCAGCTAGTCGATATCCATTGCGTGAGGTCCAGAATTCAATTCTGTTTATGTCAAGTTGGAGTTGACGTTTAATAATACTCATGCTTTGCGACTAACAGGAGATGGTGAGGTCATCCGCATACATGTAAGCCTCAACAGTTTTGGGGATGTCTCGTGTCATGTTGTTGACTCGAATTGCGAATATCGTTATGCTCAGTATAGGACCCTGTGGTATTCCTTCCTAAATATGGGATGTAGACAGTATGTTTTGATAGCGGACCTGAAAAGAGCGTAGGCGAAGAAAATTCTGAATTATATGAGGGAGAAGACCCCTTAGCCCTAGATGATAAAGATCCATAATAATACCACGTCGCCAGGTAGTAACGAATGCCTTTTCGATATCTAAGTTGACCATGACTAGATTTTTCATGACAAAGGCATTGCTAAACGAATATTCCATTCAGCTATGATGATTAGGTCGAGAGTGGATCTGTTCTTACGAAAGCCATACTGATGACGTGATAAAAGATTTTCATTCTAAGAAACGTGTAAGCCTCGTGTGTACCATTCTCTCAAAAAAACATTTCTCCTTCAGCTTGAGGGATATTGATCCATAATTGTGAACCAAGGAGGGGTCTTTGCCTGGTTTTAGTAATTATGAAAGGATGGCGCCAGTAAATATATTTTCTGAGAAGATCCGGTTAGAGAAGATCAGAAGAGTAGATAAGTCCTCTTCAAGCAAACGTTTTAGCATAATATAATGAACATGTTCTGGTCCGGCAGCACTATTTGAAGATTTATTTAAGAATTCCTCAAGTTCTCTTAAGTTGAACAGCTGACTATGTGAAAGTTGCGAGAAGTTAATTTTGTGGCGTTGATGTACTGAAAGGAGATAAGAGTAAAAAGCAGATATTGTAGCGAATGACTTTGCTAACCCATTAGCGATTTCTTTAAGTGAAGACAAATCTTTCCCATTACAGCGGAGTATTGAAGATGAGACGAAAGAATTTTTCCATTTAGCGATTGTATTCTTCTCCAGATGAACCGTGGGTCAGTATCAGATTCTTCAGAGCTCGAATACCATACAGTCTCTATAATTGCATACAAGATTACGTGTCAGACAGAAGTATTGTTGTGTCCTCATCATACCTATAATTTTTTAATGAATATTGTATGGGTAGAAAATTAATGCGATTGGAGACGATAGTTTGTTCAGATATGGGGTTTTTACATGGGAAATCTAGTACTATTGCACAATGCCACTGTTCTGGAAATTTGTTTTCCATGTATAATCAGTTATATAACAAGAGTACTACATTCAACGATTTACTCTTTTATTTTGGAATGGTGCATGTCATCAGGTCCTGTAGCGTCTTTTGTTTGGTTCAGTGCGCTATTTAGTTCATCTGTTGTGAAGGGAGAGTTATATAATTCGTTTCTTTTCGAACTGAAATTTATCTTTTGTATTTATATTTTCTCTTTATATCACTGGAAAAGATATATTTGCAGATACCTTGGCGAAAGTCTTGGCTAATACGTTTGCAATTTCAATTGGTTTTGCTGCTTCTTTCCCTTCATAGTGGAGTATTGAGGGAGGACAGTTCTTATATTTTCGATTTTTTAAATTTTAATCCTTATTTCAGGATTAGCACATTCGGTTTCACTACTTTCTTTAGGTTGACCTCTTATTTCTCATTGGTAGTCATTGTGCCATCTAAAATGGCACGACATTTATGTACCGTAGTACGTAAATGTTGGCCATTTCTCCATTAATTCGCAGTATTTCTCCATTATTTCCAGTGATTTTCAACTTTTCTCTGTTTTAATGCAGCCAGTTGAATTAGGTGATGTTTAATTAACTCTCAGGTATTAATTATTATCTCCAGTTCGTTCTAAAGACGAATTATGACACCATCTAGTCATCTATGATTATCATAACACAAAAGTATCGGAAGAGTTCTTTTATAACTTTATCGAAACTTTAATAAACAGTGAACAAATAGCTAAAAGGAATCCGGCAGGACAAACTGGTCTCCTTCCTGTAATTAGGCTCAGAAGTGTCAGTATGCAAGCGGAAAGCAGAATTGATTATGCTCAGGAAGATGTGGAAGTAGTTCGCAAAGTTCTTATCAGAACGTATCTTCAAGAAGAATTCAAAACACTGCACATTTTCGTAAACAACCCAACCATACAGGCTATGCAAGGGGCTAACTTTACCTAAAACACGACGCTGTCTTGGCTGAGAAAAAAAAGATTATCATGGAATCACATCTAGTTTTGTAAAACAACTTATATGCACTGAGTGATCACTGAATTATGACCACCTACCTAATACCGTGTTGGGCCACCTTTCGCACGGTACCAGCCGATATTCGCCTAGGTATTGACTCCACTACATGTATGAAGACGTCCGTAGGGATTGTAGTCGCATGGCTACAAATCCTCCATTTGTAGCCGAAAATATGCCTGCAGACGTTTCCACAACGTCGGAATAGACGAAGGTTACGTGGCCATACGCCTCATCCCTCCTCATTCGTGTCCAAAACATGCCATAGGTGTTCAATTGAAATGAAGTCAGGCGAATTTGAAGGACAATCAGGATGGGCGATATCTTCACTGTTTCTCGAATCACTTGTTCACAGTGCGGGGCCCCCATGACACGAAGCATTATCATCTTGGAAGATCCTGTTTCTGTCCGAGAAAAAATGCATCATGGCAAGGTAAAATGGTCTTCTAAGAGCTACCGGTAGACCTCGCCAGTGGTCTGTGCGGGTAATACAGCGCTTTTTTTTTTTTTTTTTTTTTTTGATTTGGTAGTTATTGGCGCATCGGCTTCTGTGGCCATATTGCACCTCCCAAGGTTTTTGCAGTACTTTGATCCAAGCCCGAGGCGGGAATCGAACCCGCGACCTTTGGGTTGCCGGGCAGGTACTTTACCCACTCGGCTAGCCCGGTCGGCATAATACAGCGCTATCATCACCGTCCTCAATGACCCCTGGAGTCTGGTATACAAATTAAGAACAGTACTGGAAAAATAAACGAGTTTGCTGGAGATTTGGCATGTTTAATCACAGCAAATGGTGAGACGACCTTGCATGGAGATAAAATGTTCACTTAATTTTAGACCATCTGGGGAGAGACAAAATTCGGGAGGAGCAGAAGCTGATTAATATGCTGAATGATGATTATCAAGATGAAAATGAAGAACAAGATTTCATTATGGAGGAACTGGAGAATGTAATAAGGAAATTAAGAAGTAACAAATGCCCAGATATGGACTGGTCAGAGGGTGAGTTGATAAAGCGTAACTTCAAAATCCCATCCTATTTGTTGGGTATGTTCACTGTGTGTGTTAAATAAGAAACATTTCTTCTCCTTGGAAGGAGGCTCTATTAAAATTAAAGCCAAATAATCGAGTGGATTCATATCGTCTAATTGCACTTCTCAGTGACGTAATAAAGGTCTATGATAGGCTGCTATCAAACAGAACTATTGCTTGAGTTGTAAGGCACTGTTTTGTGTCTGATGATTAGTATGTATGTGTTTCCAGCAGGAAAAGATATTAATGATGCACTAGAAAGACAAAGGATTCGTACATAACTATGCGAAGAAATATTGTTTGAGAATTTGATTTCTTAGGGCATTTAATACAAACAGTTGGACAATTTTCTTATGATGCTCCCAATGCAAGGTACCATCATCAGATCTTTTCTGTAATAAAGGACTATATGCCGCAAGGTAGTAAGTTAAATCTTCAACAGAGTAGTTGTACATGCGTCAGATTTTGGCCCACGTATGAGGAATTTGTTGTTAAATGATTGGTTGTTGGGAAAATATGAAGATATGTCAATGCAGATGAACTACGCAATGATGAACTACGAATATGCCTATGCAGATGAACTACTGTTGCGAGGTAGTTCTCGATTGCAACTAGAGGAAACATCGAATCGGGTGCTAGCGGAGCTAAATCAATAGTCAATGTTCATAGACTAACTGTATCTAGCGAATATAGCAAAATTGTCCTCTTTGAAAGGGTAGTTATTGGTTAACCGAAACCCAGTGACGACGATTGATGGTGAAAAGTTAGTTTAAAAAAAATTGAGAGAAAATCGTCATTTTTTTGGATTTATTGATTGAAAGCCTGCGGCCTAAAAGGTAGAGTGTTAGACCTAATTTTTTGATCGTCTTTTTACGAATAATAAGTAGGGAGCTCATCTATGGATTGACTTTGCATTATGAAAAGGAAATGGAGAAAGTTGCTTGCAATTCAGCGTTTAGCGATACTAAAAACGACAATGACTTGTAAAACAATGTCCAATGATACTCTTCTTGTAATATAGTGGGCGACCGCCCCTAGATTTATTCTCAGTTTTCAAAGTTTTTTTTTTTTTTTTTTGGTTTAGTTGTTGGTGCATCGGCTTCTGTGTCCATAGTGCACCTCCCAAAGTTTTTGCATTTACTGAGATCCAAGCCCACGACCTTTTCATTGCCGGATAAGCACTTTAACCACTCGGCTAGCCCGGTCGGCCGTTAGTTTTCAAAGTAAAATGTTACTATGTGCTGAGGGGAGTGTAGTATGAAAAGATGAAATAACAAAGGTGGGTGCAGGTTATAAGGAAGAATTGGGTTGATGGGTTACTAGCAGGAAATACAGAACTACAGTACAATAGGAAAGAGAACGTAAAAAGTTCTTTACAGCAGCAGATGCTTTCCTTGCATCATATTCCTCTGCTAATGCTAATAAGGGCAAAGGAAAACCTACTTGGTTCAATCCAAACATGCGAACAATGTTTCTCACTCTAAGCCATGGATCTTTTTATCAAAACTGAACGAACTTGGAACTCATGAGAGGTCTGTGTACATATGGGGAGCATTAGAAGACTTGAATCATGTCTTCTATGTACGCAGTGAACACGACGACTTTAGAAATGAGCCAGTTCATCAATCGCCATGTTTGTTCAGATTAGAGGATGATTGTCAGAAAACTGTAATAAAATCGAAGAACACCTTTGCGAACATTTCGACTATGTGCTGCACTGATCTTGCATACGAAACGAGTACAACTTGAGGTAGTAATACTCGTTCGAAACATTCCAGTCAATCACAAGTGACTGACTGGAGTGTTTCAAACTATTCTGTCGCGGAAGTGTACAGTTCGGGTTCATGGGAGGCATGTGTAGCTATGGTTCGTCCAACGTTGTCCGGTATATTTGCAGCTCATGATGCTGCTTAGCATTTGTGGTAGATTTAGCATTTGTGCAGCGGTTCCTAGTGCCTCTGTGGGTGCATAATTTGTTAGAGATGGCAGTTCCTGGAGCTACCATCAGCCTATACAACTCATGGCAATGGTATTGTCTATAAAACTCATGGCTATGATATATCCTATGCGGCTCATGACTCTACTACCTCCGGAATAATTGGAAGTGGATAAAACTGAACAGTAAGTGTTCTGTGAACGACTATCTAGCAACTGATGCTCGCTACTTAGTAAAATGGTTGGCTGCTTATCGTATTGCCATTATTGAGATTTAAGATTTCAGACTGGTAATTCCAGTTTGCTGACTAGCGGTTCCTGGTGCTATAGTGATATGTGGAAGACCTAGAAGAATTGCTAAAGTGTGCTACATCTATTCTGAATAATTGCAGTTTATGTGACAAACAGTTAGCTTTTTTGCTAGCATTGTAGAGGAGGTTCGTGATTGAATGATAAATTGCGGGTTCCAGCTACAAGGAGTTTCTGATCTCTTCAGGAGGGAACACAAGCGACGGAATCTAGCCACAAGTGGCAAACAAGCCTGCGTGGTGGTCTACCCGCTCTACTGGATGGATGCCGTCGCTTGTGTCCTCTGACTGTTTGTGCCTATGCACCGTTAAGATCTTGAGTGGCAGATGGACAGACTGATTTTTACGATAATGATTATTCCATTTTTATTGGCTTAGCTCCCGTGTCCAGCTCCAAGTGCCAGGGATGGTGCGTGTTACGGATGATGTATATGTACGGTGTTGTAAATAGGTGGCGGGGTTGCTAGAAGGCTGGATGGAATTTCCGAGTTAAAAAAAAAAACAAGTCCTAATGCATCGGCTGTCTGTTATAATCAATGTAATTCTAATTCAGCTGTTCCACTGTAACCAACAGAAATGATGCAGACTACAGGTAACTTTTAATTTCCTTATTAGCATAAATGGCAAATTCTACATCAGAAATAAACGTTGTGCAGTCCACAGTAGCCTTACGTTTTAGTTTTCAACTGTAGAAAACACAATATCATCTTTCCATGCGCAGTTGTGACCAAATGCAATCGTTACATTGATTTCCAATTAGAAAGGTGGACAGCATGATCAATACTTTTTCATTTGCAGTAGATGTAGCAGACGCGTGGGAAGGAACCATCTAAAGGTATCTGCTATGCAATACCCTGCTAGACAGTAATCATACATCTATTTTTAGCGGCGACAAAGCGAGGTGTTGCTTAATCAACATTGGCGAAACTTACAAGAAACCCAGTGAAGTTTTTAAAAAGAATAAATATACAAAATAACCATAAAATTCCCTTTCACGTAAAAACTACACCTACCTTTCAGTATGATCTGAATGATGTTATATACGTTTTCAGTTCAAGTTCTAATTGCATCTTTACTTTTGTGCGTTTTTATTGATTTCGAAAATCTGAATCAATTTGTTTCCTCCGAAATAACAAACTAATTATTGGACAACATGATTTTTTTGCATATAAATTGCATATTGTTTGATTTCTTCTGTGTTTTGTTTAGCACTGTATCGTTTAAATGTTTAAGCAGAAAAAAAGGAAGTGTCTGAATAAACCTGCCTATTTTTGCTACGAGTATTGACAGCATACAACAGAAACTAAGAGCATCTGCAATTTTACTGAACGTCATATTCTTTGCATTTTGGTTTCAACAATGGCGAACGGGATAAATTAGGGCTCAATACATTCGCCATTACTACTGCAAATCTGAGGATTTATCTAACTGGGAAAATTAAAAGGCCTTTCCTTACATAGCATCAAATATCCTGACATATCTGCAATAATGCCTGTTCCACATAATGAAGACCTGTCAATACCAGATTCCCCCCGCCTCCAAAGTAATGGTATAAAGGAAGAAGCAGCAGAACTCTTTGGTTCTAGGTTATAATAGTGTAAGTTACTTGAAGCGGGAACTAAAATTATAATATATCGAAATTTTCACAAAAATTTCGAAATTGGTGGAGTTCAACTAAACCCAGTACTGGAGGAAAGGGACTTGGGTGTTACGATACGGTCAGACATGAAATTCTCTGAGCATTGTAAACAGGTTGCAAGGAAGGCCCATGGTGTCCTATCGATGATCTATCGAACTTTTGCAAGTAGAGACAGGGACGTGATAATCCCATTATATAAGGCTTTGGTTAGACCAAACTTGGAATACTGTGTTCAAGTATAGAGACCGCACCTAAAGAAAGACATCGAGCTTCTTGAAAGGGTGCAAAGAAAGGTAACTCGTCTGGTGAGATCGGCAAAAGGGCATCCTTATGAAGAAAGACTTCGAATATGTGGGTTGCAGAGTTTGGAAACTAGACACCTCAGAGGAGATTTGATTGAGGTGTTTAAGGCTCTGAGAGGCATCAGTAAAATGAATGAGGACAAAATTTTCAAGATTATAAATGAAGCTAGAACTAGGGGACATAAATTCAAGTTACGGGGGGAAATGTTTAGATTGGACTGCAGGAAGTTTTATTTTAGCCAGCGAGTTATAAATAACTGAAATAAGTTGCCTACATGGGTGGTAGAGGCTGACATCTGGGGATATTGAAAGGTCATCTGGATAGTACCTTCGGGGTGAGGGAAACGCATAGGTTTAATTTGCTTTTCTTTTATTAATTAATTTTTTTATCATTGTTTTATTCGATTTTTTTTTATTTTTTGGCTGGTGCAGCATAAGCCATAGGCTTTCTTTCACCATGCGGCCATTACTAATACTAATGACAGCGAATATTTATTATTGCATCAAAATTAAGTTGAAAAGTAGTTTTTCTGCACAATGGAAATGTATTCCCATAATTTCCTTTCCTTCATGCTTAAAAAAAGCCATATGGAAGTATGTCCAAGATCGTGAATATAATAAAGTACCATGACTTTTATTGGAATGTTTGTGGTGATTTTAAGGGACAATTGGATTACTCTCTGGTCTAAATACAGGTTTCATAAAATTCTGGTATTTTCATGTAACATTATGGCTTCTAGAAATTACTATTAAATATATGCCACTAAAATCTTGGCTGATGATTATTCACTTGTGAACTACCATTTCATTTACTGTCTGAAGAGACAGTCTTGCTTGCTGCTTGGGCATATGGTTTTCGTTATTTTATTGTTAAATAATCTGCAGTCGCTTTTTAACTCAAGCAACATCTGCTCAGCGTCTAAGTCTACGCCAAATTAAAATGGCTTCTGCAGTCCCTCATCACCTGTTTTTATCTGAATAATTATAACAAATATATCATTAATTCAGACTTTGGTCAAAGCAATAAAAACAGCTAGCCTAGATGTGCTCAGATAAACACTGATATTGCGTAATGGATGCGCATTTCCGCACTATTTTACTATATGCAAATCATTCTAACGACAGCTTTAACTTGCTTTTTGGGACTCGGTTTCATTGCAGCTTTAACTACTAATGGCTTCGCACCATGAAATGAAATTCTCTGGTAGCATTTTTCCATGGTTCTTTTAACTACAACGATCCTCTTGGCGCTGCAGTTAGACCGCCGAACAACTTCTCGTGTTACTGCAATATTACTCTGGTGACGAGTGTCCTTCCCACATTATGAGTGCGATATCGATTTCCTGGTAATTTCCTGCTTGCGGTGAATGTTAGTTTCCTTAAAGGATGTCAAGGAATAAGTTCGCGACAGTTTCTGTTATCTTGTTGCCTAGTTAAATGCAGCATGAACTTCGGAACTTTTTTTTTTCCATTTTAAAATACCACGCTTATAAAAGTAGGCTGTTGTGATATATCACACCAGCAAACTATTTCTTTATTTTCTGAGCATCTCCATAATTGAATGGGCTACCCAAAATATTCAGATCTCACTAATGATTAATACTTAAGAACAGATTCTCCAACCGCGGTTATGCAGTTGGAGAATGGCTCATAAACAGTACTTTAAATCATGCCGAAAGAAACAATAAAGAAAAGTGATGAAAAAACAAATGGATAGGCCTCCCATATGTGAAACGTACCAACAAACCTTCGAAAAAAAATTTTCAAAGATTCTGGAGTAAACTTAGCCTTCGGCAGCTCCAAGAAACTATGGGCATACCTTAAAAATCATATATAGGCAGCACAAGAACTTCGTTATATCCAAAAGCAATTTAAAGGTAGCCTCAAACAATAAAGAAAAAATTAGTTCTGAGTTGACAGCTCACCACTTAGACACGGGACATTACCCACCCTTTGAAAACACCATAATACAGTAGATTTCGGTTATTTGGGCCAACCGTTTATTTGGGGCAAATCTTAAAAAACAGAACCCAATCGAGAAAATAGCCAGGATTTACTTCGCTTAATTGGGACAACATGCCGTTTAATCGGGAGAGATCCGTCTACTTCTAACTCTAGAGTGAACTGGATGAATACAGACGGGGAAATTGAGATATTCTAGCAATGTTGTTTCAGAGCCACGTAGAATGACGGTGAAGATGTCATCAACGTATCTGCACCATGTTGTAATAGGTACTGGTGGGTTCAGAAATATCTGTTCTTCCATGGCGATGTTGGCCACAACGGAACTAACAGGGGCGCCCATGGCAGTGCCATGTACCTGCTGGTATACGGAATCCTCAAAAGGTAAAGACGCTGCCTGACAAGCACAGGTTGAGGGCGGTACAGATGTCGTCAGTGGACAGTGATGTTCTGTTTGGAAGGTTAGAGTCATTCTCAAAGAGCCTCTTCGTGCAGTTTCCGCCCTGTTGGACAGGGATTGATGTAAATAGCGACACATCAAATGACGCCATAACAACGTTATCAGAAATTGAGAGCTCTTTAATAAGGCGAATGAACTGGCCGCTGTTAGTGACAGTATGGGTGGTATTTCCTACAAGAGGTGTGAGAAGTCGTGCAATATATTTGGATAGTTCATATGTAGATGCATTGCAGCAGGACACTATGGGTCAGAGAGGAACACCTAGCTTATGGATTTTTAGTAACCCATAAAACTGCGGTAGTTCGCAGCCTGTGGCATGAAGAAGCCGCCGAGTCGGAGCAGAAATTTTCTTCTCTTTAAACCATGCATGCATGCACAAGTTTATTAACGCATGACTCCAGACGTCCTAAGACTTTGATGAGCGGATCCGTCACGGGTTCATATACGCTGGGGTCTTGGAGGAGGACCAGGGCTTTCTCTCGGTAGGCTGACCGGTCTAATAGGACAGTGCGACACCCCTTGTCAGCGGGAAGCACGAAGATGGTGTGAATAATTTTATCTCTAAAGTTCCCATTTTCTGTTGACAAAGAGGCACGTTTAGTCTCGAAAGCTACAGGTATCTATTTGTGATTAAAGTTTTTTATTTTACTGGTTATACACCTAATTATTTATAATCACAAAAATTAGGTTAGAAACCAGTGAGATTAGCAATAAGATCAAAACAAGTCAATAACCATGTACTGACCAATAATAATTTATGAGGAGTGAGACCCAAGACAAATATCCTACAAATTCAAATTAATTTAATAACAAAACATAACCCACCCCTGTCCAGAATCTCTACTAACGGGGACGCGTCGTCACGTACAGGGATTTCTGAGTGGAACCTTTCATAATTTTTTTTCCTCCAAAAAACCTTTAAGCTGTTCTAAATCTCTAAATTTTCAAATTCAGTAACTATTAGTGAAATACGAGAAGACAAGAATTTTCTTTCTATCCTTTTTCTCTACCTTTCGTCTACTCAAACTCCCCCCCCCCCCTCTGCGCCAAGCCTTTGAAATACAGCAACGGAACGTGCCTGGCCTACAAATATGGCCTTCACTACTTGTTCGCTTCTCCTTTAAAGATGAGATAAACGAAAAGCCCCCATCAAGCTCCGGGAATTCATCTCCATTTATACTGTACTTCCAATTATTCGCCATGCATGGATTTAGAGTCAAAGCTTGCTTTTATTCCTTCATCCTCTTACAAGGTTTATTTATCTAGGCAGGTCTTTCAATACTAATGCAACTTACCTAGATGAGTTATTCCTGAAAAAATCTCAGGTAAGAGATTTCTGACTGAAAATATAATACTGTATATAAAATGGAAAGTTTTATTGGAAAGAAGTAATAGAAATAATAAATAAAGATGAAACGTTAATGAGTTCTGCGATGAAGTTTGAATGGTGTTGTTGACATACCTATCTGAACTGATTAGGGAGAACGTGGTACAACTATTGATGACAAGCCATAAAACGTCCGTAGACGAAAGGCAATAAAAACCATTGGGGTTTGGTTCACAAGCTCATAAGGAACAAAGTAGAATCCACAGATATCATAAATTCTCTCCGTTCTGAGGGCTCCTCGGAGACGCTTTCCTGGGAAGAGACAATGAACAAGATTCTAGACGAAATAATCTACCAAAACAGTCCTGATCGTGACACTCAAGTACACAAATACGTCATCACTGAGAATCAGGGCTACTTGCCGTCGGCCACAGAAGAACCCTTCACAGAAGAGGTTGCATTAGCCACAAATAAAATCAAAAATGGAAAAGCTCCCAGACTGGACCTCATTGAGGGGGGAGTCCACCAAACACCTTTGTTCTGTTTCACCCGATGATCTAGTACAACTAACTATTCAACACGTGTCTTAATGAAGGCTCCTTTGCTACACGTTGGAAACACGCCAACCACAGGCTTTTACCCAAGGATCCAAATCGTCCCACTGGTGCAGCCAAAGCATACCGTCCAATTGCTCTATTGTCAATATTATGAAAAGTATTTGAGAGGTTACTTCTCATCCGTCTTCAGTCTGTCTATGAAACCAAAAGGACTCGCCTCTACACTCCAGTTTGGCTTCAAGCAGGGGTGCTCAACTATTGATGAACTACCGAAAACCATTCAGCTAGAAGATAATTCTGATGCCCGTTACATACTGGCGATTTTTTATAGATTATAAGGGAACTTTTGACACCGTCTGGTGAGGGATCTTGCGACGAGCCAGAATATCTGGCTGCTCCAACATCTTCAAATGTCTTACAGATTACTTCTATAATAGAAAAGTTACAATGAAAACAAAATTTCATAGTATCACCCTCCAGCTCACCAGAGGCTGCCGCCAGGGCTCTGTTCTGGGGCCAGCTGTTTGGAATATGATTCTGGATGAATGGCTCCTGCAGGTCTTCCCCCACACCACACAACTCTCACATGCAGATGACCTGGTTATCGTTGTATCGTTGTTGAGGGCCCTACTCGTGCAGCTAATGAGACCAGAGCCAACACAGTCTTGAATGCCTGTCGGTTTGGACTGAAGAGAATAAGCTGAAAACCTCTACATATAAAAGCAGAACCCTGTTTCTCAAAGGCCGTCTTGACATCAATAGGCCACCAACCATTCGTTATAAAGGACACGCACTCAAGAATCAACAATCTTTCAAATATTTAGGTGTCACCCTAGATGATCGCAGAACTTTCATGCCACATCTAAAGTCTATGAAAGAGAAGGCTAAAAATTATATCAATATGCTTGCTGGCTTCACCCGCAAACACTGGAGTCTTAAGGGACCTGCACTCCACCTTCTTTATTCAGCTGTTTTTGTACCGTTCGTAAACATACGGCGCTGCCGTATGGTTCCATCGTTTGTCCATCACTAGGAACGTTATTCTGCAGATACAACGGTTGATGTTATTAAAAATGACTCGGGTTTGTAGAACGATCTCAACAGCAGCACTACAAGTATTAACATGTTGTATCCCCCTTTGACATCCAAGCGGCCTTTACAGCGCTTTACCATGCCATCAGAAAGAACAAAGAAACTGAATTCCTGGGGACAAAAACTATTGTCGATGCAGATCCGAAACAAGAACTCCGGCATACTTGGCAGGAAGTTGTTTCCCTCTGGCAAATCCGTTGGGATGATTCCACCAAAGGCAGTACTATCAAGCTATTTCTACCTGGTGTCTCCTACCTCAACAAGCAAAATACTTGGCTAGTTCTTCCCTAATTTACACGCTACCTTTCTTCTGACAGGACATGGGTCATTCAAAAAGCGTCTTTCAGGATTTCGGGCTTGTAAACGATGCCAATTGTGTTTGTGGAGAACTGGCACCACGTAATGCACTCGCGTAACATCTACCTGGACCTACGTAATCAACTGTTACTGGATATAAATTTACTCACACTCAAGCCCGGAAAGCAACCTGTTAAAATCAAACGAAGCGTTTTTAGCTTTCAGCAGTCTTCAAAAGGCGTTAGTATTATCTGTCCACGTCTGATCCCACAACATAGACATCCACACCACGTTCCTGAAACCGCTATGATCTGTTCTCGTACCTTCTCTTCCCTCATCATCGGGCACTATCAGAACTGAATGAACACCTAACTGGATATCTTCCACGATGGAATGACGGCACTGAACTGATATAAATCAAACTCAGACACTTCCCGTTGCACATTCCCAACTTTACAGTCTTCCTTTCCCTGACCTTCAGTGAGCTCCCAGACCAGGGGTGATTCCTACTTCTTCCTTCCCCCTCTTCTTTCCGCTGGAGGATTCCTTCTTTTCTCATCCTCTTTTTTTGCCTACTTTGACTCCACCACTTCTATTATCTTCCTTCTGTTTTTCGTTTGGTTTCCGTCCAGAAAGATCAGGCGACCCTGGCAGAATTCAGCCAGAGTATGAAGGCATCCTGGCTCACTTCCCAGTGGTGGTGGCGGGCAACGTAGGGTTCCACTAGAGCCCTGCGGCCAAGTAACCAGAGACACAACAACAGAACATAACACTGCAATAGACCAGACACTACACTTTTTTCTGGCTTACGCAGTAGTTCTGCATTCCATCACAAGTACATACGGCGCAGATGTGGGAAACCACAAATGGCGCCTAACCCTAAATACTATGCCACGTCCGTATTATCTATAGAAACTTCTTGCATTGAAAATTAATTACTTAAACATTCTAACACATCCCATCCACTAGCGAATTTAGACACTAAGGGCGCTAAGCGGAAATTATAATTCCTACCTGCAAAAAGAAACCTTAAACCAGCACCCAAGTTTTATTTATTTAAATCAATCTTAATTAAGCACCTCCCAGAAAGAGCAGTACTGTAATATGCTAGTGAGGAAGGCAACGTACAGTATTTAAATGAATAAATTGCATGTTCAGCGAAATTATAATAAAACTTAATGTGAATTTATCGATTAAAAAAAAAGCTAACAGCTTGTCCACACCGAAATCACACACTAGATTTGCAATTGCCGCATAAATTACAGGGCTAACCGAAGCGTCAGACAAGATCAAACTTCTCAGGCGAGGATAGCATGTTTTGTTTTTCTTCCCCGGAAATCCGGGGGTTTTTCTTCCAGCAAATCTACCACAGAACACACGCAATTTACAGACAGTATAGACAGATCAGCGTAGTCTTAGTCACTGCTATTAGTAAAACCTACAACAGCAACAGGACCAAAGTCTTGCTCCCCCCCCATGTTCCGTAGCAAGACCACCTAGGTGCATCAAGGATGGAAAAGAGAAAGAAATTGTAAAGGGCCTAGCAGAAAGGGATATGATTCATGAATAACTGCGTTTCTGTAAACCTTTGCACTGCGTTCTCAATCAATGTCCAACTTATCAAAGAATTTAGATTATTTTGAGGGAATATGGTAACATGCTTGGAAAGTATTTTAGCTTGGCTGCTTTAAACTGAAGGAGCGAATCATTATTTCCGACTCTTCCAACACGCATTCGACGTTATAACCTCTGTCATATTCAGGACTTCGGTCCTATGTGAAAATAGCCTAGGGAGAGTGAATTTCCAAGAGGAGAGCAGATGTAATTACCAAGAATCAAATCACTCTAAGTTAAAGTGGTAAATGTTCCTGGAGATGGTGAAAAGCTTTCCAAGAATGCGGTTGAAACGCCGCACGATCCAATACCCGACGCCAAGAATAGTTAACCTCTGACAGTGCAGCAGGGAGAAAAAAAGACCATGGTACAGAAGGTCACTGGAGACACGCATAATACCATGTACTGAGTAATTAGCGTACGATGATAGCCCCAGTCAGTTTATTTCTTCATAGAACAACAAGAGTTTCTCTTGGAACTGGCAGTGTCGGGTGAATGTAACTGATCATCTAAACCATCATAAGATCATAATGCTGGGCTCTGTTTGTTAGGATTGTCAACTACATAGAAAACGTTTTGACATGGTGATACTGATTTTTTTTTTTAAGCGCAGATCGAGTTGAATTCAGGATAGCCGCAAAGAACACCACCCTGAGGGAAACTTCTATGCGAGGTAAAGTTTTAAGAGAGACAGAATGTTTACTGCAATTTCAGAATAAGGAGATACCAAAAGTTGCAAAGCCACGGCCAAAAGGCCAGGGGTGCACCGTCTCTGACACTAGAGGATTCATAATAAACAAAATAACAAGCGTAAAAACAAAATAAAATAGAATAAAAGTAGCACACAATGCTTTAATATTTAAAATTAAAAAATAATGAACAAAAAATTAACAAAAGAAAAATTTAACGTCTGTTTGAGCTGGCTTAACATCGAGATAAAGAGTCCATCCTGAATAAGGATCAGAAGAAACAGTTCAATTATCGAAGTGAGATCAGTTATTGAGAATTTGTTTTCTGTATTTACGCCAACAGTGAATCTGTTCAGTTCAGCATTCGATAAAACAGAAACCTGCTTAAAAAGATGGAGCGTTGTTGAACGGAGGCAGAGCTCTGGACTGGCCCTTAGGGTAGTGGGACGGATCCTCCAGCCACAAGTATTTCAGAACGAAGGTGGTAAAGATTATGCTCATTATCATCTTGACCCCTGCTAGGAGGTATTCATTCGGGGTCAGTTAAGGTGGTGAAACAGTGGAATCCTAAGCCCCGTCATGACGATTTCCCAGTAATTTAGTAGTCTTCCAAAAATATCTAGTAGACTGGTCGCAATCTGGAAAAGATCCCCCAGAATATCGAGGAGGGCATGAGTAAAAAACACAGCAAATTACGCTTTTATGCCGAGGAACACGACATCGATAGCTGCTACTTCGGATTATTTGGAGCCCACTAAAGGTCTCAAGCAGATTGATAATCGTTGACCATAATACAATGTTGAATGTAGGTAACTTCAACATCAACTTTGAGAGAGACAGAGCGTATGATGACTCGATAGTATACTATGTAGGGGCCATCGTCACGAGCCACAACCATGCGGATTTCCAAGTGAATTCACCTGGCAACATGAATGTCTTTCGAATAGCTTTACTGATCATCCAGTCTTACCAATAACCTCTTAAGTGGAGTATAACATCAGCTGGTACATTTAATCAACGTTGCGATACGGCTTTAGCTAGTAATTACTATTCCGATTTGCAGCATTTAATGTTTTATTAATGAAGCAATGACTTCGGCTGTTAATTCTATTCGCTGGACTCCGTGAATTCCACCTTGCAGCTCTTCTGCGATTCATGAAATCGGCAAACATTTCGATCGATAAACAGATGCTGATGAAGCCGAGGCTGTTAAGCATCCCAGTTACTATTTACATCCGTCATTCTTCTTCGCCGCTCTCATAAATAATTAGAGGATAGGAAAGCACCTCTTACATTATTACACTCGTGATTTTAATTAACCTATGGCGAGTGATCTAATTGTGCCAGCAACGAAACATAATGAGGGCCACTTGAAACTGTTGCTATTAACTCTGCTGAAACTGTTGCTATTAACTCTGCCCTGATGGAGAGAGGAGGGACAAAAGTTTTTGTCAAATAAAAGTTGCTTAAGATGACATGTTCCAATTCTGTACTCAAGGATGGGTGGCGATATTTGTTGTAGACAGCTAAAGGAAATGGGGGGAGTTGAGGAATATAAAGGGAGAATGAATGCTAATCAAAATAAATATTACCAGGATTACACTATCGCATTCTAAATAATTAACCACACTTTTCCACCATATGATGTTTGATAAAAGATTGTACATTGACAAGCATGAAAAATTTGAACCATTTAAATGCAGTTTTGTCACTCATCAGCTCCGCATTGGCCAGTGAGGTAGCTAACTTGCATTTAGTCACTTGGGGTAGGGGATGACTAAGGCAATATTTACAGCGAGGTTTAAAAATAACACCTTGCACAAACTCAAAATTAAAGAAATTCCTATTACACTGGACTAATGGACAGACCTTCGTGATTTCAACAAATCATTTTGGTCCCCTAAATGTTACTCGATTAGCTTTTGGAAGTCTGGACAATCTTCAGAGTTTGTTCTATCATTGATGTTCGTAACAGAACGTGTCCCTCTTACTCTCTACCCCCTTTTTTTCTGCTGGAGCTCGGAATTAGTCTGGGCACGAGACTGCTGGTATCCACTAGTCTCATTCTGTCCCAGTGGATGCAGGATTTGTTATATTTTAATTTTAAATTTGTTTTTAAGAATGATTCCAGCTCGCTTTGAACATTCTGCACGTGATAACCGAAATCCACCACGGTTCATTTGTGGCCCACCTCCTCATGGTGTAGACGGGCAGTTGGAAGGCTTTCCAGATGATTGCCTTCCTAGTGGTAAAGCGGCCAATTTTTTTTTTTTTTTTTTTTACAGATAAGGTACAATTCCACCAAAGCAGATGCGTCAACAGCCGAAGATCCTAGAACGGTGATAACTTTTGGAATGTCGAGAAAGACATTGAAAATGCTTTAAGGGACACACTGCAAGAAACTCTGATTTGCTCGTAACATGATGAAAGGGGAAAATGTGCACATCGAAACCGATGGAGGATCTACATCAACATAGTGTAAGATGTAATTAAAATAGAAACGTGTTTTGCTAAAATAAATCCAGGAAGGGCGATGGAAAGTGAAAATTAGTATTAATGCCGGAGTATTAATTTAAAGACAGTAAGTATTAAGATTGGAAATTTAGTTTTAACGTAAATAAGGTTAAAATTTGAAGATCACTGGATTTAGCAGTGGACAGTTTTAGGCGTGGGAATTAAAATATTGGCTAAATGGAGACGAGAAATTTCCAGTAATATAAGAGAGCAAACAGGAACAGCAGGACTGGGTAATGGGTGCCATTTGAGAACAGGCGTGAAAGGGTTGCTGAGGACAAGAACAATAGCACCATGAAACGGGATTACGAAGCATCTCTTTTGATCTAAGCTACCGTTTGGAAGTAAACAGGAAATTAGTTGAAGTCCAGTGTTCGCATTAAAAGAAAACGACGTCAGAGTGACTGAATTTTGGATAAGTTCGATACATTTAGCAGAGGTGTGAACACAAAAATGAGTGTTTTGGAGGTTACCGGAAAACGTGAAAGGGCCATACTGCCGTGTGAAAAACATAAATTTCTAGCGCACAAAAGAAATTTCTTTTGTGCGGTAGGGAGACCGCTGGGGTGAAATGTTTTTATACCTCTCCCACAATACAGTAAAATACAACTTGTAAATAAAATCGATACTCCTGATAAGCCGCACTCCACTGACTGGCTACCTTTATTTACTTACGTTTAGGCCAGCGCGTTAATTCATATACATCGGTGGAACGTAGGTGTCTCACACTGCTCACTTTAGCAACATCGTAATGGAGACAGAAGCGAACTTCGAGTAATGCTCTTTATCCGTGTAGGCGAACACGCCACGCGAGTGAGACAAATGCGTCACATATTTGATAGGCTTTAGCTTATTCTCAAATAAAGTGCCATTTCCTGCATGAAAAAGACAACGCTCTCGTAATAGGATAAATCTGAAATTTGTCGTTGTTATTCAGAATTGAGCGCGTGATTTTTGATTTATTGTAATTCGCTGACACGTGAAAAACACATTTTACTTCTGCCACTTCTCTTTATTGTACGTTTACTGTAACCAAAGATATGGTACACGTTTCAGTTACTTTACGTAGAGGCTTGGAAGGTATACTAGCGCTTTAAATAGTACCTGCTAGTATTTCGTATTCTAACGATATTCAGAGATGGATTGAACTGCACAATTTTCTTTTTTTATATAAACAATGGCGGCTAACAGAGGACAAATTCAAAATGAAGAAAAGGATCTCGCTGTGAGGGAGATTTCGCCCGAGGTCGAAGAAGTGAATACGAAGTTACAGCCCCACTTCGAAACGCATGAGGTCGTTCGAGACTCGGGGAGATGATCAGTGTTACCAGTGAAGTTGAACTAACGTTTAGGGGTCGCCTTACATAAGACAACACACAGTGGTGATGACAATCGTGGCGTACCATACCTGTGCACGATAATTGAGATGACTAACAATGTTACAGTCAAGTGTACATGACTTTCTTTTGGATAAAAAGAAAGACATCAGTAGAGTGGCAATAAGCGAAATCCTGTCACGATGGAAGTTGTTGTTGTGGGATGTTTTTAGGGATGTTTATATAGACATTTTGTCACCAAAATAGGTGACTAAATGTCACATTTAGGCATGTTTTGTAGCATATATATTCTGGATTTTCTCTCCAAGCTTCAATTTCTCACAGGATTTAGGAAAAAGGGTGGATGTTTGCCTTTACAGTTTGGACATCGTGATAATTCGGCATTGCAATCAGTATGAATACGTTCCTTTGATCTGCAGTTTGAGCACACTGAATCTCATCTGCAGGCAGTTTGGGAATGTTCAAACTTCTGACACGTAGCACAGTATAGGGCTGGGCATGTAAGAACGCATGCGGCAGTTTAGGTATCCGGCGTTTACTGATGAAGGAAAGTCAGGTGTAGAACGAGTAAGAACAAATTCTCCATCTTTCCAATCTCCTCCTCCGTGACGTTTAATAGATCGCATTCGGAAATGACACCTTTGAGGTAACTGAGGTATAATGTAGTATGAGGAGATACCTTAGCAGGGACTCCACCAAATGATATGTTTCAGGAAAGACTCAATGTTTGCGGGTTGATGGCTTCTACTAACAAGTCGCCAGATTTGAGACTTCGTACCATTTTCGGTGATCCGGCTACATTTTCCAAACATTTTTGAATATAAAATGGAGACAGTACATAGCGACTGATTTGTTAGTGTATGCAGTATAAAAAAGATGGATATTCCATTAGAGGTACATATTTTTTCATTTTCTTCAGGGTTGGATTGTGACAATCGGATTTTTGAAAATCTATAGGTGCAAGAGTTGCAGTTTTAAGAGGAGGAAGATTTTCTTTTTCCGTGATTGCTCCTTTTAGCCCTGGAAGGATAGCTTTTACATCCAGGTTTCTGGCGCGCAATGGAGAGGCAGGAATGACCAAGCGGCTGTTAGTTTTGTTAGTGAGAAAGAAAATGAAATAGAAAGGTGTCTTTCCTTTCTGGGCTTTTACTTACTTCCTGTAGTACGAAAGGGCTACTCTAATAGAAAACGAAGAAAACAGTATTCAGAACAAAGAAATCTGTATAGGGCAATGGCGCTTTAGAAAAAACGCATAGAAATCGTTTGACAATGGAACGATTTCCACCCAGAGCCGATGAGGTCAGAAAATCTGAGAAATTTGACTTCCTTCCACTCAGTACAAATCTTGTTTTGTTTTCTTTCGAATTTTCTCTCACAAACGGAACGATGCAGCTGTTATCCAAATTTAGATTTTTAACACTAAGGACGGACTAAAATTAGGGACATCTAAAAGAAATGTGGCAAGTTAGAAGCAGTGCCAAATTTAAAATGCAAAAATGTACCATTTCAAACAGCTTCGAAGGCTTTGCTGAATCTAGTTCAGTTGTTTATCTTTTAGAATTATTTAAAGAACCTTAATAAATCTAAAGAAGATATGGATGCATTCAAGATGAATAAACGACCATTCACTGACTACTTTATTGAAGAATTACACAATAGCGTGTCTACCTTTAGCATAGAAACAAAATCAAGTATATGAAAAAAAAAGAAAAGAACTTCAGTACTTAAAAGGCCATCGATTAAAACAAAGTTTGACAGAGACTAGGAAATCACGCGACGTTGAAGTACCATGAAAACGTTATTTACTTTTCGATATGAAATATAAAAAGTGAAATCCATTATATTAGTTATATAAAAGAAAAAGATAGGAAGCAGAGGCCTAATGACAGATGCAAGATCCACTAACGAGTGCACTTGCTCCTAAGTCATAGGAATTGTTATAGACGTTATCAAACCTTTTGCGCTGTCATGTTGTGGTTCGTTCGGCTTATTGGTGCAACGCTACTAAGGCCATAATGCACTTATTACAGTCTTGGTTAGAACAGGTTTGATATATTAAACACGAGGAACATATGGCATTTGTTTTTGATTCCCAGGAAAGTAAAACAAATTAAGATCTCGTCGGTCTCCGAGAATCTGCTGTAAAGTAAGTTGTTTAGAGGAATATGGGAAGAGAAAGCTATTTGTTTCTCTTAACTATAATGGACATTCGATGATAAGGTGTTTGAGGGTTGGGTTTGACAGTTGTTGCACCGTAGAGGATCACACCGTGTGAGTAAGTCAAATCGGTTAGACGAGTATGCCCAATCAGCAATCTAGCAAGTACAATTTCTTTCTTTCTTTCTCCCTCTCAGGCTGAATAGCCACTGCTTGTGATCATTCTTAATCTGGAACAATTTATTGCTTTTGTTCTCTGTCAAATGGATAGCCATTTTCCCACACTGGTACATTGTGTGATGTAATCGGTGTGAGAATGTGTGATGTTATGAGACTGGAATTCTTGGCAGCGAAATCTGCTTGTTCGTTTCTTGCATTTCCAGAATGTCCAGGTATCAAACAGAAGATTATTCTTTGCCTGATTGTAAGAAGGTGCACTAACTGAAATCCTAGCAAGAACCCTGAGCAGCCAGAATCATACAGGCCAATAGCGCTCCTAACTGTGGCAAGTAAACTCTATGAAAGACTCCTACACAAGCGACTACAGCAACACTATACGGCAGCGGATTTAAATGTACCAAACCAATAGGGCTTCAAGCCTGGATCTCCACAACAGACGCTGTTAGGAATCTCCTCATTGCAGTGGAAGAATGCCAAAGCAAATACTTCCTGGCCATTTCGGTGGACTTTGCCGGGGCGTTCGACTCCCTCTAGTGGCCGAGCGTCCTTGGCAGACTCCGACAGGCGCAAACTCTTTCATGCCATCAGCTCCTACCTCTCACAGCCAAAGGTACAAGTCATAACCCCTTACAAAAGATTAGTCAGAAGTACACAGAGGATGCCCGCAAGGGTCAGTTTTGGGCCCACTGTTGTGGAATTTCGTCTTTGATGAGTTCCTGCGTATCGATCTGGGAGACGTCAAGTCACAGCCATTCGGCCGACGACCTAATATTGACAGTGGCGGCTAACTCCAGAGCCCAGTTGGAAATAGCAACAAAAAGAGCCCTCATCACTCTACAGGAATGGGCAGACGAACTATCTGGTAATATCGCCCACCAAAACAACATCTATACTCCTCAGGGGAACCCTTGATCCAAGAAGACCCCCACAGATAAAAATAAACGGAGCCACAATCAGGTTCGCCACCGAAATGAGATATCTTGGCATAATCCTCGACACAAAGTTCACGTGCAGGTCACACCTCATACAACTCAAAAAGAAAATTAGAAACTATGCTGCCATAGTAGCCCGAGTCACGCGAAGACTGGGGACTAAACAAAAGAACACTGGCTCTTTATTACAAAGCCACTTTTATCCCCATAATCACATACATAGCTGCCACATTCTACCACAAAATGACGACTGTAGCCAACAAAAGGATCCTGAACTCAATACAACGGTCAATATTGTTGAAAATAACACGTGCTTGTAATACAGTCGGCACAGAGGCGCTCCAGGTTCTGGCGGGAGTCTTGCCGCTGGATCTGGAAATCATTAGATGTACCCTGACATACTACATAATGAAAGGTATTACCTTCTTGGGGCATACAATAGAACCGGAAAACGGAGAAAAACAAGAGAAAGCACGATTGCAGGCACACTTGAAACAAACGTGGCAGACCAGATGGTTCACCTCGCACAATGGCGAGATAACGAGGAAATTCATCCCCCTTGTAGAAGAAACCTACCCGAAGTCACCTGCGTGGGTCCACCCGGGCCTGTATACAAATTTCATGCTGACCGGCCACGGGCCCTTTAATGACAAACTCTGTATACTCTAAGATCCAAACTGTCCTTGTGGAGAAAGAAAACTGGGAGCATTTGATGTACCAGTGCCCCATATACGAGAACCAGCGGGAAATCTTAATAACGAGACTAAGATTCATACCCCAACGGCAAGAACATCACATATTGGATTCAAAGGACGAATACCAAATCTTGTCCAGATGTGCCTGAGACCTCTTCACAAGAAGAACTCCAAATGCGATCAGGAACTGACGAGTAGATCCACTGAAGAGAATGTCGTAAGCAAAACCACACAAGGATAAGACATCCCAAGAGACATTGAGTATGACTCAACTACAATGATCAATCCTCCTGAGCACTCAAAGACAAATTGAGATAACCTGACCCAGCCAAACAACGATGGTGGATGCAGTGCCTGGCTGACAGTGATTCGCCACCAGCTGAGACAAAAAAACACCCAAAGCAGGAATAAAAAAAACACAAGGACGGGGCTAACCCCATAAATGATGCAACTAGAAAACAAAGTGCAGCTTAATTGCCAAATGTCATATTGCGCCCCCAGTCTTCAGTCTCCCTCCCCTCTCCATCTGTACGCTAGCGAAAATCCCACACCTCAATTTAAGCATGTCAAATCACCTTTCGCCCATATTTCGGCCTTTTCAGATTCAAGCGACACCACCCTCAACACAACCGATTAGTTTAAAATTTTTTTTGGTCCTAGTCGCCGAAATCTCAGGAAATTACGCGACAGGACCTGCCAGAGTAACTGAGTCTACTGGGTTCCTGGTCTGCCTCCACGGGGCGAAAGTGAAGCAACGTTGGGCCTCAGCAGGGGTTCAGCGACTAAACGACCAGATTAACAACGGTACACATCACACAAATACAAAGCCCGCACACTTTTAAATCTCTGGCATTTCCCACTGAACTGGTACACCCACAATGAAAGCAACGCGGAGATGGGGGGAAACCCTTGGTGCCGCTACACATCAATACGCTTTCACTAACTTCATTCGAATTTCTTGTAGAAAGGAATGGCTGGAAGAACTTTGGTAGAACTACACCTGAACCAACTTTACTGTCTATCTTGAAGCCGTCGGTGTATATTTGGATGAAACTAGACAATCGAAAAGAGTGAGCTGCATAGATTTACTTAACACAAATGAATTGCTGTTGATTTCTTGCTTTGAGTAGATAACCATTACTTTTTCCCACTGAACAAGCTTGTTAAGAGTCAAGCTCTTTCAATTAGACGCATGTTTTGAGAGTGGCATAAGATGGCAAGATCGTCAACGTGCAGATCTGTTTCTACTGTTTTAAGAAGACATTCAATGGTCTGAATACCTAAATGTGACAGTTTTTAATATTTAATCCATATAGCTTTGCCAAACTTCTGGTTGTTCTTATTTTACTTTGTAGAAAGTTTAAGAGAGAAAGAAAGACTATTTTATTTTATTTTAGTTAGATGAAAGTACGCAACTCAATGGAAAGTTGTCAATCAAGTTTGAAGAGATACTGAAAGGCCAATTGCAAAAGTTGATCTTAAGAAGAGATGCGCGTACGTGTGATACTTGAACGACGTTAAATTGTGCTTTTCAAGAAAATTTAATTAATTGTCCTTCCTTATCAAGATGGAAGAAACCCCATAGGTTGTAATGCCCACTTGCGCCTGTCTATTGTTTTTTTTTTCCTCTTTTTGGGAAAATTGGTGTGCCGATGTCTGTCTTTCTCCTCTATGTAAATTTAAAGTAGTGAAATAAATAAAATCTACGTTTGATTTTACGTCTATGTCCATTGTATCAGTACTGGATTTCTGATAATCTCTTTCTGAACTTGTTTGCTTTATTGGCTACTGTTCAGCGTTTTTATTTAATAGTATTTTTATGCGTATTTATCGAATGAGTTCAATACTGGCTGTTCTTTTAGTGAGGAGAGGACTGATCTTGCTCAATCAGATATTGAGATGCATGGTGAAACTATACAATGATTTTGTACTGTTATGGGGCCGTTGCTTTTGTGGAACTAAAGTATAGGAGGGCGGTTTATTATAAACCAAACTCTTGTGTTCGACTTTGTACTTTTGAATTTTCTTTTCTCTCTGCCACTGGATTCAATTTTTGAGTATGCTGAATGATTTTCTTGAAAGTTTGGGCAGCATCGTATTTCAGTGGTGCAATCTGTGTGAACATGTTCTTTCGAACCACAGGAGGCAAAGGCTGTTACAGCCACTTCAGACTGCTTGAGTGTCCAAAATTTTTCACTTAAAACATTGTATTGTGTTGGGAATGAAAGGTCGAATTTTGCACCTTAAATATCCAGTTTTAGCAGTTGATGACAGAATTGGTGTTTTTAATGTAATAATAACTGTTTGAGTAGGAAAAATTATTCCATCTTTCTTGATGACTATCCTTTTAGCATCTATCGCATTTTGATCGCTAAATTCTTGAACAATCTCTTCCTTGGATACATTAAGGAGATTCCACTCTGCTATTACCCCTTTAGAGGACTTCAGAGTGGCAGGGAGGGCTACTTTGTGGGAATTCCACGAGACGTCGATACCTTTAATAGTATTTATGCTCATTTAACTCTACTAGATGGTCTCCATTTTTGGAAGACCAGCCCCATTTAAAACTTTTCTGAATTAAATATGGGGAGAGCTTACTCAACGGATGGTCTTTCAAGGAATGCAATATTAAAAAACGAGGAGCAGAGTGTTCAGTTTATTCTTTTTCCCTGCCTTCTGAATTAGTTGCATTTATGCCATCTCTGAGAGATATGAATCAAGAGATCCATAAATAGTATGCCTCTATTTCCATCATTGCTCCTTTTAGCCCTTGGAGAGTGACAACACAGTACCACTTGAAACACACAAAACAGAAAGTGACACTACAAAAGAAACAAAACTATATCGCTGGAAAAGAACACCACTCTATATAACGAAGAGACAGAAAATCGCTTGTCACTCGGGGCCAGAAATCTCATACTTTTCTGCTTAACGACTCGTCGTCTGAAGTTCCTTCATCGAGCCCTTCTTAATCAGCGATGAGTTGTTGATGTAATATACCTGGAAAGAAACAGTCTTTTCTGATCGACACAATTTTCTGGAACGTCTCATTATTAAGTCATTTTCCTTGTAGTATACGTTTGCGCAGACATCGAGATTAAGTTTTCTGGCACCAATGGATTTTCTCCGGAACATTCCCTCTTGGCAAATGTAAAATAAACGAAGAAATAAAACTCGCCGTTGGAAAAGAAGATTGCATACGCATCGCTAAATGAACGCATTTCTGATACAAACTGTTCCCTTGCAATTTTATACAAGTATAATGAATAAAATTTGGATACGAGAATAGTGAATTGAATCGCACAAAGAAATTTCGGTTTGTTTTACAGTTAAGTGAACCCGTACAATCCTTATAAATTATTCTAAGATAACTTGATTTATTTTAAGATTAAATTAAGTACATTTTTCCCTAGGTTGTTTATTTACACTTCTTAAAATTAATTCGGAACTCTTTCAAAATAAATTGACTAACTAAGAATGTTCTGTGGAAAAGCAGAACAGATATTAGACAACGACTATTATAAATTTATTAAATAAAGTAATCAATAAAACTCAATGATATGAAATTTGCCTATTATTCTCGCTTAACACCTTCGCATTGGAAATCTATTACAAGTAAGTGTCAATTATTTCAAGACCTTGGAAAAAATATCAAAGATTTAAAATGGTGCTCTAGAAGTGATCTAAAATCAAAATCAGTAATTTAATTTCAGAATGATATATTTATTTTTTTTTTTCAAAAATCCGAAAAAGCCCAGACAGACAATTTGAAGGAACTATTTAAATATGGGGGTACCTTACTAAAAAACGCACTACTAAATTATTTAACGTCATTTGGCATAATCAACAGATACCCAAAGATTGTAAAACAGGAATAGTAATCAATTTACAAAAAAAAAAAAAAAGATAAAAAACTTTATCAGGAAAAATGGATCAGCCACATAGAAAGAATGAACCCAGACCGGATCGCAAAATTAGCCTTTAACTACAAACCTACAGGCATAAGGTATGTTCGTGTCAGACGGCACCTGGGATTTCTCCCATCTCCGCGTGTGTTTCGCTGTATCGAGGACAGTACACTGTCAAGCCAGAGAATTGAAAGTGTGTGGGTCGTGTCTGTGCAGTGTGATATGTTGTGCCCATTGTTTATCCGGCTAATTGGCCGCCAGGCCCCTAGTGGGGCCCGACGTTGCCCATACCCTGCCACGTGGAGGCTAGCCGGGTGTATCCAGTATCACAACAATTTGCTCTGGCAGGTCCTGCCACCTAGTTTCCTTGGATTTCAGTGGCTAGGGCCTATTTAAAAAAAAAAAAAAAAAAAAAATGTTATGCATTTGACATTAATGCTTAATGGGATTGCTGTTAGGAAATCGCTGGTTAGGGTTGAACACTAAAGAGATGTGTTAAAGGCCAAATAGGTCGGGCAAAATTTTGATGTTATTAAATTTAGACATGTAACGCTAGATAAAAGCTGATAGTGTTAGATATCTTAGAGATTTGCACAAAACCGGTAGAATTTAGACGTTGGTTATAATTTGGCGGCATTGTTAAGGGGTGTACTAGGTCGATTTAGTGAGAGAGAGAGAGAGAGAGAGAGAGAGAGAGAGAGAGAGAGGGGGGGGGAGATTGAAGACTGGGGAGGAAGAGAGAGAGAGAGAGAGGGGGGGGAGATTGAAGACTGGGGAGGAAACAAATAGAAGAATAGGGACGGATAGAGTAGACATCCCCAAAGAGGTCAGTGGAGACGAGCCCCACCAGGCGAAATATGGGGGGTAGGCAGGGAGGAGAGGAGAGGAGACAGAGATCCGTCTCCTCCATTCCCTGCCTGGGGATGGGGTTTTAAAGGGAACCAGGTTAGAGTACCCAGTTCGGATCGCCAATGGCGTGTTGGCAGCAAAGCCGCAGAATGTCTTCGTCGGTGTCATGTCCAAGGAGTGTCGAATCCGGTATGAAGGTCCAGCTGCCCATCCCGCTCTGGGGGTGGGATATGTTAGCTGGCAGTGGGGAACCTACCAGGTGAAGGGGGGGGGGACACACACATTTACTTCATTCGTAATGTGCATTCTCACTCTACTTGCATTCTTTTTTTTTTTTATACTTTTTTCTTATTTTATAATTTTTATTTTTTTTATTTATTTTTTTATTTTTTTATACTTTTTTCTTATTTTATAATTTTTTTATATATATATATATATATATTTTTTTTTTTTTTTTTATTTATTTATTTATTTATTTTTTTTTTTTTTTTATTATTTCACTCAACTCATTCATCTTTTTCTCACACACCAGGAGGGGATGCAATGATGGGTAGCGTAAATTTAAATACTAATTAAAACCAGGGTTAGTGTGTACTTAACTTAGCATTTGTGGTTTGTGTTCTTTTCTCTCACGCTTGCACTTTTATTCATTCTTCTAGCTCTCATCTCATTTATTCGACTCTTTCTTTCTGCACTGCACTCTCTGGGCACCGCAACTTACTGTTATTCTTCAGTTGTGGTGCAGGCCTAGCTGCAAGGTTTTTTTTTTTTTTTTTTTTTTTTGCAGGCCAGGGGAGAATGCAGTGATAGTGTTTATGTGGTTTGTAAATGTTTGTTGGTACAGTATATATAGAGTAATGTAAGTTATTTTTAACTTTGTATTCTTTTGGCCAATTACATTTGCTCTTCTGCTCATTCCCATTCACTTTCTCTGCATGCATTCCCATCCCCCTCCCCTACACTGGTTTGGGGCCCCAGGTTCCTACACATGGCATGGTAGTCATGGGGAGTTTTGTTATGTCAAGTTTCTGTCAGAGTGCAGAATTCTGCTACCCTAACAGTTTTTAAGTCATCATCTGGGCGTGGTGGGAAACTTGGGCAATTTTACTATTGATTATTGTTTAATTGCTGGGGGGCTGAATTGCCATTCTTTGCATTGCTCTGCGCATTTCGAAAACTTTCTGTGTGAAAGATGTAAAAGCTTTATAATTTTGCTCTTCTATGATGAAGAGATGTTCTTCTCCCCTGGGAAGGGGACCAATCTGTGCTATTAGCTCTGTTCTGGGGATGTCATATATTATACATTCATAGAGAATGTGTGCCCAGTCTTCACTTTCGCCACAGGTGCAGTTTGGGTCATCGGTCAGGCCTAAGGAGGTTAGTTTCGCCTTTAGGGAGCCGTGCCCTGTCAATATAAATGATGTAAAAAGTCCAGGGGCATACCACTTAGGTGGCTTTGGGCTGACCATTGACACCAGTGGCAGAAACCGTTTGGTGACCAGACCTCTGGTTTCCTGCTCCCACTTTGTTTGCCATAGCTCGTGGAGCTTTGTGGCTATTCTTTTTCTTTCATCATTGAAGGTATTGGTTGTATCAAGGGCTATCCCCAGAAATTCTGTGGGTATGCCCTTTTTAAATCTATAATATAAGCCTCTTTTGGCTACTTCCAGGTAAAGTGGGAGAGTTCCGGCCAGCAACTGTAGTGCAGGTGTGCTTACTGTGCGACATGCTCTGGTAATAGTGAGTAGTATTGTCCTTTGTATCGATTCTAATTTATTCCTATTTCTTACTATGGCCGAGCGGATGAACCACGCACCGGCTCCATAGGTGATAACAGGTAGGAACATTGCACGGTATATGATTGCCAAGGTCTTTCTTTTGAGTCCCCAGTCTGCTCGACTGATCCTGGCAATCATACCTGCATAATTTCGCACTTTCTTCGCCAAGTAGATCAAATGGGGGTAAAAAGTTAATTTTGAATCAAAGACCACTCCAAGATATTTTAGTTCTGTTCAAACCTAGTTCTGTTATTTTTTTATTTTAGTTCTGTCTCAAACCTACAGGCATGAGAGATGTTAGTCGACCAAGGCAACGATGGCGAGATCAAGACCACCTCCAAGAGCTACAACGGAACAGGTCTTAAAAGACCTAAACCGGACCAAGTTCATGATGATATTTTTATTTTTTAATTTTATTTTTAAGCTTTATATTTCAGTAATCGATTAATGTTCAAAGAACAATTTATCCCAGAAAAAAACAAGTGTTGTTTTTCATTCTACAAGGTTTGAAAATAAAGTTACAGGACTGAATCCATGTGAAACAAAGACGGACCATGATGCAGCACGCCTTAGCAACTTCCCGAAATGAATGCTGCTCTCTACAAGGTCATTTGTGAATCGTAAATCGTTCAGAAACAGACGCATTAGAGATGTTTTTGCTCGAGGCTTTGTTTCTTGCTCTGTCTGCCTTGAATATCTTTCACTGATTTCCAAGATTGGGGGATGGCCCTGGGGATCTTTTATACAACGAGTACTGTAGACGTCCAACAACTTATTACGTTATGTTTAAACATCCGACAACATAATTCCATTACAATTTAGGTAATGTATGCAGTGTATTACATTTGAGGCGCATTCAAATTTAATTACTAAGATTATAAATTTAAGGCAGAAAGTCTAAACCTATGCAAAATTCAAATTATGACATTCATAATTTGAATTTACCTCAATCAGATCACCTCGCAGGTGTCTAATCTCCAGACGCTGAAATTTGCAGAATTTTAAGCCTTTCTTGGTTAGAGTATCCCCTCCTCCTCACAAATCTTATTGCCCTTCTCTGTACTCACTCAAGCAACTTTACATCCTTTCTAAAATGAGGCCTCCAGACCTGTATACAGTACTCAAGGTGTGGCTAGAATCTGTATGAAGATTGCTTGTTTACAAAAGTAAATCGCAACTGCTTTCTTCTGCGAGAGATGATAACAAATGGTTATCATCTCTTCGCAGAAGGATTTATTCAGGGATAATTGCAGCTACCCTTCAACAGATAAAGTTTTGTAAATGACAAGAAATAGAGAAGTCATCGGCATAAAGTTTATAAGCCTAGACCGTGTTTGGAAGTCGTTTAGTGATAGAATCAAGTCTAAGGGCAAAGAGAATGGCAATCAGAACTAATCCTTGCCGAACCCTTTCCTCCAGGAAAAATATTGTAGAAGACATACGTTGGTTTCGAATTTAAAAGAAAATTGTTTACAAATATAGGTAGATTGTCCAAGAGGGTGAAGGTCAATTAAGTATACTATGCCACCAGATAGTGACGAATGCCTTTTCTATTTCTATGCTTGACTATTAAATGGTGTTCATTTTTAACAAAGACATTACGAATGGTAAATTCGGCCTTCAAAGTAAGACCCAAGGAGGATCTTCTGAATTACTGGTTTTACGAAGGTTATGTTGACTATGGCTCGTTACATGTCATGACAATGATCTTGATAATTCTGCGGACTATTTTTCGAGGATCTTTCCGAAGTAGCTGGAAAGAGAAATTGGTATATAATTTTGAGGATGAGTGATCTTTTCCAGGCTTCAGGAATGCTAAAACAGTGGAGTGTTGCCATTGTTTGTTTGTTTAATTGATTTTTAGGAGCATTAGCACCCAAAGCCATATTTGCTCAGGGGATATGCGATGGTCATTTCCTGACCTTTCCGCATCCTCCGTATTTGGTGGTCACGGGCTCGAACCCCGGTCTAATCAAGAAGTGTGTGCTACGCACTACTGCTCCTGCCCACCTGGCTACGGAAGCGCCAAGTGTTGCCATGAAATACGATAAACATCTCCTAGAAATATTCGGTTATAACAGACCAGGCAGCGGCGCAAAACTGTTATTGTTGTAGAAGTTTAGGCATCAACTTAAGACATATTGCGCCGTATATGTCTGTACATTGCGTGTGTGTTTAGTGGTTGATTTACTGTTCAATGGACGAAAATTAGAGGGTTTAGTCCAGCAAAAGCCATCCTCGCCCGAGACCGAATAATTCAGGCACGTTGTGAAGAAGACCCATGAAAATTCCTTACATAATTGAAATTCGAACTCGGGTCTTTTCCACCCGATGCGGGAGGACGGTGATTATATCAACTGTGCAACCCACGAGAGCGAGGCGCAAAGCTTTATCATCAAGATGTCATATAACGTGACATAAATCTCACCTAGCACAGCAGCACTGTTGGGCGCTGTTCTAATAGCACATACAAGTTCAGAATATTGAACGGGGTGATTATAGGGAAGAAGGAGAACAGTTTGGAAGTTCAACGGCGTTCATCATTTTTTGAAATTGCGGTGAGTAAGCGGATGCTAGAGAGCACAGCGAATGTACTGCCTAAAGCAGCAGGGATATCAGAGGGACCCTGGGAGTTCTTGCCCATTCTTGGAGATGACTGGAAAATTGTCCGAAAACTGTCGTGTTTTTGCTATATTATTCTGGTGTCAGCGTTCCTGTTAATGTTGGAATCAAAACTATTCCAGGATTCCTTCTTGGTTTTCCTTCGGATCTGTCGTGCTTTCGTCTGTAACTTTTTATAGTTGATGGGATTGACTATAATAGGCGCACGGTGAAGAAACAAATTTCAGGCTTTATTTTTCTCCTCCTTTGTTTTTGTACATTCTTCGTTCCACCAAAAATTATAATGCTTCCGTCGCGGGGGATTCGATAATGGAATCGAGTGATGTAATTTGTGACATTATCAATAGGCTGCAGGTGAATTGCTATCAATAGGTCCCAAAAATTGGAAGGTGATCACTACCCATGGGGTCACTTATAAATTACCACACTCTGACCAGGAATAGCCTCTAGAAAGCCTTCAAGGTGGCTTTGTAGGCAGCCTGTATCTAGTTTCAGGTATATATATATATATATATATATATATATAAATAAAAATACTTTTTGGGGCTAGGTAGATTAAGACAAGTATTATCGCAGTATAAGTAATTAGACGTACAGCAACAGCTTCTGTCTGGACCCTAAGAACGATGTGTTTAGCCAGGATCTGCGAATTTGTCAAGATGGAGACACCATCACGGGTAGAATCTGTTGTATTACAATCTTTTCGATGCAAAGAATAGTTTTTAATTGAAGAAAAATTGCGAAATTATAAAAGTTTCCTGCAGCCAAAGCCAACTGACGAATAGCGATTAATTAAATCTTGTATATCGTCAGTGCTGCAGCGAAAGCTTCTGCAATTCCATTACACAGTAGGAGACATTATTGGTATTTAGTTGATGAAGCAGTATTTAACTGTTTTTGCTGTGTGGTTGATTTATGTGGCGTTTGAAATTCGGTTTGTCTTTTTTTTGGGGGGGGGAAGACAGGCGGACCAGTGTCCATATCACCTTGTACACAAATGGCGTTTGAATTAGAATTGGGAGATGTAGTTTCAATCATTAAAGGAGGTAGATACGGCTGGTATTGTCAGAGGAGTATTACTTACCTGATCTGAAAGATTAGGTTTCTGCTGAGATACGCTGGGTAGCTGATGGAAGACGATGGTTCGAGCTAATATAATCAGAGATTGATATATTAGTAGGAAAATCAACATCAGTTTGAGTGGCGATTGTTTGATGTTTATGCACAACCATAGTACTTTGAATATACATTACATGGAATTAGTTTCCTTGCTTCCTGTTTCATTTGTGTTCAACCGTGGAGGCTGGACTCCATGTGGCATGGGATGGGAACCAAGGTGCAGCTCTGCAAGTGACAGTCCATGGTTGCTAAGTAATCAGTTGTGGGGAGGGGAAGGTATCATTTTATTATTCTTTTTTTTTTTTTGTATCTTGCAATTCTCTTATTAGCTTAACTAAAAATTTGTAATTCGCTGAACACCCTACTGACGTCTTTAACACCCCCACATATCGCTGTAGCCTAGTGGTCAGGCGCGCGGGTGCATAAGTACACGTGCCTTGAGTGACCGGGGTTCAAGCCAGTGACTGCTGAATACGGTGCTGTGTATTTAGCTGAATACGAGTAGTGTGTATGTGGGGAGCATTGTCAAGGCCACGTTTTGTCAAAGATCTGGGCATATTTTTGCTATGCGTACCCTATCCAAAAATTTCATTACTTCATACAGCATGTCCCACCACTTTTTCTCACTATTGAATACACCACGAATTGTCAAACTAATTGAGCAAGCTTATCTTCGAAAAGATCTAAACCTCCCAATCACTTCCTAATTCATTTCACAAATATACGTGGTCTCCATTCTGATCTCAACGATGTCCATTTCCACTTGCAGTCTGCCAAACCCCATATGCTTTTTCTCACAGAATCTCAGTTATCAGTTGATTCATCCTTTCGCCTGAAAGGTGGTTCTTGTGCATATGTCCGTTCTGATATTCCCTGTCAGATACTTGGCAATTTGGAATCCTCTCTTTGATCTTCTCTGGCTTAAAACCTCGCTACCTCATTGTGTCAAATTCATCTGTTGTGTCTACCGTTCTTCCAACTCCACTAATCACTTGGAGCTCTTTGACTTCCTCTCTTTGCAACTTGACTTTCTCCAGTCCAACTTTCCTAACAGTGAGGTAATTTTCCTTGGTGATTTTAATGTTCAAATTCCAGCTGGTTTCCGTTTTCTAGTCACACCGACCCAGTTGGTCGATATGCTGAGGCTTTTGCAATTACTAATTACCTTGCACAGATTGTTCATTTACCTACAAGTAAATAGCACAATCCTAATCATACAGCCAATACGCTTGATCTTTTTCTCACAAACAACCCTTCTAAGTACACGGTCGAAGTGAAAGGTCCTTTAGGCACTTCAGGTCACAACTTGGTGATTGTCTCTTCTCCAATGGAGCCTTTATCTCATGGCTATTCACAACCTCGTGTTGTTTGGCATTACAAGAATGCAAAATGGGATGACCTGCGAAATTTCTTTCCTTCTTTTTCTTGGTCGGATTACTGTTTCAAAACTTTTGATGTCAACGTTTGCTCAGATCGTGTCAGTGAAATTATTCTTGCAGGAATGGAATCCTTTATCCCACACTCCACTTTATAATCTCGTCCTTTATCTAAACCTTGGTTTTACAATAAATGTGCTAAGGCTGTTCAAGAGAAGAATATTGCATATTGGCTTGTTTCTAATTCTTCAGTTTCATTTTCTGCCTACACCAAATCTCGCAACAATTGTAAAGCAGTTATTAATCAGTCCAAACGAGAGTTTGAACAGGCTAAGAGTAGAAAACTTGTTTCTTGCCCTAATGGTAGCCGAGCATTCTGGTCTCTTGCCAAAGTATTTGGCAGCAACTTTTGCCCACCTTCGCTCCCACCTCTGTCCAAACCAGACGGTTCTGTTTTCACTTCAGCCAAGGATAAAACTGACCTACTAGCATACCATTTTTATTCCAACTCATGTATTAATGATTTTGGAAAAATACCTCCTACCATTCCCAACACGCTCCATTCATTGCCTCCTGTGGTCTTCCGTCAAAAGGATGTCAGAAGGATTTTGACGAATCTTGATGCTAAGAAAAGCTCCAGGTCCCGATGGTATTTCTCCAGTTGTTCTGAAAACCTGGGATCCTGAACTTACTCCTATTTTTGCCGCCTTTTTGCACTTTCTTATTACAAAGGTGTTTTTCCTTCTGCTTGGAAATTTGCTCATATCCAGCCAGTTCCCAAAAAGGATGAGAAATCCCTCCCATACATTTATCGTCCCATTACAATTACTTCTACTCTTTCTAAAGTAATGAAGAAATCAATTAACCGCCAACTCTTAAACTACCTAGAAACCTTCCGTCTGATCAAAGATCACCAGTGTGCATTTCGTCAGTGTCGATCCACTGGTGATATTCTGGCTTATGTTACCCATTTATGGACTAATTCAACGGAAAGGTTCGGCGAAACACAAGTAGTTGCTCTTGACATCTCAAAGGCTTTTGATCGTGTTTGGCATAAAGGTCTTCTAAACAAACTTCCATCTTATGGTTTGCCAACTGTTTTTAGTAATTGGTTATCCAGTTTTCTCTCTGATCGCTCACTGAGGGTAATGATAGATGGCTCTCTGTCTTCTAACTTCTCCACTAATGCCGGTGTCCCCCAAGGTTCAGTTCTTTTCCCCACTCTTTTCCTCTTGTATATTAATGACCTTCTTCCATTGACTGGAAATGCTATCCATAGTTTTTCCGATGATAGCACATTGCATTCCACTTTCCATTTTGAGAAACCTTGTCCTGCTCAATCAGCTTCAACTTCTCGAAAATCTGCTACCAATTCCTTAAATGCCGATCTTCAGATAATTGTCCAGTGGGGAAAAGACAACTTAGTTGATTTCAACCCTTCTAAAACTCAGTCTTGTCTTATGTTTCGCAAAAGGATTCTTCTGCTCCTATGCTTATCTTTAGTGACACTTCGATTTCTAGGCAAATGATACATCTATTTTGGGGATTACCCCGACTTCTAATCTCTCTTGGCACAAGCACATTACGAATATTGCTTTCTCTGCATCTAAAAAACTTGGTTTTCTCTTTCGCCCACGGCGTTACTTTTCTTCCAAACAGCTGCTCACTCTGTATAAATCGCAAATCCGCCCTGCCATGGAATATTGTTCCCTCATCTGGGGTGGTGCCCCTAAAACCTCTCTCAGGCTTTTTTGATTCCATTCAGAAGAGGGCAGTTAGGTTAATTAATGATTCATCTCTAAAAGAGTCTCTGCACTCGCTTTCTCATGGACGTACTGTTTCTGCTGCATGCCTCTTCTACAAATATTTCCATGGGCACTGTTCACATGCATTTACTGTTCAACTTCAAACCCACAGAACCAACTTTTCATCTTCCTCATTTATTTATTCAACTGCCGTTTTCTGGAACAACCTTCCTTCACACGTATTTCCTGAAAATTACAATCTACAGAAGTGCAAGTCCAATGTCAACAAATATCTTCTTTCGTCTTCTCAACCTCCAACCCAAGCACGGTACTAAGTACTATAGGTTCTAATACCTCTCGTGTTTGGGGTTTACATAAAAAAAAGACAATGCGCACACACTCCCTGCCTATTTGCCCATTGTAATCCTGTTACTAAAGGAGCACTACATTTATTTAATTCGTGGTGATGAATTTAATGAAGTGGTCACTCAATGTATATATATAAAAAGGGTTAATTTGTTATTTTCTTTTCTACGCACTTATTAAAACACTTTCTTTCAAACAGAGCGAATAAATATTTCAATTCGAGTACCATATTAAAAAATAAAGCGGTTTTTTACAATATTAATGGAAAATAGACACTTCAACAGTTCTTTCAGTATCGCAATTTTTAAATAAAATTAGTGTAGTCTATTCGTCTAGAATTAGATACAACGAATGTGATTTTAGGCGTATCAGCAACTAAGAGAAGGGGAGGCCTTGATTCCTTCCTTTACCAACTAACTACAAATGATTTGGAGCCCTGATGAAGAGTTGTCGCGGTAGTTTTTGCCGCAAGGAATACTTAGCCGATTGAAGAGACCTTGAAAAATCCGTCCAGGTCGTCCGAGTGCGTATGGGGGGGGGGGGGCGTTCACTTTTATACAGTGTCATTAGTAAACGAGACCGCAACTCAACTTATAAACACTTAGTAGTACGATTCTGGAATGCAGTACAGTGTTTTGTTTTTTACTGATTTGTAAATGTAAAATATAGTCCTCTCCAACGTAAGGCGCATTCCTTAAAGTAATTGCATTATCAAAGTTCAGCGTGCTTCAAGTTTTAAAAATATATGACAAAGTTAATTAAGGAATCTCGTCTGAATGAATATGTGCACTCATTACAGGGAATTCTATTCTGGAATGGAATGTCAGATGTAAAAAAAATTGTTTTTGCTCATTTTCTTCTAATGAGCAAGGTTAAGTGACTACACGATCCTTGACAAATGATTTGGAGCCCTTTGAAAATACGCATTTTTAAAGCATATTATTGATTATGGACCTTAGAGAATATTAATAAAATTTAGATTAACAATTTCAAATGTTTTTTCAGGTTCGTATGAACAAAAATGTTGTTCGTTGCTTTCCAAAACAATTCGGGAAATCTTTCAAAATGATTTGATATATTTTAATGCGATCATTTTCATCTGGCTCAATTTTTCTGAACTTAATAATCATCGAAAAAACGCATTCCTTCGAAAATTACAAAAAAAAACACAACCATTGATAAACTGCTAATAACCTCGTTTCCACCAACCCCGCGATTGGTATTTTGAGACGAATACAGTGCGCTGTAAAGGCCAGATAGTGAGAGTTTGTGTGTGCTTGTCAAGGGTTAGTGCAGGTTGCGTTGGTAAGTTGTTCATCCGGCCTCTTAGCCCAGGGGCTTGTGGAAACCACCAGCCCTTAGTTTCCATTCTTCTCCACGGGGAGGCGGGCCGGTTCAGTAGGAAGAAATATAGTCTGGTGGTGCGAACCCTGACGTCGTCTGAGCTTCCTAGAGACGACCCAGTAAAAAAAAAAAAATAATAAAAAAATTAAAAAAAAAAATATATATATATATATATATAAATAAATGAAGAAAAGAAGAGGAAGATAGTGTGAGTAGGGGATAAAAAACGAAGAGAACAGTGGAGCCAGTAGCGAAGGTGGCCGCCAGGTTGAAAGGTTCAACAGCAGGGAGAACCTCTGGGGTAGGAATCCTATCCTGCCTCAGAGGGGAGGAGTTAAAATAAAGCGATGGTAGGCTGGCCACCAGAGAATTCGGAGTCTACCTATGGGGAAGTAAAGATATAGGGAAAGAGATCGCTGTAATAGTGAAAAGGAGGGGAGACTAGAATGGGGTAGGGGGGAGAAAGAAGAAATAAAGAGGTTGATGTTGATGGAAGCATCCACCTTAGGGATTTGAAAAGGAGGTAGATAGCGAAGGGGGATCCCGGAGTCTATCTCTCCCGGAGGGAAGGTCATGGGCAAAGCCCACGAGATTGCTAAGCAAATGTCGATATCCCACACCCTCCAAAAGGGTATCACACCACCCCACGCCCAGTCGGCATCAGTAGTATAAAGACAAAGTGGTGGAAAAGAAAAGAAAACTAACGTCCTGGTCCTAGGAATGTATGGGCCAGCAAGGGAGATCTCCAGGCCTATACAGTATTCTGCAGCTTCTGTCTGCAATGCCTCATATGATAATAAAAATTACTGGGACCACTCCAGTAAGACACCCAGAACTACTAAACAATTCATTCTAGAAGACAGGCAATCCCCTAACTATCTAACCCCAGATGGGCAGTGGTACTTATTATTCTCATCAGCCAAGTGGGATTGTCTGCGTCCTGAAACAGAGCCATTATTTATACAGGGCTCATCCAACTTAGTTCCCTTATGATCCCATCAAATCATTGCTGTTAGGGTAACCTGGCAAACATCCCACGCTGTGACAGCGTCAACATCCCACACCCAATGGTGTCAGCACCCTAGTTTAGTCAAAATAGTCCTTTGTTTATCCAGGGTAGTTGAGATACCCTGGTGTATCCAACACCAAGCATGGAGCCACGAAATGGTGTCATGAGTGCCTCATCCAGAAGTTCTGCTCCAGGATCTAATTCCACACTGTGGAATTAGATCCTGAAGTAGAACTTCTGGAATCAGCAACCTACACAGATGTTAGAAGTCAAAGTTGAATGTTAGAATCGGGTAGTCCATTTAAGATAGTTATTTAGACAGCAGTGCTTAAGTTGGTTCCTCTCGAGAGGATCGGACTCTTCTGGATTGGGATTCAAGCCCGTGACTGCTAAATACGATTAACGATTTGTATCGATGATTTATTATAAACTACACTGACCTGGTAGTCGTTCCGGAGTATAAACAAGAACATATTTATTCGGCGAGTTGTGAATACCTCCTGTGCGTATTCAATTAGCGCTTTGTAATAATGCTCCTGTGTGACAAAAAAAAGATGATCATGACCATTTGGCAGATCATGTGTCTCTGAAATTAAGCGAAATCTGTAGTCCTCATAATCTGGACAGTGATACATAACGTGTTCTCACGTTTCATTTTCGCCACAGTTATCTGCAGGATCATCAGTAATTCCCATAGGGGTCACTTTATCCTAAGGATCCATGACCTGTGATAAGGAACGTCGTATACACGCCTGGGAAAAACTACGGCGGTGCTTTAGGGGTTGTCCGCTGTTATACACTGTGATGTTACAGAAACTCTGTAAAACAGCCAGAATGTGTTATGTGATATTATGTTTGTAGTGTGTGTGTGTGCTGATTAGTTATTACTGGCGACTTAACTACCAGGAAAGTGATCACTTGGAAATACTGCTTAGTGCCAGCCTACACCATGAACAGGTGAGTAACAAATACACACGAACCACAGTGGACGCGACTATTCCGTACTGAAAGCCAAAGCGAGTTAGGATCATTCTAAAAAAAAAAAAAAAAAAAAAAAAAAAAAAAAAAACATTCACTGATAAAGTGCATGAAGAGCAGATGCCAGCAGTCTCGTACCCAGTGAGCCCAACCCGAGCATCAGCAATATTCTACACGGCTTATGGCTAGAAGAAAAAAAAAAAAAAATTGGGACAAGGAGGTAGGCCACATATGGGATGGAGGAAAACCAGGTGGTAGTCATCAACCATAATTCTAGTGATTCTATTGTCTTAACATCAAGACCGAGTAGTTGGCATCACTTATATTGGCATCAAATCCAATAATGTTGACAAACGATGATACAACGTACTGCTGACTAGAAGAACACAAAGAGATCTTTTACAGTAGCAGAAAGCTGGAAGTCCCAAGAAATTTTTCTTTAGTAAAATAAGGCATAGAAGATTAGAGACATCGGGAGAGTCGCACTTAATATCGTATAAAAGCCTTTATGTTGTTAAAACTGGAACAAGTTCAGCCAATGTGAAAAATTGCCGAGTCCTGGGGAGAGCGAAACAAATAACTACAAAGTAGTTCAGTAGAGTTCAGCATTCTACTGCAGAGGTAAGTCCGGTTAGTGTTTAGAGCCTATGTTAAATCGATGTTTTAGGTCTTTTTTAGATCCAGTCTGCCCAGAAAAGTAACGGAGACAAGAACCAAGTGAAAAACTGAAAGTCAAGCAGGTAAGACTTGCTAGAAAAAAATCGGAGTTAAGTAGTCCTGTCAGATTAAGAAGATGAGATGGTAATAACATTTGTAGGTTTTTCCTACGGTCGAAATCTCTAAAACGAAGTCTTGTGGGACTTAATCTAGGAAACAGGTTACGTTATCAAGAGCAATATTAACAACAGAAGAAAAAAATAGCATCTCTGAAGTCATTATAATTATTACAATAAAAAGTAATGTTTTCAGTACTCAATCCGCCCTCCTTACGCAAATTAATCTTCTAGTCCTAATGCAAACAATTACAGGACATGGATCATTAATCGACCCATGTCCTGTAATTAAGAACGATGCAAAGAAGCTCATTAAAAACCATTTCCTCTCATTTTTATTAATAAGTAAAGTAATTTCAGGGATTAAGCTACCACTCACTCAGCAATTTTTTGGGTATCCCATGTGGTGTTCCAGTTATTAATCAATTCTCGCCAGCATATTAATTCTTTCCTTTTTAAAATCATTTTCAGGGGTGATTGATTGAAAACAGGTGGATGATTTTATTTTATTTGCCAAAAACAACTGAGATCATGTACCAAGAAAAAAATTAAAATTCCAACACAGATTTTGTTGGAGTGTGCCAGATGACTGTACTGTTCTATGCAGAGCCGAGAGAGAACAACTTCTTCTTTACGATCCCTGCACAGACAGGGCTGTCGTAATTAGATTACAGGCTTGATTTGATAAAGTTTGTTTGCAACTTTGGTTATACCATCAATCTTGCCACTGCGAATGTAGCTTCCTCCTGATTACTTACTTGTAGTTTGTATAGGGGCTGAGTGCACTGCAGTATCAGCCAAATGGTTTGCTCTAATCCCAATATGGCTGGGGATCTAAAAGAAGTGGATATCCAATTCACCTTCATAGATACTGTATCATCTAATGAATCACAGATAGAGTAGGATGAGTAATGCACCTTATCGCTGATAAAGCCTGTAGTGCACTCAGTGAATCGGTATATGTAATAAACCATTGGCATTAGCGATTTCTTATGCAATCCAGAACTAACTCTATTCATGCAGCTCTGCAGTGTATAGCTGCATTCAAGGGAATCTGCTGGGATATAGTATTATCTGGAAAAGTAGCAGCAAATCCCACACAAGAATCTGACTTCGAACAGTCTGTGTAAACCGGAAATAAGTCAATGTTCAGTACGCTTTTGTGAATAAAGCTAAAGGTAGACTGAAGATGGGGTATTAGATTTCGTCGCGTTCTGAAACGAGAAGTCACCAAGCTGGTATTTGAGGATTCTAGGCTAAAAGAGGCTACTTTGGTGATCGAGCGACGCCGTCTACCCTGCAATAATCTAGGTCAAAACTTAGATAAACTATTGCAAGGCTGTGCATTGAAATGAGGGGAAAATATCAGTCTACTTACGAGATTTCACAATATCAGATGATATTGTGAGACATGTCTATCCGGTCATACTTTATGGTGCAGAAGTCTGGACCTCAACTGCCACAACGCATCTGAGACGGATTTTTGCGGGCGAATTTTGGCTACTGAAGTGGGCCATATGGAAATTGTCTTCCCCTGCACCAAGGACCACCCAGATGGCGGCAGCTCTAAACAGCAAATGTCTTCCTGCCATTATCCATGAGAGAAGACTCGTCTTTGCTGTAAAAATGATGGTTGGCATTATTTTGGAACCAGACTTCTGGGCTAACTGCGGATGGAGATTCCCAGTACCAAGCCTTCGGGCCAACCCAGTCCTTCAGGCCACCCCAAACCGGTTAAAGTTATCCGATCGGTTCTTACCTGTGCAAATGCTGCAGTACATAAACTCCTTGGATGGCGACCTCTACAAATATAATATCAATAAAGAGTTCTTCTTCTATATAATAACGGTATTTAACACACAAACTTCGTTTTTTGTCTTGAAATTCAACTAAGAAATTGCACTAACCAATATCAAAGTTTGGAACTTCCTGCCCAAAACCTTGATTAGCCTGTACGTATTTAATAAGAGGTACTTACTGCAAAAAACCTCATGTACATTCTTCAAAGAGGAAAATAAAAAAAAAAAATTACATATTGACAGTGAAATAAACAGGACAAATCCTGCTAGTGATCGTTGAAGTGTGAGATAACTGCTCGTGTGATCAACAAAAACGACACCAAGTAGACAAGGCCTTAACGAAAACTGACCTTGATAGATGGAAGTGGAAAGTTTCCTTAACATCCCACTTGGGCATACTAACTTGTTTAAAAGGTAAAGAAAAGTCTACAGACTTCACATTCACGGCCAGCTGTCGTTTGAGATAAAGTTAGATTATCTGTCACTAACTGATGATACACGAAAGCATCCCTTATTTTTACGACTGTCCTCAATCTGCCACCTAAGTTATTGATGACCGTCGCTCCGCAGCTCGCTTATTTCTATCTGCCCGATAATTATCGCTTAAAGGCACACGCTGAAATATTTGTTGTACCCAGAAGAGCAACCCCTGTTAGTAAATATTGCAGTAGAGGAGTTACGAATTGCGTTTTCGCTCGCGCTATTCATTAGGCTTCAAGTACAAATATTTTGACAGGTTAGCGCAAATAACTTCCGTACAAATAACGCAAACAATGATGTAAGAGAAAGTTTGTGTTATATGCGACTTCACCTGATAAATCGGTACCAGGAGCCCATTTTCCAATATAAATATTTTCCTTCAGCTGAGCTATTATAATCGATGAATGAAAGCGCATTTTAATACATTCACTCGGAAAAGCTAAAAATACTGAGGAACCAGTTTAAGAAAAAGATGAGATCATAAATATGGAGAAAAAATACTGAGACAAGTGTAAAAGGAAATATCTGATATTTTAAACATGATATAAGGGAATAAGAACCTCCGTAAGCCAAGTGATCAGGCAGACGCTCTTTGAGTAGACCGTGGTTCAACCCCTCACTGCTCAATACGGTCGATCTGCCAACCCGAACTGGACCCGCGTGGCAGATTATGGTCCATTTCCCTCAAACTGAACTGTTGAGACGGCTTTCGTCCTGCAGTGGATTGATAATGGCTGCTGCTTATAACAAAATAGTACATATAAATGATTATTAGTATAAGTAGTGGAAAATGATGTAAGAAAGCAAGTTTATAAAGAATCAGCCAACTGTCTATCTCCTCCATGAATGTGTTGAGTTCATTGAATTTTTCAAATTATCCACTTTCACAACAATAGATGGAAGTTTGTTCTAACAATCATCTACCCACTGGCTGAAGGCTACATTTCCGTCCTCAGTTCGAATTTGCACTGCACTCATGTCTCGGCAAGAAGAATACCATCAACATGGAGTTTACTCAAGCCATTGAAGGTCTCAAACATCTCAATAAGATCTCCTCGCAGGTGCCTACTCTCAGACGGTGAAATTTACAGAATTGAAACATTTTTTGGTAAGAACACCATTTATTCCCTTCGCCAATCTCGCTGCCCTTCTCTTCACCAGTTCCAGCAGATCCACATCCTTCCTAAAATGAAGCCTATAGACCTGTATATATTACCCGAGATGCGGCCTAATCATGGCCTTGTGCAAAGGGAAAATTACCTCCTTATCCCTTCTACCAAAGTTCATGTATATCACTCACAAGCCGTGAGCTGCGCTGCCCACCTGTCTGCACTGTTCCGAGGACTTCATATTTAACTGCACAATTACCCCAATTCTCTTTTATTTTCCACTATTCTGACACACAATTGTTATAATCATCTTAGATTATTGCTACCCACATGCAGTACTTTCCATTAGTGAACTTCAAATGCCATTTCTGACTTCATGCTTAATTTTTCTGATTAGTTGCAGCTTGCCTTGATTACTGCCCATCTTTGTTATATGCAAACTTAGACATTAAGCCTGATTATATCTAAATTAATATCATTAACAAATATTGAAAACAAGTGGGCCAAGCAACCCTGGGGGACTCCACGAAGAGCAGTTGTTGTGGGAGTGGAGGAAGCACAACCATCTGCTTCCTGCCCTGAAGCCATCCATCTAAGGATTTTCCTTGTGATTCCAACCTGCTCCAGCTTATAAAGTAACCGCTAATGTGGGACTGAGTCAAATGCTTTCTGAAATCCAAATAAACAATGTAGAAATTATTCCACAAAGTTCAGGTGTTGAGTGACCCCTATCAAAATAGCTAACCAGATTAGTTAAACATGATTTTTTCCTTTACAAAACCATGCTGAGTATCCTTCAGAATTCCGTTTATATCTAAATGATCCTGAATTCCAACTTTGATTATTGTCTCCATGATTTTCCCTACTACTGAAGTTAGCCTAACCGGCCGATAATTTCCCACCTCACACTTAGAACCGCCCTTATGTATTGAAGATACATTGGCAGTTTTCCAATCCACTCCCGAGTCCAGTGATGCTCGCATAATTAGCCTCAATGGTTCAATGCACTCACTTGCAGCCTCCCTTAAGATTATAGAGTATATGCCATCAACCCTAAGAGCCTTTCTGGCCTGTATGCTTGAAAGTTTTTTTATTAAATAAACGTGTGAAATCTCAACATCATTAATTACATTTTGTTTTCAATTTCACTCCCATAATGTCTCATCGAAGTGAAGGGTTTTTCTGCTGTAAATATAGATGCAAAGTTGAGTTGAGTCCATCTGCAACTTCAGCTGGGGTATCTAATACTGTCTCAAGTACATTACATAAGGGTCCAATCTGGTTGTTCTTCCCTTCACAAACTAATAGCCTCACAATAACTTTACCTCACTAATAGCGGAAGCATTTACACAATTTGTTTACCCTCTTACTACTATGCAGGTTGAAGAGTATATGCACAATTTAGAGGAGAAATTTCCAAATATTTTTGAATGTTTCTGTTCTACTCAATAGAAACCAAGAACTTCGTGCACAGAATGAGGAAATTAGAAAGGAAATGAGCTTTTCGAAAAACCAGATGATAAACCTGAAGAGCAATATTATGCTATCGGAGAGATCCACATATCAATCGTCTCTGTGGGGTCCTCAGACATCAAAACCAGCTTGCAGAAATCTGGATACCGTATCTTCTCCATTTGAAGAAGGTTGTGTTGACCGTGCACCCTTCTCGACGACTAGCTCTCGCGCTAAAGCTGATAACCGACCAGAACACGCCGCCCATTACTCTCTATGAACGTAATAGAGAAACAGATTTCATTGAACTCTTTTGAGAGAAATAAATCATATCTAAACGCGCTCAAGCTAAACCTGCCCAAGGAAACAATAGCTGGTGGTGTGCCACTCGACGAAGTTAGCTACGATTAGTACATAAATAAAAATGCCACATTAAACGCCCTTGAACTGCACCCAGGAAGTCCTAAACAAGACCGAACCATAAGTATAAATGGGTCTGTTGTACTGGGATCCATGGTACAATGAAATAAGGTAAGTGTAAATCCAGTAAATATATCTTTAATTATGAATAGTTTTGAGCTTTGAGACAATCGGATACAGTTATGGGTGCAGTGAGGCGTGTGAAGGCAGGTTTTCAGTCATTAAACTGGCCTTCGTTGTTGCTGCAGTCTCATGCCCAATTCTTCTCCAGCGCTTGTCGAGGTATAAAACGGTTGTCTCCAAGATGGGGTGCAGTCTCATGCCCAATTCTTCTGCAGCGCTTGTCGAGGTATAAAGCTGTTGTCTCCAAGATGGGGTGCAGTCTCATGCCCTTGCAGCGGTTCATGGCTCTCGAGTTGCTCAATATGACGTTTCCGGTTATGGGTTCCTATGCGATTCGCATTACTTTAGATGTTACCTACCCCGCCTAAACGTTTGTATCAATATTTTTGAGACACTCTGCATATATAAAAACCCACTAAAAATTATTTTAAGAATTCTTTTTATAAAGAATTGAAAAGTTTATAGCAAAATAATTGAGATAATTAATATTAACAAGTACACTGATTTTTCATCAAAATATCCTCTACTAGATTTTATCACTGTTTCACATCTGTCGATTAATTTTATAATAGGGTCTTGACCAAAATTATTCCAAAAGATCTGCAAGTTTCACGAGGGTTGGCTGATTGTAAATCTTTAATTTCAAATTCCAAAACATATAATTCATTCTCTAAATATATAATTCTATCTCAAAGTTTCTCAATCACACTTCAAATATATCATCCGATATGTGTCAAGAAAATCTAATACATTTTATTTATGTGCCATGAATGCGGTGCTGCATTTATAAACCTTCATACTTTCGCTGTTCCTTTTTAACATTATGTGAGAAATACATTGTATGAAACACCACTCAAGTTAATTTTGAGAAAATAAAATTATCACGTAGAAAACGCTAAATCAATTTATACAAGTTTTTGACCACTAATAAATGGGCGGCGTTTGTGAATTTCTGATTAAATTGCCACCTGGCCCACGATTTCATTTCTAAAAAAAAACAAGGATAAATTTTAAGAAATTGCATACTATAATTAGATCGTTATATTAAGCTTTTTTCTAATGTGATTTCGCAATACTGTAATAAAGATTTGATAACAGTATTTTTTAATTAACACGCTATAATTAAAATAGATAAAAGGCAATTAGGAAATACAGAAATTCAATTTCATTTTTCCATTTCTCTTCCTTTGTCTGATTCTTCTTCTAGTGCAGATTTCTTAGGGCCGTTTACTCATGATGCGTAACCTCGCATTACGAGAAGTTTGGCTACATACGAAAATATAACAAATGGTAACCTATAAAACAGCAATAAGGCGTGAACTCAATGTCCACTTTCATTTAGCACAATTGCATGCAAGTGAGCATTGCAGTTCTGTTCTTCTCCTTTTGAGGAACCTCGTGGTTAGTACAGTGATTATGATTACTGCCATTTCACATCGTGGAAGAGGACTGGGTTTGAATCCCGTCTCAATGGGATCTTTCCTTGCTTTTTCACTTAGGGGCCTAGTTAGTCGATCTCAGGAGTGAAGCAATTTTATCTTTTTCCCTTGAAAACTCGGGTTCTTTTTACAGATAAAAATGCTGAGAGGTAAATATGCTGACACTTCAAATCCTTAGTTGCTACGGTGCCTGACAGACAACACCGTCACTTCTTACGAAAAAGGGTTAGGTTCCATCCCTTCGAGACATTTCATTTGAGGAATTTGAGAAATGCGCCAAGTCAAGGTATGACATATCAGAGTACCTAGTCTGTATACGATTCTAAAGGTCAATTCTGTTTCTTTGGATGATAAACTAGTTTTCTCTGGTGATTAACAAAAAGGACTACTGCTTGAATCAAATTAATTTAACCACTCTAGTTGTCGTCAGAGAAATGAGAAGCAAAACTTGATGAAGGCTGTTCAAATCAAGATTACCACTAAAATAGCTGCTAGGAAAAAGCGAGAATGCCAATTTTCACGAATTTCCAACTCATTTAAGAAGATAACGATCACATTCTGACATTTTCTTGCCGATCTCTTGTAGCCAGAGGCAGATTAGGAATTTACGCTGGCTCTAACGAGAGGCAGAGGTAGAAGGGAAGGAAATAATAAAATTTAATACATTCGCTACAGTATACGGAAATGACTTTCAATTACTAGTGCAGAGCCATCTTACTGAATACCCTCGTGGGAAATTATACCGAGGCGAAATCCATCTAAGAAAAACATTTGGCTTTCGATATAACAGGAATAAAATTTTGCTCAAAATAATAATAAAAGAAAAACGTCACGAATACTGTCGTTCGGCTATAGTTGAATTCGTACCACCTTTGTCACGCGATCTCACGAACAACTGCAAGTGTTCACGAACAGAAAGACATTCCTAATATGAGAACATGTAATTAAAACGTTTGACTGTTAGTGTTCTCAAACGGGGGAATTGCCCACAACAACAACTTCCTCTCTGCGAAGTGTACGCATACTAAATTTCCACAGACCAATTACAGGTTTAATTTGGATATAATTTGTTCGTACTTTGTCTACCCTGCATTGCCAACCAGAATGGTGGTTGTGATTGGAGCTTATTGACACAAGGGCAGCTAAGTCCTAAATGTGTCTCGCCAAGGTTCATTTTCATATCGGATTATGAGCAGCACGTTGATGTTAATTAAATAGAGTGATAGTTTGATCAGTAGAAGGAAGATGAAAAGTTCTGTGAAATTTGCTGCATTTCCTAGAAAGAGTTGAAAAGTGTTAGACCTGATATTAGAGTAACGGGGTACAGTCAATTAAGATATGTTTCACAGTGAGCTGGGTTTTACAGGAAGTGCATTCAGGACTACTTTCACCAATACATAAATGGAGGTAGGTGAGATAAGTGTAGCCAATCCGTAAACGTGCTAATACAGTACCACTTCCTCTTGTCTGAACCGGAAATATGGATTTTTAGTTTCCTCCGACTCAGTTTTAATTTAACGGATTCTGTTAGAAATCCGTTTCCCGCATATATGTGCCCATTTAAGATTGCACGCTTTTTGTTTCATGCTCTTAAAACCCATATAGTGAATTAAAGGAGACATAAAAATTGGCAGTTGTGTTTTGCAGCCTAATCTGCTATTTCATTTCCCAGAATACCAAAGTGTCCTGGTATCCAACAGATTGTTATCTTCATTCTGTTCTTGACAGTGTTGAAGTCAACTTCTGATGTCTTTCAGTACCGGATGGGAAGAGAAAAGTTCACTTCTAGTAGCCAATAATGCATTGATGGAATTTGTATAAATTACGGCAGGCCATAAAGAAACACTGCAGATTTTTATGAAGACTAGACGGATTGTATATAGTTCAGTTTTCTACGTTCCAAATGTAATGAAATGCTGTCTGTAAATGAAGGATAGGATACTTTACAAATAATTTATGTAATATATATATAATAATGCAATAATATAATACATATTGCCATTATTTGGTTAAAATTCCTGGCACGTGGAGCGGACGGGGGATCTGCTGTACCATACTGATAATACCCAAAAAATAAATAGAGAGAAAAGTTCATGTTCTGATATGTACATTTCATTATCAGCTAATGCAAAGTGCGGAGGCGAGAGGCAGAAAATTTCGGCCACTGTAAACTCACAAAGAACGCTTGGTGTCGTTTGGTTTAGACAAGGCCCATCTTTAGGACGATTCGAAATATCAATTTTTGTATCCTATCAGGCTCTTTGCAACTTCAGTAGAAACTCAATAAGGAGCAGTAAGACGTCCAGTGTACATATTGAAGAATACCAGCCAGTTCTGTTCTAGTACTACTTAAGTCGTCGATATGGAGTGTAGTTTTTACGGTTGGAGGAAGTTGATCGGTAATTATCTTTACTTTAATGGCAAAAAGCATATCACTTAAGCCAGATCCTTGCCGTACTTCCTCCTCTTGGCAAAAGAGCTAAGCGATGGTGGATCCTACTCTAACTTGCGGAGAATGAAGGGATAAAAAGTTTAACTGGAAGATGACCTCTTAGTCAGAGGTTATAAAGATCTTTTAAAATCCCAAATCTCCAAGTTGTCATACGCTTTTTCCATATAGAAGATAGAGACAACAGGTGTTCTCTTTTTAGGAAAAAATCTGGGATCTTCTGGGATAAATCTGGGATAAAAAAATCTTCGAAATCCGCACTGAAAGCGGGAGAGAAGGCCATTCGATTGTAAGCACCATAAAAAACGAACGTTAACCATTCTTTCCAATATTTTGACCAAACAGCTAGTCACAGCAATAGAACTATGTTTTTTTGGAAGTTTAGGATCCTTTCCTGGCTTAGCAAAGGCTAGAATAATTGCCTTACGCTAGGTTCCCGGGATCTGCTCTGCAAGGAAGATTCTGTCATATAGGAAGAGCAGGTGATCCATGGATTTTGGTGAAGGGCGTTTAATCATTTTATAATGGATGTCGTCTGGTCAAGCGGCGCTAGTCTTCGTAAGTGATAGCTGTTTAAAGGTCGTACATGGTAAATGGCCTATTATATGGGTATATATATAAGGCCATTTACCCTTGGACTTAAAATTCCACGCCCTCTTATTCAGTTTTGTGTTTAAGGACCAGAAACTTTGGGGAATAAGATGATACAGCTGTGATGTTAGAAAATGTTTCCCCAAGGGCATTGGCTATTGCAATTGAGTCAATAGTACATCTATTATATTCTAGAACCGATGATGTGTGTGCTGTATATTTTCCCTTCATTTTCCGGATTTTTTCCCAGACCACCTTAGCGCTGATCGTCTGGGTAATAGATGATGTGAAACGTACCCATAATTCCTTTTGACTCTGACGGCGAATGCAGCGTGCTTTGTCTCGTGCACGTTTAAAGGGTATAAAGGTTGGCCGTGGTAAGATATTGCATTCTACAATGGTTTGGGAAAAGGTGGAACCGAGTGGATGTTTTTGTAATTGCAACTGAATGGACCATGTGATGTACGTGTATGTATGGAACTTTTTTGTGATGCATGTTACTGCATAACTGCATCATTGATAGGCTCCTGACTGACTATGGCGGTATCAAAATTTGACCGATTTTGAAGTATTCCAATCAGCCTGATCAATCATCCACCGCCGTAATCTAACAGGAAGACGTGGGAGGATTATGCGCTTGGACAACTGTGATCGAGCCTCGCTTTTTCTTGTATTATAATTTTAATTTTCAGTTGAATTTATATCAAGATAGCGATATAGCACCTTGACTAATTTTAGCTTGAACTTGTTTTGTAATATATATTTTTTCTTTTTTATAAGAGTCTTGAAGACATGGACACTTTTGTCCAATTGGTATAAATTGAGGTTCAGCATTAATAAACTCAAAATGGTGAATACGAGTACAAGTAATTCCAGAATTGGTGGTACCACACTCACGGTAGTAGAGAACGAAAAAGATACACAGCATTAAGGTAGTTAAAGTACGACTTTACGTTCTCTTAGCTGTGAGGACAAACTGCTAGGACAGCTATGGTATGTCAGTGATATACAGGAACTTTGTCAGCAGGGACAAGGAGGCGATTTTCCGGTTGAGTAAGATAATATTCGTAGTGGGGATGCATTTTCAATGACTCAGGTCTGGAAGCCTCAGAATCTCAGCGACTCAGGGTATGGAAGTATTTTAAGACGATGTGAATCTGTTGGAACGGGCACGAGAAAGGTACTCTTGTCAAGAAAGACTTCAGTTGTGTAATTTCAGCGCTTGTAAAGTAGGCAATTGCATGAACATCTAGCTGTTTAAGGCGTTAACTGAATTAAATAAAGTAAATTCCGATGGTATCCTTACTCATTTATGGACAACACATAAGGGAGAAACTTAAATTGAAAAGGATGGCTGCAGGATACATGTAGGGAAAATTAGTTTGTCAGAGATCGAAATGCATTGATCGTTGGAATAAACTTCCATCCTGTGTTGTGGAAGGGGGCAGTGTGAACAAATTTAAGGAAGATTAGATAATTATTAGGGTAATTGGACAAATGATGTGAATAGATATTTTTGGCTGATGCCGTATACGTTTGCTTCCTTGCATCGTTTTCCACCAGAAACAACACTAAAACTGAATTTACACATTAAAATAAAAACATTTAATTTCTTTCCATTATTTAAAAAATATATGCTCACAATAACTTATTACTAGTCCTTTTTGTGTTTTCACCAAAACAATTAAAGCTAAAATTGTGAATTTTCTCCGTGAACAGTTTTACAGCCCTAATAATAATCTTGTATCATAGGACTAGTTGCAATATTACATAATATTGCAACTAGTCTTCGTATGGGATTTCTAGAGTAGTGTTCTTTACCCAGTGGTCTAAAAGTAGTTTGGTAGTACATGCATTGATTAGTTTATTATTATGATTTTATTTCCACATCAGTGGGCACCCCTGGAACAGCCTCGTTCGTCTAGAAGTGTATACATTATGCAAACTCCAGTTAATTACATTGATTGAAATTGCAAGAGATCAAAACAGATTAAAAATACACCACAAAATAAAAATCAATGATAAAAAATAAATAAATAACAAACAAAAAACAAAGGAAGCCTTTGCAGGGAATTCTTTTTACATAATGCTTATTGTTCGTGTTTATTCACTATGCCCTGTCTATAGCGCTTCGAGCTGCAGAAGGTTGAAGCATCAATTCCCAGGGAGTTACATGTTCCTAACGTATTTGCCGGAAACACCGACCTAAGATATTGTACGTTTTGCAGAGAAGATTGTAGACAAGGTGTTGAACTGCAACCTCGTTCGTTTTCAGGTCCGAAGGTTTGCAGAAACATCCCAGATGTCAGGCAAATCCATTTGGCCGCATAGAAGTTGTGCCAAGGTGTGTAGATTCCTTTCTTTGACGATGGTTTCTCAGGGTTTCAGACCAAGATTCGCATAGAGCACGCTCCTAGAGATGGTGAAAGGGTAACCCATTTCCCTGTTTAGCCATCTCAGGAGCCAATATTCAACCCACCAAAATCTCTTTAGTTGAGTAGAGGAGGATCCTGACCAGAGTATCGAAGCGTAGAGCGGCACGAGTGTTAAATTTCTTCGGACGTATTCCGAAAGGAACTCTCGAGGCCTAAGACAGACCAACTTCTGCCGGATTGCCCAGAACGCTGCAAGCGTTTTTAGCCTAGCCATCTTGAGGTAGACTTTGAAAGTAAGCTCGTTATCCCACTTAAACCCCAAATCCGTGTGGGAGTGAACCTTTTTACCGGCGGTCCCATTTATTGGGAGCATAACTTCATTAATAGTCCTTTTTGTGAAGGTCATCTGAGTGCTTTCTGTGGATTCAGTTTAAATCCCAGACAATCCTGGAGTTCAAACAGTACTATCTGAGCTTGCAACTGTTTTTTGTTGAAAATTATTTATTGCAATAACCATCTTCAACCACGTGAGATTAATAATGTAGTTTATTAAAATTATAACCCAAACCACTATACATTTAAGGGTGACGTTTCAGGCAACTTACCGCTGCCTATCATCAGACACTCCTTTGTCTATATCTATTGATATGCATGCTGGTAACCTCAGGAAGCATACTCTGGAATCACTGTTCAAGAGTGATTGTGTTCCATTGTATAAATAAATTGTTTTAAAGTACCTTCACCTCTTTTCAGAATAACGTTTTATCACAATGAAGAATCAAATGATCCGCCAACTGACAAAGTACTTTATGTCACATCCTCCTAGAAAACATCAATAACTTAGGCTAAATAAATTTTATGAGCTGGTTACTATCTACTGAACAAACCGAATTAAAGTCCGTTGTCACCTATAATAATTAGATTCGTACTCAGAAAGAGGATAAATCGAATTACTGCACATAAACCCTCCTCCGATAAATTCTCTTTTGTTGGGTTGCATTATTTTATCAATGATGCTATACTGAATTGTTAACTTTATTTAAATGTTTGAATTAAACACACGGATTACACTGGCAGCCAATGGAATGACTAAGAGCAAACATACTATTCGTTCATGTTTACACCAAAGAAAATCAATCTTCAGAAAGCTTTTTATTCCTCAATTTTCGTATCTGCTAAGCGGCTTTCATCCTCTGTCATTTTTTTGATACTCTGTATACCACAAACGTGTAATCTTTTGAGGATTACGCTGTGGTAGAAATAAGAAAACAACAAAAAAATAAACTACAGATCGATTTTGGATTACAGTATATCGGTTTACCTCAAATAACCATTTAACTTGAGTTGCGAAACGTTTACGAGTTCAGGAAAGGAATTCATCAATACTGGACTTATATTTCTAAGATAGAAATTTCAAGTGAAAGAAGAACGCTTCAAAAAGCTGTATAAAAATGAACGAGTCAGACAAATAACTCGTTCTGTGAGATTGTAGTCTCAAATTGAGAGGCATCGGTTGGCTGTAGCACGTGCTTTAGCGGATTCAAAAGATTGGTTTTATTGGCGCATTAGCGACTAGGGCTGTAATGAGTCAAGAGCAGACCATGGAAAAGATTGGGATTAAATGATTTCAGTGGCTTAAAAACCTTAGGTCACTATGTCAAAAGGAATAACGATAAGTGTATATCACCGGTATAAAAGATACATTTTTTTCAATGATAATTGAAATATGACTGCGTGCACAAAATTAAAACACATTCGTGTACATAACGTGGATAGTAAAAATATGCAGAATTGTTAAGATTTTCAAATGCGTTTGTTAATGCTATGCAAAGGCGAGCATTAGCAAACAACTTCCTCTCTATGGTTCTTGCTCAGGGTTTATGTGATACAGCTTGCTCGTGACCTATCAAGACTATTGGCGTGAACTCCAGCTTGTTTCAGCTATCTTCCAATGGGAAATAAACCAGCGCTTATCCTATCTCAAGCAGAATTTACAGCACTGAACACGTTTGTCTCACGTGCTTTTAAAAGAAGAGGAGCTTAGATTTGCTAATTTGGAATATTTTTTATCAGAAGTTAATGATGATTGGATACTCATTGTAATCAAATATACCTTCCTGGACACTGATAGTGTTCTTGTGTGTGTGTGTGTGTGTATATATCTCGTGTTCTTGTTGTTCTGAAGACGCGGAATCTGTTTATAGTGTGATCAGGGCAAAAAAAAAGTTTCTCCGAGGAAGTGCCTTGAGCAACGTCTACAAAAGATTAAACAATTATATCTCCAGAAATCTTGCTGATCCTAGCTCCTAGGATGGGATTCTCCGTGGGAATATTTCCTATGGCGTGAGAAGTTAGTCTCCTTCTCTACCTCTATTTCCTTCAGTCTTGCTTTATTTCTTCTAACTATTGGAGCGTTACTCTCTTTGGTCCTCCTCTCTTCTATTCTTTCCTATCTCTCGAGCTCCCAAACTTCTTCTATAGCCTTTTCATTTTATCGTTAATTGGGCTCTCCCCGGTCTTATTCCCCGCAGCAAGTGATAGTAGATCCTGGTCGGCTCCACTTGGCGCGGATGGGATGTGGTGGCCAGGTGTTGTTGTTTCCCATCTGCTAAGAACCGGGTGCCGGCCGACAATATAACAACACACCATATCATTACACTTACACGTCCAACACTATATACAAATGGTCTGTTTTCGCGTAGGATTCTACACAATATGTAGAACGGTGGCTAATGGAGGATACCCTGGGATTCGCCTCAACAACACATGAATATCTCTCCTCCTCGTGACCTGCCCCTGCCAAGGTTGATTTCACATTATTCTCCGGCCGAATTATTCCAAAGAATAATGTAGAGTGTAGTCTCCATCTATACTGTTAGTAAATTGCGTGTGGTCTCTGGTCGATTTTCTGTTTGCTGAATGAAAAACCCGACTTTCTGGGAGAAAAAAACCATGCTGCCTTCGCCTGAGACCGATTAACTTAACCAAGTTGTGAAAAAGGCCCATAAAAATTCCTCACATTATCGACGAGCCTCGACCTAAGGTCTATTCCAACCAGTACGGGGAGGACGGCGATTCTACCAACTGTGCTACCCAAGAGGGTTCTTTGATTGTGATGATCTGGCTGCGGCATCTGCCAAATCATTTACTACTGATCCCGATGTGCCGTGGGATCCAGCAGAACCGTATGTCTAATCTATATTCATAAAAAGAATACAGCTTCTGCTGAACCATAGACAGGATTGGGTGGGAATTATATCTCATCACTGATGGAGCCTGTAACGCACTTAAGGAGTCTGTACATACCACACAGATTTGATAATTATTAGTTTCTTGGGTCGCAGCGCACGGAAAACATGCCTAGTTCCTACGATGACAGCCTGGAACCTAGGCTATTGGACCCCAGAGATGTTAATCTGGAGGGCCAGCAGCATCACCGGGAAACCTTCAACACGTACAAGTGCCGGCATGGAGCGTGAGGATTCATAAGAAAACGGGAGGAATTGTAGCTACCGAGTAGCTATGATATCAGCTAATCTCTGGAGTTCCTGTTAACTAATGAGGATTTTTTGGTACTAGTTCTGATGAAAAGTATATCCATAGAAATATCGAGAGAAAAGCTGAACACCTGGTTGATAACGAAATGAGTCAATAACTACGGAGACACTGATTAGCAATCAATAAATCGTTATGGAGTTTAGCCTGGTCCCATTTGGGATGCGAACCTTCCTAAGGAAAAAGATCATATTTTGAAATTGTACAGTATTAATTAACTCACCGTGGAAAAATGAATGCATTCAATAACAACGGGTATGTTAAATTTGAGGTATTAAACCACAGCAAATGAAATAAAGATTTATGTTGATAAGTTTCAAAACCTTGCGGTCAAGAAACACTAGCCTACACATTCTACCTACAGTTCGTTATTCATCGTATTCTTATTCCTCTCCCCCCACCACCCGAAAGAAACTGAGTATACTTCACACTGGCACACTTGGGGGCCTCCATGGAATTTGACTACTAAGAAAATAGTGCAAAAGTGATGTAAGCAAATTTCAGTGTTTATATTTTTGGTCATTTAACTGCTAAAATACCAAATCTGAAAATACAAGATACGATTTTTAAACTTAAATATATGTTAATATTTCAGGCCTCATTTAATAAGACTACTATACACAATGAAGTATGTTTCTTCCTCATTCAAGGTACCTAAGTAAAGTCCTTTAATTACACATTATGAATTAGTTAATTATTAATTTGTACTGGTTGGTAACGGAAGAAATTTGACCATGTCTACAAATCACATTGATAAGTACAAAGTATGTTGAGGGTCAAACGGCACCAGGAATTTCTCCCATCTCCGCGAGTGTTCGCTGTATCGAGGGACAGTACTCTATCAAGACCAGAGATTTATAATTGTGTGGATCATGTGTTGTGTAGTATGTTGTGCCCATTGTTCTTCTAGCCTATTGGCCGTCGAGCCCCTGATGGGACCCGACGTTGTCCGTACTATGCCAACGAGGAGGCTGGCCAGGTGTACCTTGAAATTTATTATACTCTGGCAGGTCCCGCCACCTAATTTCCTGGGATTTCAGCGGCTGGGTCCTATTAAAAAAAAAAAAGATAATCGCGGTGGCATAATTTCAAAAACGTCGCCGAGTTCCAGGTTCAAAAAGCCGTCTAGAACCAAGGAGTGGACCCAGGATTGACCCCTGTGGGCATCCTCTGAATACTTCTCTTGTTACTGAACAATATGGTGCTCTGACTATCACGAACCTATTCGACAGGTAGGATTTGATGACTTGATACAGATTTGATGGTAAGTTGGCCTTCCGGAGTCGGGCCAGGACGCTTGGCCACCATAAAGTGTCAAAAACCCCAGCAAAGTCTATTGCTATGACCAGAAAGTATTTCTGATCTGAGGTAGTTGCAGCATTAGTAATATTTTCCAGGACATCCAAGGTTGAGCATCCCTTCCTAAATCCATATTGTCGGGAGTGACTGCAGGCCGGCTGCAGTGTAGTGGATCCCTATTCTGTTTCTTAATAAGTGCTCAAAGAGCTTGCTCAGGACTGATAACAGTGCTATGGGTCTGTATGATCCCGGAAGGTCCAGTTGTTTGTTGGGACTTTTGGGAATGAGGCACAAGTTTGCAGTTTTCCAGGCCTGAGGAAACAGGCCTTCTTTGAGGCAGTGGTTGTATAGGTTAAGAAGCACCTCTGGAATGGTTTCGACGGTTTTCTTGACAATCTCTGGCTCCAAAAGATCAGAACCAGGAGACTTCTTGTTTCTAATCCTCATGGCAGCTGTTTCTAGTTCAAGTTTGGTGAAAGGGTCTTCTGTTGCAGTCGTGCAGTAGGTTTCATTGTCCGCACAGAGGGTTATCTGCTCGGGGGTAGAGGGGGCAAGATGGTCTTGAAACATGGTACCCATGATGTTAATAACTGTTTCCTGCCAGGTCCGGGTATAAGTACCCTGCCGTGTCCTCGTCGCTGGTATGGTCTCACCCCTGGGGAGTTTGTTTGTGGTTACTCTGTATACTACACCCCAGGGGTTATCATTCCCAGTGGTAGAAACAAGGTGTTCCCAACTAAGAAGTGGCAACTGAAGTTCAACCTTGACAAATGCAAAGTACTGCATATGGGTAGAAGTAACCCCAGAGAAACGTACGAACTGTGTGGTACTACACTTAAGGTGGTAGAAAATGAAAAAGACCTGGGAGTAATTGTGCAGTCAGATATGAAGTTTTCTGAGCAGTGCAGACAGGCTGCTAGGGCGGGTAATGGGGTTTTGTCAATGATATATAGGAATTTTGCTAGCAGGGAAAAGGAGGTGATTGTCCCTCTGTATAAGGCAATGGTCAGGCCACGCCTTGAGTACTGCGTACAGGTCTGGAGGCCTCATTTTAGGAAGGATGTAGATTTGCTTGAGCGTGTACAGAGAAGAGCAACACGATTGGTGAGGGGAATGAAGGGATTCTCTTACCAAGAGAGGCTTAAGTTCTGCAAATTGCAGTGGCTGGAGACTAGGCACCTGCGCGGTGATCTGATTGAGGTCTATAAGGCCTTGAATGGGTTGAGCACGCTGAATTCTGATGGGATCCTTCCACTCGTTCAGATTACCAACCTACGGGGACATAAGTTCAAATTAAGAAAGGACAGATGTAGAATAGATGTGCGGAAATTTGCCTTTAGCCAGCGGGTGGTTAATTGCTGGAACAAACTTCCATCTGTCTTTGTGGAAGTTGATAGGTTGAATAAATTTAAGGAGGAACTGGACAGGCATTTGGAGGGAATGGTGTGATTTTTTTTTTTTTTTGGCTGATGCTGCATAAGCTCCTACACTTGCTTTCTTGCATCATGTGCCACTACTACTACTACTACTACTAACTGCGCATCTTACGCTGGCGTATGGTTGCCGTGTACAGGTTCCTTGCATCTCGGAAGTTCTGTCTTAGTGCCTCCACTTCTGCTGCCGGCTGGGAGCGCCTTGCCCGCTGGAAGAGTTTCCTTCTCCTGTGCACACCTCCTGCCTAAGCCTCTGTAGCTCTGGAGACCACCAGGGTACAGCCCCAGGGGTTGGGTTTTTCTTTTTAATAGAGGTGTTGGCAGCTTCAGTGATGAGACCAGCGACTGTCGTCTGGTGCTGATCCGGGCCGAGTCCAATGATGTTCAGCGATTGGGCTGCTGTGGTCAGTGTGGCTTGGAAGAGTGGCCAATCTGCCTTCTCTATGGCACATCTTGGCTGTGCCTGCTTCACTGCTTGGTGTCGACTAAGGGAGCGCTGGAGCTCAAACGTGATAGCCCTGTGGTCCGACGTGGTCCAGCTTTCTTGGACGGTCCACGATGTTAGGTGGCCAGCGAGGGATCTGGTAGCCAGAGAGACATCGATTGTGGTCTCCCCCATCGAACTAGAGAACGTTGCCAGATTGTTTGGCCGGTTGAGGACTGTGTACGGACTATTCGCTAAGTAGTCTTCAAGTTGTTGCCCGTTCTGTACTCAGTCTATCCGTGGTCTTGCTGAACCACGCTGGGGACCTGCAATTCACATCTACTCCCACGACAATTTTACTGTCTGGGAAGTCTGTCTGGAGGCTCCTCAGATATCTGGTTATTGGTAGTATATCTTCACCTGGGTGACAGTATAGCGATACCGCATAAAATTCACCCAAGGGCGTGATAATATGGGCACATGCAGCCCAGGACGTGCAGTAGTTGGTTAGTTTTGTTGATGTTATATTTGGATTACGAATCAATATGCAGGCCCAGGGTGTTTCTCTGTTATCCTACACTATCTTATAGGCCAGGGGTAACCCCTGACATCCTTGCGATATGCATATGGCTCCTGGATGAGGAATATGTCGAGATTTGCCTCGTTCGCCCTCTTTGTGACCTGCGCCGCTACTATTTTGGACCGTTGTGCATTCAGTTGTATGAATTTTACCCTGTTGATGTTATAGGATTTAGGGCGTGTGGCCATAATCTAGTCGCATTTGGAAAGTGCTCTTTGCTTTGCAGTACACTGGACATTCGCTGTCCCTAACTGAGTGCTCTGCTGGTAGTTTATGGAATTTGCAATTTACACAGGTCGGCGGCTTTTCTTTATTCGGACACGTATTGAAGTCGTGGCCACAAGTGGGTTGGGTGTGGGCACAGGTATGAGTGGTATGCCCAAACCGGCAACATCTGAAAACACTTAGGGACAGCAACGTGTTTCCCTAAAGCGGCGACTGCCCCAGTTTATAAACACTGTCGCTCTGGCTAAGCGTGACCCAGGCCGCTGGTGACAACTCGATGACCCAGTGGTCAGTATTTCCTGTTCTGGCTTTCGTCTTGAACTTGGGAATAATCAAGCTAGCGGGTTCTTCTTCCGGACGTGCGTGCTGGAAGTTTCTGTAATACAGTTCCTCCTGGAGAGCAGTTGGTGTTAGATCATTGTCGAGGTTATATATTCTGATGCTAGGTCCTTTGCATCTAGGGGGTAGGGCTTCAAGTCCGAGTATTTGAATCTTCTCATTTTGTAGGATTTTTGTTGCGTCCTTGTTTGTTTCAGTCTCGATGATAATCCCTACATTTCGGGTCTTCCTTACCGATTTTATTTTGGTATCTCTGAAGTCGTCGGCAAACTTTGTGACCACTAGATAATGAGGACAAATCTACTGCTGGACATAAGACAGTTTTAGGTTAAACTGATATAAAAATCGATAAGATCGCCAGACATTTTCGAACAGCCCTTAGCTCAGCATTTAATAGTTGGCAAAGGACAAAGTTTTATTTGTGCAGAGCAAGGTTATGAACAAGGACCTATCCGGTGGATTGATTCGCAAATGCGACTTAGTGATTCCTGTCATCAGGTGCGTTACAAATATAAATTTACTTTTTGAAGCTCAGAACAGTATTCGATGATAACGTTTTCTTCTAGTTAGTGTTTAAGTTAACCCAGCTATATGCTCGTTTCTTTACTTATCGACGTATTAGTAGGGAAACAAGAGAGACAGGTCAGTCAGCTACACGAAATGTATAAGTATGCAGCAGAAAGGGAACAACAAAGGAATTCGCCACAAGCTTATCCTTTTATGGTTTACAGCCTTTATGTTTGTTGTTATATTGTTTGCTTCTCAGTCTCAAACGTTTTCATACCTTAAAGGCGAGGAAATCGATTTTTCTAGTAAAGGCATGCAGTGATTAGAACATCAATATGCATCGTTTGATTGAGTTAAATATATATTCTCCAACCTGTCTAATTAATGCTCTATTAAAACTTCTATGGTTCAGGCTGTTGTTGTATGATCACAAGTGGCATCGAATTATCCACTAAGTGGCCATCCACTCTCACATGTCATTCATCAGGAGACATACCATATCCCAGGGAAAGCAAAGGTGTGTCGACATAAGAGAAATGCCTCACAACAATATCGGTGGTAGAATATCTGGTGTTCAAATGAATACCAAATCCATAATTTAGTATACAAGTGAATTCTGCGATTACATGGTATGTTATGTTCACAGCGAAACGGAGTTCCCGAGAAAATAAAAGCCTACACACCCGTCTGATTAATGAAGCTTTTCTTTCGCAGAGTTAAGGATTTCGCTATAGGATACTGTGCCTTCAGCCACTAGTACATTGAAATCTACTGACAAGAACTCCTAGTTGAATTGCAATTCCTTAAATTTAATGTCCTGACCTTCCAAATGAGGTCTAGGCATTAACGTATATCATTTCCATATACCAATGGTCATCCTGCCTCAGTCATCTTTTCTTCGAAATTTATCCACTGGTGTCTTGATTTCCAGCTCACCTTCAATAAAAAAATTTAAAAAAAAAATTATGACGCACGCTGAATCTAAGCATCCAGTTCAGAGAGCTTTTATTGCATGTATCATCCCATGGCTATGATACCTCCTTGCTGAATTCATTACCAGATGACTGAATTCAGTAGTACAGTATAGGATTCAGTTTGAAAACGGTTTGATATTAATTGACGATCAAATGGTTGGTTGATTTCGTCTAGCACGAACTAAAACGTACGGAAAACCACATTCGACTTCATCCAGAAAGAAACAAAAAAATGAACAATATCATATGACAAGAGGAAAGCAGTAGAAATTGTAACAGTTGAAATTAAATTTCAACTGTTACAATAGTAACAGTTGAAATAAACACCATTTTTACTTAAAACTGTTTTTCAAACCAAATTAACCGAGGACTTGGCTGTACGCCATCAGACGAAAAAGTTCACAAAATCCTTTCCATTGGTGAATGAAAATTGTTCAATTAATATCCGAACCTTTGTTTCTATCCTAAATTATAAAATCCACAAGTGGTTGGTCGAGGACCCTCCCCATCTGGGATTTACCAGTCTAACCACCTCTTTAATTGAAATTTCTCCACTTCCAATAAAGTTATAAAAAAAAAAAAAATTATTCTTATATCAGTAGAACCCAACGCTATTAAGACCCTATTTCAAAAATTTCCTTTATACAATACGTTAGTTACGCAACACTCTTCATTTTATAATTGTTGCTTAAGCGTGAAACCAATATATCACAGACAGGAGAATTCATACCTGGCAAGCCAAACAGAGGATTCTTTCAGTGCAGCATTCTATACTGTCCACTTCACTGTTATGATTAATCGTCTATTAAACAATGAGATTAACGGAGGATTAATCTCTAGGCATTAACGTATATCATTTCCATATAACAATTGTCATCCTGCCTCTGTCATCTTTTCTTTCTTTGTTGTTTTGTTTTTAGGAGCATTAGCAACTAAGGCCATATTGCTCCGGGGATATGCGGTGGTCACGGGCTCGAACCCCGGTCTAATCAAGAAGCGTGTGCTACGCACTGCTGCTCCTGCTCACCGGTGTCTTGATTTCCAGCTCATTCCTGATGAGGTAGAAAACAGCTCGCCACTCTAATTTCCAAACAGATAACGAAAACAAATCACTCAAAATTCCAGAATTAGCCAGCTATTTGTAACATTTTTTTTTTGGAATTCGACCATATAAAATTAGTACTGTTGGTTTACTTAGTAAATCTAAAATCTTCAAGACAGCCAGATTCCATTGGCAATCTTAAAGCATGTCTTCGCTTCAAAACAGTCATTACAACTAGTTATCAAAACAGTTGAGTCAAGTTCAACTAAAACTCCCTTTCTGTAATCACTCGCCCTCTTGGGTAGCACAGTTGGTACGATCATCGCCCTCCCCACATCGAGTGTAAGAGACCAATTAGTCTTATCAATGACAGGAGGACCTTTTAGGGGTCATTTTCACAACGTGGCCAAGTTAACCGGTGTCAGGCGAAGGTAGCATGGTTTTCCCTCCTGGAAATTTAGGTCTTGTCCTCCGGAAAACAGAAAATCGACTCCAGAACACAAACAATTTATAGACAACATATACGGAACAACATGAAATTAGTTGCTGATGATTCTAAACCCTACTACTGCGTAATCGCTACAAGCAATACATGTAGAATTATGCTAAATTAAATACGAAACCAAAAAGCCCTTACATTCAAAATTAAATCGCCTACGCTCCCAGTATCTTATGTACAAAATTGAAATTAGGCATGTGTACTATACGGATGAATATTTACGCAGATGGTGGATAAAAAAAGAAGAAACGAACGCGGTAACTGATTTTTGTTTAAGCGTCTGAAGGACTGCGACAACTAATTGGTATCGTATCTAAAAATTCCCTGCTCTCACGAAGAACGTTTGATCAAGTTCATAAATTTTTCCATGGAATATAACCATCCACATGTGGAGAACAAAAAATCGAAATTCTTTGATTACCACAGAGCAGATAACGGTCACAGCGACATCGTTATTGCAGCGTGTCAATCCTTCAGTGGATAGGTTATACTTTATGTCAAAAGGTGATTTTTTTTTGGAAACGCAACAAAAAAACCAACAAAGTTACGGTTCGTGTCGCTATTTGATCAATAAGGGAAGTACGATTGCACTGCAGGCCATACGGTGTGTTTACTTTTCATATATTCTTCACATTATTCGAATTTATAACAACCACGTTACTATTCAGTTTTAATCTTGAGGTTGTATCGCGTAGTTTGACAATGTCCTGCAGAAAAATATTTATTTATCGCGAGTCAATGCTTTAGAATTAGTGGTTGTTATTTTCATCTTTATAACTGTCTTCAATCTTATATATGTGCTGCGTTTTTGTCCTTTTATATTGTTCATCTTGCGAAAACCGAGGAGACAGGTGAGGCTAGTTGACATCGTTTAGGTTACTGCATTCTGTCCGGCCAAGTACCGTTTGGCGTATAGTGGCACACTGCTTTTTCGACAAATTTGACATTACATATTTACACCTGTTTAGGCGGTTCCAATAAATCCTACCCACATGGGCATCCCTGCCATTTATCATACAGATCTCTTGATAAGCCAACGCAACGAGTCAACATCCAGGACCAATCGCTAAGGCAGCACACAATAGCATAGTTTGTAAAAGGCACCAACAAATTTTCCGCCACCACTCCTGCGAAGTGAGCCAGCTCGCCCATCATTCTATGGCTGGTGTCTTCCAGGGTTGCCTGAGATTTCTAGATAGATGCCAAGTAAAAAAAATGAAAGGTGTTAAAAGAGAAATTGCGAACTATGGGTCAGAATATATAAATTAAAAAGGGGCCGTTAGCGGTGGGAGGAAAAGAACTAACCACAGGGAGAAAAATCATGGGAGACAGGAGCTCAATGCGATTATTGATCCTACCATCTAAAGGGTTTGCAGGTCGTCCTACCGATTACGCACTATAAGTTTATTGCCAGCTGGAAATCCTACCCATATTTAGTTTTAGCAAGTTAAGTTAATCCCACACTGCAGGTGTAGTATCAGCCGGTAGGTCCTTTCTCGTGAGCCACATGCTAGTGCTGGAAGATAGTGTTCCTTTGAGCTTCCATGGAAGTATTGGTAGTCGAAGTAAAGGAAGAGTCTTTAAGAAAGTTGGTTTTATCAGCATGTTATCTTGCGGTTCAAGTCAGTTGTTCCGTAGTAGTTTTCCTAGTGTCAGAGCCTGACTGGGCAAATTCTGTAACTATATAGGGTTGCTCATCCATGATGAGCAAGTGTGCTTTGTTCTCCGGAAGTTCTTAGATCTTAGTGATGAGTCACAGTCAGTGACTTTCATAGTTTGAGCAGTTTATAATAATTGGATACCATACAACATTATATGGTATCCAATTCTCAATGTCTCTGCGTGCGAAAAGAGGGTTGTCCTTACACTCCAATTGAAGTTAGCTTTTTCTTAACAGGGCCGTGACCAGTTAACATTAAGGTTTACTTGCTGGCGGGCCATGTGAATACCAGGGAGGAGGCCTGAAGTTGTGTACTTTCACTGGGGCTCAAATGAAGGTAACGAAAGAGGAAAATATTTTTTAGTAATTAACTAACCCTTTATTAATGTTTTCCCATGATTTTTGCCAGATTCCAAGCAGGGTTTCCATTCTTTTATTTTCCTTTTTGGGATTATTAGCAATGTCTAGTCTGTGCCACACACAGCTCAGCTGGAATACTCTTCCACAGCCTATGATAAAAACCTCTCTTATTGATCTCCAAATATACGGGTATGAAGCCAGCTAACACCTTCAACGCAGGGGAGCTGATTCTCTCACATATTACGGTAATAGTGAGAAGCACGAGACGTATTGAACCCAATTTGCGTCTATTACGATCAGGAGTAACTCCGATACGCCAGACAAAAGCGACAGAGCAAACAATAGGGATGAAAATTGACTTTGTAGATGAGCACACCTGCTCGGAGCTTTAAACCTGTCTGCATGATTCAATTATGATAGTTGTATAGTTCTTAATTTTTAAGCCAAGTAGACCAATTGCGGATAGAAGGTCGTACTTTTAAAAATTACAGCTGTGAATTACAGGCTCCGAAAAAGCGATAAGTGTTTGCCATTTTATTTACCTAATTGCTATTTTATATTCAACTTTATAAGTAGCCATATAGTTCTAGATACGCTGGTTATTTTTAATTTAGATGAGTTTTTGTAGATTACTACTTAATATACGTAAAACCGTTGTTTCGTTCGAATCTTGCAACCATTGTTTTTGGATAGAGTGGTAGGGAATTCAAATTAATTGTGGTAACTAGGTAGCTGTAACATAAAGTTATATAGCGTAATTCGCATCCCTGCATTTTGGATTCTATTAGATAGTGTAGTATTGACAATTAATTAATTAAATTTATTGATCTTATTAATTTAAAATATCATGCCCCAGACTAGAGCAGAAAAGCAACGGGCACAAAGTGGCAGGAGTGCTGTGACTCAGGGGAGAACTGATGGGGGGGCAATTCTCCAACGCATCACAGCCAAAACAAAATGTGCAACTTGTGAAATCTTTGCCGAACTCTCTGGAACAGAACATGATCTAGCCAAGGAGGATGTCTTTGTGTGTACCTGGTGCAGAGAGTGTCTAGAAATTAGGCGTCAACCCAGCGTTCTAATGAGCGTCTAAGAGAGCTTGAGGTGGAGAGTAGATGCCCTCGAAGGAATTAATGAGGGGTCCAGTGTGCATAGTGTTAGGGTCGGGCGCCACCTGTGGTTTCCCACATCTGCGCCATATGTACACTGTGAAGAAATACAGAACACTGTAAATGCCAGAAAAAGTGTAGTGTGTTGAGTGTGTAGTTTTGTGTTGGGTTCTGTTGTGTGTCCTGGCATTTGGCCGCAGGGCCCCTGGTGGAACCCCACGTTGCCCGCACACACCACTAGGAGGTAGCCAGGCTGCCCATTATTCTCTGGCAAGCTCTCAGCTGCCCAACTCAACGCCAGAGCTCACTCCTGGGCATCAGGCAACAAAGCGGCAATCTACAAGACAGAGTGCGCTGGTCCCACAGGAGTTAGTTATCGTCGGTGACTATTGTCAGGGAGACGGGGAATATATTGTGCAAAAAGGATAGATGGAATAGGACCAGGATATGTCTGCCAGGGGCAAAAGTTGATGACGTTGTAAAGCATATATCATCTTTTAAGGGCAAAGGGTGATATTGTTGTACACGTTGGCACCAATGACATTAAGAGTAGGAGATCTGCAGATTTATTTAACAAGTACAGGTCAATGTTGCAAAATAGTCGTCAGTCAGGATTAAATTTGAAAGTGTCTGCAATTATTCCCAGACATGATAGAATGGAGTACATGATGAAAGCCTTGTCAATCAATTCGGCCCTGGAGGAAATGTGCAAGGGTCAAGGGGTAGAATTTTTTCAGCCTGATCTGTGTTTGTTAACAGAAGAGACTGCTTCTACAGGGATGGGATACACTTAAATAGAAAGGATGCAAGAATATTTTCTGATGCTATCGAAGCAGTGTTAGGTGCGTCGAAAAACTGCTAGTTTGGGGGGGGATTCACAGACTAAAAGGATAAAAATAGCCCCAGGCAGAGGTATAGGTGAGTCTTGCATTACTTCTATTAGAATAAGGAGCGGCGTAGAGCGAGGGGTGTTGGGGTTTTCATGGACTGATGGCAGTCATCGTGAAACAAGTGGGTATATGGGATGTCTTAGGGTAACTAAGAATATGTACATGTGTACCAATGCTAGAAGTATAGTAAATCAATTTGACGAATTTAAAGTGTTGGTCAAGACATCAAAGGCGGATATTGTTGGAATATCAGAGACGTGGTGTCACACAGATATAAGGAATGCAGAACTGGAATTTGGGGAGTTCAATGTGTACAGAAAGGATAGACAGGATAGGAAGGGAAGAAGGTGTCATGCTGTTAATTAAGAAAAACATAAAATCAAAAGAAGTGCATCCAGTTGATATAGATGAACAGTGCACTGTTGAGTCAGTTTGGTGTGACATAAGCACTGCGAAAGCAAAAATTAGAGTAGGAGTGTGTTATAGGCCTAATGACTCGAATGAGTACAGTGAACAATTATACAAAGAAATAGTGGGCTAGTAAATCAGAATGTCTTATAATGGGGGATTTTAACTTCCCAGATAAAGACTGGAACTTAACGTTGGTCACTCGCACACTAGTAAAACTTTTTCTGATTTATTGGATGATTGTTTTCTGCAGCAGCATGTTCTAGAGGCAACCAGAGAGGGTAATACTCTTGATCTGGTTATCAGCAGTGATCTTTCGTGTATTAAGAATTTGCAGATAAAGGAACCACTAGGTGACAGTGATCAGTGTACTGATGTGGGATTTACTTAAAGATATAATTACCATCAGGGGTAAAGGAAGGGGTTTTTGTTTCCGTAAAAGGTGACTACAGTGGTCTCAGACAGTTTTTAAATTCTGTACAGTGGGACCAACTGATGAAGTTACCAACAGAAAATTCTAAGTGGAAAGCACTCAAGGAATTAATAGTGGAAGCTACTAAACGTTTCATACCTATTAAGAAATATTGTTCAAGGTTTAGACCTAAATGGTTGTCAAATGAACTCGTGGCAGAGAAGAAATATGCATGGGATGCATAAAAATTATCAAGCGACTCAGAAGCCTATGGCAGATATAAGCTAGTCTGTAATCAGGTCACAAAGGAGGTTAGGCAGGCGAAGGCAGATTACGAGAAATCTTTGGCAAAGGATGCTAAGAAAAACAGCAAGAATTTATTTACTTATATAAACTCTAAAAGGAAGGGGATGAATCTGATTCGTCCACTTGATATCGATGGTTCGACTGTTGATGATCCTGCTCAGATAGCAAACAAACTGAATGAGTATTTTGCATCTACATTCACACGACGAATTATTAAGGTTTGAAAATGGCAGAAGGTTATCAAATTGTAGCAGGGTGCTTAATGATTTTGTAATAACTGAGAACAAAGTGGAGGAGAAATTGTTGAAGTTAAACGTAAGAAAGGCATCTGGGGTGGATGGGATCTATCCAGTTATATTAAAGGAGGCGGCAAAGGAAGTAAGCAAACCCTTGGCCATAATTATGAGAGCATCCTTGGACTCAGGGATGGAGTCTCCAGTCCCCACGGACTGGAGTTGTGCAAATATGTCCCCAATTCACAAAGGGAGATCGAAGGGTGACACGAGTAATTACAGGCCAGTTAGTTTAACTTCTGTTCCGGGTAAAATAATGGGGTCACTGGTTAAAGATGCATTGCAGGATCATCTACACAAGAGCGCAGCAATAATTCAGACACAGCATGGGTTTATTAAGGGTAAGTCTTGTCTGACAAATTTGATTGGTTATTATGATGTGGTTACAAAGGAACTGGATGCAAAAAATAATTTTGATTTCATATACTTGGATTTCAGGAAAGCTTTTGACACTGTTGCGCATGGAAGACTGTTGTACAAATTGGAGCAGAATGGTTTTAAGGATAAGTTCTTACAATGGATAAAAGGATGGTTGAGTGGGAGAAAAGAGGGTGGTAATCAATGGGTGCTGCTCTTCGTGGACTAATGTTATTAGTGGAGTCCCACAGGGTTCGGTGTTGGGTCCACTGTTGTTTTGTATATTTATCAATGATATTGATGAAGGTATATCAGTGGCTTAGTGTCGAAGTTTTCAGATGATACAAATGTTGGCAGGGTTGTTAATGACAATAATGGCAGTATGCTACTGCAACATGATCTAGAAAAGTTTGACAGATGGGCTGAGAAGTGGCAGCTGAAGTTTAACATTGAAAAATGCAAATTATTGCATATGGGTAGAAGTAACCACAGAGAAATGTACTAACTGTGTGGTACTACACTTAAGGTGGTAGAAAATGAAAGACCTGGGTGTAATTGTGCAGTGAGATATGAAGTTTTCTGAGCAATGCAGACAGGCTGCCAGGGCAGGTCATGGGGTTTTGTCAATGATAAACAGGAATTTTGCAAGCAGGGAAAAGGAGGTGATTGTCCCTCTGTATAAGGCAAAGGTCAGGCCAAGCCTTGAGTACTGCGTGCATGTCTGGTGGCCTCATTTTAGAAACGATGTAGATTTGCTTGAGCGTGTACAGAGAAGGGCAACAAGATTGGTGAGGGGAATGAAGGGATCCTCTTACGGAGAGGCTTAAGTTCTGGAAATTCTGGAGACTAGGCACCTGCGAGGTGAACTAATTGAGTTGTATAATGCCTTCAATGGGTTGAGCACGCTGAATTCTGATGGGATTCTTCCACTTGTTCAGATTACGAACCTAAGGGGGCATAAATTGAAATTGAGGAAGGACAGATGTAGAATACATGTGTGGAAATTTGCCTTTAACCAGCGGGTGATCAATTGCTGGAATAAACTTCCATCTGTCGTTGTGGAAATTGATAGGCTAAATAAATTTAAGGAGGAACTGGTCAGATATTTCGTGGGGATTGTTTTGTAATTTTTTTTTTTTTTTTTTTTTTTTTGGTGATGCTGCATAAACTCATACGCTTGCTTTCTTGCATCACATGCCACTACTAATGTCCAATATACCGGTAACTTCCGGATAGCACAGTGAGCGTTCAAGTTAGCACTCGCTATCCAGGAGCTGTCACCAAGATAGACCAGAGAAAAATGCAATCTCTTCATCATTAACGAGACAAGGTTATCTCTGATTACTTTTTCAGATCAATTCTTTACTTTCATATGTGTATGACATTCCAAGACTTGGTTTAGTTAGCCTAGAAAGTTCACACAACCAAAACCACATTTAGGTTTGGATTTTATTGGCGCATTAGCAACTAAGGCTATAATACGTCAAAACCACGTTATGGAAAATATTAACTTTAAAATATTTCAGTGACCTAAAAAATTAGGTCATTTTGTCAAAAGGGATAACGATAAAGGTATATCAGCGATATAAAAAATGTTTTTAAATAAGACTAAAAATGTTTAAAGACTTTAAATAATTAAAAAAGGCTGCACGTGTTCGTTGTCGGATAAATTCTGACAGTGCATAAAGCTCAGTCAGCTAATTAAAATATAAAACACGTTAGTGTCTATAACTTGGATACTCGAATAAAATGTGTCAAATGCTTAAAACATTTTCACCATTCTCACACACAGGAGAGTCATCTGCCCTTAGCATGAACTAGTACATAAGATGATTATGTCTTATGCAGAGGCAAGTAAGAACAACTTCCTCTCTAAGGTTCCTGTGCAGACAAAACTGCATAGTGTTGGATTACAGGCTTTATCTGATAGTTTGTTCGTGATCTGTCCATGCCAAGATTGTTGCCAATAGGAGAATAATTGAGTCTATCATATGCCTGTAGTCTGTATAGTGGACTAACAACATATGACTGTTCCAAGATTGTGATGATCTTACTGCGGCATCTGCCAGATCATTACCTGTGATTCCATTGAGTCTTGGGATTCAGCAGAATCCTCGATTCATAAAGAGTATAGCTTCTGGTGAACCCTGGACAGGACTAGTCAAAGATTATATCTCATCATTTACGGAACCTGTAATGCACAAAGAATCTGTGTATAACATACGCCCTTGATATTCATTAGTTTTAATGTGGTCCGAGGTTAGCGCGATAGCACACAAGTCTGAGGTGTATATACTGCACTGGTGGAGAATCTTCTCAGATAACATACTGTGTGGAAATATTACAGCAGATCTCACGGATGTTTCAGATTTCGAGCTATCAGTAAAGGCAGGCAGAAAGTTGCAGTAAGCAGATCGATGAAAAACAGAGTTGTAAGTAGAGAGCCGCCTCGATAACTGTATCCCGTGATATTAAGCTATCTGAGCAGTTCTTGGACACGAATATCAAGAGGGATGGTTGGCAGTCTCAAGTGTTATATAGATTTTCCCATCTTGAATCCACGTAGAGTGGTCTGGCAAGGATTTCATTTTTAAGATATATTTTAGCGACAATTGCGTTCGTTGAAGCGATAGATGTTTTCAGTTGCTTCGACAAATTCTGGAGAGGTGTTGTTCGAAATGCTCCAGTAGCAATGCGGATGGCTAGGTGGTGAACAGGTTCTAGCCACCGTAGTTCGCCGTTTTTAGCAGGCACTTGGAACCCACAGTCTAATTAAGTCGAACCAGTGTACGACAGAGGTGGACTAAAGTACAGTATGCACCCAAATTATTAGATGAGATGGCACGAAGAGGGTCAATCCACTTTTGCGCTTGTCGGATATGCAGGAGGAATGTCAACTTACTATCGAGTACAATCTCCAAGAATTTTGTCTCTGAGTCTATTGGAACCATTGTGTGCCGAGCTTTAATCCTGGTTCAGACTGAAGGTTCCGTTTGCTACAAAAGTGGACGCAGACGGTCTCCGGAGATGTGAACCTGAAACTATTAGCCATTGCACAAGATTTTACATGGTCAATGGCGTGTAGCAATTGTCTTTCGATAACTCCCAACTTGCCTGACTGTGAAAAGATGCTAAAGTCATCAACGAAGAGGGCACTATTTACAGTTGAAGTTGTTCAATAATATAATTCACTTTGTTAGCAATAAAGCTGAACACTTAGAACTGATTCTTGGGAGACTCACTCTTCTTGGCGAAGAGATCAAAAGAGAACAGATCCCACACCAACTCAGAATGAGCGATTCAATAAAAAAAAAATTTAGATGATTTCTAACACCAAAGATTATAAATAACCTCTACTACTCTCAACACAAGCAAGTTTATTGCCATTTATTGACTTTTGTTTTCCTTGCATCCTGATATATTGTAAGCGTTGTGTTTTTTTTTCTATTATATATTTTGTTCACCTACTGTTATTTATTTAGGTTAAATTCATGTTACCATGGGCCACTGACTGCATATAGGTGTCCAGGGATCTTAAGTTAAACTAGAATAAAGTGAAACAACTAACAGACAATTATATTTGCAATTAGTTTTAATATAAAAATTTCAAGCATGAGGTTATACCATATTGTTACAGATAAGATTAACTTTCCCATGTTCTTTTAGCTTCACAAACAAGTCATTTATGACATATAAACCCCTTTCTTTTTCTTTGTATACACAATTGATACGCTTTTACACTAAATCCAATTCTCGGCAAGGGGTCCTTGCTGTTGTTGTTTGGTTTTTAGGAGCATTAGCAACTAAGGCCATATTGCTCCTGAGATATGCAGTGGTCATTCCCTGACCTTTCTGCCTCCTCCGTATTTGGTGGCTCACGGGCTCGAACCCTGGTCTAATCAAGAAGCATGTACTACGCATTGCTGCTCCTGCCCACGGAGGTGCCGGGTCCTTGCTACTTCATTAAACATTTTACTTCTAGAAATTAGATAAAATTCCCCCTTTTATTACACTCGTCAATTGAGTCTTTTCTTAGCAGGAACAGTCTTTTCCTTTAGGTCTTAAATTAAGGTTTAATTCCTCTTCTCAGGACAAATTTTAGGACTGGACATAATATGAATAAAGTGTACTTATAGTACCCTTTCCCATCACCAAGTTGGACCAGTTTCGTTATCAAAGGAGGATTTTCCCATCCTGGGGCTTGCAATTCGAGGACCCCCCTTTTTTTTTCTTCCTTCCTTTTAGGACTATCAGACGGAACTCAGGTGCTAGTGGACCATCTGGTTTTCATAACCTTTCGCATATACTTAACTACGGCTAGTCGAAAATCACCCAAAACCCTTTTAGCCTACTCTGCTCATACTCAGTTAATTTTCACTGATCCAAAACTCTTTTCGGCATACTCCACGGTGTCTAGATGCTGTAACACAACTACTACACAGCCTCTTGACACCATCAAAGCTTTACCCGAAAGACCAACTCCTTTTCCCGCGACTCAATTCCTTATATATCAACTTATGTTCTCATTTCTCCTGCCCTTATTTATCTCTAATCCCGTAGCCCTGGAGTTTCTAATGCTCTTTCTGCCCACTCCACCTTATAATTCCTCTGCATGGATAAGGTTTCTAGTCGGTACGAGATTCCCATACCTAAGCAAGAATATTCTTTTTACAGCTGTCACTCTTTGTGGCTTAAGTTAAGAACCGATTTTTTCCTTTTACACTTCCATAAGATCCCAACTCAAAGATCACGTCAAGAGATGAATTTAGCGTCTTAAAGGGGAAACCGTAATCGGAATTCTCTTGATAGCGGTAGCTCGAAGAAGCTATTCTGGGTTCCGTTGGATCCGAACGATGCTAATCTGGAGGACCAGCAGCGTCACTGAGAGATCCTCCCACTACGTATAGGTGCCCACGTCGAGGGGGCCAAAGCTAGGATACAACAAAAAATATTTGAAAAGCATTTGTTTTTAAAATGCTCATTCCTTTTGATGAGCAAAATTCTGAAATTATAATTAAATAATGCTGATAATATCAAACAGAAATATGAAAACGTAAATTTGTGGTGGCATTCCATGTACAAAACTTCGACATTACTCCAATACGACAAACTAAACCGATATTTACGAAACATAATTTGAAATTAACGAATTTCAATGAGAAGTAAAAATAACAGAGTGTTATTATTTCTGCTTATTTATGTAATATTATAAACGTAAAATTATTCAATATTTTGTTTTAACCAAAGCTCTTGTCACATTTTTTTTTTTTTTTTTTTATATTTTAGTATTAAATCAGCTCACACCAACCATAAGAATAAGCATTTACTGTAACTAGAATATTTATCTACATAATAAAATAAATATTTACAAAAAACTGCTATTATATTAAATATACATGTAAAAACATTAAAACTGTGATAAAATCCTTGAGATAAAATACACTAAAATAAACCGGATTAAAAGCGATAAAAACGATAAAAATCTCTGGAGCTTTCGGAAGCTTGCGCTCCCTTCCTCAGCAGTAACAAAACTTCCTGCAGCACGTCCATATATAACAGGCTCACGGTACCTATACACGTGGTGCAGTCGGCGCATGGTCTGAACTGGAAGCGGAAATAGCTCGGGAACGTGTTAAGCAAAACCGTTCATCCGTACTTAGGATAATAGTTTCAAACAGAGGATGCATACGCATACCTCTGTCCCTATTCATAATATTGTGGTCGGATGAACAGATTCGTAGGCTCTCGAGCCATTTACGGTTCCAGAACCCATGCGCTCGATCCATGATAACCGCATCCTCTGGGGAAATTTGATGCTGCTTCTCCCAAAAATGTTCGGCCACAGCAGATTTATTGTAATCAGCGGTTTTTTATAGCATTTGCATGCTCCCCCAGACGATCCTTGAGCCGTCGTTTTGTCTCGCCCACATAACATTCCCCACAATCCGGGCATTCTATCCTGTATACTACTCCACTACTCAGGTCCTTTGCTATTGGGTCTTTTACCTGAGACAACACTGTGTGCAACCTCCGCCCGGGAAGCTGCACACAGCGTGTTTTATAGCCCCGCAAAATTCTAGCGAGATGCTCAGTAACGCCCGGATAGTAAGGAATGTATGCGGTAGCGACAGGAACAAACGGTTCCTGACGGTTAGACTCTATTCCTCTACTAAATCTGTCTATGATCCTCTGGGGGTATCCGCATTTTCTAAGGTCTGCTGTGACCCGTCTAATTTCACATTCTTTGTCCTCAGAGGTGGTGCAGTGTGACCCTGCTCTATCTAGTAGAGCTTTCACTACACTATTCTTATGCTGCCCAGCTTGTGCTGAACTATAATGGGTGTACTGGCCTCTGCACATAGGTTTTTTAAACACAGAAGGTTTTAGCCTAGGGCCTACCCTAGAGACCAGTACATCCAAGAAAGGAAGGGTACCTCCTGTTTCCACCTCTGAGGTAAATTGTATAAATTGGGAGAAGCTATTAAGCCAATGGAGTGCATCATCCTCTCTCCCCTTCTGGACCACGGTAAAGGTATCATCAACATACCTTTTCCATTTCTTTATGGGAAACTGACATCCACTAAAAACCCTCTCCTCTAACTCCTCCATGGCCAGATTGGCCACGATGGCGCTAATAGGAGATCCCATGGCTGTACCGTGAACCTGTTTGTACATAACACCTTGGTACACCATAGTGGTGCTGGCCAGACAAAGTTCCACACCCGAACAAATATCCTCTACGTTTAAAAGCGATCTACTACCCAAAGAGACATTATTACTCAAAGATCTTCTAACACAATATATTCCATGTTTAATTGGAATGCATGTGAATAGTGACACCACATCAAAAGAAATCATGCTCTCGTTTTCATTTACAGACAAATCTTTCACAAAATTCACAAATTCTTTACTGTCTTTTATGACATAGTTGGACTGGCCCACTATAGGCGAAATCAATTTAGCCAAATACCCTGACAAAGCATATGTGGGGCTTCCTATAAATGATACAATAGGTCTGAGTGGGACTTCTGTCTTATGAGTTTTTGGAAGTCCATAAAACCTCGGGAGTTGACATCCAGTAGCATGTAAGAACCAAAAGGTCTCCCTGGAAATCTTCTCTGCCTTTAACCAATCCTGTACCAGTTTATTAACTCGCCGCTCTAGGCCAACCAACGGGTTTCTCTGAGTAACTTTATACGTATTATTGTTCTGTAAAAGGTCCATTGCTTTTTTGTGATAGTCTTCTTTGTTTAGGACAACCGTCGATCTGCCCTTGTCCGCAGGTAAAACCACAATTCCATCGTCTCTTCTCAGTTCATTCAAGGCCTTTCTTTGACTAAAGTTAAGATTCGGAGATACTTTCTTTACCTGGCTCAAAATAACGGCAGATTTAACCCGGATCTCATTAGCTAGGGCCTCCGGTAGCTTGCTGATGGCCCGTTCAATACCCATTGCTATCTCCGCAATGGGAGGTTTGGGAGGTACAAGCGTAAACTTAGGACCTAAATTTAAAACTCCCTCTTGCTCTTCCGTAAGTTGCCTATTACTCAAGTTGTAAACAAAATTAGTACTTCTATCTGTACGTTGTACTGTACCTTCTCCCAACAACCTATTAAACTTCATAATCTGCCTCTGTCTATAGGTGTCTGCTATCCTAATAACTTTATCCAAAACTAATCTTCTAACGAGAGCCAAATGTCTAGAAGATACACTACTACTAATAACATCCAAGTACATACCTATTTGCCTCCTAGTATCTCTTAACTCCTCATGTAACTTACGGATCCAAATATTCATGATCTTCTTTTGATAACACAAAGTAACCCACTTTAGTCGGTCATCCTGAAATGGTGTTTTGACTCTAAAGCCATATGGTATAAGTCCATGCGTTTTGCATCGATGCGCAAACCTTAGATGCTGCTTCTGTCTGGCCTCTTTTATACAATACTTTTGATATTGTCGGACGTGTTGCACTACAAATTGGCCATAGCTGCTAACAATATCCTGAAAAAGGCCTCTGAGGTTGGGAAAATTCATATTTTAGTATTAATTCATATTTTAGAATATTTGGATCCGTAAGTTACATGAGGAGTTAAGAGATACTAGGAGGCAAATAGGTATGTACTTGGATGTTATTAGTAGTAGTGTATCTTCTAGACATTTGGCTCTCGTTAGAAGATTAGTTTTGGATAAAGTTATTAGGATAGCAGACACCTATAGACAGAGGCAGATTATGAAGTTTAATAGGTTGTTGGGAGAAGGTACAGTACAACGTACAGATAGAAGTACTAATTTTGTTTACAACTTGAGTAATAGGCAACTTACGGAAGAGCAAGAGGGAGTTTTAAATTTAGGTCCTAAGTTTACGCTTGTACCTCCCAAACCTCCCATTGCGGAGATAGCAATGGGTATTGAACGGGCCATCAGCAAGCTACCGGAGGCTTGGTTTGGTTTGGTTTTATTGGCGCATTAGCTACTAAGGCTATAATGCGCCAAGACCATGTCATTTATAAAATAATTTAAACTTTCAGTGACCTAATTAGTTAGGTCACTATGTCAAGAAGTATAAGAAAAATGTAGATTTTATAAACGAGTAAAAATATTTATTGACTTTAAAAATCTAAAAATAGCAGACACATTGTCATTGTCGGATAAAATCTGACTGAGTGTATATGGCTCAGTCAGATGATTAAAAGCGGTAAGACGGATACTGCTAAAAACTGGACATTCGATTAAAATGTGTCTAATTGATAAAACTGTGCCACAAGACTCACACATAGGAGGGTCATCAGCCCTCAGCAAAAATGAATGAGTTAAATGACTGTGTCCTATGCGGGTCCGGGCAAGAACAACTTCCTCCTTACGATTCCTGCGCAGACTAGACTGCCACGGTTCAATTAAAGGCTTTATACGGTATAGTTTATTCCCAGTCTGTCCATTCCACAACTCCTGCCATTGGGAATGTATCTTCTCGTGTATTATTTGCCTGTAGTCTGTATAGGGGACTGACAGGCAGAGATTATTATTAGGGATTGCTGATTTGGCTGCGGTGTCAGCCAAATCATTTCCCCTAATCCCAATGTGGCTGGGAATCCAGCAGAAGCGGATGTCATATTCGCGATCATGGAGAACGTGAATCTTCTGCTGAATGCTAGACAGAACCGGGTGAGGATTATACCTCACGGATATTAAAGCCTGTAACACACTGAGAGAGTCAGAATATAAAATGAACCGTTGGTATTGGCATTCACTAATGTGATCCAAGGCTAACTTTATAGCGTGCAGCTCTGCAGTAAATATGCTGCATTCAGAAGGAATCTGCTCCGAAGTAGTGCTGTCTCTAAAGACAGCAGCAGATCCCACATATGATTCCGCCTTCGAGCCGTCTGTGTAGACTGGCGCGAAGTCAGAATGTTCAGCTCGGTGTGCTGAAAAAAGCTGCAGGTAGACAGACGATGGAGTGTCCGACTTACCCCAATTTCTAAGGGACAAGTCACATGCCGGGACATGAGCATGCCAGGGTGGAAGGTGTTGCTTTGGTGTTTGGGCAACCCTGTCTACCTTTATATTAAGTTCTTTGAGTAGCTCTTGGACACGAATACCAAAAGGACGATTGGCAGTCTTACGGGTGTTGTACAAATTTTCCCATCGCGGCTCAAAAACGGTTAGCCACGTAGGGTGGTCTGGCAGGGATTTCAGTTTTAGAGCGTAGTTTAGAGACAACTGCTTACGTCGAAGCAATAATGGCGGTTCGTTTGCTTCGACGTATAAGCTCTGGACAGGAGATGTGCGATATGCTCCAATAGCGGTACGGAGAGCCAGATGATGGACAGGATCGAGCCAACGAAGTACACTGTCTCTGGCCGAATTGTATACCAGGGACCCGTAATCCAGTCTGGATCGTACAAGTGCACGATAGATGCGTAGTAGGGTGCATCGATCCGCACCCCAAGATGTTGAGGAAAGAGAGCGCAGAATATTTAGCCCTCTTGTGCACTTTGTGCGGAGTTGACGGATGTGATCCAGAAAGGTCAGCTTTTTATCGAATACGAGTCCCAAGAATTTTGTGTCCGCTGCTATTGGAATTACATTTTGTCCGAGCTTTAATTCAGGTTCAGGATGAAGATTACGCTTACGACAAAAGTGTACGCAAACGGTCTTCTCCGGCGAGAACCTGAAGCCATTAGCAAGAGCCCAGGAGTTGAGGCGATCAATAGCTTTCTGCAGTTGTCTTTCAATAACCCTCATGTTGCATGACTGACAAAATATGCTAAAGTCATCAACATAGAGGGCACAGTTTACAGTTGGAGGAAGTTGTTCTGTGATGGAATTCACTTTGATGGCAAAAAGCGTGACACTTAGTACTGATCCTTGTGGTACTCCCTCCTCTTGGCTGAAGGAACGAGAGAGTGAGGATCCCACACGAACTTGGAAAGATCGATTGGCTAAAAAGTTTTTAATAAAAATGGGGAGTTGCCCCCTAAGGCCAAGGCTATGCAGATCTTTCAAGATGCCAAATCTCCAAGTTGTGTCATACGCTTTCTCCATGTCAAAGAACACCGACACCAAGTGTTCACGTTTTAGGAAAGCATCCCGGATGGATGCTTCCAATCTAATAAGATGGTCCAGAGTGGACCGGTTCCTTCGGAAGCCGCACTGTATGTTGGAGAGAAGGTCATTTGATTCTAAGTACCATATTAAACGAGAATTAACCATTCTCTCCAGGATTTTGCACAGACAGCTAGTCAGAGCAATAGGACGATAGTTGGTGGTGACTTTTGGATCCTTTCCTGGCTTAGGGAAGGCAAGAACGATTGCCTTTCGCCAGGAATCCGGAAACTGCCCTTCAGTAAAGATTCTGTTATACAGAAAGAGCAGACAATCCATAGATTTTGGTGAAAGATGTTTAATCATGTCGTAATGGATGCCATCTGGTCCAGCAGCACTTGCTTTGGAAAGAGCGAGGGCTCTTTTCAGTTCCTGAATAGTAAAATCCCCGTTGTAGGGATAGAGGCCCTTGGACTTAAAATTAAGTGCTTCTCTTTCCAGTTTATGTTTCAGGACCAGGAACTCTGGGGAGTATGAGGATGTTGCGGAGATGTTGGAGAATGTTTCCCCAAGAGCATTGGCTATTGCAGTTGGATCTGCAATAGCGCATCCATTATAATCTAAGATTGAAGAAGGGTGGGATGTATATTTTCCCTTCATTTTCCGGATTTTATCCCAGACTACCTTAGAGTTGGTAGACTGGTTAATAGATGATGTAAAACGGATCCACGATTCCTTTTGACTCTGACGACGGATGTAGCGTGCTTTGGCTCGTGCACGTTTGAAGGCTATAAGGTTGTTCGTGGTAGGATATCGGCGAAATATCCCCCACGCTTTGTTTTGAGCCTTTTTGGCTGCTGTGCATTGTGAATTCCACCAAGGTTTGGGAAATGGTGGAAACCGGGCTGATGTTTTTGGGACAGCAGTAGCAGCTGCGTGGACAATGATTTCTGTGATGTACGTTACTGCGTCATTGATAGGCTCCTGACTGACTGTACTGAGTTCAAAATTTGCCTGATGTTGGAAGGCATTCCAGTCAGCCTGATCAAACTTCCACCGTGGTAACCTAAAAGGAAGACACGGTCTCCCACTGTGTAACAAGGTTATCACAGGGAAGTGATCACTTCCGTATGGATTCTCCTCCACTTCCCAGGTGAGTGAAGGGAGTAGAGAAGGGGAGCAGATAGAGAGATCAATGGCAGAAAAAGTACGGGTAGGCATATGGAAGAAGGTGTTTGTTCCAGTATTTAGAAGGGAAAGGTCATTGTCATTGAGCATACGCTCTATGACTCGTCCCCTTCCGTTGATGTTAGCACTACCCCACAAGGTGTTATGTCCGTTAAAATCCCCGAGAAGTAAGAAAGGGGGAGGCAGCTGCGTTAGAAGATCATCAAGGTCTGCCTGGGAGATGTCAGTCCCAGGTGGCAAATAAATAGAGCAGACCCTACCGGAGGCCCTAGCTAATGAGATCCGGGTTAAATCTGCCGTTATTTTGAGCCAGGTAAAGAAAGTATCTCCGAATCTTAACTTTAGTCAAAGAAAGGCCTTGAATGAACTGAGAAGAGACGATGGAATTGTGGTTTTACCTGCGGACAAGGGCAGATCGACGGTTGTCCTAAACAAAGAAGACTATCACAAAAAAGCAATGGACCTTTTACAGAACAATAATACGTATAAAGTTACTCAGAGAAACCCGTTGGTTGGCCTAGAGCGGCGAGTTAATAAACTGGTACAGGATTGGTTAAAGGCAGAGAAGATTTCCAGGGAGACCTTTTGGTTCTTACATGCTACTGGATGTCAACTCCCGAGGTTTTATGGACTTCCAAAAACTCATAAGACAGAAGTCCCACTCAGACCTATTGTATCATTTATAGGAAGCCCCACATATGCTTTGTCAGGGTATTTGGCTAAATTGATTTCGCCTATAGTGGGCCAGTCCAACTATGTCATAAAAGACAGTAAAGAATTTGTGAATTTTGTGAAAGATTTGTCTGTAAATGAAAACGAGAGCATGATTTCTTTTGATGTGGTGTCACTATTCACATGCATTCCAATTAAACATGGAATATATTGTGTTAGAAGATCTTTGAGTAATAATGTCTCTTTGGGTAGTAGATCGCTTTTAAACGTAGAGGATATTTGTTCGGGTGTGGAACTTTGTCTGGCCAGCACCACTATGGTGTACCAAGGTGTTATGTACAAACAGGTTCACGGTACAGCCATGGGATCTCCTATTAGCGCCATCGTGGCCAATCTGGCCATGGAGGAGTTAGAGGAGAGGGTTTTTAGTGGATGTCAGTTTCCCATAAAGAAATGGAAAAGGTATGTTGATGATACCTTTACCGTGGTCCAGAAGGGGAGAGAGGATGATGCACTCCATTGGCTTAATAGCTTCTCCCAATTTATACAATTTACCTCAGAGGTGGAAACAGGAGGTACCCTTCCTTTCTTGGATGTACTGGTCTCTAGGGTAGGCCCTAGGCTAAAACCTTCTGTGTTTAAAAAACCTATGTGCAGAGGCCAGTACACCCATTATAGTTCAGCACAAGCTGGGCAGCATAAGAATAGTGTAGTGAAAGCTCTACTAGATAGAGCAGGGTCACACTGCACCACCTCTGAGGACAAAGAATGTGAAATTAGACGGGTCACAGCAGACCTTAGAAAATGCGGATACCCCCAGAGGATCATAGACAGATTTAGTAGAGGAATAGAGTCTAACCGTCAGGAACCGTTTGTTCCTGTCGCTACCGCATACATTCCTTACTATCCGGGCGTTACTGAGCATCTCGCTAGAATTTTGCGGGGCTATAAAACACGCTGTGTGCAGCTTCCCGGGCGGAGGTTGCACACAGTGTTGTCTCAGGTAAAAGACCCAATAGCAAAGGACCTGAGTAGTATACAGGATAGAATGCCCGGATTGTGGGGAATGTTATGTGGGCGAGACAAAACGACGGCTCAAGGATCGTCTGGGGGAGCATGCAAATGCTATAAAAAACCGCTGATTACAATAAATCTGCTGTGGCCGAACATTTTTGGGAGAAGCAGCATCAAATTTCCCCAGAGGATGCGGTTATCATGGATTGAGCGCATGGGTTCTGGAACCGTAAATGGCTCGAGAGCCTACGAATCTGTTCATCCGACCACAATATTATGAATAGGGACAGAGGTATGCGTATGCATCCTCTGTTTGAAACTTATCCTAAGTACGGATGAACGGTTTTGCTTAACACGTTCCCGAGCTATTTCCGCTTCCAGTTCAGACCATGCGCCGACTGCACCACGTGTATAGGTACCGTGAGCCTGTTATATATGGACGTGCTGCAGGAAGTTTTGTTACTGCTGAGGAAGGGAGCGCAAGCTTCCGAAAGCTCCAGAGATTTTTATCGTTTTTATCGCTTTTAATCCGGTTTATTTTAGTGTATTTTATCTCAAGGATTTTATCACAGTTTTAATGTTTTTACATGTATATTTAATATAATAGCAGTTTTTTGTAAATATTTATTTTATTATGTAGATAAATATTCTAGTTACAGTAAATGCTTATTCTTATGGTTGGTGTGAGCTGATTTAATACTAAAATATGAATTTTCCCAACCTCAGAGGCCTTTTTCAGGATAAGGCTCTTGTCACATTCACTACATGAAAATTCTGTATGACTTAATTAAATACAAAATAAATTTGAATAAGTCATTTCGTGTGCCATCTAGAAATTGCAGAATTATAAAGAAAAAACTATTTTCATAAGCATAAATTTCCCCATTTTGTAAAGACTATTTTTTCTGAGTCTAATAACATTGCTTCATTTGTTGCTAAATTTATCAGGTATTGAATAATTAAGGTTAGTTAGTTTTGTGGTGACTTGAATTGCGTCAGTTCACTTTTTCTACAATGCAAGAGAAGAATATTGTCATTCTACTGGAATACCTACACTAACTGGCCAATTTATTAGTGCCATAGGGTTTCGCTTATATGCAAGAATCTGTGTAAAAATATGGAAATCGAATAGATAAAAATGGTATGGGATGTACGCCAGAAAGCGCTCCAAATCCGTGGGTCTCGGAAAACTAGGGTAGTTAAGGAATAAAATCAGTGGGCGTTTTGGCAAGTATAGTGCAAAGAGAAAGGCTGCAATGGTTGAGTGGTCAAAGATTGTCATTTGAGTCTTCAGCGAATGGAACAACGCCCATGAAAACATCCGTGAACAGACTCAACTGAAATCACTCACCGAAATTAAGATAATTGTGATATTTTAATACTCCTGAAATGCCTCCTCTCCTCTCCACCCTATATCTTCTACTCTGGTGGGGCATGTCCCACTGAAAACTGGGGCTACCTACTCTATTGGCCCCATATTTCTGTCTTTCTCCCCCCAGCCTTCTGCCTCCCCCCCTCTCTATCTATACGCTAGCGAAAGCCCTACACAAAAACTTAACATATCTAAATTACCTTACGCCCATAACTTGGCCTAGCAAAACTAAGCGATTCTACCCCTACGTCGACGCGTTTCTGTCTTTCTTTTTTTATTTTTTTTATTTATTTTTATTTATTTTTTTTTTAAGGTCCTAGCCGCCGAAATCTCAGGAAATTAAGTGGCAGGACCTGCCAGAGTGAAACAGACTACTGGGTTCCTGGTCTGCCTCCACGGGGCGTAAGTGGGGCAACGTTGGGCCTCAATAGGGACCCAGCGGCTAAATGACCAGATGAACAACGGTACAAGGCATCACACATATACAAAGTCCATACACTTAAATCTCTGGCTTTTCCAGTCAACTGGTTCACCCACAATGTAAACTACGCGGAGATGGGGGGAACCCCTTGTGCCGTTTGACCCTAAACACACTTACACTCCTGAAATGCTACTTTAAACTTAACTGAATCAAATTTTGTCCATGACTAATCAAGGGAGGAGCGTTAGAGTGTCAACTTATGTTCAGTTCTAAAACATCGTCGAATAATTTCCGTAAAAACAGCTTCCTAAATTCTAATGAGCCATATCCTCTTGTATCCTGTGGCATAGTGTTTTGTGGAAGGCGCCTAAGATGGTTTCTCACATCTGCGCCATGAAACTTCGTGGAGAAATACAGAACCTCTGTAAAAGCCAGAAAAAGTGTAATGTCTGGTTTGTGTCAGAGTAGTGTTATGTTCTGTTGTCTCTGGCTACTTGGCCGCAGGACCCCACGTTGCCTGCTACCACCGCTGGGAGGTGAGCCAGGCTGCCCATTATAGCATCCTATTGTACCAGCGTGTGCGCTTTCCTTAATGCACTGGTCTCAAACAATAATTCAGAAACAAACGAACTAATATCTATGATAGTCTTCCACCGCTGGGAGAATAATCACAGTAACCTTGCTGGGTCGCTCTGTTACGTTTAACCAACATATTGCTGTGGACGAAAGATGAGTTAAAGTTCTTGTTTATACATAATTGTTCACTACAAAATTATCCATGAACAAGCAGAGTTAGACGATTTACTGAATTTGCATAACGACAATTTTATAATTAGAACCGTCCATGGACTTGCTTTTCAGAAGTTTGAATGGAAATATTAAGACAACGAAGACGTTGCATTTTTGGTTATACTAGGGGCGTTACTAGGAATTATTAGATTAAGTGAACAGTTTAATTATGTTTTCCGTTGGTTTCTTTTTCTTCAGATTTATCATTGCCAGAAAGTGATAAATTCTGTCAGTTGTTTTGTATTAATTCGCATGTTGGACATACTCTGCATTGCTCTCCCTTCCACCTAATGAAGTTTCTTAATATCATAGTTTGGCAATTATAGAAAGGGTCAGGTAGGCTGTAGAAGTTTCGCCCCTTAGGCATTAATGCCAGAAGCTTTTATATAACTAATAAATAACGTAATCTCTGGAGAATGAGATTTTCTAGCGAGCTTACGGATTGATAATTTTATGTTAATGAAGTTGTATGAATATTGGAATTCCTTGATAATTTAAAACAAGTGATTTGCGCCAATGTTCTTGAAGTGAATTCAGGCATATGGACAGCTGAGGCTAAATTGTGCCAGTCATAGCATTGAGGTGGATTACATCATTCATTTTGAGCCCGAATTATGAAGTGTCTTATAAACTACTTAAAAATAATAAGGCTATCAATTAAAATTTTATTAAAAAATAATATATCTATCCATGCTTCAGGAGGGCATTCTAAAGATATTGTTAAGCTACAATTTACTATATTCCTGGATCTACTGAAAACGTCGTTTAGGTTTGCATTATTTCGGATTAGATGAGTTAATGTCAGAAGTTCCTCTAAGGTTGAAAGGGACTCTACAGTTTCTGCTGATACATTGTGATGATAACTGCTTTCGACGTGTTTAACGAAGTGCATTACAATGCATGCATTGGAAGAACTGTCGACCATTAACAGATAAAAAATAAAAAAAAGAGTCAAATGTGTATGGCCGATATGTATGGCTTCGACTTTTTTCTGAAATGGACTGGTATCATAGACGGCTAATCTGGAAAAGTTGGTTATTAAATTTGTCTGCCATATTTCATCCATTTATCTTTTCAAATTATTATTTCACCAACTGTGCACGAGGGTACGTGCCAATAATCTTGCTGTATTTGAGAAGATGTTTGGCGCGTCGATCTCCCAAGTTCATTCCTTAGGATACCAGAATATCTTGGAATGCAACATAACTGGACTGTCTAGTTTTGTTAATGGGATCAAATTTGTGTCAGTATTGGAAGTCCTATGGCATAGCTGTTTCTCAGGGCAAATATTCGGATAGTCTGTGTATATTACAGTCGGTGAAATAGATGAATTGTCGACAAGTTCAAGGTGCTAATTGTTCAGCAGCTTGAATACTAAAATCGAGAGAGGGAAAAGAAGGCTGCTGCTATAGCTGTATCTATTTACCACTTGTCATTATAAATTTGATGATACTAGGAATTTCCTACTGAATGATCTGAGAATAATTTTCAGATGTTGAAGTAGCTACTGAATATCCCCAATGTTCAAAGCAGTTGGTCCAACACGGAGAGAGCTCGTGGACCACAGTGGATCAGGTTATCTGCTTCCTGGTGGAAACTGTTCTGATGTCCATTCCAGCTATTCATTAGTTCTCGTAGTCTGATTCCAACAAGTTTATTTTCATTAGGTTTGGTCTCGTGAAACTGCATCAGCGGTAGATGAAATAAAAATTTCAGAATTGGATGTGAAGGTAGACTCCGATTTTTGCCGTGTAGTTGAGCAGTAGCGTTTTACTCTCGAGGTGTATTGGAAGTTGGTTCTCTTCTATATACAGGTAGTTGAGCAGTAGCGTTTTACTCTCGAGGTGTATTGGAAGTTGGTTCTCTTCTATATACAGGCTATGAACTGAAGATGTTCGAAAAGCTTCCAAAGCAATTCTCAGTTTTGGAGAAAACGATATTTCATTTTATGAGAATTCAATTTCTAGCGGAATCATAAACAGGGTCTCAATATTCTAAATGGGTTCTGATTAGTAGTGATATAACAGGGTGCAACGATCAGCACCTCCATGTTGTTCCAGAAATACTTTTGAAGATGCTTAATTTTTGTTTTAACAGTTAGTAATGCAAATATGTTGCATACGCAGCAAAAGTTAATATATCTAGAATTAGGCCTAAAAATCGGACAGATTGGTTACTGGAATTAGGCGAATTTTCGACAGTAGTTCATGTTGTGGGTGAATGTTATGCGCTTTACTTAAATGAATAACCGTAATTTCCTGTTCAGAGAGCGATTGCCATTTTGCGCCACCCATAAACCTCTTGTTTATTGTGGTTTGAAAGCTGCCTCTCAATGGAGCGCGTATTCTGAGAATAAATAAGACTGAGATCAACTGGATACAAATGTTTCCATGGTATTCGAAATATCCTTCGTCACATTATTCACACCAAGTAAAACTCAGTTTTGATCCATGTGGAACACACCTCTTCTTGAGTATATGAAAATACTCTTCCAAGTACTCTCCTTGAGTACTTGGAAAGTTCTTCGAAGTAAAAAGCTTTGTTTAAGCAGAGGTAATTAACTGTAGTCCTACTGAATATCTCGAAGGATGCTTTATCTCCACACGTTTGTAAATGTTCTTTTCTGATGAAAGCGTTATGGATATTACCACATCTACATTTACTGAAGAAGTAATATGAGCGTTAGCTCACGTTACTTCCACATGGAAGTACCACAAGGAGTTTCTTTTGTAGAAACCATGCGAGTAGCTCATGACCCATTTTTCGTCAATAATTTGCTTAATATTTCTGTACAGATAACATGCACAAATAACAAATAGTATTTAAATAGAAATTTATTTATCGTATGGATAAGTAACAAGACAGAAAGGCACTTCATTTTTACGACAACAACAAAATCACTCTGTTAATAAAGACTCGGGTCATTTTTGTGGAAGGGTGCGGATTCAAAAGGCGTGAAGGACATCTTGTACCAAGAGTCTCAAGGCCACAGTTAAGTTTATAGGTACGTTAAGAAAATGGTAATACAGTACAAAGACTAACTTCGATTTCTGTTGATTCTTATGCCATATAAGGAAACAAAAACAGTGAATATAAAATCACACTACTCTGATGTAAAGCAATATGTGTACTTCAACAGCCTACTACCACTGTAATTCATCAATGAAGAGGGTTTTTTTTTATGTACAATTTTTCTTAAGATTATGCCGGTATGATTAAAGAACTAACGATTTGTTTGGAAATGAATACCAAGATCATTAACAGTATCAGTTTTGTCCAATTTAATGTTGTTATACTAAATTTTTCGTATAAAACAGAAATTCTTCGAGTTTGAAATCGTCATTGGAAGTGTATATTACATTTATTTGAAACTTCGGGCTATCTTTAGTGCTGTCTTTAACACCTGTTTGAAATTCATATTTTAACCGGAGAATTTCAATAATGGAAATAACTGACAAATCATAATCCGCCATTGATTATTTAATGAGGAAAATACTGTACATAGATGACGAGAAAAAGCCGGCGTACCAAAGAACAACAAATACAAGGTTGCGAAAACTGTAGCGGGTACGTAGCAGAAAATCATATTAAACACTACTTTGAACATGCTTCTAAGATATCAGCATTAGTAGAGGCATGTGATGCAAGAAACAAGCTTATACAGCACCAGCCAAAAAAAAAAAAAAAAAAAAAAAAAAACCCTTCCCATTTCACTGCAGAAGTTTTGCAAAAGTTTGCCTTGAATCTGTTTAAGCTATCAACTTCCACAATGACAGATGAAAGTTTGTTGTTCCAGAAATCAACCACCCGCTAGCTAAAGGCAAATTTCCGCACATCTATTCTACAACTGTCTTTCCGCAATTTGAATTTATGACCCCTCAGGTGCGTAATCTGAGCAAGGGGAAGAATCCCATCAACATTCAGCTTGCTCAAACTACTCAAGGCCTTATACACCTCAATCAGATCACCTCGCAGGTGCCTAGTCTCCACACACACAGCAATTTGCACTGAATATATCTAATTTAAAATTTCTGTTTATACTCCATGAAAATCATATGGTCAGAGTAGTTCACAAGACAGTGAGAGAATACAAGTAACAGCACCGTATTCAGTATTCACGTGAGGTTGAACCACTACCTCTGTTTGCTAAGGACTCTGTATGAAAGGGCAGGCTGACCTATTTTATTAGCTAAGACTACTCACGGCGCACTTTACAAAGATTATTGTACCGCAAAGATTTGTAGTTATTTGCAAAATTTAACTCTTTATTTCCAGAATAATTGTATTTCATGAGAGTGATTACAAATCGTAATCACTCTCATGAAAGAATATCAATCTCACCAAAGAAATGAAATTTCGAAATTAGCAATATGTTCATTACTGGAACATGTGTATTCATAACTAATTGCAGTATTGGGAATGATGAATTTGATGCAGTTGTGGAGATGTTTGGAGTTATTTCTTCCAGTTCAGCAAACAAAGATCACAACTTGGGGTATACACTAGGCCAGCGGTTCCCAATCGGTGGTTCGCGAGCCCCTGGGGGTTCGCACTAAAATTTTCGTAATGGCATCTGCTGAGATATACATAGGTATATTATTGTAATAACTAAAATTAAATTGCCAAAGAAATAAACCACATCTCCCACAATTCTTTATAATTACTTTGCTATCTTACAGTATATGTTAAATAAATATCTAAAATTATTTCTTGACTAAATGGCTGAGTATGAGAAAGATTGTTTATGCATGGGTAATGTGAGATATAATAAGATGAATGCATACTACCTGAGTATCAGAAATGATGGAAGTCTATTACCAATGCATAAACAACCTTTTTCATACTCTTGGACGTTTCGTCAAGAAATAATTTAAGATTAAACCATGAACACCATCAAGTATCTCTCATATTATGGAGTTATACTTCATAACCGTGTTAATCGCTATTGCAACAACAGGGTACCTGCCCACCCACCGATGAGTACGACAAGCTTTGAACCGGTGCCATCTATCTGGGTGGTCGAGAATAAGTAACTCGAGAATAAGTAACATTAGTCTGGTGAAGTTACTTATTCAAAGCAGTGCAATACCTGGCCCACTCGTTATGAAGGTTCATTCACAATGTGAGATATGAATAAACCATGCATTCAATACTACCTGGTTAGTAGAAATGATGGAAGGGCATTATCGATGCCTAAACAACCTTTTTTAAATAAAAGTTTTCCATACAATTTTTTTTTTCAATTCTCAAGGATCGTTGTTACGTATAGGTATTTCTTTTAGAACGTATAGTACTTAGTACCGTGCATGAGTTGAAAAGATGAAAGAAGATATTTGTTGACATTAGACTTGAACTTCTGTAATTTTCAGGAAATACGTATGAAGGAAGGTTTTTCCAGAAAACAGAAGTTGAATGAATAAATGAGGAAGAAGAGTTGGTTCTGTGAGTTAAGTTGAACAGTAAAAGGATGTTAATCACGTGTTCTGACTGCTTTAAAAGAGTGGGAATTATAGAAGCCAATTTAGAAGAACAGTGCCCATGGAAGTATCTGTAGAAGAGGCATGCAGCAGAAACAGTTCGTCTATGAGACAACGAGTGGAGAGACTCTTAAAGATGAATCATTAATTAACCTAATTGCCCTCTTCTGAATGGAATCTGGAGGCCTGAGAGGTTTTGGGGGCACCAATGTGGGAACAATATTCCATGGTAGGGCGGATTTGCGATTTGTACAGAGTGAACCGCTGTTTGTAGGAAAAGTAAAAGTGAAAACCAAGATTTTTTAGATGCAGAAGAAGCAATATTTTTAATGTACTTGTACCAAGGGAGATTAGAAGTCAGGGTAATCCCCAAAAGAGATATATCATTTTGCCTAGAAATCGGAGTGTCATCGAAGATAAGCATAGGAGCAGAAGAATCCGTTTTGGAGATATAAGACAAGACTGAGTTTTAGAAGGATTGAAATTAAGTTTTCTTTGCCCTACTGTAGAATTCCTGGAGATAAGCATTTAAGGATTTAGCAGTGGATACTCGAGAATTTGAAGCTGTTTCAGCAAGGCAGGGTTTCTCAAACTGGAAAGTAATGTGCTATCACCAGCAAAACTATGGATAGGATTTCCGGTCAGTGGAAGGTCATTAATATGCAAGAGGAAAAGAGTGGGGGAAAGAACTGAACCTTGGGGGACACCAGCATTAGTGGAGAAGTAAGAAGACAGAGCCGTCTACCATCACCCACAGTGAGTAAGCTCTGACTTACCAGTAAAGAAAAAAAAATTATACTTATTCTAAAATTTTGGATATTATACCTAAAAATAGTTCAGCTAAATTTAGCAATTATTAATTCGAATAAAATAGAAACCTACAATGTTTTAAGAAGGTGCACAAAAGCGAGAAAGGGAACTTTGACCCATAAAATGTCAAGGACCGTTTTTCCTCGAAAAAAACGTTTTCCTAGAAATGGCCAAGCCAGAGGAATTATACAGCGGAGTGGACAGAAAGAGCATTAGAAACTCAAGGGCCACGGGATTAATGGGGATTAGAGAAAAATTAGGAAAATAAGGGGAGGAGAAACGTGAATACAAGTTGATATATAAGGAATTGAGTAGCGGGAAAACGGGTTGTTTTCTTTGGGTAAGGCTTTGGTGGTGTGTGAGGTAAGGTAGTAGCGGCGAGTACGTAGGCAGGACGGGAAAGGTTCAAATAGGGTTCAGTTATAGTTAGCAAGGGATCAGAATGCGCTGAACAGAAAAGTTGGAGATATAAGGAAAGCAGAGGAATCTGAAAACGCAAAAAGGACCACGAATATAAAGTCAAGCAATGGAGGACCCAACGTTATTGAATAAGCTGGCCCAACCTGGTGAAAATCTGTAAGTAAGATATTGTTGATAAATAAATCTTTATTTGTCCTACCAAATTTAAAATATAGGTGTACATTGGTAAGTGACAAATTCCCTTCGCGGCAGAAAATGCCAGGGGATTACCGTAAAATGCGAATAAAAGAATGTCTAAAATATACAAGAAAGGTTAAATATGCACGAAAAGATGACATTTAAACTACAGTACTCTTCACTACATTTCTGTCTAGAGTCCTGGCAATTGTAATACAAAAGTTCATCTTAACATCACATCCACTGATCAACTTGTGCGAGATATACATTATTCAATTGCGTACACACAGTTCTTGACAGAAATTCACACAACTACTAGGCAACAGTAGCCTCAGCGAGCCACACTGCGGTTTGTTTCCTGTATTTCGGATCTTCTATGAGCCTTAGTAGGTCAATTCCGATACGTGTTAGGCACTGAAAATTGATTCTAACGCACTGGCGGGTATAAACCTGTCGGCCATCTTCAGTCTGTTGGTCTTCATTCGCAAGGATTTTGAACCTCTTAATGCAGATGGCGGGATGTGCCACTCGCAAAGCTGCCAGAAGCATGGTGATGATATCGTGCCAGTCATCATTTTGATTGTAGTTATTAATCGTTTCCAGGCAACGATGTCTGGTAAACGCTGCAGTTTAAGCTATTCAGAGAGCTGCGTGGTCCTTAACTGTTGAGGGAGATGGTGCTTATGGTTTGCCCACTTCAGCAGCCACAATTCACTCGCATATATTCTCCTAATGTGGGTAGGGGTGGCTGATGCCCACAATTCGGCGCCATACAAAATGGCCGAATACACTGTGGTTCTTAAATATCGTGCAGTTGTTGTAGTCTGTTTCACGTGCAAGAGGTGCTGTTTTGTTGCCTAACGTAAGTAGTTCATTTTCTTTACAAACAGGTCAATATGAGACTTGAACGCAAGTTTCGTATCAAATGTTACTCCGAGATCTCTATGCGTCTCAACAACTGGGATAGGTTTGCCATTAAGTTTCGGGTGTACGAGCGTAGGCGATTTTTTGAGCGAGTACACCATGATTACAGTCTTCTGAGGATTTAGGGCCAAGCCAAATTTGTCTATGTACACGAATAAGTTCAGAAGCTTATAATTAATCTGCTCACACAATGCCCTATTATTCATGGACGGTTGGATGGGCGTTAGGATCTTAATATCGTCTGCATAAGTGCATACATCATCCCTACCGTTGCAGAACGGGATCATCATGGTGGTAAACAGTAGTCCAGATAAAACTCCACCCTGTGGAACTCCTGCATGCAGTTGGCGTTGGAGGATCTGACTATCTATGCTGTAATAAATGGACCGACAAGTAAGTAGGGCCTGTAGGAACTTCAGCAAATTTCCTTTTATTTGGAAGACGTGTTGGAGCAGATAAAGTAAGGCATGTATATCCAGACTATCGAAGACTGCTTTTATATCGGCATAAATTATTGCAATTTCCTTTCTGGCTTGGAAAGCATTTAGTATCGTGGCTTGAACTGTGAGGAGGTTAGTTATTGTTGATCTTGCAGTCATTGAATAATGAATTTGTTGAGGCTGCCCAGCCAGTATCTGATTCGACAACTTTGGCAACAGAGTTTTCTCCAGTACTTTTAACAGGGTAGATGCAGTAGATATTGGCCTATAGTGCTCCACAAGGTTAGGCTTTGTAATTTTCGGCATTGGAATTACAGCGTACTTATTCCAGTTCTCAGGGAAAACTCGGCAAGCAAGGATAGAGCTATAAATTGCTTGGAGTGGTTCAATTAGGTAAGGGCTGAGACACTTTACCATGAAGGGGGGGACACAATCAACTCCAGCTGTGTTAGTTGGCCTGAGGGAGTTAATACTCTGTATTAGTGTTTCTTTAGGGATAAGAACAGACTATCTCATTGTCAACTAATTGATCCCACTCAAACGCCCTGACTTGAGACTCATGATATATGCTGGAGAATCTGCTGATGTGGTCCATCCACGCTTCTTTGTTAAGCCCCTGATTTGTGTCACTTTTATGTGTGCAACGAGGTAGCTTTCCCCTGTCAAGTGTGTCTTTCATGTAGCGGTTGATTGCTCTAGATTTTTCCCTACTAAATATTGCTCTGGCCCTCGAGTAGTTAATTCTATCATCTTGTGTGTCATTAGACAGTTTTCATTTTCTATGCAGAATTTGCTTTAGTTTAAACAATGCAGTTAGGCTACAGTTCCACCAGGTTTTAGATTTTGATGACATCCTTACTACTTTGGAAGCCGCAAATTCTGTAATAGAGTTGAGCCAACTGGTTAAGAGAGTTGTTGCAAATAAGGCATCACATTTGAGTAGACGTTCCCACGGGATACACCTGGCAGAAAATAAACATTTATTTGGGTCCAGAAAGGCTGGCGAAGTGATAAGCTGGGTTTTAATTTTTTCCTTGACATTGAAGTCCACATACGGTAGCATTATGAGCATTGCAATTGGGCTCTGATCGGTTGGAAAAAACATTTCGGGGAGTACATCAATTATACATTTACCAGAAGACAGAATTAGGTCAAGTCTATTTTCACCTCTTGTAGGTTGGTCATTGATAAGAGAGATGGAACATGGCTGTAGTTTAACATGGTGTCCAGTAGGTTATTGAGCTGTGGTGGAAGGTTGAAATCTCCACATACTATATGGGTGGCTGACACATGTAATTTGTTGAGAAGCCAGTCTACTACATTATTTATCATTTCTAGTAGGGACAGGTTGAGTTTAGTATCCTAAAATTTTGGCCCAGGGGATCAAGATTATCTATTAACTTTAGAATTCCAATGCAATAAAAAGGCATTCTGTATTCATGTAGACTAGGATGCTTAAGGAAAATTGCAGCTGAAGATAATGTTCACTTTAATGCAGAATGACACAATACCAAGAGTTATGTAAGATATACTGAGGAGGAAAATTAATGTAATAACAATAGGCTAGTGATATGGAAGTCAGTGCTGTTTGTTGAATGGTTTCTCTTGTAATATTATTATAGGGAAGGTTAATTTAATGCAAGTGCCTGTATACCTATTTTATGTTTTGTTTGGTTCATTAAAAACATTATTGAATATGTATGTGCCTAATGTCATGTTGTATCACTTTACTCCAGTTAAGGTTTAGGTATCTGATCCTGTAAGCAGCCCAAGGTAACAACATAAGGTTAGCCTAAATAACAGTAGGCGATAAAAAAAAATATAACTTAACTAATTATATATAAAATAATAATATAGCAAAAACAACGCCTACACTGGATACCCAATTACAAAGCTAACAAACCATAGGATGGAAGCTTGTTTAGAAGACCTTTATGCCAAACACGATCAAAAGCCTTTCAAGTGTCAAGAGCAGGCTTGAGTTTCACCAAAAACACTTCCATTGAATTTGTCCATAGATTTACATCTTCTTCAAGAGGAGTGTTTCCATTTGCAATGGGTTTCCTCAGCCTGCAAGTATTTTTTTGTAGGAATTTTTTCTCTCCATAAAGTGCGGTTCAAGGTGTCTTGGTCAGTTAAACCTCAGGCTGTCATGCACTCCCGTTCTCCATCCATCATGTCCTAGGAGGTATCCATTTCAGGATAGCTTTTGGATATCTGGTTTTTTGCATCCGTTTTACATGTCCATACACATATGAAACGCTTTTCTTCGATAGGATCAATATTATTTTTCACTTCCATTTTCTCTCATGTCTTCATTCCGTTTTCTGTCTCTTCTAGAAGTTCTTGCATAGATGTACATAAGTCAGAATATCACCAATGGAACGACACTTATGGAATCCATGCTGGCGATCATTGACCAGATGAAAGATTTTCAGATAGTTGAAGAGTTGGCAGTTAATTTATTTTTCCATTACTTTGGAAAGAGTAGAAGTAATCGCGATGGGACGATAATTGGATGGAAGGGTTTTGTTACCCTTTTTAGGAACTGGCTGGATATGAGCAAATTTCCAAGCAGAAGCAAAAATACCTTTGAAATAAGAAAGTGAAGCAAGACGACACAGAACAGGAGTAAGTTCACGATCACAAGTTTTGAGAACAAGTGGAGAAATGCCATCAGAACCTGGAGCTTTCGTAGCATCAGATTCATCAAAATCCTTCCGACGGAAAACCATAGGATTCATTGAATGAAGTGTACTGAGAACGGTTTGAGGTGATTTCCAAGATCATCAATACAAGAGTTGGAAGAAAAATAGGTCAGCTTTATCTTTGGCTGATGTGGCAATAGAACCATCTGGTTTTGACAGAGACGGGAACAGAGATGGGCAAAAAATGCGGCCAATAGCTTTGGAAAGGCCAGAATGCTCAGGTACCATTTAGACGAGAATCAAGTTTTCTATCTTGCCTGTTCAAAATCTTTTTATAAGCGTAATTTTTATTACGCTTATAAAAAGCTTTATGTCGCTTATAAAAAACGTAATGCTGGAAATATTTTATAATGAAAATTCATTACTTTTATACGATTTCAGAAAATATAGGCCGAAATTTTTTTCGGGAGTTATTTCTATAACTATAGTAGAATCCGATCATCAGAATTGCCAGTTAACAGAGTCACCGCAACCAAGGGAAGCGGGCCGGGTCTTTGGCGTAAGTGCCCCCCCTACTCTCAGAACCAGCCCCTGTGGTCGTTGTTTCAGTCTCTTAGCAAGTAATCGTATCCACGTGTTAATGTTTAGCTTTGTTTTGGTTGATTTTTAAACCCATTTTAATTTTCATGGATGCAAAAAAAAAAAAGAAAAATTGGGTTAACAAGTAAACGAAAACGTGTTCTGAAAATGACAGGCAAAGTTAAAATAATTTTTTTGGAAAAAAGGGGGGGTCAAATCAATGGAGAAAATCGTGAGATGATATGGTGTTGGGGCAGAGACAATCGATCTTCACTTTTTAATTTAGTAGAAATACAATGAAAAATGCTGACAGTGACAAAGTAGAAGCAATATATACGGGCTCTTCGTAAAAAAAAAACGGTCAGTTAAACATCCAATTTTTGGACCCATTTTATGTGAAAAAGCTTTAATATTTAATAAAGACTTAGGAGCCAATAGCGACTTTAAAGACAGCTCTGGATGGTTACATAATTTTAAATCTCGAGATGGAATATGGGAGCTGGAAATACATACTGAGAAAATGTACGCTAACAAAGAACATGCTGAAAAACGCATCGATGCAATGGCTCCGTTGATTGAAATTGAACACTATGATCCCGATTTTATTTACAATACTGCCAAAATATATTTAAACTGAAAAAATATTGCCCCAAAAACCTCAGCCTCAAAACGTGAATCTACCGCTCCTAACCATAAAATGAGTAAGGATCAAGTGACAGTGGTGATTTCTGTGCTAAGTCAAGTAGGATTTCGAACAGGGTTGCGCTGTGGACTAAGCCTTGGATTACTCTCTTCTTGATTGCATTTTTGAGACAAAATGATGGTAACGGACAAAGTTCTTTTGCACGTTAAGTTCTTGGATGTACTTTAGTAAATGGCTTCGGGTTGCCAGTTGTGCAATTCATACAGGATGCTAATTTTTAGATAGTATCAAGAGCCTTCTAAATGTAAAGACATTGAGAAGCCTCAATATTTGCTTCAGTTTTTGTTATGTCTAGTGTGTTTTCCGAAAACCATATTGACTGTGGCTAAGAAGATCATGCGCATCAAGAAACCATTTAACCGTTTAGCTTTTTCTCAAGTTTTAGCAAGACTGCGATGGACGATAATAGGGTGATTGTTATTTGGATTTAAGTGGCCCATCCCTGGTTTTGGAAAAGCCATCACAAAGGTACATTCTGTTAGAAAGCAGCAAGAGCGTGGACTTAAGGACTTTACGGTGAGATATTTAATCATTTGGCAATGGATTCCATCTGGGCCTGCAACAGTAGGTATTGATTGGCTAAGGCTTTTTCCCACAACTCATGAGATATGAGTTGTGGGAAAAAGATGATATTTGAACTTTCTGAATTGATTGCAAGCCCTATTTTTTTTTTTTTTTTTTTAATTGCACCTTTGCAATGTTTTGGTACTGACTTGGTAACTGCAATATGTGCTGATGATGTGATTTGTTTTGTGACGTAAAGGGAGACATAATAATGTAACATATTCTAATGTGACACCATTAGAATATATTACACGGTAAGTTTCTCATCTTACGAAGCAGCCCATTGGATATTTTTCAGGGTTTGCCTTGCGAAAGCAATTTCTTTTCTCCCTTTATAGTTTGCGGCACATTTGTTGGGTGCAAATACTCGCCATAGACATATCATTTTATGCGATTTCAGCGGAAAATTTATTGGTAATAGTCTTAAAAAGCAAGATAAATATTTGGATATGATAAAGAAAGTGAAGGAATGATATTTCGTTTCAGGAAATTGGGAAGTATATACTCTGCAAGATTAGAAATTTCATTTTGACAGTTGAAATAGTCTTACCCGGTTCGTACCAATGGCGACATGTGCTAAAAAATTGGCGAGCTAATATTGTTTTTTTTATGCATCTTTAGTATAAACTGTAGGATATTGCAAAAGCCAAATTATCAGGTTTCTCGGGATAAGTTTGCTCCATTTGAGAGTGCGATTGAAGAAATATTTCCAATATTTTCACTCACCTAAAGCATTCGGGAATCATAACTAGTTGTTTCAAATATTGTTGCAGGAGATAGAAAATCCAAGCGCCACCTGATTAAAGTTTTAAACCATTACTGTTGTATTGTCTCATGGGAATACAAGTATCTCCTTCAGAATGTCAGTGTTGATGATATGGACATTTCACGGCAAGATTCCCTTATCCCAAGTGGAGTTGAAAGAATGGGCCCAGAGAATCCTGGTCCACCTTTTGGCATCACTAGGTGGGTCAGAGTCTGTTTTGAGACATTACGTGCTCTACTGGAACTGGTCCACCTTCTCGTGGTGTGGACGAGTACCCGGAATCATCTGTCCAGGTGAGTGATGCTTCTGGGTAGCCAAGTGGCCAGAACATAACAGAACGCACACAAACCTACACATTTCTGGCACATTTACGAGGTGGAGTTAAATTTTTAGGCTGACCCATTTTTAAAAATATTTGACCAATTTAATTATAATATTTGTGATCATCGAACGTTTTTAGTATAAAAACCATAAATCCAGAAAAAATAAATATTTAATTTTTTTTTTCAGCCTTTAAAGAAACGGAGTCAATAGAAAATCGCAAGTTTGAGAATACGGAGTACCGTGCGATCATAAAATACCTTTATTTCAAAAGGTTATCTGCAAAAACAATATTTGAAGATATGACCAAACACTTAAACAATAGTATCTTTCTTATGCAACTATAAAAAATTGGATTGGCAAATTCAAAAGAGGCAGTTTTGTCCTTTAAGATGCTCCAAAGTCGGGAAGACCGATTTCTGCATCAACACTCGAAAACATCGATCAAATTCATGAAATGATACTTGAAAATCGAAGAATCAGTTAAAACAATAAAGGAGACCATAAAGATATCATGAACGAATTTTGAAGATAATTCATGGCGATTTGGGAATGAAAACGTTATCAGCAAAATGGGTTCCGAAATCTCTCAATGTCGATCAGAAGCGAAACCGAGTAGTGACTTCAGACAATTATCGCTCATTTTCAGCAGGATAAGACCAATTTTTTAAATCAACTTTTGACTGTAGATGAAACCTGGTTATATTTGTTATATTTTTATGACCCTGAGACGAAACAACAATCAATGAAGTGGAGACATTCAGGTTCAAAGCCCATGAAGTTTCGAATCCAAAGATCATCTGGAAAAGTGATGGCTACTATTTTCTGGGATTGTGATGGTGTAGTGTTGATAGACTACCTAGAAAAAAAGGTTTGACGATCAACGCAAGTTACTATTGTCTAATAGAGAACAAAGTAAAGAAAATATTGAAAGAAAAAAGGTGTGGAATATTGAGCAAAGGCATCATCTTCCTTCAGGACAACGCACCAGCACACAAGGCACACAGACAATGGCAAAAATTGAATAATTGGGTTTCAAATATATGGACTATCCACCGTGTTCTCCTGACCTGGCTCCCTCTGACTACCATCTATTCCCCAATCTCAAAAAATGTTTTGAAAGAAAGGCGTTTTGACACCACAAATGAAGTCATCAGTGCGGCCAAGGCCTGGTTGGAGGAGCAAACTTCGGACTTCTATTCCAAGGGACTAAAATGCTTGGAGAACCGATTTAAAAAGTGTATTGAAAAAAGGGGGGATATGTTGAAGAAAAATAGCTTTGAATTTTTTTTTATTTGTCTTTTATTTATATGTTAGGCTAAAAACTTTCCAACCCCCCCCCTCCCTCGTACGGTTGATCCTGCTCTTCACAGAGACGGCGGAGTTGAACAGACGTTCTTGGTGCCGCCCTATACATATGTCCGCAAGTGGCGTTGTAACTGACTTTAGAAGGGTCACAGAAATCCGCTCGGGTATTTTGCAGATACGTCCAGATAGTAACGCTGAAAAATAACTTGGAGTCAACACTACAGAAAGAAAACTTGAAAACTGATGCTTCAAAATATTTAGAAGTGACTAAAAGGAAACCAAACCGGAAAAGGACAGCAGGCAGAAGGGAGACTTGAAGAATCAAGTCACAGGTGGTAAAATTCCTGGAAATGAGAAGATTGATGAAGATGGGGAGAAAAAGGTTAGTGTAAAGCAAATAACTGAAAAGGATTGGGAGGATTTCATGTATAGGATAGCGCCGCAGGAGAGTCCCCTTTCTGCTACAGATCGTGCTTGTGATGAGTTAGATCACAAGTGGTTGACTTTTAGGCAGGACACACATATAGAAATGACTAAAAGGGATATTTTAGGAAATATTCCTCATTCTAAGGCAAATGACCAGCGCTGTCAAACAATCAATTAAAGTACGATAAGGTTGAAATCGTTTCACACGGAGTAGTGCATGAACACAAACAGATCCTTGCGACAGCGTAGAAGCGAAGCAAGAAAAAAAAATTGATGGGAATTCCTAGGGGTAAACATGGCAGTTTGTTTTGGCTCTGTGACGGAGATTACTAGAACGTTCAGCAGTAGCATACAATTTCTATTTGATGAAGGAAATTGAATAAATCGTAGAACTATAGCAGAAACCTTTTAAGTTCAGGTGAATTTGAAAACACGGAAATTAAATTGGGAGCACACAAAGAGTGTAAAGGAAAAAAAACTGTGCTTTGAGTGAATGGTCAAGGAATAACAAAACCCAAATAAGAGAATTAAAGAAAGTGCGATCAATGAAAATTGCGGGTCTGAAAAGGAATAACATTCTATATAGGGAAAAAGTCAAGGGTCTTAGATTTGGGGACAATACTATTAAAATAATTACCCTAGGACAAATTCAGGGACTTGAATATATATAAACATTAATTAATTGAAATGATTACGTACGCAGTTAGATTTGTTTAAAAACGCTCGCAGGACTGTGGGAAGAAATCAGATTTTTGATATCGTTAAGATTACTTCGAAGATCACGATAATTCCACTGAAAGAGCGTAAGAAATAATTGAACTTGCGTAATTATTGATTAGGATAATATATGACATTGTGGGGGGAGTTTCCTTTTTTTATCCTTTTATTTATTATCTTTCTTTGTCTTATTATACATTTTACTCAGATTTTCTTAGGTGCCCCCACACCTACAAGACCCCATTCTTCGCTACCTGACTGCTATGCTCTGCAAATATCACAGAAGAGATACCTTGCATAATCATTCTAATTACAGTTTCCATCCACTAATAATCTGAGTTTACCATTATATGAAAACACCTGATTCATTCTTCTTGCTCTAACTAACTCCTAACACTTATATATTCACCATACTCATTTCATTACTCCTGGATACAATTCCGTTTCTTATATTAACAATCAAATATACTACTTTCATCATTATGTCCTGTGGTCTCACCACTCTGTTACAAGTATATATTTGTAGACCAGTCTTAACTTTCCTAAAGTCCTACTTGTCACTAGTCTTTCAGATAAACCAATCTTCATCAATGAAACATTACGTCCAGAGTTTCTCATATAACTTACTTATCTATAACTTTAAAACATATTCAGAATCTTTCTTAGTAAGTTTGCTACCCTTTCTAACACATCTGTTATATCAATCTCGTACTATTCATTCCTTAGTTTCCCTTCCATTATACACTAACCCCTTTTAACATAATAAACTCTGTTAGTATTTCTATTTCAGAGAAAGTTTCTTTCTCTTTACTTTCTAGGACTATCCCCTTTTCATTGATTATTATACTATTTCACTAACAGTCCTTGCTAACTTAGTGTACTTAATGTATTTCTCATCTACTTCTATATTTTTCTCTTCTTCTCCAGGGAGGATTCAGGCTTCCATCTTAGGCTATCTTCTATGGCTCTCCTTCATCTGCTTCAGATAAAATTTCTAAAACGCTAGTCTGCATGGGTCTGGCGTCCTTTCTCCTGTTGGAATGCGCAATTCCTCCTTTACTAAAAATCATTCTGATACATCTTGCTCCAAGAGGTCGTTACCTTTCCTGGCGCACTTAGTCTTTCATAACTCCTTTTCCTTATCATCCTTGCCCTTCCCGTTGCTCCTACCATTAAAATATTTTTTTCCATTACAGTCTAGGCCCCTTTCTATCACTCCCTACATTTCTACACTGTCCGAATTTATTTTTCTCTCCTTCGACCTTTCTTTCCTGCGCTGTCTTTTTGTTCCCCTGAACTCCATACCGCCCCTTTTTACTGGCCCGCCTCCTTTCGGGACTTCAACCAATCTTCCCCTTTCTATTTAATTTTACGTTCCGTTTCATTTGCTAATATCAATTTCCCATGCTGCCCTTTTAGCGCGTGATCCAACCTCCTTTTTTGAATATCTTTACTTTCTTCCCAGGCCGTATGCCCCTTTGATGTCAATCGGCCACCTCCACAAAGTCGTTTCCATCTCGCACCTTGCCTTCTAAAGAATACGAAACTTCCGATCAAATTAAGACGCCAGTCTTAATTTGAAACCGAATATTTGACGTGCACCTACTTCCTGTTTAGTCTGACGGTGTAACCGATCAAAGGAAACTCCTCGACTAATCCGGTCTCCCGTCTTATTGTTTGTTCCCGAGCAACCCCTTTCACGCCTATTCACAAAAGACCCCCGCTACCTATTCCAGCTGTCCCTGTTTGTTTTCGTGTATATTGGGAGCAGAAAGTTTATCCGCTACTAGTAGTTATTCTCACGCTTACCCCAGCCCTTCATTAAATTTTCTCCTGATTTAATCTCACATTGCGAAAAATCAACTATCTCTAATTTGTAACATTTTTTTCATCTTTAAATATCACTATATCTAACAGTTTTTTCTCTAATTAATCTCTTAGTTTGCGAAAGACAACCCAGCTATCGTAATTTAAATTAACTTTAAGATCTTATATCATGTCTGTCTTATCGGATGTTTTCTTTTTTGAAAAAAAAGTTGATCGACCACTGTCCATATCATCTGTTGCATAAAGTTCCAGGATTGTTTCATATTCTGGCTCTTTCATCAAGTACCACAGAATCAGTATTTTTCAGTTCTTCTGAGACAAGTGGCACACAAGAAACAGGTATTCCTTGGCATACTGTTTGAGAATGGCATGCTTTTGACACGTGAAACATTTTATTGGATTGGGAATCGATGGCCTTCCCTGGCAGTTTAGGAATACTGTTCTCAATGATTTTGAGAGAATCGAAGTGTTAAAAGTATTATAGAGCGGATTGGTGTCAGATTTCCATCTTTTAAAGGATTTTTTCGGATTGTATGACATTTTGGTTTTGTAATTGAAATATGTATAGATCGATAATCTTAGAACATAGAACATTTTGATGGAAGTAAAAATACGAAAATTCAATCCAAAAGCTGAAATCATTTTCTATGAACTACTTCTGTTAACTTTATAGAAAATTATCAATTTAATAGTTAAAAATTTGCCTTAATGCACATAAAAAGAATGATTTTTGACGCTCCTCAATTTGTTCCTAAAACCAATCTTTCATTTATAAATTTATTTTGATTCACAAACAAATTTTTGAAGTAACTGGACACGCCGATTAATGATAACGCATTCTGTGGAAGAATGCGCAGACATGCTCCTTGTTAAAGATTTATTTTTAGCTGACCTGTAAAACGTATTTAAGTTTTGTGGTTTTCGATATTTATCTATCGATGTTGCCTTAATAATTACTCTTCAACAGAACAAAAACTCCACTTCAACAATCCAAGCGGGATAATACGTAAATAAATCCACGCGCTATTAAGTTCTCAAGTATCAGCATGAAGAGATAATTGCCTGACAAGTTAATCTTGCGAAATAGCGAGAAGATAATCTAGAACGAGCAATCTGTCACTCTGGAATATTCTGCGCCTTCTAAGTGTAGTAAGCTTTGGCAGTTTGTCATTTGGGAGTCACATTTTCAGAAATTGGTGGTCTGCTAGATGGAAGCAGCAAAACTGATCTCTTTAATATTAGACAGGCGACCAATAAGTAAATTTTACTTTAAATAAAAAATTGTAATAGTCAAGTTACTAAGCTTATGTTGTTAAAGTTTCCCATTTCTTCGTTTACTGAAATCTGAGGCAGATAAAGGGTTGTGGATATTGGGTAAATTGCTCTCGGAACACATGATAGTTTATAGAGTCACAAATTCCTGGTCCTGGTTCACAAATTCCTGGAACTGTTTGCATATTAGAAGATTTTATTTTCGATATGCTATGTACCTAAACAACCACTAAAATATTCCTTTTGGCTGTGTTGTCTATCAAATATACCAATCTACACTTTTTAGGTTCTTAAAAAGTTAAAGTGGACTAATGACACTCCATCACCTGATCGAGAATGATGCAAAATTGACAGAATGTTATGTGACTGGCATTCTTGGACAAGAGATAAAGTCGTTAGCAAAAATGTATGATTCAATTGTATTTGATATGTCTCGTGTAATATTTGTAATTCTCAAATTATTGCACTGAGGTTTGAACCCTGCAGCACACCAGCATCTTGCTCAAATGATGAGTTCATATCTGACCTGAAACGTTTTGTGGTAACTGCCCCCTCAAACCAAATGAACGAAGGCCCTAAAGGACACCAATATCGCCAAGTGGTATCGTAGGCTTCCTCAATATCGAGATTAACCATGACCAGATCTTTCCTTACGGAAGAATTGTGGATGTTTGATTCTGCTTTAATCATCGCACGAAAGGTTGAACGATTCTTCCGAAACCCTTATTGACTAACTAGTTAGTTAGTTAGTCAAATTAACTATTAACTAACTAACTAGCAGATTGTTAGTTTCCAGAAACCGCGGACGCCTGTGAACTATTTTTTGGAAGACTGCCTAAATGGTTAGTCAGTTAAATCGGCCTGTAATTATGTGGGATGGTATGATCTTTCCTTGTCTTCGTAAATCCTAGGACAATTGTAGAATTTTAACAGGGAGCTTATTTCATTGTTATTTAGTTCTAACATTATGTAGTAAATTCCATCAGGACCAGCAGCTGTATTGGATGTTTCATTGAGAGGCTGTAGAAGTTCGGATAATGTGAATGGCTCATTGTACGGGTGTGATACCACAGTGGAGAAGTTGATTTTACTTTGTTCTACAGATTGCTTAATTTGTTGAAAGATTCGGCCCTAAGCGGATACTGCTGGTATGCTGGCAATTGATTCGGCTAATGCATTCGCTATACCAGATGGTGCGGACAGCTCCTACCCTTTCTAGTCGAGGATTGAGTTGTTTCTTGGGTTTTCTTCCAGATGAGAATTGTCCAGGCAAAGATTTAGGTATTGCATAAGTAGCAGATTGTAATATCTGGTTTGTTATATGATCAATGACATTATCTAAGGGCTGGGACTGGACTATATGATCTTGCATAACGACAATATTTTATAATTAGAACCGACCATAGACTCGCTTTTCAAAAGTTTGAAGGAAAATATTAAGACTTGACGAAGACGTTGCATTTTTAGATATACTAGGGGCATTACTAGGATTTATTAGATTAAGGGAACAGTTTAATTGTTTTCCGTTGGTTTCTTTTTCTTCTTCGGGTTTATCATTGCCAAAAAGTGATAAATTCTGTCAGTTGCTTTGTATTAATCCGCATGTTGGACATACTCTGCATTGCTCTCCCTTCCGTCTAATGAAGTTTCTTAATATGATAGTTTGGCAATTACAGAAAGGGTCAGGCAGATTGTAGAAGTTTTGTGCTTTAGGCAGTAAAGCTTTCATATAACTTTAATAAATAACGTAGTCCACGGAGAATAAGATTTGATAGGGCGTTTACGGATTGATAATTTTACGTCAATGAAGTTGTATGAATATTGGAATTCCTTGATAATTTAAAACATAAGAGTTAATTGTTGTTGAAGTGGGATTTTCTGGCATATGGACAACTTGTGCTATATGATTGTCTTTAATTGTTCTTTGTAATTGTCTTTATAAAATCTAAGATATCGGTAACGCTAGTTCTGTCTCACTAAGATGGTCTGTAAGTATGAAAGCTAACTGCGGTTGATATTTGCTTGAAATGGTATTTCGTCTGTCATTTTGCTACACTGGGAAGTTCAATAATGTGTTCAACTCTTTTGACTGTTTCACAAATATGGCATCTTGGACGTTTTTCTGATTCGGAGACGAAAAGAATACGTCATATGGATGTGTTCTTATTTTCACCCTCATGTTATCAATAACCGCGAAACTTAACTTTATTAAGCTTGAAGGCCGTTTTTCAGTTTGATTTAATCTGATTTGAGATGTTTTTAGTTTTCTTTTGTCAAATTTATTACCAGATAGTTTGGCAAACAATTTTGAATAGTTGATTTGTAGTGTGTTTATGGAATAAGAAATGGCTTTTGGGGATAGAAATGCGTGTTGGTTTTTGCTACTTTAGCTCTTTATTTCCATTTATTCCTACAATCTAGTAAAACTTATGTCCCGTTTGTAAGGTTCATTATAATCTGACGGATTTGTTGGAGAATTGGTTGTAAAAAGCTCAGGAATTTGTATGTACTATATATCATTCCTTTCTGATATATTTTTAAAGTGGTTCAGTGCCATGTGCAGCGATTCTAATTCTGCAATGTTGAACGCCGCACTCTTGGGTAGTTTGTACGATAAATGTTTCATCTGCAAAGACTGCTGCTGCACCTACGGAAGTTCAATATACACAAAGATAGATTGATTTCAATCTATCTTTGTGTATATTGAACATAATTGAAAAAAATCGGTCAATTACCGAGTTCCGGGCACTCAGGATGAGGAGTCCGTAGTCACGAATGGTACGTTCGTGTAGTATCTCAAATAGAGAGCTTTATGGTAACTGACAAAAAGTTTCTAGTACCCCGGTTTGTCCTAAAACTGAGGAACTAACGAAAACGCTGTCTATTTGAGCCTTTCCGGTTGTTGTGAATGACAAGGGTGGGAGAAGCGACTCCGAATTTTCTTTGAGAAGGGATTAAAGTCTTGGGGGAAAAGCGACTGGCAGGTGAGGGCTGTGCAAGACTCCACGCAGAGGCGACTCGCCATCACCGCCGCCTCGACACTGGCTCATCTGAGTATCTCTTGGCCGGGACAACTCCGGATTTAAAAATTGTTAAAAAAAATACTTCTAGTCGCAATTTATAAATGACCTTTATAGAATTATTAAATAACTATTTAGCAACCTTTTTCTCACCAAAAGGAGAGTTACTTTGTACAAAGAAGCGCGCTATCGAAGTGCAATAAAAAATTGTTTTTTAATTTTAACACAAAAAGTATGATAGATTTCAATCGGAATAGTTTTCCCTTGATAAGCATCGAATAACGCATATCTAATGTGGATTTTAAATTTTTAGCTCCATTAGCGACGGAAAAGGAGGGGGGGGACATGAAAATTACTAATTTTTGTCTGGCTGCGCCATTTTTAATTTTAAAAATATTTTAAACCTACTCGTTGAGCTCTTTCAACGGTGTATAATAAGCTATAGGTTGTCGATAACATTTGGCCCCCCAAATAACCCCCCCCCCAGTTTCTAAGATAAATTTTTGTCAACGATCAATATGGCGTTATGTTGGCCCACGTGATGTACAAACCGATGCAAAATTTCAAGTTAAGTGGTTTCAGAGATACAATGCTGTGACAGACGGTCAGACAGACCGAGTGACATAAGGGTCCCTCGTTTGATTACTGACCCTAAAAACATGCTATTCTCTCCTGAGAACGACTAACTCAGTAAGTTAATAAGAGGCCCATAAAATTCCTCGTGAAATTGATTATCTTCAATCTCAGATCTTTTCCACTCGTTGTGGGGAGGACAGAGATCATACCACCTGTGGTACCCAGGCGCACATAGCGTATATACAACGTTAAAGAATACCCTGATAATTAAAGCTATGGCAAGATATACAAAGGAGACTGAAATAACAGAGATCCATATAAACACACACACACAACTGATATGATTCAACAGAAGTACTAGCACCCTATTATTCCTGAAGTCGATGCGCCAAACACACCTTGCAGAAAGAACCATTCCAAACCAATTCAAATGCATGGAACTCTATGTAGTTTGACTTCGGTTATAATCGTTTTCTTCGGAAAATCCAACATTCGATCAGCTAACCGAGCGTTTGTATTAGGACAGTCAAAGACAGGAGAAATAAGAATAGATGCAAAGAAAACCCACGTGGGATGATTGAGTATAAAGACTACACAAGCTGTTCAATTGCAGTAATCTGAAGCCAACGTGGGAGAAAACATTGATCAATCAGACACCGAAAAAAAGTCTTATCGTGCGTGCACATTCAGCAAGAGTAGCGATTTAAGAAGCAGAAGACAAGTGGTTTCTCAAAAGCATTCGTCTCAAAGGTTTCTAATGACTGGAAAGCAAGCACTTCATTATCTAAAGGGCGTAAATGCGACAGATAAAACAATACTTCAGGAACGAAGTCTTCGTGATCTAAGGAGGATTTTAGAGAAAATTAGGACATCCAGTGCAGAGCAAATAACATCAGAATTCAACTCGGAACCTGTCATATTTTAACCCATTGCAAGGAATTGAAAAAATTGGGTATCAGTAAACTGTCTATTCGGTAGCCACTTGTTTCGGAGAAAAACAAACAGTCGCTTGCAGTTGCCAAGAACGTCTTGATTGGACAATGGAAGAAAGTCATGTGGCCAGACGAATCGTGGTATACTTTGTTTTGCACTGATTGTAGGCAGAGTGTAGCGAGGACATCAAGAAGCAATGGACCCAACTTGCCTTGTTAAGACAACAAGCATATGAAAGTGATATCATTGTCTAGATCCGTTGTACTGGTAGAAGGTCGAATGTCGGCCAGAGAGTACCTGAATTTTGTACCAGATTTACTGCATTCTGCAATATTACACTTGTCCTGGTCATAAAGTTCACTGTTCATTCATGAAGTGGCCATCACCCGAAGGTCAAGACCACTTCATGAATAAATTTTATATTACAATGCAACGGTGCATCTTGCCAGAATGGTTAGGAGAACATGACATGGATTTCCATCATCTTGTCTGGTTCTCACATTCACTCGATCTCAGTCCTATTAACAATATGCTGGAGTGAACGATTTGGCAACGAAGTCCTCTTCCTTCAACTTTGTCGCAGCTACGCAATATTTTGCTGAAAGAATGATATACAATTAGACCAAAAAGACCATATAGAATAAGATTGCACTGCACATTTGGAATTATTCGAAACAAAGGCGGCCAATTTAATACTGAATAAAGGTTCGTATTTTTTGGCGTCCCTGTGTGTGCAGTTGTAGATGAATTATGTTTAATTATATCTGTATAGAAAAAATGTAATGTAATGTGTTAAACGCGTAAGGAACAAAATGGGCGTATTTTCTGATCGATTTCCATGTTTGCTGTTTCTGATAGAGGAAAAAAAAAAAAAAATACCTTTTCCTGAGACCTACTAACTCATCCACGTGAAAAAAAGGTCCATCAAAATTCGGTTTTACCACTCGATGTGAGGGGACGGTGATTATATAAACTGTGAGGCCAGGAAAAGAAATAAATTCTCAACCGAAGTAATTGCTGATTGACGAAAGTATCAAGTAACCAAAAAGGTTCGTGCGGATTATTAGGATAAAATTAAAGCAAACGTAAAAAACAGAACACCAAAATACTAGCCACATTGTGGACATAGGATAAGAAGTTCTTAATGGCTGATACTAGGTATTCCACCTGACAGAGAGCAAAACGTTTCTGCTGTTGAAGTGGGATCTTCGATATATGTGGTAAGGGTTCGCAAGATGATACCCAACGATGTAATCGTTTGGTGTTGCAAAATTAAACATTCGTTGCCTGCCAAAACCGGTCAGCCCTACTTTAAAAAAAAAAACCTTCATTTCCCTCTAGTAAAAAAAAAAAAAATAATAATAATAATAAACACGTCTTCAATGGAACTATAAATGAACAGCAATACTCAAGCAAGGTCTCTTCGATTTTACTTCCCGATATGACCCAGTATTGCTCTACTCCAACAGGAGTAGTTCAATCCCACGGGTTTCTCCAAATATTAAAAATTATATCAAGAACACAGAAATCTAACTTCCCCCCCCCCCCCACAGCGGTATAGAATATTTTTCGGTCTAACGGCACCAGAGATTTATCCCATCTCGCGTATGTTCTTTGTATCGAAGACAGTACGCTGTCAAGGCCAGAGGTTTAAAACTGTGTGGGTCCTGTGTTGTGTAATATGTTTTGCCCCTTGTTTATCTGGCTTGTTAGCCACCAGGCCCCTGATTTTTACGTACTCCGCCACGTGCAGGCCTAGCAAGTGTTCCTTTAATTTGCTCTGGCAGGTCCTACCACCTACGTTCGTGAGATTTCAGTGGTTAGGACCTAAAAAAAAAAAATTTTTTTTAGGCACAGATGGTATATTATACCCTGTTTAGAGGGGCTATCCCCGATTAAAGTGTGTTGATGTCTAGCGGCACCAGGGATTTCCCCCATCTCTGCGTTGCTTACATTGTGGGTGTGCCAGTTTGCTGGGAAAGCCAGAGATTGAAAAGTGTGTGGGTATTGAATTTGTGTTATGTCGTGTACCGTTGTTCATCTGGTCATTTAGCTGCTGGGCCCCTGCTGGAGCCCAACGTTGCCCCACTTGCGCCCTGTGGAGGCAGACCAGGAACCTAGAAGACTATTTTTACTCTGGCAGGTCCTGCCGCCTAGTTTCCTGAGATTTCAGCGGCTAGGACCTATAAAAATAAAGTTATATATATAAAGAGTATATACATATACTCACGCACATATAAAAAAATATGTGTGTAATATATACATGTCTTCAATTGCGTGGGAAAATATCACTTAGATATAAGAAGTCCGAAAGCGGGAGTAGTTAATTTCGAGTTGTTTAAAGTTCTGGTGTGGGGGCATACGCTTGCGTAAAGATAGAGGAGGAGAAAACTGTAGACTGGGGGTAGTAAGGCAGAAGTATGGAGACAATAGAATAGGCGACGCCAATAGATCAGTGAGACATGCACATGTCTCACCAGAAGGAAAGGAGGGGTGGGGCCCCTTCCACCCCAGAATTTAAAGAGAGTCGGGCTAGGTTGCCCGGCTGAGACCGCCATGTGGCGTCTGCAGCTGGGCTGCGTGTCACACGCGACAACTCCGTCCGTGTTGTCGGCCCGGTATTTGTCCTGGAACAGGAGCAAGGATCCCTTTGTTCCAGCTAAGTGGATGTCCTCAGTTTCTGCTTGTAGGCGACTACTCGTTGGTGTTCATTATTAAGTTCACTTCTTGTTCCTCCTTCGTTGTCACAGTCGATGTACCTATGGTTCAGTCCGGTTTGTTTTTAGTTGGGGTCTCGTCCTTGCGGGCAGTCCCAACGGGGTGGGTCTCTCTCTCTCTCTCTCTCTCTCTCTCTCTCTCTCTCTCTCTCTCAATTCAAGCAGTTTGGTTTCGCCAGATAATCCATGTCCTAAAACAACCCATATCATACCGTGCCCTAAGATAACCCATACCAAAGCCCGAGGAGGACTTGTCAAATACATGCCCTTCGTTTTGTTTTATGGTGCATTGGCAGCCTAGGCCATTATGCGCCAAGTTCCTATTTATTGGTTGATTTCAATAGGTACACCCATTATGGGGATCTGCAAATGGACAGAAGAGTGCAGCCGATAGAAAACTTACTGGATCGTAAAAACTTCACCCTACTTAACAGTGGATGGCACACATGCATGCGATCCACTGTGGTCACATGTCCCAAAAGAATGAGCTATCGATAATTCTACACGTTGTCCCATTCCATTCGGCCTACAAAAATAACGTATTTATCTCTCCCTTACACGTTCTGATTTAGTGGTTATACCAGTGTCAATAGAATTGTTTTAGTCAAATTCTTCCTAAACTGTTATATGCATTACGCAAGAAAATGTCTTAATAAAATTTTTCATTTCAAATTAACTTAAGCGGATACCGTTCATCACAAAACGTCATATTTAGAAAAATTATAAGGCGGCCACGAATAGAGATTTGTTTTAAAATGTTTATCCCAGTTAGCACAACTCTGTGTATCGAAAAACAAAACAAGGGAATGTTAAACAAGTCATAATTTTTGTTTCTTAACCGAAGTGCCAGCTTTGACAGGAGTCCTTTTTAATTTAGCAATTGTACATCATAAAACTGGAATTACTTTTCCGTAGTATTTTGTTTAACCCAATGAAAAAACAAGAATCGCATACGTTTCCACAGACACATTAAAATACATCTATAGAAAACAAAACAAGAGAAACGGTGTTTTTCTTTTGTTCTTTTTGGACTGCATGGATGCAGAAAAAGGTTTCAGACCTAATGGCAAGACCATTAATGTTCGCTTCTCCTCTTCCTACTTCGCGAACCATGTAAACTAAATTACAGTAATTTAACTGTCATTTCCTTGATCGATCTTTGGCCAATGTTCACTTGTTATAAAAACTGTCATATTTCTCCTTAGAAATGTTTCTCTCAAGGGAAACTCAGCAATTAAACTAAATTTACTTCGTAAACCACTGGACAGCAAAGGGACAAGTATTATATACATCAGGATGAGGAAAGACATCTATTGACACCGAGTCCATCCTTTTAAAGAATGTTATCTTCGGCGAATTCTTTACATGGCCTATTGATTTCCGTTTTAACTGAATATTTTTTGTTGACAGTGTAATCGATTGGTTAATGTTAAGTTCGTGTTCAAAATTCCCGTGATATCATAAAATACAGTCATGCAGTTATTTTTTTTTTCTTAACGCCGATCGTAAACTTCTCTGCCAGAAGAATAAACAGAAAAAGAATGCTACTCTTCACTAATTTCTAATGGAATGCCATATCTAAATTTAACGTAACGAGAAATTAAATTATAAAGAAAAAAAACATGGGTTCTAATACCTCTCGTGTTTGGGATTTTCATAAAACAAATTCTAAGATTTAGAAGCAAATTGAATAAGAGTTGCAGGGCATAGGTGTATAGAAAATTAAATAGCAATTTAGACAGAAATAGCCATTTTAATCGGTCAGCATTTTCAGAAATAAAATTAACCTGTACGAAGCCACGTGCATTCTTTTATTTTTACACGTGCGCCATATAATTTCCCAGTACTAATTATGTCATCAGAGTGAATGGATATAATTTCTTAAAACATTGTTTAATGATTATGCATGTAATTAAATCCAGTAGGCTCTGGAATTTAGAATAAATTAGTTTAATCGTGTAGTGCTTGTGTAATTATAGTTATTAATGGATCCAGTCAATTTAAATTACAGAGTCCTTTTAGCCCTGGGAAGGAAGAATTATCTTTTCAGCTTACTAACCCCGGATGAGGAAACATTAACGACACTTCTAGTGATCAGATGTCTGGAGGGTTTAGCAGATTGGTATAAGATGAAGGTTAGTTGTTTCTTCGACGCATATTAAAGCGAATTTCTTTAGCAAGTGTGTGAAGAGCACTATTGTGCTTCACTTCATTGCAACAGACAGATCATAAATTCGCGAGTTCATAAATTCTGTAAATGTCAGTGAGAAGAAATGACAAAAGTAAAGAGAAATATTAAAATTATAATTTAACCGGTAAAAATTAACGAAAATGGTTAATATTTGTTGACGACATGAAAGCTTCTTTCGCAGTTATTGTCATTTTCCTCCAGGGCAAAGGCTTAAATTTCAAAATCAGTTCTTTCTGAAGAACTGACCTTTTTCAAGACCTTCTCATCCGACTCTTCATCTCATATCCCGTCAACCTCTCACATGCGATCCTAATGTTACTCATCGTTCGTTAGTGGTTCAGCAAACAAATCGCAGCAACTCCACTTCACCATTCAGGTTAATTTCCTAAAATCCAGCAACACGCGTCACTGATGACTGCTAGCACTGTACTCAAATATGGTGTACTCGTCTGTTGCAGTTCAAAGACATCCCATAGCACAGAACAGTCATAACTACGGTTGTTCATGACAAGTACATCATATCATTGTTTGAATCCAATCAAAAGACGGGAGGAATCCGAGCATTTTTAAAAATGTGAAAACTTTTGACTGCCCTCATTATATTATACTCTTCTACTCAGAGAAGAAAAGTTGTCTTCCATTCGGTGTCTTTAAACCGAAGTCCTAAAAGTCCAGAGCAGATAGTCTTGAATGCAGCGATAACCGCCGATTCGTCCGTTCCAGAAAGGAAGCAGATCTTACGGAAAGAAAAATTTCAGAATTTACTCTTGTAAATTAATCAATTTGTTCGGTGTTTGTCGAGTTTACCAATGGCATGGAGCACTTGTTTAGGAGTAACACAACATCCTTGGTTTTAATCTATTTAGATCCAATAATTCCTGACAGAATACTGGAAGAACCAATTGTTTAAAGGTTAAAGTCGTCTACTTGGTAGTGACATGTGATGCAAGAAAGCAAGCGTATGAGCTTATGCAGCATAAGCCAAAAAATTCACACAACCATTCCCTCTAAATGTTTGTCCAGTTCCTCCTTAAATTTATTCAACCTATCAACTTCCACAACTACAGATGGAAGTTTTCCAGAAATTAACCACCCGCTGGCTAAAGGCAGATTTCCGCATATGAATTCTACATCTGTCTTCCCTCAATTTGAATTTATGCCCCCTTAGGTTCGTTATCTGAAAAGTGGCAGAATCCCATCAGAATTCAGCGTGCTCAACCCATTCAAGGCCTTATACACCTCAATCAAATCACCTCGCAGGTGCCTAGTCTCCAGCTGCTGCAATTTGCAGAACTTAAGCCTCTCTTGGTAAGAGGATCCCTTCATTCCCCTCACCAATCTTGTTGCCCTTCTCTGTACACGCTCAAGCAAATCTACATCCTTCCTAAAATGAGGCCTCCAGACCTGCAGGCGGTACTCAAGGCGTTGCCTGAGCATTGCCTTATACAGAGGGGCAATCACCTCCTCCCTGCTAGCAAAATTCCTATATATCATTGACAAAACCTCATGACCTGCCCTAGCAGCCTCTCTGCATTGCTCAGAAAACTTCATATCGGACTGCACAATTACGAGAACTTAAATATCCTTCGTATATCACATCTGCAGTCAACATACGGAACGCAATAATATGAGGTTGGGTTCGATGCACTTTGGCAGCTTAATCCGCACATTCATTTCCTGATATCCCAGTGTGGCCTGGGATCCAGCATAAGATAATTACTTGCCGTCATATTCTTTTCCGAATCATATCCCATAGTACCACACAGTTCGTACGTTCTTCTGGGGTTACTTCTACCCGTATGCAGTACTTTGCATTTGTCAATGTTAAACTTCAGTTGCCACTTCTCAGCCCATCTTCCTAAATTTTCTAGATCCTGTTGCACTAGCACACTGTCTCCGATCAGAGCATGGCAACAACCATGCTTCAGCTTTTTTTTTTTTTTCAGGAGCATTAGCAACGAAGGCCATATTGCCCCGGGTATATGCGGTGGTCATTCACTGACCTTTCTGCATCCTCTATATTTGGTGGCTCACTGGCTCGAACCCCGGTCTAATCACGAATCGTGTGCTACGCATTGCTGCTCCTGCCCACCTGTCTACGGAGGCGCTAGCACACTGCCAACTTTTGTATCATCTGCAAACTTCGACATTAAGCCTGATATACCTTCATCAATATCATTGATAAATACAGGGCGTCTCAAAAATATTGGTACAAAAGTTTAGGGGAGGTAGGTAACACCTAAAGGAATGTGAATCGTACAGGAACCCATAACCGGAAACGTCACCGTAAGTGGGTACACGGCGCTGTTCATCAGTTCGCGAGAGGGAAAATTTCTGGTTTACTCATTCAAGCAGTAGTCGCCGCATAAAGACCATGCATCGATATACGAACTGTGAGCTGGCAGACATGCACCTGGTGTATGGATTAGCAGAGGGCCCACACGGTGTGCGCCTCCATGTGGCACAACATCGCTTCGCAATAAATGTGTGGGCAGGTATGGTCGGTGACTGCTTAGCCGGCCCATACCTGTTACCATCCCACATGAACTCCGCTAAATATCGGATCTTTCTTGAACAAGTTCTACCAGGGTTACTCGACGATGTTCCAGCAAATGTGAGACGCAACATTTGGTTTCAACATGACGGGGCGCCTGCCCATTATGGAAGGTCTGTTCGTGACCATTTGAACAGGCGTTTTGGGCATCGATCGATTGGCCGTAGTGGACCTGTTGCCTGGTCCCCACGCTCACCTGATTTATCAAGCCTTGATTTCTTTCTGTGGGGGGCCCCCTCAAATCTATCGTGTATGAATCGCCTGTGGAGACGGAAATGGATCTCGTCTGCGCTGCTACTACTGTCAAAGAAACTCCAGGTGTGTTCGACCGTGTCCGCCAATCCATGCTGCGTCGGTGTCACGCATGCATCGCGTCTCATGATGGAACCTTCGAGCATCTGTTGTAACATCATGAAATGCATCCATCTCGTACTCCATTGTTAATATTATGTTAAATGTTTGCCACTAATTACTGTCTTGTCATTTCTGCTTCTTGTGCCTCTGCTACTACTTTCCCGTGACGTTTCCGGTTATGGGTTCTTATACGATTCACATTCCTTTAGATGTTACCTACCTCCCCTAAACGTTTGTAACAATATTTTTGAGACACCCTGTATACAAAACAACAGTGAACCCAACACCCAACCATGTGGGACTCCACTAATAACATTAGTCCAAGAAGAGCAGCACCCACCCATTGATTACCACCCTCTGTCTTCTCCCACTTAACCATCCTTTTATCCATTGTAGCAACTTACCCTTAATACCATTCTGCTCCAATTTGTACAATAGTCTTCCATGCGCAACAGTGTCAAAAGCTTTCCTGAAATCCAAATATATGATATCAAAATTATTTTTTTGCATCCAGTTCCTTTGTAACCACATCAAAATATCAAATAAAATTTGATAGACAAGACTTTACCTTAACAAACCCATGCTGTGTCTGAATTATTGCTGCAGCCTTGCCTAGATGATCCTGCAATGCATCTTTAACCAGTGACCCCATTATTTTCCCCGGAACAGAAGTTAAACTAACTCGTCTGTAATTACTCGCATCACCCTTCGATCCCCCTTTGTGAATTGGAGACACATTTTCACGTCTCCAGTCCGTGGGGACCTTCCCTGAGTCCAAGGATGCTCTCTAATTGTGGCTAAGGGTTTCCTTACTTACTTTGCCGTCTCTTTTAATATAACGTGTTGTTGTTTTACTTCCACATGAAAAGCAACTGATCTTGATAGTGCTACATACGGTGCGATATCTCAGAATGGTGCACGAAAAGAAGCTTTAGCTTCACATCTGATTATTACTGCCAAGGAAGGATGCAAAGCGGTGTTTGGCTCATGTAAATTCCGTTTTAAGCAATGTACAAGACTAATCTTTTCCCAGTCACGTCCCACGTTATTCTCTTTGAAAACAAAATAGAAAGGTAATTGCGATTCTCTGCTACTGCTTAAGAATTATTCGAAAACTCAACTGTTGCCTTCTCCTGTACGATAGCTTATTTTATACCTGAATAGCAATCTCTAAATTTGATGTCCACCTGTCGTCATTGTTTGATCAATGACATTCCATGGTCAGCTATCAATTTTTGGGTTTCGTGTTAGATCGCAAATTCAGTTTTTAACAGCATGTTCTCGAAATTAATGAAAAATTCATTAAGTGTATATTTGCGTTGCTACGAATCTAAAAAAAAAAAAAAAAAAAAAAAAAAAAAATTCTTCGTGCCTTAATTACAGAACTTTACGAATTCATTACAAAGCGGTATTCTAGCCTATTGTTCATGCGGTTTGGCTCGTGGTTTTGGTTCACCAATAAGTGACATTCAAAGGAAGCATGTTACTTGCCATGTGTCGAACTTGCCGAACCATATGGAAAAGTTTCCATCCATTAATCACCTTTGCAGACGAATAATGGATGTGTGCCTCTTGACCACTACCTTCCTTTCGGGGATTCTTTCTTTTTACCGTCATGGAACTTCAATTAGTTATTCTAGCATTACCATTGATCTACAAATTAATATTAAGTCGAGAAAACTCTGCTGGGACCTATTTCAACACAACAGAATCATTGGTCAGCTACATTCAAATTCATTCCTTGCGTTTCTTTTGTTTTACAGAATTCCGTGGAAAAAATGGTTCTCTACAGTCTTCATTCTCATCGAACATGGCTCCATGCAGGTCAAGTTAACTTCCTTCTATCTTTCTGTTACTTCACTGTCTCTGTGGACAGCTTTAAGACTGAGAATGTCATGTATCACTGTTCATCATGATGAACATCAAGACCGCCATCTCCTGGCTGCCTCTTGCGGTTTCTTCTCTCCTGGTCACGAAGCTGAACTTCTACAATTCCTGTCTTCAATCAATTACAAACCATTGCCGACAAAGCCTTTTCTACACAACGTGCACTCCTGTAAGTTGTTCTCCTGTGCCATCCTCCACTGCATATTAAGATCACCACTGTTCACACTGAATTATCACATAAGATATTCTGACTATCTTTCCATATTAGATTATTTTGACATATTCTAAAGTATATCACGTGTACATACAGTACATGTGATATACTTCACGTCAAATAACATCACTCATGGTTTGGAGCTATGTCCACACATTTCTCAAAAAACGTTTGATTTCTGAAATTCGTTTGAATCTCAGACAGTCATTTGTAACTTGACAGTCATTATGTATAGTAGACCCCAGCCTTTGAGACAAAGTGAGTATATATAAGTAACTGGAGTCTCACAAGATTTTGATTATCAACCCTCAGTAGGAAGGAATATGTAAGATGACTGTCGTATGCGGAGGGGAAAAAGAACAACTTCCTCTCAATAGCTCTTGCGCAAATTAGATTGTCTGTAACATGACAATCTGAGAACACTTATTTGACCTGTGTGTCATGATGCCATTGGGAATGTATCATATTACGTAATACCTATCTGGACACGGGATTAGCAGGCCGTGATTGCTCAGATTGGTCATAAAACCTCGCAGATCATTACTCTAGATCTTAATGTGGCTTGAGATCTGGCAGAAACGTATGTCGAATGCAGATTTATAAAAAAAAAACTTTTTCTGAACCCAGGGCAGGATGAGAATTAAAAATCATCGATAAAACCTGTAATGCGCTTAAAGAATCTGTGTAAAACGTTCACTTTTGATAATTATTAGTTTAAGTGTGGTCCAAGGAAAGCTGTATAGCATAGAAGTCTGCGGTGTAAATACTGCACTCCAGGGAATCTTTTCGAATACCATTTTACCTGGAAACACTGCAGAGGGAATCCCACAGATAATTCTGATGTCGAGGCATCAGTGAAGACAAGCAGGAAATTAGAGTAGGCAGATCGATGGGCAGAACTCAGTTGTAGGTAGACAAATTGATGAAGTGCTGGCCTTTCCACCTTTGTTAATGGAGATATAGCATAGAAGAAAGTGAACGTGCCAAAGTACAAGGGGTTGCCTTAATGACCGGCAACGTTTTCTACTGTAATTTTGAGCTCTGTGGACTGTTCTCGAACAAAACATCAAAAGCGACTGCAAACACTGATGTGCATTTTAGATATTTTCCCATCTTGGCTCCAAAACGTGGAGTCCACGTAGTTGCCTGACAGGGAATTAAGTTTAAAAATATATTTTCAGCGACAATTGATTTCGTCAAAGCGACAGAGGCGGTTCAGTTGCTTTAACCTACGAACTCTGCACAGGAGATGTTCTAGAAGCGGTGCGGATAGCTTGATGGTGCACTGGAAAAGCCATCAAAGCGGTGTTTCTAGCAGATGCGCACCCTTGGGACTATAATCTAATTCAGATCGGACAAATGCATGATCAAAGTAAAGTGCAGTGGTCTGATCCCCAATTATTACATAAGATGGCACGTAGGAAATTCATTCCACTCATGTAGTTCGTCCGAAATTGATCGACATGTGTGAAGTATGTCAACTTATTGAAAAGAAGCCCCAAGATTTTTGTCTCGAGTGCGACTGAATGATATTTTGTCGGAGCGTTAATTCTGGCTGAGGGTGAAGTTCACAAGAGAATATTACCGTATTTATTAATCACGAGGCCTCGAACCACGGTCACTGAAATCCATGCCCTTCTGTACCTTCACGCTTGATCACTGATCGCGATCTTAAAGCTATCTTTATGTAAGCTATATTCGATTTTCTTTTAAGTGGTCTGTAACATAAATAGTAAGATGGACAGCAGTAGCAATAGCTTGCAGTGACGTACAATCCAGTGGCTTACCAATAGGTAAGTATACCAATTTATTTAATAGGTAGTTTGATCATTTATGTTGATTAGAACCGTATACCAACGGTTTTTCGGTCGTGATGACAGTATCGTTTTCATAAAGCAAAATTATCAGCCTTTCGGTACGATTTCACAAACTCGAGAATTGGAAAGATCCTCAATCCATTGAGCCGAAAGGGATTCTAATCTACTCTTTCAAGGAAAAAAAAAACAGCTAAAATTGCAATCCTTGGGGTGGCAAGATTAGTGATAGACAGACAGATTTCCAAATGATGTGACATTCTCTTATCTTTCAAGCAATAGATGGTTATAGTGAAGTGAAAAAAGCACAAATATATATATGAAAATTGAGTAAAAGATTAAACACAAACGTAAAACAGCAGCGAACATTTTCATGTTGTTGTTGTTGTTGATTTGGGTTTTATTGGCGCACTAGCAACTAAGGCTATAATGCGCCAAGACCAGGTAATATCTAAAAAATTTAACATCTCGGTGACCTAATTAATTAGGCCACCATGTCCAGATCTGAAAACATAAATAAACAACAATAACATATAAATTTTAAATACGATTAAAAACCTTTATTGCTTTTAAAAAGCTAAAAACAGCAGACACATTGCCATTGTCGGATAAAATCTGACTGAGTGTATAAGGCTCAGTCAGATGATTAAAAGCGGTAAAACGGGTACTGCTAAAATCTGGACAGTCAATTAAAAGGTGTCTGATCGTTAAGATTGTGCCACAGGACACACACATAGGAGGGTCATCAGCCCTCAGAACATTTTCATTCTTACGGATTTCGTTTCCAGGATGAAAACAGTTTATAAAGATAGAAAAGTTGACTTCATGGACAAAATTATGTAAGTTTTGAACCAACTCCTACGCTGTTTGAATATTATGCAATGATTGAGTACAACGAGATGAGAATTTCAGTTCATAAGCAACTTAAGCCATAAAGTCCAATAATGAAAATTTTTAGACATTGTCATTATCATAAATTTTGAAGAAAGTGCATAGGGCTTAGTCAATATGATAATGAACTCTAAAACGTAAGTGGTGGTGCATTGCATTGATAAATTCCTGACATTCGATGAAACTATGCTTCACGGTTAAAATGGTGTATAACAGTACCCACACTTAAGAGTCATCGGCTCTCAACAGAAAATCTGCAAGATCACTGTGCCTTAAGTGGAGCACAGCTCGAACAAATACCCGTTTACAATTTATGCGCAGAAGAGATTGTCACAGATTACAGGCAAGCGCCGTTTAGGGTCATTGATTTTCGTCAGGTAATCAAAACATTGATTTCGTCAGTTGAATAATTAGGTTGATCGCAGCTATTGCAGCCAAATAATTTCCCCCGATCCGAGTGCTGCTGAGAATCCAGAAATCCGATTCAAAAGAGGTAGCCTCTGTTGTAACAGGGACAGGACTGGATAAGAATTACAGCGCAACATTGATAATGTGGGCAATGATCTGATGGATTCGGTATATAAAATATTTTTTGCTAACATATAGCGAGTTTGTGTTATTCCAACTCTACCTGCTCGGATATCAGTAGATGGAGAGACAGAGATTGAGGTACATATCAGAACGTTTCTGACTTCGAACCATCTGTGTACACTGGCAAGGTTGAATATTCAGCAGTATACAAAGTAGAGTTTCATCAAGGCGGAAGTTCGAGTGCGGGCATTCTCCTAGTTGTAAGGGGAGAAGTCGCAAGCTGGAACTTGAGTATGCCAGGTAGTGAAGAGGCAACCTTGCCTTCTGTGATATATTACTCTCCGATTAGCTCTTGAACAAGAATACCGAAGATACTATTGAGTGTAGCGGGTATTATATAATTTTTTTCCAGCGTTAATTCAAAAAACGAATCCACACTGGGTGGTCCTGGAGAGATTTCGGTTTAAAAGCGTACTTCAAAGACAACTGCTTTAGTCGAAGCACTTTGGACGGGAAATGTTCTAAATGCGAACAACCTGATGGACGGGATTCGAAGTGCACTGTTTCATCAAATATGAGCCCCAAAAATTTCGGTTTCTACTGGAACAGAATTTCTCCGATCCGCATGAAAACTGTCTTTGGCAAGAACCTAAAACCATTGCCCATGAGTCGATTGATTGTTATAGTTATCAACACACTGACCCACTTGTTGCATGACCTGGAAGAAGATCCTGAAGCCATAAACAAAAAAGCACTTTTTTATAGTTAGAAAAAGTTGTTTAGTACCGAAATTAATATCACATAAAAAGTTATCCTTGGAACAACACTCCATCTTCTTATCAAAAGATGGTGTGACAGGATTGATCCCACGCAAACTTCGACACACTGAGGCAATGAAGGTCTTTCAAAATACCAAATCTAAGTTGTACCATACGGATATTAAGGACACCGTAATTTTCGATATAAAAAAAAAAAAAAAAAAAAAATCTATAAAATGCGGCAGTGTTAGAAAAGCATCTTGGATAGATGTATTTGTAGTCTAATTAGGACCAGAGAGGAAAGTCCTTCGGAAGTCACACCGCATTCTGAAGAGATCATTTGCTTTCAAATACCAAAAAAAAGACGAGCATTGCACATTGTCTTCAATGTTTTTCACGATCAAATATTCAGAGCGATAGGACAATAATTGGTGGAATTATTTTGGATGACAATAATTAGGTTGATCAACTCCTGGTTCAGCGTACGAAAAGTCGGTTTCCATATACCAGGAATTCGGAAACTGTTTCGCAATAAAGATCCTGTTAAACATGTAGAGCAAGTGATTCACAGATTTGATGAAAGGTACTGAATTATTTCAAAAAAGATAACATCTGCTGTAAGAGCAGAGCTAATTATAACGCATGCAGTTAATGGTCCGTTGTATAGGTGGAAATTCTTTGTGAAATTAACAGATTATCTTTCATTTCCAGTTATCAGAATTTTAGGATTAGTTGTACGATTTTTAGCCCATTATCAACAGACTATTATACGGCAAGCAAATGTTATAGAATTGTAAGAATAAATTTTGGTATCTATTAAAAGAGGTTACTGCATCCAAAGGTAATACAAGTCAAAGACTGTAAATGTATTAAAAATGTATATTCAGTAATTTATACAAGTGTACATAAATTAATAAGTTGTAAAAATTGAAAAACAGTCGACAACGTCATTTTTGGATAAAACTAGAGTGCATAAGGCCCAGTCAGATGATTAAAAGCAGTAAAACGTATATCGTTAAAATCTGTATATTCAATCAAAATATGTTTAATAGATAAAACGCGTGACTAGCACATGGGTGGGTAATCGGCGCTTAGCAAAAACAAGTACGTCAGAAGGCTGTATCCTCAGCCAAAGTTCTCTAATGGAATTTATTTTCATAGCAAAAAGCGTAACAGAAACTGATCCTTGCGGTACTCCCTCCTCTTTGTAAGAGACTGGAAAGGGTGGATACTACACGAAAGACTGATAAAATAAAGTTTTTTTATTAAAATCGGGGACGTGACCTCTAAAGCCGAGGTTATACGGGTCTTTTAAAATGCCAACTTGTGTCATTCGCTTTTTCCTTATTAAACAACGCAGACACAATGTTCCAATTTTTGTAAAGCATCCCGGATGGATGTTTCCAGTCTAATTTATTGGTCTAGAGTGGACTTGTGTTTTCGGAAGCCGCGCTGCATTTTGAGAGAAAGTAATTTTATTCTAAGTACCACATTAAACGAGCAATAACCATTCTCTCCCGGATGTTGCACAAACAGTAATTAGAGCGAAAGGTCGATAATTGGAAGGAACTAGCAGTACCCATTGCGAAATTTTCGCCCTTTCTCGAGTCTGAGGAAACTTATAAATTTTCCTTGGTTTCACCATGTTTCCGATTATTCAAAATATGCACGTTGCTGTTGTTGTGGTAAAGTTGTTGGAGCATCAGCAACTAAGCCATATTGCTCAATGCACGTTGAGTGCTGTTTATATTTTCCTATTTTTCTGCACACTTAGGAATAAATATCTTCAATTTGAGATCACTTTCAGCCCCATCGTTCACAATGGCCGTTTCAAGAAAAGGGCTTCAGTATTAAATTCTAGTATTTAATAATTCCTATTAAATTCAGTACACAGATTCTGGGATACTTCCATGGCTTATCAAAGGCAGGAACGGTTACCTTTCCCCAGGAATCCGGAAACTGCCCTCGAATAAATATTCTGTTATGCAAGAACAGCAGTTAATCCACAGATTTTCGAGAAAGGTGCGTATTCATTTCATAACGGATTCCATCTGGTCCAATAGCACTTGCTTTAGAGGGTTATAGCCCTTTTTAGCTACTGCATAGTGAGAAGCTTGTCGTAGACATAAGGGCCTCATGTGAAACTAAGTGCATGTTTTTCGTTTATGTTGCAGGACCAGAAACGGTGGAATAACATATCGCAGAAATTTAGAAAATATTTCCCCAAGTGTATTAGCTATTTCATATGACTCAGCAATAGGGCATCCATTATACCCTAAGATCGATGAAGGGTGAGATGTATGTTTTCCCTTCATTTATCGGATTTATCCTAGACCAACAGTGGTGCTGAGTGACTGGATAATAGATAATGTAAAATAGATCCACGATTCGTTTTGACTCTGGGGCAAATGTAGCTTTGGCTCGTGCACGTTTAAAGATTTGTGTATTTTTCATTTCACTGTGGTTTAGAAAAAGGTAGATGTTTTCGAAATAGCAGTTTTAGCTGCGTGAATAACATTTCCTGTGATGTACGTCACTACATTATTGATAGGTTCCTGACTGACTGTCGTGTCAGATGTTGAAATGCAACATTCTACCGCGGTAAAAAAAAGCTACCAGTACGCCATTTGCAATTCCCACGATTGGGCGGGGGGCTTACACTGTAACACCCGTTACTTTTGCTTTGTGAATGTAAAGGGATATAATACAAAAAGTTAGAAGGGCATTGAGTATCTTGATATTCCATCTGCCATTAGACCAGTCCCAAGTGAAGATAACCTGCTGATTCCATGCCCTCCTACTTATTTTGGAGAACGTAGCAGCAGAGTACTGAAAGCAAAGCTTCTGAAGACGAAACCGAAGTATACAAGCTTGTAAACACTGAGTCCAGTCTGCAACTGTTTCACAGCATGAACTCAATGATCTGGTAACAGATTGAAATTTACAGAACTCCTTGGTTTCTAGACTTAAGTAAAAAAAAAAAAAAAAAATCTTCTGGCACATGACACGTTTTCTTATGGTACAGACACAGAAAAAGAACTAGTCCCCTACTTTTCTGAGGAAGATTTATGGTTTTCTGTAGTTAAATAAATGACAATGAACTGTTTAAAAATTAGTTGCAATCCTACACAGTGGAGACTTCGACTCATGAAAGAGGAGTCTCAAAAGGTATGTTGCTCCACAATGGAATTTAATATGGGTCAATTGCAGTAGCTCACTCTGTGCATTTGAAGAAAACAGACATATGCGAACTTGAAGTTTTTGACAAACATTAAGTATGAATAACAGGTTTGGTTTTTCTGTACTGACTTTAGAGTGATAGACATTTACTTGCACATTAATCTGGCTGCACAAAAATACTTCGCTTTTTGAGTGAGTGGGACACTCGTGCAAGAAGAAAGCATGGAATGTCAAGAAAGTAGCGTTCAGTTCATTAAATCGGGCAAATCAATCAGATATACGCTAAATTTATATACTGTATGTGGTACATCGACTCGTAACAAGCTTAACTACCTCAGTTCTAATTCTTCAAACTAACCAAAGTGTCATTTTCGACTAATAAATCAGATCCAAGTATTATACCGGAATCTTATATGCATTGTGTAGAATAATCCCATATATTTTTATAGTATTAAAAAAAAAAAGTAGACATTAGGAATTCGATTAAGTAGATCATATTCGTCTTGGACAGTTATTGTTGCCTTTTACTATTCACATTTCATCTTTCTTGAGGAATATATATTCATACTCTGAAATTGCGTACTTATGTAGAATTACAGATATAACTTTAAAATAAAGCCCCTTGGCACTTATCGTCAGGGTATCAACTTGTAAGTCATTGAGTAAATGATTTCAATTCTGCTTACCGAAGAAAAATTACCTTAAAGACAATTAATCAAAGCAGAAATTTTCTTGGTTTCAACTTCGCGAGTTTTTCGCAAGTCTGAAGTGGGGTATTTCTCATTTGGAATCGCACTTACAAATCACTGCACTACCATGGGAGCTACGCAACTGGGAACAACCACAGTACACAGAAGTGATGTTATGGTCTAGCTGTCAGCTGAAACGGTAAAGCGTAGAAATGTAGCTTTCGCATAGGCACTAATCATAATAATGGATCCAAAGCTAGCCATTTATTTTAAAGTGCCCGTTTCAATAGAGAAACGTCTTACGGTTAAGCAGTCAGGTGGAAGTAAATTGCAAATAGAGAAACTCGTCCCTCATTTAATGAAGAGGGATGTTTTGTACAAGGTATAATTCCGGGATTGCGGGATGAGCTACTTCGGCAAAGCTATATGATGTTGTAATGAAAATTATCTCCCTTTTTTGGAAAGAAAAAAAAAGGTCCCCGTATCTGAAAGGTGGGACACTTCATACAGTTGACAGGATGCAATGACTTAGATTTAATATGCTTCTTAACTAAGAGCAAAAAACGTTCCCTCCTGTCCTGTCTGTCCAAATCGTACTCCCCTATTTCAAATTCTACATCCCTTATGTCTGAGTGAAACCACGTTTGATATCCCCACAATGTCACCATTTGATGACTTAATCAGCACTTCAAATTCATTTGTTATACTCCTAAGTGCACGTTTAAGTATACATGAACCTCTTCTTACTCTTAGTTACCCTAACCCAGCAGATGTATTTATTTGTTTCCTGATGACACCCAGCAGTTTTTGAAATCCCCGACACCTTGCTTTCCAGGCTGCTGCATGTCTCAATAGAAGTAGTACAAGAATCAGGTTTACCTCTGCCTGAATCTATTAGTCTATGTATTCACAAAACTGTTTTCCGACCCAACTAGCAATGTCCTAATAGCGCTAGCGAATGTTGTTGCACCCCTTCTATTTAAGAGTATCCATCCCTGTAAAAAATGGTCTGTCCTGTTCACAAGCACAGCCAACACTGAGAAAAATTTCTGCTCCACGAGCCTTGCACTGTTTCCAGGGCAGAATCGATTGATCAAGGCTCTCAGCAGGTACTCCCTCCTATTGTGTCTGTGCTGGGTTATAGACACCTTCAAATTCAATCCTAAATCGCGACTTTTTTTCCACAACATTACTTGGCCACAGAACGCTGGACACCCGGAGCCCGAATGTTGTTTAAAAATGGGAAAATGATAATTACTATCAAGGAACGATATGGTAACCAAAGCTTAGGTAGACGGATCGGTAATGTAAGGAGATGGCGTTAAGCAATCCAAGAATATGTCCCAAACCGTGTTAAGAACTTCAAATAATTTACAGTAAATTCATCTGCTCTACATAGATGCAATGTAACTCACAATCCTGAGTTCTTTGAATACCTAAATTCAACCCTAAAATATCGAAGAGTCACTGGACAGTAATTAGCTCAGACAGCCCACTGCCAGAATACACTGAAAACAGCTAAAGAACAAAGTGTAGTTTATTGTCATAGCAATACAGTTGGAGAGAGGAGACATGGATTAAGGCTGTCGTTCAGGATTTGGAATAATAGAACCTGAACTCTGAAGGCGAAAATACAGTAGTACAAATAAGAAATAGTTTCTCCTACATCCTCGGATTACCCTAATCATTTCGCAGAAATAAGAACAAAGTGTAGGACAGCTTAAAGACGATGCAAGATATAAGTTGTAGCTCGGGATCGCAAATCCGTTTCTATAGTAGGACCCTGAGCTGAATTTGCATGTCAGCTTAGAGTGAACTTAAGTGAATACAGTATTATTATAAAAATCAGATAAAATAAATGATACACTATAATTTGCTCTTATAAAAACTCGCAACATCGGCAGATTAGACTAAATTTGACCGAGGCGACTATTTCTGCTCTGGATAGTGCTCCTAATAACTGTTAATACACTGACATATAAACAAATAATATACACTTCACAGAACAATCTAGCATATAATTCTTCTGGCTTTAATATCCGAGATCTGTTTCTTAAATTTCAACGTTGTAATAACAAATGTCTTACGTGTCCTTATATGCACCCAAATCATGCTACAATTAATATAAATGCACAAATATTTTTCAAAATGAATAATGTTATATATATCTCAATATATATATATATATATATATATATATATATATATACATATATATACATATATATACATACATACATACATACATACATATATACACACACACACACACACACACATTTCAATTGAAATGTATTTCTTTCTTTAATGGCATTTAAACTTACAGTTAGTGATTACCATTAACTTATTTGACATTTTAATAATAAATCGGGATATGCTCTTTTCGTTTACTCACTGTAAGCAAAGAATGGATATTTTAAAAGAACTGCAAGTGGACCTAACAAAATACTGTTAAGGAAAAAACCCATGGAAAACAAACCGTGCAAAATGGCAAATGCTGATGCGCTAATCCTGCAGAGATTTCGACCTGGTGCCTTTATGCTATCATAAAGCATCAATCCACGCTTTGCCAGAAATGCAGTTCGAGATGCGCGCTGATAAGGATGAACTATGGACAGAATTACACGAATCGTGAAGCAGATCTATACTATCTGTAAAAATATGTAACTTAATCAGGCAACAATAATGAGCCCAAATAAAATTTAAGCCTCCATGTTTTTCTAGTGTTGACATTTAATTTACTGCCTCTGAATTTATATGACCTTTACGGTTTTCCATGGTACTTTACTCATTTATATCTACGTTTTATCAGCCATTGGGGGTATGTAACCCGCCTAGATTTGGTTGTGGTATTTAATGGCTTTTTCCTTTCCCTTCCACAACGTTTATGGTTTGCTAACCGGCGTGGATTTTTATATCTTTTGCATTCGAGAGGTCGACTTCACACTTTAAACTGACAACTTATTTTTATTTTATACTCTAATTTATTCACTCACTTTCCCTTTGAAACGCGGATAGGCGTTTAAGCAGATTTTCCATACAATTGAGATTCTTATCCGGTCTCGTTTCAAACTTTGGTATTATATTATAGACAGCTGCTAGAATTTCTCTGCATGAGATTTCAGAACTTTGCTATGTTCTAACAGATCATCTTACGTCGTTGAAATGTTGTTAGTGACGCAAAAGAAGTAATAAAAGATATAATTCTGATATATAATACGCAACATGGCAGTTACATATGCTGGTTTAAAAAGAGGAAGAAATCACTTCTAGTACAGCAACTAGTAAATAATATTTGTTAGTAATAATACAAATACAGATGTTCTTTTTTTTTTCTAAAAAAGCCCTAAAATTTAGAAGAATTGAAACATGTCAAACACACCTAATATCTCACGAAGATTTCAGAGTAGCAGTCCATCCCTCCCAAAATCATGTTCAATCATTCAATAACGGCTCAATTTCATCAAGTTCCTAATTTGGCCGCCACTGTTCGCGGCCAAATCCTTTGGAGAAACATTAATACGGGGTGCACAAGGAGGCGTTCTATGAGACTTCCTACTTACAGCATTAATTGCACCTTTAGTGAATAACACGACAGACATAACGCCATATGCGGACGATTTAAAACTGTAGACAAGAATAAAGTCACCTAAAAAGCCACTTCTACAACAGTAGAATAAAAACCATTAGGTGACGATGATTCTTTCATGTTGGTGTGCCATAAACTATGGCCGATTGTAACAAGAAGCTGCGCGTACATCTCCCAACCATCATAACGCATTTAAGTTAATCAAGTGTTAAACGTCAAAGTGAGGTATGAAGTGAAGAAAGTTCGCGTTTTGCATTATTATAAATGCTTCACATTTCTCAAATACCTTTGACCTTATTTTTATATCCATCACAGCAAAGGACACCTGGTCACTCGTAAATGACCGAATCAACTTCGGGCACATTAAGATATTGTGGACATTGCGCGTATCTTGTCAGCGGCCCTAGTGGTTCCCCACAAAATCGCGAGAAGAATCACAGTGAAGAAGCAAAATCTGCCAAGGCCAGATGAGGGTGTGATCAATAATGTGTAGTGTTTAGGATCAGGAACTACCCGTGGTTTCCCACATCTGCGCCATATTTCGGTGTAAAGAAACTCAGTACAATACTAATATAAAATTCCAGAAAAGTGTTCTGTGTTGAATGCGTAGTATTGTGATTTCTGTTGTATGTCCTGGCATTTGGCCGCAGAGAACCTGGTGGAATTCCACGTTGCCCGCCCACACTACAAGGAGATAGCCAGGCTGCCCATTATTCTCCGACTGGTATAAAAAATGTTTTGCTAAAATAAATCCAGGAAGGGCGATGGAAAGTGAGAATTAGTATTAATGCCCAAGTATTAAGTTAAAGATAGTATTAAGATTGGATATGGATATTTAGTTTTAAATGTAAATAAGGTTAAAGAACACTGGATTTAGTAATGAACAGTTTCAGGCGTGTGAATTAAAATAGCGGCTAAAGCTAAACAAGTAATTTAAATAGTAGAAGAGAACAAACAGAGACAGCGCAATGAGTAAAGAAGGGGTGCCATTTGAGATCAGGCCTGAAAGGGTTGCTGAGGGCAAGAACAATACGACCGTAAAATGGAATTATGAAGAGTCTCTTTTGATCTAAGCCACTGTTAGAAAGTAAACAGGAAATTAGTGGACGTCCAGTGTTCGCATCAAAAAGGAACGGCGTCAGGGTGACTGTTAATTTGGATAAGTTGGAAATATTTAGCAGAGGTGTGAACAAGAAAATGAGTGTTTTGGTTGGTTGGTTATTAGGAGTTTTATGGCGTATCAGCATCTAAGGCTATTGTGCACCAAGTCTAAACGTATAAAATATAAATATATACAATAAAACAACATATAGCATAAACACTGTTATAGTGTATCAAATATTGAAGAAATCTAAATAAAACTGTATAGATTAATTAGTTGTAAAAACTTGAGTACATCTGACACATTTTCGTGTCTAATGAAATCCGCCTGAGTGTTATAAGGCTCAGACAAATGGGTAAAACATAAAGGGCCCTCATTAAAAGATGTACATTCTAAGAATGTATGACGAATAGTTAAAAATACGCACACACGATTATCATCAGACCTCAGCAAATACGAATGCGTCAGGTGAGAATGTCTTATGCATAGCCGAGCAAGAACCATTTCTTTCAAATATTATAATAAAAAATTATCATTATAGAAAAATAATAAACGTTTATAAACAGACAAGCACTCAGCAGAATTTGCTTGCGCTCTGTATACATTTCAATAGGGACCGGATTAGCGTAGCAGCAGGAGGGGGGGCTGATCGAACGGTAATACAATGGATAGGCCAGTTTGATGCAGTCTTGTTTACAGAAAGTAGGGCTGTGGCCAACTTACGGTAGTAAGGGACAAAAGAGAGCCCACACCCCTAGAACGGTTTCGGACAAAGAAAGACCCGAGACGAGATATTAAAGCACGCCGTGCCTGAGTGATAACCAAATACAAACGGGACAACAGGGAAGGTACTCTCAATAATTTCAAGGGCGGTGACTTAAAGATAGAGCGTGACGGAAGAGGCAAGTGGAAATAGTAGCCCCAAAGAATTCTGGAGATTTTAGCACCCGATGCTCTCATCACAAAGACAGTTTGACCTACCAGAATCAGGTTAAAAAAAACAATGGAATAAGAAAATGGGCGAATGAAAATAAAGATGAAGATGGAGAAATAGCGAATGATTGGTAAAAAAAGGGGTTACAAGAGAACAAAGAGGTGATGCAGAACAAAAAGGTGATGCAGGAGAGTCCCTGGGTCCTGAGAAAAAGAGGCGGTGTGAGACAGTTCCTGTGGGTGTGGCTGAGTGATGTGCGGCTGGAAAGAAATCCCGAGAACCGGGCGAATCGCTGGAGAGTAGCGGACAGAGAATTTAATTTATGGAAGTGAGGGAAAAGTTAACGCAAAGTTTTAGTAATGGCTGTTTAGTGGATAGAAATAACTGGGAAAGAAGGGGATGAGTGAGAAATGGACAGGACAATTTGAGAAGTATTGTAATGTGATGACTACTATATTGTAAGGATAAGAATAGGATATAATAGAAATATATAGAGAGAAAGAGTTAGTGAGTGTTGCTCATCAGTTATTAGAGGTATTGGTAAGAAACTTAAAGAAATGAATTGTATTCAGTAGAAATTTCCTCCTTAGAGTATGTAGGAGAGAGTGAAAAATTATTGGAGTTATTCAGTATACGTTGGAAAGGATATACACACACACACACACACACCCCATATAAAAAAGTGTATTGGATAGAATAGTCAAGATTTTGTATTAAAAACAGTGGAAGTTTATGAATTGTTTAAGAATGGTGATTAAAGGAGGACACCATTTCAGGTATAATAATAATTACATTGTTGTGAAATTTTGATATCATGAATAATTTAGAATGTGTAAATAATTGATGTACAAATGGTAAATAAACCCTTGTTATGTTAATACTCCTTGTTTCGTCTTAATAGACTGACACCTCAGGGCTAGAGTGAGTAATAAGAACTATCTAAACAAGGGAAACTAGTATAAGGAGAAAAATAATAAAATAAAGTCCTCAGTACTTGGATCTTTGATTAACAAACAAGATAAAATTAATGGAGTTAATATATTATGCAGCAGGTAGCGTGTGGGCCTTGGAAGGGAAGTGAGGACTCCCTGTTTAAAGGAATGAAGAAATAAACAGCCTTTGTGGTTCCAAGATAACGGGGGAAAGAAATAGCCAGGGATATATATGAGAGAATAATTATCATTTACCCCGTTCCCACACTACTTCCTCCCGGCGAACCCTGCGCTGACTAGAATGCGCAATGCATTATTACAGGCTTAATTTCATTTAGCTTAGCTTGTTGGTAAGGGCACCCATTTCAAGCGTCTTGCCAACCTGCGCATAACTTTTTGTGGATTAATTGCTTGCAATCTGTATAGGGGGCTGACAAGCGGATACTATTTTGTGACATTGCTAATTTGGCTGCTGCATCCTGTTGGAGGAGATAGCACTGAGCATGTTCAAACATCTCGTACATTTTGCTCTGAGCTGACTGATATGGTGGAGGAACGTTAGCTTTTGATCAAAGATGTGTCCCAAAAATTGTTTCTGCTACCACAGGAAATGGATTCTGTCCAAGTTGGAGTCCCTGGTCAGGATGTAGATTCCGTTTGCGGCAGAAATGCACACAAACTGTCTTTTGAGCAGAAAATCTAAACTTGGCTAATGTCCAGGAACCAAGATGGTTGATTGCTTGTTGCAATTGTCGTTTAATTTCTCTCATGCTGCAGGAGTGACAAAAATTACTAAAATCATCTACGTACAATGCACTATTTTCCTGAAGGAGGAAGCTGTTTTGTAATGGAATTAACTTTGACTGCAAACAGCGTAACACTGAGGACAGAGCCTTGGGGGACTCCTTCCTCTTGACAAAAAAAAAAAGCGGGACACACTGGATCTAACACGAACCTGGAAGAGTCATTTTGATAAAAAAATTTCTCAAAAATAGGAAGGTGACCTCTAAGACCAAATAAATACGTCTTTTGAAACACCATACCCCAGGTTGTGTCAAATTTTCTCCCTGGCAAAGAAAACTGATACCAAGTGCTCATGCTTTACAAACGCATCGCGAATCCAATCTGATTAAATGGCCTAAAGTGGACCGATTTCTTCGGAAGCCGCACTGAATCTTGTTCAAATGGTCGTTTGCCTCAAGGAAATATATAAGGCGGGCATTCACCATTTCATTTTTTTCCCCAAAACTTTACATAAGCAACTGGTCCGAGCAATATGACGATAGTTGTTAGGAATTTGAGTCCTTTCCTCGCCTTGGGAATGCGAGAACGATTGCCCTACGCCAAGAATTAGGAAACTGATCCTCCAAATAAATTCGGTTGTAAAGATATAGCAACAGCTCTAGAGAGCGATATGGAAGGTGTTTTATAATCTCATACTGAATATCACCTGGTCCTGCAGCAATGACCTTTGGGGTAGCAAGCGCAATGATTAATCCCACTTGACTGAAAGACAGGTTATGAGGCAGACTTTGCTTGAAGAAAAGTTGTTTTTGCTTCTCCATTTTCTTGTTTAAAACTAGAAACTCTGCAGTGTATGAGGTCTCAGCAGGTATGCTGGAGAATACCTCTCCTAGAGTGTTGGCAATATCAGTTGACTCTAATGTACACACATTGTGTTCGAACATTGATGAGGGAAGTAATGTATATTTGCCTTCATTTTCCTAAATTTTGCCCCAGACAACTTTAGCACTGTTCATCTGGTTAATTGAGGATGTAAACTTGATCCAGCATTCCTTTTGGCTCTGTCGGCGTATAAATCGTGCTTTGGCACGGGCACGTTTAAAGGCTATAAGATTATCAAGGTGGGGTAATGTCGAAATTTTCCCCATGCCCAGTTTTGGGACTTCCTTGCTTCTTTACAGTCTTGGTTCCACCATGGTTTTGGAAAACGTGGAAATCGGGAGGATGTTTTTGGAATTGCAATTGCCGCTGCATAGATAATACATTCGGTGATTTACTTCACTATTTCATCAATTGATTCCTGTTGAATTTGTACAGGATCAAATTCTGTAAGATGCGAGAAAATACTCCAGTCTGCTTGATCATACTTCCACGGTGGGATTCTGAATGGATGGCAGTGTTGTCAGTCCACTATAGTAGATATTACGGGAAGTGCTCGCTTCCATAAGGATTCTGTTCCAACTCCCAGGAAAGCATAGGTAGTAGGGAAGGTGAGCAGATGGAGAAATCGATGGCAGAGAAAGTACTGGTAGACATATGGAAATGGGTATTGATTCCCATATTTAGTAACGAAAGTGTCGAGCACACGTTCAATAATACGGCCTCTTTCATTCGTTTCTGCACTACCCCATAGGGTACTATGTCCATTAAAGTTTCCATGAAGTAATAAAGGAGAGGGCAATTGCGTAATAAGGTCGTCGAGATCTGCCTCGGAGTTGTGCGTCCCAGGAGGCAAATATATAGAACATATTGTGAGAAAAGACCCTATGCTAAGCGAACGGCTACTGCTTCTAAGTTAGTGTTTAATTGAACTTATGAGAAAGGGGTATGGTTGCCCACAAGGATTGCGACTTCTCCATGGGCTGGGCCATCTCCGTCTTTACGGATAGCAGTAAATGTCGAAAGATGGGGTCATCACTTGCCTTTAGGTACATTTCTTGCAGACAAAAAGCAAACAGGTTCATATTTGCGCATTAACATTTTGACATCCCCCTATATTTCGTTGGAATCCACGACAATTGCATTGCAATAATTTAACCATTACTTGGAGTTAAATGTAAAGTGTTTAGGGTCAAACGGCACCAGGGATTTTCCCCATCTCAGCGTAGTTTATATTGTGTGTGAACCAGTTGACTGACAAAGCCAGAGATTTAAAAGTGTGTAGACTTTGTCTATGTGGGATGCCTTGTACCGTTGTTCTTCTGGTCGTTTAGTCGCCAGATCCTACTGAGGCCCGACGTTGCCACAGTTTCACCCCGTGGAGGCAGACCAGGTACCCACTAGTAAATAGTTCACTCTGGCAGGTCTTGCTGCTTAATTTTGATCGTGTAGGCGTCGCTGAAGCGCTAGGAAAAATCCAAAATGTTCGGCGAAATTAATTTAGATTGGTGACTTTAGATTGTGAGGGGCGTGTTCACGTTGCTGTCAGATAGTGGGGAGAAGGCTGAAGACTGGGGGGAGATAGATAGAAATATGGAGCCGAAAGGGAACGCAACTCCAGTTTACAGTTGTCTTCCCTTTACTTAGAGTTAGTGGAACCATTGGCTAGCTTCCGAAGTGATGCGGGTTTTGATTGGCCCGCTCTGTGCCTTTGGAAAATTGAGGGCGCCCAGTATCCATTTCTTCTTCAGCATAGATTCTTCTACACTTTCCTCTTCTTCATTTACCTCCATTTCCCCTGTATCTCATTAATAACAGGCTGGGATTTAGTTGGAGGAGGTTTTTTTTTTTTTTTTTAGATGCTACTTCCTTGGTATTGAGATGGGAGTAGCGACTGCTTTATCTGGCTGTGCTTGTGTCAACAAGCATCGGTATGGGGTAAAAGAATCACGTGGCGAGACTGAAATATCAGTTTGCGTTGAAATAGAAACTTTCCTCAGAAGTGCTTGTGCAAAAGATTTTCCAATATTTACTGATGTTTTCTTTTTTCTTGCTTCCGCATATGGGATATTTTGTTCAGTCTTGATTATTTGAATTTGTTTTTCCACTTCCCATCCTTGACACGCTCTTGAATATGCAGGGTGTTCACCGCCACAATTCAAGCATGCTGGTTTCAAGGCAGAGCATTCCTTTGTGTCATGCTATTTTGCTCCACAGCGGGCACAAGCAGGTGATCCACGACATGACATCTGAGAGTGGCCATATTTTTGATCTCTGAAACATCGCAACGGGTTTGGAATGTACAGCCTTACAGGACAGTTCAGATAACCAGCCTTGATGGAAGAAGGCAGTTTAGGTGTGTTAAATGTAAGGATAAGAACCCTTTGTTGGGCTAGTTTTCCCTCCTTACGCATAAATATTCTCTTAACGGCTGTCACTCCTTGATCTCTCAGTTCGGTGCATATCTCCTCGTCAGATGTTTCAAGGAGATCCCACTCGGCAATTACACCATTTGATGTATTCAATGTCTTGTGTGGTGACACCTTAATTGGAATGCCCCAAGAAATGTTGCTTGGAGAAGCAATTCTGAATGTCGCATTGATGAAGTTTCTGCTAAAAGGTCACCCGATCTAAGTCATTTTTCCGACTTCGGGGACACTGCCAGCCCTTCAAGACCGCTCTGAATGAAGGGCGACACTTTACCTATTTCGTTTTCACCGGTAGAATGTTTAATAAGGAATCGAGGTACAGGAGTTGGTACATCTTCTGTTCGATGTTTCTTTTTTGATGTTACGTTATCTTCGTCAATTTCAGGTAGGGATCTCGTACAGGCCCCAGAGAGGTTTGAAAGATTTTACTTATAGGAGTAAATAGAAAACTTCCGATGCCCTAAGTACCTCACTCACCAGGGAGCCCAACGAGGGGACGCCCACTCGTGAACTAGCATGTACTACATACACGAATGAGACTCCAAATTCGCTTAGGATCACCATACCCACGTTGCAAATAAGTCTTGATCCTGTCCCAGGACTAACGGGAGGGAGATTTATTGGAACGCAGTTGACCCTAGCACTAAAAACCACCCAGTCGGTCCGGGACCACCCTTCTGTTCAGGGGCCAAAGTGGTATATTAGGGTTGGGTCGCTCACCCACCAGGATCCCCCTTTCCGAGATTCCACGGGTCGCGGCGCACGGCTGCACACGCAGGATTCCAATGATGTAAACTTGGAACCGAGGTATGGGCGTTAGATCCCAGTGATGCTAATCTGGAAGGCCAGCAGCATCACTGTGAGTTCCTCCCACCACGTACAGGTGCCCACGTCGAGGGTGAGTGGTTTGGAGGTTACCAGCAAACATGAAAGAGCCATACTGCCATGTGAAAAAAAAATAAAAACTTCTAGAGAACGGTTGGTTTGTGCGCAAGACAGACAGCTGGGGTGAGTTGTTTTAACAAATAGGAAGGAATTAAAAAATTAAAAAACAGTATGGGAATTGGTTGGAGTCCTTGGGGGAGGCGTTCCAAACTTAAGAAAGAGTAAAGTTCGGGGCGAGAAATTTGAGGTAGTGTCCATTCTGTATCTGATTTCTCGGTGGTCGAAAGGGTCGCGAGTTAGCGGGTTGAAGTGGAAGAAGATTTTTTGATGGTCAGAGTTCACATCTCGTGGTAGCAGGATGAATCAGAAAAAAGAAAAAAAAAGAGTACAAGGAAAAAGCCTAGTCTTGCATCGGAAGGCAGTGAAGGCGGTTGTTAAGTTTAAGGTTAATGTGCCAGAACAAAAGCCTGGTTCGGGTTCGGAGGATAGTGATAGGCAGTGTTAAAGTTTAAGGCTAAAATGCAAGAAAGAAAGCTTGGTCCGGCATCGGAATGCAGGACCAATGATAATGGCCAGTTGTGCAGATAAGTGACACAAGAAGAGAAATAAAGTCTGGTCCAGCATCGGAAGGGAGTGTGCCCAAGAAATGGAATAAATCCTGTTTGCCTCAAAGGCAGCCTGAAAGCAAGGAAATTGGAAGTAACGGCTATTCCGGAAGGTTCCGTTCCATTCCGGAATTTGTTATGAATGTTAATGATTTTGAAATAACTAAGGGTGTTACAGGTGTAATAGAAAAAGTGATAGTATAAAGGAATTAGTAAAGAAATTATATTTATAGGGGTAGTATTATAAGGATATGTTAACCTATATCATTAAATTAGGCCAGATGCCAACACAAGATGAGGTTTAAAGATAAAGAAATTTTATTAATAGAGAAACCTTATGAGTAAAGAGGGATCACTAAGATGGTAATTAAGGTAGAATGAGTGATTTATATTGTGAACATTATGAGGTAAGAGGATATCAGTTGGAGTACACTTGATGTGTTAAAGGCTAGAAACAAATATACAAAAAGAGTAAAATGAGTTCAAATGGGTTTTACTGATGTAATTGATAAAAATTGGTAATGTAAGAGAATGATTGGGTAATCATCGAGGATTCATATTAAGTAAGATACAATTGACACAAACTGATGTTAATAATTTGTAAATTGAGTAGTTGGTGAGAGAGATAGTGTAGCGTACTCTAGTATGGTTCAAATATATGGAAATTGGTATGTAATTTGTTTATGTAAATGCTGTATATAATGTTCATTAAAGGTTGTAATTTTTTTTGTAAATAAATGTCTTTAATGTTCTGCAAACACCCGATTTACCCTAGAATCTCGAGTTTTCTGTGAATTGCAGTCAGATTTACGTTTTGTGGGCTGTTTGAGACTTCAGTAGGGTGGAAGTGAATTGCAGTTAACTTTTTAAATCCCCCACACAACGGTATCCCCCGGGTACAATGGAATGCATCCATCAGGGGAAGGGAGTGGGTGTGAAGGTGCCATGCAAGGGATCACAAGCTTCACTTTTCTCATTCAGACCTGGTCGCGATGTCAATTTCAGTGGTGATGTCTAGTTTGGTAGTTAAAGTCTTATCCAGTGGTCTGTGTCTAAGTCGGTATGGATGTAAATAGGAATGCAGCTGTGGCTGTCCTATACTGGATCTTCTCAGATTTGGTGGTGCAGTCTCACTTTCTGGTAGGCCTCTGCACTGATTCCCAAAGTATAGGTGGTTGTCTTCTCTTGGTCTAGATGACGATCCAGATAGTGACAGTATCCACGGTAGGGTCTTCCGTTGTACGAATAAATCTTGTGCATAGCGCGTGAAGGCAACAGTCTTCTTCTCTTTCGAGGATGTGCTGCTCTTGGTTTTTAGGAAGTCATTTGTTTTTTTTAGGAGCATTAGTAACTAAGGCCATATTGCACCGGGGATATGCAGTGGTCCTCCCTGACCTTTCCGCATCCTCCGTATTTGGTGGTCACTGGCTCGAACCGGTTTTTAGGAAGATAACGTATCCTAGTCAGGAGGATGCATCAAGTCTTCATACATCAGGTGGTCCCAACTTTCGAAGGAACCACAGAGGCATTGTGGGTTCTCGGTGATCCCAAGTGTAGCGAGCTTTCCTCTGATCGATTCATGGCCGGTTAATACAATGGTGACGTATAGGCCAGGGGAGAACACCATGTGGGAGATTTTGGGTATACTGTTGTAATAGTAGGTATTAATTTTTTGGCGACTACTCCTTTTGTAGAGTGTCCACCTAACCTGTCAGACCTGCTGCAAGTATGCAGTGAGGCGCTTCTCGGCGCTGATGTTAGTTGAGGGGGTCGATGGTAAAATCCAGACAGAAGATGGCTTTACCTTTGAAAAGCATATAAAGCAAACCACATTGACTATTTCTAGATTAACGGTAGCACGCCGGCCAGCACTTGCAAGGCTTTGGTATGGACCGTGCAGGTCCGCACCCAAGCCTTGAGCAGGTCAGGGTGATGGTGAGCAGAACGACGTGCTGAATCGAGCCAAGCTTCCTCATGTTAGCTGCTGTGGAGTCCTTTGAGAACCAGATGCATAGGTGATTATGGGCGTGAATATTCCCCTTATTAGAAGAGGGTGAGCGCGAGTCGCAATCCCCTGTCGCGACCTGCGATCCTTGCCACGAGTGCAGTATATTTTCGAATTTCGGTATATAGATATTTCAGGTGTGGCGTGAAAGATAGGTTCTTATCCAAGCCCACTCCAAGATATCTCATCTCTGTTAGCCGGATAGTTCTCCGCTGAATTTTGATTTGTGGCAGCCACGCTACTTTCAGAGAGCCTTTAAGCAGGATAGAATGTGTCTGTACTGGTGATATTTCCAGGTTGTTGCGACATACCAAGTCCTGTTTGCTGCGGCTTCTAGTTGGGATCTAATATCTGCGGCAAGAGTAATGGCTAAGTCGTCCGCATATGCTTGACACTGGACATTCTGCAGGTCTATGTTCAGGAACTCAAGTATGATGTTGCATAGTAGAGGTCCCAGGACACCTTCTGTAGATTTGGCGTGTAACTTGGTTATACAGTGTCCTGACGGTTATGCTCCGCTGTAATAGATAATTTTTATGCATTGTACAGGTTGATAGAGAGATTTGCTGTACGGAGTCTGCCGAGGACGCTTGGCCACAAGGGTTCGTCAAACACCCCAGCAAAGTCCACTGAAATGACTTAGGAATATTTTCTATCTGTGCTCGTTGCTGCCTCAATGTTCTCCAGGACGTCAACAATGGAACGATCCTTTCAAAAACCCATATTGGAATGAGGGAATTGTGAAAAAGTGTTGTTCGTCTGGCCAGTTGAAGGCTTAGTTGTTTGAATGTCCCATTCTGGTGATGGGACCTTCAACACAACATTCTGCGCAATATGATTGGTGTGCGACACAAATATTAAGGCCGCTGTCTATTTTTATCCCTAAATACGTTATCGTTTTCAGACACTGTAGGCTTACACCTCCTATCCTAGTGACTGGGTTCCTTGTGACAGAGAGATGCCCTTTTAAAAGACTGGATTTGCACTTTTCGGTTTATTCTATCAACCAATGAAGAAGACACCAAACATGCAGCTCTAATAACAAAAAATTTGAACGTTGTTCTAGTTATAATCATACGTCTCTTTCCAATTACATGAAATTATGACTAGGTCATCTGCGTACGCTATAAGCTGTGTGTTCGAGTATGTTTGGAGTAGCAAGCGTACACCACCCAACCACTCACTTCAGCATTGTCCGCAGGATCTGTCTTTGGGTTAGTGCCCAATTCAGTTTGTCCATATCTCTAAAAATGGAGGATTTGACAAAGCAGAGCCATTTGTCGATAAATATGTTTGAGTTGCAAAAGCGGTTCACAAGAAGTTAACCTAAACAACGAAATGAATAACGTGGCCAAAACATAATTAAAAAATTAAACTATCATATTTGTGTACATATTCCTCTCTGCCTGGCCTTCTTTGTAAATATGAAGAAGAAACACCATTTTCAAAAATGAAATACCGACTAAAAGAGAATAAACAGAAAAGGCGAAGTCGTTGGAAGTCTCAAAAGAAGGGAGAACGCTACTAGTGATTGATCGCTGGCATCTGGTCGAGTAGCCAAATTTAAAATTCGTCAGTGTTTATATTTTGGAAAAGAAAATTAAATAGTTCAGTAAATATACTCGAAACTTTCGCTAAACGACTCATTTAAATTTAGTTTGGATTGAAAGTACATCAACGTTTTGCATAATATTGGATTTGCAATCACGTAGTCGAGGTTTAGTATTTCTTTCTAATTTGATAAAGATGCTGCACTTTAACTACAGGTTCTTTATCAATCGCAATTCACCAAGAAAGATTTCCAGTTTCAGAGACCACAGTTAAAGGCGTTGCTATTTAAAGAATATCTTGATTAGATAAATAAATCATTTACCGAGAAGAAAGCCGAGCTTTCTTTTATTGAATACACCAGTCAACGACAATCCATTAATTTATTATTGTGACGATGGATGTACCTTTTGCCAGGAGGGAATTCCAAGTCTAGGCGGGTTAATCATTCCAGACAAACTGTTTATCAAGATTAGTCAATTACCAACGTAACATCAGCAACTTTCACTGGGCAGTTTCCTTTTGAGGAATTGCTTTACAAGGCGCGTTTGATTTCACTTAAAACGTTTTACTGATTTTATCAGTGACTAACAAGCGAAAACAAACATCAAGCAAGTTTTATGACGATAACCTTTAAAAATGGACTCTTGCTTCTGAAACTCGAGAAACATTGTGTTGAATAAATTAATGATTTCTCCGATAACAACATAGTTATACAAGCTGACCTACATCGGCGTAAGTTAAAGATTAATAGTTTCGTGATGATTTAATTCAACAAAAAAATTTTGTAAAGTAAGATTATATTCAAAGACATTTGCCAATGCCTCTTATAAAATGTTGAGTTAGTACTGATTGTGCAGTTAAGATACCAACAAAGCCGCCATGCAGTGCTCAAAATATATATTTTTAAATTCGCTAGTTTGTAAAATTTTAAATAACAAAAATTGCTGCAATTCTGAAATGGAATTAGCCATTTTTTATTTGCTACTCCTCTGGTGAGGAAAAAAAAATTATATGAATTACATTAAAATTGAAAAATCCGCAGTAAGGAGGTAAGGGAGTGCAAGTTCCCCTCCCCTTGCCCACATGAGTGCTCCCATGCCCAGAGCTATCCCGGACTGACCAATATCTATGGCATTGGTAATCCAATGTGTACAGCAGAATGAAATGAGAGTTGGTTATAAAAGGTCAAAAATAAGGTTCCTATTTAATTTCCACCGTAAAGCCCCTTAACGATATGCTGTTTTTTTTTTTTTTATAATCTCACCCTCTTTCTTGTCATACCTCTTCTTATTTTGCCAAAAAAAAAAGCGAGGAATTTACAGGCATATTTATTTTTTATACATTTGTATTAAAATAAATTTTAATTGTGCATCCACCATAAAAGTCCATCATTCTATTTTCGACAACAAAAAAGCATTTTCTATCGAGGACAAAGAAAATTTTACACTACCCCTCTAATAATATCCTCTTTCACCAAAATCGATCATTTTTCTGTCGCTTTTTCCCATTTCTGGGACTGTAGCAAGTAATAAAACACAATGGACCCACGAAACTGGCGAGGTTTCCGCCAATTTTCTCTTAAAGCCTCCCATCTTTGTCACAAAGACTATTTTTGCTGTCAGTTGTTCAATAGGTCACTAGAAATAGATCTCTAAAAGTCTATACTCCATTAAATTCAGCAGAAGGCCAACTCAGATCCAGCCTAAACTGATCTATTTATTTTATGATATTTTCACATTTCACTTACTCAACCAACTCTGCTTGAACAATTTCTGAACACGAGGGAAAAAATAACGTTCGCTTGAATCATACGGAAAATATCATAATAAAAAATTGTGATTTGGGAATAAATTATTCTTTGGTATGGTAAGTCCTTGATATGGAAACGGATATTGAGGTTTAAAAAATGCATATATGGCAGGAAGAAATCTCGACGGGGGGGGGGGGGTTATAATACATTGTCAGTGCCTCACGAAAGAAGCAGAACCTGAAAAAAAAAAAAAAAAAAAAAATACGTGATTAGGCTGAATGTACGCTCTAAACAGAATGGCATGTATAGATTTTGGAGATATTCAGGGGACAAAAACCGAGGGCCGAAACATAGACCGACGGAGCTGGGACACGAAAGTCATTGCAAGCGGCTAGTATTAGAGAAATTATACGAGAACAAAAAACTTCCTGTGGGAAGGAGACGTAAACATGTGGAAAAATACCACTTGAACTGGAAGATATGGCCAGCAAATAAGAAAAAAAGGATTTGTTGAGAATTGTCACGATTGGCGGTAAATGAAGGTGGATGGAGTGGAAGAAAAGAGTGACGAAGAAAAATAAAAGGACTCAGAGTTGAGAGAAAGGGGTGAGTCGTGTAAAAGGAAAGTGAGTGAAAGAAGGCCTGAAGAAAGTGGGGAATCGATACGAAGAGAAAGAAACAAAATAAAGGGAGAAAAGTTGAAGAGATGAAAGACAACCGAGTTCCTCAGGAAGATAACTTTCTATGGAAAGGGATACTCAAGGAAGTTTCTTCAGTGAGTATTAAAAAAGCTGAACGTCCCGCTGTAACTGCGCTTATAGCGCAAGTAAGACGACACTAGTCTAAGTTCGAGTAGTGTGAAAGAGGAAGACAGTGGAGAGAGCCAGGCAGTAAATGGGACTCCCATTACTTCGATACTCGGGCTAGCTGTCATAGCCCAAGTATTGAAAGAGAAGCTGAAAGATGCCACAAGGACCCTGAGATTCGAGAAGGAGCCTTTGATGCAGAAGAAGCAAGGGATAACAGAAGTAAGCGCATTATTTAATTGTGATTTGTATAAGTTAAGATAGGAAAGGACTTTTAGCACGATAGAAAGGAATTTGTAATGTAAGAGAATTAATATGAAGCAAAACTTCGAGGATAGATTAGTACTAACTGAACATTAGAGACAGGGTCTTTTACGTTAGTAACGGGCTAGTGTTCCGTGTGCTAGAAGGGTAGGAAAGCGTTAAATAAAAAGGGCAAGGCTATAATAGAATAGATAAGCAGAAAGCAGTCAATTTCTGGTGTAAGAAGGATGGAAGAATGAACAGTGACGTAATATTAAGGAAATTACCTAGAGAAGCACTGGATATAATACCGTAAGGTTAATAATTTTAGTAATGTAGAGAATGAATAACATGCTATGAGTCTGTGGTTGTAACAAAGTTATAGCTAACTAAAGCTAGGTGGACTTTCCGCTAGGTGGCGGAGATGACAGCAGTGTAATATTTGTGCTCCGTCTATTTGTCTATTTTCACTTATTTGTGCTCCGTCTATTTGTCTAATTAATATTTGTGCTCCGTCTATTTGTCTATTTTCACTTACTATTAGTCATTTACTAGATATGATTAATACTGATAGAAAGCGTAGGACTCCCTCCATCTGAATATTCCAACAGAAGAAGAAATTAATGCTCAGGTAAAGTTTTATCAATGATTTTCTGCATGTTTATCACTTGCTATTTCATCTTCGTTCCCCTGCAAGTATCCCTCAAGGTCACACACCCTGCTGTGCTAAAGGATTAGGCACTACCGCCCAGAGCTAATGTCAGAAAGAGCTTTCCTACAACAGCCAACCCTCCCTGGAGGATTAAAGAATTCAGTTGACTATTACAGACTCAGTTTACCCTTCAGCATGGAAAAACAACCATCGGATTCAACGGAACTGACGTGCAGCGTTTGTAAGACCGCAAATAAATACACGATCAAATGTTCACGGTGCAGCATCATAATTGGAAGCTGCTGTTCTCAAGTGGATATAGTGCTTTTAAATCAGAAAAGACGCAAGAAGTTTCTTTGCATAAGTTGTAGGGGTCCACAAATGAAAATGATAGAACAGAACAACTGAATAAAACAACTGAAGCGCCACAATGTATCAGACACTGACTCAGAAAATGAAGACCCCTCCCCACAGCCCGCTAGCAACCACACGGTAACGGAGCGGAACGGGAAACTAAATTACTCCTTAGCTCAAATCTTAGGCTGTAACACATGCCCAGAAGAATGTGAACAGAAGAAAACAAGTGACGACCCCCAGGATATTAGTAACATTTTAGACCACACTATAGAAGCAGGCGGTATTGCATTTCAGAGAGAAGATAAAAACGAAGCGAAGCACAACCAATTAGCCCACGACACACGGAGGAAGGAGACTTACTAGAAGAACTCCTCCCCATTTTCAAAACTCTCCAGGACATGCAAAAGGAAAATCACGAATTAAGAGAACAAAACATGAAACTAATTGCCAGTCAGAAAGAAATGGATAGGAAACTAGACACCATCCTAACACAGCTACAACATATTAACAGACGACATAATCAGACAGCTGACCCTGCTACCTGTCCTAAAGAAGCAAAGAAAGAGCATGATACTCGTCTCAGAACTACCCTCCCAGGCGAAATAAACAGTAGTGCACGAAGCTGATCCCCGCAGAGAACAGATACGCCCTGAAATGGTGGAAAGTACTAAAAACTTCCCGAACAGAAGAAATCCAGACTGCAGAACAGAAAACAGAGCAGAGACAACTGTCGCTAGCACTGCGATACCCGTAAACCAATCCTGCATAGATAAGAATCACTTCTTCAATATAGAGCAATATGCACCGAAACAACCTACCTACACACAGATGGTTACTCTCCCATCAAAATCAGCTGACCAAAGTTCTACTAAAAGAGAACGCCACCCGCTGCTTACCAATCAGCAACATGATGCAACGCGACCAAACGGCGATCCTATGCATAAAATCCCTGTTTCCTCGCCGAGATTACCCACAGGATATCGTCCTTGCCTTGCCGAAAAGTACATCACTTCGGTTCAAACGAGAGGGAAAATATTTGTCGCGAATCAACCCCAATATTACTCCTGGTGTCATCAGAGAAATGTGTGTTGAGGGAATTGGTATCGATGTTGAGGTACGTCAAGTACGAACTAGACACCCTGCCTACTCCTCCTTCACTATCTCTTGCCCCATTAATTGGAAAGCCCAACTTCTGAACAGAAATATGGCCCAGTGGCACCCTCGTTAAAAGATACAGAGAACAATCGACAAGGCCCACTACTAGTGCAGTGAACACCCTAGCAAAACAACAGCAATCAACGAACACCTCGCCAGACTTCAAAGGGGATACAAAAGTCCCCCTTTTTTCTACAAAAGGTTCGCAGCATATCCAATAAAGTCCACACCTTGCAGAGTCTTCTAATAAATTCAGAACACTCATTTATCTGTCTAACAGAAACGTGGCTTCAAAATAATAAGCAGCTGAACGCTCTGGTAGACAATTTAGGCTACAAGTGCATCGGTAGAGGGAGAGAGAGATCAAAAGGGGCGGAGGAGTAATGATGATATATAAAACCGACTTCCAGATTGTGAAAGAACACAGCTCTAATTCTGATAACTTTGAAGCTGTTATCGCCACATTCTCTGGTGAGAAAAGCAAGGTACAGTTTGCCTCATCTACATGCCACCAGAACATACGAGAGAGATCAGAAACGAGTTCTTTACCTGGCTGGTATCAAACTTAGACGTAAATATTGACACAATCATTTTAGGAGATCTGAATATGCCGTTACCGAGGAATAAAGATGCAAAAGCAGAGCTAGACGCCACAGTAGAAGCACTCGGAATGAAACAATTAACAACACCCACGACAAGAGGATTACAGCGCCTGGATTTAATTTATTTTAACGCGCAAGATATTAAACTTAATAGACAACTCCTTACAGTTTTTCCCCCCACCACTCTGCGCTTTCAATGGAGGTTGCTCTTCGAAGACAGACTGACGATCAAAACTGCGGCACACATCAGGGTAATGAATCGAATTTGATATTTTCCACAAAATATATTAAATGCGAGGTCATCTTGCAATGCTTAGCGCGATACAACTTTCAAAGTCTACATAAGATGTCCACTGAAGAAGCCATAGACGAGATTTAGCGGTTACTCTTGAATATCGCCCGTCTAGGAGCAGCGAAAATATTAAAGATCTCAGACAGAGCGAACTCTTAGTTCACTCCAGAAGTTAAAGTTAGGTTTAAAAAGAAGCAAAAGCTATACCGAAAGTGGAAAAGAACTGGACACTCGACTGATCGGACAACGCATAAATGCGAAAGGACAAAGTTCATTCGACTGAAAAGACAAGCATACATTGAGGTTATTAAGGAAAAATTAAAAAAAGGAAAGAGAATAGTTAGCAGGAAAAACAACAAAAAAGAAATGACGGACCAGCTGTTTAGAGAGTGGACAGAAGTCACATTCGGAAAACCTTTGAATGAAAAGCAGAAAAATTGTGAGGAAAACATCCGCGAGATGCAGAAAATGATTGAAAAACTGATGGATCCCACTTGCACTAACCGAACTAGAGCTAGAAACATTACGTGAAATTAATATCAGCAGGAAAAACTTAAAGGAAGCTATTAACTCGCTCCCCAATAAAGCAACGATCGGGCCGGACCAATTCCCGCTATTCATGATAAAAATATGTAGTGCTTACATAATCGACCCGCTCCACCACCTCTTCCAACGAATACTAAGTGACGGGGTTATCCCGAAAACATGGAAGAGATATTACGTAAAACCAGTTCCAAAAATAAACAATCCTAAAACCAGTAAAGATTTCAGGCCCATCGCAATCGGATGCTCTCTGCAAAAAGTTTTTGAGAAAGCAATCCTCAACACCGTCAATCAGCACTGCTTTGGGGACAGGCCAAAATACTTACATTCTGTGTTTCCTCGAAGGTCCACTATTACAAATTTAATCAAGACTACTCCGAATACAGCTAGCCTTAAATAATAAACAACAGTTGGACATCGTTTTCCTGGATGTAGCAGCAGCCTTCGACAACGTCTCAATCCCAGCTATAACAGTAATCCTCAAGGAGTATTTCCTCATTTCAGGAAGCACTTTAAGCATTCTCACTAACACCCTTCAAGAAAGACGATTTGAAGTTTTTTGTAATCTCTAAAGAACAAGAAACTGCACCCCATCTATCAGAGGAAGCAAACAAGGCAATCAGGAAACTAGAAGAATATCTGCATTACATTGGCCTGAAACTTAATGAAAAGAAAACTGCCCAATTGACCTTCACCAACAAAAAGAAAAATGAAATTACGATTCTAGTGAATAATACCAGAGTCCAAAAATCCCCCGCACATGTTGACCTTGGCCTTAAGTGGGATGAAGGATTAAACTTCATACCTCACTTCGAACACATTAGGAAAAAGACATACGCAGCACTCTGGAGCACTAGACAAGAACTCACCGGTATCTCATGATTCAATACATCCTTAGAAGCCCTCATCTCATGATTCAATACATCCTTAAATGCGTTACACCGATTCCGTTGTACGCATTGACTATCTGGTCATCGGCTCCCGAGAACAACATCAAGGCCTTCTTACGAGTAGAATACTGGCTCCTGAGATGGCTAAACAAGATCGCTGGGAAACAGTTTACCATCTCAAGAGCGGTCTTGTCTGCCAATCTGGACATCACACCCTGGAAGTATATCATCACAACTAGAAACATCTTAACTCTGGCAAAGCTACTAACGGAGAGAACAGATGCGCCGAAAGTGGGAAACGTGATCACTCGCCCTCGGATGACACGACCGAGAATAAAGAGGGAAGAACCAAGTCTCAAGTGCCAACTGACTCAATTGGACTCTCTGGGCAGATTTTTCCCAGCAAATACTGTGAATTATTTTAATAATTTAAATATAGATGCAGAGAAACTATGTACAGACAAAATGTATAGGACAGAAATATTTGGTAATGTGTACCGGCAGGTACAAAAATAATAAGAAGACTAATTTAATAATTTATATAATAATATTTAGCATTTAACAACCATTCGCAATTAATCCATTAACACATACTCTGTCTTTTTTCATCTCCAAATATTGTAAATAAGTTCATGTAAATATGCTTGTAAATACTAATATAATGTAACCACACCCTCTAGCCACGTGCTGTCTATGGGTGTCTCGTAAGAGAAATAAACAGATAATAAAGGAGTCTCAGAGTGTTTCGAAAAAAGAAATTTGATAAAGATAACCCTCTGATCCCTGTAATCTTCCGTGAAATGTTATTTGGTTTTTAGGAGTATTAGCAACTAAGGCCATATTGCTCCGGTAATATACGGTGGTCACTCCCTGACCTTCAACATCCTCCGTATTTGGTGGCTCACGGGCTCGAACCCCGGTCTAATCAAGAAGCATGTGCTACGCACTGCTGCTCCTGCCCACCTGGCTACGGAGGCGCCTCCGTGAAATAGATTATAGCAGTCGGACACCAAAAGTGGGTCTTGCAGGAGTGAGGGTCCAGTCCTTCGTCTGGCACAACGTTGGGCTACCGTAAATGAATACTTGAATGAATTCCAACTGATGTTCCCACAAATCCATACCGTGTTGCGCACTTGTTATTCAAACAAAAGGTGGCCTTATTCGATATTAATGATGTAATGTTCCCATTTTTTTTTTTTGGCCAGTGTCTATATCTTGTGTCCAAGCCACTTACCTATGAGATTAGTGATGTTTTTGTTTTAATTTTTAGCACAAGAGATCTTTGAAATTTCCGCTGCTACTATTTCGAATTTTTATACTTTAAATAGCGTAAGTAAACGCTTGATCAAGTCCCGCATCGTCCCCAAGAAAATTCAGAGACTGTTGTTAGTTGGGTATTTTGAAAGACAGATTGATTTTTTGTCTTCGACATAACGGGCGTCTCAACGGATGCTGCACAGTGAGGCGAACTTCACATCGCAAACAAATCGGAGGTTCTTCTTTACTGAGTAAATATGCAAGTGTGCAATTTGTGTCCCAAATAGGCAGTCTGTAGGAATGAAGTCTTCATGTTTGTCTTTCCGGATGATTGATTTTCAGGGTTGGGTTGCTTGTTTATTTTTAATAATACATTACCCATTTGACATTTCTAGACATCTTCTTTCATTACTAGCCTTTTTGAATGACAATTATAATCGGATATATGGCCTGATGCTGACGTTAATTCTGACGTCTTGATCTATTATTTATCACTTTTTGCTGCTTGATCTATTATTTAAAATATCAGCATGTCCAGATATCCAACAGTTTCACTGTTAGTTTCTTTCACCTAAGATATGCTAACCAGGAATAGATTTGAGTTAGCTGTGGGTAGTTGCCAGTATATAAGACTTGGATTGCATAGATCGCACTTAGGGAGTCCGAAAAGAATGCTTTTCGTAAAGGTTTGCTGTACAATATATTCTAAAGCTATTCAAATTGCAGTCAGCTATGCAGCGTACACACTAGATTCGACTGGGCGCTCTTGGGAATAAGTGTCTAAACGAATTACTGCCGTGCCATGCCAACGAGCGTGTCCGATTTCGATCCATCAGTCTCCCCACCCACCACCGAGCCCAATTGAGTTAAATCATTAATTGATGATATTTCTGGCACAAGGGCTACTTAAGTAGTATTGAGTATCAACGAGATGGAAGTTATACGGCGACTGTACATTCGCCATGTACTTTTCTATAAGTAGAAGTATTGCAGTGTGTACACTGCGGAGAATTATTTCCTGTGAGAAGAAAAAGATAATCTAACTGTGACCGATTCGTGCTCTGGCTAAGATGACCTCTTCCTTTCTGTTTACACGGAAACTGTAACTGTGGTTCAGACTTTATTTGAAAGAGCTTGTTATGCGTTTGAACAGTCCATACTGGGAGCAATAAATTTCCTTACTTCTTGAAAACTTAACTTTATTTTCGATCTTATATTTCACAATTTTCTTTTCAGTTTTCCATCTGTCACATGTCCTTGAGTAAGCAGGATGGTTGCCTCTACAGTTATGTCAGGTCATTTCTGTAGCCGAACGATCACTGAGTGTGATCGGAGGACCCACAGTTAGGACAAACTGGGTCCTCTCTGCATGCAGTTTGAGAGTGGCCATAATTCTGGCATTTGTAACATCAAGGAATTAGGAATGTAGGGTCGAATGCCACAAAGAAGATAACCTGCTTTTATGGACGAAGGTAGGTTTGGGGTATTAAAAGTGAGGCTAATATTCCTTGTAGGTGTGAGTGTGTTGTCCTTTCTAGTCACGATTCTCTTCACTGCAATTACATTTTGCTCCTGAAGCTCTTGATTATCTCCTCCTCCGAGACATTCAATAGATTCCAGCTGGATATAAACACTAGATGTATTTAGGGTTGCATGAGGAGAAATATTTACTGGAATTCAAGAAAAGTTTAGTTTTAGTAGTTTCTCAGAATGTCTGCGGTTTATTGTTTCCATTAGAAGGCCCCCCTGATTGCAGTCTCTGGACTAATGTTAGTATTGACAGAATAAAAATTGTATATGAGAAATTGGCACAAATATTTCGTCTTACTTAAGCAAAGTAAAGTCTAATGCACCAATTTTGCTACTAATAATAGGAATAAACCAGGGTAGTTCCATTATATAATATAAGGATTGTTTATTGAACTAGCGGTCCCAGCCAGCTTTCCTGGCAACCCCGCAACCTATATAAAATGCCGTACAAATAATTTGTCTAATACATATAATATGATAATGTAATACATACTGCCACTAGTTTGCTAAAATCCCTGGCATGTGAAGCCGAACTAGGTATCTGTTACTTGCGTACAGATAATCCCGAAAAAGAACAGATCAGCTTGAACCACTACATCACGATATCTTGTAAATGACGTGTAGCTACATGAAGAAAAGAATGAATGAACCAGTTCACATCACTCTAGGATTCTCTCTCTCTCTGATGGTCGCAGCAAGATAACAAAGAAAATATTACACGGGAATCAGCGCATCAAAAGGAGATCCAAGAAAAACGCCAGTTGCAGTTAATGCACTGCATTAAAGTGAGATCCAAAAGAGAACTGTGCACTTTTTTTTAATGGAACTCAGCAGAAATTCCCGCTCTTCACGTTTTTCGTGGTGCCCTCAATAAGGCTGCGCTACCAGCTAATGCACACAGCGGAGACGGAGGGCTTACAAATTCGCTGACAATAAACTCAAAAGGAACGCTTGGTGTCATTTGGCTTTGACAAAGTTAATCTTTGGGGTGATCCGAAATATCAATTTTCGTGTCCTACAATAGTCGTCGCAACTTCAGTGGAAGCTCAATTAGCAGTATAATTAGGAGTTAATTGTACGTATTGAAGAACACTAAGCAGTTCTGTTCTTGTTCTACTCAATTGAAGCGCAGACAGAAACGACGTACTGTGAACAAAATGCATCGACGAATGCCACATCCCTAGACAGTTATCACAATTGTTTCAAATCCTTATATAAACACCGATGGTAGGAATGTCCTTTCTTTTCCACAGTGAGAACAAATTATTTATTTCATATAACAGAGTCCATTCATATGTCCATAATGCAGACATCTGTAGCACATGGTAGTAAAACTGTATGTCTTAAACTTACAACTTTGACAACATCAGAAAATCTATATAAAAGGCTCAAGCAGGTCCCTGATCCTGAAGTTTACATTCAATATCTCTGATCATGTGTGCCAACCCTTGAAAAACAAACACTGCATTCCTTAAAAATCCATACTCCATTAAATTCCGCCCATACAATTCCTTCAATAAATCTTGTTCTGATAAATCTGGATAGACGTTGAATAGAAGATCTACCCGATAGAATCGGGTAGATCTTCTATTCTACCCGATTCTATTCTTCTATTCTACCCGGCGGGTAGATCTACCCGCCGAAAGTCCCAAAAACTCTTCAGTTTAATAATTGATTCCAATAACTTCATATCTCTATTGGTACCAACCTCAATTATCTCCTGCGGAGATGGAGGAAACCCCTGGTGCCGTCTGACACTAAATACACCACCTCCATTATCTCCTGATTGTACTTGCATTCGTTTATTCTACAAACGTTTAATGTGCGCAGCGACGACCGAGCTTACTCCATTAAAATTTTCCTAATTTGGGCACCACAGATATTTTGTACTATTTTCAATTTTCGCTATCCTCGTAGACTGGACAACATCGTTGTGGTTTATTAATATTCTTAACGTTCAAAACCTGAATAGTTCTTACTCCAACCCAGGAGCTGTCATTATGATGCATCTTGAGATCATCATTTCCTAGGTTGACATGACTTATTCCCTTGCAAATGAGTACTTACACCCAACGGCATATCCACATAATCTACAGAAGTAGGTGGCACTCTAGATGGTCTTTCCTTCCTTCTGTGATGTCACCAATCCCTTCACTGATGCAACCGGCCCCGGGCGCCAAGCGATTGTGATCGAGCTTTTTCTGTGCTTAACGTGCGATAGTCAAAAAGTGATTTAGTTATTTTACGTTCCTGTCCTTAATAAATTTATTAAATTACAGCTCCTGTTACAGAAGTACTTGCACAGAGCAAGAAAGGAAAGCCACCTTTCTTTATTTCTCATTTTTTTTTTACTAACACACTACTTTACGCTTGGTCACACCAGGCATTGTTCCTGCGTTCCCGTGGCGTGGCTGGAAACCTTGGCAGAACAGTTCATCTACCTAGGACCAAAATTAGCAAATATGGATCACAATGTGTTTCTGCCTCTAGGGACGATAAGCTCTAGGCCAGAGATGGATACTAAACATGAGGTTTAAAACCAACTCCTCAGCGACAGAGTTTTCTGAATTTCTCATAATGCACTCTCTTACAGATCAGCCTCTCAGTGATGCGTACTTGTAATGAGCAATTTCTTCAAAATAAACTTTGAAATTGGATGCGTATTGTCTAGTAGCGCAGGGAAAAAAAAACCACCCTAATCCCAAGTCATTCATTTCGAACTGAAAGTGACGAAATTGTGAATACAATACAGAAATAGTTAATCGAAAAGAAAAGAAAAAAAGACGTTCTTTCTTATTTCCAAAGGGCACTGATTAAAAGTGATCAGAGAAAAGGAATGCAATCATTCAAGAGAAGGAATGCAATCATTCAAGAGAACCTTATCCGAGATAAAGTTTATAACAGTACTGCCAAAAACTGAAACAGAAATTCTTCGAATATCTTAGCTGGTTGCTGTTAAAGCAAACTAGAGAAACTTCCTTCAAGATTTTTAAGGTGTCTTCTGGCATGCACAATTCAGTAGTTTTTCTTTATTAATAGGATGGAAACAAAGATTAAAGGGAGTTGAGAGCGACACATGACATTTAACATACTGACGGTGGAGTATTTTAGATCGATTTGCTTATAAAAGTGCAGAACGATGATCTTGATTCGTCTTCATAATTAAGCCTTCATAATGAAGTCACATGACAGCAAAAACAGTAGAAATGAAAAATTGGAGTTAGTGGAAAAACATCAGGGATTCTTAAAACTTTTATTCGCCCTACATTAGGGACTATCCCTCCACTGAAGGAATTTTATACGTATTATTATCTTTCATTTTGGCATTATGCCATTTCATTATGGCATAAATTAAATTTTACAGAGCATATAGATTTATCTTTTATTTTTCTCCAAGACAGCTGTTGTCCAAGACACATTTTTCTCCAAGACATCAGCATTGTCGGTATTTAAAGGACCAAAAAGCCATCCTTAATAAAGACTTACATTACACAGAAATAAAACATTACGTAGAAATACAAAGGTGGCTTTTTAGCTACCATTGAAGTATTGTTGTTTTTGGGGCAAGGGCCGTTTAGGCCATCAGTTAAGTGGAAGTTACCCAACCATTGTAATAAGCTTAACTAGTAGTCAGCTTGATTTCCGTTTCAAAGAAAATGGAGTCACTGGTTAAAGAAGTAATGCAGAATTATAGAGCAGTCACAATAGCATGAATTTGTTAAGGGAAATCATGGCTGGCCAGCCTTGGGACATAAAAGTGGATCCTCGGGAGTCAGTTTGTTGGCGTGGGAGTTGAAGAGCGAGTCGTTAGTAGAGTTGGGCAGTTGTTATTGTGGTAGAAGGACCAGTGAGCCAAGCCTACGGAAGAAGTCGATTTCGGCGAAGACAACGCCCAGAGTCGTTCTGATTGACTGAGGAATCGTTTGCTGATTGGGCCAGTGGGACAACTTAAGCTGGTAAGTCGAAATGATACAAGTATGAAAGCATGATGAAATGGTTTCTTTCTAGTTCATATAACTTATATTTTAAATGTAAAACACCTGTTTGTCTATTGATTGCTTGAATATTTTTGGCAAACCTGAAGTGTCATATTATGCCTATATTAATGGAAAGAGTGAAGTGTGCAAGTTATTTCTTGTAATAAATCATGTTATGTTTTGTGTTATAAAAGGTTTCTCTTTTCTCTGCCAAAACCTCTCATTCAACCAGAGCACAATAGAGTTAGTGTTAAAATATGATTAAAAGTTTATTGCGGCGTCCAATAAATTATTTACATAATTGCTCGATGTTAATCACAACGTTAAAGTCCAAACTGTGGGATGGAGATGGGAAATGAACTTGTTTTGAGGGTATGAGACTTTGTCCTACAATGCCACTAGACGATAACAGAAGAGTGGAAGTTGACACCAGACAATACCACTAGGCGAACATGTTAAGTTAAAATAAGATAGCCAAAAAACGTTTTAACTACAGTAAGAACAAAAAGTATGAGTTACGCCTAGTCTAGCTATAGCCCCACGAACGCTAGAGGAGTGCGTGGTGGGTAACAAGTGCCAGTGACTCATGTAACTTTGTAAGAGAGAGATGAAAACTATAGATCTAGCATTTTGATAATGAATACAGAAAATAAGAATGTTTTACCATGAGCCATGCATTACACGTCGGGGAGGGTCTGTACAGGTGGGAAAGGGAATAAAGTTGTCTGATTGGTGTGACCAATACATGATTCTGCAGGAACAACTTCGTGCCTGGTTGGACGAAAATTAAATTTCCATAACTATGTTTAATTTCTTCTTGCTTATTATTTATTTTAACTATATTTGCATCCTTTAAATTATGGCGTTAATTTCTTATGACAGGCTTATAATCCGTAAATGGAACTTGTACAAGTAACCAACCATCAATGGTTAGATGTTTTGATTGTTCTATTATTTTTGGAATTGAATTTGTTGGGTTTTTACTTGTCTTAGGACAGGATGACCGACTGAAATTTTATTTTGTAATACGATCACACTACTGAAAGAATCGAAGAAGATTATGATCGGTTGTTTGAAAAGATTTGATGGTTTTTAAAGCTAGCTTAATTGCATTCATCTCTTCTGTTGTTGTGGGGGGGGGGAGGTTGATGTCGCATAAGCTTCTTTGGCTATAATGCACCTATTCAGTTATTATATGAATAACTGAGAAATTCTTGTAACGTCAGAAAAGACTGAAATCAGAAATGATTAAAGACTCCAATTTGCTTCAGAAAGTTCAAAAATTCAGGAATGTTTGCATTATTACCAATGGCATTCTCTAGAGTTATTGGTTTCCGAAGGTTAACCAATGATAACACAGTTGTATTTTTGTCTCTTTATAGTATGTGCATTCAATGAAAATGTTTCCCACTCGGATTTATAGAACTTAGGTAGACACTGTGGTGGATCATCTCCTGTGAGTAAATGAAGGCGAGTCAAATGATTATGACCTATTCTTGCTCTTGAAAGGACTTTTCTCTTCTTGATGTACTAACACGAATTACAAATTTTAGGATCCTGTTTAAATTGAAAAAGTTTGTTTGAGAGTGCCAGAGTACTGTTCATTCTGTTAGGCATGCATCACGAATGATTTGTGGATAGTCTGATGCTGGAATAGGGATATATTGGTTAAAATCTAAGGTAATTGGATTTTTTGCAGCTACATCGGCCAGTTCATTACCAGAAATTCCAGAATGTGTCGGAATTCAGTAGAAGGTGACCAGTTGATGGTGCTCTTCAATCGGCAGTAATAATCTAATTTCATTTAAAAGAGGGTAAACTTTATCTGAGTAGTGACATAATTCCATAATTGAGCTGAGGGAATGTGCAAATAAATTTTAATGAAGAGCCATAACAGATCTTTTCTAGGGCTAGTTTAATTGCATATAATTCTGCTGAGAAGATACTGAATTCAGGTGAAAGGGGTGCTGAAATAATGGTATTTGGAAATACCGCGGCTGCTCCAACGTTTGAGTTGGATTTAGAGCCATCCGAATAAATTGGAGAACAATCAATATAGCTGTGAGTGTGAACTGCATGAAGTTGTTTCACATGAGGCTTGTAGAATATGCTTTCCCCATTGGCAGAGGCAAGTGGTAGAAGAGCAGGAGTCCATGGTGGTTGAACGCAAATTACTACCTGTTGCACAGACCGAATGGAAACATTCCAAACCTGCATCATTTCAAGAAGGCAAAGACCAGCTGGTTTTACTAAGCTAGGTTTGTTTATGTAGAGGTTTTCTAGTGGCGTATTGAATAGGTATGACTGAATGGGACTTTGTATTTTGACAGTATACTTCATTAACAATGTTTTCTTAAGTAATGTTAGTGTCGGCTCATGAGCGTCAATGTAGAGGCTATGAACTGGCTATGTTCTGAATGCACCAAGTGCAATCCTCAAGGCACTGTGTTGAACTGGATTAAGCCAGAGAAGTGCACTTGCTTTGGCAGAATCATAGGCAGGAGCACCATAATCAAGACGGGATCTGATTAATGCCCTGAATAGCTGCACATGGGGTGCAGATTGCACCTCAGGGAGATGCGATCTGCACCCCATGTTAGGGAGGATAAAAAATTCTAAGTATATTCAACTTTTTTATACAGGAAGTAAATACATTTTAATATGGTCTAAGAATTTTAATTTGTTGTCAAGGATTAATCCTAGGTATCTGATGTTAGTAGTGACAGGGTTGGAGATATTGCAAATTAAGTTCAGGATCCGAATGAAGTTTTCATTGTCTACAAAAATCGATAGCAACTGTTTTCTGCTGAGAGAATCGATAGCCGTTGAGGCTGGTCATTGTTGTATCTTATTTAGTGATATCTGAAGCTGTCTTTCAATAGATCATGTTTTGGGAATGGCAGGAAACGGAAAGGTCATCCGCATAAAGGCGATTCTCAATTGTGTTTGGAAGCTGTTTAGTGATGGAATCTATTCTAAGAGCAAAAAGAATGGTACTCAATACTGATCCCTATGAAACACCTTCCCGAAGGAAAGTTGCAGAGAGTACATATTGGTATTGTACTTGGAACGATCTAGAATGTAGAAAACTCTGAACAAATTTGGGAAGGTTGCCCTGTAAACCGAGAGGTTAAAGATCACTAAGTATGTCATGCCACCATGTGGTGTCAAACGCCTTCTCTATATATATATATATATATATATATATATATATATATATATATATATATATATATATATATATATATATATATATATATATATATATAGAAACCATTACTAGATGTTCGTGTTTAACGAAGGCATTCCATATGGAAAATTCAGCCTTTACCATTAGATACAAGCATGACCTGTTTTTTGTTTTTTTTCGAAAGCCGTGTTGGCTATGGGGCAAAATCCTTGAAACAACTTTTGCAAGGATTTTGCTGAGGCAGCTTGAGAGATATCGGTCTATAGCTATGGGGGTTGGGCGGATCTTTTCCAGGCTTTAGGACACCAAAACAATAGAATGTCAAGAAGCTAGATGAGTATAATTATAAAAAATGAGCAGAAGGAGGCAAAGTTTTGTCATCAAGGTGTTGCGACGTGAAACAAAAGATCCCATATGGGCCGGCAGCACCATTGTGGGCTGTTTTAATGGCATTCAAAAGTTCAGAATATTGGAGGGGTTTGTTATACGGTTGAGTCAAAGTAGTTTGGAAGTTAATAGAATGCTGTTCTTTACTGTTTTTAATTCGCTGGAAAGATGTAGTATAAGGTGATGCTGCTGATATTTCAGCAAAGGTATTTCCCAAAGCATTTGCTATATCCAAGAGACTTGACAGATCTCGCCCATTCCAGAGGATTGGAGATGGTATGGTAGGAAACTTGCCAGATAGCTGTCTAATCTATTTTTTTTTTTTTTTTCAAATTATTTTGCTGTAAGGGTTTCTGTTGATGCTGGACGCAAAGAGAGTTCAGAATTGTTTCTTGGCTTGCCTTTGTATGAAACGTGCTTTTGCCCTTAATTTCTTATAATTTATCAGATTGTTTGTGGTTAGATTTTGCCGAAACAAATTTCAGGCTTTATTTTTTGCTTCTTTTGCTATTGTGCATTCCTCATTCCACCAATAATTATAATGCTTTTGGCCAGGGTGATTGGATAGTGGTATTGTATCTTTGGCCACATTTAGGAGATGTGACATGATGCAATCTGTCACATCATCAATAGGCAGGAGACGGATTTTTTCCCAAAGGATATTGATGACTGGAACTTTACCCAGTTTTTTCGGACAAATTTCCACTTCCTGCAGGGTTGAGCTAGAGGAGTCTGTGCTATTATGTTGCATACAACTGGGAAGTGACACTGCCCATAGGATCGTTAACAACATACCACTATGGTTTGGTTGGGACAGTACTGGAGAACAAATGGAGAGATCTATTGCTGAAGTTGTTCCATTTGGGAGCTGAATGTGAGTGTGAACCAGTATTGAGTAAGACGAGCTTTAGTGCCTCTAAAAAGCTTTCAAGGAGTCGACCCCGTCTATCTAATTTAGAAGCGCCCCATAAGAGGTTGGGCCTATCAAAGTCCTCTAATATACAGAGAGGTGGAGGTATCTGTATGAAGGTCTTCGAGATCTTTTAAAGAGCAAGTATGGTTTGGTTGTAAGTAGATTGAAACTAGTATTATTGCAATATAAAGAGTTATACGAACAGCAACAGCTTCTATTTCAGTTTGAATTGGAATATGTTTAGTCGGGATCTTTGAATTTATTAGGATTGCCACACATGGGCAGAATTAGCTATATTACGATCTGTTCGATAAACGCAATAGTTTTTTTATCAAAGGAGAAATTTGCAAGGTTAGGAAAGTTTCTTGAAGACAAAGGGCAACTGGAGAATATCGATTAATTAGATCATGGATGTCATATGTGTTGCAACAAAAGCCTCTGCAGTTCCATTGTAAAATACAAGGGCATTATTTGTGTTTAATTGATGGAGCTGTATCTGACTGCTTTTTGAAGGCGACTGGCTTATTACGTTCGTTTTTGTTCATCTTTTTTAGAGAAAAAGTGGTCGACCAGTGTCCATTTCTTCTTCAGCATAGCTTTCTAAAATAGGGTCTTCCTGTGTAGATGTGCCATTAGTGTCCATGGTTGTGCCCTGGATATTTTTCATTGCATTTGAGTTTGTAATATTATTATTATTATCTGTTTATTTCCATAAGGAAACCACCCCGGGACGGCAAAGTGCCAGGAGGGTGCTAAGTACATATCAGGGTACGAGATACTACGTGCAGTGGGTTACATATACTGAACACGTAGTCTCGTCCCGAAATATTATATACACATTTTATGTTTAATACATACAGTATTTACACATTTATGATTGTGTACAAACATTATACAGCTCATATATTTACAATTCATTAATAATTCCACATATAACTTACATATTAACATAACTGTTACAGAAGGTATATTTTTACAGTCAACAGATTATTATTGTTCTTAAAGCAGAAAGCTTCACTTTTATTCACAATTCTTTAGTACTTTGCGGCCGATTCATATTTCGGTAAGTCTGTACGAATCCTGGAAGATCTCTTTCCGGTATGTTGCATCCTCACACAGTTTTTCGGCATCTATCTGTAGTGAGTTAAATATTCTCGCTGCATTTGATGGGAAGAATCTTTGCAGGCTACTAAGATTGTTCAGGACTGAACGCAGTGGATTATTTAGTTCTCCGCAACGTCTAGCAGTGGCACGCGGTTTAACTAGAATATTATCCAGGACTGGAGCATCCACTCTGCCTGTGAGCATTTGTGCGAGAGTGTGTATGTTCCTGTTAATTGTCCGCTGCATCCAGGGTGTGATGTTAAGGTTTGAGTAGAGAATGGCCCTTGAGATAGTAAAAGGGTGGCCAGCAACTCTGTTAAGCCATCGCAAGAACCAGTACTCGATCCCAAGGACGGACTTATAATGTGAATCTGGAGCTGAAGACCAGATTTGCGAGGCATACATTGCAATTGGCAGGACACACATTAAAATGTACTTGGTCGCTAGCTGAGGATCCCTAATTCCTACCAGTTCCTGCCTAGTAGCCCATAAAGCGGCGAATATTTTTGTCTTCATATGGGCGAAGTGTTGAGCAAAGGTGAGTCTGTCATCCCACTTAAGACCCAGGTCCAGGTGAGAGTGCACTTTTTCCACACTAGACCCGTTCACAGAGATTGAGATGTCATTTTTATTCTGCTTGTAACTTATGGTCATTTGGGCAGACTTCTGTGCATTAATACGGAGCCCGATGCAATCCAGGTAGCTCTCAAATTCTCGGATTGTGCTATTTGCCATCTGGCAAATACCTTCTGCTGATTCATGGTCTTTGGAAGTGATGAAGAATTTTACATCGTCAGCATATGTTATAAAATTGTAGTACCGTGCAAGAAACGGCTCCAGGACGGCCGCGAAGAGAGTAGCCGAAAGAACTCCCCCTTGAGGCACTCCTTGCGAGATGGTAAAGCAAGATTGTAGCTTTTGGTGCTTAACAATAAGTTTCCTATGTTCTAGCAGGCTGGTTATTATAGTTAACAGATTTCCTCTTACATTAAAATAATTCTTCAAAATCGCAATGAGCGCTGGAATTGAGACGTTGTCGTAGGCTGCGGAGATATCCAAAAAAATAATATCAATTTGCTTTTTCTCATTTAGTGCTTTCTGCACGCGAAAAAGGATTTCGCGTGCAGAAAGGGTTTCGCGTGCAGAGTGCTACCACATCCCATATTCGCGTGCGAATATGGGATGTGGTAGCACTCTTTGGGGAAGGAGATGCTGCTGGTATTGTCACAGGAGTATTTGCCTGATCTAAGAGTTTGGGTTGTTGCTCAGAGAGGATATTTTAGTCCAATCAAAAAGTGATTTATTAATGGGAACTGTGACATCGGTTTGAGTGGAGACATACTTTTTTAGGCATAGGTTACATTTTTGTTTATAGGAGGAACAACTAGTTTTCTTGCTTCTTGGTAACTTAATTTGTTCTCAACCTTATATTTTTTACTATTTTTTCTCAGTTTTCCATTTTTCACGTGTCTTGGAATATGCAGGATGACCACCTTTGCAATTTGGACAGGTCATTTTTGTAGCCATACAGTCACTTTGTATGTGATCTGAGGACTCAGTTAGGGCAGACAGGAACTCTTCTGCATACAGTTTGTTAGTGGCCATACTTTTGGCATTCGTAACATCGTAAAGGGTTGGAAATGTAGAGGCGGATGCGGCAAAGTAAATCTGCTTTTACAGAGGAGGGTACGTTGGGTGTATTGAAGGTGAGAATAATATTTCTGGTTGGAATAAGTTGAGTATCATTTTTAGTCATCATACGTTTTGATTGAATTAGATTTTGTCCCTGCAGCTGTGATTATTTCCTCCTCTGTGACATTTAAAAAGGTCCCAACTGGATATGACACCCTTAGATGAATTTGGGGTTGCATGAGGAGATTTTTACTGGGATGCCGGCAAAGATTGTAAGCTGTAAAAGTTTCTCCGAATGCCTATGGTTCGTAGTTTCCACAAATAAGTCTCCTGATTGCAGTCTTTTAACCGTTTTAGTAGATCCTGCAATACCTTCCAGATGTTTTTGTATTACGAAGGGAGAATTTTCTCATAGGCTGGCCAGGGCTGCTCCATCTGATTAGTCTTTTGTCTCTTGATTGCCATTACCTAAGTCATGATTGGAGTCTGTCAATGTAGGTTTCAGGTCTTGAGCTCAAAGGCTCCAAGAGTGGATAATTATTTTTATCCACGATGGCTCCTTTTGGCCCTGGGGGTTTGTCTTTACCACCCAGGGTACCGGCCCCGCCACATTCATCTCTTATACAATATTTTACGTTCAATCCGAAGTAATACGACGAGTGTGGTGATGGTACAACTCTTACACCAATAGCCGACGCTGTTATGCAGCCATGAAAATTAATTTGATCGGAATGGAAATTAGTTGATATACGAGCTGCAGGTGTTGTCTGGTAGTCTCATTTACTAAGGAGTGTTTTCCCCATAGATGGAAGTAATTATCCCAAGGGAGAATATATATATCATGGATGATTAGGTGTTTCAAACTCGTTAAATACTTAATTGAAATGTATTCCAGTCTTGCATCCGTTCTTGAAATCTGATGATTTCAGTCTGTTCATTTTCGTGTGGTTTGCTTCTTTAACGGTTCTCTAACACTAGGGTTCAAGAGCGTGGGCCAAATGGGATGAGATGGGAAAATCCGTATTTTATCTGAATAATTGAGTGGATTTGGGTTTTATTTGGCGATTAGCAACTTAAGGTTAATGCTTTTTTTTTTTTTTTGATTTGGTAGTTGTTGGCGCATCGGCTTCTGTGGCCATATTGCACCTCCCAAGGTTTTTTTTTTTTTTTGCAGTACTTTGATCCAAGCCCAAGGCGAGAATCGAACCCGCGACCTTTGGGTTGCCGGGAAGGTACTTTACCCACTCGGCTAAGGCTAATGCACCAAAACCAGGACATATAAAAGATAACTTCAGTGACCTAACCAGTTAGGTCACTGTATAATGCTAAAAATACATAAAAACCAATATAAAAAAGGCTAATTTTAAATAAGTAAAATCGGCTTACACATGTTTGTTGTCGAATGAAATCCGCCTGAGTGTATAAGGCTCAAGTAAGATGAATAAAATCAGTAAAATACGAAACAGTCCCGACTATACCGTGGACACTCGGATAAAATATGTCGTATGGTTGAAACTGCGTCACAGTGCTCAAGCATAGAGGAGGCATCTGCCCTCGGCAGGAATAAATGCGTAAGATGAAGGATCCCGTGAAGAACACATTGCAAGAACAACTTCCTCTCTACAGTTCCTGCGCAGACTAGATTGCCAGTGTTTGATTACAGGCTTTGTCTACTACAGCTCGTTCGCGACCTGCCCACTAAGATTGTTGCCATTGGGAAAGTAATCTATAGAGAATTACTTGCCTGTAGTCCTCATAAGGGACTAACAGGTTACGGTTGTCTAACGTTGTTTGATAGCTAACAAAACGTTACACTTAAGACTGGTCCTTGAGAAACTCCCTCCTCTTTGCAAAATGGCAGAGCGAAAGTGGATCCTACACGGATTTCGAATGGCAGGTTTGAAGGAAATGTTTAATAAAAATGTCAATGTATCTCCTAACGACCAATGTCGTAAATACCTTTTGTAATTCTAAATATGCACCCAGTGCCATACACTTTTTCCATATCAAAGAAAACCGATACCTGGTGCCGTTTCAGGAAAGCATCATGAATAGATGTTTCCAGTCAGATTAATCACCTATCACTCATTTTGGATTTGCGGGTCGTTGATAACGGCGGTGATTTATTAAGGGCTCTTCCATCCAGGTTTATAGTTGACAGATTTAAGTTTGATGGAGTAGGGTTCCAGCTGTGAGCTGTTCAGGTTCTCAGTAGAAACATTCAAATCGGCTCGTGAACGTGCATACACTTCTCACAACTACATAAATGTGAGTGATAAGCTCCGGTCCTTTGAAAATAACTTGAATAAGATATTTGTACTATATAATAAAAACGTCCTCTAAACATAAGGCGAATCAATGAGTGGTCACAATTCTTCAGCTTTGTGTTCTTTACCCATCACTATTTTTATCTAGGCACAAAAAAAAAAAAAAAACATGGAAAACGATCTTTATTTTTGTGTATATCATCAGTTAGAAGACCCTATCATTGCAGCCTCCATCTGTATTTTATTTTTAAAATCTTTAAATCCACATAATCACGGGTCTGGTTTCTCCGTACAAGTTTTCTTTAAGTGGTTTTCTGACAACCAAAATTAAAACACAATCGACCTCAATGCGACAGCTGACAAGCATGAACTAGAACAGATTAAACAGCCATAATTCCCTCCTACGTTCTTGTTAGTGGTATTGGGTTTAACGACAGAAGGGCTACTGAGGCCAAATTGTGTATGTTCATGGTTTATTTGCATGTAACATATTGTTAGAGATGTTAAATTATAGGATCCTGTACAGGCCAATATATTTTAAATACATCAGAATATCTTCTTGCTTAATTTCCTATAAATTGGGATAAATCATGTGAGATGTTCAACGTGGAGAGTGATTGAAAAGTGTTTGACCAGATGGTTGTAAGGGACAATTAACCAGAAAATGATTAACCAGAACAGGATTTAGAGAAAACCCACTGAGGTGGGCTTTCTCTAAATAATAGATAGAGATGAATATGATAAGTGTCCAATTCTGAGTCTTGTCAATACCACTTCTTCTCATCTGTTTCGTCGGAAGCCAGAGAGCCACAGCTTTGGATCTTGTTTTATCTGGTAAAGTTTATTGTTGGTGTTACTTTTCGAGATCTGTATCCATTTATCGTAGCACGCTTTGCGTATGACAGTCTGTGTGAGGAACCTGAGGATGTTGTGAGAGAGCGGGTTGAGGATGTTTAGCGGCAAGGTCAACACTTTCATTTCCCGCAATGCCAGAATGGCCAGGGATCCAGCAAAAACTGATTGAGCACGCTGCAGAAGAATAGTTGGGAATGAATATTTCAAGATACGATGGGAAAGATGAAAAATTCTTCCTTATGGAAGAGACAGCACTGAGGGAGTCTAAATTATGGCAGGTGAGATGGAAGTCTGAATAATTTTACTAAGTGCTAACTTGATGGTATATAATTCAGCAGTAAAGACGCTGCAGGCTGATGCTAATGAGGCTGTAACAGTAAGTGAAGAAAAAACTGCAGCAGCACCATACTTGCACTAACTTCGGTTTCTTACAATCAGTACGCAATCTTTAATTTATAACCTATAAAAACCAGTTATCGACTTTAAGTAACGTGCTCAAGAATTGTTTTACACTGTAAATGTTTTCGTGATAGCAATTTTGAAAGCTTCTGGAATGAAAATTGTTATTCAATATATATTTTCAATATTTTACATATATACACACGAGTTTAAAACATATAGCAGTCACGCCGCACACTACAGAAATTTAACTTTTATTTTGGACGTCCGTGCGAATTACTGTCATGCCTTTGAATATATAAGACAAGGCTGAGTATTCTTTCATTATTTTGTGAGAGTGAAGCTGTCGACTGATAGGCTCTCTAATATCTTAATTCTTAACTTGCATTCAGTTGGTTATTTGAATCTCAAGAACCGTTTGAGATCCTCAAATAATGCTAACTGCTCTAGAATAAATTTTAATAGTTATATATAAAAAAGGAAGTGTCGATTGAAAATATAAAAAAAAACACTGAAAGTATAAAAAAGCTTATTGCTACCATTACTGTAGAGTACTGGTCTGCCTCCCCCTCCCTCCACACATAGCAGTTGAACTGATGTCATTCAGAGAGAGAGAGAGAGAGAGAGAGAGAGAGAGAGAGAGAGAGAGAGAGAAGACGTATAAAGTCCAAACCCTCTGCTTATTTTGCCTGAGCGAATTTCATGAAAATTGCTTTCACATGTGATTTCCAATATTCTTCTGCCTTGTCTGTCTGTCATTACGCAGACATCAAATATTGTGAAGCGGGAAGACAGCCACCGAAAAGATCCTTCGTGTCGTTTTGTCAACGATTTCGCTTTGTTTCGCTCTGAATAAACCTTCCCACGCAATTTTATACGTTGAGGTTTTAGGCTAGGGATGCTAAACTCGATAAATATTACTATCAATTGTCCCACCCTTTATACTATAGTAAAAATTTATTTCGTGAATCTTTTAGCAGTCTTAAGTTAATAATGGCTTTGCTGAACGTATCCAATGACCCAAAACGCAAGCTATCAGTTTATAGCGTTATTTAATCAAGGGTAAAGAAAACTATTGTGGCGTAGAATAAAATAGATGGCAAAATATTGCTTTTATTATCAGCACCAGTTCTATTAAGTTATTTTTTGGGTGTTGGATTGAATAATACATAAACCACTGGCGTTTATTGGTTGACCCTCCTGGCGCGCGTTAGTTCATCCTAGCCTGCTCCACTTGACAAAACGACGAGTCGTTCGTACCATGTCAACAATCCACAAATGTGACTGTTTCCTATCCTTACAGCATAAATTTAAGTACAAAGCACGCCAATGGAAGAAATGAAAAACGTCAGACACAGGGAAACGCATTTATAAAGCGCACACATTGAATTGCAAATTTGCAGCTAAATGAGACAGCTGTGCAGGTAAATGGAATTTTAAACAGATTCAATCGAGGCGCGATGGCTGATTTATTAATAATTTTTATTTCCATTTGAAATAACAGTAGAGCATTAGGCGCTTATAAAATGCTAATTGCCATGGCGAATGTGACAACAATAAGCATTTTGGTGCTCCACATCCGGTGAAAAATGTTTTGTTTAATCTTAGCTATTATTTATAGCATGGAAAAATGAAAATCCGTTAAGTGAAAGTTAAAGCTATTTGAATTTCTTAAATTACGTTATCGTAATTGAAAATGCATGATGGCAGGCCAGTAAGCATGTCCTTAATAATGACTAAGTAATTTTCTTCCATTTCAGGATGTAATATTCTATTTCACGACTGACATTCAGATTATAGATTTACGTTTGGTGGGGGGGGGATCATAATTTCGAGTTCATTAGCATTATTCAGCAGTATTAAATTTCATTATGAAAAGTGACAGCTCTCGAAGACAATTGCGTCCGAAGAAGAATATTTCAGTAAATTCGATCCCGCATTCGGCTAATCTTGTTGCAAAACCATCGTAGGCATCATCAAATGGCAGCGAAGTATTCTTTTCGCAGAAAAAAAAAAATATACTGTATATATAATTTAATGACGCGCAATTCAAAATATTTCTAGTCCGATGTGCAAATGCACAGAAGTAAACGAAAAGGAAGAAATTCGCATGCCAGTATCTTGTCTTGAATTAAGTTTAGAAGATGAAAGTTTGCTTTGAAGCAATGTTTATTCTCTTAATTAAAAAATAAGAAGCCCAATTCGTTTGTCTGTTTCACGTTAGAGTTTTTCTGCTCTCATGAGATGGGAGTTATTGGAGTGGCCACCGTGTCAGCCAACTAAATTAGCTGGTGAAATAAAAGGGGTTGTTTAGACAGTTTTGCCTTTCCCATATTCAAACGAAAGCATGCAGATCGATATAGTAAGCATCTCTTCACTGCATTTGGGGTCTGTTGCTAGTTAATACTCTTACGTTCGAAATAAAACGCAGTACGCTACGGGGCACAAGTCTCATCTCTGCGAAATACCACAGGAAAGGAATGTATGAGGTGGACTTTTTTTTTAGCACCGATGAATGGAAGCTGCATTATTATTATTTTCAAGTTTGAAAGTCTTACAAACATGAATCTTATATATTAATGAGGTCTCCTTCTCCCCCAAATGGACAGTAAATAGCTGTTCTTGACTATCCATGTTTTACTTATAATTTAGAATCCATTTTAATTATTCTCACATGTCATTGTCCTAATTAATGTTTATTTGCTGAGATATTTAACCAAGTTGAATGCCTAAAACTTCTACTTTGTCTTTATCGAAGTCCAAGTTACTTTAGGGTTGAAATAGGAGGATGGGATACAGCCTCAATTTCTAATAATTTCAATTCATAATATCAAGTCCTCATTGCAGAATGTTAAAGAAACAAATGCAACTGCAAAATTACACAGAATACGACTGGCAAAAGAGGAATTACCATAGAGTAAGAGTTTTATCCGTAATTTGCATGTTCTATGGCCTATAGCATAATGAAAAATTGGAGTAACCGTCATAGAAACTGTCATAATGATGGGAAAAAACATTTATATAACTGCTTAAAAGGTGGCATTCATTTAAGCAACTTATTATATTTGGTAAAGGAAAACTATGATAGGAAAAACAATCATAACCATCAAATAGTAAGAGCCGAGTATCGAAAAGCATACTTATAAGAGAAAAAAAAAATGAATGCCTCAGTTTAAAAGAGAAATAAAGACTACAAAGAGAGCAATACGCGATGCGCAGACAAAATACGTGGTACCCAATAAAACTGAAGACTTCCAAAATGTAAAATTGCACAATCGCAAAGAATAATACAACCGCCAAGTCGGAATTGTTTCAAAACAAAGGCTGTCGAGACCAAAAAGGTTCTAAGATACATTTAACATCAATATATTAAAGAAAGATAATTATTGAAGTAGAAATTTTCATATAACAGACTATGGAATCTATCTGGAGATAACCAAAATTAAATTTCCATTGAGAAATCTAGTCCATATGGTAGAGAAGTTCAACCGTAATAATTTTATCAGCGTAGAGATTCGCTCGCCTCCCAATGTGCACACCAGTGTCTGCTTACGTTATCCCAGGACTACAGCTAACCATTTGAGGGCTTACAGGTTCAAACAAAACTTGAAAATTTCACACAGTGGATTGAATTCACAAATTGAAGTGAATTAGGCTTAAAACCTACGATTAATCGCAGTTGCTCAATTGACGAAAGTTTGGCATACCAACGGAGAAAATCAAACCAGGTTAAAATTTCACGGTCTACAGAATACTTAAGCTCATCCTAAGAACCCAAAACAATTGCAATTACAGCGGAAAGCATTGGCATCTACCAATAATTTAGCACCAAAAGCTCTCCTGTTAATTAACGCTTAATCCTTAATGACAACTTACTGTTTTGAAGAGATCAACTGAGGATTTCCCCATCTGGAAATGTAATTTCAATAGTCGCATTAAGGATTAACTGTGGCATTTAATGAATTTGATCAGGCTACTGTAATAGCCACTAATGAATAACTTGCCATTAATTTAATATACAAACGAATGCGAACTTCATAGTAGATGGACAGCGTTCTCCAAACTGTGGTATGAGAGCGCTCGTTATTGGAAAATGGATCGTATTTTAATACTGATATTGAGTTCGATGTCAAACAATGATCCTATACGATCTGAATACAGAAAGAAAATAACGAAATAAGCAAGACTAATTAATATGGGAAACATTTAAACGTTGACCAAGCCAATTGACAGGTCTAAAATAATTAGGAATTAATGTTGAAAATTAAATAAATAGAATTAACATTAAGTTAATTGTGATCAAATAACGAACCAAAAACCCTACCCCTTATTTTAATTTGGTTTAACTTGAATTGTTGGACTTATTTGTATCAAATCTGTTTAGTATGATTTGTTTTATGTTATTTTCGCATTTCATGTAGACTCGTCGATTGGCTAGGTCAATTCTGTTCAAATTTATATTCTGTTCACGTTTCCTTATTTAAAACTTCTTCCAGAGGGCGATGGCTAGAGCATAATTTACGATTTTAAATTAAGTTAAGTTATTTCCTTGCTTCGTTCAGATCGTATTGGATTATCCGTTGGCTAAATAGTGACTGAATTATGATCCTTCAGAGTACAGAGCTTGTGATCGCCCCAGGACGAGTGGCTCGTGCAAGTTCCTTGTCTTCATTTAATTCTATTTTTAATGCTTTAGCATTATGTGTAAAGCGCCTGTTTGTCTTCATCATGTTCGGTCTATCCTCATAACTTAACATACTGAATGGATTTCATGAAATATTATTGTCGGGTGTTTCAGACAGGTTTGTCAAGCAATTTCAAATTTCATTAAAATCCGACCAACACAAATCGGAAGTTTCTTTTAGTTCTCTCTCTCTCTCATCAGTTAACTAAATGCATTAATCGTTACTAGCTTATTGTATTAATCAGATGAGAAATGTTAAAACACATTTCAATATTTATTAAAATAGAAGTTATTTTTGAATATATTGTTTAAGAATATATTTATTTTGAATATTTGCGTTTCGTTGGTATTCAAATAAGAGTCAATCTTTCCGATTTAACCGTAATTGTGGAGTTGTGCAGTGTACAAGTATTTTTAATAACAAAATTTATAAATATTAAAATAACAAGATGCCTTAATTGAGATTGCCATAAAAGAAATACAAATTCGTTCCATCTATTTACAAGAAATAACAGACGTATATACAAGTAGGCATTATTTTCCACATTAATTGCCTGGTTAATGAATAATAGCGAAGTTCTACAGTTACACGAATGATATTCACCAGGCAGCACCTATCGCAACACAATGGAGGTCTACGATGAAATCCGTCTCCTACAATGGAAACAAGGTAAGATCGCCCACCTGAGTGAGCAATGAGCATGTGGGTTGTCATGAAGAATCATTCATTCCCTAATACAGCACCGTAGTCTTCTTTCTCTGCAGATAAACTAGATATGAATTAAACTGGACTGAAAGTAGAATATGGCGTATCTTCGGAGTATATTATTTAGCCAATGCATCCATCCACAAAATAGCTGCTTGTCACGTGATGTTAACTATTGATATTGCATGATATCAGCGCTAGATTACAATGTAATGCACTATTAGCGTGCACAAACATTCTTTACTGAAATAAGGTTAATGATTCTGTATCGTACTAATTCTGCAAGAATCCGACAAAAGCAAACGATATTTAAGCAATATGGGCATTAAATATACGAGTAATATCACATTGTGCAAGTAAACCACTGGCTTTTGCCGCACTGGCCGGAAAAAAAAAAAAAAAAAAAAGGAGTAGATAAAAAAACAAATCATTTGCTTCCCTCACACATAACTATCCAGTGGAGGTTTCAATTTTCTCCCATTAAAGACCTATTTATTATGATGCAAACATAAATCAAATTGTAAGAAAGCATCATATCACTGCAAACTCCACTCCTCACACGTTACCTTTGAGCGGAGTGGGGGTGGCAATGATATAGTAAACCCGAGTTCCATTTTCGAAAATTAGCATTCCCTTTATTTGCTCAAGAAAGTTCGGTGGAGTGGATACAATGGATCGATGACAACAAAATGGACAATCTCCCAAAGGTCGGAATGAAATATATATAAATAAATATATATAAATAAAAAAAGGTAAAACTCCAGAACACGGTGCCCCTTTGAAAATCACGTCCAGAAGACGGGGAGAGCAGTGACGTACGGTTCGTAACTCCGCCCACTCACTGCGTTCCCCCTCTTCTCGACAACTCCACGTGGCGAATGTCACGCGACATAACAGTATGGCGGAGCTGAAAAACAAAATTAACGGCAATTTTTTCGGAGAAGCAACCCAAATAGTTATACCTTAAAATAACACACTAATTTCTTTTTCAAAACGAAAAAAAAATAAATAATGAGACGCAGTAAACGACCAATTTTCGGCAAATAACTCCCGAAAGCCGCGTAAAAACCTAACCTAAAAACATAACCATTTTTCACTACATACAAATGAAAGTCAATTAAAAACGTAACTCCCATTCTATTTTTCTTTTTCGTCCAACGACTGGTTTTAATCTTGAATCCTTCCCGAAGTCGCGTGAAAACCTAACCTTTTTTTTGCTAAACAGAAACGAAAGTCAATTAACACGTGCAACGAACAATAAAAATTGTTCCCGTTCCTCATCAGTGGAACGGGATACGAGACGACCACGAGGCAATTATTAGCAAATCAGCAGCTAAGCACCGTACACAATAGAAACCAGCATTCAAAAGAAAGAATACGCAAATTTCGCATTTAGCGCTCTAGTGACGTCCGCGTGAAACGAAGAGGGGATGCAGTCAGTAGGCGGGGTCACAACCTGTCAATCACTGCTTTCCCCCTTTCTGACAGCCAATTACAAGGGGACACCGTATATTGGAGCAAGGCCAAAAAAAAAAAAAAAAAAAAAACGCGAGCACAATTCAAATCTAAAACGTAAAATCAGCAGAGCCAATTCTCACCTATCTCTGTATAACTAAGGACACACAACTTACACATGCTTGGTGCTTGAAGAAGTAGTTTCTCACTCATAAATTAAAAATTAGTGAAGTAGCAAAACTTTAAAGCTAATATGACCTTAATGTGCATTAAGTAACTACACCATGTTAACCTCAAATAACTTTGAGACCAATGTCAGCATCTATTTCCAGCAGTAACCAAGTTCTGGAATCCAGTCAATAGGCTTGCTATCATCTAGAGAAAAATGTTAATTTCTGGATCCAAATACCATTCAATAATTCAGTATAATTACGTATAATCCAATCTTAGGTAGCGGCTATAGAAGCCGTTAATACAAACATATTTAACGTTTTCCTACTGGTGTAGAACCATTGTGGTATCGCAATTAATATCATGCATTTAGTTGTTCTAACACGGAAGAAGAACAAGAAATATTCCTAGCGTAATAAAATTATGCAATTTTAAAAATTGACTTACCAGGCGACAAGCAAAAAATCCTAGACAACCTTCAGCAACTGCTCACGCAACCACAGGACAAAACGACAAATTGCACTAAATGTAACACAGGCAAAACTAAGAACTGTCAGAACTCGAAAAGGCTTCACACAATAATTAAATTTATATTCTTTCCAAAACTTCCTCGCTAAAACGTTAATTAAATACGGTCAGCGAAAAATCGTCCTGGACGTTCAAATACTTCGATACATCAAACAGCATAATAACTGACATCTGGGAAAAGCCACGAGTAAAACGCGTACGCAAAGACAACCTTAGCTATAAAATAGTTTGAGAAATACTGAACAACTAAAAGGAGGTGGGGAGGGAAGTCGAAAGTGAAAGCTAGTAATTAGAGGATTTTGATTTTATTGGCGCATTAGCAACTAACGCTATAGTAATTAAAGGAATGCATATTGAAAAACACAGGGAAAAATGAATTATAGTTAAAATAATGTCAATTGACAAACAATTTATTCGGGTGACAGATTATTGATAATCTGTTATGGCAGCGTGCGATCTTTTATACAATCAGGACTACTTCTGATGTAGATAATCCACCCCGGCATACAGAATATGAAGATATTCTGTATGCCGGGGTGGAAGGAATTGCCTTGATGATTCTGCAATGTGGTCTATTATGCTTAGTTCACATAACAGCCCTTGGATTCGAATACCAAAAGGTCTGTCTGTAGTGATGGCAATTGTTGTTATTGTATTTGAGATTGAATTTTTTTTCTTTGGCGCAAGGGCTCCTTGGGCCATGTTGTGCTTGTTCATGATTTACTTATCACTGATTTCACATGTTATTATGCAGAGACTATTATACAAATTTATACGTCTCAAAGAGTTAAACAGTTCTTCGAATTTGCATCATAAAGTTAATGGATCCTGAAATTTGGATTGGGAACTAAAGCTGGATTTTTGAATGGCTAAATGTTAGGGATATTAAAAGAGATTATCACGCCCACAACTGTGGCTCTTTTTTTATCTGCAGCAGTTTATTATTGATTTCAGTTTGCCCGATTTGGACCACTGTTTCCTATATATTGTTTTAATAATGGATGGATTTGTAGTCAGTATAAGACACTTTCAGTTGACAAGAAGAATCTGTATCGAGATGTTTATCAGTGTCATCCGCACGTTCATTCCCACGGATGCCGACATGACCAGGGATCCAGCAGAAGGTAACCTGGTTGGCTGTTTGATAGTGACCGAATCGCTTTAAGAATGGGATGAAAGGGGGAAAAGTAGATTGGATGACAGTGATTGCACTTTAGAGTCTGTATATATCAGGGATTGCTTGATATGGTGGTTGTTTATGTTATGTAGAGCTAATTCTATTGCAAACAATTCTGCGGTATAGATGCTGCATTCAGTAGGAAGATACACGCTACTGAGAAGGTGGAAAAAATGCTGCAGCAACTACAACTGAATCTGTTTTGGTGACATCGGTATAGATATGTACTTTCTCTGAGTTTTCCAGGGATTGTGCTTTATGTGGTTGCTAAAAGTTGGTGTTTGATAGAAATGATTTTCCCCATCTTATAAAGAAATTATCGCAAAGAGATGAGGACTAAATCCAAGGAATTTCAGGAGTAGCAACATCTTGGAAGATAATCTGGAAGTTAATATCCGAACTGTTCATGGGTTCTTGCAATTGCAGCCCTGTGGGGCGGTTTTCATTAGGTTTATTGTGGTATGATATGGTATGGTATATTGAGGGAAAAACAGATACTGTCAGCTGGGGTGGGATGAAATACTTTACACAATAAAGATTACACAATAAAGATTATTGTGTATTCTTTATTATGTAACTAAATTTAATATACCTTTAAAATTTTTAAAGGAATATTAAATGTAAGCAATCTTTATAGTTACACAATAAAGATTTTCTTTTGAGAAGTTCAGTGTTCATTTGCCTCAATATACAGGCTGTGGACCGAAGATGTTCTGAATACTCCCGCAGCTATCCTAAGGGACTAGGCTGGATGGTATTCAGATGCAATAGAGAACTTTCCCTCGCTGAGTCGTAGACGGGTGATCCATAATTCAAGCGAGATCTTATTAAAGTTCTATACATATGTAGGAGGGAGTTTCTATCGGCACCCCAGCACATAGCGGAGACAACTTTTAGGATGTTCAGTTTTTAAGGCAAGTCGTCCGAAGATAAGCAGTATGAGCAGCAAAATTAAGTTTATTGTCTAAATATAACCCCAATAGACGGAAATTGTTGGTAATAGGAATCAGGCTGTGTTTTAAATATATTTCTGGATCCGGATGTGGTTTTCGATTTGTACAGAAATGAGTTGCGATGGATTTCTTTTCTACTAGGGAACAACCATTACCTATAGCCCATGATTCTATTTTAGCTATGGAAATTTGAAGCTGCCTCTCAATGGTGCTCATAGATTGGGATTGACAAGAGATAATGAGGACGTCAGCAAACATATACGATTCTACTGTATTTGTTACAACAAGTGTCATGTTTGTAATTCTTATTGCAAATAATGTTTCACTGAGTATGGAACCTTGCGGTCCACCCTCCTCTTGTTCAAATAATTTGGATAAATTGTTATTATACATCTAACCTGAAACATTCTGTGGCGTAGAATGTTATCTATAAATTGGCGTAACGTACCTCTCAAGTCGAAAGAATGAAGTTCTTGAAGTACATTATATCGCCAGGTGATATCGAAGGCTTTCTCAATATGAAGATTAATCACGACCAGATGTTGTCCCCTTATGAAGGCATTGCGGATGTTTGCACCTGCTTTTATCAACACATCTAACGTGGACTGATTCTTTTGAAACCCGTACTGATTATCAAGTACTTTTGATTATCAAGATTCTTTTGAAACCCGTACGTTTATCAAGTTGCTAGTTTCCGTTAGACGCCTATGGACCATTTTTCCATGACTTTGCCTAAACAGCTGGTCAGTGAAATCGGTCTTTAGTTATGTAGACAGGTGAGATCCTCTCCTGGCTTCGGGAAGGCTGGTACATTTGAGTAATGCCAGGAGTTTGGGTAAGTATGTTCTAAAAATATTCGATTGAAATATTTTAACTGTGTTCTTTTTGCTCCTTGTAATATTTACTTGTAGAGGATCTGCAATCTCATTATGGATTTAAAATAAACTTTGTGGATTTTCTAAAAAGGGTAGTATAGGCTACTTTTTGAAATTTTAAAGGAATATTAAATTTAAGAATATTATATATTTCATTTAAGGCAGAAGAATACTCTTACCTGGGGTTTTCTTCAGGGACGGCTGCATCCAGGAGAGGTGTAATTCAGAAGGTGTTGAATTTGCAATTATATGGAAGGAGGACGACGGAAAAAGCCAGCTTTTAAGTTTTGGACAAAAGCTGGCTTTTTCCTTCGTAACTTTCTTCTTTCCTTCGTAGCTTTTTCCTTATCAAATGTATTTGGCCTTTATCAACAGGGACATTCTTTCTTACAGTCGAATTCTCTTTAAATGCTTAACAAACGAACTTAAAACAATTAAAAAAAAACACAATCTACAGTATCTTTCAGAAAACGGGAGATAATATCAACTTCTGGATTTCGGCTTGGTTAATTTGCGAAGTTTAGTTGCAGCTGGAAGCGCCATTTTATCGGATTAAATTTGTTTGCCGTAGTAATTGTCATCCCTATTAGTTTTACGCTGAATCAGTCTCCAGTTGTGTAATCAGATATGCGCTTGATGTCTCAAAGGAATCCGACTTCTAAAGAAATTACATCACCTTCTCTGTACCAGAGCACGAAACTGAATAGGAGAAAGCGGACAACTCTGATCGGTTCCTTGATTTTGTTAATGGTTATTTTTGTTTCAGTACATTGGTGAAACAGCAACTGAACCCTAATGAAATTATGACAGTCTTATTGGTATTGGTATCGATGTTTTAGAACACAAGGATAACTGAGGCAAACATTTTTCTGTTATGAGCAAAGTACATAAGTATATATTTAACATTAAGTGGCGATGAGCAATGCGTGCATAAAGGTGGTTGTTGTTGTTATTTGGTTTTTAGGAGCATTAGCAACTAGAGCCATATTGCTCCGGGGATATGCGGTGGTCATTCCCTCACCTTTCCGCATCCTCCGTATTTGGTGGTAACGGGCTCGAACCCCCGTCTAATCAAGAAGCGTGTGCTACTCACTGCTGTTCCTGCCCACCTCGCTACGGAGGCGCCGGTCGAAAAGCGTTGTCAGCTTCAGGAAGGAAATTCGTTTTGCAATTTTTTTTCGTTAAATTCTTTTAATTAATTCTCTTATTTTTAATTGCGTTAAATTGATTTTTAATTATTTTTTAAATTATTTGTTACTCTAATGTAAGTTTTTCCATTTTTTCGTTTTATTTTTTGGAGAGTATCATACGGAAGTGTTCTACGTACTATATTGAGATAAACTTCTCTTATTATTTTACGTATATTGATATTAACGTAAAATGTATTGAGCATTACAGCTCTGGTTCATACTATATAAATAATATATATATGGCACTTTTTTTTTTGGCTACCTGATCTGCTCTCTCATTACCTGTGATACCAGAATGTTCTGGGGGTCCAGCAAAATACCACTAAATGATTTTTACATCGTAAATAGTTTAAATAGGAAAAGGTTTGTTTTATGATGAAATTTGATATCGAAATTTATTGTCCAGTGCAGAGACTGCACTCATGGCTACTTTTATTGAGTACAGTTCTGCCGAATAACTGCTACAGTCAACTGGTAGTGATATGGTAACTGTAAAAGAAGAAAAGACAGCCGGGCACTAACGGCAGAGTCTGTTTTCGAACCATCTCTATATATATTAGGCATATTTGAGCATTGTGAGGGCATGGCCTTTATGTAGTTCTTTACTACTTTAATTTTCCAGGGATTTCGTTCTCCATTGCTGAAAATAGGTATCACAGTGAGGGAGATTTGCAAACCAGGGTGAATCAAGTTAATCGGTCTCTTGAAGTATATTGTCAAATTGAAAGTTACCGGCATGCAATAAATATTTTAGTCGAATACCAGTTGATCTATTTTCAGCCAGTTTGCTGTTGTAGAACGCAGTCCATTCAGGGTTGAGCGTCATTGCGAAGTACCCTCATCACGTACGGGTGTCCACATTGAGGGGATATATCACATTCAGGAATCTTCTATAATTTTCTATACCACTTTCAGGAGTCTTCTTACACGTTTCTAGAATTTTATTGATATTCAACAAATTTCTTAAATATTATTTAAGTTTTTTTTTTTTTTTTTTTATACATAACATAAAATATTTTAATAAAAACCGGTAAACAAGTTGGTCCTATTTTAATATAAGCATTTATTAAAATAGGACCAAGTTGCCCACAAAATTAAGAATGAAATGTGATTCGAAATTTTTAGGTGGGATTTGGTTTGGTTTATAGTTTATTGGCGTATCAGAAACAGGGGCTATAATGTGCCAACAGCGGTAAAAGAACGAAAAACAGTGATAATTACGAAAAAGGCAAAAAGAAGGTAAAATATTTGAGTGACCAGTGAATTTGGTCACGATGTCAAGATATTATAAACTATATAAAAGTAGAAAAAGCACCATAAAAGAATAAACGATATACTGTATATCGTTTAAACGATATATATGACACGGTTGACCCTTGCAGGCGAACTCACTAGCCGATTGATCCCGAAGCAGTCCCAAGACCACCCACCTCGAAGCGGGCTCAATTTTCAGCTACCATAAATTATACTCCTATATAATAATATGGACTATCGAGGGATTGCTACTACTATTAACTCCCATCTGCGCATTAACCTACATAGACATCCAAAATGGCTGAATTTCTATGGGATAAATAACAATCTTACAAAATTTGAACCACTGAAGATACCCGAAAGCTTAAGATATCTATGTATTCTGCACCAGGTAAGCTGCAATCCCATGTCGAACTTCTTAACGGAAGCCGAAATTTTAAAATTCCCTTTGGTTAACATCTACAGAATCGATCCTGGAAGTGGAGTTCAGTAGGTGGAGCTTCAATACCAGTGATTCGTGGGAATAAATATTTACAAAGATTTGATGAAAGGCATTTTATCGCCAAGTAAATTTCACAATTTCGTGGCGACAAAATGGAAAGCCGATGATTATTATTAATTCAGGTATAAACTTCCCCGAAAATCTTGCGCTTTATGCTAATGAACCGTACATCTTGGAGGATGCAGCCATATGGCAGTGATGCATTAAATGGGGAAGCGTCAGCTGTTATCTTAATGAAAGTTGTTCTTCGATAGGAAAACAGTTTGTCACGAGGTGCACATAAATAAATCTAATATAACCGTACAAAGTTCACCTTTCAGACAACATTTTGTAAAGATCAGTTTTAATGATCTTCGCTTTGTGTTGAAGAAATATAGATTGTATCTAAATATAAACAAGTGTTCGTTTCACAGGCTTAGGTTTAAGGTTTTATTGGAGCATTTTATTGGGGCTGTTCAAGAAAACATATTTATAAAATGTTTATAATAAGTTCCGGTGACATTTTATAGAGGTTACTGGGTCAAAAGATTACATGAAGGTAAAAGGGGCTAACACTTGGATTGGTTTGAAGTTTACTGGCGCAAAAGCGGCTGAGGCTATAATGCCCCACAACCACGCCATAAAAATTCAAAAGAATTAAAGAGAAAAAAAAAAGTTTTTAACCTTTCAGAAAGATTAAATTCAAAAATATGTCAGTACACATAAAATGAGATAAAAGGCAATAAACATCAACTAAAACTAAATGTTCAACACTACATATATTTATTAATATTAAGAACTGTTAAAAACATCTGACACGTGGTCATCATCTGATAAAATCTGACTGAGTGTATAGGGCTCAGTCAGATGGCTAAAAGCGTCATAACACGCGCTTTCTGCACTGTTAAAATAAGCATAGTCAAGTAAAATGTGTTGTTTAGTTAAAATGGTGCCACAATACTTGCATTTAGAAGGATCATCTGCCCTCAGCAGAAAAAAAATATGTACGATTAATGTGTCCTATGCAGGCAAAGACAACCTCCTCCCTACGATTCCTGAGCACGGTTAAATTTCAGCAATCATTAGTGTAAATTGCTGATTTGGCTGCGGTGTCAGCTAAGTTATTTCCTCTAATCCAATGTGGCTAGGAATCCAGCAGCAGCAGATGTCATGTTCACGCTCCGAGGGAAAGAATGGATCATCTGTTGAACTCGAGACAGGACTGGATGAGAGTATACGTGTTTGGATGGAATATTGCTTCTAACAAGAACTGTCCCTCTATGGCCTGGCGAGTCAATACTCCTATCTCTTTGAAGATAGCTAGCTTAATTTTTAATGGTAAGATACTTGTGGATTTAAAATTAGTTTCCTATAGGCATATGCTTGCTGGTGCACATCGGTTGATAACATCATGTAAATTTTCTTTTTTATTAACAAAGCCTCTACAGTTCCATTGAAGGATTCTTTCCGTTATGGGAATTTGTTGGTTGTTTTTGTTTCTGATTACGTTTTAGTTGTAGCTTGCTTGTATCAATCTACCTTCGCTTTGTCTTTCTTAGACATGTATAATATCTTCTGTACAGCGGCTCCGGAACATTAGTTCAACTCTGCCATTGTGCTCTGTGAAGATACAAGACTGTAGAATGGCCAGAAACGTGTGTAGCGTTGTGTTTGTGTGTTGTTTAATTGCTTCTGGCCACTTTGCCACCGGGAAGGCCAGGATCTCCTGGAGAGCCTGCCCGATGCCCATCTACACCACCATGTATGTACCTAGTCCCATGGAGGTTGATCATTGCAATCTTTGTCTGCCCTAGGAAAGGTGAAGTCCCGCACCCACTGGAGGTAGTGCTATACTAGTGGGTGCCAGCAAAATCCCGTACCCACAGCTGCCCAAGCTGAGGGTACCAGCAAATAAAAAATAAATAATAATAATAATAAAATAAATAAATAATAAATAAAGAAGAAGGGATGCGTCATGTCCATCACATCTGTCACATGAAGCTCTAAAATTCAGTCATCCGATTCATTCTGTTTATCAACAACGCCATGGATAGGCTTCAGCCTATGGAATGGTTGAACATATGGTATCTAGATCTTAGGTATAGCTTAGCTTAATTTACGACTCCTTGAAATATCAAGAGACATACGGTATCTTAAATGGAAATATCCATCAATATCCACTCCGGTGGTTGAAAGCAGTGGGCGTAGTTTCTTGGTTTCTGTTGTTTTAGTTTTGCTGTTAGAGGTACATTGGCTGGAATGGTAATTGGGGTATTACTAGCTTATTCAATTTTTTGTTGCAAGGGACATTCTTTGAATGTGAAGAGCACGGAACGTGCCCAATTGGCAAAAGATGTATTTGGAACTGTAACAACCATGTGAATACCTGATGACTGAAAATTCCGAGCAACTGTGGCATATGTATGATTTGGCACCGTTTTGATTATTTGTCTTCTCACCTCTGATTATGTAACTTTGTTCTCCACTTTATATTTCTGTATTTTTTCCCTTGCCTACTTTCCATAGTTCACATATTTTGAAGAACGCCAGGTTATTACCCTGATAATTTGGACAATGAGGAGTGGCAGCAGTGCAATCAGATTGCACTGCTGCTACTCCTCATTGTGTAGTGCAATCAGATTGATTGTGCTCCTTTGGTCCACAGTTAGGACATACTGGCTCACCTCGACATGCAGTTTGGGAGTGTCCGTATTACTGACAATTGTAACACCTGATGGAGTTCAGATGGCAATGGAGATAGTCCGCTTTGACATACATTGTGCTGCCACTTTATTAGGTACACCCCTGCTGTGCACATGGTTTGTCCCATGTGCACAGCAGGGGTGTGCAAGTTACTTGACCAGAGTTGTGGATATAAATGCAGAAGAACAATCTTTCTAGTATCAGTTAAGCGTATAAACCGTAGCAAAAATGGGGAAAAGGAGTGATCTAACGGACTTCGGACGTGGCATGGTAGTAGGTGCAAGAATTGCTGGCCAAAGCATCTCTGAAACGGCAGTTCTCCTGAACTTTTCACGCACCACAGTTTCAAGGGTTTTCCAGAATGGTGCAACGAACAGAAAACATCCTCTCAAAGGCACTCCTGTGGAAGAACATCGCTTGTTGATGAGAGAGGTCACAGGAGGATGGCTAAAATTGTGCAAGCAAACAGACGGGCCACAATTTCGCACATCACGTCAGAATACAACCTTAGTGCGCAGAACAAAATATCGCAACGGACCACTAGTAGCACTTTGTCGCGAATGGGCTTCAACAGCCGACGGCCACATCGCGTACCTTTGTTAATAATAATAATCCTGCGGGCACGGCAACACCAGCACTGGAATATCTAAGATTGAAAAGCAGTTGCTTGATCTGACGAGTCGAAGTTCCTGGTGCATCATGTTGATGGAAGGCTCAGAATTTGGCGAAAACAACATGAATCCATGGACCCGTCATGTCTAACGACTACTGTGCAAGGTGGTAGGGGCAGTGTTACGGTGTGGGAAATGTTTTCTTGGCACACGTTAGGTCCATTGATACCCATAGATTTATGTCTGAATGCCACATCGTATTTTTATTATTTTTTTTTTATTTTTGTGTTTTTGTATGGGCGGCTCCTAGAACAGAAGTTCATCTCCGCCTCGTTGCTCTGTTCAGTTTTTATAGACTCTGTAAGGGTAAGGCCGGTGTGTGTCTTAATGCCACATCGTACCTAAACTTCGTTGCTGACCAAATGCATCCGTTCATGTTGACAATTTATCCTCAGTCAGATGGTTACTTCCAGCAGGATAATACGCCGGTGCACAAAGCCCGAATCATTATGGAATGGTTCCAGGAACATGACAATGACTTTTCTTTGCTGCAGTGGCCCGCTGAGTCAGCAGATCTCAATCCTATTGAACATCTTTGGGATGAGCTGGAAAGGGCTGTTCGCTGCAGGCCTACACCTCCGTTGAACCTCAAGGAACTGCGTGACACTCATGTCTGCATGGTACTCCATTCCTGAACGTTTTTAGCATCTAGTTCAATCCATGCCTGGACGAATTCAGGCTGTTTTGAAGGCTAAAGGAGGCCAAAACGCTACTAGGTAGGTGTACCTAATAAAGTGGCAGCACAGTGCATGTTGGTAGAATGGGAGAGCTAAAAGTGAGAATTATGCTCCTAGTCAGAACAAGAATAGCATGTTTCCGAATCATGATTCTCCTTCCTTAGATGATTCTAAGGAAGGAGAATCATGATTTGGAATTCGTTCAATCTATGAGGAGTTTAAAGTGGCATGGGGAGTAATGTTTATTAGATGTACGCCAAAAGTAGTCAACTTTAATAGTTTTGCAGAATGTTTGGATTTCATTGTCTCTACCAGAATATCCCCAGTCTTGAGCTCGATGACTCTAAAGGTGGAAACTCAGTGTTATCCATCTTTGCTCCTCGCAGCCTTGGGAGAGTGAATTTCTTCTCCAGGTTACTAGCCCTGTCAAGGGGAGTTCAAGGGGGAAAAAGCTGGTTTTCCTTACTAAAACCTACTTATAGTTTGTAAGACTACGTTTTCTGTTAATTAAATGGAACGTAAGAAAACTTTTACAACTGAACAAAACTACATTCTTTCAGGAAACGCTCTGGAAATCACTCGGAGATCGCTTGATCACTATAACACTTGGTATTCGGCTCCCTGGAAAGCGGCGCATATTGGAATAGTGTCTGGTTTCCAACAAGGATGACAACTCCATGGGCAGGTTCATCGCCAGTTCTGTCCTTAAGTATGATAGTAATATTATGAAGTGATGGGTTTTTATTTACCTTCGAATGTGTCTCCTTCAAGCAAAAGTAAACTGGCTCGTGCTTTTGTAGGATGGAATTGATGTCATCATTATTTTGCCTGAATCCACGACAATTCCACTGCAGAAATTTAGCCATTATTTTGGCTTTGTCCATCCCTCAGGCTTTCAAAGTGCTGAGGGTTTACTTTTCTCAGTTTTGAATTTATCTGTTTTGGGGAAGTACGGACGCTGCCCTGCGTCCATTTCTTTTTCCGCAAACAGTTCCAAGGCTATGTCATCTGATACCTCATTCTCCTCCACATCCATAATTTCACGGGAACTAGGGAATACTTCAGTCGTCGTCTTCTTTTCTCCAGAAATTTCTTTTGTTACTGTGTAGCCTTACGAGGTACGGATATAGGAGTGGCAGCTAACTGATCTTTCTGTGCAGGTTTTCTTGAATTTAATAGGTAGTATGCGTTGGGAGTGAATGACTGTCGGTGGGATGGTCATTTCGGTTTGAGTTCTAATGATACATCTCACTGCTACCTTCAGAGCGTAGGTAGGTTTGTATTTATAGGTTTCACCGCTTTTATTGCCTCCTGATATATGTTCAGCTCTGCCTTAAGTCTTTGGATTTCTTTTTCTTTTTTCCACTTGCCATGCTCATGAATAAGCAGGGTGTTTGCATTGGCCGTTAATGCAGGTGGGTTTTGTAGCTGAACATGATGTAATTTCGTGGTCCTTTGCAACATATCGAGCACATGCAAGGGCCACAAACAAGCCATTTGCGAGTGTCCATATTTCAGGCACTTAAAACACCTTAAAGGATTTGGGATATATGGACGCATTGGACAGTTGATATAGCCAGCTTTGATTTCATTAAGAGACGTTGCTAAATTGAACGTTAGGAAGTTGTGTTTAGTGGGAAAAACTTTCCCACCTCTAAGCATGAATATTCGTTTCGCAGCTGTCACTCTTTTTTTTATTCTTTTTCTTTAATTCAAAACAGATTTAATCTTCCTACACATTCGTGAGATACCATTCAGCAATGACACCACAAGATCAGTTAACTGTATTTGAGGGGGTGACTGTGATAGGCATTCCTCCGTCGATGTGACTCGGAGGACCTGTTTTGAATGTCTGTCCCTTCTAGTCTCTACAAATACGTCGCCTGAGCGAGCTGTTTGACAGATTTAGAAGAGCATGGCAACCCTTTCGCATAAAAAAGGTGACATTTTTCGTAAAAACTTCTCACTAGTGTAGCGGATTATCAGAAATTGAGGTGTTGGATCTAATAGTTCCTCAGCTCTTTGTCTCTTTGCCAAAGTGGCACTATTGGGTAAACGTCCAAGTTTGCAGATAGGGACCGGTTGGCTTTCCCAGAAGAAATTATTCTATGAGGATTCATGGAGATTTTGTTTGGTTCAGTTCCCGAGCTCTCCACTCACCATGGAGCACAAATTGGACGCCCACTAGCCAGAAAGCAATAAATGCACTCGGCTGTGGCTGTTGTTACTTGCAGGCGAATCCACTAGCAGATTGATCATGGCCGAGCCATCCAGGACCATCCGACTTGTCGAAGCAGGAGGAGCCAAAGTGATGTGTTGAAGCTGGCCCCCTCAACCACCAGGATCCGCCTTTTCGAATTTCCACGGATCGCAGAGCACGGCGAACACGCGGATTCTAATGGTCTCAGCCTGACGTTGAATCCCAGTGATGCTAATTTGGAAGACAAGACCAGTGGCACCATTGGGAGATCCCCTTGCCACGTACTGGTGCCCACGTCGAGGGGCTGGTTATACCTGGATTATAAATATATGCATGTTTCAGTTATAGGCTTTATGTGATGTCATTTATTTGTAATCCTTCGATTCCATGAATTTTACAGTTGGGAATGCATCTTATGTATTATTTGCTGTATAGGGAACTGACAGGCCACGATTATTCGCCGGAATTGCTGATTTGACTGCAATATCAGGAAAAAATTTACACTAATTCCAAACGTGACCAGAGATCCAAAAGAAGCGAAGTAAAATTTACGTTCAGAGAGGATATATTATGCGCTCATACCGAGACCGGAATGTATGAGAACTGTATTTCAACTCTAATAAAAGCTGTAATTCGCACTAATAATCTGCATTTATGCAGATTATTAGTGCAGATTATTCTAACTTGAAGCCCTGCGCTGAATATATGTAGCATTCAGGAAGAATCGTCTCAAATACAACATCCAATATTATAAAGCTAATTTTCGAAAATGAAATACTGCTTTTGTTTTTGCATTTTTATTACTGTGAAAAAAAAACAAGTTTTTCAATATACAGTGATGTAACTTCAGGGATAATTACAGGGTTATTTCATAAACATAAATTTGAAAACAGCATTAGTTAAGTTCTTATTTCTGTCACCACATTATTAGAATTTTATCCGATAACACAGTTTGGTTTTGTCTTATAATATTTTAAAGTTAATTATGAATACTGTCGTTTTTCGTTGATTTCAATTTAATTACAAAGTTCACGAAAAGGAATTTTTGAAAATAAAATGCACACGTATAGATGTGAATTCGTACATCCACTCTTTAAGCATTTTACAGGTACTTGTTTTAAATAGAATTGAAAATCTTAATTATATATGCCAAAGTAAATATCTCCATAACAAGGATTTTGATATTAAATCAGAATTTCAATAAAAATGATACAAAATGAATGTCAAAAAATTTCGATGACATCATTCAACTTTCCTTAACATCTACCTGAATAAACCAAGTTTAAGAGTTCGAAAACATTATTTACAGCGAAGAGGCTACTCGATAAAATACATACTGTATACTTTGAGAGAAATATTGAGACGAAACTCAGTACAATAAGCCTTAAATCTTCCTCCAGAGGCTATAAAAAAATTTACCAACTGATTTAAAACAAGCTCAGAAACCTAAATAAAACTTTTTAATATCTTAAATATTTTGCTAAATTTATTTTTAACAGAAAGACATAAGGAATAAAAAATTATCTCAAATTGACAGCACTACCACGAGTTGCTTCAGTATTGTACTACAAATAAACAACACTCTCAACATCAGAAGATCCCCTCAGGCTGATGATTCTGCTTTACAGATAAATAAGATCGTGCGTGGGATGGTTGTTATCTGTAGCGCATTATCTAGGCAACCCACATTTATAACATCGCAATTTGAGAGATAAAGAAATTATAATTTAAGGGACTTTAATTCTTTTCTAAAAAAATTACATTTTAAGAAAAAACAGGCACATACCTCCGAAATATAATACAAAAATCGTCGCGGTATTTATACAGTAAAAAAATATTATTAACATAAATTATAACATCACGTGCGTGTCATAAATATCGTGTAGAAATAAATAGTTTCCGAAATATTTATAAGGATGAAAAATGTTCGTCAGGTACAGTAGAGATGAACTAGTGTAACGAAAAGAAATAAGTAATATCCAGAACCAAACCATCCACAACATGACTCACACAATGGATAACATGCAGATTAATAAATAATTTAGTTTCTAAGCAGGATATTTTGTTTTCCTCGACTTAAATGAATATTTCGATGATGTTTACGACATAAAACAGCCACTAGGTAGGCTGAATCAACAATGAGAGTAGATGTTCAGAATTTTTTAAAATATGTATTCAAAAAATAAAAGGAACTCGAATCTTTGTACTACATCAGTGAACAACGTTGATCCAATATATTCACGGCACCAAATCCACAAGTCTTGTTGACATCTGACTATCCGATTTCCTCTGATCGGAATCTTGATTACCTTTCTGGTTTCGCCTTTTCTTATTACAGCACCGACGGAAGCGAATCTTGAACTCAGTGTTGAATCTTTCCTGAAAATAATTAATGAATAAATAAACAATAAAATATTATTTTTTTCCGGTGAGGATTAAAAAAAATTAATGATCTAAGATGAATATGCGAAAATTAAATAGATCGGACAGATTTGCTTCAGATTTGAACACATTTATTCTTCAGACACTTCCATAAGATCTCATTCCTGGATGAGTTCAGTGTCTTGTCAGGAGGGGGGGGATAACATTGATCGTCATTACCCCATAGATGTAGCTCGGATTAGCTGTTCTGAATGTTTGTCACTTCTGGTCTCTACAAGAATGTCACCTGAGCGAAGCCGTTTGATAGAATTAGGAAAGCCTGTCGAACCTTTCAAACCCTTCTGGATAAAGATGGGTGACATTTTTCCTAAGTGCTTCTCACTAGTAGAGTGAATTATCAGATAACGAGGTGTTGGACCTGATATAACTTTTGTTTTCTGTCTTTTATCAGATGTGACATTATCTGGGTCGGTGTTTACATTTGCAGATAGGGATCGGTTTGGGGCCCCCAGAAGAAATTACCTTATCAGCGTTCATGCAGATTTTGGTTTTCAGAGTCCGGGCTCCCCACCCACCACGAAGCTCAAAGGGTACGCCCATTACCGGAAGCAATAAATGCGCTAGGGAGTGGGATGCCAAGGCTACTCAGACACTATCCTCGCAATGCCGCCAGCCTGAATCTTGTCCATGAGGGTAGGGGAATGGTATTGACACGGTTGACCTTTGCAGGAGAACCCACTAGCTGATTGATGCTGGCTGAGCCTTCCAGGATCAGCCATGTTATCGAAGCAGGGTCAAAGTGGTATGTTGAAGATGGACGCCTCAACCACTAGGATCCTCCTTTACGATCGTTATTGTTATTGGGTTTTAGGAACATCGCAACTAAGCTATGTTACTGCGTATATATTGTCTGTAAATTGCGTGTGTTCTGAGGTCGATTTTCTGGTTTTTTTGGACAACAAACCCGAGTTTCCTGGAGAAAAAAACCATGCTGTCCTCACCTGAGACCAACTCACTCATCCACGTTGTAAAAAGACGCATAAAAATTCCTCCCGTCATTGACGGGATTCGAACCTAGGTCTTTTCCACCCGGTGTAGGGAGGACACCATCCTACCAAATGTGCTACTCACGAGGACATCCTCCCTTCCGAATTTCCCCGGATCGAAGGGCAGGGAAAACACTCCCGATTCCTATGATGATACCCTGGAACCTAAGCTGTGGGAGTTGGATCCCAGTGATGCTAATCTGGAGTACCAGTAATATCAGTGGGAGGTCCCCTCACCATGTATAGTGCTCTATAGTAGAGGGGTTAAATAACAGCGTGTGTGCGGTGCGGCATAGATTTCATAAGGTGTTTTACTTTGTTCCAATTGCAACCATTCTGCTAGTAAAATATCTCGTAGCTGCGACAAAGTTGAAGGAATATGACTTCGTTGCCGAATAGTTCTCTCCAGCATCTCGCACTCATTCTCAATAGGATTGGAACCAGGTGAATGTGAGAGCAAGGGAAAACAGCGAAAATCCGTGTCTTGTTCTCCGAACCATTCTTGCAAGATTCTGGCACGATGCGCTGTCATATTGTTGTCATCGCCTTCGGAACAAAAGTATAATATTTCGAAATGCAGAATACAAAATTCAGGTGCTCCCTGGGTTGCATTCGACGTTCCACCGGTATCAACGTTTTTGATACCGGTGGACAAACTGAAAACCGGATACCGGTTTTCAGTTTGTCGTTTTTCAGTGTCATCCCAGGAAATGCCGTGTCCATTCAGATCTCCCAGTATATAGAAGGCGGACGGTATTTGAATTACTGTACCTTCTAAATCTTGTAGTAATTTTCGATTTGCTGGTACCTATTTTGTTAAATGAGGTATAATGATAATTGTTAACTATTATTAGGTATTTAGCGGCTATGCGTACTGCAACTGCTTCAATGGTTGTGTTAATCGGGACAATATAAGGTCACGAGAAATAATTAGTATTTCAACACCACCATGAGTATTTGCCTTCTGTTACTCTATCTTATACGGTATTCAGTATAGTTCTTTATTGAGATGGTCTTTAGGTGTGAGATAGGTCTCCTGTAAGCAAAGACACACAGGCTCTGCTGTGCAATGAGATCATACATATCATTGATGTTAGAATGGAATCGCCTGCAGTTCCGTTGGATTATGGTTTACATTATGTGATTTCGGAGAAGTTTCAGACTGTTTCTTCCAAGTTCTTAAAATTTTCGATCTTAGGTTTTCCTTTTTGGGGAAATATGGTTTACTTGTATCGACCTCTTCATTCTCAACAATATCTATTGCTAATTCGTTTTCTTAGCTTGTCGCTTGTCTTCGTTTGTTCGGTGTTGGTTTTTAGTTTACCATGTTAGATTTTCTTGATGAGTTTGTTTTTACAGTACACAGAAATGTCTTTGTTACAGTTTGGACATTTCGGCTGGGTAGTTCTGATTGGTATGTTCCTGAGATCTACATTTTGAGCGGACGGTAACTCCACGGCATGCCATATGTTACTGACCATATTTTTGCCATTTCAAGCAATGGAGAGGATTTGGAATGAATGGTCTCGTGTTGCAATTTAAATATCCTCCCTTGGCCGATGTAGGTGGTTTGGAAGTGGTAAAAACCAGAATGGGATTTCCGGTTGGAGTAACTGTTCCACCTCTGGTTACCATAATTCTCACAGCTATGACACCTTGTTCTTCTAACTTATTTCTAATTTCTTCTTCGAAGACGTTGATAAGGACCAATTGAGAAATTACTCACTTTGATGATTTGGATTCCAGTAAGTGTGTCTTAAGTACAGTATTATGAGGAGACACCATTACTGATATCTCTACAAATGCTGAAATTTAAGCAGTAAAGCGAGTGTTCATATTTGATATCTCCATCAGAATGTCTCTTGATTTAAGCCTTTTGACATTTTTGGTGTTCAGCCACACTTTCTAGACATTTCTGGATGACTATGGAGACCAGTTTCCTAATAGCTGCTCTGTCGTAGACCGAATGAATATTAATGTAGGTGCGTGAAGTGTCACTTATTTTTGTCTTTTGATAACAAAGGTATCATTGACCTGATTTTTCCGATCCAATGGGGCCAGATCTTTGGGATCGATGGTTGTGGTTTGGACTACTCATTTTAGTCTTTGGAAGTAGTTTTTCCTCACAGATTCCGCGCCCCGCCACGGGGAGGCATGAGCGATGCTACCTAGTGTCCAAGTTACTAATCTTGAAGTAGATTAGTAGTTAGGAAATTAGTGTTAAAATGAGAAAAAAGTGTCTTTAATAAGAGCAATACAATATATATATTTATGATTTAACTAATATAATTTAACGTTGTTTCTATTCCAAAAAGAAATTTAATGTTTATAAGAAATTAATCACACTCATTTATACACAATGTAAAATATGTACAAAGAATACTTACATTGTACATGGCGTAGATGAAAGGGTTGTAACAAGAGTTGCTCATAGCCAGCCAATGGCAGCAAAACCAAATGACGTTAATGTACTTATATCTGTAAACATAAAATTAGGAAAACCTTATCGTCCACAATGACTTTTATTTATATACGAAACTTAACATGTACCATGCATCAAATAACACTAAATCTTAAAGACTGCCTGATTTCATATTCTGTTAATGTGATGTTTATGATTTCATCATTTTCTATTATGGTCATGTTTATAGCTTTAATTAAACGCTGAAAAAATATAAATAACTCTAAACATTTCCTCTTTAAGTCATTTAAACTTTCACAATGAAGTAACTTTAGAATGAGTAAGCAGAGGAAGAAGCAATTACAAAGAAAATCTCAAATCATATTCCCAATAGCTAATCCAATTGAACTAGCTGCTATGACTCAGTACGTTGAGGAAACGGTGTTAGAAAGAATAAAACAAAATCTAAGCATTTCGACAAGGAGAGTTGTTCTGCAAGAGCGCATACTGAGTCATGGCAGTGTATAGCAAATTTTACATTGCCAATTACTGTACTCCTACCATATCCAGCGTGTACAAGGTGTCAGCAATACAGACCACCCTCCCTGAGTGAACTTCTGTCAGTGGATGCAAAAACAGTGTTTCCTGAACCCCCGATTTTTAAACATTTTGTTCACTGACGAAACTGGGTTTACTCGTGATGGTATTTTTAATTTTCATAACTGTCACGTTTGGTCCGACGAAAATCCTAATACAATTCACGAGTCACGACATCAGCAACGTTTCCCGTTGAATGTCTGGGCAGGACTACTAGGAGACCATCTAATTGGACCACACATTCTGCCAAACAGGAGAGCTGTACCTTCAGTTCCTGAAGAATCTTCTTCCAGACCTCCTTGATGATGATAATGTTCAACTTCAGTAAAGGCAGAACATGTGGTTTATGCATGATGTTGCACCGGCACATTTTTCTCGAGTTGTGACTCAGTATCTAACTAGAAGGTATGGTAAACGGTGGATAGGTAGAGGTGGGCCCGTAATGTGGCCTCCCAGATTACCAGACTTAAATCCCATGGATTTTTGTATACGGGGTCTGGTAAAAGCTTAGTGTACACTTCTGACATTAACACAGTTGAGGAATTGCAGCGTCAGGTTGAAGGAGCCTTTCAGCAAATCAGAAATGACCCAGGAATGCCTGAGAAGATTCGCAACTCAATACAGAGAAGACTACAAAGCTGCGTAAGGATGCAAGGACAGCATTTTGAACAGCTTTTGTAACATCTGTAAAATCCTGTGGTGTTGAAACCAAAAATTAAAAATGCATTAACTTATGTTTATAAAACCATCCTTAGCCAAAGATTCACAGCTTTTTGCTAAACAAGTGTTCCCATAGTCAGTGGCGGGTCTTAACAGAAAATGTGCATTTTCTCGAAAACGGTTCATTTGCGGTGTGATGTTCACTGGGACTTTTTTGCTTATTTCAGTTTGCAGTTTTCACCTTTAAATTACTGACCATCATCTTTGAAAAACCATGTATAATATCAATTATTTTTATATTATACCTTTATGTTCTTTACTTATGTAAAGGACAAAGCAAAGAGCTCTTTACTTATGTAAACTCTAGAAGGAAGGAGATGAATCAGATTGGTCCACTTGATATCGATGGTTCAACTGTTGGTGACCTGCTCAGGTAGCTAACAAACTTAATGAGTATTTTGCATCTACGTTCACACCTGAGGAGTTATTCAGGGATGGGAATACCAGAGGTGTATTAAACTATGGTAGTAAGTTTATCAGTTATTAAAAGTGTTTTTTTAATAACTGATAGGAAAGTGGAGGAAAAATTGTTGAAGATAAACATAAGAAAGGCACCTTGGGTGGATGGGATCTATCCAGTTATATAAAGGAGACTGCAAAGGAAGTAAACAAACCCTTAGCCATAATTATGAGAGATTCCTTGGACTCGTGGGAGGTAGCCATGGACTTGAGATGTGCAAATGTGACCCAAATTCACAAATGAGGATCAAAAGGTGACAAGTAATTACACACCTGTTAGTTTAACTTCTGTTCCAGGAAAATTAATGGCACTGGTTAAAAAAGCACTGCAGGATCATCTAGACAAGTCTTCAGTTATAGCTCAGACACAGCATGGGTTTGTTGAGTGGAAGCCTTGTCTGACTAATTTGATTGGATACTACGATGTTGTCACAGAGGAACTGGATGGGAAAAATAATTTTGATATCATATACTTGAATATTAGGAAAGCTTTTGATACTGTTGCACATGGAAGACTACTGTACAAATTGTAGCATTATGGCAGTAAGGGCAAAAGGCTGCTATGGATAAAGGGATGGTTGAGTGGAAGACAGAGAGTAGTAATTAATGGACACTGCTCTTCGTGGACTAATGTTATTAGTTGGGTGCCCCAGGCTTCAGTGTTGGGTCCATTGTTGTTTTCTGTATGTATTACATTTGGTACGTCAAGAAGGTACGTCAGGCTTAATGTCTAAGTTTGCAGACGATACGAAGGTTGGCAGGGTTGTTAATGACAATACGCTACTGCAAGAGGATCTAGAGACGTTGAGCAGATGGGCTCAGAGGTGGCAACTGAAGTCTAACATTGACAAATGTAAAACTACTGCATATGGGTACCAGTTACCCCAGAATAACATATCAACTGTGTGGTACTACACTCAAGGTGGTAGAGAATGAAAAGGATCTGGGGGTATTTGTGCAGTCAGATATGCAGTTTTCTGAACAGTGCCGACACTCTGAAAGAGTAGCTCATGGTGTCTTGTCAATGATATAGAGGATTTTTTCTAGCAGAGGTAAGGTGATTATCCCCTTATCTAAGACAATATTTAAAAAAAAAATATTGTATATATCTGTTTAATATAATAATTAGTGGGTGTAAGTGACGATAATTTGTGGAAGTTCTCAACTAGTAATTCATTTGTTGAAACCCACTGGTATTGCACTACATCTGGTGGGTGCGGGACTTGTGCATTCGGCACAAATATATAACGTAAACCCGGGCCTAGAGAAGGGCACCGGGCAACAGCTGTCTTATATTGGCGGTGGTAAAATACCTCGCACATGTTTTTAGGCTAGATTTGTTGAGGTTTTACGCCACAACAGTTGAACTGGGTGGAGATGGGCTTTTGCCTAGAGGCCACCTTTGACTGGGATACACGTACGAAGTGCAACAGGAGGTATAATATAATGTCTTATATAGGTGTAACGAGAATGTTAATGTATATATATATAATAATCATTGTGTGTGTACAAATAAATGGAAATGTATAAGACAATGGTCAGGCTACACCTTGAGTACTGTATACAGGTCTGGAGGCCTCATTTTAAGGATGTAGATGTGGAACGAGTACAGAGGAGGGCAACAAGATTAGTGAATGGAATGAAGGATTGCTCTTACGAAGAAAGGCTTAAGTTTTGCAGATTACAGTGTCTGGAGACTAGGCACCTGCGAGGTGATCTGATTGAGGTGTGTACAAGGCTTTGAATGGTTTGAGCAAGCTCAATACTGATGGGATTCTGCCTGAGGGGAGATACATTCAAATGAGGAAAGACAGTTGTAGAATAAATGTGCGGAAGTTTGCCTTTAGCCAGTGTGTGGTTGATTGCTGGAACAAACTTCCATCTGTCGTTGCAGAAGTTGAGAGTTTAAATAAATTCAAGACAGAACTAGACAAACATTTGGAGCGAATGGTGGTTGAAATGGGAAGGGTTTTTTTTTTCCTCTACTAATGCTTTGATTGAAATTATATACTTTAAACGTAAACGATTCAAATACATCAATCATGAGGGTATTTTCTTTCTACCCCATAGTTTTCTTAACGTGCCATATTTAAGAATACAGTCGCTTGGTTCAAAACCTTAACGAAAGTAAATGTATATTGTACAAGTTATTAAAATAGAAAGGTGCCATTTTTTCTGAGAAAAGCCGTTATGCTTATAGTAGCAGAAAATGAAAACAAAGGGAATATTTAAAAACTGACTCCTATTCGAAGTCGTAATACTGTTTTCCATACGGCGTTTTGTTGCGAGACCTTATTCAAATTCTGGTTCATTACTAAAAGTTTTATACCTTCAATCCTTCTTTATTTTACAAAGGCATCTCCATTTAAACGGAAAGTTTTTATAGTGACAGGCTCACTGCTGAAAAGAAGAATTACGTGAATTTCGTAGAAGGTCCTAGGATTTTGCTTAACGAGCTCTTATATGCCTGTGTGCGCATTCTTCTACCAGCAATTTCAGGGAGTCATTGTGATTACTCGCCCTCAATAACACAACGCAGCATCGGAGAATTCAATAGCAAAATAATGTCATTTCGTTTCACTAGGTCCGTTAATAAAAATATGGCGCAAATCCTCTATATATAAAAATTAGATTCTTTGCCAGCAGCGTTGTGCACTCGATATATTTCTCTTCTCTCACGCAACGTGAAGCATTTTGACACACAAGTGTCTTAAATTTTTCTGCCTCGTTTCTCAGCAACAGGCCACCATAAATCAAATGTGACAACAAAACTCACTTTCTGGAAAAGAAATTTTATTTCTTGAAAATACAGTCCAAAACTTCAGCATCGATTATGTTGTGTGTAAGCTGCTTCCACCTTTTATTTTCCAAACTATACGAAACTCTATCGGTTCAATACTTTAAGATTATAAACCATTACTACAAGGGTTTAGTCAGGTGGTATTAATGATTTTTTTTGGAAGTATTCGATAGTTTAAACAAGCGCACAGCAAGTTCACATTGCTCACGGCTACTTTGAATAAATCAACTCCACGCAGTCTTTTCAGAATGACCTTTTGTAAATATCAGATTAAAGGATTAATTTCCGAAACGCCCATTCCTTCAAGAAGAAATTCAAATAACAAAAACACGGTTTCAATAACTATGAATTCACCATTAACCACAAAACTGCATATTCTGATAATTATTCCGAATACACACTTAAATTTGGTACTTCCACCAAAATAAATGTCCTCTATTAAAAATTACTCCTATTTTCTTTAATATAAGATTTATTCATAATGTATGGGGCTCAGAAATTGTACATACATTACATTGTTAAAATTAACCAGACAACCATAAGATTTCAGAAAAAATGAACCATATATGTATCATTAATAAAGTTTAAATATGTTATTATTATATTTCTCAGTTGATAAGACACCCTTGGGACAGTCATTGAGAAGGGTGCAGGTTACATTCTAACGTGTGAAGCAGAGCCCATGAACAAAAGATAAAGTCCATGAGAGATTCATCCTGAAAGTTGAATACAAAATTTTGCCATATGTGTAATTATGAATTTATAATAGAATATTTCAAATGTTGATATCTTATGTTGACATTCGGAATAATAAGAAGATATGATTAAAAGGAATCAAAAACTAAATGCAGTTTTGAGCTGAGTGGCTGTGTACTAAAGTTGCACGAGACGATAACAGTCGGCAAAGACCTGAAACCTGTAGGCGTTGCCGTTACAGAGTTTTACCTGTTCAGTTTTTAGTTGATCGATGAGTTCTATCGTGTTTCCTTAGTTAAAAAAAGCGACTTAGGCTGTCGAGGTTTTTTTACGCTGATTTGAAGACGATGTCTTGTTTCAGTGTTGCTGGGGACTTCTCGATGCATTCCTGGTGACTGCTCCTGAAATAAACTATCAATGCTGGGAGCGTCTAATCTTCCTGTTAGAAGTTGGGCTAATGTTAAAATGTTTCTTGTGTTAATTGTCTGTTCCAGGGAGGAATACTGAGATTGGAAAGAAGGATGGCTCTAGAGATAGTAAATGGGTGATTCTTTCGAGATCCTGTTCCTGGTAGATGACTTTCATCAACCGGTGAAATACCACCACTTTGCTTATTGGAGGCTTGAAGTGGTGAAACCCATGTTTAGTCTCTAGAGTAAAGTTTCCGGCATCCCTCCCATACTTCTCCTTCAACTCATGCACGGTACTAAGTACTACAGGTTTTGATACCCTTCGTGTTTGGGGTTTTCATAAAAAAAAAAAAAAAAAGCCATCTCAAGAGCCAGTATTCAATACTGAGAAAAGCTTTCAAGTTGTTCTGTGGGGCAGAGGACCAAATCTATGAAGCATACAGTGGGATGGGAAGTTTACATTTTAAGGTATATTTTTAACAAGGTCTGGGTTTCTAATGCTGATTAACTTCTGTTTGGCAGCCCAGAGCACCGCATATGTTTTTGCTTTGATCTAATCAAAGTGTTCGGAGAACGTTAGTCCCTCATCCCATTTTCGGACAAGGTCTACGTGCGATTTAACCTTTCGAAATTCGCGTCCTCTTACCAGAATAGAGATATCGATCCTGCTCTTTTTCTTTGTAATTATCATCTGAGCAGATTTGCTTGGGTTTAAATGCAGTCCAATACAGTTGAGGTAATACTCCAGTTCATTTTTTTTATGTTATTGGCCTGTTGATTTGTTTGCTTAACTTGATGTAGATCTTTAGATTTGACGAAGAATTCCAAGTCATCAGCATATGTAATAAAGTTATCTTTATGGGATGCAAAAAATGGTTCCAGAACTGCAGCAAATAAAAGTGAGGAGAGATTATGAGGCGTCTTTTCTTCTGAATATTACAGAAAATCTTCAGGAGATTATCTTGTATTTTAAAGTAGCAAGATAGAATTTGTTCCAGAGCCATTATCGAGATAACGTCAAAAGCACGGATATATCAAGGAAGTTAATATCGAAGTGTTCCTTATTATTAAGAGCTTTCTGTATCCCGAAAAGGGTGTCAAGGAGATTTGTGACAGTTGATCTTCCAGATAAGATGGACTGCAGGTGCAGAGGACGATGCCCGAAGCAGCGTTGAGTGAGGACTGTGAGAAGGGTCTTCTCGAAAATCTTCAAGAGGGTTCAACTTATGGTTATGGCGTATTTTGGCGTATTTGGCGTCTTTGGCGTATTTTGGTTTCTTTATTTTGGGAATGGGCCTGACTATGTAGCTGTTCCATATACAGGAAAGAGTACCCTTTTGAATTATTTCATTTAAGGTGTGATGCAACACTTCAATAATGTGACGGCTGATAATTTTTGCCATGAAAAGAGGGAAATTATTAGGACCAACAGTTGTTTCATTAGGAAGTTCATTTATGACTTTCATGAGGTTTTCTTTGCTAACTGTGGTGATCACTAGAGGTGTCTTTCTTACTAAGTTTGAGATGGGTTCTTCTTTTACCGTGATTCGGTGGAAGTCAGCTATTCTCTCCCTGTTTTCTTCGGTTGCTAATTGGCTGGGTGAAGGAGGTTGTCCAAATGTCTTCTTGGACCATTCACTAAAGACCGAGTCATGAGACCCTTTTTTCTCTTGTCAACGACGATCCTTTTTCCCCTGTTTGAGCTTTGAAACTACGTAATATGCTTGTCTTTTCAGGTTTATGAAGTGAGCACTCTTTTTTGTACTGAATGTGGCATTAGCCTGTCTTCAGCCACTTACTGTAACGTCTTTGCTTTTTACGAAAGGCATATTTTACCTGTGGATTAAACCAGTTTTTGGATTTCCCAGTTATCCTCATGACCCTCTACGCTCCTTCATAGGCAATTTTAATGAGCTTTAGGGCAAGTAGCCCGAGAGCCTCTTCTGCCGGCTTCCTATAGACCGGCTTAATTCTTGTCATTTATATTCTCGAAGTTCTTTGAGGATAATGTTTGGTTTGATAAACATTTATATCGAAATTTTATTTATATAAAATTTCTATGCGGCCTAAATATTGTTTCCATATAGCATATTTATATAAAATAAACTCAAAATTAACATAACATTAACATTATCAAAGTTAATGAAGTTACAAGTTGTAGGAAATTTGGAAACAAATTTCAAGTCCTATTTAGAGTCTGTGCATTCCTGATTTCAAGATAATTGCTGTTTTTGCCTTTTTCTGGCAAAGATTCTTGTATTACAGATGCATAGGCTTGCATATCTGCTTAGTTATATGTTCATCCGTCGCGTGGAGTTTTAAAATTCCATCATGGATTGGACTATGTCATCATCATCATCAATCTGGACATGAGAGGGATATCCATTCTAGTGTGTTCTATAAACTTTTCAAGTGGGACGATGAAGAATAAACGAGTTTACCCGTGTTTGGAGCTTGCAAAGAGTAGGCAAATAATCATTATTTAGTGGATTATCTAGAACTCACCGCTCCGTATTAGCATATATGATAGGAGACCAGACTAAAAGTCTATTGCAGTTATGGATCCTGTAGGAAATTGGATATAAGTAGGCTCACCAGAGTTCAGCAAGGCAAGCTGATAGATATCAAGCAAAGTTTCTATTAGCTTACCTCTCCTGTCGATTGTCAGTGATCCCCACAGCTGATGACGAGCACTGAAATCCCCGACTAAGCAGAGCGGAGATGGCAGTTGATCTATTAGATTTTCAAGGCCATCTGAGTAAAAAGAGAAATTGGGAGGGAGATATAGAGAAGCTATTGTAAGAGCGATACCAGTTATAATGCCTATTGCCACTACTTCAAAAGGAGTCTGAAAAGAAACATGTCCGGCTGGCACGTTGTTTCTAACAAGAACCGTTGTCTTCCACTTGTTGGATATTCAATACTTCTAACTCAGGTAAAGATAGTATAATTTTTAATGGTATGACACACCAATTTAAATAAGATTCCTGAAGATTATGCCTACTGCAGAATATCGATGGATAAAATCATGTAAACCGCTCTTTGTGTTCCGAAAGCCTCGAAAATTCCATTGATGAAACCTTTCCGTTATGTGATTTTACTGGCTGTTTCTTAGTTGTAGATCACGTGTATCAATCTATTTTTTTTGTTTTCTTTCTTAGGAAAACGAGGCCTGTTACGTCCATCTCATCGGTCGCGTGGAGTTTTAAAATTCCATCATCTGGATCACGCTTTTCATCTATATCCATTCCGGTGGAGAGTGATGGTTGTAGTTCGATGGTTTGTCTTTTTTTTCTTTTTTGTTTTATTGTTGGAGGAACATTGAGGGGAACAGTGATTGTGGAATTACTGGCTGGCCAGTTGTTTGTTGTGAAGGGCACTGTTTGGAAGCAGAGCTCGAGGAACGTGCCCAATTAGCAATTTGCAGGAACCGCTGCATTTGTATGAATGCCTACTGATAGAAAATCTTAAGCAATTATGACATACGTACGTTTTGACTCTGTTTTGATTATTCGTCTTCTCGCCTCTTAGTATATGATTTTGTTCTCTACTTTTTTTCCCATATTTCTGTGAACGCTGGGTGGTTACCTTTAAAATTTGGGCAATTAGAAGTGCTAAGAGTGCAATCATATTGGTTATGCTCCTCTGAGCCATAATTAGGACATATTGCCTCACATCTAAACGAAGTTTACGAGTGACCATATTTTTAGCCCTTGTAACACCTGATCGGGTTTGGAATATACAGTCGGACACAGCAGTCGAGATAGCCTGCTTTGGCAGGTGTTGGAAAGTTGAGATCTAAACGTTAGGATTATGCTCCCTGTCGGGACAAGGCTACCGTCTTTTCGAGTCATGATTCTCCTTGCATGGATGACTCTGTCACGTAGCTCTTGGGCAATTTCCTCCTGTGATACAGTTAATTAGTCCCACTCTTTGAGCAGTTTAGGGTGGCATGGGAAGTACTTTTATTGCGTGTCTGTCAAAGGTTAATATTCTGCATAGCTTAAGTTATGCAGAATATTGAGATTGGACCAGACTGGAATCGAAGATCGCCTTACTGATTTCGGTGAACCTGCTGCAGATTCAATGATCTTTTGCAGAAAGAAATAAGATAATTTACTCCGAGGCTCGTCTGACAGAGGGAGCAAAATGAAGAATACTGATATCTCCCCTTGAGGAGCTGTTTTCCACTGCTTTTCTTGAAAAAAGTCATATTTTGTGTCATTTGTCAGGTTTTGAAATCGATGGCTCTAAAGGTTGTAATAAATTATCTTTGTTGGTTGTTTGTTTGGATTTTATTATCTTTGTTCCTTTCAGCTCTAGGGGAGTGGATTTCTTCCAGATGTTCGGCCCCCGCTAGAGTAATCAAGCAATATAAAAGTCATTGTGTTAATTTAAAACAAGAAGAAAGGTGGTTTTTCTTTCTGAAATTTACAATTCGGCAGAGGCAATTCACTAGAACGTAAACACAACTTTTAAAACTGAAGAAGTTCGGCAGTTTTGGGAAAATGCTCTATAAAAATGTTCAGGGAATCGCTTCATCAGTATAACGATTTGCCCCTGCGGCCTACTTTTTCAATAAACTATAGCAGGGCCATGGTTTATGGAAGCGCAAAGTAATAAAATAAAATAAAATTATGAGAAAATAAGATATTTCTGGTGAGGATTGTTTTTATGATGTTTAGTGACACAAGGGCTACTGAGGATTCATTGAGTCTGTCACTGTTTGTAATATATTATAGCTATTTAATTATATTGATGTGTATAGGCCAATACGCTTCAAGTATATTAAGAGTTCTTCTATGTTGACTTGATTCTGGTGAGGGAACTTCAATGCAGTGGCCAGGAAATTCCGTGCGTTAGCGGATTTTCAATTTTATATTCAGTTAGTTAATTAATATTGGTGCTGATTTTTGTTTTTCTGTTTTGCACAGATATCACACATTTTCAAAGCAACTTCAATGAATATCAGTCAAGGATATTATTAGTAGGTATATTAATTTAAATGCGAGATTTGTTGCAAATTATGCTTCCGTTGTTTGGTCATTTATTAGCTTCTTCTATTATACTTGTATATAGCACTGAATAATCCTCAAAGCACCTAATCTCAAGGCTTGTGTCCGTCATGTCTCTTGAAGAAATGTCACGCTGTTGAATCTGTGTCATTGATCTCAGCTGTTTAGAGAATTGCTTTGAAGTTATGATCACATCCGAAAGAAATGGTCATTTGTTAGACTTGAGGAATTGATAAGATCAGTTTTGTGCAATCACTTACAGTATTTCCGCAATTTTACTCAAAGTAACAGTTTAAATTTTTCTGAAACAATATTTTTCATATCTCAAAGCAGAAAATTATTAGTTTATCATCATTTTTTTTAAAATTTTCCCTTATCTAGCATTCCAACGTAAATAATATACTTGACTAGATGGCCATACTTTATACGCAGAGATAATACGCGATGATTTACTGAAAAAACTATACGATTAATGTAAATGAAGTCATTCGTTATACGGTTATCCCAGTCTGCCATAAATCCTTCGACCCCATCTTTCATTTCATTTATTATTATTAGCCAGCTGTTCCATAGCCTGATCTTAGTTTTGACGATGGCTATAAAGTTCCACTGGGCTGGAACTTTTAAAATTAACAACTGCATCTTCACTTTTTATTACACCAAGTTCTTGCTATACAGGTTATCTATTAGATCATTACAAATGAAAATATGTGGGCGCCAGTGCACATCCCGATTCCTAAATACAAATTAAAAACAACAAATAATAGAAACAAAATTTACGATTATACTTCGGATAAAGAAATGTCAGTAAAACTTTCGATTTATGTTAGTTAATTAAGAGAATAAGCACCTGTTGGGCATTAAATTGCAGCGAGAGTTTGCGTTTTTGACGGTTCTCACCTCTTAATCCGCCCGTTTCGAATACATGGAATTTAAGTGTAAGTTAAAAAAAGTTTAAAACGCCTCAAGGAAAAAGGAGTGCACTTCTCTTTACTTAGGTTGTCATGCATAATTAAAACTGATGTGAACTGAATAACAAGTCTTAACTAAAGACTTCCGTAAAATGTCATCAGTTGGTCATTTCAAGAAAGGAAGGTTGCGTTGTTTTTATATATGGAACTTAATTCCCAGAATGCACAGCCAAACACGTGTTGGAAATTTTAATGTTAGCCGGCGCCATATTGACGAAAGGTTGGTTGGTAATTTTTGATATAATAGGCAACCTGGAATGCAAATTCCGAGTATCCAAGAGAAATCGATCTACCACCCTACAGAACCACACATTATGAAAATCATTTATGCCTATAAAAACACGGGTTGTTAAGGCATCACTTTAATCCCGTTTTTTAGCTTGCTCAGTGGGATAGACACATCTCCAGTACTCAGGATGGCAAGTCATCGTCGTTTAGATGATTCTTTGTGATGGCCGCCGTTGGACGACTTGAAGTCGGGCAGATCGCAGGTGGCACACTGGCTTAATGTGTCACGCAGTGTCGTTTTCGTAATATGGAAGCAGTTACAGAAGACAGAAATCATTACAAGAAGAAGGGCTGGCCAAGGTCACCCGACGGCTACGTCAACCAGAACACACCGTTTTCTGGCTCTAAAATCAAGGTGGAACCCTACGATGTCTTGTCGTCAACTGTCTCATGAGGTTGCTGCGGCCACAGGTGAAAACATTTCCAACTGGACTGTTAAGATGGCTCAATTCATGTGGACTCTACGCAAGGAAGCCAGTAGTTTCAATCCCATTAACCCCAAACCACCGCAGAGCTCGTCAAAACTGGTGCCATGAACATGTGACCTGAGCCCTGACAAATGGGTTACGGTTCTGTTCTCTGATGAGCCGTTTTAGTCTACTAACAGATTCCAGACAGATTCTTACTAACAATTCCTACAAACAGATTTCAGGAGACAACAAGGAATGCGGTACCATCCTTCCAACATCCGAGAAAGAGACACTTATAGTGGAGACGGTGTTCTGGTGTCTGGTGGAATAATGATCAACACCGAAAACCGATCCTCGAATCCTATGTACGACTTTTTACGGGTGCAGTAGGCCCAGATTTTCTTTTCATGCACGAGAACGCTACTGCATACAGAGCTGAACTGGTGGAAGAATATCTTGAAACTGATGATATTCAACTAATGCCGTGGGCAACACGATCACAGACTTGAATCCGATCGGACATGGGTGAGAGGATTTGTGTGTTGCACTGAACGCCTACAGCCAACTGCCTGATCACTTGGTGAGCTATAGTCTGTGCAGGAGGAATAATGGAATTTGTTGCCAGAGAATCTATGACTCCCTTATATGGAGCAGGGTTCATCGCTGTTAGGCCTGTTTAGCCGTTGGAGGGGATCATACACCGTACTGATGTTATGTGACCATATTTTCTAGCATCGTGTATCGATTTCTGTAATGTGGTAATTTTTTGATAATTCTTATACAGCCACTATACATGTCCCTTATACCTGTCCGAAGTTTCTCTTTGTCTCCTCGTTTCATCGATATTCTGTTGTACTCAATCATAACAAATTTTGTCCTGGTTCATGGCAATTTGCTTGAATTACATCACGTTTTTCTGCGTGTTCTGTTAATTTTGTCAGGCAGTGCAGTTTGCGACTTCAATTTAGTTTTGTTAAGGTTATTGCTGAATCTATTCTGGGGTTATGGTTGTGTAACTGTGCATGTTGACTGAGTTTTGTTGTAGAATACTACATCGAAGGCAATTCTATGATAAAAACTATTTGTAGTTTTTTGGTTGACCCAAATTGTCCTGCCTATATAACATGTGCTACAGTCGTATTGATTATTGTTGTTGGGTTTTAGGAGCATCGGCAACTAACGCCATGTTGCTCTGCGTATATTGTCTGTAAATTGTGTGTTCTGAGCTCGATTTTCTGTTTGCTGGACGAAAAATTCGTGTTTCCGGGAGGAAAAAACTAAACTACCCTCTGCTGAGACCGACAGTCGTATTGACATTTGATAAGATATATTGTTTATATCCTGAATATTATATGTTTCTTTATACTTGTTAAATAATTTACCTGGTCTACTGTATGAAGAAAAGATTAGAATTACTGTAAGTCAGTACCAGAAAGTATGTCACGAAGCCTATGTATGGGATTTTGACTTTGATGCATCGTTTATCATTATTATTTAACTGTTTCGAAGTAAGAGATTTATTTATTCTAGTTTTTCTTCTAAAATGGTATTATGTATTAAGTGAATTAGATACTTCTTCTTTTTGGTAAAGTCATTAATTAAATACTGTAATTCTATTTCTAAATCTTCTAGTGCGTAGTATTTTATGGCATTATAAATCGATTTGTACAATAATGATATTTTCACACTGTAGGGGTGATGTGAATAAAAATATATAAATTTACCTGTGTGTTTAAATGATTGGCATTTTGAGTCTCATTTTTTTGTAATTTTCAAACAACTTGTCAACTTGACACCACGGCAAATGTCTCTGTCAGCTCTGAACAGCTGCTAGGCTGAACACAGAATAGCTGATCAGAGCTACCATAGACAGAGATACATATACCGTGGTGGTCCCCGACCTCCATTAGAAGATGGCACACAGAGAAGAAGAATAAGTCAACAATGTGTTTATCATTTTCGCTCTTAATATTATGAAGAAACCATTCACTTAGAGGCAAATGGACTAATAGGTATTTCGCTCAGCATCACTCATTTTTTCTTTCGGTACTTGTTAACCCAAGGTTTTCTTGGGTTAACAAGAACCGAACGATTGGGGATCCAGTGCTTTAATAAATTGTTCGACCAGTCCCAGCTTAATATGAAATAGTGGAAGCAAGACTGTTCGTATTCTCCGGGCTGCATCTCAATTCTGGTAGATCGTTTTATTCTCCTGTACTGCTTATTGCCTTCTCGTGTCTAGTCCTGCATTCCAGAGGCAAAGAAAGCAATATAACTTAGTGAAGTCACCTTGAAAACTAAGAAAGAATCCCAGCATCTTTAATTCTCTTCATACATTCCGTTTACACTGGCCATACTTGATCTTCTGTAATACATGCTTCACGTTTCCGTAATATTCTAGGTATAGCAAAAGGCATACGCTTACGAACCACCACGACATCCCTCTAATGTTGACCCACAATTAACACAGCAAAAGTGAGATGTACACAACTTATTATCATCCCTAATCATTCAAAAATAGCATTTTATGCCCTGCAAAAAAAAACACCAAAGATGCCATGTTTCATTTGCTTCTGATCTATATAAATTATCCAATAGCAGAACAGGTCTGGTGATAATTTAAGCCATCACCAGACTAGTTATCAATAGCCAATAAAAAATTAAACAGTCTAGCTAATACAGTAAATAAAAAAATACCAGAATAAACAATCACCCCGGAAAGCACAGCTGCACAATGTTCTGCGAATAGTACTGGCCTAAGTGCTGCCTGAAATGATGAAGAATCCCCATTGCCAGTGCACCAACTTAATGGCCGAATACAGACACCCACTAAGAAAAAATAAATAACCAAAACAAAAAACAAACTTCATGGGATCCAACAGCAATGATCATCACTCCATCAACGAGACATCGCCCTTATGGAATTTCCTACACATTCCCATAGAAACTATCGTAGTCTGATAAATCGGCAAAACGATCATGGGTGCTCCTATACGGGCAGTAAAAGCAGATACATTTAAGATGTGGTTTTTTTTCTTTGTTTTTATTTATTTCATTAAGTAGTTTGAATTCATTTTTGAAGGGGGAGGCAGAACATGATATGCAGACAGTTACTGGCTCTACAGCATTATCTTTTTCAGTTTGCAACAATTCTTTTACTGTACAATAGTTATACGTCATCATATCATTGTAGCACGTTTAATTTAATTTTTTTCTATATTAATTAACTATTTAGAGCAAATTCATGGTCACGCGTAATCAATGGGCAGCGATGTTGTTGTCTTTCAGGATTGATTTAAAGCTGGATGTCCTTGTTTGTAATCTTATGATCATGATCTGAGAAGCTCAAAGGTCTCGTAAGACAAAATTATAAACTACTTCATTAATCGCAAGCAGTGGCCATAATTTTCCTAGACTATTGTCATTATTGGCTTCTCTGAACACAGATTCACAACCGAATACAGATCAAAGGACTTTTATAACCGAACAGAGATTATCAGGTAAAGTTTTCGACTTAACAAGTCAGTTAGCTTAAATTGGAATCTTTCTCACTAAACGTAAACAACCACAACGTAACAAATTCAGAAAGTTCTCTAAATTATCTTTTCGGGAGTGAGCGCAGCTCTAAACATCTTTCAAAAGGTAATGTCGTTGACGAGTAATATATTCTTACAAGAGATACCAAAATGTCGATAAAAATCCAGGAAGCTATTCCTTGGCAGCAGCTGACTAGTCGTTAACAACGTTGAAATGCCAACCTTTAAGCAATCGCTGCACCCAAGAAAAAGGAAAATATCTCATGGTGTGAGATCCAATAAGTATGGTAGATGCGGCAACGTTGTTATTCCAAGTTTATTTTGGTACTCTTTAACCGAAATGGACTTCTGTGCAGGGTCATTTTGTGCTCCCATTTCTCTAACAGTCTCTCGACGAAGAATTTCAATGTATGACTCTTACTAAGCGTGTTACAATTTGCATACTACATTGAGAAGTGACCTTTATAACTACGTTCCACGGCATCGCAGAATGGTCCAAGATCCGATGATAAATGGTGTATGATGACAACACATATGCAAAGTAGTTATTTTACTTTATCCGGGTGCATACCTCATAGTAAAGCAACACAACTACTTTGCTTTTGTGTTGTTATTATGTCCTCCGTAACAGTACAGAGGTTTCGCAACTTATCACTCGTTTGGAGTGGTCTGGGTTCGATTCCTCGTTAACGAATATAGGAATTTCTAAAGTCTTCCTCAATCGTGGCTGTGATTATACAATCTCAAGCAAAGGGACTACAAATTTTCCTTCGAGTTATGTCGGTTTTTCGGCCCTGAAACATGAAGCTCATCCTATGCACACTTCTAAGGATAAGTCACGCCTGGGAACCTTTAACATAATATTTAATGTTTTTTAACCTGCGTCCTGCCAAGGACAGGTCCAGCATACTTAACCACTTCTCCAAATTTTCCCTATCCTCAGCCCTCTCCATAAGTATCATGCCCTCTCAATTCATCTATCTTTTTGCAATCTGTGTCTCTCTCTCTGATCCTCTTCCCTTCAATCACATCTTTCATTACCTCTTCACCTCACGTGTCCAATATAATTTCTCCTCCCTCTTCAAATTATTTCAGTGAAACCGTTTTTCGCTCGAAATTCTTAAAACCTCATGATTTCTCAGTTTATCAGCCTATCTTATCTTTTCCTTCCTTCTCCACAGCCACATCTCAAACTTTCACTCTTCAAGGTAATAAATTTCGCTTGTCGGATTCTGGAAGCAAAAACAAACCACCTTTGAAGTGTCAGCGTTTTTTTCCTAGAAGTTACATGCATCCATGGTCTACAATTCCTCTCCCGAAGTCAGCTAACTTCGGATGAAAGGGCCTAGCTATTGATGAAAAAAAAGTCTATGATAATATTAAACTTGAATATCCTTTCACAGATTAAATTTCTTTAATCGTTACACTTTGATTAACGTGCAAATGCTATATCATAATTTATATAACGAGCTACTAAACAAAAATAATTACTTTAAAGTATCAAGAAGAAACACGGCGAGAATCTGATTAATATGATTTTCTTATAATTTTCTTCGAAATTTCAGAATTTAAAGAAACTTTCTTCAAAAAGATAATTCATTCTTGAATAATAAGAAAGTTTATAGTCTTCCTATTCTCTACAACACCGTCACCTCCTCTTTTTATAACATGTTATGGAAGAAGTAAAGGATTGACAAACGCAAGAGTTTCTTATCAATGCAGACATAATTATTATTGTATGATAAATAGAGCAGCGTCAGCACCGAAAGAGTATCATTTACCTCCTCCATTCTGCCAATAAGATGAGACACGTTGCAGGCTTACTTGTAGTTGTCTCCTTCGCATACTTCTTTCTGCTACTGTTTCATCTCAGATGTGAAAATCTAAACACTTTTGAGATGAATAGAAGTAATCCAACACGGACTGCCAGTGCTGGAGTATACTCTTTATCTGACAACTTGTTCGTAACCTGCAAATGCCAAGATTGTTGTCACTGGGAGAGTAATGTATTGCGAATTACTTTTCTGTCGTCTTACTGGCAGGCTAGGGTTGATCTGAGGTTGTGGCGACATAGCTGCAGACACTTCAGTATCCTTAATCCCAATGTGGCTTGTAATCCTGCAGAAATGGATGTCAAAATACCGCTCAGAAAGAGAGAGAGAAGCTTCCTGGACCAGGATCAGGTATGGATGAGGATTATATCTCATATACTATAAAGCCCGTAGTATACTTAGAGAATTAGTATACCACGCACCTTTGGTAATTGTGGATTTTAATGTGGTCTAAGGCTAATTCTATAGCATACAACTCAACTGTGTATATAGTAGTAGTAGTGGTACATGATGCAAGAAAGCAAGTGTATGAGCTTATGCAGCATCAGCCAAAAAAAAAAAAAAAAAAAAAATCGCACCATTCCCTCCAAATGCCTGTCCAGTTCCTCCTTAAATTTATTTAACCTATCAACTTCCACAACGACAGATGGAAGTTTGTTCCAGCAATTAACCACCCGCTGGCTAAAGGCAAATTTCCGCACATCTATTCTACATCTGTCCTTTCTTAATTTGAACTTATGTCCCCGTAGGTTGGTAATCTGAACAAGTGGAAGGATCCCATCAGAATTCAGCGTGCTCAACCCATTCAAGGCCTTATAGACCTCAATCAGATCACCGCGCAGGTGCCTAGTCTCCAGCCACTGCAATTTGCAGAACTTAAGCCTCTCTTGGCAAGAGAATCCCTTCATTCCCCTCACCAATCGTGTTGCTCTTCTCTGTACACGCTCAAGCAAATCTACATCCTTCCTAAAATGAGGCCTCCAGACCTGTACGCAGTACTCAAGGCGTGGCCTGACCATTGCCTTATACAGAGGGACAATCACCTCCTTTTCCCTGCTAGCAAAATTCCTATATATCATTGACAAAACCCCATGACCCGCCCTAGCAGCCTGTCTGCACTGCTCAGAAAACTTCATATCTGACTGCACAATTACTCCCAGGTCTTTTTCATTTTCTACCACCTTAAGTGTAGTACCACACAGTTGGTACGTTTCTCTGGGGTTACTTCTACCCATATGCAGTACTTTGCATTTGTCAAGGTTGAACTTCAGTTGCCACTTCTTAGCCCATCTGCCCAAATTATCTAGATCCTGTTGCAGTAGCACACTGACATTACAGTCATTAACAACCCTGCCAACCTTTGTGTCATCTGCAAACTTCGCCATTAAGCCTGATATACCTTCATCAATATCATTGATAAATACATAAAACAACAGTGGACCCAACACCGAACCCTGTGGGACTCCACTAATAACATTAGTCCACGAAGAGCAGCACCCATTGATTACCACCCTCTGTCTTCTCCCACTTAACCATCCTTTTATCCATTGTAGCAACTTACCCTTAATACCATTCTGCTCCAATTTGTACAGTAGTCTTCCATGCGCAACAGTGTCAAAAGCTTTCCTGAAATCCAAGTATATGATATCAAAATTATTTATTGCATCCAGTTGCTTTGTGACCACATCATAATAACCAATCAAATTTGTCAGACAAGACTTTCCCTTAACAAACCCATGCTGTGTTTGAATTATTGCTGCAGTCTTGTCTAGATGATCCTGCAATGCATCTTTAACCAGCGACTCCATTATTTTACCCGGAACAGAAGTTAAACTAACTGGTCTGTAATTACTCGTGTCACCCTTCGATCCACCTTTGTGAATTGGGGACACATTTGCACATCTCCAGTCCGTGGGAACCTCCCCTGAGTCCAAGGATGCTCTCATAATTATGGCTAAAGGTTTGCTTAGTTGCTTTGCCGCCTCCTTTAAAATAACTGGATAGATCCCATCCACCCCAGGTGCCTTTCTTATGTTTAACTTCAACAATTTCTCCTCCACTTTGCTCTCAGTTATTACAAAATCATTAAGCACACTGCTGCAATTTGATAACCTTCTTCCATTTTCAAATTGTAATATTTCCTCACGTGTGAATGTAGATGCAAAATACTCATTCAGTTTGTTTGCTATCTGAGCAGGATCATCAACAGTCGAACCATCGATGTCAAGTGGACCAATCATATTCACCCCTTCCTTTATTAGAGTTTATATAAGTAAAGAAATCCTTGCTGTTTTTCTTAGCATCTTTTGCCAAAGATTTCTCGTAATCCGCCTGCATTTGAGGGGAATCCTCAAATGCATATGCTGCATTTGAGGGGAATCCTCCCAGATATAGCGTTATCTGGGAAGATGACAGCAGCTCCGACAGATGACTGATTTTGAACTATCAATAAAGACAGGCGAGAAGTCAGAGTAATCGGCTCGGTGAGCAGCATATAGTTGTTGGTAGAAAGAAGATAGCGTGATGGTCTTACCACAATTTTTAATGTAGTGGTCGCATGATTGTATGCAAGCATTCCATCATACGACTTGCAGGGTGGAAGTAATTGTGTTGGTGACTGGGCAGCATTGCCTACCATGATATTGAGCTCTCTGAACATCTCTTATACACGGATACCAAATGGACAGTTGGTAGTCTTCGACGCATAAACTCTAATAGGGGATGTTTTAAATGATCCAGTATCAATGCGGATGGTAGACTGGGTTTAGACATCGAAGTATTTTGTTTCTAGCCGATGCATACACTTAGGACTATAATACAAAGTATAATCTTGATAGGACCAGCGCACTATAGGGACGGAGTATAGTGCAACTCTCTTTGTCTCCTTGATGTTGCTAGTATTTTTAAATACATAATAATTGCCTTGTACGAATTTAGTCACTTTTTGGGCTTGATGGATCTGTCAGTTGGCTTCCGAGTTCACGAGGAGCTAGTTTTGTCAGCCTTGGATTTATCTTTCTTGGGGAAGTATGGATGCTGTCCAGTGTCCATTTCTTCCTCCTCAAAGAGTTCTAAGTCTGAGTCGTTATGTACCCCCTTTACCTCTAAATACTTTTATTCTTGGGTGTCAATTTTTTTGACTTTTCTATAATGTTTTGTTACCAGGACATTAGGGGGGTAAGGTTGGTGTGTATTGGAGTAAATAACCCTATTGGCAGAATTGTCTATTAGGTTTGAGTTCAGATGGAACATCTCCCTGCTACCTTCTAAGCATAGGATTCTTTAATGTTGTTTGCAGGTTCCACTGCTTCCTCGCCTCCTGGTATGAGACGTTCAGTTCTTCCTTAAGTGTCTCGCCTCTGGCATGCTCATCAGTATGCAGCGTGCACTCCTTGGCAGTTAATGCAGGTGGCTTTTGCAGTTGAACATTATTTTATTTTGTGGTTCTTTGTACCACGGCGGGCCATTGACTGTCCATATTTCGGGCACTAAAGCCGCCTTAAATGATTTGGAAAATATAGACGTACTGTACAGTTGAGGTAGCCAGCGTATATCGGATTAGGAGACGTTAATGAATTAAAAGTAAGGATTAAGATTCTAGCGGATACTATATTCTCATCCCCACCTACATGTGGACATATGTTGTGTCTTACGTAAAGCGGCCCTTAAATGTTAGTTCAACTCCGCCATGGTTCTCTGTGATGATATACAAAGAATCGTGTATCCATTAAAGATAGTGTAATACCAGTGGATGGTAGTAGTTCCCGTACCCAGGAAGACCAAATACTTAGTTTTTGTATCTGTTGCTCCTTGCTTTTTGTTTTGAACAGATCTCCTACTCAGGCAATTTGAGCAGATTCCATTCCGAGATTACACTTTCGGATAAATTGAGTAAATTTTGGGGTAACTAATCGGCGGATACTAATTCCACCAATATATGTGGATCGCAGCAGTCGTTTTAAGTGTTTGTCACTTATGGTCTCTGCAAAGATATTACACAGGGAAAGTCATTTCACCAATTTAAGTGAACCAGCCAACCCTTCTAATAAAACGGACGATATTTTCCCCCAGTGGGCTACTCACTATTAAAGTGACATATTAGGTACCAAGATGTTGGACGTGATATTTCTTCAGTTCACTGTCTCTTTGCCGAACTGAAATTATCTAGTTCATTGACGGAATTTTCTGATGGAGACTGCATTGGTCCCCAGAAGAAGAATTTAGACTATTAGGATTCATAGAGTTTCATTTCCTGGGCTCCTCAACCACTACGGAGCCGAAGAGAACGCCCACCAACCAGTAAGCAAAAAATTCGCTCGGGAATGGGATTTCAGGTCTACCCAAGTAAAATACCTGCACCGTGACCAGCCTGAATCCTGTTCCTCAGACCATAATTGTTGGCCGTGGCATTGATATAGATCCTTGGCAGGCAGTCCCTTGACCACCTGTCTGGTCGAACCAGGGGCGAAGTGTTGTGCTGGGCCCCTCAACCACGAATATTGTCTTCATCAATTCAACTCTGCTTTTTGGGCAGCGTTTTCCCACATGCACTCGACAATCCATTTCATCCCAGAGGTCCTCCATTGGATTGAGGTCCGTGTTCTGAACTGAGCATATTTATAGTTGTGTCTGGCTTACAGTGCTTGGGTAGGACGTGACCAACTACTATCAAAGGAGCTGTATACGAGTATTAATAGTAGGGCAGCGTACTCGCCGATGCACACAGACAGTTCTAAAACTGACCAGCATGCCAGAAGGCTTACGAGATGTTCAATTATGACGTCCTCCGCAAGCATGACGCGATAATTGGTCACGTCCTTCTTGCGTAGGACATGACTAATTATCAATGTAAGGGGAGGATATCTTGTAAATGTAACCTTACATGATGTAAAATGGTAAATATATAGCATCAAGTGAAGAATTATTATTACGCTATTTTTATAATTAGTGTACCAAATTAATTCATTTAATTTATGGGCCCTGCTTTAATGCCTTTAATGCTGTGATGATACATTTGCAACATTAACCAACCCTGTATTGTAATCATGTAGTCGCAATATCTTTTCTTTCTCTCTCTCTCTCTCTACGCAGTGATAGGAGATAAATTTATTTTTCTAAGTATAACCGAAGCAGATACCACAGTTGAAGGATCAACGGTGGTAACTGCTTTTAAAGATAAGAAAAATCAAAAAACGTTTGGTTCCTTTTCACACCGTTTGCTTGTTAGTCAAGTAGCATCTTCTTCAACAGATTCTTTTCATCCAGGAAAACAACCAACCATAGAATAAGCACGTTTTACAGACACAGTGCTGTAACACTTCAAGTTTCTTTAGTACTTATTCTGAACAGCCCGAATCTCAAAAAACGTTGACTACAGATTTTTCTATGTACAACGTTTTCCTCCTCTTTCATAACCTTGTTATCGGACGAGTTAACACGTTTATTTGGACGTTTTACCTGAGCTTCACGTACTTTTTTTTTCATTTGGAGAGATGGTGCCTAGGGCTGTCAGCCATGTGCTTTACAATTCTATGAGGATTTTAGCACTTACAGGTGATTCGACACTTTCCTTCCATTCACTTGTGGGTAGAGCAGGTTTATGCTTCTTAAAAACGAGATTTCCTTCAAAAAAACATAAAACTTCCACTGCCAATCAAAATCGTTATTGGGAAATAACCATTCTGATTGGGGCGATTTTTTTTTAGACTACGTCTGCCGAATTTGTTTGGCGCATTATCTGCTTCTCAAAAGTTGGCATGTAACCATTAGGAATAAACTTCAGGGAACTTATTTGACTTTCTTATTTCATGGTTTCAAGCTTTTTCGATATGCATGACAGCATGATTCAATCTCAATTATAACTTGAATAAATCTGCAAAAATCACAGAGATGATGTAATTGTTTTTGCTAATGGTTTGCTGACTCTTTCAGAAAACCATTGCAAAAAAAGCTTATAGTTATCAGTGTATTCTAACGGTAAACTTCATACAATCTGTTGTTGGTATGCTTGCTATTTTCAAGATGAAAAAACCAGCGTTTCAGGGTGCCAGGGCAGAGGAAATGTGCACCCAGTTCTCGAGGCTGATTAATTCGGCCAAATTGTGAAGCTAATCGATAAAAAAGTCTTCCCATCTGAATGGAATTCGAAGGTGGAATTGAAATCACTGTGCATGACATTGCGAAATATGTTTTGCATAACAATTCCCTTAATCTCCACTAATTTGGCAATTTCTTCCGCAGTTTTAACGAGTGTTCCCATGGTTTTTCTCAATATTATGTTTAATAAACTTTTTGCGAACAAATGTTCGCATTTAAATGACATACAAAAGCATTAAATTAATTTCGAAGTATCTTGTAATCGGTATGGAAGCAATAATGAAAACCTTTTATCTACTTTTGAGTAATTGGTGATGTGTTTGTTTATAAGGAAGAGAACTACAGAAATGAAAAGTTGTTAAATGGACCTTTTGTTGTATAATTGATAATGCCGCGAAGTTCCCACAAACCTTAATAGCCGCTTCATTTCAACAACAATAATTATTCATCGAACAATATACTCCTCCTTATTTTAAACATGTCGTAATTCATCATCTCGTTGAATTTTACAATGAGTTTTACAGCTTTGTTATAATCGGTGTTCTGCATCTTCCTAGTTCATCAATCATTTAGGTTATCCTTTGCCCGCTTGCATCTTGCTGCGGTAAACAGAACCGATTTTTTTTCTCTCTTTTTTTTTTTTTTTAATTCTACGCTCGCTTCGATGCTTTCTCACATGAAACGTGCATTAAGATGCTCTCCTGGCTACACTTAGCAAACTTTCCACAGTGCACGCTTGCCTTATTTTGATTAGGATTGTTCGTTGCCTCTTCCTGTACAAAGTCGATTGCGCTACACGTTCTACATCAAATGATATAATAATTTGCTTCTCTTTAAATTCTGATGGTTTTCTAATACCCATTACTCAACAGTCATCTTTGGTAAATGAGTTTTATCGTTATTTTTAATTGCGCTTTGTTCCGAACTTTAAGTCAGTTTTCGTTAATAATTTGACCATGTTTTAATAGATTTCCATTTGGCTACAAAAATAGTAACACTGACTACTGAACCTCGGCGAACTCCTTTCTCTTGGAAAAAAAGAAAAAAACAACGATGAACAACCCAAATCTAAAACAAATCTGTAAGAATCCTTTTGGTAAAAAAATTCCTAATAAAAATTGGAAGATGATCTGAAGACCATATAGACCAAGGTCTTTAAAAACACCATATCAACAAATTATGTCATAAGCTTTTTTTCATGTCAAAGAAAATTGACACCATCTACTCACCTTTATGAACCAATCATGAATCGATGTTTCTAATCGGATCATATGATCCAAAGTGAACTGGTTTCTGCGGAAGCCATACTGTGTCTTGTTGAAATACTCATTTGCTTCAAGGAAACATATAAGTCGAACACTGACCGTTTTAACTTACATAAGAACCTGGTAAGAGCAATAGGGCGATAATTTGAAGAATTTTGAGGTCTTTCCCTTTTTGGAGGGAAAGCAAATACTATTCCCCTAATCCAGAATTCGGGAAACTGATCCTCCCAATAATTTGAGTTATAGATAAAACAACAGCTCTAGAGAAGGTAATGGACAGCGTTTTACCATCTCATATTGTAAATCGTCTAGTCGTGCAGCACTCGGCTTTGATGTAACAAGTGCGGTGGTTGTTATAAGGCTCAGCTCTAATTGAAAAAAAAATTTAGTATCTGTTTTTCCAACTTGCTTCGTGAGAGCTAGGTCTAAATGGTAGAGTGCTGTAAATAATAGTTTTGTCTGCAACTGAATACCCATTGTACTCTAATACAGAGAAGAGAAGTGATATATATTTATCCCTCGTTTTCCGAATTTAATGGAGTTCGTTACCTGTGCCAAACAGCACGCTTTTTAGCTCTGATAGTACATAAATCGCACTTTGGCACGAGCACGTTTAAAGGCTATAAGATATTCAGTGGGGAAGTAGCGTTGAAATTTTCACCATGCCTGATTTTATGTCAGCCTTGCTTCTTTACACTTTTCCTTCCACCACGGCTTTGGAGGGGGTTTAAATCGTGAGGATGTGTTTTATCATTGCCATTGCAGTGATAATACACTCTGTGAATTAATTTCGTCATCAATTGATTCTTGTTCGATTTCAGCGGGATAAAATTCAGAAGTTGTGTAAATGTACTCTAATCTTCACGGCAAATTTGTTAGCCAACCATTGTGGATATTACAAGAAAGTGATTAGTACATGAGTATTCTGTTTCACCTCCCAGAAAAGCAGATGAAGTAGGGGAGGGAACAGATGAAGAGTTCCATGAAGAGAACGTGCTGGTAATTATTTAGAAATAGGTGTTGATTCCCACATACAGGGTGATTCACTACCAGTGCGACAAACTTGAAGGAGGTGTAGGGGACCACAAAGACGAATGGGAATCACATATCATTGCAGGATCCGAAATGCCTTCGTCATGCGGTAGAGGACGTTGAACGGGAGGTCGCGTGAACAGCGATCCCGCTGGAAGTCAGCATTTGCGAACCGGTTCCCGAGGCAGTAGGATGGACGAGTATTGAAACGTTGAACTGGCCGACATGCACCTCGCGTATTTATTTATTTATTTATTAAATCTGTTTATTGCCCTGCCAAAGAGCCACCCCCTGGACAGCTAGAAGCTAGGGGGGGTGATATTACACACGGAGGTTAAGACAGGGACATGTGCCTGGCGGTTACATGGGGCCCATGTATGCTTAACCCGACAGGTACAGAACTTAGTGTTTATTATTTTACATAATTAAAAGAATTAAAGGATATTATTTTCTCTAAATTGCTATAAATTACATAAGCATGAGGGAAATATACAAAATATAAAGAAATGAGGCAGTCCTTCACCGGTTGTTACACGTGGTATCTCTTCAATTCTTCAATCTTGAACGTAATAGTGCAGCCAGGCGTCTTTGGAGTAGTAGATTCTAAGTAAGAGAGGACCAGTGATGGCTTCACCTATCTTTAACGGGATGCATTGTGGTGGCATTTTCCTTCTGGTGGCGTCTCATAAGTGTATGTTTGCATATGTGTCCTTTAGCTTCTGACGTCTATATGAATGCTGTTCGCAGAATCTATCCAGGTCGATGGCTAGATTGTTCATCAAATCTACCGTGTTTCCTGGGAACATGCGTCTCAATCCTTTCAGGTTGTTCAAGCTGATTGTGAGTGGGAGCCTTGGGTCCATTGGATTCCTTCCGGCAATGCGTGGAGTTTTTATTAAATCAGTGATGTCAGGGGTGTCGAGTCGTCTTGTGATTAGTCTGGCAAGTGTAAGAAGATTTGCTGCCACAATCTGTTGTTTCCATGCGGTGACTTCCAGATTTATGTAGAACTGAGCCCTAGAAATGGTGTATTGGTTGCCAGTCCACCAGTATGGAGCTGCGGACTGTAACGGGCGCGCCGCTCTGCGCTTGTACCAGGAACGTTCCCGCACAGGCGTGCTCCTCATCATACAATTTTCGCACGTGTGCACAGAAGGTTACGTGAGACTAGTTGTTTCACGAGAGGTACCACGAATCGAGAGTGAACGAGGAGGACGCCAGACAATGAGGAGAATGTCCTACGTCTTGCAGAAGGCAATCCGAGTACGAGTACTCGAGCGATAGGCCAACGATTGGGTATTTCCCAATCCACTGTATGGAGGATTCATGCCATCTGTAATGCGTCCAATCATTGGAGCCTGCGGATTATCCACTCCGGAGGACTTTTGCCACTTGGTTTCTTCAACAAAAACGGTTCGCAAATGCTGACTTCCAGCGGGATCGCTGTTCACACGACCTCCCGTTCAACGTCCTCTACCGCATGACGAAGGCATTTCGGACCCTGCAATGCTATGTGATTCCGATTCGTCTTTGTGCCCCCTACACCTACTGCAAGTTTGTTGCACTGGTAGTGAATCACCCTGTATAAAGTATGACCATAAATGTTGAGCAAGCATACGTTCAACACTACGACCTCGTTCATTAATTTGTGTATTCAACAGCGTATTAGGTCCATTAAAGTCTCCGACAAGTAGGAATGGGAAAGAAAATTGCAAAATAAGTTGTTCAAGATTTGTCTGGGTGATGTTTGTCCCTGGAGGCAAATATATTGAACAGATTGCAAGGAAAAATCCCATTGCTATATGAATTGCTAGCACTTCTCTACTTAGAGTTCAACTGAACACATGTGAAAGAATATGGTTGCCCACAAGGATTGGAACTCCTCAATGGGCCATGCAGAGGCAAAGAACCAGGCAATTCCCCTTCCTTTCCTTCTGGATGGTAGCAAAGACCTTCATAATAGGGTCATCTATTGCCTTAAAATGTTTCCGCCAGACAGAAACAAACATAGGGACTCATGTTTATACAAAAGCTTCTTAAGAACTTCCATATTTTCTAGGAATCTACAATTCCATTGAAGGAATTATCAATTATTGCTTGGATTTAATGCATCGGTTAGTTAGCTTCCGAAGTAATGCGAGTTTTGAATTACCCGCTTTCATCGTGAACGAATCACAGCGCATGCATGGCAAGCACGCAGGATCCTAGCGATGGCGATCTAGAACCTGCACTGCTCGATAAAATTAACAGAACAAAATGTTTTTCATGAATATTTTATTATCAACAATGTCGTTGAAGTCAAATACTTTATATAATATGCATCCTGGCATGAAAATTTCGAGTATCCAACAGAAACCGATCTACCACCTTACAGAGCCGAACATAATGCAAGTTAATCATGCCTATAAAAACACGGGTTGCAACCCGTGTTTTTACAGCCGTTTAATGGCTTACTTTCACAGCCGTTTAATGGCTTGCTCAGTGGGATGGCCATATCTTCGGTACTCAAGATGACAAGTCATCACCGTTTAGATGATTCTTTGAGATGGCGGACCGTTGGACTACTTGAAGCCAAGCAGTTCGCAAGCGGAGGTCGCACGTTGGCCCATGTGTCACGCAGTGCCGTCTCATCACTATGGAAGCAGTTTCAGCAGACAGGAACCATTACAAGAACAGCTGGCCAAGGTCGACCGAGGGCTACATCAACCAGAACACACCGCTATCTGGCTCTAACAGCAAGACAGAACCCTACGATGTCCTGTCATCAACTGTCTCTTGAGGTGCTGCGTCCACAGGTTAAAATATTTCCAACCAGACTGTTAAGAAGGCTCGATTCAATTGGATTCTACGCAAGAAAGCCAGTGGTCTGTATCTCAATAATCCCAAAACACCACAAATCTCGTCGAAAGTGGTACAGTGAACATGACTTGTAACCCTCACAAAAGAGGTACCGTTCTGTTCGCTGATGAGTCGTGTTTCGGCCTACAAAGTTTCTAGATGTTATTTCATCTGGAGACAACGAGGAATACGGTATCATCACTCCAACATCAGAGAAAGAAACACATACGATGGAGGCAGTGCTCTCGTGTGGGGCAGAATAATGATCAACTGCCGCACCCCTCCATGTTTTTGACATAGGTACCGCAACTGAGCAGAGGTAACGAGAACAGATCCTTGAACTCTATGTGGAATTTTTTTAGGGGTGCGGTTGGCCCAGATTTTCTTTTCTGCACATTGAGCTCAAGTAATCGAGAAATATCTTGAAACCGAAGACATCAACGACTACCATGGCCGGCATAATCATCAGCCTTGAATCTATCGAACATGTGGAACATGCCCTTGGGCGTCGCATTGTACGCCTACAGCTCACCAAGTAACCGAAGGTTCGCGCTAGTGGAAGAATGGAATTTGTTGCTAGCTACACAATCTTCAAGACATCCTTATATCACGCATGGTTCACCGCTGTCAGGCGTTTAAGCTGTTGGAGGGATCATACTCCGTACTGATATCATGTGACCATATTTTCGAGCATCATGTATCGACTTCTGTAATGTGACCTTATTGGTAATTCTTATACAACCCCTATATATGTCGCATATACCTACCCGAAGTTTCTCGCTGTTACCAATTTCTTTGTTATTCTATGGTACAACACCATACCAAATTTTGTCTTGCTTCATCTCAAGCTGCACGTGTTACCCCACGTTTTCTACGTGTTCTGTTAACTTTTTTTTGAATAGTATATAACCTGAACAGCGAGAGACAGGCGGAGTTCTCGGCAATAGCATCGAAAGTCCAGTTTCCTTACTAGGGATTACTTTGGACTGCTTTATACTGTTTGACGCTTATTCTGTTTCCGAGTGTCCTCCTCACTTTCTTGACTTTGTCGTATGCCATTAGTGAGGTTGTTCAGAGGCAGGTGCAGGCACTGGGTCTGGTCATGCTAATCTGTAGAGCCAGCACCGCCACTGAAAGACCCCCTCACCTCGTATAGGTGTCCACGTCAAGGGGAATTTACAGGGTTAAATATATTTTAATTGAAGTTGTATATTGTTTGCCTAGTCTTAAGGTAGAATTCTGTTCTTCTTTTATAATGTAATCAAAATGATTTAGTTTGTTGATACTTCCAAAGAGACTAAAAATCAACACTAGTACAGTTCTCTGCCACTCAGAATTTTATTACGTAAAATTTAACATTTTTCATAGGGTAGTGACCGTTAAAAACAGCCCATAGTAAACCTTCAAGGAATATGGAAATTGATATCTGCAGTGATGATTAACTTTCTATTAGAATTTTACTTAAAGAGTAGTTCATAAGGTAGTCCATTATCCTGAACTTTTTCATAACATTTAATATTCAAGGCTGTGTAATTCTATATTATTTTCTCCAGCCAACAAATAATGAGTTCGTTAGAAAACATGTTCGATTAAACCGTATTTGAGATGTTCCATGTCATGTTTTTAATTCCTGTGGCAAATACTGTTGCATTGAGGATGGATCCCTGGGATATTCTCTCCTCTCGTTCAAATAGTTTCGACAAATTGTTCGGATAACTAACTTGATACTTTTTGTTGTAGGAAGGTTTGTATAAATTGGAGTAACTGACCTTTCAAAAACCAAAAGAATAAAGTTATAGAAGGACACCCATATCAACAGGTGATATCGAACGTTTTCTCAATATCGATAAAATCAATAAGGAAACAAATCATGGTGTTGCCTCCTTATTGATTTTGTCGTATCCTCATTAAAGCATTGCGGAGTTTACTTCAGCTTTGATCACACATCTAATGTGGACAGATTATTTCGAAATCTGTGCTAATTGTTGTTTAATAAGTTTTTAGTTTCCAGGAATCACATTAGCAACCTAAGAACCATTATCTAACAGTTTGCCGAAATAACTATTCAGTGAAATCGGCTTGTATTTATGTGAAAAAGTGCGATTGTTCCCTGGCTTCAGGAAGGCTGGGACAATTCAATGATTCCAGCAGTTCGTAAGTATTTAATAAATATATTCGATTGTGGAATTTTAACGATGAACTGTCATTATGTAGTAGACTCCATAGTGTTGATGGTCCAGATGGAGTCTAATATATAATGGATTGAGAGATTTCCACATTGAGAGATTCTAAAAGTTCTGTTCATGTGAATGTCGGATTCTGTCGATAAATTGGGAAATGATTCTGCTAAAGCCTTCGTTATTTCTGTCGGTGAAAACAATTCCTGCCTCTTCCAGTTTAGTATTAAATGTAAAAACTACATATATTTGGCATTAGGTGTTTGAGTTTCCCTCCGGATGAGTCTAGTGTCAGTGTCGTTGTCAATAGTTGAAGCAAAACTGATCCAGGAATCTTTACTTTCTCCCTATTTGTTGGAACTTGGCTTTGATCCTTTTAAAGTTAATGAGATTACCAATTGTAGGAATATTTTTAACAAATTCCGTACACCTAATAATCTCAACGGTATTACATGAATATTCGGTTTTGAAGACCTGTTTGAAATATTCCAATCAATGATGCAGCCTTTTGATCAATAGATTGGGTTGTTTCCAATGTCCGGCGTTTTATTGGTCTTTCAGTTCTGAAAAGATCTTCTAAATTAACAGCAAGAGCAAAGTTGCTAAAAGTGACCCCCGATCCGGCCTGTTTAGCCATCAAATTTCGCAGCACAGCCCTGTTACATTTCCCCTTTTCCAGTTTTATAAGCAAAGCTGCAAATGGTGCTGTCACTATTCCTGAAATTCGAAGTCCTACTGGCTAAATTAGTTGAACTGCTAAAATATTTGTAGTTTTAAATCTTCTAAAAATTGGTAAACTTCATGACTACTGTGCATACTTAAATATTTGTAAAATCGATTCAGTTTTTGTTTATTTTTTGAGAGAGAGAGAGCAAGAAAGAAAGAAGTTTATTCAGCTAAATATCAGAGAAATATAAGATGCAATAAATTTCCTATCGAGTAAATCAATAAAGCAATGCAGTAAAAAGTATTGTATATTGCTATCATTTTAGGAATACGTTCCATAAACAGTCGAGGTTGTGAATATTGATTTCAGTAGCGTTACTTGGAGCTATTTCAGATTATTAAAACAGAGAGCAGACATCGACCAAACTAAAACGAGCTTTATGGTTCTTACGATCGAGAAATCTCTAAAATGTATTATTTTATGTTCGTGACGATACACTACCTTGAAAAGCGAGAAACTGAACTGGATGAAATATTTTGAAAGTAATTGAGAGAATAACCACTTCTAAAAGCATTGGAAGTGTTTCTTTTTCCAGCTTGGGACTACGGCAAACACTTTCTAAATTGATGCTGTAGTTAAGCGAAAACTTACATTAACCGATAGTTTAGTATTTAGATTCCATTAGAGGTTTCCTTACTTGAGAAGCTCTGAAGGCTACGGTACCAAATCTTACCAGCAGAGGATCAATTTCAAGAAGGTAAACAGAATTTTTCACAGAGCTGTCAATCAAGATTTATTTACACGGGGGCAGGTAAGTGAGCCGTGGTGGCTAACGTAGAAAGATCAAGCTGTCAATTTACTAGTAACGAATGAAGTATAAACTACATAAAGTGCAAATAGCTAACTCCAAGTTGGACGAGTCTGTTGGCTTCGAATCTTAGTGGCACCCATAGACCATACTGCGCCTATTAGAGTAATTGGTGCTACACATGACGTAAGGGAAGCACAGAGAAGCGCTTATGCAGTTGATGTACGGGACTCAACCCACTTTAAGACATTAGGTCTGGCAGAGTTATAAAGGTCAGATGGATAATCTAGCCGTGATGTTACTACAGTATGATAAGTGAAGAAGAGAATTGCACTTAGCACCCAGCGATATGGCAGTTAAATACTCTCAGGGTGTTTAAATTTTTCTACTGGTTTATGCAGTCAAGGAAGGTTAATTACTGTCCAGGATGATGCAACGAAATAGGACACAGGAAAAAACAAGGTTTTTGTTTTATGAGAACCCCAAGCAAAATACCTATTAAAACCTATATTACTTAGTACCTAGTATGGGTCGAAAGTTGAGAAGTGGAAAGAAAATACTTGTTGAATTTCGGTAGATTGGAATTTTAAGGAAATACGTGTGAAGGGAGGTTGTTTCAGAAAACGGAAGTTGAATGAATAAACGAGGAAGAAGAAAAGTTGGTTCTGGGAGTTTGAAGTTGGACAGTAAAAGGATTTTGAGTAGTTGCAACACGTGTTCGAATTGCTCTGGAAGAGAGACCGGAAATTATAGAATGGCCAAATCAGAAGAACAGTGCCCATGGAAGTATCTACAGAAAAGGCATGCAGCAGAAACAGAACGCCTATGAGACAGAGTGGAGAGACTCTTTTATAGATGATTTATTAATTAACCTAAATATTCTCTTTTGGATGGAATCTTGAAGCTTGAGAGAGGTTTTGAGGGGCACCGCCCCATATGTGAGAACAATATTCCATGGTATGCCAGATTTGCGATTTGTACGGAATGAACAGCTGTTTGAAAGAGAATTAACGCCGAGACCGAAAGAGAAAATCCAGTTTTTTTAAATACAAAGGAAGCAATATTTGTAATGGGCTTATGCCAAAGAAGATTAGCAGTCAGCGTAATGCCCAAAAGGTCTTGCCTAGAAATCAGTGTCATCTAAGATAAGCATACGAGCAGAAGAATCCTTTCCATGAGATATAAGACAGGACTGAGATTCAGAAAGATTGAAGTCAACTAAGTTATCTTTGCCGTGCTGAAGATTTACCCAGAGATCAGCATTTAATAGTAGCGAATATTGCAGTTTAAGCTGCTTGTGCGAGGCACGGTTTCTCAAACTGGAAGATGGAATGGAAAGTACTACCATCGTCAAAATTACGGATAGGATTTCTGGTCAATGAAATAGTGGCAGTGTTTTGTGGCAGGCGCCACAGGTGGTTTCCCACATCTGCGCCATGGTACTTTGTGAAGAAATACAGAATTTCTGTAAAAGCCAGAAAAAATGTAATGTCTAGTTTGTGTTAGGGTAGCGTTATGTTCTGTTGTTATGTCACTGGCTTCTTGGCCGCAGGACACCGCGTTGCCCGCCACCACCACTGAGAGGGAAGCCAGGCTGCCCATAATATTCTCATAATAGTGTGTTCGAGTCTAACCAGGGATTTCCCCCATCTCCGCATTGTTTTCATTGTGGGTGTGACAGTTCACTGTAAAGGCGGAATTTGCTGGTTCCAGTTACTGTCGAGTCCCTTGCTCAATTCCTCACTTGAGCTGGTATTTCTTCCTGATCCCGTTTGTCTGTTTCCCTTGCACTCAACGTGCTAGTCCACAGGTTCGCCACTTAGGGGCTGTGTCTGCGCACATCATCTTCGCAGGTTGTTGTTTTGCCTACAATGGTGCAGTGCGCCTGTAGCTGTCAGTACAGGTCTGCTTCGTGCCGTCCAGTTCTTGCCATTTGTTAAGTATGCTCAGTTGTTATTCCTGGTTGTCATGTGTAGTGTTCAGTTGCGCACCATTCTCATAATCGAGTAGAGTGTATTTACGTCAAACGGCACCAGGGGTTTCCCCACATCTCCGCGTGCTATACATTGTGGGTAAGTGTAAAGTGTAAAGTGTATTGATGTCTAACGGCACCAGGGATTTCTCCCATCTCCGCGTTGCTTTCATTGTCACTTCAGCTGTACTATAAAGCCGTCTTCCTTCCGATCGTGACATATGCTGCAGGTGCTTGGTTCCACAGAGCTAGATTGGTTAATATGATATGCAAATTGGGCTCTATACAACGGACAATGCTTCTGGCTACCCATAGGGTATGCAGGACAGTATCCACTGCTGCTATACAGGTCTTAGCTGGGACCCTTCCACTGGACTTGTATGTAACCTTCCGTGGCCTGACCTTTAGAATCAACAAGAAAATTCCAACCAAGATCTTAGACATTGAGCTAAACCTGAACACTGACCCTAAGGCAGAGAAAAGACGCTGTTATAATGAGATGATAAATATCTGGCAGACAAGATGGGACACTTCCACCAAGGGAGCAGCTACAAGGAGGTTCCTGCCAGATGTGACTTTCCCCTCCTCTAAGTCGGCACAGAAGTGGCTCTCTCTAACTCTTGAGACATCATTCCTAGTCACTGGGCATGGCTCATTGAACGAGAAGCTCTTCCAACTAGGCCTAATACCCATAGACGTTTGCTACTGCGGGGCCAAGGAGAATTGGTTCCACCTTCTCTACGAGTGCGCTCTCTATGAGGACCTGAGGCAAGACCTAGCAAATACCATCCCTCTCACTGAAAACCAACTGGACATTCTGTTACAGACACCACAGAACCTTGCTGCCTTCCAGAACTTCTCAATGCAAGTATTCACGCGCAGGAAAGCCTCCTACAGAATAACGCAGGCTACGAATGGGGATCCCCAGACAGCAGCTTAAAACTTTTATTTTTAATTTATTTTATTTATTTATTTATTTTATTTTATTATTATTTATTTATTTATTTTTTTTTTTTTTCGTCTCCCCACTCTCCACTAGTGTAGCTTCTCTCTCTCTCACTTTTTTTTTTTTTTTTTTTTTAATTACACCACGGGATTTTTTTTTTTTTTTTTTTTATTATTATTAATTACACCACGGGATTTTTTTTTTTTTTTTTTTATTTTATTTTATTTTTTTTATTTATTAATTACATCACGGGATCTTTTTTTTTTTCTTTTTTTTTTTTTTTTTTTTTTTTTTTTTTTGTTTCACTTCCTCTGGAATGGGCCCCCAGAGGAACCTGGTCCACCTTTTGACAACATCAGGTGAATCAGAGTTTCTTTTGAGACGGTACGTGTTTTATTGGGACTGGCCCACCTTCCCGTGGTGTGGACGAGTACCCAGAATCATCTGTCCAGGTGACTGATGCTTCTGGGTAGCCAAGAGGCCAGAACAGAACAACAGAACACACACATAATACACACAAACCTACGTCATTCACATTCTGGCCCATTTGTAGTGATACTGTACTTCACAGAGATACCAGGCGGAGTTGAACAGACGTTCTAGGAGCCGCCCTTTACAAAACACATGTCCACATGTCCACATGTCATTGTAGGTGTACCAGTTCACTGGGAAGGCCAGAGATTTAAAAGTGTGTGGATTTTGTATATGTGTAATGTTGTGTATCGTTGTTCATCTGGCCGTTTAGCCGCTGGACCCCTACTGAGGCCCAACGTTGTCCACACTTGGCCTCGTGGAGGCAGACCAGGTACACAGAATGAAATTTTACTCTGGCAGGCCCTGCCACCTAGTTTCCTGAGATTTCAGTGGCTAAGGCCAAAAAAAAAAAAAAAAAAAAAAACTCGGTAGGGGTGAACGCTGGAATTAGAAAAGCCAATTGAGGTGTATGCGATTTAATTTGGACGAAGTTAAGTTTTTGCAGTTTGTGTGGGGTTATACGCTGGCGTATTAGGCAGAGTAGGGGGGGAGACTGAAGGCTGGGGGGAAAAGACAGAAGTATGGGGACGATAGAGAAGACGACCCCAGGATTTTCAGTGAGGCAGGCCCAAGCCCCACCAGGAGAAGAATCAGGGTTGGCAGAGGTGGGAGGAGACAAGACTGTCTCCTCCTCCCCACCAGGGGAAAGGGAGTAAAGGTACCAGGCAAGGGAGCCCGGTACTGATCGCCACAGGCATTGACAGTTGTGAGCACGTGCGGGTCCAAACGATCTGAACCGGATCTTCTTTGGTGTTCTTTTTTAATGTGGGCGTCAGATCCCAGTCGCAGGGTCATACATGAATCAAGTCCTGTGTCAGGTTGTATCTGGTTCAGACGTAGGTCTTCCTGGTTGTCAGTTCTCTCGTGAACAAGGCTAAATGATGGTCATGTTCGTGGGTTATTTGGTACAGTTTTCTTGTGTATTCCGGTTTTCTCTAGTCCTGGTTTTGGGATTCATCATCAGCTTCTGGGTGCTGTGCATGGTGGTTTGCTATAAGTGCTCGCCTTCTAGCAAAGAGTTTCTGTGCAAAAATGGTAAGGGCTTTGTATTCTTGTTCCGAGTCGAGAAGATGCTGTTCCATGTTCTGCGGGAAGTAGGTGATAGCAGTGGTGAGCCTGCATCGCAGGTCCTCATACTGGTCGCAGTCATACATGAGATGTTGCCATGTCTCCTCGTGGCCAGAGAGGCAACGGGGATCCTCAGTGATTCGGAAGCTAGATAGTTTTGCATTAAATGGCCCGTGCCCCGTGAGCAGAAAGGTGACGTGGAGTCCTGGTTGAAACCAACTCGGGAGTTTTGGAAAGACTCTGTTAACGCTAGGGAGGAACTTCTTGGTGATTTCACCTTTAGTGGATTCTGTCCACCGATCCTGCCATTCCTGTCGGAGGTGGTCGAGAAGTCTGGTTTTTTCAAGTTTCCTGTTGTTGGCGAGATCCAACGTGAAGTTCAGGATAGTGCATGGTATTTCTTTTGCCATATTATATGTCAGGGCGCATCTGATGATTTCCAAGTCCAGCGGGAGGACTCCGACCAGAATCTGGAGTGCGTGCGTGCTGACTGTGGAGACAGCTCGTGTGATTGTCAGAATTATTGACCGCTGGATGCTGTCCAAGGTTCTTCTATTTACCACTGTGGTTACCTTTTTGCACCAAACTGGTGAAGCATATGTGATGACCGGGATGAAGGTAGATTTGTAGTAGAGGGACAGGGTCCGCTTGTTTAGCCTCCAGTCCCTCCTGGTCACTCTTGCAACCAATGCAGAATATTTCCGTATCTTTTGTTTAATGTACTTTAGATGGGGCTGAAAAGACAGATTTTTGTCAATGTTGATTCCGAGATATTTGATTTCTGTAGCAAGTTTAATTGTGGTGCCTTGGATTTTCACTTGCGGTGGTCTGGCAAGGTCGAGTCTGCCCTTCAGGAGTACCGAGCAGGTCTTACTTGGAGAAATCCGCAGGCAATGGATTGTAGCCCAGTTTTGCAAAATTCCTATCGCGTGGTTGGCTTTTTCTTCGATCTGCGCTCGTGAGTTAGCAGCAACAGTTATTATCAAATCATCGGCGAAAGCCTGGGCGCCGACTTCGCCAATATCAAGGGCCAGGAATTCATCTAAAATCATATTCCATAACAGGGGTCCTAGGACAGAGCCCTGCGGGCACCCCCCTGTGGATTTGTCTAGTTAGCTTCCTATACGGTGCATGTACTTCGATCGTTCTCTGTGTTAGGTAACTCCTGATTGTGTTATACAGGTTTAGGGGCACTCCAGCCCGCCTAAGTCACTGTGGATGTGAAAGAGAACACTGTCAATGCCAGAGGTTTAAAAGTGTATGGATTTTGTATTTGTGTACCGTCACTCATCTGATCATTTAGCCGCTGGGCCCCCTAATGGAACCCAACGTTGCCCCACTCCGCCCCGTGGATGCAGACCAGGTACACCGCCATTATAGTTATTTACTCTGACATAGTAGTAGTAGTGTTAGGGTCGGGCGCCACCTGTGGTTTCCCACATCTGCGCCATATGTACACTGTGAAGAAATACAGAACACTGTAAATGCCAGAAAAAGTGTTGTGTGTTGAATGTGTGGTTTTGTGTTGGGTTCTGTTGTATGTCCTGGCATTTGGCCGCAGGGCCCCTGATGGAACCCCACGTTGCCCGCACACACCACTAGGAGGTAGCCAGGCTGCCCATAGTTCTCTGGCTAGTCTCCGTCAGGGTCGCCTCAGCTTCCTGAGCGGAGACCAAGTTAAAAAAAAAAAAAAAAAAAAAAAATTAATTAAAAGAAAAAATAATAATAAATAATTAATTAATTAAAAAAAAAAAAAAAAAAAAACAGCCATTAGATAGAGTGAGGTAGTACAGGGTGTACAGAAGAGGGGGAATGAAAGTAAGAGTAAGGGGATATAGGCGAAGGCATCCCCAACCAGTCAATGTACACTCAGTCAATCAGGTGAAGGCGAAGAAAGGGGAAGGAATGGGGTCGAAAGTGACTGTACAATTGAGCACAGATAGAATCACCATTTGGCGCCTCTGTCATCGATATCGGGTGGTGTCCAATCCAGGGGTTTAATTCGATCCAATGGTAGCTTTCAAACTTCAATCATCAGATAGTTGTCCGTTTGATGGTGTGGCGGTCAAGTTCATGACTGTCTAGTCTGGATGAAAGTCCATCATGGTCTCAAACCGCCTGTTGTCTTCCTTGGGACTGCTATGGCGCAGGTACAGGAACTGTAGAAAAGGATTTCCTTCGGCTGAAGAGCTCTTGTGCGAAACGCGTAAAAGCTGTATATTCCTCCCTACTATCAAGCAGGTGTGTTTCTTGGTCTTTGGGTATGTAGGTCAAGGTAGTGATGAAGGTGCAGCGAAGATCCTCATACAGGGGGCAGTCATACCTAAGGTGCGACCAACTCTCAGTCCCACCACAGGTGCAAGTGGGATCATCGATGATTCCCAGGGCCGTCAGTTTGCCTTTTAATGATCCATGGCCAGTTAACAGGTATGTAGCATAAAGACCAGGTGAAAACCAGGGGGGAAGCCTGGGGAACACCCTATTAATGTAAGGGAAGAACTTTCTAGTGATTTCGCCTTTGTTGGAAGTAGTCCATCTCGCTTGCCACGCCTGCTGCAGATGCGTGAGGAGACGCTTCTTTTCTGCTGTTCTGTCGTTTGCGGGGTCTGTTGTGAATTCGAGGATGGTCTTGGAATTTGTTTTGGAGAGGTGGAAGAGTAGTCCACAGCGGACCACCTCCAGGTCCAGTGGCATGGCGCCTGCCAGGATTTGCAGAGCATGGGTACTGACAGTGCAGCAGGCACGGGTAGTAGCAAGCAGGATGTTCCTTTGCAGAGAGTCGAGGATTCTTCTACCACTAGCAGTGATTGCTTTCGGGTACCAGATGCCTGCTGCGTACGTTATAATCGGGGTAAATATCACTTTATAGAATAAGGACAGAGTGTGCCTATTGAGTCCCCAGTCCCGTCTGGAGACCCTGGCGACAAGGGCGGTGTAATTACGTATCTTTCTTCTTAGGTATTTAAGATGTGGCTGGAAATTCAGTTTGCTGTCAAGTATAACTCCTAGATACTTGAGATGAGTGGAGAATTTTATGGTCCTGTTGTCGATTTTTATCTGTGGCGGTCTGGCTTCATTGAGACTTCCTTTGAGAAGAATAGAATCTGTTTTGGCGGCAGAGATGGTGAGGTTATGGTGTTTAGCCCAGTCCTGTAGCTTCTGTAGTGCATTATTCGCCAAAATCTCCAGTCGGGCCCTAGAATCGCCGGTAACGGTGATAATAAGATCATCTGCATAGGCTTGAGAGGTGACCTCTCCCAGGTCCATGCCAAGGAATTCATCAAGCACAAGATTCCACAAGAACGGTCCCAAAACCGAGCCCTGTGGGCATCCTCTGTAGACCTGTCTGGTGATTTTCATATATGGAGCATTGACAGTGATTGATCTGTTGGAAAGGTAGCTTTTGATGGAGTTATATAGGTTTACTGGAAGCTTTGATTGACGCAGTCTGCCTAGGACGCTCGGCCACCAAAGTGAGTCGAACGCCCCAGCAAAGTCGACAGCGATGACCAGAAAGTATTTCTTTTGGGTAATTCCTACTGCTTCAAGGAGATTGTGGAGTGCATCTACAGTGGAGTGCCCCGTTTTGAATCCAAATTGTCTGTGAGAAGCCATGTTTGCATTGTTGTAGTGTTTGAGAAGTCTGTAGTAGAGTAGCCTTTCATAGAGTTTACTAAGTACCGACAGGAGAGCGATGGGACGGTAGGAGTTTGGGAGTTCAGGTGGTTTCGTCGGGTTCTTCAGGATCAGTTTTACGTTGGCCGACTTCCAATCTGTTGGGTAGTGACCATCACGTAGACAGGTATTGAATAGATGAAGTATTAATTCGGGGACACACTCCACTGTTTTCTTTATAATCTCAGGCTCCAGCAGGTCCGATCCTGGACATTTCCTATCTTTGATCAGGACCGCAGCAGTTTGTAGTTCTCCTAAGTCAAAGGGAGATTCCTGCTCTTCAGTGTGGTAAGTCTCATTCTCTGCACAGAGGGATTTTTGTTCCTGAGTGATTGGATTTGTTGCTGGTTGTAGGATGGCGTCCAAAATGTTTGTTATGGATTGCTGCCAGGTGGTTGCTTCCGTACCTTGTAATGACTTGGTTGAAGTGGTGACCTCTCCCCTGGGTAGTTTGTTTGTGGTGATCTTGTACACCACTCCCCAGGGGTCGGTATTGCCAGTGGTGGTGACCAGGTCCTGCCACCTAATTTCCTGAGATTTTAATGGCAAGGATCTAAAAAAATAATAAAAATAAAAAAAACGCTATAGATGGGGACAGCCAAAACAAAGGGAGTACTAGTTGGGCGATTTGACGTTATTAAGTTTTTGGGTGTAGGGCTCAAGCAATTTGGAGTTGATTCAGGCGCTAGTTGTAGGTTAGAGAAGGGAGACTGAAGACTGGTGGGGAAAAGATAGAGATGCGGGGTCCATAGAGAAGATGACCCCAAGTCAGTGGACCAGGCCCATGCACCACCAGAGTGAAAAAGAGGGATGGAGAGGGGGAGGACGCCAGGAGTAATCTCCCCCTCCTGCCGAGGAGTGGAAGCAAAGGACCACACTAGGAAGGCCTAATGGCAGCAGCTGAGCTGTGCTGGTGGGTTTTGTCACTTCTGGGACGAAGGAGGGAAGTTTTTTTTCCTCCTGAGAGGACTGTCATATCCAGGAAGTTTCTTACTTTGATCATCAATGGGTGGTGTTTGGGTGTCTAACACGTCTAGCAGTGAAGACAGACTGCGCAAACTTGGTAAAGGTGGCATAGCGCTGGTCGACAATTATAATCAGGTGCTCACAATGCCGAGGATTATCTTGGATTTTATTTGCAAACCTTAGCCGGAACTCGTTATATTCATGGCAATCAAACATTACGTGATCTCACGTTTCTTCAGCCCTGCAGTGACACAGTGGATCATCTTCAATGCCTAGGGATGTTAGCTTCGCTTTAAAGGGTCCGTGGCCTATCAATAGAAATGTAGTATTTCTTTGGACTGATGTGAGGTTCACAGAGGGAATGAACTTTTTATTTATTAATCCTTTGTTGGTGGTGTCCCATGTCTCTTGCCAGGTCCTGTACATAATTTCAGAGATTCTCTTCCTTTCCTGTTTTGGGGTTGTTATCAAGGTTAAGAGTGATGCCTTCTGTTTCCGTGGGAATACCCTTCTTCAACCGTTGATACAGTCCTCTTCTTATTATCTCTAAGTGTAGGGGTATACATCCAGCTAGCACCTGTACGGCACGCCTTTGTTACAGCAAGGAGCATTGAACGCTGTATGAAGTCTAGTTTACGGCGATTTCGGTCGAGGGAGGCCCCAGTACACCATACAGAGGCCCCACAGCAAGCTATTGGGACAAATATGGTATTATAGATGAGGGCCAGAGCCCGGCGCTTAAGGCACGGCTTATACGGATGATCATGGCCGAGTATTTTTTTTTATTTTCTTTGACATATATTTCAAGTGAGGATGGAAATTTCGCTTCATATCTAAGACGATTCCTAAATACTTGATTTCTGGGTATAATCTTATGGAGGTATTGTCAATTTTGATAACCGGTGGTCTTCGTAGTTCAAGCGTTCCCTTGAGCAATATAGATTTTGTTTTCTCTCCCGAGATCTTTAATCGGCGAATGGCTGCCCAATCCTGGAGCTTAGTTAGTGCGCAATTTGTGCGCTTCTCTAGATCAGCTCTTGTGTCACCATACACCACCAAAACCAAATTGTTAGCAAACGCAAGGGGTTGAGTCATCCCCAAGTCCATCCCAAGGAACTTGTCCAGGACGATGGACCAAAAGAAAGACCCCAGGACCGAGCACTGGGGACAGCCTCGGGAGACCTGCGGTGTCTCAGGTACTCCTTGACACAGCTATAAAGGTTGAGTGGTGCTCTGGCTTGTCGGACTCTTCTGAGAATACTTGGCCACCAAAGCCGATCAAATGCTCCAGCAAAGTCAACTGTGATGGCTAGCGCATACTTGGCTTAAGTGCTTGAAGCAGTAGATATTAATTTAAGAATAGCATCTTCAGTGCTGCAACCAGCTTTGAAACAATACTGAAGTGGAGAAATGAGGTTTTCTTTAGAGTAGCATTTTGACAACCTGCTGAGTACAAGCCTTTCCAGAAGTTTGCCGAGGACTGGCAAGAGAGCAATTTGCCTGTAAGATTTTGAGTAAGATTTTCATCGTTGTGAAAACGATGTTTTCACAACGATGAGCAGATGGAAAGCAGTAAGAAGAAAATGACAGTTGGATACCCTTTTTGAGAAAATTACAATGTGAACTACGTTCAGGAATTAAAGTTTTCAAAGTCAACAACTGGCAATATTCTACAGAAATGGAGTCTGGAGATAACACTGAGCCCAAACGTGACCGAGAAAACATAAAATAGACTTACAGGAGCCGTCTTAAGACGGCTGGTTATCTCATCACCTCATCATACGAAAGAAAAAACTTAATTTGCAGCTGAGGTTTTTCTTCCAGCTACCACTGGCCACGAGCCAACTTGAAAGTGTTTCCATGACACGTAGAGAGCTGCATGCCATTTGTTTTTAAGGAAGAGCTGCAGCACATAAGATTTTGAAAACAAAATTAAATACACACCATTGACTGACATGTGTAATGCACCAGTCTGGGCTACAGATCAATGGAAATCGATACTATGGAGTTGAGTCATGCTACATGTTTCTTCCAGTCCGATGGATGTGCTTTGGCATGGAAGAGGTGTAGAGAACGCTTACTAGCTGTGTGCCGACCGGGCTAGCCAGGTTGGTAAAGTGCCTGCCCGGCAACCCAAAGGTCGCGGGTTCGAATCTTGCCTCGGGCTTGGATCAGAGTACTGCAAAAACCTTGGGAGGTGCATTATGGCCACAGAAGCCGATGCGCCAACAACTACCAAAAAAAAAAAAAAAACTAGCTGTGTTTTGTTCCACCTGGAATGTTTGGAGGAGATGCCATGGTGTCGCGATGCTTCTGGTGAAATACAATAGGTCCACTGGTCACAGTTTTTGGAAAGGCACTCAGGTCCCTTGGCACTTATAAATTTTCCTTCTATAATTGTCCACCACCGCCATTGTAATATATTACAATGTAGTTTAATTTGAATTTAATTCAAATGTGAATTTAATTATATTGTAATTAACATAAAAATGACAAGGACAATAAAGAGTTAATTAGCTGTAGTAGTCATACTATAACGGTGATTCCATCTCATGACACTCAAGTTATATATGCATAATAGCTTAAATAAAACAAAATTTGAAACAAACTAATTAACGATATGAAGTAAAACGAAATAAAGCAGATTTAAAAGAACTGATTCGTGCTATCGAACCAATTACACATTACATAAGGCTGTGATATAGTAAAATATAGCATGAGTAAGGCTGTGTATGCGTATTACAAAGAAGATTCCCCCAATAAAAGTCTTCGTCTCTCTCTCTCTCTCTCTCTCTCTCTAATGCACACATACCTTATCTAATTCTCCATATTTTCCTGCTGGAACACACGGTGTGTTCGTGTGTCATTCGCATAGACAGTCGCCATGAATGATGTACCTGATCAGCCACTATGAACAGAGTTTTTGCATTTAGAGTGCGGTATATGAATATGAGGACCCCCAAGAGATTCGGAATAAAATACGAAAACACTATCGCCACTCGACTGTTTCTGTTGGACCAGATTATCGGAATGATTGAAAAAGACAACTTTTTATTTTCCAGTCGTCATTGATCCAATGAAGGTCGATGCTGAAAAGGGTTCGATTGATCGCGTGCTTGGAAACATCGCTGGTCGTCCTCTCGTTAAAGTTCGCAGTCAGTCGTCGCTCCGCTATCTGCTAGCACCAGAAATGAGTCGTAGTTGTCCGCTATTGAGCAGGAGGCTGCTGCTGCCCTGTCCACTATCCTTCCACTCTTGGAAGAATACATTAACCACACAACTCTACGAGCAGTCCTCAAGATTCGCAGCTTCCAGAATACTGTCACCCATGTTGATCAAGTATTTTTGTATTTATCGGAGGGAGCTGTAATCTTTGGACCCCTTTTCTTGGAAAAATGGTAGAAATAACCGCATCGAAACATGAACCACTATTAGATTATTCTGACATCGGTTTTCAAATATTAAAATTAAAGGATGGAATTCAGACTTTAAATATCGAAGAGTGTTAAAAAGCGTAAAATCTGTCTGCCAAAAGAATTCACTAAACTCAATTTTTTTTCCAAAATTCGATCTGTTCTGGTCTGCAGAAAGTTCTTAATGCAAACAAGTTAACCAATTTAACATACAGCTAAGAATAAGTAATTTTACTGTCGATTCACTTCGATTTAGAGTTATCACCGACAGAAGTAGATCAACTACAGAACTAAAACTCGTACTCCATTGTTAATATTATGTCAAATAAATGTTTGCCACTAATTACTGTCTTGTGTCATTTCTGCTTCTTGTGCCTCTGCTACTACTTTCCCGTGGAGTTTCTGGTTATGGGTTCCTATGCAATTCGCATTCCTTTAGATGTTACATACCTCCCCTAAACGTTTGTACCAATATTTTTGGGACACCCTGTATATGAACGAGTTATCTATAAGACATTAATCACTTTATAAGCATATGGGTTTTCTTTTACTGCATGGGTAAAAAAAACTTGAAAAGAGAAAAGGCAAATTCTGCCACAACAATTGGAAATTCATCATGTCCCTTGAGAAATTAAACGTGTTAAATTTATGCATACCCTTTAGGAGTTTATTATACAAGCAAAAAACAAGTTAACTATAACAGCATAAGCTAGATACAAACATGCAATGTAAACGAAATTGTTTCTTTCGCATCAACTTGCAAAAGAAAAAATATATATATATTTTCTGTGTAAGCGCAGTAAATGTCATGTTTGTAAATAAATTCTTCTTTACACAGGGCGTTGAAGCGTGGAAGTGAGTGAAGAAGGCGAACGTTGAGAGAATCAAGCACCATGCAGTCATTGAGAGAGGCACCTTCATTTAAATGGCCTTAGTGATAGTTATGTAAACAAGATCGCGTAATAGTCCTTGAGTGATTTCAGTTAAGTCTGAAAAGGGCGCTGCATATTGGAGCTTGTTATTAATATTTTCATGCTGTGCAATTGCTATGATAGCGGAGACTCATTCAAATCGAGAGAGGGCAGACATACATCTCATGTATGGATTTGCTAGGTGTAATGCAGCCGACGCAAGACTTCTGTATGCAGAAAAACGTCCCAAATTGTCACGTGCCAAATGAAAAGACCTTTGTTATGAAGCCTTGTGGAAACTGGTTCATTCAAGAAACGGGTTTCAGATGGTGGTAGACCCATCAGCAAATCCGACAGAACCTGTATCTTTGGGGTGGGTGAGGAGGTCTATGATGAGGGGCGTTTTATTGTATTTAGGTCCTAATCCATCCTTGAAGTGAATCCCACATCTTATGATAAACTCTGTAGCCAATGTGTTGGCCTCAGGAAAGAGATTTCGATGTTTTCCCTTTTTTTAATCCAGCATAAAACAATTGTAAGATGTAGAACTTACAAATTAAAATATAAATATTTGTTTTGCTAAAATAAATCCAGGAAGGGCGATGGAAAGGATGTATTAAGTTAAAAAGACAGTAAGTTTTAAGATTAGATATTTAGTAAATAAGGTTAAAGTTTGAAGAAACACTGGATTTGGGGATGGGAAAGTTATAGCGTATATGTTAAATAGCGGCTAAATGGAAACAAGTAATTTCGAGTAAATATAGAGAGCAAACAGAGACAGCTGTCAGCACTAGGGAAGGGAGTGCCATTTGCGAACAGGCGTGAAAGGGTTGCTGAGGGCAAGAACAATAGGACCGTGAATTTGGATTACGAAGGAGTCTCTTTTGATCTAAGCCACGGTTAGGAAATAAACAGGAAATGGGTGGACGTCCAGTGTTTGTATCAAAAGAAAACGGTGTCACGGTGGCTCATATTTTGGAAAGTTGGCTATATTTAGCAGAGAAGGTGTGAACACGAAAATGAATGTTTTGGAGGTGACTGACAAACATGAAGAGGTCATACTTCTATGTGAAAAAAAAAAATAACATTTCTAGAGAAGGGTTGATTTGTGCGCTAGGGAGACAGCTGTGGTGGTATATTTTAGCAAATAGGAAAGAATTAAAAATTAAATAGTATGGGGATTGGTTGGAGTCCTTGGGGACGGCGTTTCAAACTTGAGGGAAAGATAAAAGTTCGGAGGAAGTAATTGAGCGAGTGTGCTGACTCTGTATTCTGTGGTCTGAGGGAAGAAAGTCATGAGTTTGAGGGTTAAAGTGGAAGTAAATATTTTGGTGGTCAGAGTTCACATCTCGTGGTAGCAAGATGAAGAAGAAAAAGAAAAAAAAACGCGAGAGAAAGAAAGCCTAGTACATAATCGGGAGGCAGTGGTAAAGTTTAAGATTAAGGTAAACGTGCAAAAAGGGAAAGAAAGCCTGGTGGAAGTAGCGGCCATTCCAGAACGTAAGTCTTTTCCTGTTTTTTTATCGAATCCTGAACTGAAGGACTCCTAACTTAGCTCTGTAAGGAATTGAGTGATAGTCCTTCAAAAAAAAAAAAAAAAAAAACATTCCTGTTGTATTAAGCAAGTTAGTTGCGAAGGTTGAGGCAATTTGTTATGAATGTTAATGATTATGAAATAATGTAATGGTGGTACAGGTGTAATAAAAAGAAAGTAATATTATAAAGGAAATTATATTTATAGGGGTAGTACTATAAGGACGTTTTAACCTATATCATTAATTTAGGCCAGGTGCCAACACAAGATAACATACCAGATGAGGTTTAAAGATAAAGAAATTTTATTAATAGAGAAACCTCAAGAGTAAACAGGGATGACAAAGATGATAACTGGAGAGTAACTAAGGTAGAATTCGAGTGATTTGTAGTGAACATTGAGGTAAGAGGATATCAGTTGCAGTTCACTTCATGTGTTAAAGGCTAGAAACAAATACACAAAAAGAGTAAAATAAGAGTTGAAATGGGTTTTACTGATTGGTACTGTAAAAGAATGATTGAGTAATCATCGAGGATTCATATTTGGTAAGATACAATTGATGTTAATAATTTGTAAATTGAGAATAGTTGATGAGAGAGAGGGGGGGGGTAGTGTGGTTTGGTTTAAATATATGTAAATTGATATTCATGTATGTTATTAATTGTTTCTTAATGTGAATGCCGTATATAATGTTCATTAAAGGTTTGTAAATTTATTGAAAAAAATTGTCTTTAATGTTCTGCTAACACCCACTTTACACACTCTAGAATCCAGAATTTTCTGTGAATTGCAGTCAGATTTGCGTTCTTGTGGACTGTTTGAGAAACCTCAGTAGGGTGGAAGTCAAAACAAAATAGTAACAAAAACATAAGACAAGTAATAACATTTTTTAATTTATTTCCCTCCCCCCTTGCCCACACAGGCAACTACAGTATAGATTACATGCAGTTTGAAGCAAAATATACAATCTCATAACTACAATTGCTGTGGTGTAAAACAAGCAACTGACAAAATCCAATAATGTGAAAATTTCTATTAATATTTCGGTAGAAAGCAATTAAAGCTTATTCTCAGGCTACTTTGTAGATGGAAACCATTAGAAGTGATTCTATTAGAATCGATAACCGTCATCGTACTTTAGATTGTCACTTTGGTCGGTTTTGAGTGTGGATTGCATGGTTTCGTCTCCTACAAATTTCGGTCTTACCTCAGCAAAAAATGAGACAATCTACCAAAGGATGTGCTTCATTTACAGTCCCGATGCAATGATAATTCATGGACTCAAATGAGTGCTTTTAAATTTGCGTTGGACAAATACAGAAACGACCAGACGATTCTGTAAATTCCACCTTAAAAAAATAGTTGCTAACATTTTCAAGCTACCTAAAAGGATAAATTTCTTCCAATCAAACGTCACTAACTGCAAGAAAAAGTTTTTGGACTTAACGGTAAAAGCTTTCAAAACTCAACATTTGAAGCTGCATCAAGATTTTCGAAATACATCAAGGTATGAACCCATCTTTCTCGCCCTCAGCATTCCTTTCAATTCCCCCTGCGGGTTCTTTATTAGTTTTTTGCCACGTTCGCATATATGTACCTAATGTCTTCACCATGTATGTCCGTCTGCAAGTAACAACTCGACTCCTAGTGGACGGATTTTCATGAAATTTTATATTTTTTGTAATTAGTTCTTTTAGAAAATTTGTTGAGCTATAGTGGTGTCCTCAGTCATTGGGAGCAATAGGCATCAGAAGTTTTACATTTAAGAGTGTTGTGGGGTTTAATATCGGCCGAAAGTGTATGAGTAGGGTCGAGTTTTGAACTCCAGGACGAGGTAGATATTCTAAGCTTTAGGAAAGATTCTTGTTACCAGAACTCTGTTGAAGATGGACCTGAATGGTTTGAGGATGAAAGAACACTTTGTTGGTCCACCTCTTGTAGTCACTGGAAGCGAATTTATTGTGCTGCTATTAGTTGCTGCGTAGAGATGGTAATAAATGCAGGATGTCTTGTTGTGATTTGTGGTCAGGTCGCAGAGGAGGGTTTGGCTGTCCTGCAGTCGTTTTGAATCTATTGATAAAAATGTCACACTAGGGTCACCCGGAACATTATTCAAATACCCAAGTGTATTATGTTCGTAAATTGTGTATATCCTTGGTCGATTTGCCTGTTTTGCCGGAAAAGACCTAAGTTTGAGTTTCGGGGGGAAGACTTTGCTATCTACGCCTGAGACCGACTAACTCAGCCACGGGGTGAAAAAAGCCCATAAATGTTCCTCGTGCGATTGACAGGATTCGAACCCAGGCCTTTTCCACCGGTGTGAGAAGGCCGGTGACAATGCCACTGTTCTACCTGCGCAGACGAATCTAGTGATATAATCTTGCCATTGGGTTGGATCCAACTAACTAAGGAAGCTATGGGCTCTAAAGTTGTATTGGATTTTTCCATATTGAAGTTAGGCACAAGGTGTGTGTAATTGCTCTTGATTTGTCCCTCTTAAATTGTGTTCGTACTGTTGAGCAACACTTACGATTGGAGCCGTGTTACTTTTCCAAATCTGGTACAGCTGTTGCTTTAATAGAATAGCCATGTGTACTTCTGGATGTGAGACTCGTGCATGTGATTTCGCTTGTGAAGAGATCCCACCTAAAAATTCGGAATCACGTTTCGTTTTTCTTAATTTTTCAAGGCTTTTATTAAAATAGGACCAATTTGTTTACCAAGTTTTATTAAAATATTTTTTATTATGTATAAAATTCAAAAAATAACTTAAACAACATTTAAAAAAATGTTCAGGATATTCCAAAAGGGTGCAGAAAACTTTGAAATGTTGTAGAACATTGTAGACAAATCCAGAGCATTCTAGAAAGTCGGAGTACTATTTCAGTATTATAAAAGATTGTGATGACTGTGGAGAGTTTTAGAATAATATAAATTCTGAAGTAAGAGCCGTAACATAAAATCGAGCATCCGTTGTTCATAAAGAGCGTTCGGTGTAAGTTTTGAGTGTTTCATGATAAAGATAGCAAGAAATGAGGAACTAATAAGTGTTGAAAAAAAAATGTGCTATTACACTGGTGTTCAAATAAAGCGCATCATCCCTTAAAATTGTAATTGTCGTCCGAATAACGTAAGTATATGGCAATATTTCTTACGGATTGCATCAGATAAGATTGATACGCGTAGATGATGACGTAACATTGCATCAGCTGTTACTTTCAGCTATATAAGCACGCTCTGCAAGAGTTGAAGTCATTTCTTGACTGTGTCAGGATGGCGAGTTACGTGCAGTTGACGCCACGGAGAAAGTGCTATTGTTGCTTTACGTGAGGAAAGAAAGGATGTTCTCCCCATCATATTGCTTACAGAGTGTCTTGTAATCAGTCGACAGTGAGTAGATTTCTTTCGAAACTTAAGAATACTGGTTCTGCTCATTGGCAAAAAGAAACCGGACGAAAACGAGTCTCTACGCCAAAACAGGACGGCGTTTTGAAGCGCTTATGCTTTAAAAACCGTAAAGCTTCTTCGTCTGAGCTTAAAAGAGAATGGGAAGAACATACAGGAGCAGTAGCAAGTGCAATAACAGTCAGAAGACGCTTCTTCAAAAATGGACTTGTAGCCTGCCGTCCTAAAAAGAAGCCCCTCCTCACACAAAAAGGCCCGATTAATTTGGTGTAAGAAGCATGACAAATGGACCCCCGAGCAGTGGAAATCAGTTATTTTCTCGGATGAGAAGAAATTCAACCTGAATGTCTCTGATGGGAGACAAACGATTCATGGTGAAGAATACCATCCAGAATATATGGTGTCTACAGTGAAATTTCCTACCAGCCAAATGATACGGGGGTGCATTTCGTAATACCTGCAGTTTATAAAAGGTTCCGTGAATGCCAATAGATACCTGGCTATATAGGAAGGCAAATTGCTGCCAACCATTAGAGACCATTTCAACCTGCCAAGTAGCTGCATCTTTCAGGACGACTCTGCTCTTTGTCATCAGGAGGCGAAAAGTGTAAATAGGCACTTCTGTAGTTACTTTAGCTTTGGTTGTTTACAACCAAATGTTTACAAATGTAAACACATTACTGTTGAATCTCTATTACAACTCTTAGCTGGCCAGGAAAGTTACCAACTCTTAGCTGGCCAGGTTCAACGCATTACTGTTGACCCTCTATTACAACTCTTAGCTGGCCAGAACGGTCCATTACAACTCTTAGCTGTCCAGGAAACAGCCTGGACCTGAGCCCTAAAGAGAACTATTGGCATCGTGTGGAATCTGCAGTTGCCAGAAACAGACCAAAGACCCTTCGTGAATTTCATAATTCGTGAATTTCATAATTCGTGTTTGGAACCACGAACTATCATTTGATTATCTTCAGAAATTGATCTTGTCAATGCCTCGACGGTGTGTTGCTGTCATCAGAGCCGGAGGCGATTCAACTAAATTAATTTTGTTTTCCATTTAAAATGAACTTAAGCAAATTGAGGGCTTCTGATAACATTTCTGCCATAATTGTCGTGTTTACCAAAACTGTTGTATAAAGGTTGCAAATGCTCATTGTGGTGTAAGGACCCAGCCTTACAATAAATTTAATAAAGTTTTGTTAAATATTGGAAGAATTAATTGTGGCGTATATAGTTAGTTTCAGTCAAGTATCATTTGTTAAGAAACACTGAAATTCGAAGGTTAGTCCAAACACACCCAGTTAGTTAAATCTCGGTTGTAAAGGAATTCCTTAAGCGAGTCAGTAAGAGCAATCATAATGGACCGAAACAAATCCCACTTAAGACAGGAGCATATACACTATAGAAAGGGCGCTGAGTGCGGAAGTGGCCCTATTAATAAATTTCACGGTTCGACCTCTAGCAGGTGTGGGCGACGTAGTAATGGGGGTGAGGTCACAAAGAAAGCCTGAAACTCTCTTAGCTGACCGGAACTTACGTTTAATTTCTAGAAATTACCAGTAATTTCCAGATTATCGGAAGTTCGGTCACACTAGGAAAAGGAAAACACGCCCACGGTAAGGAAGGGAGACGAATAGGATCACGAAGGAAAGGATGGGGAAATCAACGATTGGCCAGGAAGAAAGCGGTGGGAATTTTGAGAGAAAGGAGAGAAGGAAAGAAAAAATTGATACTGGGTTCTTTATTCGGAGAGGAGTTCTTGTGGTGAAGAGAGTGAGAAGAGGAGTCGTGATCTAAGTTGGGCGGTGGAAGCAGTCCTGGGGAGATGGAAGCTGTAGTGGGAGAATTTATTATAAGAAATTACTTTGTGAAAGTCTAGAGTCAGAAGTATCGTTCCCTTGAAGAAGTTAATGCAATCTATGGAGGAAGAATGGTGAAACGCCTTAGAGGCAAAATTTCTCGATTGAGCAGTTGAGTGACTAGTCGACCCGGAAGGTATCCCAGTCCTCGGACGCAACGCAGATGGAGGAAGAAAGGAGATAAGATCCGGTATTATCTTCAGCCGTGCAGTACCCGGTAGAGAAACCCAGGATAGATTACTGTGTTCCCCGGATGATCAACCTTTCGCTTTCCAGTCCTCACCCCAAGCTGATAGGAAGAGAGACCGAGCAGGGAGGAATACCAGACCATTGCGTAAGTGCTAGAATAAGTACTGAGAATATAATTTGTAAAGAGAGGAACTAAGTTAATAATGAAAAGGACTCTAGGAGGACGCTAAAAATTTTAAGAGAGAATGTCAAAGTACTAACTAGATATATATATATATTTGAACGAGTGTAATACTTAAGGAGTGATAATTCAATTTAGTATAGAGATCAGAGTAATGCAATTTAAGAGTAAGTTAACCTGTAGTAGGAAGTAAAAATTTTGTCCTTGAATTATTGTGAATGTTAAATTGCTGTGAGTATGACTTATTTGGGGTAGAAAATGATTAAACAGGTAAACAATTGAATGAGCATCTAGCCCTAATTATGAAATAGTGGATTAATTGAAAGGAAAGGTAACTAAGTAAATTGGTTGGGTATTGTTGACTGTTGACATGTTTGCAAGGAAGGATTCTTGAATGAATATATATGTATTTTCTAATAAGTTGGGAAACGAGCATTTGTGAAATTATAATTTTGTCTGTTCATTGGCTGATGGTGGTTTATGGACTTACATGGACTGTTAAGGAGCAAAGAGACAGATTGTGCGTTGTGAGAGGTAATAAATGCCCGGACCTACTGAAATCTTTGTAGAGCAACATGAAGAGACACAATGATATATATATATATATATATATGTAGATATATATAAGTATTAGGATTTAGTAGTTCTTTTGATAACAAGGTTGACTGTAAATTACAAGATATATACACATTTAAAAATTAGTAAAATAACAAGTGTCAAACTAAATACTGTATTCTGTTAAAGGTTATTGTAATTTTCTTATATATGATATGACAATAAAAAAAAAAAATTTGTATATTCTACATTCTTGTGTGTGTGTCTGTCATTTCTAAACTCAGCCAGTCCAGTGGAAGAATACCTTAAAATATTTGGGGTCCCCGTGAGTCTGGGAATTTTCTGAAATCAATCAAGTCAGGTGTTAAAGTGGGAGGGGTTAAAATAAGGGGATATAAAAAAAAAAAAAAAAAAATTATAACATAATATAATATAATTGTAGGCCCCTTTCAGAATAGGATTTTCAGAAAAATAAAATAACACAAACCCCCCCCCCCCCACAGTGGAATATTTTGAGAGCTCCTGCAAAATATTACTTAGCCTTGCCTTAACTATTAATAATTATCTTTCCTTTATATTTCTATTTGTGATGCTAGTCATTAATGTAACATACCATCGCGAAAAAGAGGTAGAAATGTGAAATTCATAGATGATGCACTTTCTTTGAACACCAGTGTATAACCCTGTATAAAGAAAGTCATTCCATGAGAAGTATTCGCAAAACACCAAGTGGTTCATTTAATGGAGTACAAACTATCGTTCGACCTTTAAGGAGACTGGTAGTTTAAAGGACAAACCATGATCTGGATGACCGCGCGTAACAACGAAACCACAAGGTAGGACAATAACAGTGATTTCTAAATGCAAGACGATTTATTACATCTAAAATCCGAGTTTAGTTCGATAGGAATACAGAAACTCCCATGTCTATATCCACTGTAAAACTTCGTCTTAAACAAGCAGCACGTCATGGTTCGGTATTGGTCCGAAAACCTCTATTAAAACCGGGGAATTGAAAGAAACGGTTGGCTTGGGCTAATAGCCATCAACATCGGAGAGTTGAAGGGTGTAGAAACGTACTGTGGAAGGATGTGAGAGGACCAACTGAAGAAAACAAAATGGTGACACATTGTTCAGTGATATAGTTAAGCACGGTGGTGGTTCCATCATGATCTGAGGTTATTTGATTTTCTGGAGTGGATAACTTCATCAGAATTGAAGGAATTCTAAGATTTTTGGCTCTAAAATCATTCTTGAACATAATGCAATATCCTCTGGACTCTGTGGAATAAATTTTGTATCACAACAATACAATGACCAGAAGCATAGTCTAAGGTGTGCAGGAACTTTCTATCAAATGAACAACAGTAGAGGGGTATTGCAAATCATGGTGTGGCCATCCCAATCACCTGACTTAAATCCAAGATATCATTTATAAGACCATTTAGACGGTCAAGTCAGTAAAGTCTACCGATCTTCACTAAACTTATGGGAAACCTTGCAGATCGCTTGGAATAAATGTTAGTCAAGACAATATTATAAAATTAATCACCAGAATTCCACGTCAGTGTAAGGCAGTTATAAAATCTCGTGGAGAATATTTTGATGAAAAATCAGTATAGTTATTAATATTGATCATTTTTTACTCTTTGTGAGTGTGTAGTGATCCGTCCATATAAGAACTCTGTAGTAAGAAAATAACAAATGTTAGTTAACTTCCTTTCAGTTAGAAGCTCATATTTTTTTTGTTTAATTTAATGTTATGGTGTATCTTGCGGGATATTATATTTTTTTAAATAAAGAGTTTGTAAATTTTGAAATAAATCTAAAGCCTAGTTATGCGATACAACTTTTAATGGTCTGTTAAAGAGTATCTCGAAAGAAAAATCAGATAATACTATACTAAAATTTGATCATCTGCTGTTTACAAACAAAATAGGAAGTCCACAAGCCCCGACTTCGAGGATTTGCTTCTTCAGTATGTCAAAAGGCAAAAGAGATGCCAAAGCCCAGCGAATTAGTCAACTGAGAGCATCTCTGAATATATGACTCTTCCATAGATAGCTCTAAATAGGGCAGTATAAAATGCAGGTCTTAAACTACAACTCTGTACTGGAAAAGAACAGCTTCCACAGACTGAGTGAATAAATCACGTTGTTGACCACATCATAAAGGAGTTTGTTACGTTCAATTTTTGGCTAACTACCAAAGACCACGGTAAGCATATTGCAAAAGCAATCTGTACGAAAACAAAACGTCCTCACAAGGCTCTAATCGATCCATTAAGAAGTGCTGCTAAGAGCGATCACATGATGTTTATAGTCAACTAGATGTAAACTAATTTGCAAACAACTGTTGTCCTGAAAAGTGCTTAGCCATACATCTCAGAGAACCTGAAAATAAAAAAGGCAAGGAGAGAAAAAGACGCGAGAAATTTCATATATTTAAATGCTAAGAAAGTTTTCAAACTACCATAAATTAATTAGACGTTAATTAAATACTAAAAGAAGTTTCGGGCATTTTCTTTTGGTTGCAATTTTAATAGAAAGCATACAGATAAGATATAATTTATGATTATCTCACGTGACATATCTGTAAGCTATACTGAGTGTGAGAGAGAGAGAATGAATCTAAATAAAACCTAATTTCCTTTATGTTATTGCCAGAGTTGCCTAATTAATATCAGTTATCACCTAAATTCGCCACTGGGCTCTGTCGGTTGTTTATTTTTCTCTTTTCGAGACGTAAAATATTAGCTTATTGTCCAAGATGATTCACATATAATTATCTATAAGGATTTCTCCTACTGGTAAATATCATTTTACCAACTTTGTTTTGGTTGAGATAGCCGACCAGATTTGTAATGCACTAGGAACATTCATTCAGTCATTTTTGTTCGATGGTGTTAATTATCTAATTGAGGAAACCCAGATCATTTCATGGACGCTTAGAGATTGAAACGTGCGCCCTTAAAAGCTTCACATTAAGAAACCTTTCTAAACTAGAAACATTAAATATCAGCATTAGGTTGACGAAGTTTAGTGAAATTTCTATTAAATGTAAAAGGTTAATAAAGAATAATAATATTTTCCGAAAACTAGAAAGACTAGTGGAAAACCGAATCATTTCAGTGATGTTAAGCATCCATTCTCGTTAACATTTTCTAGACACGCAATTTTGTAACTTTAAGAATCAGTTTCTACTTAATAGTGTGAATAGCTGTAAAGCTTAATAGACGGTACTCACCTTTGATCGAACTGCTTATTTACATGAAGTCTTATGTGAGTAAGATTCCAGACCGGGGAGAGGTTGGTAGGTAGTTAGCATTAGCATTAGCATTAGTAGAGGCATACGATGCAAGAAAGCAAGCTTATTCAGCATCAGCCCAAAAAAAAAAAAAAACCCTCTCCCATTTCACCCCTCCGTTCGTTCAAAATACCTGTCCAGTTGAGCTTTAAATTTGTTTAGGCTATCAACTTCAACAACAAGTGATGGAAGTCGGTTCCACCAACCAACCACCCGCTGGCCAAAGGCAAATTTCCGCACATCTATCCGACATCCGTCCTTCCTCAATATGAATTTATGCCCTCTGAGGTGATTATTCTGAGAAAGATGAAGAATCCCATTGGCATTGAGCATGCTCAAACCATTCAAGGCCTTATACACCTCTATCAGATCACCTCGCCGGTGCCTAGTCTCCAGACTCTGTAATTTGCAAAACTTAAGCCTTTCTTCGTAAGAGCAACCCTTTGTTCCATTTACTAATCTTGTTGCCCTTCTCTGTACCCGTTCCAGCAGCTCTACATCCTTCTTGAAATGAGGCCTCCAGACCTGTATACAGTACTCAAGATGTGGCCTAACCATTGCCTTATACAAGGGAATAATCACCTCCTTATCCCTGCTAGAAAAATTCCTGTATATCATTGACAAGACACCATGAGCTACTCTTGCAGCTCGTCTGCACTGCTCAGAGAACTTCATATCTCCCTGCACAATTACCCCCAGGTCCTTTTCATTCTCCACCACTGTCAGTGTGGTACCGCAGAGTTGATACGTTGCTCTGGGGTTACTGTTTCCCATATGCAGTACTTTACATTTGTCAAATGTTAAACTTCATTTGCCACCTCTCAGCCCATCTGTTCAACCTTTCCAGATCCTGTTGCAGCAGCATAGCGTCAGTAGTGTCCTTGACGACCCTGCCAACCTTTGTATCATCTGCAAACTTGGACATTAAACTTGATATCCCATCATCAATATCATTCATAAACACCGAAAACAACAACGGACCCAACACTGAACCTTGAGGAACTCCACTAATAACATTAGTCCACGTTGAGCAGTGTCCATTGATTACCACTCTCTGTCTTCTGCCACTCAACCATCCCCTTATCCATAGCAGCAATTTGCCTCCAATACCACACTGCTCCAATTTGTGCAGCAGTCTTCCATGTGCAACAGTATCAAAAGCCTTTCTAAGATCCAAATATATAATATCAAAGTTATTCCCTGCATCCAGTTCTTTTGTGACTACATCATAGTATCCAATCAAATTGGTCAGGCAAGACCTGCCCTTAACAAAACCATGCTGCGTCTGAGCTATAACTGAATTCTTGTCTAGATGATCCTGCAGTGCTTCTTTAACCAGTGCCTCCATTAATTTACCTGGAACAGAAGTTAAACTAACAGGTCTATAATTACTTGTGTCAGCCTTTGATCCTCCTTTGTGAATTGGGGTTACATTTGCACATCTCCAGTCTATGGGTACCTCCCCTGAGTCCAAAGAAGCTCTCATAATTATGGCTAGGGGTTTGCATACTTCCTTTGCTGCCTCCTTTAATATAACTGGATAGATCCCATCCACCCCAGGTGCCTTTTTTATGTTTATCCTCAACAATCTCTCCTCCACTTTCCTCTCAGTTATTACAAAATCATCCAGCTCACTGCCAATGTTTACTTTACCTACATCATTCTCCTTCCTGAATAACTCCTCATGCGTGAATGTAGATGCAAAATACTCGTTTAGATTGTTAGCCACCTGAGCAGGATCCTCAACTGTTGAACCATCAATATCCAGTGGACCAATCTGATTCATCCCTTTCCTTCTCGAGTTCAAGTATGTAAAGAACTCTTTTCTGTTTTTCTTTGCATCCTTTGCCAAGGATTTTTCGTAGTCTGCCTTTGCCTGCCTAATCTCCTTTGTGACTTGGTTACAGACCAACTTATATCTATCATAGGCTTCCATGTCACCCATTAATTTATATGTATCCCATGCATTTTTCTTCTCTGCCACATGTCTCATTAGTTCATCTGACAACCATTTAGGCCTAAACCTTGAACAATATTTCTTAGTTGGTATGTAAAGCCTGGTAGCCTCCAAGATTAGTTCCTTGAATGCTTCCCATTTTGAGTTTGCTGTTGGTAACATCATCAGTTGGTCCCACTGTATAGAATTTAAATACTGTCTCAGACCATCATAGTCGCCTTTACGAAAACAAAAACCCTTCCCTTTACCTCTGATGGTAGTTACCTCCTTGAGTAAATCCCACTTCAACACACTGTGATCACTGCCACCTAGTGGTTAATTTATCTGCAGGTTCTTAATGCATGAAGAGTCACTACTGATAATCAGATCAAGAGTATTGCTCCCTCTTGTTGCCTCACGAACATGCTGGTGTAGAAAACAATCATCCAATAAATCCACAAAAGCCTTGCTAGTGTGCGAGTGACCAACCCACAAATTCCAGTCAATATCTGGGAAATTAAAATCCCCCATTATAAGACTCTCTGATTTACTGGCCCACTCTATTTCCCTGTACAATATCTTATTATACTCATCAGAGTCATTAGGCCTATAGCACACTCCTACTCTCAATTTTGATTTCCCTATGCTTATGTCACACCAAACTGATTCGGCACTGCCCTGTCCATCGATGTCGACTGGCTTCACTTCCTTGGACTTTATGTGTTTCTTAATTAATAGCATAACCCCTCCTCCCCTCCTGTCCTGTCTATCCTTTCTATACACATTGTATTCCCCAAATTCCAGTTCCGCATTACTTATATCTGTGTGACACCACGTCTCTGATATCCCAACAATATCTGCCTTTGATGTTTTGAGCAATACCTCAAATTCATCAAATTTATTTACCAAACTCCTAGCATTGGTGTACACGCAGGTATACATGCACGTGTTTCTATTCTTAGCTACCCTAACACAACCCATGTGTTTACTTGTAACGCAATGACTACCAGCAGTCTCTGAAATATCCTGCATCTTGTTTTTCAGACTTCTGCTCATTTCAATAGAAGCAGTGCAAGAATCACTTCCACCTCTGCCAGTGGCTACTGTTAATCTATTAGTCCTTGTATCCCCCCCAACTAGCAGTTTTCCGACCCACCTAACACTGCCTCGACAGCATCAGCAAAAATTCTTGCACCCTTTCTATTTAAGTGTATCCCATCCCTGTAGAAGCAATCTCTCCTGTTAACAAGTACAGTCCAGGCTGAAAAAAATTCTACCCCTTGAGCCTTGCACAATCCCTCCAGGGCCGAATTGATCGACAAGGCTCTCATCATATACTCCCTCCTATCGTGTCTGGGCAGAATTGCAGACACTTTCAAGTTCAACCCTAATTCACGGCTTTTTTTCAGCAGTGACCTGTACTTGCTAAGTAATTCCGCCGGTCTCCTACTCTTAATATCATTCGTGCCAACGTGTACAACTATATCACCTTTTGTGCCCTTAAAAGATGATATCCGCTCTACAATGTCATCAACCTTTGCCCCTGGCAGACATACCCTGGTCCAATTCCACCTATCCTTTTTACAAAGCATGTTCCCCGTTTCCCTGACAATAGAGTCACCAACAACTACTAGTTCCTGTGGGACCAGCGCATTCTGCCTAGGGGGCTGCTTCTGTGTTGCCTGATGACCAAGTGCAAGCTCTGGCGTTGATGTGGGCAGCTGAGAGCTTGATGGGCCCCTCAATTTATTTCCTTCGAGGGCATCCACCCTGTCCTTCAAGCTCTCATAAAGGCCCATAACAACGCTGAGTTGTCGCCTGATTTCCTTGCACTCCTTACATCGTGCACACACAAAGACATCCCCCTTGGCAGTATCATGTCCCGTACCCAACTGCTCCGCAAACATCAAGCAAACAGTGCATTTTAATAGACTGTGATTCAGAGGGCAACTGGCCCCCTCAGTTCTCCCCTGAACCACAGCACTCCCATTAGCTTGAGCCTTTTGCTTTGCTGCTCTGGTTAGAGTCATGATTCCAATGTAATTCAATAAAATTTAAAACAAAAATTAAATCCTTAAGTTATATTATATATATATATATATATATATATATATATATGGATATATATATTGTTTTTTTTTTTTTTTTTTTTTTTTTTCGGTATCTAGTGTTCCCTTTATACAACTTCCGTATCACGTGTACCACTATAGTTATGTATTAATTATTTGTTACGATTAAGTCGTTATATATATTTATAGAGTTAAAAATACAATTTAATTGACAATAAAGTTTATCAATATTAATAGATTTACTGAATAATTGACAATATTATATTATGCACTATACTACACTAAGCTTATGCTATCGTGTAAAAATGGCGGGAATTCACGAACGAGTATCAAGTATGTATTAATTATTTGTTACGTTTGTACTCTAAGTCGTTATATATATATAGTTAAAAGAACAATTTAATTGCCAATGAAGTTCGACAAGATTAATAGATTTACTGATTAATTTTCACGTAACTATGGCGGCTGTCTATGAACGGTAAACTCGTGTATTTGATACCCTTTCCGATACTAAGTAATACCTACAAATCTCTATCTAAGTTACTTTAACTTTAAGTACCGTAAATAGGAATATAAAGCTACTCTAGAAATAAGGTAATATGTCAATTTAAACTAATAAAGCAGAATATAAATCAGAAAAAACTTCTCTGTTCCAGTAGCGGCAGAAAGGCACGTCCGCACAGGAAACTCTCGTGCTCAAACTGATTTAGGACGACACCATTCTATGACAAGTGCTTCATGTTGGAAGATTTTGTAACTAGATCTTAATTTAATAAGCGTAACGGCCGAATCGAATAGGGGGTTGTGATTGTGAGAATGTACATGTTGTGTAAGTTCGGTGCTGGTTTGATTAGTTCTGAAGCTGTTTTAATGGTAATAAGCACGTGTATTGGAAGTTTTGGTGTAACCGTATTTTGTGGTAGTGCTCCTGGTGTAGCATACGTTACAACCGGGTTGGCATTTAATTAAATATATTATGTTATTGATGTCGCTTATTTAAACTTCATTTCCACCCCAACTTCATGTAAATAAGCAGTTCGATCAAAGGTGAGTACCGTCTATTAAAGCTTTACAGCTATTCACATTATTAATAGAATAGAATCTTTAATTGCAGCATGATATACATACAATTAGTCCTGTCACGGCACCACCATGCCGTGACAGAACCATCGGTTTGTACTAGCCGGTTATGGTTTGCTAGAAGCTGTGCTGAAAACCGGAGATAAGGAGGAGGAATGCGCCAAGAGCAGTGGTCCCAGAAGTTCAGTTCTGTAATTTTACCGGTGGCCATCTTGATGGTGAGCAGCAGCCTTCTTTCTCCGATGTAGGATCGAAGCCTGCGTAGTTGAAGGGCTTCTGCTAACTGCGTTTGATCTGAGAGCTGGGGGAAGGTGGAGTTTGCTGTTGGCCCACTTTAGAAGCCAGACTTCGGCAGAGAATATTCTTTTAAATGTTGGATTCGGCAGCCGAGGCCCGTATCTCTGAAGCATACAGTATTGTCGGGTAAAGGATTGATACGGTGTATCTTTTTACCAGTTGTGGGTCAGTGGTGTGGAGCAGCTGTTGTTTGGCGCCCAGAGTAGTGAATTCAGCCTCGACTGTATGAGATTTACGTGATCGTTGAAAGATAGTTTGGAGTCGAAAACGACGCCCAGATCTTTCTGTGTTTGAACACTTGGAACGGAGGAGCCGTTAAGCACAGGCTCCATCGTTGTTGGTCTGCCTTTTAGTGAATAAATTAATTGTGCCGATTTTAGGGGGTTGAAAGTATTGAGGCAGTCAGCCATGTCCTGCAATTTGCTAGTGATTTGCTGAGTGGTTTCGGCTGCCGAGTTAGATGGCGATATCCTAGTAAGGAGCTTGACATCGTCAGCATATGTGATCATTTGCACTTGATCACAAACGGCACCATGATTACCGAGGCGATTATACCACGGTGCAGGAGGATCCTAATAACAAAACTACGCTTCAACTACCAAAATCAAGAACACCTCACCCTACAGAATGAAGAAACTTACCGAGCTCTGACTCAATTTGCAATGGACTTATTTATCAGGCAGAAAGCGCTACCACCACCTTAGTATCCGAATCAATAGGTCATAACAACCATGACTGCCAATTGTTGCTACGCATCATTGAGCCATGGATGCTAACGCCTTGGACCAACTTGCACAAGACTTGACCAGCAGTGCAATAAAACACAGGGTCCGCACATACCTTGGCAAATTCCTCATCATTGATTTCTGGACAAACTTCTCTCGACCAGATGTGACACATCTCATCAAGAAGAGGCCTAGCATCGATCCCTCGACTTGACCATCAATCTTGGACTCCCGGTTTTGACCACCCCCACTGTTCGTTCTGATGGACTACTGGACCAGCCTTCAGACTGGATGCGACACAGACTCACCAAATGGAGTCCTAATGACGGCACCTGAACTAGACCTTACTGAACATGACCCATCCACCATAGCAGCACTCGCACTGCTGGATTTCCAGCAAGTTGTCGGCTCCAACTGACTGGCTGTGCTAGCTGTACCTACCCTGAACTTGCGGAGTATCTCTCTCTCTCTCTCTCTCTTTTTTTTTTTTTTTTTTTCGGCTTCTTTCTTCTGTTTCCTGCCATCCGTTCTTTTACTCCCCTCCCCCTATTTTTCTCTTACAGAATGTTTTTTTTTTTTTTTTTTTTTTTGTGGGGTGGTGGTTTTCGTCCACCCGCCACCCGACTCCTCTCTCTGGTGAGGCACTGGGCATGCCACACTGTCATCAGGGGCCATCTTCCCTGTTGGCCCCATTCTTCTGTTTCCTACCCTCCAGTCTTCTGCCTTCCTCCCTTACTTTTCTCTTGCACAACTTTTTTTTTTTTATTTAGTGTATATATATATATATATATATATATATTTCCAAGTATAACAAAGCAAATATTAAATGTTATAATAAATATAAATATTATAATAAATATTAAGTAGTAACATAACCAATTAATGCCATCTAGGACGATTAAACATTACATCGGTCTGTATGAATATGAGTTAAGTTAATAATGGTAAGAGTTTTTTTAAAAGTAAAATATGATAAACTAGCTTATCAGGTAAACCTTAAACCATGGCGGGTACCCAACGTGACCTGGAAAAAATCAATCTATGCCATGACATAAGCAATAAATATATATAAAAATACCATTAAAATGTTAGTTATGGCAATAAGATACATTGCAAGGGACTTTTTCGAGGGCTAACCCTTACAATGTATCAACCATAATTAACGAGCTATCCGTTTCTGTAGTCATCGTCCAGCATAACTATGTCCGAATATACGTAAAATAGTATTAAGTTAGAGCCAAATGTATAAATTTTGTAGTAGTTAGAGCCAAAAGTATAAAAATTTGTAGTAAGTTAGAGCCAAATAGTAGTAATAAAATTTGTTAATTAATCCCAAATTTAGCAGTTAACTGGCAAGATGACTGTTAGCCCGACGGATAGCCAAAATATTAAATTAAATTAAAATTATAGAAAGAGCTATAATTATTGTTAGGCATATGTGCGTAGTTGATAGTAAATGCTGCCACGGTAGTCTCATCAAATTAATAAAAATAATAACAGTGTGAGCTATAGCTAACAAAGGCGAACGGAACAAAGGTATAAGAATAGATATAGTACCTCAATCCCCCTCGAATACTCTAATAGTTCATGAGGTATGAAAAAATAGGGATAAGAAAGTGAAAGTTAAACAGCAAAGAAAAAGCAAAATAATTAACATAGGATGTACCTTATAGTAAGGTATCCTGGTTAGAATGATTTAAGCTTAAAATTAGAATGCTTACCACCGTATGGCCAAGGTACTAGAAAACCACATGTATTGGCGCGTGTAGCATATATAACTACCGATCGCAGCCCCCCCCCCCTAGGAAATGTAATAGTTAAGTTAAGTGATAAAATAAGTATAATTACATACAGCGCCCTCTGCTGTTATTTAATATACTGTATAGTATTGCACATAGAAAAGCCGTCAAATAAGTATATCTCGAAGTAATAATAGAAGTTTACAGAATAAGTTCCTACCCATGGAGCAAATATAGGTACAAGTTTTTAATGCGAGTAAGCTATATGTAACTTACTCCATGGGCAGTGCCTACTATTTACATAATTACATATCCAACGAAATTTATCTAAGCCAAAGAAACACCTACGTAAATTTTACAACGGCTATGTTATATTAGCGCCTGTTTAGGACTTTATCTATAATACTCTGTGCGTTAAGATTATAGTTCCCCTTGTTGTTTGCTATCAATATAGCTCTATTATATAGCTCTAGACACATATATCTAGTAATTATGTGGTGTGGGAAGTAATTTTCTAAAAGCTTGGATCTGAATTCAATGAGTGTATCTATAATATAATCTGTCTGGTTACATATGTGTATTCTTCTGATGCTTTGCGCGATTAGGGTATTGCGATGTATCCTTTTTGAGATATTCGAGTTCCAGTTAGTGAGGTCAATAGTATTAAAATGAAAATTTTTGCGTTTATCATACAGTTTAGTGTGTACAGTATTGTTATCTATCCTTATATCCAAGTCAAGGAAGGTAGCAGATTTGGAATTATTAGTGTTGGTGCGTTCTAATGTTAATTCAGGCGGATAATATTTGATTGCTTCCGTATGGAAGTCAGGCATATTAAAAACTATCAAATCGTCAATATATCTGTATAGAACCATATTTTGTTTAAAATTATATTCGAAGTGGTGTAGGTATAAATTTGCCACAATGCATGAGCTACATGCACCCATCGGTATCCCTGTATGTTGCCTATAAAGGTTACTGCCATTAAATATATATTTAATACTTATTCTGTAAACTTCTATTATTACTTCGAGATATACTTATTTGACGGCTTTTCTATGTGTAATACTATACAGTATATTAAATAACAGCAGAGGGCGCTGTATGTAATTATACTTATTTTATCACTTAACTTAACTATTACATTTCCTAGGGGGGGCTGCGATCGGTAGTTATATATGCTACACGCGCCAATACATGTGGTTTTCTAGTACCTTGGCCATACGGTGGTAAGCATTCTAATTTTAAGCTTAAATCATTCTAACCAGGATACCTTACTATAAGGTACATCCTATGTTAATTATTTTGCTTTTTCTTTGCTGTTTAACTTTCACTTTCTTATCCCTATTTTTTCATACCTCATGAACTATTAGAGTATTCGAGGGGGATTGAGGTACTATATCTATTCTTATACCTTTGTTCCGTTCGCCTTTGTTAGCTATAGCTCACACTGTTATTATTTTTATTAATTTGATGAGACTACCGTGGCAGCATTTACTATCAACTACGCACATATGCCTAACAATAATTATAGCTCTTTCTATAATTTTAATTTAATTTAATATTTTGGCTATCCGTCGGGCTAACAGTCATCTTGCCAGTTAACTGCTAAATTTGGGATTAATTAACAAATTTTATTACTACTATTTGGCTCTAACTTACTACAAATTTTTATACTTTTGGCTCTAACTACTACAAAATTTATACATTTGGCTCTAACTTAATACTATTTTACGTATATTCGGACATAGTTATGCTGGACGATGACTACAGAAACGGATAGCTCGTTAATTATGGTTGATACATTGTAAGGGTTAGCCCTCGAAATAGTCCCTTGCAATGTATCTTATTGCCATAACTAACATTTTAATGGTATTTTTATATATATTTATTGCTTATGTCATGGCATAGATTGATTTTTTCCAGGTCACGTTGGGTACCCGCCATGGTTTATGGTTTACCTGATAAGCTAGTTTATCATATTTTACTTTTAAAAAAACTCTTACCATTATTAACTTAAGTCATATATATATATATATATATATATATATATATATATATATATATATATATATATATATATGTGCGTGTGTGTGTATATACATATATTTATATATACACACACACACGCATTCCCCACAGGTCTAAATCTAAAAACATCAAAATTACTGCCCGACCTATTTGGCCTTAGAACAAGTTATCAGCGAACAACCCTACGCTCTGTTAAAATTACAACCGTTGCTCAGGAAACAGCGATCATCTCATTCTCAAATCTGGTCCTAGCCACTGAAATCCCAGGAAAGTAGGTGGCAGAACCCGCCAGAGTACTCTAGCTACAGTGGTACACCCGGTCAGCCTCCCCGTGGCATGGTGTGGTAACGTCGGGTCCCACTAGGGGCTCGGCGGCTAATAGACCGGAGGAACAAAGGGCACAACACAATATACAGCACATGACCCCCACACACTTCAAATCTCTGGCCCCGATACAATGTACACCCGCGGAGATGGGAGAAATCCCAGGAGCCGTTAGACACTAACATACCTTATATACCACGGTGCATTAAGAAGTTCTATAAGTCATCGAAGAATCAGTTTCTAATAACAACTTAACCATGCAAATATGCTCTTTATTCTTTAACTAGAAGAATCATATACGATATAACAGCAACCCAACATTTTGTTAGTTAATGAATAGTAATCTTCATGGATAATGAAGATATAGTTTTAGTAGTGGAAAATTATGCAAGAAAGAAAGTTTTATACATCATCAGCAAAAATCAATAATTTGAAGTAAATGGACATAATTTGTCCAATTACTCTAATAATCTGACTAAACCATCCTTCCTTAAATCTATTCAAAAATACTTAAAAAATAACCAGACGAATTTGTTCAAAGAATCGTTCTCTCTGGCTGCAAGCAAAGTTTTGCACATCTATCCTCCAACTATCCTTCATCAATTTACCTCTCCTTGTGTGGATTGTTCGAGAAGGAGTGACGATGCCATTAGCATATATTTTACTCAATCTATTTAAAGCCTCAAGCATTTCAATCAGGTCTCCTTGTACGTGCCCTAATTTACAAAACTGAGATTACCTACACTTCCCAATGACCATATCACTCGACATTGGTTAAAGTGCCAAGCATTCCATGAAATATTAAAGTGAAGCGTATTAAAATATTCCCATAATTGTTGATTGAGAAAGAGTCAATAAACGGTTTCCTGAAATACACAAACTTATGCCCGCATAATGACGTATTTCTCAATTTGTGAGAATTTAATCATGACGAAATAGTTACAACCACAGTCGACAGAAAACCTATGCCATTATTTTATATGAATATGAGAAAATAGCTTCAATTACTCCGATGTAACTTTAAAGTAATAAAAAGGAAGAAAGCAGATAAAAAATATTCACTAGTTTTAGCACAAGCAGCAAATATTTTAATCTTAAAAAAACGGTATAAAATAACAAGTTAAAATAACCGAAATGTAGTCCATAAAATTTGATTTTGATTTAAATTTGATTATTTGTAGGATTTAAATACACCTAATTACAATATTTTATAATTTTCACTTACTTGTTAATCCTGGGATCGATTTCACTGAGAACATTATATGCCTGGAATGGTAACCAACAGATAGCAAATATGGCTATTACGAACAAAAGCATTTTTATCACCTGTAAAGAAAAAGATAAAAAATATTAACCCATCACATTAAACAAATTTTGGGTAAACGAGCAATAGAGAGCTCATTCTTCATATTAAACATAAAGTATCATCTCTTTAGCGCATGGCCTAATTTGTGGTAAGAAAATTGTTCTTTTGGGTTTAATAATGCGTCTGAATTACATATTTTCTTCGCGGACGGTATACATCAAAATATATAAAATCTCATTGACACACCACAATAAATAATTACTTATAGTGGTGCTGTTAGAGGTTTTATGGCGCAACGGCAAACTAAAGGCCATCATGTGACAAAAATGCTAGAAAGTAACAAGTCAATAACATTTAAGGTCAATACTTGCATTATGTAGGATTTAGCATCAAATGCTCTCGTAGCATTGAATCTTTTTTTTGGGAAATAAAAACAGCACTGATAAGATTTTTCTTATAAATTCCTATCAAAATAGAAGTCATTTGGACTGTCTACCTTGACAGCAATGTGGTTTTCCAATGTGGTATTATAGAAAGGACAATCAACTCTGACAAGTTGGACTGTGAGTTGAGTATGTCAATTCAGACAGAGGGGTGGATCTGAGGCAAAAAGAAGATAAAAGTTAATAAAGCGAGGACCTATTCTTAGTCTTAAAAGCGTGACTGCTTCTTTTCAGTTTCAACGAACCTAGATGGCCAAAGCTGGAGATTCTATTTAATCTGGTGGAGTCTGTTGCCTTCTTGTATTTCCCAGTGGTTTGCCAGTGATTTTTATTTCGACTTTTTTTTACATTGTTTTTGAAGTCAGTGAAAGGAATTTTAAAAGAGGCATCAATCGGTTCCAAAGTGAATTTGGCTGCATGGTCAGCACTTTCATTGCAAGTATGCCAACATGGATAAGCATCCAACAAAATTATGCTACGATCAAAATACATCATGTGTATGTGGCATATGGTTGGTGTGTTAACAGCCTTGTTTATCTTAGTTGTTTTATTAGAGGGTACACTTTCCAAAGTGACCGAGCCCAGTCTGACACATCCATTTGGGGTACCAGTGGTTTTTCTCCCTTGTACAACAGTGGTCACTGGTGTTGACTTTTGTATTACTTAAGCGAAAGTGGATTGGCTGTTATTTTGAACCTGTACTGTTTTTTTCGGGTTCTGGTGTAATGTTCTGTTTGGCTTTGAGTCAATTTTTTTTCATTTTTTCAAAGGAGACAATCTCAGAAGTAGGCAGCGTGTGAACCACTGCAATTGGAGCATTTATAGCCCGCTTTACAGTCCGCGTGAATGTGCTCATGCGAATGCAATCAGCATAATTGGTTAACTTGTGAAAACGTTTTGGAAATGACAAAACGTTTAGTATTTGAAACAACATGTTGGGTTAAGACTGTACAGTTTCATTTGCCAGTTGAGTTACCCTGATTTGATGGATAAGGGAGGTTTGGGCTCTCAAATGTAAGGATTATGTCTAGGTTAGAACTAGCGCATTGTCTCGTTCAATATTATGCGCTTTGCATGGACAATTCACTGGTCCTTTAATCCATTTGTCGACTCTTCTTCTGGGATGCTTATGAGATCCCACTCAACTTCACACCTCTTGGGCGTTTAGAGTAGAATGAGGGGAAACTAATTTATAATCCTCCAACATACGTGATTTTTTGGAGCTGATTGATGTTCATCTGAGATATCAACGAGCGAGTCACCAGATCTTAGATGCTTGGCTGCTTTTAGCCATGTTAGGATCCCTTGATCCTGTAAATTTTTGGGGAGATCATTTTTCTCCTTTTAGTCGTGGAATGATGACTTTTCTTCCAGATTTCTGTTCGTCCTGGAGCAGCGCCACAAGAGTAAGTAAGCAGCTGAGTTAGTTTTTAGCTAGTGCTATTTACAAGAAACAGAAAGGTCAAATTCCCTTCTGGAACTCAGTCCACTTCTCATAGCGAAAAAGAACCATGCTACGTGGCTAAATAGAGAAAACTATATTAAAAAAAAACAAAAAAGAATCACGAACTATAGAGATCGTTTTGAATCTCTTGGTCACAGTAATAATCGTTTTTCATCCTGGGTTTTTCGTGGTGTATCAATGAGATTATATATTTTCAATAAGATTATTATGCTTATTTATGCATCCTTTGCTCGCATGAGTACACCCATATACAATTTTTTCATAACGTCTAGAACATACTTATAGGATCGATTCAGGACCTGAAAACAGTGAGGAAAAGTCAGTTAATGTTCTTCCAACCAGCACATGACAATAAACATAATATCCAGTGCTTCAGTTACAATATACATACTGTATATGGACAGCCAATGAGATAAGTATGAAAAATAAATAAATAAAATAATCGCCGGATTCCTATTGGTCCAATTTCAATGAAATTTGGAAAGGCTCTAAATATTTTTCTAAAAGGCGCCAATATAAAATTTTAGGAAGATCTATCCACTGAGAGTCGAATTGTTAGGTTGAGATGGGGGACTGACATGGTGAAGACAATAAGCGCATTATGCACATATGCTAACGCGCCTAAAACTTTATTATAAACATATATTCGATTCTGAATAATAATAAGATTCTTTATTAACATAAATTTTATACAATAATGATTCCGTACACAGAAATCCAGAGGAATCTTACAATTTGTTGTTTATACAAGTGATTTTGTTTTATATATAAAAAAAAAAAAAAAAAAAAAAAAAATATATATATATATATATGTATATATTATAATAATAATAATAATACAAAATTTGTAACTATATAATAATTAATAGATCAAAGCAAAGATGATAATCAGAATGTAAAATGAATGATGTAGTAATTACAGCGAAAACGGACTACCAGTTGAGCAGAACATGAAATGACATCGGCTAACTAAGATCGGCACTTACACAAATGTCCTTTACAAACAGCAAGATGCCATCGCGATATGCCTTGTCTATAGTCCACAGGTCGATGTCGATGTTGAGCGAGTTGAGTGTCCAGAGTCACATTAGGGAAGTGTCTCCTGAAATTCTGTAACCGCTGGAGCCTTGAGCACAGGGAGGGAGTACTACGGAGATGTCTGCCTGGCAAACGCCAACCAACCGTGTTCCAGATGTTGATGTGATCTTGCTTAGCTGAGCACAGATGAAGGAATGACTTTAATTTTAGCACATGGGGACTATGTGGCGTATATTGCAGGTTGCAACAGAGAGTAGATTTAGATGTTGTGTAGTTAGAGAGAGAGAGATAATCTTTAATGCCCTTCACGGCCAAAAAGCCAGGGGTTTACATTTGTACAACTTCCCGAAACTTCCGGGAAAATAGAACAATTAATTTACAAAAACAGGTAATTTTACAAAAGAAAACATATTTTATACAAAGGAGAGAACTCCTTACGAGAGTTAGGTCTGATTGAGCTGACTTAACATCGAGATAAGAGCACCAGCTCAATCAGACAGGAACAGATGCAAGGTACACATGTCAATGCAGATTAGTCCTACTAGACATAATTTTTTTCCTGTAAGTCCGGTCAATAGCGAATTTGTTCAGGTCGGCGTCAAGTGCCTGGGTTTGCTTGAACATCTGCTGAGGGAGGAACCTGTCCGAGAGATGGAGTCGCGCTGAATGCGAGTAGAGCTCGGGATTGGCCCTAAGGGCAGCAGGGGGGATCCTCCAGCCACAGGTATCCCAGAATGAAGGTGTTGCGATTATGCCTGTTATCATCTTGACTGTTGCTAGGAGGCGTTGGTCTTCGACTAAGGTGGGAAGCCGTGGAATCCCGAGAGAGTTGGCAAGCTGCGTGGTGTGAATCAGAGCTGGAAGGTTGTGCTTCCTGTTGGCCCACTTTAGGAGCCAGAATTCTGTGGCAAAGAGTGGTTTCTTTATTGATGGTGCCGCTGACGCCCAAATTTCAGCAGCATAGAGTAAAGGTGGAAAGATGATTGCTCTTATGTACCTCACGGTTGTCTTTTTATCTCTGATATGAAGGAGATGCTGTTTTGCTATCCACCGGAGTCTTGAAGCACGTGTGAGGAGCATGTCTATGTGGGCGTTGAATCGAAGTTTGGAGTCGAATACAACGCCCAGATCACGATGGCTGGATGCAATTGGGATGAGGATGTTGCCGACCGAAGGCTGGAGAGAAGAAGGAGTTTGCTTCAATGAATACACCATGAATTCGGACTTAGCAGGATTGATCTTGAGCCCGAACTGGCAGAGGTAAGATGTGACTGCAGTGAGAGTGTTGTTAATTTCCGTTTTTACCAGATCAAGGTCTTGACCAGGGATGATGGGAGTCAGTATCTTGATATCATCTGCATAGCTCAGTAGACATCGAGAATGTGCAACCAGTGGGAAGATAATAGATGAGAACAGAAGGCCGGAAAGGACCCCTCCTTGTGGGACTCCTGCGGTGACGGATCTAGTAAGGGTGCGATCTCCTGTATGAAGCTTTATAACTCTGTTATTCAGAAGAGAGGAGAGAAAGCATAATATGTTCCCTGTGATCTGGAAGTGGCATTCCAGGAGAGTGAGTAGTTGGTTTACTTGGACGGCATCAAATGCAGCCTCAATGTCTAAGTAAGTCACAGCTAGTTCGTGCCTTTTCTCGAATGCTGACAAGATAGTATTCGTTGTGGCTAGCAGATTTGTGATCGTTGATCTGTTTGGAAGGGAGTAGTGAATTTGGGCTGGATTACTGGGCATGATCTGCTTGGTGAGGATCGGGAGTAAGGTCTTCTCCAGGAGCTTCAGCAGGCTGGAGGAGTTGGAGATGGGTCGGAAATGTTTAGGTTTCGATGGCGACTGAACTTTGGCTAAAGGTTTGATAAGATAGTTTTCCCATTGCTGTGGGAAAATCTGGTTCGAGAGTAACTGGTTGAAAATAATTAAAAGTGGCTGAATAATGTACGGACTTAGGCATTTGAGCATGAATTGGGGAACTCCATCATCACCAGCGGTTGACGAGGCAGGTAGAGAATTGATGGCGACGATCAGCTGTTGTTTTGTGATCTGAATGGTGCTCAACACTTCTTGCTGGGTGGGCTCTGTTAGTAGAGCCAGATCTGAGTTTGGCATAGGATTACGATTAAATCTTGTGACGAAATCGAGCCACAATTCAGGATCAAATTGCAGAGGAAAATGAAGGTTCACTTTCTTGTATGGACTTTTTCCTTTAGCCAGATCTCGGTTAACATATAATTTGATTGCCTCAGATTTCATGCGATTAAATTGAGCCCGTGCCCTAGAATAAACGATGCGATCATTGACATTTTGCGACTGTTTCCATGTGCGATGGAGCTGTTGCTTCAGCTGGAAACTCATTTTGAGTTCTGAATTCCACCAAAGTCTTGTATATGGACTGATTGTGATTTTTTTAGAGGCGGCATATTTGGCAACCGTGTTGATCCAGTTTGTGAGAATGTTCACAGCTATTTCTGGGTCACAAGTCTCTAAGGCCACCCAGGGAATGAGAGAGGCGGCTCTGATGCACTTATCTACGTCAAGTAAGTTGGGGCTAGTGATGTCAACCTTTTTTGTTGTCCTTCTGGTTTCTAATTTGGGGGCAGGCAGATATGCAGTCACATGTATTGGGACATGATCAGAGTCGAATGACGTTTCTGCAATGTAATCAAGGGTGCAAGGGATAGAGGCTAGAACTAGATCTAAGAGGTTATTCCCCCTGGTTGGAGCTTCATTAATAAGTTGTAGATCAGCACATCTCAAGTGTGCCAGAAGATCCTTTTTCATATTAGATAGCTGAGGAGGTAAATTGAAATCACCACAAACTACGTGAGAGGCTGTGGGATGCAGCTGATTGATTATCCAGTTGGAAACTTCAAGGATGATTTGCGGGGAAGGCGTTGGAGGTATGTACACCACACAGAGGTCAAACGTCACGAAGTTGTATCTTAACGTAACGAGGATTGCTTCATAGTTAGGGGAGTTACTGGATTTATTATCCAATAGCTTGAAAGTGGATTTCTTGTAAAATATTGCGACGCCTCCACCCTTGCGTGCAATCCGAGATGTGAATACGACCCCATAATCAGCTGGGGCAGCTGCTGCTAGGAATTCTTCATCGTCATTGAGCCAGGTTTCGGTGATGGCGAGCAGGTCAAAATATCCGGGGAGCAGAATTTGCTCCATAGTGTCAAGCTTGTTCCTAAGACTACGCACATTCTGATAAAATATGGTGCACGCAGGTACTGTAGGTACTTTGATACGGACAGGTGGTCTCTGACATCGCACGACTCGATTCAGCGGGGTGTGTCTAGGACTGATGAGCACAGGGATCGGCATATTGGTGTTCCGTGTCTGTGGTTCTAGTTGCGGTAACGAGATCTGGGATTGCTATGAATCAGGGTACCATTGGTGGGAGTCCTTTCCATTACTTCTATATCGCTGCCCTTTATGCCCGAGATATGGCATAACAAGAGCTCCAGCAGGCCAGATTTCAGGATTGAAGAGTGCTTCAAAATCTGCATCAGCCACATCGATCTTAAAGGAGGCGTAGGTGGGATATTTTGTGGATAGCTTGGTGACTCTACCATTCATTTTGAAAGCAGCAAGAAGGTGTTCCACATCATCAGCTGTGGTAGCAGGGGAGAGCCTACTAATGAAGACATTACAGATCCGCTTGCTCATCATTCCAGTGTTCGCAATTTGCATCTTGCTGAAGTGCAAATTGGTTCCAATAACCTTAAGATTGGGGCTCAGTTCCTTAACAGTTGGATTACGGGTCAGTGTTTGTTCTTTTGTTCGTTGGCTTGCAATCATTGCATACGTTGTAGTGTCTCTATGGGTCTTTACATTAGATGCAATCGTAGTCCCTGCATAATGGTTACCTCTCACGTTGTTTGAAGCGGATCTACAATTGCGATGTACTTCAGCAGCCAAAGCATTATCCGGTTTTGAGCGCGAGGACCCCATATGTGAGTTTTGTGATCGCGAATAGGTGCGATTTGGCAGATTCTGCTCCTGATGAATTCTTTGGGTCTTCTGTGAGGCAGTATTTCCTGAGTATCCGTTGGCATCTGCTGTGATTTCAATATATACTGGTCTAGTGCTACGTTCAGGGCACACAACTTCAGACTCACATGTTGTAAGAATGGGGGCTGGAGAGGGGTCAAGTGGTAATAAAGATGGGGTGGTTTGGGTAGGAGCTCTCGGTTTCGCGTGAAAGTGTTCGTCCGGAGGCTGCTGCTCATGATGGTTAGTTTGAACAGCAAGATCACAAACCGATTGCTTCAGGTCCTCAAAATTTTTCCGCAACACCTCCAATGTTTTGTGTATGCATTCATTGTGTTCTCGTAGTCGCTTGTTTTCTAGCAGTAGGTCTGCGAGGATATTATGAATTGGCGACAGCTTTATACATAGAGTTGTCTCAATATTTGTGAGGAGCGAGACCAGGAGTGGACTGTGTTCGAGTGATGTTTGATTAATTATTGCGGAGATCTCTGTTGATAGGGTGTTATCCTGTTGGGAGCTACTAGATTTTTGCATGATGAGATCTGAATGGTCATTTTGTTCTTCCTGTAATGAGTCGGGTGTCAATTCCACATGTGCATCTGGCGATGTCAATTTTTCCGTGTCTACCTCAGGTTCGGGTTGGGTCCTGTGCTCAGGTGAATCCGAAATTTGGTTAACGTCGTTAAAAGTTTCACCAGTTGTTCCGAGTGAATGCATATAATTTTCTCCCTTACAGGGGGGACACTGCCAAACTTTCCGTCGCTGCTTTCCGAGCCTCTTTAGGTCCAACGCGAGACATTCGCTTCCGTATGTCTTGAGACAGGAAGTACATTTTATAGCTACGTCCGGAACAATTCCACAAATTACACAGCTTTCATTATTTGGGTGATCTTGCTTTAAAGGCATTTTCAGATTTTAGGCGCAGATAAAAGGATTACGAGTAGTGGGCTGGAAAAGAGTTTACAATTGTGTTTAGTAGTTGCCTTAACTACGTATCGTATTCCAAGTGATACGTTTACCGATCAGATACAAAATAAGTCAAAAATTTGTCTTTCTGGTGCAACCACAAGTTGGCCCACTTCAGCACTCAGAATTCGAGGCCCATAGTTTCCTGAGGCTGGTGGGTGGTGCCGCCGACCAAACCTCCACGGCATAGGAGAGCACACTACAGAAGTAAGTTGTGAGGTACTTCTTGATTATTTTCTTATTGTGCGTTTTGCACAGATCAATTTTCATTCCCCAGAACGCTCTCAGGGCTTTGGAATACTGTGCTTGGATTTGTTTTTTATATGTGAGGTTGGCATCAAGGATTACCCCTAGGAATTTGACGCTGTCTGTGGGAGTCAGGACCTTTCCTGCCAATTCCGGAAGTAGAGAAGATGCAGTATCAGTAGAAGTCATTCGACTTGGCGTAAAGATGAGATAGTTTGACTTCTCTGGATTGACTGACAGGCCAAAACATTTAGCATACTTATAGAATGCATTTAGGTAGCTGCTTACAGATTCAGAGGCGGTTTGTCTTTCTTGTGCATCACCAACATGGCGTTTGCATGGCAAGTAGCAAACAATATCATCAGCATACGATAGGAAGGATGGAATTTGATCCATTAGTGGAACGAATATTGCTGCAAATAACAAGGCTGAGAGACAACCACCTTGTGGGATCCCGATTTCGACGCTTTTAGTGACTGTAATGCCATCACCTTTGAAGTGAAGCATTCTCCTAGATAGCAAATTATTAAGGATCTCGAGCATATTTCCGGATATCCCGTAGAATCTTTCAAGTAAGGCAAGAAGGGGTGTTATCTGGACTGAGTCGAAAGCAGCTTTCATGTCCAGAAAAATGGTGTGAAGATCTTCGTTGTCATTCCAGGCCTGAAGTATTTTCTGTGATAATGACTATAGGCAGGTTACCGTAGATCTATTAGGCATGGCATAATGGGTGTGTTCTGGCCTATGCGCAAAGATTGCGAGTGCTACATCATTATAGATGCACTTCTCGAGGCATTTCAGGAAGGGAGAGGCAATTGATATTGGCCTGAAATCAGCCGGTCTTTTCGCATGAGGCTTTTTCGGAACTGCCACGACTCTGTATGATAACCAGCTTGAAGGTACCTGTGCAAATTTGAGAACTTTGTTGTAGAGTTGAGTGAGCTCTTTGCTGATGAAATAAGAAGCAATTTTTAGACTAAAAAGAGGTATTGCGTCAATTCCTATGGTGGACTTGTCAGGTAGAGAATTTATTATTTTTATTAGTTGTTCTTCGGAAATTTCTGTATTACTAGTAGGTGAAGAAATGTTAAACGCTTCGTTCCAAGGATATGCTTCGGACACACGGTGATCTCGCTTAATACGGAACACATGCTCACACCATTTCTGGACATCAAAAGATAGAGGGGTGCAAGTATGACTAGTGGACCACACACGTTTTCCCCTGGATAGCCGGCCATTCATGAAATTGTCAATAGAAAATTGTTTCCTCTTCTGGAAATCCATCCTTGCTTTGGAAAATTTGGTGTATGACTCTTGTGAAGGTGGTTAAGTAGCTACGGCTGTTTGAATCGAAAAACTGATTATGGAGTTTAATGGTAAAAATAAAAAATAATTAAAGATATAATACAAGAACAAACAAAATTATGTCTGCTTATTCTTATCCATTTAAAACTCCACAACCGAGAACAATAACAGAGAACCAGGCGTTAAGGGCTATGATAGAAGTCAGTTGAAAGTGCCACCGTCCGTACTCTCAAGATACCGAAGATTCAGAATATCACAGTCCGTAGTTGTCAATTACCACTAAAGTCAAAGATCAGCAAGGCACGCAACAGAGGTAATAGATATCAAAATAGTAATTAAATGTATTAAAATAATTTCCATGAGTGCAAGAAAACGATCCATAAATGTCTACGCTTGGCTTTTAAATCTAATGGTAAGTTGCATACATAGATTCTGAAATTTTCGAATTTTCCAATGGGTCTCAGCATTATGATAGAATAACAGTCGCACTACCGAAACTTGCAATAGAGGGCATTGGTTGTAGAGATTTTATTTTCGTACAATAAACCATAAGCGTAATTTTAGAAGATTTGAAAAGATTATTTTAAAATGGGTTTCATTTCATGGAACGAGAGAGATGGTCCAGGAAGGTCACTATAAGAAGGGGGCAGTCATAAATTGTGTATCCTATCCTCTTTTCCACCCGAGGAACACATGCCAACCCCATATTTGAAAAATGTACATGCAAAGAACGGGTATCTGTCAGTGGGTTAGAGGTAAAAATACTGAGGAAGAAACATTTGTTTTCTAGCACTATGGAGAAAGCATCAGGAGAAAATATGTTTTGTTGCTAGATCTTTAGGTTAACTGTCCCATTTTGTTCGTCATATGATAGAAGCTGGTGTAAAAGGATAAATGTGATATCAGTTACTGATTTAAAATAAAGCAAATTTCGATAATATTTCCAAGAATAGGATGATTATTTGATCTACGAAAGTGCCAGAACTTAACACCACTTCACCTGTCATCAATTAACTGCAATTCGCAAGAAGATAAATCGAATCTGTTTCCATTTTACATTCTCAATTCGTGGTGCAAATTGCACCGTAATGCACAATTAGTCTCGTTTAGGAGTTTTAACGAGGTTCTACAGTCATTCAATCTTATAATTGTCGGCGAACTGTTTGCTCGCTGAAAACTTCACGGGTTGGATTCTGTATCCTCCATAACTCCCACTGGAGCTGGACCTTTATTTAGAAATTTGATTTCTTATTAACATTAACTGATTTTAATGGAAGAGAATTGTGTCGTAATTATAGCCATATAACTTAAGATTGCGTGGTTTTTCAATGGTATCGTTAAAAACCAGTAATAACCCATTTTGTGATAACATCGCCATCCTTCAATGAAATTAATAAAATTGGAAATTTAAATTTTCTGAGGAGGCTATTAATCTAAAAGATTCGTCCATGTTTCTGTCTGAAACCAAAAAGCTGTTTCCATTTGTGGATTTCAATTTGTGCGGTTCACTTGGAATACAATGTACCGTTCATTGCTAACTACTAAGCAATATGTCGGCCTGTAATAAAATGGTTGGAATGAAGGTGCAACCTGCTCTTGCTAAGGTGGCCGTACCTAATATAAATGGGAATTTCTATTTCATTTAAAACAGCAATTTTGCACGAAAATTATGATGTGCTCCAGTCACGCAGTTGGCGTGTGAAAAATTGCATTACTGAAGCGAACATCTTTATATGAATTTCGAAATGATTCTAAAGAAAGAATTGTGATCGTTTCTTATCAAAAAGCTTCGTACTATTTAATTATAGTTTAATTAGAGCGAAATGCGTGCATATGACATAAATTGATCTCAAATTTTTAAAGATAGGGAGAAAAAAAGAGGAAAATCAAGACACGTGAAAGTTTGTATGTAAAAAAAAGAAAAGAAAACGGGCTTTATTTTTTTCTCTTTTTTGTCCATCACGCAAATGGTCCTACTACCAGATTGGTTGGGTGGTTACTCTGTCCGGTTACTATTTTTGGTCGAGAAACTATCCTACAGGTGTTCAGGATCGCGGCTTTTTAGTGTTCATCTAAGTGTTGTCTGCGAGGCCTATTGCTGCCAGGTTCTAATAAAGGCTCTTTTGAACCATACCGTGGTTGACACGGAGATCGGGGTGGTCATTACTTGTTCCATATGCCTCATTTATTTGATTTCCTATCTTAAGTCCGTGCACATTCAGAGGGGAAGGAGTTCGGCCATTATGGATAAATTCGCTGCTCCAAAGGTTTCCCAAGAACTTCAAGTGGCTTCTGGTCGGGGTTCTGTTGCCTTCCTTCTCCTCTTGTCCGATTTCCCTGTAGAGGGCTCTATGGTTTCATTAAATTTATGTTATTATTATTTATTTTTTAACCCCTGTACAGTGTTTGCCCTAGGAGGGTTAACGTATTCTTTGTTGCTAGTTTCATTAAATCTCCATAAGCGTCCGTTTTATACTTAATCAATTTGGTCCCATTTTTATTCCCTACAATCGTTTCTATGCATCAACTGTATTAGCATTTTATTAACATTCTCATTATTCACTTAATTGCTGCACATCTCAAGTTTCGTAATTACGAGCCCTAAAAAACCGGTAAGTTAATTAATCTGACTAACATGTTTTTTTGCGGGTTAAAAACAGGTTAAAAAAGTATTGTGATTTATAATTCTGAATATAATCCCGAATATTTAATTTAATAATGGAAAGGGAGGGCGTTCAAACATGATCAGGTCTTCTGAATGGTACATATTTTCGTGTTTCCTTAAAACCGACTTTTCTGCATCTACCAATTAATGCTAACCCACTTTAGTGCGAAATAAGACTGTGTCTAATTGTGTTTATAGTTGTTATTTGCGAGTCAAAGCAACTAAGTCAGTGGGGCGGACTTAGTTGTACGTAGCAATAGTAGTGGCAAATGATGCAAGAAGGCAAGCTTATATACCATCAGCTTTTATAGTGTAAATTGCTTGTATTCTATAGTCGGTGGTCTGTTCATACTAGATAAAGAACCTGATTTTCCAGGAAAATCATGCCGCCTCCCCGAACGAGACTGAATAACTCCTCCACAAGTTGATCATGTCTCGGGGAAATTAAACAAACATCGCACGATTATTAAGTTCTATTCAAAAAAGGTGGAAACAGTGACCTGAAATCCAATGGTTTCGAACGTTGCAGTAGACAGAACCTTGCCTGTCATGGTCTTCAGTGTTTCAACAGCATAAATCATTCCAGAGAGGCCATGATCGTGTGGAAAATAATATGCATAAAGCAAGGCAGTAGTTTAATCAATGCTGTGTGTTAGTGAAGTTCAACGTAAGAATCATAAGAATAACTAGAATAGAAACAAGAGTACTGACATCATAATCCATAAAAACATTGAGTAAATTCAGCGTACATTGGTCCAAAAAGCTGTTGCTAGAACAAAAAAAAACAAGGCGATTTCGCATTTCATTAGTTGTAAATGAAAGATTTCAGGAGCGAAGAAATGACTTTTCGAATTACATATTAACTACCTATGAGAGAAGAGCCGACTGCTTAATTCTCGAAAGGGAAGCTCCAGAAACGTAGACTTTTGCTATGATTTCTGAAAAGAAAATTGGGGGAAAAATACTGAAACAAGTCGTAAGGGTGAAGTAACCAGGCATTTCTTTTCTCCAAAAACGATTTCCATTCAGGAAATCGTTTTACACCTGGTTGAGCAGCAGAAAGATCACTTAGGCGACAAATTAGGATTGAACAATGAGACTAAAAGTGCAGTCCCTAAGTAGTGTTGCAATAGGCTGAAATATTTCTGCGAAACTCGAAAAAATAAAGTTTCTATAGAGCTGGAACAATATTCTAAAGAGAGAAATTACCATTAAAAGACTAATTTTTGAAAATCCACGAAAACCTAATTTCATTTTCTTGTATTTAGTGTAAGATTAATTTATCCATGAACGAACATGTGCATCAAAATTTAAAAAAAATTAAATAAAGCTGAGAATCAGGAAAAGAATATCGTTTTATGATCCAGTGCCAATAAATGTCTAAGGTCAGATACATGTAGCCTTTTAAAATGCTACATGCATCTGGATTTTAATCCAGGACTGTGAAGAAAACTGAAGATGCATTTTTAGCGACTGCCAATATCCACCATTTTCTATGCGCAAAGAATTGTTCAAGCGATACAGACTATTGTAAAAATCATTCTAATTCTTGTAAACGTAGAAGTTAAATATGTGTTGCCCAAACTCAAACATCAAGAGATTGTGCTATAATGCTGCTTCCTTTCTAGCAACGAAAATGGGATTTCTATCCTCTTCACTGGACAGAGAATTTTGCCAATGCATAAACAAGCATCCATTTATAAATATTTGTCTTTGTAAAATATTTTAAGGCGTGCAAGCTAAAAATACGCAAGCATTCTTGATGAATGATTCAAAGATATCAAAAATTCACGAAGCAGTAGAAATTTTGCTTGCATATTTTGTCGTTTGCTTAAGATTACTCAAGAAAGTTCCAGTATTACTTTATCTCAATTAACCACACTTTACGTAATTGACATCTGGACGATAACTGCATATTAAAAATTAACTTTGCTCAATTATGTATCACGCTTAAAGTTCGTACTTAATTTTTCGTCTTTGTTTTTATTCTTTGTATTCGTATTTTTACTGTCCCTCTTTATTCTTCCTTCTTATTTTCTTCTTATATTTTCTTCAACACACAATTTAACGTAATAATTTTCATACTTATGAACAGTAAAATTACAATAAAAGTAAAAACTACATCAAATGAAGTGTTCCTGTTTTGTCTAAAAGATATTCCCAGTACGGTTACGAATATCACAGTCTGCATTCCTCAAAATTATTTTTCTTTTAGGTTCACAATGAGATGACATCAACCTAATGGTAGAAAAATATGTGGAGGAAACACGTGAAGCGGTAATGTGAAGGAAAAAGAATTAACGAATATCTCCAAGATAGTACCTTCTTTTTTCTTACTATGGTATCTCTGGAGTACAAGAGGTATTCTGTCTTAAGTACCATGTCTATAAACAATCTACTTAATCGACGACTTTCTCCACCAGGCCAATTAACTAAACTGAGTGCTCTTTTCCAATACTCGAAGGAACATTGTACCCAAAGTGCTTTTCGCCAAACATGTTCTCTGGACTTCCTAAATAGGCAGGACTGAAATAAGTAGAAGCGTTTTCTCAACGAGAAAGAAAGTTGAAATACAGAACCTCACGCTCTGAATAAAATCGATGTCCATCTATCCAGGAGAGGGTAATTAACGAAAAATACTTCATTTTAAAATATAGCTTCGCTTCGTTGGTTATTTCCATTAAGAACTGACTCAAATTACTAACACGAGTATTCCACGATAAAACTAATTTATTCAAAATCGAAAGATTAATGTCATTACAACGAACAGCATACGAATTGGGATTAAAATATTCGAGGGACTGAATTTGCGACTTAATTTCTGATTTTGTAATAATGGAGAGCAAAGTGGAGGAGAAATTGTTGAAGTTAAATATAAAAAAGGCACCTGGGGCAGATGGATAAATGGTCTGTAGGCCGTGTATGGAGTAAGTATTGTACGGCTTTTTGGGTAGACATGTGGGGGTGCTTTGTCTGCGTCTTCATTTCAATTTATTCCTACGTGTCCTGGAATCCAGTATAACTGCATCTCGTTTCAAGTTGCACTGTGCAGGTCGTAACTGCTGTGGTGGAAGCGCCTGTTAGCATTTTTGCAACGATCAAGAATTCTGGGGGATATTCCACTCGTAAGCATCTCTTGCTTTGCTCTCCTCCCATATTGGGTGATCCACCCTAATACTAGCTACGTGTCTTTGGAGTACTTTGCAGTAACAGCCATGGAGTACTTCCCCGTGTAACGTCACAAAATACATACTGTATTGCTGTTGTTGTTCTCGCTTCAGGACACCAGAGCAGCTATGCAAATTTAAGAAATAAAGCAAGAAAACCTTTATCTTACATTTGGTCATACAACCAAATGACCAACTACAGGTAATTGAAGAGGTCATTTATATTTTCTTTATTTCCAAGTAGTTGAGATAAAGTTAGCAGAGATGGTAAGATTGATTGAAAAGATACTTCGATTGGATTGAAGATAAGAGCGTCCTATTAGGAAATGTCGTAAAGTAACCCTAGTCCAAGCATAAGGGCAGCTCTCCTCTTACTAATAAGTATCTGTATATATAATGAAACTGTGTACATTTCTAAACTTTGCTAGTACTACCGCCTCCTCCCGCCGATTTTGGCCGAAAACTGGAGTCCCATATGTACTGAATCGTCACTGTATTAGATACGCCCACCCTTTTCATGAAATAGATTGTACCTTCATTAACAGAATCATGGGTTCTTCCGTGCAGGATAAAGCATGTAGGTATCTGCGAAGGGATGCTGTATATGTGCAATTCAGTGCGAGAATTCTCAAGATGAAAGATTTAAATGACTTTGAACGTGGCATGATATTTTGCTCCAGAAGCGTCAATATATTATCTTGGAAGCTGCGACACTGCTGGAGTTTTCATGTATGACTTTTATAAAGATTGATCCAATAACCAAATAACATCCAGTCAATTGCTATTCTGCGGTCCGAAATAGCGCATTGGTAGGACAGGCTAATAAAACTTGTGCAGGATAACAGAAAGCCGGCAGTCAGTCAAATAACAATCAATACAAGAATAGTTAACCAAAGAGGAATTTCAGAACGCACAACTGACCGCAACTTCCTACGGATTAAGTAACGCAGTTGACGACAGAACCGGGTTCCACTCCTATCAACAAAACACAAGAACACCAACGATATACAGTGGGACATTGAAAAAAACTTTTCCTACTCCTTAGCAGCCAGAGTTACTGATCTTTCGCGTTGATAGAAGAGCATAGTGAAATTAGCATGAAAAAAAAAATGAAAATTATAATAAAAAACTGCATGAGACCATGGACCCATCCTGCTAGGCATCGATCAAGGTTGGTGGTGGAGATGTAATGGTGTGGGGAGTGTTTTATTGGTGCATATTGAGCCCCCTTGATCATCGTAAGGAGCAAGATTTTGATGCTACTGGTCGTTTGAATAATTATTCAACCAGGCGCATCCCTACATTACTGCAATGTATCCATCTGTGAATGGATTCTTCCAGCAGTATAATGCGAAATGTCACAGAGCTGGAATTATACAGAACTAGTTCTAGGACTATGCAAGTGAATTCAGCATATTGCAGTGCCTTTTGAGTCATAGGATCTCAATCCAATTGAGCATTATGTGATGAAGTGGAACGTCTTCTTCAGCGAAGAGATCCACAACCACCTAATTCACAAGAATTGTGGAAAGCACTTGAATCACCATGGACCAGCATCCCTGTGGCACTCTTTATTCGAATCGGCTATAACGATTAAAGTGGAACCTACTCGCTGCTAGATGAGTATCTAATAAAATGCCCATTCAGTGTATTTATATCAAGTGTTATTCTGCTTATTTTATTACATGCTGTACTGTTGCAGGTTCTCTCAAACATACTATAATAATATACGAGTTTATTTACTTTATCATTTACAAAATTAAACCAATTATTGAACAAATGTACATTAGAGGATTAGCTCTGTTTACAATATATGTAAATTTCCTCTAATGTATAAAAAAAATGTTTGCTGCAAACATTAAGTAGTCGTTAAGAAAGAAACCAGATACAATACATCTTCAGCATCAAATAAAATGTCGGAAAAGGGAAAGATGCAGAAAAATGATGCAGCAAGATAGGAACATTGTTAGAGAGTCAGAAGTAATCAAAGTGAAATCCTGTGAGATCAGAAAATCCTCGTGAGAATAAGGACAACGGTGATTCAGAACAATACAAAATGAGCAGAAGTCTGAAAAACAAGATGCAGGATATTTCAGAGACTGCTGGTAGTCATTGCGTTACAAGTAAACACATGGGTTGTGTTAGGGTAGCTAAGAATAGAAACAGGTGCATGTATACCTGCGTGTACACCAATGCTAGGAGTTTGGTAAATAAATTTGATGAATTTGAGGTATTGCTCAAAACATCAGAGGCAGATATTGTTGGGATATCAGAGACGTGGTGTCACACAGATATAAGGGATGCGGAACTGCAATTTGGGGAATACAATGTATATAGAAAGGATAGACAGGACAGGAGGGGAGGAGGGGTTATGCTATTAATTAAGAAACACATAAGGTCAAAGGAAGTGAAGCCAGTTGACATCGATGGACAGGGCAGTGTCGAGTCAGTTTGGTGTGACATAAGCATAGGGAAATCAAAATTGAGAGTAGGAGTGTGCTATAGGCCTAATGACTCTGATGAGTATAATAATATATTGTACAGGGAAATAGAATGGGCCAGTAAATCAGAGAGTCTTATAATGGGGGATTTTAATTTCCCAGATATTGACTGGAATTTGTGGGTTGGTCACTCGCACACTAGCAAGGCTTTTGTGGATTTATTGGATGATTGTTTTCTACATCAGCATGTTCGTGAGGCAACAAGAGGGAGCAATACTCTTGATCTGATTATCAGTAGTGATTCTTCATGCATTAAGAACCTGCAGATAAATGAACCACTAGGTGGCAGTGATCACAGTGTGTTGAAGTGGGATTTACTCAAGGAGGTAACTACCATCAGAGGTAAAGGGAAGGGTTTTTGTTTTCGTAAAGGCGACTATGATGGTCTGAGACAGTATTTAAATTCTATACAGTGGGATCAACTGATGATGTTACCAACAGCAAACTCAAAATGGGAAGCATTCAAGGAACTAATCTTGGTGGCTACCAGGCTTTACATACCAACTAAGAAATATTGTTCAAGGTTTAGGCCTAAACGGTTGTCAGATGGACTAGTGAGACATGTGGCAGAGAAGAAAAATGCATGGGATACATACAAATTAATGGGTGACATGGAAGCCTATGATAGATATAAGTTGGTCTGTAACCAAGTCACAAAGGAGATTAGGCAGGCAAAGGCAGACTACGAAAATTCCTTGGCAAAGGATGCAAAGAAAAACAGAAAGGAGTTCTTTACATACTTGAACTCGAGAAGAAAAGGGATGAATCAGATTGGTCCACTGGATATTGATGGTTCAACAGTTGAGGATCCTGCTCAGGTGGCTAACAATCTAAACGAGTATTTTGCATCTACATTCACGCATGAGGAGTTATTCAGGAAGGAGAATGATGTAGGTAAAGTAAACATTGGCAGTGAGCTGGATGATTTTGTAATAACTGAGAGGAAAGTGGAGGAGAGATTGTTGAGGATAAACATAAAAAAGGCACCTGGGGTGGATGGGATCTATCCAGTTATATTAAAGGAGGCAGCAAAGGAAGTATGCAAACCCCTAGCCATAATTATGAGAGCTTCTTTGGACTCAGGGGAGGTACCCATAGACTGGAGATGTACAAATGTAACCCCAATTCACAAAGGAGGATCAAAGGCTGACACAAGTAATTATAGACCTGCTAGTTTAACTTCTGTTCCAGGTAAATTAATGGAGGCACTGGTTAAAGAAGCACTGCAGGATCATCTAGTCAAGAATTCAGTTATAGCTCAGACGCAGCATGGTTTTGTTAAGGGCAGGTCTTGCCTGACCAATTTGATTGGATACTATGATGTAGTCACAAAAGAACTGGATGCAGGGAATAACTTTGATATTATATATTTGGATCTTAGAAAGGCTTTTGATACTGTTGAACATGGAAGACTGCTGCACAAATTGGAGCAGTGTGGCATTGGAGGCAAATTGCTGCTATGGATAAGGGGATGGTTGAGTGGCAGAAGACAGAGAGTGGTAATCAATGGACACTGCTCAACGTGGACTAATGTTATTAGTGGAGTTCCTCAAGGTTCAGTGTTGAGTCCATTGTTGTTTTCGGTGTTTATGAATGATATTGATGATGGGATATCAAGTTTAATGTCTAAGTTTGCAGATGATACAAAGGTTGGCAGGGTCGTTAAGGACACTACTGACGCTATGCTGCTGCAACAGGATCTGGAAAGGTTGAACAGATGGGCTGAGAGGTGGCAAATGAAGTTTAACATTGACAAATGTAAAGTACTACATATGGGTAACAGTAACCCCAGAGCAATGTATCAACTCTGCGGTACTACACTGACAGTGGTGGAGAATGAAAAGGACCTGGGGGTAATTGTGCAGGCAGATATGAAGTTCTCTGAGCAGTGCAGACGAGCTGCAAGAGTAGCTCATGGTGTCTTGTCAATGATATACAGGAATTTTTCTAGCAGGGATAAGGAGGTGATTATTCCCTTGTATAAGGCAATGGTTAGGCCACATCTTGAGTACTGTATACAGGTCTGGAGGCCTCATTTCAAGAAGGATGTAGAGCTGCTGGAACGGGTACAGAGAAGGGAAACAAGATTAGTAAATGGAACAAAGGGTTGCTCTTACGAAGAAAGGCTTAAGTTTTGCAAATTACAGAGTCTGGAGACTAGGCACCGGCGAGGTGATCTGATAGAGGTGTATAAGGCTTTGAATGGTTTGAGCATGCTCAATGCCAATGGGATTCTTCATCTTTCTCAGAATAATCACCTCAGAGGGCATAAATTCAAATTGAGGAAGGACGGATGTCGAATAGATGTGCGGAAATTTGCCTTTGGCCAGCGTGTGGTTGGTTGGTGGAACCGACTTCCATCACTTGTTGTTGAAGTTGATAGCCTAAACAAATTTAAAGCTCAACTGGACAGGTATTTCGAACGAACGGAGGGGTGAAATGGGAGAGGGTTTTTTTTTTTTTTTTTTTTTGGCTGATGCTGAATAAGCTTGCTTTCTTGCATCATATGCCTCTACTAATGCTAATGCTAATACGAAACGTATTAGTAAAAGAAAAGGATCGAGGAAATTGCTATTTAATAGGACTGGTTATTCAGAGATTTGTTCTCGTGCAGAAGGTTCTTTTAATAGCAGCTCGGGTCTTTCTTAAACATAATCGGATTCTTATCTAGCTATTTTCACCAATCACAACAGCTGATTGCGATTTTTGGTTGCATTGTTTTGAAGAAAAGCTCCGAGACAACTAAATCCCAATAAAGTGTTTTAAGAAGATCAGAAAGTTTTCTAATCGGTTTGAAGGTAAGTTACTATAACGCCAGTGATTATAAAATTTCCACCTGTGCTTTATACTGCGCATTTTCATGTCCGAAACTAATGCGAGGTGACAGGAAGGTCGAGGGTTGCTAAGAAGTTCTTCGTCCATCCCGAGTTGTGCTTCGTAGTACAGCTCGGATATTCTGTACATGCTCAATACGTTGTGTTCAATAAATTGTAAAGGAAAACCTTGACGAAATTTTCTCAGCAATCGTAATTCAACTGTAAATCCTCCTGGAATACAATACAATGCAATGCAGTTAAGCATTTGGTTAAATAGCACTGAACTTTCTGATTAAAAGAATGATCACTACAAAATCGTACATATAACTAAAACTTAGTGGGTTTATGTTATAGTTATTTGTCTATTCGGTCCTGATAGCCTTGCATCTTAAGATTCAAAAGATATACGACCCATAATAATTGCCACCACATATACATTGACATATCTACTTTTAATCCCCTCCCCCTTTTTTTTTTGTCCGGTGCAGCAAAAACCTATTGTTTCCGCTTGCACTATACGACTAATATCAATTAATTAACTTCTAAACCTTTAACTTATTTTAGCTATTAACTTAACAAGCTTGAAACCTATGACTGAATACAATGCTCACAGAACAGTGGAGGTTAAATGGATGCAATTTTTTGGATATTCTGTGAGCCGTTCAAGGACTCTGTTAAAGTCCTACTAAAAATACTGCATGATTACTCTCTGATCAGGTCTCCCTTAACACAATTGAAGCTCGTCTAAGCTGTTGTTATTTGGTTTTTAGGAGCATTAGCAACTAAAGCCATATTGCTCCAGGGATATGCGGTGGTCAATCCCTGACCTTTCCACATCCTCCGTATTTGGCTCATCTAAGTAATGTGGAAGCACAAATAACTCAAGATAATGAGTTCCAACCTACAATCTCAGCCGAGGGGTTCCTTAGGATGGATTTTCTTCTGTTTTTTCCATATTCACTGCTGCTATCAATCCCTTTCTGTAAAATGCGAATTTTCTTTCGATCCTAAGGTCGTTCATTTGAGCTTCTTTTTCGTGTTAATGGCAACACGCTTAATGCGAACAAGAAGTATTTCCTAGACCTAGGCTCATATTTCAGCAGTGTTGTTGAAATATGAGGCTAGGTCTTCAAGTGGTCTAAGGTGGCATCCTTAGACAACATTACTTGGACCTTGCTTAACGATAACAAGAAGCTTAAGTGTTCTTCAGTATGAAAATACTGGAACTAAAGACTACTGTCGCCCTAAATGGGCATTTAATTCAGATAGTACTACGACACAATGAGCTAAGAATTCTCCTTCACTTTGAAGGTATAAACAAGAAAAATCCTAGGTCCTTGTGTCAAGAGCTAGCTGGGACACAGTTTGAACAACGTAAAGCACTCAGTAGTGAGAATGTCTCAAGTCGCCTTATATGTCTATCGTCTAGGCCTTTGCTCCATCCATTCATCTTACATGATTTCTGTCTGTAGAATATTAGATTCTCAGGTCACAGTTAACTTGTAGACAGGTTTCCCATCTCGAGAAGTATTCTACATAGCTACAGACTGAATTCTCTGGCAACTAACTATAATCAAATTGAACATGTCTGTCCAGCCTGTCAAAGCTTTTCACAGAAATTCGAAGTCAGAAATTCGAAGTCAAGATTCCACAACCCTACTACCAGAAGATCTCATCGTCATGATCAAACCACATTGCAACCCAAGAACAAAATATACGAGTCGTGCCTTAATCGAATGCTCCCTTTCAACGCTGTTGGACTGTTCCTCATCCTGGACATACTGTGGCCGGTTTTGTTGAGAAAAGGCCTAGTTTGAGATGGTGTATTGACCGAATACACTTCCGCCTGGCACCTACCAGGTTGACATTACGCACAAAAGTGCTACCTATTCAGCAAGATATGTGTATGTTATTTTGTTAATTATAATTACAGTAAAACCTCTATTCTACGGATTCCAATTTAATGGACTTTGGGTTAACGCAGAAATAATAAATTGAGTGGCACCAGAGTGCATTATGGGTATGTTAAACACGAGACTGTTTAACATTTACGTTCTCTGAGAAAAGCAATGGATAATACACTTGAGGAACTGCATTTACTAAAATCGCAATACATAAAGAAAGCCTAATAAAAATCACTGGTGAAACTGCACTAATGATGATTCAGCCCTACTGAATGATCAATGCAGCATAATGAGCTACCAGAGATTTTCTTTATCTGAGACTGATGCAATGCATAATAATAAGTCAACGCAAATACTGATGATGGTCCTTTACATTACGCGGAGAAAATTGTCTTTTTCAATGAAACGATTTGGGCTTCATTGCTGTCACAGGGTAAGCTCCCACCTGTAATCAGAACGGTACCGCATATCCTGCGCCTACCCTGTTGAAATATTGAAATCCGTTCTAATGATCATTCAACCTGGTATGCAACAATTAATTTCCTTGCTCCTGTATTTGAAAGTAGATTAACCATCTTCGAAATACTTGGACAGCAAACTCTTGGATGGTTTTGAAATCCGACTCAAATTCCTACCAAAAGTTGTTCACAACCAGGATTCAACGCATGTAGATTCGTTGACCATGCTATTAATTCCTTCCTAAGATTGGAGTACTCGTAAGAGTCATATAATATATGTACTATGCGATTAGGTAGTTTCATTGGATCTTATAGGGAAGATTCACGTGGTAAAAGAGTGATTATTTCGAAAGAAAACATTCCTGAAAATTAATCACACAACGTCATTTCCTAATTATATTAAACTGAAGAATAGATATTTACTTTTCACTTCTATTAATCGCAGAAAAAAGAAACTGAATTGATTTAAGATAAAACGAAAATCGAAAGCATCTGTAATTCAACGCGTACATTAAATTATCTGCTGTAAATGTTATTTGTAAAAGATTAGCCGCCCCGAAGCGAATTAATTTTTAATATCTTTCGGGAATTAATATGCAGTCAGACTCCCATTCCATCAAAAAATTGCACAAAAGATTTCATTTAAATTCAGCTTTTAGTCCGCCATCAAATGGAACTACAATCAACTCTTATTTCTTAAACAGACAAATGGCCTGAAATCTCGTCAGTTAATGAAAACTGTTAGCTTTCAAAGAGTTCTTTCTCAAGGTTTTCACAAGAATCTTTTATAAAGAATTCGGTAATTGCACTGTGGTTTTATGGCACGTATATAGCATTCAATAAAAATATCCATTTTCCGTTAAAAAAAAAACAGCAGGTTGAAAAATACTATTTTATAATATCCTCACGAAAAGGGATGAGTTTTTTTTTTTTCTTTTTAAGTAGCACATTAATTTTGTTGGACAGTAAATAGAAGCAGTTTAATTTGGTGAACTTCAATGCAGTTCATTAAGGTAACTGAAGCTGTCTGCCAAGTGAGGTAATCTTGATAGCCACAATTTGTCAGTTAAAAGAGAAAAAGTGCATCCGTGATTTTTATATCTAAGAAAAAATACCCTTCACGATGTAATTTAAAAAAGTGTTCCCTACTTTCTCTCTTTCTTTTGTTAAATGATTAGCATTAGTAGAGGTATACGATGCAAGAAAGCAAGCTTATGCAGCATCAGCCAAAAAAAAAAAAAAATCCCTCCCTTTTCACCCCTCAATTCGTTCTAAATGCCTATCCAGCTCAGCCTTAAATTTAGTTAGACTATTAGCTTCCACAACAAAATATATGGAAGCCTGTTCCACCAATCAACTACGCGCTGGCTAAAGGCAAATTTCCCCACATCTATTCTACAACTATCTTTCCTCAATTTGAAACTGTACCCCCTCAGGTTCTTAGTCTGAGCAAGAGGAAGAGTCCCATCAGCATTGAGCTTGCTCAACCCATTCAAGGCCTTATACACCTCAATCAGATCACCTCGCAGGTGCCTACTGTCCAAGCGCTGCAATTTGCAGAACTTAAGCCTTCCTTGGTAAGAGCAACCCTTTGTTCCCCTCACCAATCTAGTTGTCCTTCTTTGTACTCGTTCTAGCAACTCTACATCCTGCATAAAATGAGGCCTCCAGACCTGTATACAGTACTCTAGGAGTGGCTTAACCAATGCCTTGTATAACGAGATAATCACCTGTCCCTACTAGTGAAATTCCTATATACCATTGACAAGACTCCATGACCTGCCCTGGCAGCCCGTCTGCACTGCTCAGTGAACTTCATATTTGACTGCACAATTACCCCAAGATTTTTTCACTTTCTACTTCCCTGAGTGTAGTACCACAGAGTTTGTACATTTCTCTTCGGTTATCGCTACCCATATGCAGTACTTTGCATTTGTCAATGTTAAACTTCAGTTGCCACCCCTCAGTCCATTTTCCAAACTTATCTAGATCCAGTTGGAGTAGCATACTGTCGTTAACAACCCTGCAACATTTGTATCATCTGCAAACTTGGACATTAAATCCGATATACCTTAATCAATATCATTGATAAATATATAAAATAACCATGGGTCCAACACCGAACCCTGGGGAACTCCACTAATAACATTTGTCCACGAAGAGCAGTGTCCACTGATTACCACTCTGTCCTCTCCCACTCAACCATCCCTTTATCCATTGTAGCAACTTACTCTTAATGCCATTCTGCTCCAATTTGTACAGCAGTCTTTCATATGCAACAGTATCAAAAGCTTTTCTGAAATCCGAGTATATGATATCAAAATTAATTTTGGCATTCAGTTCCTTTGTGACGACATCATAGTAACCAATAAAATTGGTCAGACAAGACCTCCCTTTGACAAATCCATGCTGTCTTAACTATTACTACAGTCTTGTCTAGATGATCATGCAATGCATCTTTAACCAGTGATTCCATTATTTTCCCCGGAACACAAGTTAAACTAACAGGTATGCAGTTACTTATGTCACCTTTCGAATCCCCTTTGTGAACTGGTGATACATTTGCACACCTCCAGTCCATGGGGACCTACTCTTAGTCCAAGAAAGCTCTGATAATTATAGCTAAAGGTTTGCTTACTTCCTTTAATATAACTGGATAGATCCCATCCACTCCAGGTGCTTTCCTTTAACGTCAACAATTTCTCCTCCGTTATGCTCACAGTTATTACAAAATCACTTAGCTCCCTATTAGCGTTTGATAAACTTCTAGCACTCCCATCATTGAATAACTCCTCATGTGTGAATGTAAATGCAAAATACTCATTCAGTTTATCAGCTACCTGAGCATGATCATCAATAGTCAATCCATCTATGTTAAGTGGTCAAATCTGATTCATCCCTTCTAGAGGTTACATAAGTAAAGAACTCTTTGCTGTTTTTCTTTGCATTCTTTGCCAAAGATTTCTCATAATCTGGCTTCGTCTGCCTAACCTCCTTTGTGACTTGATTACAGACTAGTTTATACCTGCCATAGGCTTCTGTGTCACCTGACACTTTATATGCATCCCATACATTTTTCTTCCCTACCACGAGACTCATTAATTCATCTGACATCCATTTAGACCTAAACCTTGAACAGTATTTCTTAGTCGGAATGAAAAGCCTAATAGCCTCCAAAATTAAGTCCCTGAAGGCTTCTCATTTAGAATTCAACGTTGGTAACATCATCAGTTGATCCCACTGTACAGAATTTAAAAACTGTCTGAGACCACTGTAGTCACCTTTATAAAAGCAAACGCCCTTCCCTTTAGCCTTGATGGTAGGTAATCTTTAAATAATTCCCACTTCAGTACATTGTGATTACTGTCACCCAGTGGTTTTTTTATCTGCAAATTCTTAATGCATGAATAATCACTGCTGATAATCAGATCAAGAGTATTACTCCCTCTGGTTGCCTCTCGCACATGTTGCTGTAGAATACAGTCATCCAATAAATCCACAAAAGTCTTGCTAGTGCGCAAGTGACCAACCCACAAGTTCCAGTCAATATCAGGAAAGTTAAAATCCCCCATTATAAGGCATTCTGATTTACTCGCCCACTATCTCTCTGCACAACTGCTCATTATACTCATCAGATTCATTAGGCCTATAACACACGTCTACTGTCATTTTTACTTTCCCAGTGCTCATTTCACACCAAACAGACTCAACACTGCATTGTCCACCAACATCAGTTGGATGAACTTCCTTAGATGTTATATGTTTCTTAACTAACAGCATAACCCCTCCTCCCTTCCTGTCTTGTCTATCCTTTCCATACACATTGTACTCCCCTGATTCCAATTCTGCACTGCTTATATCTGTGCGACACCACGTCTCTGATATCCCAACAATATCTGCCTTTGATCTTGACTAGCACTTCAAGCTCATCAAATCTATTAAATATACTCCTAGCATTGTTGTACATGAAAGTATACATGCATCTGTTCCTACTCTTGGTGACCCTAACAGCCCACGTATTTACTTATTCCACTGACTCCCAACAGTCCTGGAAATCTCCATCACCTTGCTTTCCAGGCTGCTGTTCATTCTAATCGAAGCAGTGCAAGAATCACTTTTTCCTCTGCCTGCGGCCACTGTTAACCTTTTAGTCTGTGTATCCTCCCAAGCTAGTAGTTTTCCGACCCAGCTAACGCTGCCTCGATAGCATCAGCAAATATTCTTGCACCCTTTCTATTTAAGTGTACCCCATCCCTGTAGAAACAGTCTCTCCTGTCAACAAGCACAGACCAAGTTGAGAAAAATACTACCCCTTGAGCCTTGTATAATCTCTCATAACAGCCAGGCTAATAGCAAAGTTACCGTGCAGTGTTATAGCACTTAACAATAATTACGAAAGTCAATAACTGAGAGTGAATTCAAATTATTTTCACTGCACCCCTGCTTATCACCCTTATCCGATTTGTGTATTATTCCTCTAGAATCGTATGTTCCAGAGGCATTTTGGATTTTTGGGGTCTGAAAAATCCAGGTTACCTGACAAAGGAGAATCCTGCATCCTCCATCTTAAATGGACGAAATGTTGAAGAGGACTACGGAAATTCCATCAGTTATCTACGGGAACCGAATTAGGCCACTCCAAACGAGTGGCAGATGCGATATATTGTGAGGCCAAAAATTATATCAATATGCTCGCTCGCTTCGCCTGCAAAGACTGGGGTCTTAAGGACCTGCCCTCCACCTGTTATTCAGCTGTTTTTGTACCGTTCGTATAACATACGGCGCTGCCGTATGGTTTCATGTTTTGTCCATTATTAGCACTAGGAACCTTATTCTGCAGATACAACACTTGGTGTTATTAAAAATGACTCGGGTTTGTAGAACATCAACAGCAGCACTACAAGTATTAACAGGCTGTATCCCCCTTGACCACCAAGCAGCCTTCACAAGGCTTTCCCAATGCTATCAGAAAAAACAAAGAAACTGAATTCGTGTGGATAAAAACTATTGTCGATGCAGATCCGAAACAAGACCTCCAGCTTACTTGGCAGGAACTTGTTTCCTTCTGGAAAATCCGTTGGGATGATTCCATCAAAGGCAGTACTACCATGATATTTCTACCTAGTGTCTCCTACCTCAACAAAGAAATACTTGGCTGGTTCTTCCGACAGTACATGGGTCTTTCAAAAGAGACTTCAGGACTATGGGCTTGTAAACGACGCCCATTGTGAATTTGGAGAACTGGAGCACTGGCACCATGTAATGTACTTGTGTAACGTCTACCTGGACCTACGTAATCAACTGTTACTGGATCTAAATTTAACCACACTTAGTCCAGAAAGAGGAACCAGTTAAAATCAAAAGAAGCGTTTTTAGCTTTTAGCAGGTATGCCTCAGCTGTCTTCAAAAGGCATTGGTATCATCTCTCCATCCACGTCTGATCCCACAACATATGCGTCCAAACCAGACGTTCCTGAAACCGCTATGATCTCTCCTCGTACCTCCTCTTCCCTCATCACCGGCCACTATCACAACTAAATTAACACCCAACTGGACATCTTCCTCGTAGGAATGACACTGAACTGATAGCAATCAAATTCGCACACTTCCCATTGCACTTACCCAACTTTGAAGACCTCGCTTGTTCTACAAGCTGTCTTCCTTTCCCTGGCCTTCGGTGGGCTCCCAGAGCAGGGGTGACTCCTACTTCTCCCTTCCCACCTCTTCTTTCCGCTGGAGGATGCCTTCTTTCCTCATTCCCCTCCTTTTGCCTAATTTGACTCCACCACTTGAACTATATTCCCCACTCCCTTACCCCCCCCCTTTTTTTTTATTTGGTCTCTGTCCAGAAAGCTCAGGCGACCCTGGCGGAGATCAGCCAGAATATGAGGGCAGCCTAGCTCACCTCCCAGTGATGGTGGTGAGCAACGTAGGGTCCCACTAGAGGACCTACGGCCAAGTAGCCAGAGACACAATATTGCATAAACCATACACTACACTTTTTTTCTGACTTTCCCAGAGTATCAACGAGCACTAGAAACGGCACGGCAAAGGACCACTAATGGATAAGAACTTAATTGATGTCACACTAACCACCAATGACTTACGGACATGCGTCTGGGATTGGGTCAGAATACCGGACTGGACGATAAGTGACCATCGGGTCATCTATTTTCACATTGGGACCAGGCGCCTGCCGACAACTACTAAGGAAAGAGTGACAGAATTAGTAAGGTTTTCCCTAAGAACAGTCGACTGGGGTGCCTTCGACTTCTCCTTCAATAGAGACTTTCCAACACATGACCCTGTCCAATATGAAGAAGCAACACCAGAATAATACAGTGAAGTAATACAAACAGCAATTACCAGAGCCTCGTATAGAGCAACAAGGAAGGAAGTCCCATGCAACAGACCTCATGCATGGTGGAACACGGAACTTATGACACTAAGGAGGGAAGTCCGCCGCGCACGAAAGCAGTATCAGAAGCGACGAACCTGGCCAGCAGCAGACATCGAAAGGCCACAAAGGGAATACTTGAATAAGAAGAATACATACACCAAGGCAACAGCAACTAGAAAGCGAAAAACCTGGGCTACATTCGTAGCCCAGGTTTCTAATTACTACAATTAGAAATTGCTACTAGAATTCTAAATTGTAGTTAGAAGATAAACACGGATCTATTGCAAATGCATAAACTTCATAAGTGTTGAAATACGTTTAAAGTTTCCAATCGACTCGCCAAGTACACCGACTTAAAAGACCAATCAGTGATTAAATGCACAACCTGAATCACCTATCCTCATGAAGTACTCAGACTTTAAATACTACTCAGGGAAGCACCTACCCTCGAATACTGCGCCTTGAAATAGCACTCGCTGAAGAAATGTGGGAAAACTAGGGATGTTTATCTGGCCTATTTGTTCTACTCCTCTTGAATCATTAGTGATTATCTAGCAGCTGCCAAAGCTCGTGCCTGCAGTATCAGGAACCGCATTACACAGCTGTCGTCCACTGCACAAGGAACCGCCTTGCTGTTATCTAATGATCGACAAATGAAACAGCTCACCTCAGGACATCATGTTATAGGAACGGGTCACATCTTGGAATTACAATTTCAGTATGATTTAGCCGAAGGATCAACTCATTAAGCAAGAATCATTCAAGAAAATGTTATAGGAGCTTTCACGGCATGGTTGAAATTGTTTTTAATACGATGTTGCATAGCTCACCTTTTAAGGAAGAAATAGTCACCTCTGCTACTGAAGCAGATATTGGTTTTCACCTCCATAAAGGATACAATAGAAGATGAGTTTTACACGAGTGTCACCTGTAGTCAAATCACCTTTTCCGATTTGATTGCCTCAGCTGACAGAAATATTCAAAATTATCAGTTTGAGTCACGAAAAAACTTCAATTTGCTACATCCGTTTCACTCAAGAAAATTTGATGTACCATTGAGGTACTCAGCTAATTTTATCAGTATTGTTCTTGCTCCATTTGCAGCAGAACTCGTCGTCTCTTGAAAACTTGTACAGCAAAAATTTGGAAAGCACCAAAGTCTGCCCTTGTTTTCAGTAGAAGGGCCTCACATCCAGAAGTCAGTGTTTGCACGGTGGGTGCTCCATCAATCAGTTCCTCTTATAGATCCTGGTATTCGGAGCACCTAAACAGAAGATGTACCCAGTCTTCTCTTCCTCCACAAGAACACGATGAACGTGCTGAAATATCTAAATCATTTAATTTTCCAAAGAAAGAACGAACGTTGAATATAGATTTGGTTGAAACCAACTTGGCATACCCTTCCCAAACGTTTTGATGCTTGGAAGAAACGTTTTGGTTATTAAACCCTTGGTGCAGTTATTCCATCTATTTTGCCACCGATTAATAAGAAGAGTCAACAATTGTTTCCTCTCCTCATTATAACCCTGATCACATCGAATTTCAATTGATATCCGTTCGTATGGCTGTCTATCCCACAGATAGAAGCACATTGATTTTAATACTAAGATCAGATCCAGCGGTAGCCGTCCTATTATCACCTGTAAGGCCTCATTTGGCAGAGTCCTACAAGCCATACTAAGTTGTAACAACATTGTCCATTGAATTGAAAATATTCGCCTAACATTTGCCTTTTGCAACGCACAATCTGGCCAGACATGTGCGCCATAGCTCGTAATTGGCAAGAAGATACGGTCATAAAATAGATTCAATACCTTATCTTTTATCCCCCACTCCTTTCTAGTTACACCGCCAATCATACCAACAAATTTACGAACCTTCTCAGCGATGTAGTTTATGTGTGAGACAAAGCGTAACTGTCTGTCAATCTGAACTCCTAGAAATTTGATAGTTTTAACACACTGTAGACTCATTCGATCTATCCAGCATTGTGGATTTCTCGTAATAAACAGATATCCCTTTAACAACACAGTTTTGTTCTTTTCTGTTGAGATCACAAGTCTGTGCAATTTACACCAGGCACTCAGCTCCGAAAAAATGAAGTGTGATCGTTCCTCTAATTGGAGCCTCCAGTCACCGTCCACCAGCAAAACTAAGTCATCAGCATATGCGATCATAACAACGTTGTTATAGTCGAGTTTTAACCAATCGTTTACAACTAAATTCCACATTAATGGACCAAGGACTGACCCTTGTGGGTAGCCTACTTGACGATGTTACAGCAAATGTGAGACGCAACATTTGGTTTTAACATGACGGGGCGCCTGCCCATTATGGAAGGTGTGCTGGTGACCATTTGAACAGGCGTTTTGGGCGTCGATGGATTAGCCGTGGTGGACCCGTTGCCCGGCTCCCACGCTCACCTGATTTATCGAGCCTTGATTTCTTTTTGTGGAGCCCTCAAATCTATCGTGTATGAAACGCTTGTGGAGCCGGAAATGGATCTCGTGGTAAGACTCGTCTGCGCTGCTGCTACTGTCAAAGAAACTCCAGGTGTATTCGACCATGTCCGCCAATCCATGCTGCGTCGGTGTCATGCATGCATCGCGTCTCATGGTGGAACCTTCGAGCATCTGTTGTAACATCATGAAATGCATCCATCTCGTACTCCATTGTTAATATTATGTCAAATAAATGTTTGCCACTAATTACTGTTTTGTGTCATTTCTGCTTCTTGTGCCTCTGCTACTACTTTCCCGTGATGTTTCCGGTTATGGGTTCCTCTGCGATTCACATTCCTTTAGATGTTATCTACCTCCCCTAAACGTTTGTACCAATATTTTTGAGCCACGCTGTATAATTACCCAATATAATACAAAAAATATCTCTTCAAGTAGAATTTTACTTCCTCTCTCCGATCCAACCAGTCATCTTCTCTTTCCAAGCCTTTAAAAATAACTAATTTAATGTTTAAAAATGAACACAAACTTATCTATCATAGTTGACTAGAGTAGCGCCCTCCACAACCCTGGGATTCTTGGCACACTAAACTTTAGCCCAACCTGTTGAATGCGCGAACAACCTCTAATCTTGTTAATGTTATCATCCCCATCCGCCTCCACCAGGGAACTGCAATCCCTGATATTCCTAATATTCTTCATTCTCACTTCCTTTAACAATGGTCTTATTTCTTTTAGGACTCCTCTTTTCACTTGTTCACTAGTTTTAAAAACTCTTCATTTGCAGCTTTGGCCAGGACATCCTTTGGACCCTTCTTCACTTCCTTAAGTTGCTCTTGCACTGCACTAGCATATGTAACTACATCTCGAGATTTTTCTTCCAACCTTTGCTTTAATGACAGATTTTCCATATACACGTCAACAGCCTTAGTTTCTAACATATTCCACAAATCCAGGATTGTCCACATCGTGGCAGTTGGAACCTTGCTCTGTATATTGAATAAATATACCTTCAGTCTACTTTCAAATTTCCTTTAGATGTTCAAATTCTTGGTACTTTGATCTTTCTTTGCTATGGTCAGTTCTTTTCCTTTTAATTTCTTCTCTGCAGTTGTTGGTGAGTTCATACATTTACTAAAAACTCTATTAGAATAAAAATTGTATAGAGATAAAAATCATCACACAAAAGAAATAAAACTAGCCATGGAAGCCATTAAAGTACAGGCCTTATTCTTTATCAACCTTTTAAATTTAACTTTTAAATGTGGAGGGAGTGTGGTGGTGGTACGGAGTCTGAAGAACAACGTAGAGAAGGTTACGATGTCAGCAAATAGCAATTAAGTAAATTAATTCACTGAAATTTCTATCTAAAAGGTCTCCAGCAACTTATCACTTATTTTTAAAGCTTAAATGTAATTAGCTAACTGAAAGAGAGAATTTGCATATATTGATCACGAAACCTAAATTGTATAAATTAAACGTTTTTGCACCGCATTTATATTTAAGTTCACGATTCTGGATCGTTTGTTTAATTTTGTTCTTACATTTATTCACATCGCATAAGGGGCATCTGTTGGTCCTTAACAGTCAATTATTGAAATGCGTTATTTGGATTCATAAAAGAATTCCCTCCTAAAGAGTTTAATTATGGGTGTTTTATTTTATCATTTCTTATCGTAATTATTGTATAATTCTTTTCTTTGTGATGGTCATATTTTCAATGGAAATCTTACATGTCAGTTCCTTCATAAATGTCTAGAGTTCATATTCAATCTGTCTGGCTAGGCCAGACAGATTGAGTATGACATCAAAATAAGTTCATCTGCTATGCAGACGATTTGAAGCCTTTCACCTCCATCAATCTTGATGATAATCCAGAAGGAATTATCATTAATCGAAAATTACAACACCAACTGTCTAATATTTCAGTTTTCCTTGTTTCTAAATTCAGCATTCTTTCCACTCTAGAACAGTACCATGTAAATTCATCTGGCCATCGAAGGCACCTCAAAGTTACTGGTCGTGTAAATCTTGGCGTAATATTTCACAAGAAACCTAAGTTTTCACTTCCACCTGCAGGTCCTTCTCCATATGTGCTCTCTTCGGTGACCTGCAAATCAATTGTCTTGCATATCAAAGAGCTTCCGGCAACAATGCGATGCACTTCCCACATCATCCATCCAGCACTGATCTGTGGGGCTGAAATCTATGGTTGTTAGCGTGGGTGGACCTCAGCCACGCTAATAATCCTCAAGTCTCTAAGGGTCTGATGAGTATTCGATGCTGAATACGTTCTTTGCAAGTATGAATCGCTTCCATCACTAGGACTACAAGGGAATCGCCTTCTAAAGTACGGCAATATTCAGAAGAAAATCTTTTCTCTCCGGCAACTGACACTGTTTAAACGCTGACCAGAGTTATCTGCATACTCGAGTACTTCTGACTACCGAAAATGTACTACCTACTTCTCAGAAATCTTCCGTTGCCGAAGCCCATCTCATCTCTTTAACAGCTGTTTCATCTACTATCTTCCCGCTAGTGGCACGGATTCAATGATAGGTCCCTTTCTACACATACTTGAGAACTGTGCAGTGTCATGACGACGATTACAAGAACAAGGTCTTGCTTTAAGATTCTTTGGTATCGCCATTGTAATATAATCTTTTCTTTTGTATTCAGTTATATTATCGGATATGATATTCTTTAATTTCTCAATTGTAATTATTGAGAGACAATTGAGAAATTAGAGAATGTCATATCAGATAATTCCACCTATCGGTTGGAAAATATAAGTACGTTTGACAACTTGGTAGAACAGTACAAAAACACTAACTGAATATAGAAGAAAAGATTATATTACAATTGTGAAACTAAAGAATCTTAAAGCAAGAACTAATAATGTACCTACCCTGTTTGGACAAGTTAAGTTGCACAAAACAGAGGGTATACGATTAGACCGATTGTCTCCTACAAAAATTCGGCTTTTGCTTCTCTAGAGTCTTATTTATAAAACCTTTACGTCTTACATTAAAATTCAGTACAAAAAATTCCGATTCACTTTTCAATATATTAAAAGAAAAAAGTGAGATAATGATGATAAATTGTTTTCCCTTGATGTGGTCTCATTATATACTAATTTAGATGTTAAACATTCGCTCGATACGTTGTGGGATTTGATTAACAGTAATTCCATAATGTTAAATAAAACCAAGTTACCTATAATGGAAATATTTCATTTAATCAAATTTCTTATGGAGGCTAGTTATTTTGATTTCCAATCAGACATATATAGACAAATTTTTCGTCTTCCGATGGGACCTAGCCTGAGTGGTTTAGTCGGTGAAATTCATCTCAACAATATAGAGCAATTATGCTTAAATCCGTATATTCCCAGATTAACAATTTTATGGTAAGTATTTGGATGATATCCTTGTTATTTCACATGAAGATACTGTAAATAATCTTATGGATTCCTTTAATAATATACATACGAGACTTAAGTTTATTTTGGAAAAGGAAAAACCAGAAGAGAATTCTATAAATTTTCTCAATTTTGCATTCATCATCAGCCATTTTCAATCCGCTGCAGGATAAAGGCCTCTCCAGCAACTTTCCAGTTCCTTCTGTTTTGTGCAATGGCCATCAATTTACTACCCACAAACTCATGAATTTCATCTATCCATCTCAGCCGTTTTCTTCTAGCTCCTCTTTCCCATTCAGTTATTTCTTAGTCCATCTGTCATCATGTCTTCGAGTTGTGTCCTGCCAAAGATCATTTTAGTTCTTTAGTTTTGATAAGAATGTCCTTTACTTGAGTTTGCTGTCTAATCCATGTTTCTCTTCTTATCTAACAGTCTGATTCCCAATACAATTCGTTCCATCCTTCGCCGTGTACTTCAATTTAGCATTAACAAGGGTCAACGAGGACATACTTTTTAAAATTTACCATAAACCAACAAACACAGGAAAATGTTTGCATTATTCGAGTTATCATTTTTAACTAATTTTATAATACGTACAGATATAGTTCTACACAGGAATATCTGAAGGACGAGCTTAGGGAACTGTCAACAAGATTTTTAAACAGGGGATATACACTAGGCATAATTAGAAGCACTCAACGACAGGCGAAACAAATATCAGAATCGGTTCTACTTAGTAAGAACACCACACACAAATATTTTATTAAATTTCCATTTGTATAACAGTGGTATGAACAGTTTATTAACATTTTTAAAAACACAGAATTTAAAATAGTTGCACACCGATAAATAAACTCCAGACAATATTGAGAGCGAGGAAGACAACCTCAGTCTCTACCATGGAACGAACCAATATAGTCTATAACATTGCTTGCGGGGAATGCAACTCCTTTTTCATTGTTTCTACCCAAAATTATATACGTACTTGATATCGCCTCCCAACCCCTTTCATCCTGACTCTTCGTTACAGTTTTATTCGATTTCCTGTGTGATTTATTCAGTGCCTCACTGTTTTTCGTTGAAAGAACATAAACAGCCACTTGAGCTTCAGTAAGTGAAAATGTCACGTTTTATTAAATGAAACGATGTCCAGATCCTCAAGCTTGGATATGGCATCTCACAAGAATTGGCACTTGTTCCTCTTATGTGTAATTTGTTTACAATAAACGATTTATCATAAAATTTCTAACTAATCAATCATCTTATCTCGCCTGTGCAGACAGTTTAAAGTTCTGCAGGATGATAAGAAGCGTGAACTACACAGGACTGAAGCTCTCTCAAAATATTTAGAAATTCAGTAGCTAAAACCAATTTTATATTAAACATATAAAATTGGTTATCTGTAACTTTTACTGACTGTAGAACGAGAATTATACATCACAGTAGCATACGTGTTCATAACAAACTATTAGGATGCTTGGTGTGAACTTTCAAACTTATTTCAGAGAAAACTAAGGTAGCTGAAGCAGCACCTTCCTGAGATAAAGCTTTCACAAACTGTTTCATTAAACCCAGTTTTATGTGCAAGAAGGACAGTTTTGTGGGTCTATCAGAATACTATAATATCGAATAGTATTCTGAAAATGTATCTACAATTAATATTTCTTTGAAGAAAAATTAATTTCGTTTCCTTAGTTCAAGATGAAGTTAATTTTCAAATGGAAACTTACTGATCTTTGAACTTGGCGATTTCGCAATGGTATTAATGAGTCTAACGGATATTCTTTCTGAAATTAAATCAACAGTTCCAACTCATGACATGCTAGATTCCTCCTCTTCTCATAGAAATGCCATTATGTTCCCTTCGTCGACTTTGCATAAGGCTCGTGTCACGCTATCTTTGTAATTCAAACAAGTGCGTGAAGCATAGAAGACAACTTTAACAATCTGCCTACGTTTGCATACAATTATCAGATGAAACTGTACAATTCAGCTTCCTTTTCCGTATAACGGAGGTTCAGCAACGAATGACATGTGCGCCACGCCTTTCAAATTTTCTTGAATAAATTTTCGGTTTATAATCCAGGACGACAACGTAAGATCGGAGGAGTTCGCAAGATAAACAGAACAGAAGCTCATTCTACCATATGTAATAGTTACGTGGCTTGAACCACGGTAGCTCAAAGCGCGTGTACCGTTGTACCCTCGCACTTGACCACTCGGTTACGAATGCCTCAGTAAATTACAGATCTCAAAATGAAATCAAAGTCCCTTATCAGTTTTAAAAATAATGCGATATCGTACAAGGTGTCCTTAAAATGCCTTTATTATTCGAAAAGTCCATAACCTTTAAAGATGCATATTTGCATTCAAAATTACATATAACTGTGAATATGCATTCACAGTTGCATTTTCCCAATTACAAATAGAAAGTTTTATCTACGCCAATACACTTGAAGGTATGCACCTCTTGTACCTTTGAGGATTTCAAATCTGTGTTCGATCCCTAGCCACACATTACTCAGCATTTCAGGTGAATTCTTGTATTTAAAATCGAGCAGCATTCTACCGTGATGGTTTTTGTAATTATCGTTTGATGGTTAGGAAGGATCTTAGGGATCCTTCCTAACCATCAAACGATAATTACATTGAGCCTGATTTGCAGAAGCAAATTGCGCTTTCTCTTGAACAGTAGCCATTTTGTTCGTGTAACTGGCTATTTATGAAGAAATGAAAAACATTCGTATTATATTAAAAGTTATGGACTTTTCTAATAATAAAGATTTTTTGGACATCCTGTGCTTCATTGAATTGAAAATAACAGCACGTACAAACTATCTTTAAGTAATATGATGTCAAATGTATCTTAGGATGTGCCGATCAGTGTATGATCACAGTGTTTAAAGCAATTTTACAGTGAACAGTAATTGTTGCTTTAGTGGAATATGGCATATCAGAAGCAAGGTACTATTAGTTTGTAGGGTAGCTTTTTGTCACGGCTGTGAAGGCTATACGGATAGCTTTAGTGGGTACCTTATATAGACGTTAGTTCAACAACGCCGTGAACCACTGTGATGTTACACAACTCTGTAAAGGGGGAAGAATGAATATAATGCTATGCTTGTATAGTTTGTTTTGTTATTTTTGGCCACTGTGCTACCAGAAAGATTGCTTTCCAATATACCATCTACACCAGTCGCTGTAGATGACTACCAGACAAGATTCACAAGCGAATCTTGTCTGGTAGTCATCTACAGCGACTTCTTGTTTGGGAGGTTTTTCCAGAAACCAACTAGTCACGTCTCCTGAAGGCAAATTATAGTCGTGTGTAATGATGCTGGGGAGGTCACATACAGAAGCACAACATTTTAGCTGTCTGAAAACACAAAGTTGAATCGGGTTGCTTTTATAATTTCGTTCGAGGAGTAAAAAAGTACCACGAGCAGTGGTAACCGAGGGATCGTGTCCAATAATCATTCTATCAGAGGACATTAGAGTTAACCCAAACCAAATTGAGTTCCATGCGATGTTCTAGGTCTTTTGCGGATGAAAAGTATCAAGCAGTATAGCCAATAATGGTTGAATTACAACAAAAATTGGATATTCGTTATCAATGCGCTGTAGTACTTGTAGTGAAGTACTGAAAATTTTGGAATGTTTCATTGTTGTTCAAAAGCTATGTTCATCTTCAGGAATAAGAGCACCTAAACGAGAAACTGTAAGACAATCAATCATGACCACCAGATGGAAGTACTGAAGGAAGTTTTTTTTGTGAAAAGATTCGCTTTCCTTTTTGAGAACGGATATTTATGTATTGGGCTACTGACGTACTTGGCAGTTTTAAATAAGCACCAATGAGCTGAAAAATCAACGTGTGTCCTATGAAAAAGCTGCCTCTGATAGTTACGATGAAAGTTTTGCTTATTGTGGAAAAATTTCGATAGAATTCAGGAATAGGATAGAATGAGGTTATGCCATCGTTTGAGGAGAGAAATAGCACTACATGGCAAACTAGTGAGTCAGAAAAAAAAATCCAAGATGGAAAGGAATCTGGGGACAGATAGGCCAGTGAGGACATGAAGAATTTTACGAGATCTTTGTTTATGAAAAGTAATAATAAAACTGTCTTGCCCTGAAAGTTGGGAGTTTTTCAGCTTTGTAAGAAGGTACTGTGAATAAAACTTTTGCCAATTGAACCTGGACGTGACTTAAACCGGACGCTACTCTACCGATTGTGACTACTATTATCCCTAACTAGGACTTAGTATCTTGAAGTATTTCCCTGGACTGACTTTCTTACCGGAATTGACCTTCTACTTCCATCTACATGGACTAACCCTGGAACATCTAAGGTAGGATCCCCATGCTAACCCAGCCGCATGCTAGGTAGGATTTCACCTGACGACACTAACCTGGATATCCCCTGGGTAGGATGCTGCTAACTCAGTCCTCTGATTGGGTCGGATCCAATGGTTTAAGATTACTCCAATGCCAACAGACAACCACACCCAGCACCTTCGCTGGGTGGCTTTTCTTCCCTCTTCCTGGATATACCCCTCCTCTTTTTTGCCTAGCGGCAATGTCCCAACGATAACTAGGGGGATGCCTTCTTCCTTTCACTCTTACTTCCCCCTCTTTTTTTTTTTTTTTAACTTGGCTTTCGTCCAAGAACCTCAGGCGACCTGGCGGAGACTAGCCAGAGAATAATGGGCAGACTGGCTTACCTCCTAGAGGTGTGTATGAGTAACGTTGGGGTCCCACCCGGGGACCTAGAGCCAAAACACAACAGAACCCAAATTAATACTTTTTTTTTCTGGCTTTTACAGAATAATGTATACTTCACAAGAGTACTTATGATGCAGTTGTGGGAAACCACAAGTGGCGCCCCTCTCCAAATATTTATGTGTATATATATATATGAATGTGACTTCCAAATCCATCTTCCAAACCAAATTATCATCTCTTCAGATAATGATGTTACTCTAAAGCTTGCAGAACACTTTCCACTGCTGCTCTTCAGGTTCTGACTGGACACATTAATTTGGACCTTACAACTGCTTCTGTTCATAAAGATATTAAGGTTTAACCTGCAGACTGGAACTTAGAATCCGCACTGATTACCTCGAAATTACACTTGAGTTAAATGCTGAGAGGAAGACTGAAGTGGCTACAGGTCCGTAAATTATAAACTTTTTCACTTTGAGTTTGTTACTACGGATCTGTGTACATGCAATGGTATCGAAGATTGGGAGCATATAATTTATCACTGTCCCTTAAACGAAGAACTCCTTCTCCGCTGATTTCTAGTTTTGGATACATCTCCCCTGGGGATGGACAAAGATTCGTAATTGATAAAGATGCCTTTAAAATGCTTCAAAATGTTGCGTCTTTCTTCTTCACAAGAAAAAATCCTCTACATAAATACCAACAAAACAAATAAATGTAGTGGTAATACTACTACTAACAGGCGCCTCCGTAGCCGGGTGGGCAGGAGCAGCAGTGCGTAGCACACTCTTCTTGATTAGACCGGGGTTCGAGCCCGTGACCACCAAATACGGAGGATGCGGAAAGGTCAGGGAACGACCACCGCATATCCCGGAGCAATATAGCCTTGGTTGCTAATGCTCCTAAAACCCAAATAACAACAACTACTACTAACTAAAGAAGCATATCTTCTAAATACAAGTCTTCTACGAATCACTCAGCAATGTGGAATGATTTTCACGTAAATTAATCAGAACAGCTCAAAAGACAAATGGCACCGAATTTCCTGATGCAAGTATACCTGATTACCTGATGCGATCTCCTGAACTTGTCTATCTCAGATTTCACCGATAGTGCATTTGCCTACAAACTGGACTTGGCTGAGTGGGACCTGTGCTCGATAGCGACATTAATTCTAACTACACCCTCTTCCTATCTCTCTATTTATTTTGTTTGCTGTCTTTTAGGGCACACCTCTGGCGTTTTAGAGAGTTCTGTATTCATCACATTTCACCAAGGCTAAGTTCAACTGACGTTTGGTGCCGTCCTACACAAGATAACTATGCATGTCTATACATGTGAACGTGGTTTGTAAGGAAAGATTGAAAGTTTTGAGCAAGTTGAAAAGTCCCGAGTGAAAACGAACTTGAGTATTAACAAAGATTCCTCGAGCCTGGCAGCCCTCTTTGGTAAGTGGAGAAGTGGCTTCATATAAGTTGAGAATTAGCAGTGGGCTAGACAAACCAGTGACGATGTTAATGAAGTTGGATCGCTATCATAAATGAGGTGTCAAATGGCTTCGCGATGTCATCTGATCTCCATGAGATATGTTCGTCATATTAAATTGACGCGGGCAGATCTAAACAACGAGAGGAGTAGCATAAATATGATTCGGATAATGAGGTTAGCATGGTAAGCCATGAAGGGCTAGCAAGCAGCAACGCCTCGTCGATTCTCGTGACATGTGGCACGAAAATGGAAATTAAAGCTAGCAGCAAGACTGCCAAAGTCACTTTCAGATGCGAGCCACATCTCAGCAAGAAAATTATAGTTAGCATTTCTAAGTTGATCCAGGATAATAGGAACCTTCTTGAACATTTATACTTCGTTCTACCTCTGTCCATGGAACTCCATTTAATTTGTTATATATGCTGCTTTAGGCCTAGAAAGATGACGGAATTGTCCAACTATTCCTGAAACAGACTCCATATCAAATTAAAATAATTTCATCTTGTAGTATTAGTACCATTATAGTGGCAGACACATTTCTCTTGAACTGTTGAGAGTAACCTCGATTAAACTATTCTATTTACTTATTTAATGTAATCGTAGTTTAACTGCCATCAAATTGAATATCAAAATATAAATTACACTTTAAAGACTTTGCCTATAGTCCACTGCGTTATTTTTCGTGTAAAGCGACTGGGAATTATTTGCTTCCATTTTAATAATCCTTTGTACTATCATTCTTTTTTCTTTTACAAGGATATTCATCTGTCGATGCCTGAGTTACAATTGGGATTGGCTTGTTATTTTTTATCTTAATTTAATTCGAAAAACCAAGTCCAAGGAACTGAAAAAAAAAATCTGTATTATGGTGAATTTAATCACCATAATATAATGACCTAACATTTTCTTCACTATCTGGAATTGCTTCAATGAATTTCTGGGAATAAACTTTCTCTTATTCAACTTTCCCACTCCACAGCTAACTTTTATACTTGTCACGTTTCATCTCTAGGTGCAAGTCATTAAGAATTCCACAATTTACTTCTTGTAGTCAGTTATCCCAACATTAAGGATGCAGGGACTAATGCCAGTTTAGAATATAACAAAAGTTAAATATATCTCAAAAGAAAGATCTTCTACAGCACATTACTTTTCAAATTACAACGTTACCGCATAATAATAAAATGGATGATGACAAAGCGGAATGCTTTAATGGTCACCACGCGATATTTGGTTATTACTTGTGTGGATATTTTCAAGTACTATGCAATATTCATGTCCTCCTTTCATTAATCTCACTGAAAGCAGTGGGGGATCGCTAGTTTCTCTTCATTGTGTAGTCAACATAAAGCAGTTAATAACGACTTTTGCAGAGGAAATCCTTATTTGTGCATCAAAAAAGATTATCTGTTTCTTTTTTTTGAAAATATATTCGTTAATTACGAATATATTTTAAAAGACGCAGTTCTGTTTGACTTGTTACTCAAGTGTGCAACCAAAAGGATTATTTGCATCTAAAACCAATTACCAGGACTGATGCATTTTTCATCAAACTCAATTTACTCTTAGCTGCGTACATAACTAATAGCCCCTGGCCGTGATGGGACAATTGTAACTTCACTTAAATCTATGTACATTGTATTCATTTAGTTGCAATAAAGATTCTCTCTCTCTCTAATTTTTTTTTCAACTCATATATATTAATGTTTTTTAATCTACGTACGCCTGAAACTTTTAATCTAAATTTAATTCATATAGCAGATACATTAAAGTTGTTAACTTGAGCAACTCCCTTGAAAAGGTGTATCAATATTGACAAGAATGTAATCTATAAATTAATCAATAATAATTAAAGATAAATCTATAATTTATCTTTGATAAATGATCATGCTCTCTCCACCTTAACACTAATTTTATGAGGAAACGTTCCGCGTTTCCCTTCCTCAATTCGAACTGAATTTTTTGATTATCGTGCAAATACGTTGTAGTAATTCACTTCTTGACAATGTCATTTTGTCAATCGCTATTGTGCCATCCTTGGCAAGTTAATGGGCTCCATACATCGCCGGTCTGCCACTATTGTGGATTCGATTCTCGTCGACGGCTGAAGGAAGCACTGACGTACTCTTTTAGTCGAGGCTGTAGTTAGCTGATCACAAGCAGAAAGACTAGTTATTTTCAGCAGATAAAAATCGATGCCAATGAAGCGCTTCCATAGACATAATATACATTGACCACCGAGCGCGTCACTTCGGGTCTCATGGGAGAAGAACTCAATCTCCCAATCCTATTATTCCAAGCTAACACAAGATGGATATGCGATTATTAATCGCTGTTCTTTGTAATATTAAAAAAATTATCTATTTTGCAACCATTCTTCCTCAATTTGAATTTATGTCCTCTCGTGTGCAGTCTCGAACTTTTCAAACAAATTCCTTCTTAGTACTAATGGCAAGAGGTTTAGCAACGAGAGAGAGAATTTTGCTAACTTTGTTTAGCTACCAAACTTTCATATTCAAAAGATTGAGGTAGAAGTAGCATGGGAGGAGGGGTTCCCCGAAAGTATGCGTTCCGTAGGGTTCCTCAGAACCCTAATGAATGCGTCCGCATCGATGCTAAATTAATATCGAAATGTATTGTAGACGGGTGAGCAATGGACGGCGTTGATTAACTCTAATACCTAACCGTCGTTGTTTGGTCCCAACAACCTACTCACCTTGCTTAGATTAGGGCAAGGCTCACATAGCATATGCTTTTTCTACACGCAGAATATAGTGCATTTTTTGTAAACTCAGAGCACCAAAATTCCTGCTAACAGTTTTAAATGAAACTGCCCGTAACAGATTCCTTTCTTCAGTAAGCATATTACCAGTGCAAAATAATAATAATAATAATAAATAAATAACCGGTCTGTAATGTCTGTATTTTTTAGTACATTTGTATATGAGGCCAAGTCGTCTAATCGAATGGGCATCATAAATAACAAATATCAGCTTAAACAAACATTAAAAAGTTCCACTACAGCAATAATCAAATCATCTTAATTCCATGTCTTTTGGGGGGGGGGAAGAATAAGAAAAGTGAGGGAAAAGTAAGAAGATATCAAGAAAATGAAATAAAAATAACCGTTCATTTCATACGTTGCTGGTAAAGCTCGTGAGTGGTTCGCCGAACACGAAAATGACTTCCAGGTGCTACCTCAGCAGCCAAATATGAATCCCACAGAAAATCTCTGGGATTACTTCGATCGACAGATCGGGAGTTTTCATCGGTCACCACGGACTATCGCAGCTATACGGACGACTGCCACAACGCACCTCCTGCAACGATCAGAGGCCTTATGGAGTCCATGCTTCAACGTGCGGCGACAGTTATAGCAGGAAGAGGAGGACATACCCACTCTTAGGTAGATCACAATATTTTCTGTGAACAGCGTATGCTTTCACCTAAGAAACACAGTATTTATTTTTATTTAAATACTGAACTTTATGCAAAGAAATTCTGCACGTAAACGGAGCAGTTGAATGATTTAAATTCCTACTAAAATATCCAGCCGTATCGTACATACTGAAATTGGTTATACGTGAAGATGATGCACGTTTTCTAAAAATGTTATTTGCATGATTGATCTAATGTTCTTAAGCGAAAAATTTAGTGAAGCTACGTATAAATATGGCGAGATTCCTTCATTGTACGAAGCAGATGATGATTTTTACAAGGTTTGTTTAACAAATCACAGCATCGGATTGAACTGCAAGTTGTATATAAAACTTTACAAGAGAATGAATTCATCACATCTAAGATACGAATAAAAGTGTCTTGTTGAGTGCATTAGCTTGAATTTCTTATCTTTTAAGGGAGTACGAAAATTCTTCATTTCTTTTTCTGTTTAGATCTGCTACTGATATGACCTACTTAGCAATGAGATGGATGACATAAGAAATGTAGTTCGTTTTCCTGTCTTCAGAGAAGAATGATAACAAATCTCCGTATGACCGGATTCTTTAAGTAAGATGATACAGAGATGCATTCTGGATCAATAAGAAAAGAAAATGGGCATTACTTTACCTTCATAACGTCCTCTGTAAAAATAGCATCACGGGTTACAGTTTAAAACCATGTTTAACAAACTTAGCTACATTTCTGAGCTTCGAGATCTCTCATGTTAAACAGTCTCCATATTGCTATTAAAAATGTATCTATCATAAGAATATTTAAATAAACTAATTAACTACAATATTGGGCAGCTCCATATTGAAGCCTTCCGATAATCATTCATTATGAACCCGAATGATAGTGTCTGACTGGATCAAATTAGGAATACTGAAATAGAAACTCTAAAAACTCAGCCAATAAAACCGTTCTATAAGAAGACTTTTAAACAGTGTAATTGTCTTAAAGAATTATGACCTTGGTATTAAGTACTCGAATAGCACAATTATATGGCTCTACCTTTAGAAGATTTCTCTTTCATTTTCTGGAGAACTGGCAGAGAAAAATAACATTCTTATACCGAAATTGATACTTTTCTTTAAATACACAAGAGTACAATAAAGACCAAAAGGAAACCTTTGTTGCTATAAAGAAGTGTATGTTCAATTAAAGAGAACTGAAAGAGTGATCATCGCAGATGTAAAGACACAGTCGAGAATCAATAGACAGGCTTTAGACAATATTGTTTTATCGTCTACCATGAACTTAATGCATCCTCGCCCAAGGGCACAAAATACTGTATCGCAAATGATTGCATAACAATCTTCTTCAAAATAAATTTCTTTCGTTATTGGGTAAATAAAGGTTAGTTCGGAATTTAGTTAATTTATTATTTTGATCATATGACGCAAATCCATATGCTTTTATGCTCTTTCACATGTTTATGTAAAAGTGTATTACAGGATAATTTGAATGCTATAAGAGATGATAAACCCAGAATAATTCACGTGGGAAGCTTTCCTCCTCTCTCCACCTAAGCTAGATTAATTACAACCTCGAATGAAGAAGGCTTCAAGAATTTCTCGTTTCCGCCATCCTGGACCTCGTTATAATCAATGAACGCGAATATTTTCCAGTACAAAAAGAAATATTAAGTACGATAAAAGTAAGAAATATGATCAGCACCACTCGATCAGATATGTGGCCTCATTCATCCTATGAAGTAGTACCACACATGCTATCAAGGATCAATCGCGTTTTCCTCTTTTGTAAGAACAGTATCCGACATCACATTCTCTCTGGGCTCAAAACCCTCCCGATATTTTGCAATATCCTTTCGAGGAGTAGCAGTAACACTGGCTATACTTTTCTCATCTTAACGTTACTGTGATATCACGGAATTCCGTCCTGAACAGGCTTACTTCTCTCCTAACAGTTTCAGCACAGCCTTTTCAGAAACCCCTCAAAAGCTGTACAAAAACGGATAAAATTGCAGAAAAGTGTTTTCTTTTATCTCCCAGTAAGTTTGCTCATTTTTGTTGTGATTTATTGCGAATTGTTCACTGTCATTTTAATGCATGCGCTGTTGACCAGTATAATGTTATGCATGTTTTGTTACAATAAAATAACGTTTCGTATTGGTCAAAGCCAAAAATGCCATGGAGCATTAATGTAATTTGTCTGTCAGTGCAGTGTGACTCGGTTTGTGTGTTTAGCTGTAAGAAGAACCTCAGTTTCAGGGTAAATGTCCATCACCGAAGAGATCATCTACGCACTGAAAAAGCTTATTAAATAAATGTGTCTCTCTTCATCGATCTTCATAAGATTCGAACTAGGTCTTTTACAAATGATGAGCTCTCCTAGTGATCATAACCAAATATTGCTACATATTAGGGTTTGTCATAAAGGCTGCATGTAATCTTGAGATAAAGTAGACGGGCATTGGCAAGTACACTGGGAGATGAAGACGTACTTTTCCACGAAATGTCTAGCTCACTAATTGCTGCGTTGGCTTATCTTCTATAATAAACCTCTTGCAATTAAGCAGTTGTAAATTACACTGATCAGTGGCCGCGGAGAGTATAAAGAGAAATCTATTATTTTTTTATCATGTGAAAATTTGCAATGAAATATTTCTCAAAGGGACGAGCTCATTTGTGACTATGGAGTGAAATTCTTGGGCTCAAAGAGACTAATAGAATCTGGTAAACGGACTGAATGGCATTAAAGCTGTATTTTGTATTCAATTTTAATAGGAAATATGCATAAATACGCTTCTAGGTATATAGATGAATATTAACTTTTGTTTATAATTTAGTTAATACATTTAAACCCATTTACGGACATTATTTAGGAGAATCAAGCTTTAAATCATTTTAATCCTACTCTCTCTCTCTCCGATAGAGATTCATCCTTAAATTATACAAAAAGTTAAACAGCATTTCACGATGTACTTACGGTTTCACTGAGAAAGAAATCTCTTAACTAATGAGACTAACCAAGTTAAAAAGTAAGAGATCAGAACCGTGATTTTTATGAATAAAAAAAAAAATTATTTTGGTTTGTTTTTTAGTTTCGATGTTCTCATGGTTTTAAAGTCTGGAATAGCATAAGACAGGTTGAACCTTATTTGTGTTACCGTTTTAAGACAGAGAAGAAAAAAAGCAATTATAAATGTAATGTAATGCAGAAAAATGGAAGGAATTGGCGAATAAAGATAAGTATCCAAAACATGTTCTGTAGATTCCAAATTTCTAACTTATTTTCTGTTACATATACCTCTGTGCCACATGTCTGCAGAACATCCGTTGTAAACAGGACTAATGGCTGTAAATTAAGACTAAAATAAAAACATAACTAATTACTAGACATCTGATCCACGTGCGCAAGAAAAATTGGATATAGAAATGTGCAGATTGCTGTTGGACTGGGATTACCCTATGTTGCGTTCTCTCATTGTCAGTTTAAGGTAGCTTTACTGTATGACTTTGACGTATTACAGTGAAGTGGCATTTCCAGGGTAATAAAAGCTGTTGGGCAACATTATCTGTGTTATGAATGTCAGTCTCTGTAATATATTGACTAGTACAACTCGACTTTCATTTCGCAGTCATCCGCAACTGCTGGTCAGTACCCGAACCGACTAATCTAATAGTTCAAGCTAATGTTAGAAATGTAGCGCACGTTACCCATTATTCCAGTAATGAGGGCGCTAATCGTACATCATGGAATCGACCCTGTTCAGTGATCCTCATAAGACTGCCTCATCACGTGACAATATCATACAACATACCTTACTGCTATCTATAGTATATAATATAGAACGCACTACGAAGAACCACGAGGTCCTGCGCCAATAACACATTAATAAGGGGCAGTTAGCACAATAATTAAATCTCTTAGCTATGCAGTTCCGCCGAACAGAATGGCTAAAAATTTGCGACTTGTAGAACCTGTCCCAAACTTTCAGACTGCTTTAATAGATACGAAGGAATGACCTTTAACATTGAAAGAATAGGGTTGATGGATTGCCTCCAAGACGCAATAAATTAGAATTACTGTTATTAAGACCATAATAGTAAGGGGATATTTTTTCTCTTCCTATTGCGGTAAATCCCACTTTTAACCAAAGAATGTGACACCGGATAAAATTATTCTATACGCTTCGAAATAACTTTTCACTAATAAGTCACCTATATGGGGTATACGCCACAGACACGCCGTACGAATAATATTTTTGAATTAAGCTATTACAGCGTATTAGCTATTGTTTCCGTGTCTCATTTACTGTGGGAATTTTAGTGCTTCAATTTGAATTTGTTATAGATCGATTGCAAAAACTGTTTAGTTTTGGCTAGTAAATGTTTATAAGGTAGGTTTTAGACTAATGAATAAGGTAGTTTCTTTAATGCAATGATTACCATAAGATTTAAGCGTAAGCCAGCTAACAGTAAATCTTTACTAATGCTCTACCCCATCAACTTCGGTTATAATTTTACCCCTACCAGATTCTTCATCGAAGAATTTTATTTGTTCCCCTAAATGCTTGAATTCCCCTGTCCCGAAAACTCCAGTTTTTTCCCCCCAAGAACTTTTTCTAAAGTCTTGAACGGCGACATTGGGTCAGAGGAGTTTATTAGAGAATCAAAATACATCACGACATCAATAAAAAAGGAACGTTGCTACTAGACAAGAATAATGCAATTGTTGGGAAAAAAGATGTAATAGATGCAAATGAAACAGAAATTAAACAAAAAAATAAACGGGAATTAAAGAATGCTGCCGTTAGTTAATTCTTATAAAGATAATGCAGGTTTATCAGAAGAAACCGATAGCAACAACTGTCAAGAGTTCAGACAATGATTTTGCTAATAAAAATGGAATTAGACGTATCGAATGTGGAATTGGCTACATGAAGTTGAGGGTAGTGTACGCAATTTTTGTGGAAGGCAAAGCATTATAAATAAAATCATTTTAAAACAAACATGACTAACGCGTCATCGCCACCTTAAAGCCGTGGCAGCCGTCCCACGTTGATGGAGAAACACCCAAACACACGTTTGTTTTCTTTTAATTTTTGACTTTTAAGAAAATGATGAATAAGCATCATTTTCTTAAAAGATATATTCTTAACACGTGCAGCATCTCTACCACATGTAGCCGAATTCCGTGAATGGATTAAGATTCCCGTGGGAAATGTTTTAGTGGTATAGTCCATGAATGCAAGACGTTCGCTACATATTCTGCTAATACAACTAATTCCACAGAATTAGTAAAAGAGTGCAGTACAAACTTCATAGAGTAAGACAGTTCTTTCAGCTGAAATATTCATTATCACTTTATTTCATCAACTGTTATAGAATTAACCATTTCCATCCAGTTAGTTGTTCAAAATGGAATAAGTTAACAGCAGAATTGAGATAACACAAAAAGTGTGTACTTAAATTATAAAAATACTAATTGAGATTGCGTAAATAAATATATAAAATTAAATTGCGCTGAAAAAATTATTTAAAAATTAAAGAAATTATTGAAAAAATTGTTTAATGGAATGACTGCATTTTAAGTTTATCTTTTATCGATGTATTTAATTAAATCACTATTAAAATTATATTCTGTAAAGTACCCTTTAGCTCTCTAATAGTCACAAGTCATAACATATCACTTCTTAGTCACATATCTTAAATATTTCAGCTAGTATTGTTAATAATTGAGAAGGATTAGTTGATGATAAATTGGAATGACACCCACTTGGTTTGATTTTGTGAATTTCTCTGGGAAACATCTTTCCCCTTGATATTTCATTCCTTTGACAATAGTGCCTTTGTTTTGTAGTGGGCAAGACAATTTGTGTTTGTCCATCACAGAACAAAGGCATTTGCTAGATATCCCTGCTTTCAACTCCAACGCTCAATTAATTCTCACACGTTTAATGTGGAAAACAATACCATAACGGAAGAAGTGATTCACGTAGCATCAGTTCTGCAGTAACTGAGAATTTACTTGATCTCCTGAAGCAATTAAAGCTACATTTTACTGTACGAAGGTGAAGTGTAATTTTGCACTCTGTACTTTAGAGTAGCATCCTCCATGGCAACAAAGCAGGCGATACATTTTCCGCATATCACTCCTTTGGAAAGTCTGGTACTCCTTTGGAAAGTACCTTGTAAATTGGCGCACTATAACTGATATATTCAATGTGTTTAGATGATTCTTTGCGATGGCAGGACATTGGATGATTCTAAGCCGATCAAGGTCACGGGCGGAGTGGCACCTTGGCTTATTGTGTCACGCAATGTCGTCTCGACACTATGGAAGCAGTTTCAGGAGACATTACAAGAAGAGCTGGCCAATGTTGCCGAGAACAAGAACAGACCGCTATCTGGTTCTAACATGAAGATGGAACTCTACGATGTCCTGTCATCAACTGTATCTTGAGGTTGCTGAGACCATAGGGGAAAACTTTTCCAACGGAACTGTTAAGAAGGCTCAATTAAAGTGGGCTCTACGCAGTGAAGTGTGTGGTTTGTATCCAATTAACTCTAAACCACCACAGAGGTCGTCAAAACGAGCGTTATGAACATGTGACTTGGAGCCCTGACAAATGACAGAATCATGTGTACTGTATTCCATTCTCTCATTGCCCGTGTAATATAGTTTTTACTGTATTTCTCTTCCGTTTTGCAGTGAAGTGACCTTTCCTGGGTAATAAATGCTGTTGTACAACATTGTGTTACGAATGTCAGTCTAACTAATATTTTGATTAGTAAAACTCGACTTACATTTCACAAAGTAAACAACTGCTGGTCATTAGTCAAACCTGTAAATCTAACAGTTCAGACTATTCTTAGAAATGCAGTGCACATTACCCATTTTCCAGTTCTGTTCTCTGATTGCTGAACAGAACTGGAAAATGGGTTTTTGCCTACGAACAGATTCTAGACATTATTTCATCTGGAGACAACGAGGAATACGAGACCATCCCTCCAACATCAGAGAAAGGAATATTCACGGCGGAGGTGGTGTTCTCGTCTGGGTCGGAATAATGATGAACGGCCACACTACCCTTCATATTTTTGATAGGGTTACCGTGAAAAGATCCTTGAACCCTGTGTGCGACTTTTTGGGGTTTAGTTCGCTCATATTTTCTTTTTATGCGCAACAACGCCGCTGCACGCAGAGGTCAAATGGTAGAGCAATATTTTGAAACTGGAGATATCCAACGACTGCCGTGGCCAGCGCGATTACCAGACTTCAACCCGATGGAACATGTGTGGAAAGCCTGGACATTCCATTGCATGCCGACAGCCAACTCCTCATTCACTTCATGAGTTGAAGTCAACGCTTGTGGAAGAATGGAGTTTGTTACCACAGAATCTTATAGACACCCCTATTTTGTCGAGCACCTTCTTACGCTTCACTGCTGTCAGGCCTGTTTAGCCGTTCAAGTGAATCATACGCTGCACTGATATCACGTGACCAAATATTTGGGCATCTTATATCGACTTTTGTAATGTGACCTTTTTGGTAATTCTTATACAACCCCTATAAATGGACAGTAAGTTATCATTTCACCAGCACTTATTATATTTAAGCAATAAAATCAGGAAATTTTCTGGTGCTAACATTAGAATTTCAAAGTCTATTGGGACCTGTCACACAAAACTGTTTCTGTATTACAAGGCAGTATTCCTTCGTATAACTATGTACGCTGCAGGAGTCTGGTTCCATAGAGTTAAAATATATAATAGCTAGGTTTAGGGCTAAATTAAAGTTCTATACAGCGCATCATGCTTCTTGGTATTCTAAGAGTGTGTAGAAGTGTCCACGGCCGCGCTGCAGGTGTTGGCCAGAGCACTACCCTTGGATCTACATTTGTTGTATCGTGGTTTTTGCTACTGTATTAAGAGGGAAATTACTCGAGAAATTTTTCGTATAGAGATCAATATTAGCTCTGTCTGTAGAGGCGAAAAGAAAAAGATGTATGAATGAAGTAATCAATTTATGGCAGACAAGATGGGATACCATGCCTACTGGAAAGAGTGACCAACTTGTTTATCCCGAAAGTGATTTTCCTCAATGATAAAAAAAGTTCGCAATTGGTTTACACCTAGTTTACAATCGTTATTTTTGTTAACAAAGCACGGGTCAATGAATGAGAAATTATATGCATTAGGACTAAGTAACACGGACCTTTGTTTTTGAGGGGCCAGGGAAGATTGGTAGCACATACTATATGATTTTCGAATATGACAATGTCTGGACAGCGATATGTGAAATTCTTGACAGTATAGCTCTACGACAAGAAGCTATATTTTTAACAGATCATATAAGTTTCAAATATTTCATCTATTTGCTAAATAAGTGTTTGAACGAAGGAGATGCATGATTTTAGGGATATGTTGTTGATAAAATTCATCTGGCTGGAGGCAGCGATGGGTTTTGAGGCTGCCGTTTTGAATGGTTGCACAATTGGAAGATCCTCTCCCTCTCTCTATTTATTATCCCTCTGAAGTTGACCTCAAAGTTATTTTTTTGTCTCATATTCTGAGACCATTGGTGTCCTATCTACTGGAACTGAACCACCTTCCCGTTGTGTGGACGAGTACCCAGAATCATCTGTCCAGGTGACTGATGCTTCTGGGTAGCCAAGCGGTAAGAACATTACAACAGAAGACACAATGCCTTTACTGGACAAGGGCCACCAGGATTGCCAACCGTTAGTGAGAAGATTCCAGCATTTCTCTTTTTCTTTCTTTGGGTCAGCAGTTGAATCGACAGTAATATTCAGGAAGGTGATAATAGTAAAGACCTTTATAAATGGCATAAAGGTCAGCGGGTAAAGTGCTTGCGATAGCTTGTAGCACAGGTGTGGAGACTGCATGACATGTTCGGAGCAATGCCAAAAGAAAAGACCTTTTTACAATTTCCAACTCCGATTGACTAGAATCGATAAATTGAGTTCATTTTTTCCGTTTTCTGTTATTAATCCTCTTTCGTGACAAAAATGAATATAAATTTCATTTACCAAAATGTGCATGCATGAATAACTTGAACCAGACGCAACTTTATAAAACCCTAAATAAAAATAATATTAGGCCGTTAGATTTCTTAAATTCGTCGGTCCACAAGGTCCAATTTTTACACTCAAATATATTTCCAGATTTTCAATTACGGTAAAATTTAAACTATCGAATTTTCAGGAAAAAAATTCAGCCATTCTTGATGATTTAATTAAAAACGAAACCATGAGACAGGACTCTTGGGGTTCGATACATCTTCACCCTCGTAAAAGTGAACCTTACGATCTACACCACCTAATGAAGAGGTCCAAGTAGCCACATTTTTGTTTTCTTTGAGCGAGGTCCATTGATGGAAATTTAACAATCTGCAATGTAGAAAGAAATATATACAATATATGTATCTTTCCTTCTTTTTTTATTTTTTTGGGTATCCCAATATCCAAAGGAATAACTTTAACTTTTAATTTTAAGCCTTTCGGCGTATAATTGGAGATTTTTCCGAACACTAATGGCAACCACTATTTGACTTGCAGATCATGGTTATTGATGACCACTTTTGGATCATGAATTATAAGAAGGAAAAGTGGAAATTAAATATGCTGTAAATTCAGTTAATTAAATAAAATAATATATATACATTCGGCCTTTTCAGCCTCCTTATACAAAAAAAATTCAAAGCAAGTTCACTTGCTTCAAAATCACGATATTTATTACATTTTGCACTCCCAAGAGTTGGTCATCCTGTCTCAGCGTCCAGTTTATACTATTCATAGCAGACAAAATTTTCATTACTTCAGATGCTAATGAGCTCGAGGGAGTCCACAAACTATCGAGGGAGTTGGATTAAGGAAGGTAAAACAGTTGCATCGATCGACTGCAATTTTAAAGAGGCTTTTCGGTATTTCCCTGAGGCCGAATCTGTGACTGACAAAGAAATCTAAAGTTCTCTTTAAAAAGAATTTTTTCTAAAACAAATTCTTCTACCTTTCAAATCAAATTAAGTCACAAGCAGTACAACCTTTTTTCACCTTATTATGCATTTAAATCCTCGTAAGACGTGGAAATTTAAGTTCGGAGTCATAAATCTAAAATCAATATTTCTAGAAAACTACCAATCATTTTTAAACTGGTCATAGCGTAAGTGTTAAGAAAGGCAAGTACATACATAAATAAGAAAAATAAGTAAGGTATTCATCTAAGTCAAGTCAAGGCACTAAATCTAATAAAATTGTGGAAAATGGCAGCCATAAGGGACAGCAGATATGGCTTAAAAAGAATTTTAATGACATTTATCGCAGTGATTCGTTCATTACACACTTCATTTTCTGCATTCTTTCTTCTGTGGGCTTCACTTGCTCGCAGCATTTATAGGCGGAGTAACACGTTTTGAAAAACTTCCTTCCTGTAGTTCTTCTCTTTGAAAAGCCTTTATGGGTCTACTTGGAAATCTCTGTAGATCTCGATAGTGTTGGACGAAAAAATCGCTGCAGACTCCCCAGCTGCGTGAGCGCGCTACTAAGTGGAGGTGATGGCGTTTTATTCGCACACCTTTGCCTCATGTGGGGCCGAGTCGGCAAATAATCAGCTTTCGGAGAATCGAGTCTCTTGGTCAGCAGTTTCGCGAGCGTGAGAATGTTCTTTGTGATGATTTGTGTCCACGATGCACCCAAGAGCGTATAAAATAGCCCTTGAGATGGAAATGGGTGTGAAGTGACCCTGTTTAACTATCTCAGGACCCGGTACCCTAATCCTAGGAACGTTTTGATAGTGATGTCCGGGACAGAGAACCAAATTTGAGATTCCAGAGAGGGATAGATATGATGTATCTTAAAATTTATTTATTAATAAGGTAGGGGTTCTTAATGCCCACCAGCTCCTGTCAGGAGGTCCATAGTACTACATACGCTTTCTTCTTTACATATCCGAAATGTGGTGTGAAGCATTTATAGGCGAACTTTTTTTTGACCTCGCTTCCATTCACGCCTATTGATATGTGGTTGTTAATTCTCTTGTTGGTGAAAACCATTTGTGTCGTCTTGTGTTCATTTAATCGGAGCCAAATGCAATTGAGATATTTTTCCAACTCAATGATTTTGGAATTTGCTTCATTGTTGCATTATAAAGCTGTCTTTTGATCATTCGAGGTGATAAATTTTCAAATCATCTGCATAAATGACAAATTATTTTTGATTCCGGACCAGGAAAGGATGTAGTGCTACTGCAAAGAGTGTAGCAGAGATGACACCACGTTGCGGGACTCCCCTGTTGACTTGGTCGCTTTGAAAGTTCCATTAATGGAAGTGATTTTGTCTCTCCCTCGGGGCGATCGTTATTATTGCTCAGATGTGCCCAGTTACATGGAAATGTTCCTCTAAGATGATATTAATACCCGAGATGGAAATGCTGTTAAAAGGAGATGCAGCGTCTAAGAAGACAATATCTAATTGCTGTTTGAAGTTAAGGGCATGTTGGTTGTATTGCACTGCCCACTAAGAATAAATAATAATAGTCCTCTCTTTTAGTGAAGCGTTACTTATCCGAGGTAGTGCAATACATGGCAACTCGTTGTGAAGGAGGTGCACAATGAGATACAGATAAAATTATGCCTTTTATACTACTATCGTAGTTTTTTCCGTTTAATAGTAATCTATGGTGTATTTACACCGATAGTATATAGATAATTTATACTCTTGAACATATGATGCCTTGCTGCATTTAGTTTGACTTAAACTTTATTATACTAAACATAATATAAGGGAGAACATAATAGGGCTGACATCTTGCCCAGATGACACAAGGATAAAAACAAACACAAGGATATAAATCAACCTCAGAATATAAGGTTGATTTAAAAATAGAAAAGGCGAGGATGATTGTGACTATGTGGCAGACAAATTGGCGAGTTTCAGAAAAGGGAAGACAAACTTATTTCCGCCGAGTGTTAACATCATAAACTGAAACTAAAGCCCTAACTTCAGTTTGAACTGAATGCCTCTTTTTTTAATAAAGACGCATGGCCTTGCTTATCGTTTGTAGCAGTTGGGCCTGCCGGATCAATGTATGTGTAGGTGGAGCTCTGGAAACATCTGAACATGTAATGCTGTATTGCAATTATGTCGATTTAAGATCAAAACTAGAGGGATCTGTGGGATTCCTGGAGAAGGAGAGACCTTCTCCAGCAAATAAGATCTCCTAGATCTTATTTGCTGACCGCCCATTGTTTACATACTTTTACAATTTTATAAGTGCGGGATTTAAACGGAGCAATATCTTAAAGCCCAATAGTGAAAGCCTGCCTCCAAGTGGTAGGGACGGGACTCACTTGACCGAAATTAGCGGATATTAAAAGGATCAATCGGCTCATTGAGTTTGTGTTTGATTTAGATTATGTTATATTTTATTAATTTTTAATTGCAATTTGGTTCAATAGACCTAGTTTACGTTTCAAATAGTTCTTAACCACGGTTAGACTTCAGCCTAGGGACTGGTTAATTTAATGTATCTAAAATGGAATTTCGTTGATATAACTTGCATTCTCGTATTACTCATTTTAATACATTTGTTTAATAATTGATTTTATGTGTTTTATTAAAAAATAAATATTTTCTTTTAATAGCGGTGCTTGTTAATCACCAATAATAAACACGCACCAAGTCATATCTTTTATTTCTTCGAAAATCCACCCCAAGTTTGCAAACATGTGTTACAACATACGTTTCTAATGCATGTTGCGTTCCCTTACCTCATTTGGATGGCAATTCCAGCTGACGTTCATTCGATCGCAAACACGGTTACATGAGAATATCGTCACACTCGTTGAAGCGTGGGGGGGAGGGGGAGGGGGAAGGGGAGAAATAATCTCTTCATCAGAAGATATCTATCGGTGAAAGCGGCTTATAATAAAGAACTTTTTCCTGGAATCGTTTAAAACAAAACATCACCTTTCACTAGCTTATTCCAAAAAAAATAAATAAAAAAACACAACAAAATGATTTTTACTAACCAAAACAGTGAAATTATTTAAATTCTATCACTTTCTATCGATAATTGTAATTCATTCGCACAACTAGAATGCAATCATCAAAAGAACGTTTATGTAAGCGAGATAAATAACATATTAGGAAGAAATATTAATACACTCGTAATAAATTAAAAGGAATTTTCTAATTGCTATTCAAATTAGAAAATTCCTCAATTTGAATAGGCTATGCAGCCTATTCAAAAAGAGTTATTTCTATTAATTAGCATAATGCGGTATCATAAAAAAGCAGAAGACATTAGTCTTCTGCTTTTTTGTGATAGCCGCAATATTAATTTTATCACTTGAACGTATTAGTTAAACTTTTTTAATTTTTTATGGGTACCTTTCTCACACATGTACGGATTTTCATATCTCAAAAAAAACGTACCTTTTTCTTATTTTTCGAAATTGAAGCGTCCCTCTGTTGCTGCGCATTCCCCGGTGTGGTGGTATTCCTCAATCGCAGTCCCATTCTGCAGTACGCGTAACTGATAATACAAAGTGGTATAAAATACTGAAGGGACACCAGCATGTGATTATAAGTTTTCCATATTTGGAGAGGTACTCCGACATTGTCACAAATAAACTTGGTCTGGTTGGACCCTTCAGAATCGCTAACCACCCGTAAGGCAACAGCATATGGAACGCCAGCTATAGCTGAAAAAGTCCAGATGAAAAGAATAGCGATTTTTGTTCTAAGTTTACTTGTGCGAGCTTTAAGGGGATGCATGACAGCGCGATATCTATCCAGAGCGATAGCGGTCAGAGTAAATATACTCACATTCACTGACAGTACCTGAACGAAAGGACAAAACGCGCACATAAACTTCGGTAACACCCATCGCTGTAGTAGCGCTGCCTGGAACTGAAAAGGTATCGAAAACAGGCCAATGATTATATCAGCGAAGGCTAAATTGGCAATGAAGAAATTGGTCACCGTCTGCATTCGTCTGCTCGTGCCAATTATCCACAGAACGCAACAGTTGCCCACCACATCTACGATGGAGATGGATCCGTAGCAGAAAGAAAGAAGGACAATGATACTAACGGGAACATCGTAAAGCTCGTCTTCGAGAGTGTTGTTGATGGAAGGAAAGTTCAGTGATCTGTTGAATGTTTCGGTAACTTCGTCAAATTCCAAAGTGACAGAAGAACTGAGATCAAAGTGGTCTCCATTCATGCTTTTGCGCTTTTATCGACCGCAAACACGAACTATACCCATAGTTTCTCGCCGTGATAACAAGTCACGAAAGAAAACTTTATGTCGCGCGCATACTGCTGGCACCACGTAACACGCACTAACCTCTGAAGACGGACACCCACAGAATAATGCATCCGCGGCGGGAGAAACGCTGGTGCTGCCGAGTAGCGGCTTAGTATCGAAATCGAAGTGATCGGTGAGACTTTATGGCAAACGTGTCAAGTCCACGACTAAGTGCCATCAAATTTTAAATGTTCATAGCCATACATGGTGGTAGTTAAATAACGTTTCAATTAAAAATCCAGAAATTATCTTAGTTACAAGATTGATACTTTTTTTTTGCACTTTTTTATACGCCGAAATGTTTAGTATATTTCTTTCACCAATGTCACATTCGTTTGCGATACATGCGCAGTACTAGTGTATAATATATCGTTTATTGGCATCATAAGTTCCCCTCAACCTTTATTTTATTTCTCAAGTGAAGTAACTGTAAAGCCCAGATAGTGTGCGTTTGCTTAAATTAGTATAGGGTTATGTTGATACGTCGTTTAGCTGCCAATTTCCCCCAAGGGCCTGCCCTAGTGGATAGTACAGTTGGTAGAATCGCCGTCCTCCCCACACCGGGTGGAAAAGACCTTTCAAAATCGGGTTTTTGTTTATTTTTATTAATATCATTTTATTTCCACATCAGTGGGCACCCATGGATTTTTTAGTTTTCGAGAGTATTTAAATTCTTTTTACAGCTATCAACTCGCGGTGAGTTTAGTTTCGAGAGGATTTCCTCCTCATTAACATCAAGGAGGTCACTCTGAGATGACACGGTTTGATGAATTTAGAGTTCTTGTTGTGGGATTTTCTAGCGCAAGGGCTATATAGGCATATAAGGGCTTTTCTAGCGCAAGGGCCATGGTTGATATCTTAGATTCAAACAAGTTTCTTCAGATATATTATGAAAATGAAAGGTGCTTTATGAAATGCCGCAAAAGGTACGAGTCGGACATCGATATTGACAAAACATTAGAGTATTGTAGAAAACTTTGCATCGAAATGGACGATAAACAGGATGCTCGAGCGAAATGCGAGGAACATGTTCAAAGTGCAATCGCAGAGGATGCTAATAATAGACTTCAAGAGGACAATGATGATATTGAAATGATTTCGCCAAACTCGCTATCCGCTGTGGTACGTCGGCGAGAAAATATCATGACCAGCGACGATTACCGCAAGTTGGTTCAAATGACGAATAGAGAACAACGCGAGTTGATGCTTGAAGTTATACATCGAATAACAGATCGCGCTAACACAATACAGCTTCAAATATTCTTTACTGGTCCAGCAGGCTGTAGCAAGACGTTTATCTTGAAAACTATGATGGAAACTTACAATCGCTTAAGTCAGGTGCACAACTCGCTTAACAACGCGTTCGTCGCCTGCGCGTGGTGGGTGGGTGGCCGTAGCGATCAACGGTAAAAAGGTAAAGTGTAGCCATTATCAACCCACTGCAGGATGGAAGCCTCCTCAACAATTCATGCTACAGTTCATTTGGCGTTCAAAGTTGGTATGACGCGAATACATGGTGGTCTTCCTCGAGAAACTTTACACCTCTATCATAACGCGTTTCAAAAACGTTCAAGCAGTATTCATCAATGAAGTTGGTATGATCGGAGCTGACATTTTGCATACGATCAACGCCAGACTGCAAGAGATCACCGGAGAATTCGATCGAGAGTTTGATGGTTTAGGTATCATATTTTGCTGAGATTTGCGTCATTTGCCGCCAGTGAATGCAAGGCACATATTCAAGTCTCATAAGAATTCCATCGATGGTGCAATTTTGTAGCAGTCTCTCAGTTTCTTTCTACTGGTTCAAGTGATGAAACAGAGTGGTGTTGTATTCTCCGGCATATTAACTAAAATTGGAAAAAGCGAAACGTTAAACGTTGAAGAAAATTAGTTAATCGGAAGTCAATTTAGAACAGGAGACTTTGTCATGGAACAAGTACCAGATGCTATTCGTTTGTTTGGTTTTAAGAACAATGTTGTTCCATATAACGTTTGAGCGTTGGAAGGAAACACCACCATCGATTGTACAGAAAACTCCATCAAATGAGCGTAGCAAAGACCGGAGGTTTGCCATACGTATTGCATCTATCGACTGGAAAACCTTACATGATCACTACAAACATCGATGTTGAAGATGGGTTGGTCAATGGAACGATCGGAACTTCCACGCCGCCCTGGAAGAATCATATATGATGTAGCTACCTCGGTCACAAAGTGCTGCCAGACGGTAACAACTTTAATGCACAGGGAAAACTGCCTGAAAATAAGAGATGCTTTAGCTGAATATGCTTATTAATGAAATTAAGCAAATTAAAGCCATAAGTAGTTGCAAATAAATTCACTGTAGTGAACCAGCCTTCTACCATAGAACCCAACCTTCAAAATGGCAAAAGAGATACACCAAAAGAATACAAGGTACCAGCATATTGTGATGTCAACAAAGTATGAAACAATCCACTAATCAGCTCAACAGCAAAGATGATTTCAGTGAAGATAACTCACCCAAACCTGCATCTAACATCACTGGAGATAGCCACTCAAAGACCGCTCAGGTGGCCCTCTCTACAGTATCGAGCCTAAATAATACCAAACCTAAAATGTTAGAGCAGACAATCCATACTGGAAAGAGTCCATCAATGTAGATGGACTATATCGATGGACTCTTTCAGATTTGCAGAAGTAGTCACCAGCCAAAAAGATGATCATAAAATCCAAAAGATTCCACCATCAAGGCTTACAAACTGCATGCATTCCCTGCCCAAGTCTCATCTCGCCGATCACTGAAAAGAAACCGGGATGATATATTCGACCTATCAGAAAATGGAACGTGGAAGACAAACAGGAAAAACAGATGGCACACAACACTCCACTAAGGGGAATCACTCATATTCATATACAATATCAAAGCGGTCCAGACTCGTGGGCAAATCTTTGTTTCTCGGCTGGAACCAACTACTAAACCAGGCAGCATTAAGGCCATATTTGCAGAACTTCACAGAATAAATATTGATGTGAGGCAGAGAAGAACTAGGTACCCAACATACGCATCTTTCATTCTTACCTGCCACCCAGAGATGATGAGCTGCGTGCTGGATCCAAGGCTATGGCCCCCTGGAACTCTCGTCAAACCCTTCCTAGACCAGACGCCAAGAACCGCGATAAACCACCAAAATCATCATCAAATGCAATAACCATTAAAGCTGCCAAGCCAAAGAAAGGCAGAAGAATTAAAATGAATCTACTGCGAACAAACCTACTATAGGAAACAAACTGTCCACATATAAATCAATCCAACTACCAGCCGTTTATGATATCAATCCCCCAAGGCTGCAAACCTGTCTCTAATATCCCTGTACACATCGCAACGCACAGTAGACCAATGCGGATCCAAAAAAGAGACTTGCCACACGTATGAACTCCGATTGCTATGGCTACCACAATTCGAATTGTCTTTCAAAATGCAAGAAGTATTCGTAACAAGCTAGACACTGTCGAACAGGTTCTACTCTCGAAAACCCTAGATATTCTCTGTATAACTGAAACGTGGCTTGCGAATGGGCAAGACTCCCTTGCCTGTGCGTCTCAGGCTGGTTATCAGATGCTCTGCTCCTCCAGAGTGGATCGTAAAGGAGGGTGAGTCGCAATACTGTACAATACATCTTTTCATTGGTACATTCTGTGGTAACCCAATCCCTTGCATTTGAAATTGCCATGGTGTCCCTGAAGCTCAACACTTACATGACAGACATAGCAACAGTATATATTCCACCAGGCCCAAACACTGATATCATTGAGGATGTAATCCATTTGCTAGTGAATAACCTCCACGCCTCTGCTAAGCACATTGTTTGTGGAAATTTAAATCTTCCACCTACTCTTGCACATCTTAGTTGGACGCTCATTAGCAGTATGGATTCACTGGATTCACTCGTTAGCAGTATGGATTCACGGGATTCACTCGTTATCAGTATGGATTCACGGGATTCACTCGTTAGCAGTATGGATTCACGGGATTCACTCGTTATCAGTATGGATTCACAGCCTTCTCAACTGCCACCCCACGAGAGGATCCAATCTCTTAGATTTGGTATGCTCCTCAGCATCATGTGACCTCGAAGACAATCCTCACAATCTCTTTCAATCCGATCACGAACCCATTGCCATACTCCTGCACCACTTTCTCGTGGTGTGGACGAGTACCCAGAATGAACTGTCCAGGTGACGGATGCTTCCGGGTAGCCAAGCGGCCAGACATAACAACAAAACATGCACACTACTCACACAAACCTACACCAAACACATTTCTGGCCCTTTTAGAGAGTAGCACTGTTTTTGAGAGTAGCACAGTTTTTTGTCTACCGGAAACTCGGGTTTCTCGTCCAACAAAACAGAAAATCGACCTCAGAACACACGCAATTTACAGACAATATACACGGAGCAATATGTTCTTAGTTGCTAATGCTAGTAAAACCCAATAACAACAACCTTCCTGGTCAAGTGTCCACCGGAAACAATTGAGCACACACTGACGCACTGCCCAAAATAGCAATTATTCACATTTCTGTCCGTTTTACAGATTCCTATAATGTCGCAGTGTATCAAGGAAGATTTTAACTAACATTTTGATTCCGCTTTACGTAGGATACTATACATGTCTATTTCCTTAGCAACCACAAAAGGCACTGTGGTTACTATCATCATCCTGTGTGGGGAAAGGGCCTTGATGAAATCCATAAAAGACGTAAGAAACTTTAATGATTTTTTTTCATACTGTTGCCGAATTAGGCAGTCTCCAGCGAAAACAGCAAGGTCTTCCTTCGCAGAAACTCGGGGTTCTTTCATCCAGCAAAACAGGCAAACCGATCAGAGATATCCACGCAATTCATACTGGGGTTTATGAGTTACCGCTGTGATAACCCGCAACTTAAAATGTTCGTTTGAGAGCCCCAGGTTGCACAGTGTTAGAGTTCTTGCTTTCTTATACACCACGAGGAAAAATTAAATTCCCGAGTCGGAGTTGAAAATTATTTCCTGCCGAGATAGAAGGAACCATAATGGATTAAATTCGGATAATACTGTATCCGAATTTTATGTTCTCACACCTGTGAGAACACAGGGTGTTCTCACAGGTGTGAAAACACCCTGTGTAAGGGTCTTCTCACGGGCCGAATGGTATTCTCTGTGCTGAAAAACACGGAATAATTCACGAGAAAAATCCTAATTTCTCCGCCTGAATCAATTAACTAAAGTCCCGACTGAAGACGCGTTTAGAAATTCCTCCGATGTACGACAGCAAATGGCGAAACCACTATATTGTCACCGAGTGGTATGCATTCTATGACTACATATTCTATGGTTGGTTGCATGTTCTTCTATATGAAACCCCTTTGTGACGGATTCGTTGAGCATAATATCTACGATCATGTTCTATGTTCACTTTTGGCGATTTCTTACTATCTACACTGCAGCAGTTCTTATGGAGGTTCTTTGCAGGTGGTTGGCCACATGATCGAGATGGTCATTACCTGTTCCATTTGCCACATATCTTTGAGTTCCTCTTTTAGGTCTGAGTACTTCCTAATCTTTTCCTCGTATGTATTCTGGAGGTTGTTGGTGTTGGACACATCTATGTTGAACAGGAAGGCAGCCATTTCCTTCTTGTCGATGATTGTTATGTCTTGTCCCTTATTATGGCCCGGACCCAGTATAGTCTGTGAGTAAGGGTCTCTAGTACGGCTTGAGGCTCGTACTTGTAATACGGTAACCTTTCTTTGACAAGCTGGTATTTTGTCACTTATTATTAGTTTATTTATCCACAGAAACGCGGCCCACCCCGGGACGGCTATGTACCAAGAGGGTATGCTATTTACAGACTGAGGTACGAAGTACCACATGTACAATTGACTACACGTGCAGTACATGCGGGCTTGATCGGGGATATTTACGGAATTTTGCCTATAAATGAAAGGTTGAAATAATATACGTTTGAAAATTATAAATATAGTCTGAAGTTAAACAAAATAATTTGTAATAAAGCATTATTGGTCAGGTACAAGTGTCCATCACAGATTCATCAGCCGATAGTAGTTCTCAAGGTTTTCTTTTGGTAGCACCCTTATCTTCAGAAAATTATCTAGATGGATGCCCAAAAAACTTATATGGATTGATGCCTAAAACCATCTGTCTACAACTAGTGTTGCAAATACTTGGTTAAAGAGGAAATCACTGCATACAATTGGTTTATTGGGGACAGATTCTTACTTTGAATCCGGTGAAATATTTTTAGGATCAGCTAGTACTGGATCAAGAGACTGGCTGCTAAGTGGGAGGGTGTGCTCAGAAAAGCACCGACTTTCCTTTTTCACGAGTTGCCTTCATATTGTATCACGTTTAAATCAATGGCATCAGTAAAAGGTTAATTTGTCATTTATACAGTTAATGAATGAGACTGCTATGACATCTGTTTCCGATATAACGGATTCCTATCAGACAGCAAGTAATCGTCCCTAAACAAAATTTCCTGACAACAAAAACCTAAAGGATTAAAAGAAAACCTTCCTATTTTTCATCCCGGTTAGTAGACAAACTCATATAGAATACCTCACCGATTTCAAATTAAATAAGTACGGTGTATAATACTTTAAAAATAAAAATATAATATAATATAATTAACTGAATTTAAATACTTTCGGCAGCCTTTATTTCTGCTGAATATAATGGTTCGCCATTCAACTCAAAGAATGTTCAAGGCTTCGATATGGCAGTTGTTTTCCAAGTGGAAGCTCCCAGCCAGCACTTTTGTTGGCACGTTTCACAGAAAGCTAAGATGAAAAATATTGGTCGAAGAAGTGAAAGAGGTATCTCTTTCTTCTGAGGAGTATTTGTGTTAACAAAAGAAAGTGTTTCGAGTTGAGAAGCGCTCTAACAGACAAAAGATATTAAATTCATCGCATCGATTTTTGTAAGATGGAGTAGCGTTGAGCTGATCGTGTTGAATTTCATTATAATTATATCGTGTAAACGCAAATTTAAGTATAATTTAAACTATCTCGAATTATTAAAGTTTTGTTAGGAAGCAACAGAAAAGTTGTATCTTGGTTTTATATAAATGCGAAGATTCGTCTAATTGCGCGGCTAATATTCTACACAGTCAACTACAAAATTACACAGTCAACTACAACTACACCATTATATTTTTAACGTAAAGATCTTTAAATTACTGATTATGCCAGTATATAGGAGAATCTCTTATGAGAAAATATCCCAAACGTTATACTCGACTACTGCCACTAAATGTCATGCAGAAAGATGTTTATAATCACAGAGCGCAAAAGATCGAAATAAATTGAAATCACGATAAATGTCCTCCAAAAAGTATTAGAAATTCATCGTTAATAGCGCACCATACGTTCGCAATTCCACTTAACATTCGTTACAATGGAACGCATTATTATCGGTCAACAGCCCTACATTCTGGATTATCAGAGATCCATTATAATAACAAGCAGGAAGAACGGTAATTGCACAACCGCGCAAATATCAAACAGCGAGGTTCGCCACCGCGAGATAGCAAAGCAAAGAGTAGTGTAGGAAAGGAAGATACGAATAGTTTAATTATTTTTGTTTAAAAAAAAAAAATCGTGTGGGAGCCGTTCGGCAACCTAGCGGAAGGATACATAATTTATAGTTTCGCCTCTGTAATAACATAAACAGATGCTTACCACACAAAGCGTGTGATTATAAACCACTTTCTTTGTGTAGGGCAGTAGCTGATATATGCTTTGCATTAAATAAATAAATATCACCCGGAATATTAATTCAACTACCCGAGTGAATTGCATCTGTTCTCTGATCGATCTGTCTGTTTTGCTGGACGAAAAACCCGAGTTTCAGGGGTGGGGGGAACTTGCTATCTACACCTGATACCGACTAACTCAGCCGCAGAGTGAAAAAGAGCCCACAAAAGTTCCTTTCGTCATTAATGGGATTCGAACCCGGCCGGTTTTGGGTACGACGGTGACGATTTCACTGTGCTATCGCGCAGGCGATATATGTTTTGCATGCTAAGTGCCAAGGTAGCTAATGCCATGAGGCGTCTGTGTACTGCATTTACTGCGTGCATTCTCCGGTCGTTTTCCTTGTTCGCTGCACGGTCCTCTGTGTGAACATGTGGAGATGTGGACATGCGTTGTGTCTTATATAGAGTTGCCCTAAATGTTCGTTCAACTCCGCCTTGTTACTCTGTGATGATACACAAAACTCTGTAAAAAGGCAAGAAATGAATACAGTGATTTGTTAGTGCAGTACGCGTGTGTGTTGTTTAATTGTTTCTGGCCACTTAGCGATCACCAAGAAGGATGCTTCCTAGTACCCGTCCACGCCACGAGGAAGCGGGCCACGACTATGCCTACTGTGGACTAAATTCCGCACCCACAAGCAAAATCATCCTCTTACCTATGCACTCTTACGCCTACTATACTCTAATACATTTGGACTTGTCTATTGCATAATTATGTTTTTAGGGTTGAGGCAACCCAAGAATCTGACTTAGAAAACTTGATTCTTCACCAAAATTAGAGAAAATATGTACCAGTCACATCCAATGGCAGTTACCTAGCTGGCATTCACCTCTGTATTCTACCCTCAATTTGGTGTCTTGTAGTTTGTGTGTGTGTGTTTGTGTGTGTGTGTGTGTGTGGTAGCCCAACTTGTACAAACTTCTATACCCACTTGGATGTACCACACTCACCATTCATTCTAGGGAATTCATCACTTCAGATGTGGTGAATTCTCTAAAATGAACATTGCAAAAACAGCGCATGACAATGTAAATGTAAACTGCAGCCATTACCAATCCATTGCAGGATGGAAGCCTCCTCAACGATTCACGTTGAGGGAAATGGACCATAATCTTCCACGCTGGTCCAATGCAGATTGGCAGATCGACCGTATTTATCAGTCAAGGGATTGAACCCCGGTCTACTCGAGGAGCGTGTGCTACTGCACCACCGCTCCTGACCACTCGTGTACGGAGGTATGCACGAATAAATGGAACTTCATACCCGAACCGTTCGGGTAAGCGCGCTCAGTCAGTTTGTCAAAAAAGGTAAAGGTAGATGTCACTTAAGTCTACGCTTCTTGTTCCAATGAACTGTTTTTTTTCTTACTGAACGTGCCAAGCTGCTTAATTATGAAAAATGAGCGTACGTCAAGATTTATAGCCGCTTAAAAAAGCAAAGTATGAGAACCGTGCAGTCTCCGAACTGGAAACATCTCATCCAAAAAAGTAATCTAACTACGCACACAAAATAATAATGTACCAAAATAATAATGCACAATAAAGAATTGGAAAACAGAAGAAAGAGTAAATGCATTTTACTCTTTCTTGAGTAAATGAAAATTACTCAAAATGATGGTTGCCGATTCCAGTATCTGACCTTTCATAAAACAAAACAAAAAAAAAAAAAAACACGTTTAATTTAAATTCTAAAATTTTACTGTAAACTCTAGAATCTATAAAAATAATACAGTGCGAGTGGTTCGAGGCACCATGCACGAGTGGTCCAATAAATAAATAATAATAATAATAATAATAATAATAACAATAAATAATAATAATAAATAATAATAAATAATAATAACAATAAAAAATAAATAATAATAACAATAAATAATAATAATAATAAATAATAATAATAAATAAATAAATAAATAAATAATAATAATAAATAATAATAACGATAAAAATAAATAATAATAACAATAAACAAATAAATAATAATAATAAATTAATTAATTAATTAAGGAAAATAATAAAATTTCAGAAATTGTCTTCCGATGTAAAATATTACTCACCAAACCCGGTTGAATCACTTCTCAAGAAAACAGCCAACAGAAGATAAAAACCTCAAGAAATTCCAAACTATACGAAAAATATTGTAAGGATGTGGTAGGGAGGGGACGACAGCATACTATAATCTCTCTCAAGTAACAGCATTTCAAACTGCATGATTTAGTCTGTCCAAGGTAGACAAAAACTATTTTGGCTTGATAAATTAAAAACAACGTAATGAAAGACTTGAATATAAAAGACTGCTTTAATAAGCCATTGTAAAATGCTTAAAGTTAAAAAATACTGATAAAAAAATAATATAGTAAAATGCTAAAAATATTAAAGTGCTACGGTGGACACACGTGAAATGAGCTTTGAATATATTGTGAAATGTAATCGTGACAATACCGAGGGACAACAGTTCCCCTAGTGGCAAAACCTGTAGTCACCATTCCTGAATGAATTATTCAGGGAGCCTACTGATGAAATTTAAGAAGTCTACAACTCGACTTCGTCGAGAAATTCGATCCTGTGTTGTCAAGTGGCTTTATAATCACAGTGTATACTGAAAGTATAAACACAGCATTACCAACAGAAAATGATGTGGCAGACTTAGTCCAGTAGAAAGTTAAGATATACAGTGATCACTGAATTGTGACCACCTACCTAATATTGCGTTCAGTCACCGTTCGCACGGATAATTGCCGCTATTTGTCTATGCATTGACTCCACTAGATGTATGAAGACGTCCGTAGGGATCTGCAGCTATCCTGCCTGCAAGACTTCCCATAGCGTTGGAACCGACGGTTGCGTGTCCATACGCCTCACTTCCAGTTCTAAAACATCCCACTGGTGTTCAATTATATTGAGGTCACGTGAATTTGTAGGCTAATCAAGATGGGTAATATCGTCAATGTGCTCCTCGAACCACTTGTGCACAGTGCGAGTGGTTCGAGACACTATGCACGAGTGGTCCAATGACATGACGCATTATCGTCTTGGAAGATCCCGTTTCTGTCAAATAAAAATGCCAACATGGCAGGATGCACATGGCCTCCTATTAGCTGCCGGTAGACCTCATCAATGATCTGCGCGGTAGCACAGTGGTATGGTCACTGTGTTGAGTCACCATTCCTGAATAAGAAAAATTTCGAACCCGGGCCTTTTCCACCCAGAGGGAAAAGGCCCGGGTTCGAAAACAACCCATAAAAGGTCCTCGAGATAACGCGCGGAACTTTTATGGGCTTCTTTCAGTCGTGCTGAGTGAAAGAAGCCCATAAAAGGCAGTCTCAAGAGTAGATAAGTTTTTTCTCACAGAAAAACTTGGGGTTTTTTGTCCAACGAAGCAAGCAAATCGATCAGAGAACACACAACTTATAGACACAATGTACATGGGTAAAAAAATCAAAAAGCACTATTTATTAGGGTAACCAGGAAAGTTATTTTATCTATGCGTGTGTATATTGCGTGTGTTCTTTGGCCGATTTGCCTGATTTCCTGGACGGAAAACCCGGGTTCCGGGAAAAACAACTTGCTATTCGCACCTGAGACCGACAAACTCAGCCACGGAGTGAAGAGAACAAAAAAAAAAAAAAAAAGAACCCCATAAAAGTTCTTTGCGATGACGAAAGGAACTTTTATGGGTTTTTATGGGTCCTCCCCACACCGAGTGGAACGTTCCAGGCCTTTTCCACTCAGTGTGGGGAAGAGGGTGACGATACCACTGTGCTACATGCAGAGACAATACACATGAGTAGTTATCATTTACTCAATTTATTCCTTATGCTTCACCCCTGAACAGCCTTCGTCTAGTAGGGTGCCTATATACAGTTGTACAATATAACTTAGAAAGTAAACATACACAAGCATTAGTTTCTAGAAAATAATACAACGAATAACATCCAACACGAGTAAATAAAGCACATACACTCGTATATACAGTGACACAAGCAAAAGGTAGAGACATATAAACACATACGCATCGTAATATATATATAAGTAACATGCATATACATAATAATTTAAGACATTAATTCTCCTCAGCAGAGGAGCGAAATAGGATTGTTAAAACAGAGATTCCATCCTGAATGGGATAATCAGAAAACTGCTACAGCTGTATGTGACGGTATATGCCCTGTATCTTCTGAGACATGTACGTTTTATCGTCACAGAACTTGTGGGGGTCAATCTTCAGGGTGTTGTGCGTTTGGAGGATGTTAGCCGGAAAAAAAACCTTCGAATGATGGTTAAATTCTGTAGCGAGCTTCGTGTGGGAATCCACAAGTCATTGCAAAAGACGCGGGACAGCCTAGAGCCCGCAACAAGATTGTGGACATTTGGGGCATCAAGCCGATCGGTGAGAAGCTGGCAGAGGTTGCGCAGCTTTCCTGCCATGAGCAACTGATTTCAAAGGGTGCAACCAAGGTTTGCATATATTATAGAACGTGAGATGGTGAAAGGATGACCATTAAAACGGTTCAACTACCTTAAAATCCAGTACTTGATACACATTAATTTTTTGATGTTAGTGAGGGAAGCAGGGGACCAGATCGTTGAAGTATACATGGGAATCGGAACAAGACATGTTTGTATATAATGAATGGCAAGTTTGTGATTGTTTACACCAGTAATATCCTCTTATCGCCCACATTGCTAACAGAGTTTTTGCCTTAGCCTTGGCGAAGTGCCGTAGAAGTTGAAAGTTACTTTCCAGATGACCTAATATAATAGTGTAGTTAGATTAGTTTTTGTTTTTTTATTGCATCTATACAAATATACATAGATACAAACACTTTCTATTTACAACCTTCGAATTCTGCGTAAGAAACAATTTTAATTATACAGCTTCATTTGCAAGCAATAAAAGATATTCTGTGTATGTATGCGTATGTACTTGTTTTGGGTGGCACCTAAATCTTTAGTCGAACTCCACCTTGGAAAATGTGTGTTGAAAAAGTAACTGTGTCTACACTCTACAGCGATCAACACCCGGTTAATGACTGCCCATTTCTAAGCATGAGTAGTTGTGCCTGGTTCTATTATCTAGTGCTGCTGCACCGATTTGTCGTCCAGTGGAAGGAGTGCAATACCAAAGGACAGGAGCCATCAGGCTGCCCAATCCGAGGGAAAAAAATAAATAAAAAATTCAATGTAAAAAAAATTCTATGTACAGTTAATACCATTATATACATTCAATATTATTACTAATTTAAGAAAACAATGTTTGGTTTCTAAGTTAATAGCTGTTTGAAGGTAGAAATATAACATCATGAATATATCAGTCTACTGTCGACTTCTAGAATCAGTAAACAAGGTGCATCTTCTTTTAAACACCTTGTCAGAAAAATATTGGAATGCTGCAAAGTTCTTGGCATCTTGAATTAAAATATTGAGGTTGTCAGTCCTAATAGGTTTGCTGCTCTTAAATAGTTCTTGTCTGAAGTCGTCATAAGCCGGGCAATAAAGCAGAACATGCCTCCAATCTTCTGCTGCCCATTTATCTGCAATTTATCTCGCAGTGAAACATGTCCAGTAATTAAATATGACGTTGTCATTGAAGGATAAAACCATCCCATAACTTTCTTATTTACAGCAAATGTTGAATCTTCAATGAGTTCTGTTTCACTGGATTGCCTTCTGTATTTCCGCTTCTCATTGAATTTTGTCCAAAGATTAATTTTCTCCTGCAGAATGTCCGTGGCCGGATTACTTACAATGTCGAGGATTTCAGTTGCCAAACCTTTCTTTAAGTTAGAAATCATGCCTCGGTATGCCACATAAAGGTCAATCGGAATACAACCTGAGATCACTTTTAATGCATTGATTTATATTGTTCTGCAGCATTTGTGTGTTGCCAATATCATCTTTCTCTGCAATGATAAAAGTTTGGCCTTCACTGTGACGTGAGTAACCCTAGGAAACCATATAGCAGCCGCATGTACTACAATTGGCAAAAATATAGCCTTATAATACAATGCCAAAGTTTTATGCTTTTTACGCTATTCAGCTCTGGAGAGCCTAATCACACTGGCAGTAAACTTGTTAATCTTTTCAGCTAAGTTCTTTACGTGGGGATAAAAGAAAATTTATCATCAATTAAGAGACCAAGATATTTATTTTGAGAAACATAAGGAATTTGGGCATTGTTTATATGAAGTTTAGGAGGCCTGTTATAATCCAGTTTATTATTGAAAATCATAATTTTAGTTTTCGTCTCAGAAATTTTTAATTTGTTCATTCTAGACCGTTCCAGTAAATCATCCAGGATTTCCTTCCCATGGTAGGGTTTCTAGCAAAAGCCTTGACCCGCCTGGTATGCATAGCACTAAATCGTCAGCATATACTATTTTATTGCAAATTTGACTTTCTTTTAGTAACCATTGGTCTAAAATCGAATTCCAGAGGAGAGGCCCAAGAACGAGCCTTGTGGGCATCCTCTGGAAATGAATTTTGAAAATTCTAAACGTTATGAGATGACTTTTATCAGCCTATTTGAAAAATAACATCCATTAACGAACCTTATCTGAGCTTGTTCTGTTGCGTCTTGCTCTGGGTGATCATCAAGGAAAAGTCTCTCTATAATAGCTTCAACCGTGGAGAGCAAATTAGTAGTTAGACTTTCGTTAGAGTAAACAGAACCATATATATTAGGAGTTACAAGTTAAGTTTGTCACGACAAATTTTGTATATTAATCCCCATGGATTAGAATTACCTGTATGGGACACTAGTTTCTTCCATGAGGATCTTTTGGCTTCCACAATAGCTTTGAAATATTCTTTATGTGATTGACAATAGACTTCTTTTAGTCGTCTAACATCTGTTTCTGTTAAGTAACTGTGCCTCTGGAAATTCTTCCTTACATCTATAAGCCGTCTTCTCAAAACAGATAACTGAGGATTCCACCATGGGGTAGAGCCAGGTTTCCAAACTTTCCTTTCAGTGGATACAGTCAAAGCTCTGTAAAGAGTGTTTTTTACAAAGTAGGTATATTCTATTGCAGATAAACTGTTCCTTTGTGCAATTTTATCATCTGAAAATTCTTGTTGAAAGACTTGCTTAAATTTGGTCCAGTTCGTGGTTCTGATAGCGGTTTAAATCCTGAAGGTGACTTGAAGAACCTCCATCCCTAACATTTAATACTAAATCAAAAGTGATAGCACGGTGATCACTATTACATGCATCAGGGCAGACCATCCAGTTTTCTACATGCTACGACGGCGCCTCCGTAGCCAGGAGCAGCAAAGCATAGCACGCGCTTTTTGATTAGACCGGGGTTCGAGCCTGTGACCTCCAAATACGGAGGATGCGGAAAGGTCAGGGAATGACCACCGCATATCCCCGGAGCAATATGGCCTTAGTTGCTAATACTCCTAAAAACCAAATAACAACAATAACAATGCTGAGACAAGCATGGAGAGTAAAGGTAAGGTCTATGTTAGACCGTCCATGAATGTTCCAAAAGGTTGTTGGTGTGGTGGGAAGATTATGCACATTCCAATGGTTAGTCAATATAAATTCTTCAAAACACAGAACCTCTAGTGTCGTTACGTTCGCTAAACTAAAGTTGAAATTTTGCGTTGGAGTCAGTTGAAACCAATATATTTGCACTAGGGAAAGTGCTTAAAATTTCTTCCAAAAGATGCGTTGGTACCTCAATATTATCATTTGGAGCGCAATATAAAAAAACGACACAGAAATCTAAAAATTGGGTAGAAATATGGATGCAGGTAAAAAAGTATGTACAAAAACGAAATATGACTACTACAGTTAGAGCTCCATTAAATACAACAATGGCAGTTTTTGGCTGTTTGGATTCACATGCAACGACTCTAGTTACTAACGGGTATCCAACAACGTGATATAACTTATCCGTTTGTCTATACATCGAGTAGGGCTCCTGAATAGCCAAAATATTTACTTTATCCTGCAAACATGAAGCTCTTAGTTCATCTGCCGCGCAACGTGAACGTTGCGCATTCACCTGCATTATTTTTAGGAAGTACTTGTTGGTAGATCTATTGTTAGATGGTTTATTTGTGTATTATTCATTAACAATTTTCAGTCTTGAAAGTTCAGCTGCCTTCTGATATTCTGGACAGAGTGAATCCCTTACAGAATATGCATTGTCCCTGTTCCTCCCCTTAGAATTTATAAAATTGGGGGGTTGTTCTTTATAGGGGCAATCTGCATATATCCCTCAGCCGCACAATGACCTCAAGATACAGTCTTGTGGGTGCAAAACTGCGTGAGGCGGCCAAATCCCAAGCAACGGAAGCATTTTGTCACTATTTTAAATTTCCTGTATTTATGGGCTGAGATTCCGAAAAAAATTCTATCGTTTTCTAAAATATGTCTAAATAATCTCGGTGAGAAACCTATCACCCAATTTATCACTTTTATCTTTGTACCGGAGCTAAAACGTAACGTCACCTCTTCCTGAATCTATTCAAAAGTAAAGCCATAATTTTTAAGATTTTTCATAAAGATGTCCTCTACTATTTCTTCCTTATTTAAATATCTTGAAATGTCATAAACGAATAGTGTAGGAAATGTCATCTTTGGTTTGTCCGACTGTAGCCCAACATCTTTAAATGTAGAGGATTGTGTTCCACAGGCTTTTCCGTCATATTATGCTCTTGCCTATCAATATACTCGTGAATCCTCGCTATAGCAAGTCAGCACAATATCATGTGAATTCCAGAAAAGCCTGGGTTTCGAATGATCTATCTAGTGGTTCAAATTAGGACAAAATCCTGCGCCCTCAAGTCTCACTCAACATGTCACAGTGAGCGTACTCGCAGCGACAGAATTGCGTTGTGTTTTTCATCCCGAAACAACTCTTAGCTAAAGGCTGGTTCGAAATGCCGCCATAAATGATTCTTAAAAATAATTATTGTTCAGTGAATTGTATGTAATTTAGGAAGAATGATCAGAACGCAAAATATTAACAAACAAAATAAGGTTTATTTAACATATATGTATACAAGTGAGTACAATATAACTGGTAAATAAGTTAGATTAATTGGTATTTAATTGTTAGACAAATTAATTGAATGCAAGCATTATCTTGCTGTTAGCTATATTACAATGTTGTAATATTCTTCATATGGTTTTTCCACTAATTCCTTAGCAAGTGCAAAATAATTAGTGTTTGTCAGAGCATACCACTGTTCAAAATATGAAACAGGTAATTATATTATCTTAATAGTGTAATTAGTAATTGACAATTAAATTAATAAGTCGCATTCTTACTAAGATTGAATACTACGGAAATAATACAATTGTCGGGGTATATTTATATATATGAGGACAGATGTCTTATAAATATAAATGCATTAAAACGTATGCAACTTGTAGGTTCTGCTTTTGTGCAATTTAATACCGTTTGTTATTAAACAATAAGGGTTGTCTTACCCGAAAATATTCTGCAACGCCTCGGGGGGGGGGGAATCTGTATTCAGACATCAATACGATTCTTTTCTCATCTTTTCCTATTAATTATTAATTTACCTCTTCTTCACATAATGACAAAAATCGGCCAAAACTATCACTGATCTTTCTTCAGTCATGTCTTGCACAAAGATCACTGTGTCTGTGTGTCCGTCTCTCTTCCCCTTTTCCAATATATATCTCCGCATCCCCTCAACTGCGCTCCCTAAGAATTGTCTTATTCTCACGAGTCAACTATGTGGGGGGGGGAAGAATTAAATGGATACTGTACCATGCACGGCGTCGTAGTGACAATTAATATCTTTATAAAGGTCTTGTTATGCAAGACCTGCTGTGTCTTGTTCTGTAATTTCTACTCATATACAGTTCACCGTTCTTCGGACCTTTGCATTCGATCAACATTCTTGTCCGCTCAGGAGAACGGGTGACGTCACTGTAGTGTAGTATTACGGCGAGCGCACCCCTGGGGTGTTTGAATTCGAAAGTAAAAGCTTAGCTCAAGTGACGCTATCGTTATATAATTTAGTTGTATAGGCCGTGAAAAATATATCAGGCATTATTAGGCCAAATACCTCTTGAACATAAGTGAAAGGGCTGAAAATGAAAAATATTTTTCACACACCTTCCCCCTACGGATAAGAAATTCTGAGCGCCGAGAATTTCACAAGCTCAAAATTTCTCAAATTTTTTTTTTTTTTTTTTTTTTTAAAAAAAAAACGTGTAACATGAATTCTACCGGTGTAAAAAAAAATGAAGTGACAGACATCTTTCCTCTTACAGAATTCGGATTGTTCTCCGCTATGATAAATGGTACCCCAAACAAAAAGAAATAATGTGTCTACATACACTTTTCAAAATCTTCTGAGTCCTCTAATCCTACCTTGGATGAGCCAACAACTTGGTCTGCAGACCTTAAACAAAATCCCATATTAGCAAGTAAATTTTCACAAGAAGTGTTTATCATATATGCAATGTCTATATTGTTGTAGCAATGTTTATTTTTGTATTAACACAAATTGTTGTAGTATGTTGCACTGAATGTTCTCTACACAACGTCTGAACTGGACGTTTGAAGCACTGGAATACTGATAGGATTGTTCATTGTTGGTCAGGGAAAAATACTGGAACTTCTTCTCAAAGAATTCTTTGGTAACATTTCCTTTATATCACCATTGCTCCACACAATAGTATTACATGCAACAAAAAAAAAAATCAAAGAATCTGTATCTATTCTTTTTAACAAAATTAGTATAATATGACAGTAGATATACTATTCATTATGACAGTTAGCAACTGAGACAACACAAATGTTCAATACATATGACATCCTTTTATAATAAATGTATTTAAAAATATATCAAGTAAACAGCAAAAAAAAATATTCTTCTAACAGGTGAACATTTATTTTACTTATTCTATCATTATTTATTTACCCTTTTTTTTAAAGGAAAATATAGCAAACATCAAACATTAAATGATTATATAATATAAATCCTCACATATAATTAAATTCCTGCAACTAATATACAGAATTTGCAATAAGAACAAAAAAATCAAAGAATACATTGAATAAATATGGCTGCAAGTTCCAACTTATACTTGCAATGTTATAAGACTACAAACTGAACTGTAAAAATTTAGGCAGTTATATCAACTGACCAATTGTATTGTTTTAACTGTTCAGCACCTTCTGATGGTGCAACCATCATCTGTGGAGAATATCTCACTAACTCTCCAGACATAGAGAGAGTTCTTGGGTTCACAAATCCTTAAAGTTTAAGGCCACTGAGTACACTTGTCAGCTGTGAAGACTGCATCATATTCCTTGAGTGATTTCATGGAGATAGTCCTTCACTATTAACTGGAACACCATGTCAGAGCATGAGAAAGACTAAATGTTCACTACAGTTCTGAATGGGAGAACTTTTTTGCATGCCTTCAGAGGAAGGACAACCATCATGCACATAAAACTGAGACATCCTAAAAAAAATATCCTCTAAGCAACTGAGCAAGAAGATAGTAAAATGTTAAGTGGATCTCATTTTCTCTTTTTGTCTTTCTTTTTTTTTTTTCCTGGACAATTTGTTCAACTGAGAGGTTCACAAACTTTATTCATCTTTTCAGATTTGTTTTGACTTGTAGGAGAGGGGGTGAGGTCTCATGCCATTTACCCTTCATCTATAGACTTTCCACTCACTTTTCTTGTACTTGTTCACTTTCCAAAACTGTCACCTCCTTATTTCCTTTCATTTCTTTTTAAAAAATGGGTTTTTCTCTCTATTTTCAAAACAGAAACACACAAGTCACTCATGCCAGATAAACAAGATTCCCATAAAAGGAATTGGTAACCAATCTCTAAACTTGAAAATGAGCTCTGATCTGCTCAATCAGTGCACTATTTTAATCATCAGCTATTTGGATTATCAAAGGCAAGAGCACAAGATTGATACTTCAACAGTTTGCTTACTGTTCCCTTTTCATTATTGCAGTTGATATAGTCTAAATATGCATACCATCCAAACTCTCTTTACATTAATACAATATCATTAACCTTTCTAATGTCATACATGATAAAGTTCCAATTGGTGGATAAATTTCTTTCCAAAAAAAAAAATATTTGTGGAACTAGAACTCTGATTTATATGGTATCAAAACTTTAGCTCCGGATGAGGCTGAGTATTCTTTTTCAAAATGCTACAAGGAAAGATTCTCCTATCTTCATCTAGAAACACAGGTGTTACTATTTATTACACTCTACTCTTCTCTTCGGAGGAACGACAAAACAAGCAGTAACTGGGCGGAACCAGCCGTCCTCAGGCCACTTATTTCATCCGATCTTCAAAAGAAAAAGCCTAAATATATATATAGACATATTTATATTTTTTTCCAGAATCTTTTCTCTTGTAGTGAAATTTTAGTCAGGCAATGAGAGAGAAGAAAACAAAAGAAACTAGGGGGTGCACCCAAAAGGCCCTAGTATCCACTGCAACCTTCCTCTCAAAATTGGCCTATACAATTGCAACATGTTTTGTGGGATGAGGGTGATAATATAGGTTCCATAAGAAAATATTTTCTTCAATGGTCAAATTTGAATAAGAGTTCTAGTATTTATCTTCTTTTACCTTCTCTTTTTTTTTTTTTTTTTTTTTTAAAACAACTCCTGAAAATAACTCTTGTTTTTATTTGAATTCCAGATTCTCTTTCCATGTTCTCTACCTGTATCCTTTAATTCTCTGTGCTCACTACATCATCCCTAACATAACTGCTGATAAACACAATGATAGAGTTTGATGAGAACTAACCTTTCTGTTCCCTTTATAAGTAAAAACTTCATGGGTCTGATACTCTAATTAATCAGAAACTTCATTTAATGTATCTCTTAGCTTATAATCAAATCATCTTCAACCGAATGCAATATTCATCTCATGACACTATGCATCAATTTAGCATGATACTGGAATCATTATTCTTATATAACTTTCCCTCTCCAAGAACTGACTTCTTTTCTTTATAGATGGAGGAAACACAATAACAAACTTTTCCTCATACTGTTTTCTCTTTCTCACAAATTTCAATTTTGCTTCTTTATAGTTTTAATCTCTCCACGCATCTCTTATAAGACCTGCCAAATCAAGGCCTCTGTCATCATTTGGTGTATTTAACCTCGCGGTAAGTGGACTTCCCAACATCCACTGAATAGTCCTATCTAATCCACTGGGTTGATCAGCGTGATCAGCACTTCCATGTTCTTCTGTATTTTGATCAGAAGATTCGCCTCTCTGCATCTCTGTTTCATGAGAGGAGCTTCCATGTTCTGTTCCTACTCTACTGTCAGAAGCTGATTCGTGAATTCTCACTTCATTTTGTGACGGTGGATTGAGGGTTACCACATATGGTGTGTGAGTTACACGACTACGACTGCGCAAATTATAGTCATGTGTCTGTGCTGGCTTATGGGTAGATTCAACTGTCTCTTCAGACTGTTTTCTCACTGATGGCCTATTTTGGTTCTCTTTTGGAGACATCATCATAGGTTCTGAAATAGGTGCAGTTCTGGTTGGCTGCAAATACACAGGTTGGGGGTCTATGGGTGGGATTAAATCACATTCTTCTATTATGGGGTCATCAAAGATCCATGTTTCTTTTGGCACTGTCTCTGTACCAGGTTGATCTTGTATTTCACCATTTTCTGATTCTTCTGACTCTTCTACTCTAAGTTCAGGAAACACTTTTCTATTTACCACCTTTGTCAATCTATCAACATGTACAATCTGCTTGTCCTTTGGCTTATTTATATTCTGTATTTCATAGTTAACCAATGAGGGTTGACTGATTACTCTGTAAGGTCCTGTACTCAATCGAGCCAGTTTCTTCGTCGCACCGACTTTTACCTTGGGAGTAAAAAGGTAAACAAGGTTTCCTACTCGAATATTCTTATCCACAGCTACTGCTGCTCTACGCTGTTCTTGTTTCTGCACTGCTTCTTCTAAATGTTCAGAGACCATTTCATAAGCTCTACGGAGTCGTGCACACATTTCTTCTGAATAGTTCTCTAAGGATGCGTAACTTGGCCTTAATTTTGCATGCCATAAATCTGAAGGTAACACTAAATCTCTGCCATAGATTAAAAAGTTGGGTGTTTCTTGAGTAGAACTGTGAGTTGCAGCATGATATACAGCCACAGCCAATGGAATCATTTCGTCCCAGTCAGTCTGAGTCTGATTTATGACATGGGATAATATGTTCGCTAAGGTACGATTTATACGTTCGACTTTTCCGTTTGCTTGTGCATGGAAGCTAGATGTATGTAGTTGATGAATGCTCATCTTCTCACACACTTGTCGCAATAATGAGGACATGAAATTTGTACCTTGATCTGTGAGTATGTATTTAGGAATTCCATGTCTCGCTATCACATTGTTTATAAATGCTGTGGCTACTTCATCTGCCTTCTGAGTTTTGAGTGGAACTGCTTCAACATAACGCGTGAAATTATCCACTGCTAACAATAAATATTTGTGTCCTCTCAAGGACATAGGAAGTGGTCCTAGGATATCTAATGATACTCGCACCCAAGGTGAATTTTCACTGGGAACTCTCATCAGCGCTGCTTTGGCTTTCGGATTGTATCCTTTTCGTTCCAAACACGATGGACATGACTCAATATAATTCTTAATGTCGCTGTAAATCCCAATCCAGAAAAAATTCTTTCTGAGTTTCTCCAACGTCTTCTGTAGCCCAAGATGGCCGCCAGAAAGAGCGTTCTCGTGGGATGCTTTCAATACTTCTGTCTTTAGGCCAACGGGGACCACTAATTGTTCTGTTGGCTCTTCTCTTGTCGCTCCAGGGTCAGATAAAGTGTAATGATATAGTATTCCCTCTTCAGATAAATAAAAGGTATCTGGGATTTTTGCTGATGCCTGGGGTATTCCTTCCAATTGTTCAATTAACTTTCTTAAAACCGGATCTTCTCTTTGCAGGGTTTTAATTAAAGTTCTGGTTTGTTGCTGAGGCATAACCAGTGATTCTATGGTTACATCAGCCGATATGGGAGCGACTAACTCAGTTGTTCTTGTTACCTTTGACCTTTTTGGTTTTTCCTCTGCTTCTAACACAGGTCGCGAGAGGAAATCTGCATTTGAATGCACTTTACCCGGACGATACACAATTTTATAGTCATACTCTTGTAACAGCATGCTCCATCTCGCTAAGCGGGGCGAAGGATTTTTCAAATTGAGCAAAAAGCTCAATGGTTGGTGGTCCGTTATGAGCGTAAAGTGATTGCCCACTAAAAAAGGTCTAAATTGCATAACTGCAAAGATAATAGCCAATGCTTCCTTTTCTGTTGTACTATAATTTACTTCGGATTTCTTCAATAATCTCGAAGCATAGGCAACTGGTTGTCTTGAATTTTCATCTACTTGCGATTCTAAACATGCGGCAATTGCATAGGACGAGGCATCAGCCGAAAGAACGAAAGATTTAGTGAAATCAGGGTAAACCAATAACGGAGGAGTGGTCAAAATAGTTTTCAGCTGGTCAAAAGCCTGCTGCGTAGAGCAATCCCAAACAAATGGCGTTTCCTTTTTGGTCAGCTGGGTCAATGGACGGGCGATTTCAGCATAATCTGGGATAAATTTCCTATAAAATCCCGCCATTCCCAGAAACGATCGGACTTGTTTGATAGTCCTCGGAATTTTGCAATCTCGGATTGCCGCGACGTTGGCCGGATCCGGACGAATACCGTCACCGCTGACTAAATGACCTAAATATTTCAATTGCTCCTTCAGAAACTCACACTTCTTAGGTTTCAATTTCAGATCATATTCTCTGAGACGCTGAAAGACTTTTCGCAATTTTAGGAGATGTGAATCGAAGTCGGATGAGGCGACAATCAAATCGTCCATGTAAGCAAAAATGGAGTCTTTATGCAAATTTTGTAAGGTCAAGGCCATTGCTCTCACAAAAGAACAGGGCGCGTTCTTTAATCCAAACGCCATTTTTCGGAACTGATATAAGGATTCACCAGTGGTGAAGGCAGTTTTGTGACGATCAGCGGGGTGAACTTCAATTTGGTGGAATCCGCTCTGCATATCAAGCGAAGTAAAGTAGCGCGCTTTCCCTAGAAGCTGAAGAATTTCATTTAAATCCGGGATTGGGTACGAATCCGAAACAGTCTTAGCATTCAGCTTGCGAAAATCTATGCAGAGCCGATATGTGCCATCCTTCTTCTTTACTAAAACTATCGGGGCAGAGTAAGGTGAATTGCTGGGTTCGATAATATTTGATTCCAAAAGATCGTTTACCTGCTTCCGGACTTCATCTTTCAACTTGAAAGGAACCCTATAAGCTGACTGCTTAACCGGTATACTGTCCGTCAATATAATTCTATGTTTATATACCTTTGAATTTCCTAGCTGAGCTGGAGACTTGGCAAAAATGTCTCTATATTCATACAACAAGTCTGACAATTTACGTTTCTGATCACCAGTCAAATGATCAAGATTAAAATCTTTTAAAGTTACAGGAGATGTCTTAATTTCTTCTACTTCCTTACCTGCAAAAGTAACTGGATTAATTTCAACCCTTTCCAAACTAGCAATACCCATCCCCTTTGGAAGATATAAAGGCTCAGTTGACAAATTTGCCACCAGGACTGATACTAATCCATCGGACTGTACTTTGTCCACTGAACAACGGACAGCTAAGTCCTCATGACCAAGGTTATAATTAGGCTCTGTTAACACCAGTTGTTCTGTGGAAACAGCAAGCTGGTTACAATAGGCTGTCAAAACCCTTTCGGACGATCCTGGTAGTACATGTTTACATGTGAGTTTAGCTACCACGGGTTTAGAACTCATAATTCGTTCCTTAACACCTACTTCTCTTAAACAAATATTCAATGGGATTGAGCGAACCATTTTTTTACCTAAGTCAATTATGAACGAAAAACGTCTCAAAACATTCAATCCTAATATAACATTATATTGTCCGGTGAAATTTCCATTAGCTACCAAAACATTATCTTGAAAACATGCATTATCCAGTTTAATGTTTACTGTAATTTCAGTATGGATCGGTACTACATATCCAGAAACACCCGTTACCGTCAAGTTTGGAGTTCTTGGATTTAGAGACTTATCATGTTTAATTTTATTAAATAAGTCTGTATTAATTAAAGTTACGCTAGCGCCTGAGTCTACCAAAAATTTAGCCTCAACATTTTGAACTGATCCCATGATCAACGGCAATTGAGAATCGTTATCTAAGATATAAACTCCATGTTGCACATTTTTGTGGTTGGCATACGATTTAGCTCCTCTATAACAATTTTGACCTGGTAACACATTTCTATGACGCTGATAGTCCCTTCTATTTCCTTCAGACAGCCGTTTATGTCAGAAATACCTATCTCTATCTTGTCTGTAACTTACATTATCTACCTGGTTAATTTGCCTACCAAAAATCGCTTTAGGGTGAGTTTCTCCCTGATTAAACTTATTTCTAGGTATTTCTTTTGTTGCCCCCGTGTAAGAGTTCATATCTGTCCTATTTCGATTATTATAATACATTTGGTTTGCATTTTTCACCCCATTTCCATTAAAATTGCAACTTTGTGTATTAACATAAGGCGTCCGATATTTTGGTAACGCAGTGTATTCACGCGCTCCGCGACTCGGGCACGGACGGTTAGAATAAGTTGGCGTCGGTCGGGAGCTGCTCGGACGACGGCAAGCGGCATAGCGTCTTACTGCCTGTCTTGCTTCGTACGTAGGGTTACAGTATACATGCTTCCCAGCATAGCACGGAGCAGGAACGCGTCTCTCACTTTGGGCGAGTTCATTGCTACTGACACCTGAGGGCATAGCGTCTCTTCGTTCGTCAGACCGCGAACACGTATAACTGGACGCTCTATTATTGTAGGGTGAAAAATATGGATAAGCCGCAGTATCAAAATTTTGACATCGTTCCGTTTCGTAAATTGGCGTTTGTAAATTATTACAAGTCGCGTTACTTACAGCTAAGGCTTTAAACGATTGTTGTAAATCTAGTATTTGATCTTGTAAAGGTTTAATAAATTTTTCGAAATAATTTTCCTGCTGGCTATCGACTTCATTATTAGATTGACAATATATGGCATTAACTGGTTTATGTTTTGTTTCTGTAATAAATTCATTTGCTTCCTCTCGTTTCGAAATAATAATTGCTTGATGGAAAGTGAGGGGGTTTTGTGACAAGACTATCCTTTTAATTTTATTTGAAACACCCCTAAGAAACTGGGCTAACATTGCCTGATCTAAAATCGACTTTGCTTCAGGGGTTTCATTCTGTATCTTAAACGCCTTTCTTGCCAGGTTTTGAATTCGGGCTCCAAAGCTGGTGACATTTTCGTCAGGTTTTTGCACAGTATTAGCGAATTCACTTAAACAAGTGACTATGGGTTCCGTTTTTTCAAAGTGAGCTAAGAAAGCATTTTTGAACACGTTATAATTTTTTTCCTTACGTAATTCAATGGATTGTGCTAGAAATTCCGCGGCCAAAGAACGAAATTTCGCTCGACAAATCGAGATGAGTTCGGAATCACGCCAATATGCTAGTTCCCCTACGCTTTCTAAAGTTTCAAAAAAATATTGGGCAGATGGACCTTCATCTGTACCAAAAAAAGTAGGCACAAGGCCGAGAAAACCTGAGATATTAGCCACATGCAGTCTGTCAGATCCGGGAGGGGATTGTGTTTGTTGCGTATCAAACAATGGGGCAGAAAGGTCGGTTGAAGTTTGTGGGATTTGTTCTTCCATGTTGGATTTATAAGTGTCTATGTTAAATTAGACGACTCTATTAATATTTGAGTAAAATTTGGGGTGGAAAGGTCCCTCCAAAATAGTGTACTTACCTTTACGTAGCTGAAACAGAACTAAACAGTTAGTACTGAGCAATGCTAAAAACAAAATGAGTTTCTAACATATAGCAACTAGAATTTTTTTTTTTGTAATTTGTTATTATTATTTGTTTTGACAAATCAATTAACTACTACTAAATGCTTCTAGTTGTATGTATTACTACTGTGTATGTACTTGAGGACTATGTTATTTGTATTGCTGAAAAAAAAACTAAAATTAATTAAAATGCCTCTAACCATTCTCTGTATACACACAAAATCACTAGTGTTAGACGTTTCCCTTTTATTCTATTACCACATTAATCCCTTATTTGTCTTCTATTCACAGTTACTCTTGTTGTGCTTTGCTCTTCAGTTTACAGTAATCCTCATAACTCACAAGCTTTCATATATATAAAAAAGAGGTTTTTCATCCCGCAAAAGCACATTTCATCCTGGTCACGATTAGCAACCAGTGTTCCACAGGCTTTTCCGTCATATTATGCTCTTGCCTATCAATATACTCGTGAATCCTCGCTATAGCAAGTCAGCACAATATCATGTGAATTCCAGAAAAGCCTGGGTTTCGAATGATCTATCTAGTGGTTCAAATTAGGACAAAATCCTGCGCCCTCAAGTCTCACTCAACATGTCACAGTGAGCGTACTCGCAGCGACAGAATTGCGTTGTGTTTTTCATCCCGAAACAACTCTTAGCTAAAGGCTGGTTCGAAATGCCGCCATAAATGATTCTTAAAAATAATTATTGTTCAGTGAATTGTATGTAATTTAGGAAGAATGATCAGAACGCAAAATATTAACAAACAAAATAAGGTTTATTTAACATATATGTATACAAGTGAGTACAATATAACTGGTAAATAAGTTAGATTAATTGGTATTTAATTGTTAGACAAATTAATTGAATGCAAGCATTATCTTGCTGTTAGCTATATTACAATGTTGTAATATTCTTCATATGGTTTTTCCACTAATTCCTTAGCAAGTGCAAAATAATTAGTGTTTGTCAGAGCATACCACTGTTCAAAATATGAAACAGGTAATTATATTATCTTAATAGTGTAATTAGTAATTGACAATTAAATTAATAAGTCGCATTCTTACTAAGATTGAATACTACGGAAATAATACAATTGTCGGGGTATATTTATATATATGAGGACAGATGTCTTATAAATATAAATGCATTAAAACGTATGCAACTTGTAGGTTCTGCTTTTGTGCAATTTAATACCGTTTGTTATTAAACAATAAGGGTTGTCTTACCCGAAAATATTCTGCAACGCCTCGGGGGGGGGGGGAATCTGTATTCAGACATCAATACGATTCTTTTCTCATCTTTTCCTATTAATTATTAATTTACCTCTTCTTCACATAATGACAAAAATCGGCCAAAACTATCACTGATCTTTCTTCAGTCATGTCTTGCACAAAGATCACTGTGTCTGTGTGTCCGTCTCTCTTCCCCTTTTCCAATATATATCTCCGCATCCCCTCAACTGCGCTCCCTAAGAATTGTCTTATTCTCACGAGTCAACTATGTGGGGGGGGGAAGAATTAAATGGATACTGTACCATGCACGGCGTCGTAGTGACAATTAATATCTTTATAAAGGTCTTGTTATGCAAGACCTGCTGTGTCTTGTTCTGTAATTTCTACTCATATACAGTTCACCGTTCTTCGGACCTTTGCATTCGATCAACATTCTTGTCCGCTCAGGAGAACGGGTGACGTCACTGTAGTGTAGTATTACGGCGAGCGCACCCCTGGGGTGTTTGAATTCGAAAGTAAAAGCTTAGCTCAAGTGACGCTATCGTTATATAATTTAGTTGTATAGGCCGTGAAAAATATATCAGGCATTATTAGGCCAAATACCTCTTGAACATAAGTGAAAGGGCTGAAAATGAAAAATATTTTTCACAATTGTCTAAGCAGCTTTACATCCTCCTTGTTAGATGTTTCAACTAACACACCATTATTTCTCACAAATTTGACGTTTTTAATTTTTATGTTCAGAATGCAGAGATTTGGCTATTACTTCTTTAACCTTCGAATCCGAGGAGTTTAAAGATCGCAACATGCTGAGGGACACTGATTTGTGTTGTAACAGTTTTAGCTTCCATAAATATCCTATCTCTAGAGTCAGTTATATTATAATGCTCCCCTCGTTCCCCTCCAGAATACATTTGCTTCGTTTGTGTCGAGCTGATCCTGTAAAGTTGGCATCAAACCAACATTGCCACTCATGATTTAGTCAAACATATTAGCTCTTACTTGTAATTCCTCTGTTTTGACTTTTAACTTTTCATTTTGAATTATCAATGGCGTGGTAATTGTTTCCATCTCTGCCCAAAAGCTATGGATTATGTCTGAGGTTGCCTTAGTTTCAGCAGCCATAAAATCACTCAAGATTTTATTTTCGTCAAAGCCACCTGCATACTAGCACTGTCTGCAAGGCATTCTGCATCAATCGTAAAAACTGGCTCTGTCTTAGACTTATTAGCATTCACCTTATCCGGACATTTTGTCTTTTATGCCCTTATCCTCAAGAACACCCAGATTAACCTGAGAGGTAGACGCGTTAATTTCAGAATCATTTTGTACAATATTTACACAAGAAGTCGTACTTTCAGCTTCGATATCTTTGTCTCCTGACTCCAAACTCAGTTTTATGAGAAGTGGAGGTAGGTTTAACCCCATCCTGAGTCAAATTAGGTAAATACTGCTGTGTCAGTTGAGTAATGCGATTAGTGAGATCCGTAAGCGTGTTTATCAACACTCCATTGCTCACTTGGCCACTCTTATCGCCATTAGCAAGATTCAAACACGTGCTGCAACCAGTCAACATCATTTTACTGTCCGACTACAAACTGAGAGAACCAACTTTTCTTCTTCTTCGTTTATTCATTTAATTTCTGGGAACAAACTTCGTACGAATTTCCTGAAAATTGCAATCTACAGAAGTTCAGGTCTAATGTCAACAAATATCTTCTTTCATCTTCTGAACCTCAAGCCTATGCACGGTAATGAGTACTATAGGTCCTGATACCTCTCGTGTTTGGGGTTTTCATAATAAAAAAAAAAAACATTCTTTGGGAATGTTGTTGAGTAGGGTAATATACATCAGCAACTTCGACTATAGCGCCCAGTATGTGTTTGTAAATTGCGTGTGTTCTGTGATTTCCTGTTTATTGCACAAACAATCCTAGTTGCGGAGAGAAAGAACAATGCTCTTCTGGGTCCGGCTAACTCAGCCACGTTGCGAAAAAGAGCCATAAAAATTCATCGCATTATTGACGGGATTCGAACTGAAGTATTTTCCTGGCAGTGTGAGGAGAACAGTGATAAGAAAGAGAAGAATATCCTGAGCTGGATATCATCATTCTTCTCTTTATTGGCGATTCCCTTCTACTTCTGACTCTTGCTCTCTCTCTCTCTCTCTCTCTTCCCCCCCCCCTCAGGGTAACTCTTTTTTTTTTTTTTTTTTTTTTTTGTCTGGTGGAGCATAAGCCTCAGGCTTCCTTCACCATATGGCTAATAATAATACCAACGCTGCTACTAAATGGGGCCTTTGAATGTGAGTGATGGGCTTATTTAAGATTAGACTTGGAAAAGCACATTGAGAACAGTGAGCTGGGTGCAATCTTTAGCATCAAGAAAAATTACCTGAAGTTCATCGATTTTGTTAATGTTGCCTTCGGAAGCAGGCGTGGGCTGTCAGTAATATTGTATATAACGCGAATAGTATAGTGTAAATAGTGATTGTAATTTGTAAATATGAGAACATTTTATATGATACAGGTTTTATTTGTAAGGAGTTCAATTTCAATAGTGATTGTATGCTATTAATGAATGAGTGATACAAACATGTTTGGAATCATTGCGTATCGCATTGTTGTTGAGTTATGTTTAAATAGTGGAGAGTTCTGCCTTTATGGGATAGGGGCAGTAACTCATATCACCAGGGCAGACTTGTCAGGTGGTGGCATGAGACTAAGTGAGCAAATAAGGCGTTAGGTAAAAAAAAAAAAAAAAGCGTGGATGGACTTTAGTTCTATATATGCATTCTTTCCAGGAGTATGTTATTAGATTAGATGTTTTGACAGTCGCACACTCGTTCCTTTTATCCCAGATTAAGGATATAAATTCAAATGATTGTTATAAATCACGTTCATAAATAATAAGAACCCATGTTTTTTCAAAGCCATAGCCACGAACTTTTCAATCGCACACCTTGCTGCTTTTCAATTTGCAGAATGAATAAATTTGTATTTAAGAATATACTCACAATTAAATATTCAAGAATAAGAATATATGAAATCTCATTGTAGCAGCTTTTACATTCTTAACATTTAAGAGAAATTAGGGCTATATACCTTGATCTAAGACAGGCCACTTAAGCATCTATATAATCTATTCGGAGGTCCTCTCTTGAAGATAATATACTTTGCTTCTATCTAGAGACTGGAATTTGTGACTAACACCCATTATCTGAAGTATTTGTAAAGTATTCTATCAAAAATAGTGAAAGCAAAAATGTATGTCATTAAGTTTTTCTATTCCAAGTTCATGGTTGACCTAAAAAATGTATTGCAAATTTGAAATTACACTGTTCCGTTTCAAAGGATACGGAAATTGACTACAGGGAAAAAGTTAACTCCAAACAACATCACCAAGTGACAAACAAAAAGACACAAACATATGTAAATGCATGATTTTGCATATCACAACCCACCAAGCACACACTCCATCAAAAGGATGTTGAACTGAGATGTCTATCATTATGGTTGCCTTGGCCAGTGGGATCTACTCAGCTATTTATACCATTTGAATATTCATATTTTTCTCTTAGGACATTTATTCAGCCATGGGATGTGTGCTTGAACTCAATTCCAATTTTTTTCTTTTTTAGTCCCTTCTGGTTAAATGATTGTAGTTAGTATATAGTGTATAGCACTGCTTGTCAAGTAGTACAAGGGACACCGGTGCATTATGACCACAGCTGCCAATGCACCATAAAAAAACAAATCATCATCACTAGGGGACACCAACTGTGTGGTAAACTGTGATGCAGTTCACTATAAAGGCCAGAAACAGTGAAGTTTTAGTATTCTGCAGTGTTGTGTTGGCCTGTTGTTGCTCCGCCATTTAGCTACTGCCCCCCCCCCCCCAGTGGGATCCCATGCTGCCCATTCTTTTCCCTGTGGATGCAGGCCAGGTGTAGTAGGGAGTAAAGAAGTCCCTGGCTGGGCAAACCCTGGATATCCCCTGAGGAAGGAGCCTATCCTCCACAAGGGAAGACTTAAAGAGGAAAAGATTTGCAGTTGTAGTGTTCACCAGGTAAAAAGGTTGGGATGAGAGGTGGGGAAGGGAGACAAGGATTGCAGGGAATTAAAATCATGGGGACAAGATGTCCATTGTGGACATGCAGTGCTTCTTTGTTAGTAATCCCACACTGGACAGATAAGATGAAGCTGGTGTCAGCAAACCCCACTTCATACCTTAGAAGAGGGGCCATGACATCAGTTGGGCAGGAGGGTTTCCCAGTAGGCTGCCCGCACTGCAGTCTCATTTGGGGGAACCTGTTAGTACAACACATACTCTACATGCACACCTGTCACACTTAAATTTACACAATTTTTTTTTTTTTTATATATATGTATTCGGTGGTTGACTAAAAATAATCCAACATATTTATCTCGCACATTTATCATCTTTCTTTCATCGATCAGACATTTCGCCACCGCGTGGTTTACACAGGTGACCTAATATTCACTCAAATTTAAATAACTTAACCTGCAAAAATAACTTTTTTTTTTAAATACATATTCAGGATACAACAGTTAACACCCATAAGCATTCTCATTCATTCCCCATTTTCACACATCTATCCCACTCAAAACAGTACCCCGAAGAGGATAGCACAAGACACACATATTGACATACCTACATTCGCTCTCATACATACATATACAAATCCAACATAGCATAGGAGACACTCGTGCACTCAAAAACATATACACGTAGTTGTATATGTTTTTGAGACACCACATTTAGACGTAGTTGTGCTTATATAATCACACTCATGTGTCTACTTATATTTATAATTTGTATACTCAGGATAATAACAGTAGACAGACAACCCATTTTATGGTTAGACAAAATAATTATATTTATATCTGGAAAAGTGTTACATAAGAGCAATGTTATGCGAGGTACTACCCAAATGTTCCCGAAATTCGAACGTTGTGCAAGAACTACATCTAGTATGGATTTGTGGCGCTAGGTAACATTGCATGCATCCTTTATGTAGCAGTGTGCCACGTGGTGTCGGGCTAGATAGTAACATTTATACTATATAATGAATATTATATAGTATATTTATGAATATTTATGTATAATATTTATACTATATAATATTGGTGTAGATACACCCAAAATTTGAACTACGTATATAGTGTAAAAGGCATTTTTATTAATTGTATCCCATATTGTGGTTGCCTTCACAAGATAGCTGATATTGCACTACTTCAAATAAATAACGACTCTAGCAGAGAAGACAGCTGTCATTTATTTTGTGGATACCACCACTCAGACGATAATTTCGAAGCTATTTGGCTTCATCAGTGAGCAGGCAGGTACCCTGGTAATGCAACTCACTGATGAACCCAAATAGCTTTGAAACGATCGTCTAGGTGGTGTTATCCACTGAAAATAATAGCAGTCTTCTCTACTAGAGAAGCGTTATTTGAAGTAGTGCAATATCAGCTATCTCATTATGAAGGCAACCACGATATGAGATACAATTGAAACGATGCTTTTTACACTACATACATAGTTCAAATTTATGGGTAAACTATGGTGTATCTACACTGATATTATATAGTTAATTACCGAAACCCATAAGAAATTATGCCTTGTGCATTTAATCTTATAATACATAACATTTATACATAAATATTCAATGACTATGCTGCCCGGCAGTTCTTTGGCAGTGTTTCACATAGTTTGCAATTATCACAATGGCTGATGTGAGAGAGCAAACATGCTTGCATCAAGTTTTGTTTCCTTCTTAACAATACAGTAGCAGAAACCCATAAGTTGAAACAAGCTTTAGGTGACAATGCTTTAAGATAGATGCAGACCTACTACTGGTTTAACCATTTTAAAAACAGTTGAATGTCGGTTGATGATGACGATCGCTCTTGGGTATTCATCATCGAGCACCACCCCAGAAAATGTCATAAAAGTTTGGGCGGTGATCTGTGAAGCCTGCAGGTGGACCATCCATGATATTTTTGGCATTGTAGGATTATTGTATGGCACATGCCAGCAGATTTTGTCAGACGAGTTGAACATGAGGATTGTGGCCGAGTTTGTGCCACAGTTACTGAGTGAAGACTAAAAGCAGCATTGCATGGAAATTAGCAGAGATCTTCAAGAACAGGTCAGGAGTGATCAAAACATCCTTTCTGCGGCCGTCACTTGTGATGAGAGTTGGGTCTATGGGTATGACCCAGAAACCAAGCAACAATCATCCCAGTGGAAAGCACATCTTCGCTCCGACCGAAGAAAAACCAAAAAGTGAGGAGCAATGTGAAGTCCATGCTGATGTTTTTTGGACATTCACAGGATTACCCATAAGGAATTCGTCCATCCTGGCCAGACCATCAACACAAAGTTCTACTGCGAAGTCCCGAGGCAGTTAAGGGAAGCTGTCAGGAAGAAATGTCCAGAGGAGTGGCACACAAAGAACTGGATCCTTCATGACAGTTGTCCCCCACTCCCCTTATTCCCCAGAATTAACTCCCTGCAACTTCTTCTTCTTCCCAAGAATGAAAATCAAGCTGAAGGGTCAAAGATTTGACAGCATAGAGAATATTCAAACCAAAACGCAGGCAGTGCTGAACACTATGATGGACTTTCAGGACACATTCAAATCAGGGAGAAGCACTGGGATCTGTGTTTATGCTCTCAAAGGGGACTACTTTGAAGGTGGCAAATAAGAGCCAAGATAAGTCTAATTTATTTTACAAATAAATTTCGGGAACTCTTGGTTAGCACCTCATACATCATACTGATGCAATTTAATTTCTGGCAACCATAAATTCAGCTACATAGGGTGAAACAATTTTATAACAATTTCAATATACTAATATTCAATAAGCAGCATGATCATGGGGCAGTGAATCACTACATTTCAACATGTGGTAAAGGTTTAGGTTCAAATCCCATAAAGAAATGAGTAAGTTCCCCCCCACCCCGCACTTCGTGGCCAAGTTAGTCAGTTTCAGATGTGGGTTTTGTCCTCCCACCCAGAAACCTTAAAACAGCAAAACAAGCATACAATATTACCATTAGTTGAGCATATGATGCAAGAAAGCAAGCTTATAGAGCATCAGCCAAAAAAAAAAAACTCCTTCCCATTTCACTCATCCAGTCACTCCAAATGTTTGTCTAGTTCAGCCTTAAATTTATTTAAGATATCAACTTCTACAACAATAGATGGAAGTCTCTTCCAGCAATCAACTAACTGCTGGCTAAAGGAAAAACCTTCCACACATCTATTCTACAACCATCTTGCCTCAATTTGAATGTATGCCCTCTTGAGGTCTGAGCAAGCAGAAGTATCCTGTGAGCATTGAGCCTGCTCAAACCATTCATGGCCTTATACAACTCAATCAGATCACTCCATAGGTGCCCAGATTCCAGATGCTGCAACTTGCAGTACTCAAGCCTTTCTTCGTAAGCGCACCGCTTTGTTCCTTTCACCAATCTTGTTGCACTTCTCCGTACTCGTTCTAGCAACTCTACATCCTTCCTAAAATGAGGCCTCCAGACCTGTACGCAGTACTCAATGTGTGGCCTGACCATTGCCTTATACAAAGGTAATAGTCACCTCTTCTCTGCTAGCAAAATTCCTGTATATAACTGACAAAACTTCATGACCTGCTCTGGCAGCCCATCTGCACTGCTCAAAGAACTTCATATCCAACTGCACAATTACGGCCAGGTCTTTTTCATTCTCCACGTCCCTGAGTGTAGTACCACACAGTTGGTACCCATATACTGCATATGGGTTACTGCTACCCATATATGCAGTACTTTGCATTTGTCAATATTAAACTTCAGTTGCTATTTCTCTGCCCATCTAACTTTTCTAGATCCTGTTGCAGCAGCATACTGGCTTTACTAACATTAACAACCCTGCCAACCTTTGTATCATCTGCAAACTTGGACATTAAGCCTGATATACCTTCATCAATACCATTAATAAATACAAAAACAACAATGGGCCCAGCACTGAACCCTGGGGGACTCCATTAATAACATTCTCTGCTGTCTCCCACTCAACCATCCCTTTATCCATTGCAGCGATTTGCCCTTAATACATATGGTAGTTACAGACAAAATACATTGATGCTGCACAGCCTTAGCTACTTTGGAAATTGAATTAATGTACATTTTTGAAGAAACAATATTTCATGTTTTCCATTTATGATATTTAATGTTTTGAGTATTATACAAAATGCTTGAAATCGTTTGTATTTTGAACAATGATCAGCAAATAAGCAGAAATGGTTACACTGCTTTTCTCTGAATGCAGAGGTAAGGGTAGCTAAAGACATGGAAAACCATAATATCATGTCTGTAAACTGCATGCATTATGGTCAATTTCAAGGTTGATAATAGTAGAAAGATAACATATATTTTTATGTTATCTGTCTATTATTTTAGAGGTGAAATGCTTGCTGCTAGAAAATGAAAAGGATAGATACCTTTATCAATTTTGTCTTTCCTGACTATCTCACAGCTTCCTATCTTGAAGAGAATATACTTTTCTTCGAAGTAGAGACTGGGATTTGACAGAAAACAATCATCGTTAGCAAAAATACCAAAAGACTTTTTTATTTTCAGGAAAAAAAAAAAAAAAAATACACACAGGTGACAACAGCAGACAATTTTCTGGCTGGCAAAGTTATGTCAGAATACTGATCATAAGAATTCCAAAGTTAATTCAGAAAAGTACCATATATGGCTAGTTACTTTTTAAAATTATTAAAAAAAAGTAATTTCCATTGCAATAAGAATTATTTTTTTTCTAATGACTAACAGCCCAGCATTTCTAAAGAACCCATTGCAAAGATATTTGATCAGAGAAAAACCATTAACTTAAAATACAATAAAAAATACAATAACTGAAATTGTCATTTGTTCTTCTGACACAAAAGATAATAAAAATAAGATTTTATTGATCAGTTTTCACTGGTACACCAATAAATATATACAACTTGAATGAACATCCAAAATTTTAAAATTTTGTTTTAATCATTAGATGGAATACTTTTAAAAATGGAGGAAATAAATTAAAGTGTACTATTAGAGAATACATATTTTAAAGATACCATATTGTGTATTTTAAACATTGTCTGAGGAAATAGCAAAATTGGTTCAGAAACCGAAAATCAAACTGTTTTACAATTTGGAATAATGTGTCCAACAGTGCAACTTTTAATCATTTGAGTTTAAAATATATTGCTTACTGAACTTTTTTTCTGCTAATCCAGTTAGTTCTCACTCTACCTTTGCTCACCGCACTAAGTTCTTGGAAAACTGTCATCTGTAAACATGTTAATTGCTAAAAATATTAGCAGAATTTCACAGAAAAGAGAGTTATAAACATTGTATTACAAAGTTTAGGCTCTTTATTATCATGGAGTAATTAGTGAACCTCAAACAAAAGGATGCCCTTTACAAGAAGCACAACTGCTCAAGTAATGTGAAGATGACTTCTGATACAGAATCTTTCCTTTTTATAGTTTCTTATTCATTTGATGTTTGAGCACATTGTCATTTTGCTTCTGTTTCTTCTGTTCCAATGTTTCTTTTCCTGAGTTCTTCATTCTCCATTACCTCAGAGTCATCCTCAATAATATCCTCTTCTTCTGCAACAAACTAAAAAAAGGAAAAAAATTATAATAACTATGTCAAAATTGAAAATATGAACCAGCATAGCTGCTTATTTTTTTTTTTTTTGGTGTCCAAGCTCACGAAAATTAATTTTTTTTTTCAATCACTATGAAATCAATAATTGTCTAACATAAGAATACACCTAACAAGAAGTTTTCATTTGATATATTAAAAAAAAAAATACTTATACTCTGAATTTATGAACCTAAGTTTTGATATAAAATATTCAAATTTTTTTTAAGTCAACCTGAAATTAAAAGGTAACTAATTCTAAGCATAAATTATAGTTACAAGCTAATTATAATTTATAAAGATGCGAATTCTTCTCATATACATATAAATATCAAAGATCAGTTCAACATATATACTGCGTAAAAAGGATAAGTGGAATAGGTAAATTTTGCAAGGAGCTAAGATTAATCAGATTGTGTAGAGCAATTATCAATATTTCAAGGGTGCAAAAGGTGATATTTATGTATACATGTTGGTATAAACAATATTAAGAATAGGAGATCTGAGGATTTACTACGCTTAGTGATATAGGGTGATGTTGAGGAAAGTCATGATTAGATTTGAAAGTGTCTGCAATTCTGCCCAGATGAGGGCCTTGTCGAGAATGAGGATACGCAGACTAATAGATTCACAGTAGCCACAGATAGAGGTGAAAGTAATTCTTGAACTGTTTCTATTGGGATGACACATAGCAGCTTGAAAAGGGAGGTGTTGGAGATTACAAGGCGTACTGGGAGTTTCCGTGGAATAAGCAAATATGTGGGCTGTGTTATGGTTAAAAAGGCAAAAATAGGTGTGTGTGTGTGTGTGTGTGTGTGTGTGTGTGTGTACACTATAGTAAACAAATAAAATGAATTTGAAGCACTTGTTAAGTCATCAAATGCACACATAGTAGAGGTAGTGGAAGTTTGGTGCCACTTACACATAAGGGATATAGAATTTGCATACAATGTGTACAGCAAGGCCAAGAGGAGTGGGAAGGAGTAATAGTCTTGGTTAAGAAGCACAGAATCTAAGGATATTCACCAAGATGATGGGGGTTGCCAAGGCAACAGTGAATCAGTTTTGTGAGACAAACACTAGAAAAACTAAAAATAACAGCAGGAGTCTGTTAGAAACCACATGATTCCAATGAGTATAGTGATATATTAGCATTAGTAGAGGCATATGATGCAAGAAAGCAAGCTTATGCAGCATCAAACAAAAAAAAAAAAAAAAAAACCCCACTTCCACTTCACCCCTCCGTTCATTCGAAATACTTGTCCAGCTGAGCCTTAAATTTATTTAGGCTATCAACTTCCACGACAAGGGATGGAAGTCTGTTCCACCAACCAACCACCCGCTGGCTAAAGGCAAATTTCCGCACGTCTATCCTACATCTGTCTTTCCTCAATTTGAATTTATGCCCTTTCAGGTGATTATTCTGAGCAAGAGGAAGAATCTCATCAGCATTGAGCATGCTCAAACCATTCAAGGCTTTATACACCTCCATCAGATCACCTCACTGGTGCCTAGTTTCCAGACACTGTAATTTGCAAAACTTAAGCCTTTCTTCATAAGAGTACTCCTTTGTTCCATTCACTAATCTTGATGCCCTCCTCTGTACTCGTTCCAGCAGCTCTACATCCTTCTTGAAATGAGACCTCCAGACCTGTATACAGTACTCAAGGTGTGGCCTGACCATTGCCTTATACAAGGGAATAATCACCTCCTTATCCCTGCTAGAAAAATTCCTGTATATCATTGACAAGACACCATGAGCTACTCTTGCAGCCCGTCTGCACTGCTCAGAGAACTTCATATCTGCCTGCAAAATTACCCTGCCTGGACTGCCTGGCTTACCTCCCATAGGTAGTGGCAGGCAATGTGGGGTCCCACTAGGGGCCCCACTGCAGAAATCCAGATGAACAAAACACAACCCAACAGCACACTTTCACATAGCACACAATTCACACTGTTGGCTTTTACAGAGTTCTGTTTTATTGCACAGAGAAACAAAGGCACAGATGTGGGAAATTACCAGTTGCACCCCAACCCAAACAAAGGGAAGGGCTGTTGTTTTCGTAAAGGCGACTACGATGGTCTGAGACAGTATTTAAATTCTATACAGTGGGACCAACTGAAGATGTTACCAACAGCAAATTCAAAATGGGAAACATTCAAAGAACTTATCTTGAAAACTACTAGGCTTTACATACCAACTAAGAAATATTGTTCAAGGTTTAAGCCTAAATGGATGTCAGATGAACTAATGAGACATATGACAGAGAAGAAAAATGCATGGGATACATATAAATTAACACATGACACAGAAGCCTATGATAGATACAAGTGATCCGTAACCAAGTTACAAAGGAGGTTAGGCAGGCGAAGGCAGATTACGAGAAATCTTTGGCAAGGGATACAAAGAAAAACAGCAAAGAGTTCTTTACTTATGTAAACTCTAGAAGGAAGGGGATGAATCAGATTGGTCCACTTGATATCGATGGGTCAACTGTTGATGATCCTGCTCAGGTAGCTAACAAACTAAATGAATATTTTGCATCGACATTCACACATGAGGAGTTATTCAGCGAGGGGAATGCCAGAGGTGTATTCAACTTTGGCAGTAAGCTAGAGAATCTCGTAATAACTGAGAGTAAAGTGGAGGAGAAATTGTTCAAGATAAACACAAGAAAGGCACCTGGGGTGGATGGGATCTATTCAGTTATATTAAAGGAGGCAGCAAACCCTTAGCCATAATTATGAGAGCTTCCTTGGACTCAGGGGAGGTATCCATGGACTGGAGATGTGCAAATGTGACCCCAATTCACAAAGGAGGATCAAAGGCTGACACAAGTAATTATAGACCTGTGAGTTTAACTTCTGTTCCCGGAAAATTAATGGAGGCACTGGTTAAAGAAGCACTGCAGGATCATCTAGACAAGACTTCAGTTATAGCTCGGACACAGCACGGTTTTGTTAAGGGGAAGTCTTGCCTGACCAATTTGATTGGATACTATGATGCAGTCACAAAAGAACTGTATGCAGGGAATAACTTTGATATTATATACTTGGATCTTAGAAAGGCTTTTGATACTGTTGCACATGGAAGACTGCTGCACAAATTGGAGCAGTGTGGCATTGAAGGCAAATTGCTGCTATGGATAAAGGGCTGGTTGAGGGGGAAAAGACAGAGAGTGGTAATCAATGGACACTGCTCATCGTGGACTAATGTTATTAGTGGAGTCCCTCAGGGTTCAGTATTGGGTCCATTATTGTTTTCTGTATTTATAAATGATATTGATGATGTTATATCAAGCTTAATGTCCAAGTTTGCAGATGATACGAAGGCTGGCAGGGTTGTCAAGCACACTACTGACACTATGCTGCTGCAACAGGATCTGGAAAGGTTGAGCAAATGGGCTGAGAGGTGGCAAATGAAGTTTAACATTGACAAATGTAAAGTACTACATATGGGAAACAGCAACCCCAGAGCAACGTATCAACTCTGTGGTACTACACTGACAGTGGCAGAGAATGAAAGGGACCTGGGGGTGGTTGTGCAGGCAGATATGAAGTTCTGTGAGCAGTGCAGACGGACTGCAAGAGTAGCACATGGTGTATTGTCAATGATATATAGGAATTTTTCTAGCAGGGATAAGGAGGTGATTATTCCCTTGTATAAGGCAATGGTCAGGCCACACCTAGAGTACTGTATACAGGCCTGGAGGCCTCATTTCAAGAAGGATGTAGAGCTGCTGGAACGAGTACAGAGAAGGGCAACAAAATTAGTGAATGGAACAAAGGGGTGCTCTTACGAAGAAAGGCTTAAGTTTTGCAAATTACAGTGTCTGGAGACTAAGCACCAGCGAGGTGATCTGATAGAGGTGTATAAAGCCTTGAATGGTTTGAGCATGCTCAATGCTGATGGGATTCTTCCTCTTGCTCAGAATAATCACCTGAGAGGGCATAAATTCAAATTGAGGAAAGACAGATGTAGGATAGACGTGCGGAAATTTGCCTTTAGCCAGCGGGTGGTTGGTTGGTGGAACAGACTTCCATCCCTTGTCGTGGAAGTTGATAGCCTAAATAAGTTTAAGGCTCAGCTGGACAGGTATTTCGAACGAACAGAGGGGTGAAGTGGAAGTGGTTATTTTTTATTTATTTATTTTTATTTATTTTTTTTTGGCTGATACTGCATAAGCTTGTTTTCTTGCATCAAATGCCTCTGCTAATGCTAATGCTAATATAACCACTGTGCAAGTTAAATGGAAAGGATTTTGCTTTTGTTAGGGTAACTGATATCCTTTCACTGAGATTAAATGATGTTACCAACCACAAGGTCTAAATGACAAGAATCCACTGAAGTAATCATAGAAGCTACTGAGCTTTTTATACCAAAAAACAGATACTGTTCAATAATGGAAGTCAGATAAACTGATGATACCCAAAGTCAGAGAAGAAAACAGAGTGGAATTACTATAAACTGAAAGGGGACACAGAAACCTACACTAAGCAAAAACTAGAGTGCAATCAGTCACTAATGGGGTTATGAAAGCTAAAGCATATTAGAAGTCCTTGGCTACAAATGCAAAGAAATGTAGCAAAGATTCTTTGCTTATGTTAACATTAAAAGAAAGGAAAGAACAATATCAGCCTACTAGATATGAATGGAATAGCTATTTTTCATACTGTTTAGGTTGCTGACAAACAAAATAAATATTTTGAATCAACATTCACATGTGAGGAAGTTTTTTGCAGTGGGAATACCTGAGGTATACCAAGTTATAACTGGGAGCTGAATTCTCCATGAAGGAGATTCTAAGGGTAATTGTAGTCTAGCATGGAGTTATCTGAGGAATGCAAACAGACTCATGGGGTTTTCTCAATGATACATAGGAACTTTGCCAGCAGGACATGATGGTGATTATCCCATTATAAAAGACAATAGTTAGGCCACTTTTTCAAACTTCATAAAAGTTGAAACCTTATTTTAAAAAAGATGTGGATCTCTTGGAAAGGGTGCAGAGAAGAGCAACCATAGTAGTCAAGAGAAGAATTCTGCTTCCCCTATATATATGAATGACCCAACGTCTCTGATATCTCCATGTCTGCATTTGACACCTTGACCAGCACTTCAAATTTATCAAATTTATTTTCTATGCTCCTAGTATTGGTGTACATGCAAGTATACATGCGCCTGTTCTTGCTCTTAGTTACCCTAACACTGCCCAAGTATTTCCTTGTTCCATGATGACCCACAGCAGACCTTGAAATTCCAGTACTTTGCTTTCTGGTCTACTGCATGTGCTAGTAGAAGAACTATAAGAATTGCTTTCACTTCTGTCTGCAGCTATTGTTAATATTTTAGTCTGTGTATCCCTCCAAGCTAGCAGTTTTCTGACCACCTAACACTGCCTCAATAGCAACAGCCAATACTCTTGCATTCTTTCTATTTAAGTATCCCTTCCCTGTAGATGCTCTTGAGATGTGGTGTTACAGATGAATGTTAGAAAGTCATGGACTGATAAGATAAAGAATGATGAGATCATGACACGAATGAAGAAAAAGACAGAAATAACTAACACCATTAAGGAGAGGACACTAAAGTATTTAGGACATTTGATGAGGAATGACAAATTATTATTATTATTAGTAATTTATTTCCAAAGAAATGTCCCTTTACAGCTATCCAGCTAGAGGAAATATAAGATGTTGCAACTGATAATCCAGGGCAAGATCAATAGAAAAAGAAGTCAAGGGAAAGGAAGGAAATCTTGGTTAGCAAACCTCAGAGAGTGGTATGATCAGAGTAACGAGGGTTTGTTTAGGGCTTCTATCTCACATTCGTCCATTGCAAAGATGACAGCCAACCTCTGCAAAGAGATGGCACAGTGAAGAAGATCCCTGTAGAAGTCTCTCCTGGTAATAAACACAGATCATGCTGGGGAAAATTCTACCCACAAGCCTTGCATAATCTCTCCAGGAGAGAATTGATTGACAAGGCTTTCATCATATACTCACTCCTATTGTGTTTGGACAGAATTGCAGACATTTTCAAATTTAACTCTAACTCGCAGCTTTTTCTCAACATTCCTCTGTACATGTTGGACAGACAACTTGTATGGTCGGGATCTGCTAACATACATAAAATCTGAAAAATGCTAACTTATTGTGATTTTATCTTGTAGAGGACCTGTGTCCTCATTTTGAATTTAAAATCAATAGTGTGAATTTAAACCAAATAAAAATAGAGTAATAAATAGAAATATTATAGGAATATTAAATTTTAGAAATATATTTTAAGCCACAAATTCTCTTACCTGAGATTTTTTCTGGAATAACTGCATCCAGGTAAGATGTAATTAGAATAGTATTGAAAGACCTGCCTAGATAAATAAACCTTGTAAGAGGATGAAGGAATAAAAGCAAGCTCTAAAGCCAAGAAAGGCAAATGATTGGAAGTATAAAGGGAGTGAATTCCCAAAGCTTGATGGGGGCTTTTCGTTTATACCATCTTCAAAAGGGAGCAAACACGTGTTGAAGGCTGTATTTATAGCCCGGGCAAGTTCCATTGCCGTATTTCCAAGCGTGGTGGGGGGTTTGAGTAGGCGAAAGGAAGAGGAGAAGGATAGAAGGAAAATTCCCGCCCCCTCGTATTTCACTAATAGTTTGGAAATTTGAAAATTTAGAGATTTAGAAAAGCTTAAAGGTTTCCTGGAGAAAGAATGTAAAAGTTTCCACTTGGAAATCTGGCTGTGTGACTACCTATCCCCATTAGTAGTCCTGGATGGGGGGGATTCCCCCATAATGATTTTTACATGATATTATTGCCCTATACTTGTTAAGTAAGTTCTCAGATCTCCTACCTTTAACGTCAATACCACCATGTACAACATACCCTTGTCCTATTTCACCTATCCTTACACAATATATTTCCCTGACACTAGAGCCACAAACAATAGCTACCTACCATGAGACCAGTGCATTCTGCCTTGGGTATTGCTGTTGTATTGCCTGATGTGTAAATGAAACAGGCCTTCAAGTAAGTCTTCCATAAAGTGCTCTAATTTGCAGAACCAAAGTCTGTTGCAGTAAGGATGGGCAACAGTGGACCATGGTCTTCCAAGGGTACTGATGGCAAAGAGGCCAGATGAACAACAAACCAACATACTCCAACAGCCTTGTCGATCAATTCGGCCCTGGAAAGATTGTTCAAGGCTCAAGGGTTAGAATTTTTTTGAACCTGGTCTGTGCTTGTTAACAGGAGAGAGACTGCTTCTACAGGATTGAGACACACTTAAATAGAAAGGGTGCAAGAATATTTGCTGATGCTATGGAGGCAGAGTTAGGTGGGTCGGAAAACTGCTAGCTTGGGAGGAATACACGGACCAATAGATTAACAGTAGCCGCTGGAAGAGGTGAAAGTGATTCTTGCATTGCTTCTATTCAAATGAAATTGAGCAGCAGCATGGAAAGCAAGACAATGGGGATTTCCAGGACTGTTGGGAGTCACAGTGGAACAAGTAAATACATGGGCTGTGTTAGGGTAATTAACAGTAGAAACAGGTGCAATGCTAGGAGTATAGTTAATAAATTTGATGAGCTTGAAGTGCTAGTCAAGACATCAAAGGCAGATATTGTTGGGATATCAGAGACGTGGTGCCACACAGACATAAGCAGTGCAGAATTGGTGAGGAGTACAATGTGTACAGAAATGGGTACCTCCGTAGTGCATAGCACACGCTTCTTGATTAGACCGGGGTTCGAGCCCGTGACCACCAAATACGGAGGATGTGGAAGGTCAGAGAATGACCACTGCATATTTCCAGTCCAGGTAAAGGGTGGGTGTTGGCATCAGGAAGGGCATCTGGCCATAAAAATTCCATGCCAAAACAAAAAAAAAAAAAAAAAAAAAACATGCTGATCCCATATATATATCAAATTTTTAAATTAAATAAAATAAAACATAAGCCAGTAGTATGGCAAAAACTGTAGAGCGAAAATTAACATAAAATAACCCAAATAAACAAACGAACGAAAGGAAGAATAGATATAAATAGTAGCCCAGAAACCCTTGTATAATTTCGAACTTTAAATCCAATTAACAAAAACTATAAAAAATTTAGGATAATGCCAATTACATTAATTTAGCGGTACCCCCCCCCCCCGGAGAGGTACCAGTTCCAAAAAATGTGAAATATCACCAAAAGAGGGTTAAAGGAACTACCAAACGATAACAAAATCAAAATAAATTAAAATAAAATAGACTGACCATCATGCCCCATATCGACAGAGGACCAAGAGGCCAATAATGGTCATGGAATCGCTGCATTTCAATTGCTATACAAATAGTCGCCATGGTGAAAAGATCGAAGTACCAATTCACCCTCCCTCCTCAGATCGATCCACCAATGCAGAGGATTTGCATGGCGGTGGTCCTTATGCAGCGAAAAATAAATTATAGAACAGACAGCACTCTAGAGCAGAGCCACACCACTGACATACTGTAAGCTGAATCAGCTTATATAGAAGAAAAAAGGAAAATAGATGGCGACACAGGCGTTGATAAATTAGCATATCGACCCGTTACTATTGAATTATATTAAATGTTGACGAAAGTTAAATTATAATAAAATAAATATATAATTAAGCATTCATTAGAGGCAGCTACTTGCAATTCCTCCATATGAAGCCGAATATATATACTATCATTGAATTATATCAAATATTAACATAAGTTAAATTATAATAAAGTGAATAAATAAATAAATAATTAAGCATTCATTAGAGGCAGCGTCATGCAATTCCTCCATATTTTATTATAATTTAACTTTCGTCAACATTTAATATAATTCAATAGTAATGGGTCGATATGCTAATTTAGCAACGCCTGTGTCGCCATCTATTTTCCTTTTTTCTTCTATATAAGCTGATTCAGCTTACAGTATGTCAGTGGTGTGGCTCTGCTCTAGAGTGCTGTCTGTTCTATAATTTATTTTTCGCTGCATAAGGACCACCGCCGTGCAAATACTCTGCATTGGTGGATCGATCGGAGGAGGGAGGGTGAATTGGTACTTCGATCTTTACACCATGGCGACGATTTGTATAGCAATCGAAATGCAGTGATTCCATGACAATTATTGGCCTCTTGGTCCTCTGTCGATATGGGGCATGATGGTCAATCTATTTTATTTTAATTTATTTTGATTTTGTTATCGTTTGGTAGTTCCTTTAACCCTCTTTTGGTGATATTTCACATTTTTTGGAACTGGTACCTCTCGGGGGGGGGGGGGGGGTACCGCTAAATTACTATGTAATTGGCATTATCCTAAATTTTTTATAGTTTTTGTTAATTGGATTTAAAGTTCGAAATTATACAAGGGTTTCTGGGCTACTATTTATATCTATTTTTCCTTTTGTTCGTTTGTTTATTTGGGTTATTTTATGTTAATTTTCGCTCTACAGTTTTTGCCTTACTACTGGCTTATATTTTATTTTATTTTATTTAAAAATTGGATGTATTTCAGCTTCATATGGAGGAATTGCATGACGCTGCCTCTAATGAATGCGTAATTATTTATTTATTTACTTTATTATAATTTAACTTATGTTAATATTTAATATAATTCAATGATAGTATACATATATATATATATATATATATATAAAAAATGGGAGAAAAGGTGAGGGGGAAAAAAAAGTGTAAAGAAAGGTTAGACAGGACGGGAAGGGAAGGGAAGAGGGGTTATGCTGGTAGTTAAGAAATCTAAGGAAAAGCATCAAATTGATGTTGGTGGACAATGCAATGTTGAGTCTGTTTGGTGTGACATAAGCACTGAAAGAGGAAAAATGAGTAGCTGTGTGTTATAAGCCTAATGAATCTGATGAGTATAATGAGCAATTGTGCAGAGAAATAGAGTGGGCTTAGTAGTAGGCTTAGTAGTCTTATAATGGGGGATTTTAACTTCCCAGATACTGACTGTGGGTTGGTCACTCGCACACTAGTAAGACTTTTGTGGATTTATTGGATGATTGTTTTCTACAGCAGCATGTTCAGGAGGCAACTAGAGGGAGTAATACTCTTGATCTGATTATCAGTAGTGATTCTTCATGCATTAAGAATCTGCAGATAAAGGAACCACTAGGTGGCAGTGATCACAGTGTGCTGAAGTGGGATTTACTCAAAGAGGTAACTACCATCAGGGGTAGATGGAAGCGATTTTGCTTTTGTAAAGGTGACTATGGTGCTCTGAGACAGTATTTAAATACTATATGGTGGGCCGAACTGATGACATTACCAACAGTAAATTCAAAATGGAATGCATTAAAAGAATTAATCTTTGAAGCTACTAGGCTTTTCATACGAACAAAGAAATATTGTTCAAGATTTAGGCCTAAATGGATGTCAGATGAACTAATTAGACATATGATAGAGAAGAAAAATGCATGCGATACATATAAATTAACATGTGACACAGAAGCCTATGATAGATATAAACTGGTCTGTAACCAAGTCACAAAGGAGGTTTGGCACGCAAAGGCAGATTACGAGAAATCTTTGGCAAAGGATTCAAAGGAAAACAGCAAAGAGTTCTTTACTTATGTAAACTCTAGAAGGAAGGGGATGAATCAGATTGGTTCACTTAATATCGATGGTTCAACTTTTGATGATCCTGCTCAGGTAGCTAATAAACTAAATGAATATTTTGCATCTATATTCACACATGAGGAGTTATTCAGAGAGGGGAATGCCAGAGGTGTATTAAATTCTGGCAGTAAGCTAGATAATCTTGTAATAACTAAGAGTAAAGTGGAGGAAAAAATTGTTGAAGATAAACTTAAGAAATGCACCTGGGGTGGATGGAATCTATCCAGTTATATTAAAGGAGGCAGCAAAGGAAGTAAGCAAACCCTTAGCCATAATTATGAGGGCTTCTTTTGACTCAGGGGAGGTACCCATGGCCTGGAGATGTGCAAATGTGGCCCCAATCTAGAAAGGAGGATCAAATGGAGACACAGGTAATTACAGACCTGTTAGTTTAACTTCTGTTCCAGGGAAATTAATGCAGGCACTGTTTAAAGAAGCATTGCAAGATCATCCAGACAAGACTTCAGTTATAGCTCGGACAGAACATGCATTTGTTAAGGGGAAGTCTTGTCTGACCAATTTGATTGGATACTATGATGTAGTCACAAAGGAACTGGATGCAAAGAATAACTTTGATATCAAATACTTGAATCTTAGAAAGGCTTTTGATACTGTTGCACATGGAAGACTACTGAACAAATTGGAGCAGTGTGGCATTGGAGGCAAATTGCTGCTATGGATAAAGGGATGGTTGCGTGGGAGAAGACAGAGAGCGCTAATCAAGTGCAATTTGGTTTTTAGGAGCATTAGCAACTAAGGCCATATTGCTCCAGGGATATGCGGTGGTCATTTCTTGACCTTTCTGCATCCTCCGTATTTGGTGGTCACGGGCTCAGACTCCGGTCTAATCAAGAAGCGTGTGCTATGCACTGCTGCTCCTGCCCACCTGGCTATGGAGGCACCCTGGGTCCATTGTTGTTTTCTGTATCCATCAATGATATTGATGACGGTATATCAGGCTTAAAGTTCAAGTTTGAAGACAATACAAAGGTCAGCAGGGTTGTTAATGAGACTAATGACAGTATGCTATTGCAACAGGATCTAGAAAAGTTGAGCAGATGGGCTGAGAGGTGGCAACTGAAGTTTAACATTGACAAATGTAAAGTACTGCATATGGGAAGCAGTAACTCAGAGTAACGTATCAACTGTGTGGTACTACACTGGCAGTGGTAGAGAGTGAAAAGGACCTGGGTGTAACTGTGCATGCAGATGAAGTTTTCTGAGCAGTGCAGACAGTCTGCAAGAGTAGCTCATGGTGTCTTGTCAATGATATACGGGAATTTTTCTAGCAGGGATAAGGAGGTGATTATCCCCTTGTATTTCAGGCCATACCTTGAGTACTGTATACAAGTCTGAAGGGCTTCATTTTAAGAAGGATGTAGAGCTGTTGGAACACGTACAGAGAAGAGCAATGAGATTAGTGAATGGAACAAAGGATTGCTCTTATGAAGAAAGGCTTAAATTTTGCAAATTTCAGTGTCTGGAGACTAGGCACCTGCAATGTGATCTGATCGATGTGTATAAAGGCTTGAATGGTTTGAAGAGGAAGAATCCCTGAATTCTGCTGGGATTCTTCCTCTTGCTAGAGAATAATCACCTGAGAGGGCATAAATTCAAATTGAGGAACGTCAGTTGTGGGATAGATGTGTGGAAGTTTGCCTTTAGCCAGCGGGTGGTTGATTGCTGGAACAAACTTCCATCTGTTGTGGAGGATGATAGCTTAAACAGATTCAAGGCAGAACTAGACAAACATTTGGAATGAATGGAGGGATGAAATGAGAAGGGTGTGTGCGTGCATGTGTGTGTGTGTGTGTGTGTGTGTGTGTGTGTTTTTGGCTGATGCTATATAAGCTTGCTTTCTTGCATCATGTGCCCTTGCTAATGCTAATAGTACACTACACATACCACACTATAATCTACACTTTCTGGACAGGATGGGAGTGAGGGAGGGTTATGCTCTCAGTTAAAGAGCACATAAAATCTAGGCAATTAATCCAGTTGATATGGGTGGCCAGTACAATACTGAGTCAGTCTGGTGGAGCATAACCACTGGGAAGACCAAAATGAGAACAGGAGGGTATTATAGGCTGAATGGCTGTGATCAGTATAACAAATAAACTGTACAGAGAAACAGTGTGAGTCAGTAAACCAGAATGTCTTATTAATGCGGGATTTACACTTTCCAGATATTGATTGTAACTTGTGGATTGGTCACACACACACACACATGCCTTTTTGTGGATTTAACGAAGGGCTGTTTTCTATAGCAGTGCATTAGAGAGGCAACAATAGAGAGCAATAATCTTGATCTGATTATCAGCAGTGATTTTTCATGCATTAAAAATCAGCACATAAATGAACCACTAGGTGGCAGTGTTCACAGTGTATTGACGTAGGATTTACTTAAAGATGCAACTAACTTCATTATCAAACGGAAGGGTTTTGCTTTCATAAAAGAGACTATAGTGGTCTCAGACAGCTTTTAAATTTTATACAGTGGGGTAAACTTATGTTGTTACCAACAAAAAATTCTAATTGGAAAGCATTCAGAGAAATAATCATAGAAGTTATTAGGCTTTTCAGAACAGGGATGAATCACATTGATCCATTTGATATTGATGGTTTAACTATTGATGATCCTGCATGTGTTGCTCACAGGCTGAATAGCTATTTTGCATCTACATTCACACGAGGAATTCTTTAGGGAGGATGCCAGACGTTTTTGAGACTTTTTGAGAAAAAAGAAACAATTTTGTGATAATTGAGAGGGAAGTGGTAGAGAAATTAAACATAAAAAAGGCACCTAGGGTGGATGGGATCTATCCGCTTATATAATGGGAAGCAGCAAAGGGGGCAAGGAAACCTTTAGCCATGTTTATGAGAACATCTTTGGATTCAGGTTAGGTCTATGCAGATTGGAGATGTGTGAATGTATTACCAAATTCTCAAAAGGGGGGATCAAAGCGTGACATGAGTAATTACAGATCTGTTGGCTTAACTTCTGTTGCAGGGAAAATAATGGAGTTACTGGTTAAAGAACTAATGCCAACCATCTAGAGATGGAATGCACTTATAATTCAGTCACAGTATGGGTTTTGTAAGGAGAGATCTTGTCTGACCGATTTGATTGGACACTGATGCAGTGACAAAGGAACTGGATGCAAAAAATAATTTTGATATCATATACTTGGATTTCAGGAAAGCTTTTGTTACAGTTGCACATAAAAATCCCCGATACAAATTGAGACAGTATGGCATTAAGGGAATGCTAGTGCTATGGATAAAGGGATGGTTGAGTGAGAGAAGAGAGAGAGAGAGAGAGAGAGAGAGAGAGAGAGAGAGAGAGAGAATGGTTATCGATGTTTGATTGATTGATTGATTGATTGATTGAGTTTTATTGGCGCATCAGCAACTAAGGCTATAATGCGCCAAAAACTTGTTATAAAAGGTAAAATTTTCGGTGACCTAAAGAATTAGGTCACTAAGTCCGGGTAAAAAAGCAAGTATAAGTTGTAAAAGACAAATATCAGTAAATAACAATAAGATTTTTTTTTTTTTTTTTTTTTTTAAATATTGGTAAAAAGGTTTACTGATTTTAGAAAATTAAAAATAGCAGACACATGGTCATTGTCAGATAAAATCTGACTGAGTGTATGGGGCTCGGTCAGATGGTTAAAAGCGGTAAAACGAGCATTTCTAAAACTGGTACAATCACATAAAATATGTTCAATGGATAAAATGGTGTCACATTGCTCGCACATAGGACAGTCATCTGCCCTCAGCAGAAAAGAATGTGTAAGATGACTGTGTCCTATGCGGAGACGAGCTAGAACAACTTCCTCCTTACGATTCTTGCGCAGACTAGACTGCCACGGTTCAATTACAGGCTTTATACGATATAATTTATTCGCAGTCTGTCTATTCCACGAATCCTGCCATTGGGAATGTATTTTCTCGTCTATTATTTGCCTGTAGTCTGTATAGGGGACTAACAGGCAGCGGTTTTTATTCGGGATTGCTGATTTGGCTGCGGCGTCAGCCAAATCATTTCCCCTAATCCCAATGTGGCTGGGAATCCAGCAGAAGCGGATGTCATATTCGCGTTCATGGAGAACGTGAATCTTCTGCTGAATGCTAGACAGAACTGGATGAGGATTATACCTCACAGATATTAAAGCCTGTAACATGCTAAGAGAGTCAGAATATAAAATGAACCGTTGGTATTGGTATTTACTAATATGATCCAAGGCTAACTCTACAGCGTGCAGCTCTGCAGTAAATATGCTGCATTCAGAGGGAATCTGCTCTGATATAGTGCTGTCTGTGAAGACAGCAGCAGATCCCACATATGATTCCGACTTCGAACCGTCTGTGTAGACTGGCGCGAAGTCAGAATATTCAATTCGGTGTGCTGAATGAAGCTGCAGGTAGACAGATGATGGAGTGTCCGACTTTCCCCAGTTTCTAAGCGACAAGTCGCATGCCGGGACACGAGCATGCCAGGGTGGAAAGGGTTGCTTTGATGTTTGGGCAACCTTGTCTACCTTCATATTAAGTTCTTTGAGTAGATCTTGGAAACGAATACCAAAAGGACGATTGGCAGTCTTTCGAGTATTGTATAAATTTTCCCATCGTGGCTCAAAAACGAATGGCCACGTAGGATGGTCTGGCAGGGATTTCAGTTTTAAGGCGTACTTTAGAGACAACTGCTTACGTCGAAGTGATAACGGTGGTTCATTTGCTTCGACGTATAAGCTCTGGACAGGAGATGTTCGAAATGCTCCAGTAGCGATGCGTATAGCCTGATGATGGACGGGGTCCAGCCACCGCAGGACACTGTCTCGGGCTGAGGAATATACCTGGGACCCATAATCTAGTTTGGATCGCACAAGTGCACGGTAGAGCCGAAGAATGGTACATCGGTCTGCTCCCCAAGATGTAGAGGAGAGCGAGCGGAGAATATTAAGTCCACGTGTGCACTTTGTGCGGAGTTGACGAATATGATCCAAAAAAGTTAGTTTTTTATCGAAAATGAGTCCCAAGAATTTTGTGTTTGCTGCTACTGGGATAGCATTTTGTCCGAGCCTTAATTCGGGTTCAGGATGAAGATTACGCTTGCGACAAAAGTGTACGCAAACGGTCTTCTCCGGCGAGAACCTGAAGCCATTTTTAAGTGCCCAGGAATTCAGACTATCAATGGCTTTCTGCAGTTGTCTTTCAATAACCCTCATGTTGCACGACTGGCAAAAAATGCTAAAGTCATCAACATAGAGGGCACTGTTTACAGTTGGAGGAAGTTGTTCTGTGATGGAATTTATTTTTATGGCAAAAAGCGTGACACTTAGTACTGATCCTTGTGGTACTCCCTCGTCTTGGCTAAAGGAGCGAGAGAGTGAGGATCCCACACGAACTTGGAACGATCGATTGGCCAAAAAGTTTTGAATAAAAACGGGCAGATGCCCTCTTAGGCCTAGGCTATGTAAGTCTTTTAAAATGCCAAATCTCCAAGTTGTGTCATACGCTTTCTCCATGTCAAAGAACACCGACACCAAGTGTTCCCGTTTTAGGAAAGCATCCCGGATGGATGCTTCCATTCTAATAAGATGGTCCAAAGTGGACCGGTTTCTTCGGAAGCCGCACTGGATGTTGGAGAGAAGGTCATTTGTTTCTAGATACCAAATTAAACGAGAATTAACCATTCTCTCCAGGATTTTGCACAGACAGCTAGTCAGAGCAATAGGACGATAATTGGTGGTGACTTTTGGATCCTTTCCTGGCTTAGGAAAGGCAAGAACGATTGCCTTTCGCCAGGAGTCCGGAAACTGCCCTTCAGTAAAGATTCTGTTATACAGAAGGAGCAGACAATCCATAGATTTTGATGAAAGATGTTTAATCATTTCATAATGGATGCCATCTGGTCCAACGGCACTTGCTTTGGAAAGAGCGAGGGCCCTTTTCAGTTCCTGAATAGTGAAATCCCCGTTGTAGGGATAAATGCTCTTAGATTTAAAGTTAAGTGCCTGTTTTTCGATTTTATATTTCAGGACCAGAAACTCTGGGGAATACGAAGATGTTGCAGAGATGTTAAAGAATGTTTCCCCAAGAGCATTGGCTATTGCAGTTGGATCTGCAATAGCGCATCCATTATAATCTAGGATTGAAGAAGGGTGGGATGTATATTTTCCCTTCATTTTCCGGATTTTATCCCAGACTACCTTAGAGTTGGTAGACTGGTTAATAGATGATGTAAAACGGATCCACGATTCCTTTTGACTCTGACGACGGATGTAGCGTGCTTTGGCTCGTGCACGTTTGAAGGCTATAAGGTTGTACGTGGTAGGATATCGGCGAAATATCCCCCACGCTTTGTTTTGAGCCTTTTTTGCTGCTGTGCATTGGGAATTCCACCAAGGTTTGGGAAATGGTGGAAACCGGGCTGATGTTTTTGGGACAGCGTTAGCAGCTGCTTGGACGATGATTTCTGTGGTGTACTTTACTGCGTCATTGATCGGCTCTTGACTGACTGTGCTACGAAATTTGCCTGTTGTTGGAAGGCAGTCCAGTCAGCCTGATCAATCTTCCACCGCGGTAGCCTGAAGGGAAGACATGGTCTCCCACTGTGTAGCAAGGTTATCCCGGGGAAGTGATCACTACCGTATGGATTCTCCTCCACTTCCCAGGTGAGTGAAGGGAGTAGAGAAGGGGAGCAGATAGAAAGATCAATGGCAGAAAAAGTACGGGTAGGCATGTGGAAAAAGGTGTTTGTTCCAGTATTTAGAAGGGAAAGGTCATTGTCATTGAGCATATGCTCTATGACTCGTCCCCTTCCATTGATGTTAGCACTACCCCACAGGGTGTTATGTCCATTAAAATCCCCAAGAAGTAAGAAAGGGGGAGGCAGCTGCGTTAGAAGATCATCAAGGTCTGCCTGGGAGATGTCAGTCCCAGGTGGCAAATAAATAGAGCATACAGTTAATAAGAATCCCACTGAAAGGCGAATTGCAACAGCCTCTATGCTGGTTGTAATTAGCAAGGGCTGCACTGGGGTCTGGTTACCCACCAGGATAGCCACTCCCCCATGTACAGAGCCGTCCGCAATTCTATCCTTTCGAAAAACTGTGATGTTGTGCATGGTGGGATCATCATTTGCCTTTAGATATGTCTCCTGTAAGCAAAAGCAAACTGGCTTGTGCTTTTGCAGGAGGGCCTTGATGTCATCTATATTTCGCCGGAATCCACGACAATTCCATTGTAGGAATTTAGCCATTATTTTGGCTTGGTGGGTCCATCAGGCGGCTTCCGAGGTGCTGAGGGCTTACTTTTGTCAGTCTTGGATTTATCTTTTTTGGGGAAGAATGGACGCTGTCCCGTGTCCATTTCCTCCTCCGCAAAGAGTTCCAAGACTGATTCTTCGGGTACCTCCTTCTGTTCGACCTCCATGTTTTCTTGGGAAGTAGGAGGTACTTCACCTTTCTTATTTTTTTCTTTGGTGATTGCCTTTGTTACTTGAGGAGCATTAGGAGGTACCGATACAGGAGTGGCAGTTGATTGGTCCTTCTGTGCAGGTTTTTGCGGACTTAACAGATAACGCGCGATGGGAGTGAAAGACTCCTTTGGAGGGATGGACATGTCCGTCTGTGTTCCGATGGAACACCTCCCTGCTACCTTCTGGGCGTAGGTAGGCTTGTTGATGTTGAGAGGTTTCACCGCTTTCCTTGCCTCCTGGTACGATATGTTTAGCTCTGCCTTCAGCCGTTGTATTTCTTTTTCTTCTTTCCACCTCTGGCATGCTCTTGAGTAGGCCGGGTGTTCTCCCTCACAGTTAATACAGGTGGGTTTTGGGGCTGAACATGCTGTTGTTTCATGGTCCTTTGCACCGCATCGAGCGCATGCAAGGACTCCACGGCAGGCCATTTGAGAATGTCCATACTTCTGGCATTTGAAACACCGTAAAGGGTTCGGAATGTATGGACGCACTGAACAGTTGATGTATCCAGCTTTAATCTCATCAGGAGGTTTAGGAGTGTTAAAAGTCAGGATAACGCTCCTGGTTTTAACAATTTTTCCATCCCTTCGCGCAGTGATTCTCTTGACGGCAATGACTCCCTGCGGTTTTAATTCGGAGCAGATTTCCTCCTCGTATACGTCGAGAAGGTCCCACTCCGAAATGACACCTCTCGATGAATTGAGTGTTCTGTGTGGTGTCACTGTTATAGGGATTCCTCCAATTGATGTTGTTCGGAGGAGATGTTCAGATTGCCTGTCATTTTTAGTTTCAATTAAAAGGTCTCCAGAACGGAGCCTCTTAACTGATTTGGGAGAACCTGCTAACCCATCTAACCCTTTCTGTATGAAGAAGGGTGACATTTTTCCAATCGGTTTTTCAGTGGTGGAATGCATGATTAGAAATCTTGGGACCGGCCCTGATGATGGTGTTTCAGTTCGCTGTCTCTTTGTTGCAATAGTATTATCTGCCTCTCCGTCTATGTTTTCAGATAGGGACCGGGTTGGGGCCCCTGAAGAAGTAAGTTTATCAGGATTCATGAGTTTTTTTAAGTGGTTCAGTGCCCGGGCTCCCCACCCACCACGGAGCCCAAAGGGACGCCCACTACCCGGCATGCAATAAATGCGCTCGGGAGTGGGACGCCAGGGCTACCCAGACACCATACCCGCACCGCCGCCAGCCTGAATCCTGTCCCTCGGACCATGAGGGTAGGGGCATGGCTTTGACACGGTTGACCCTCGCAGGCGAACCTACTAGCCGATTGATCCTAGCCGGGCCTTCCAGGACCACCCGTCTTGTCGAAGCAGGGGCCAAAGTGGTGTATTGGAGCTGGGCCCCTCAACCACCAGGATCCCCCTTTCCGAATTTCCACGGGTCGCAGCGCACGGCAAACACGCCGGATTCCATTGATGTAAGCCCGGAACCTAGGCTGTGGGCGTTGGATCCCAGTGATGCTAGTCTGGAAGCCCAGCAGCGTCACTGGGAGGTCCCCTCACCACGTACAGGTGCCCACGTCGAGGGGGGTTATCGATGTACACTGCTCTCTGTTGACTAATGTTATTAGTGGAGTTCCACAGGGTTGGGTGCTGAGTCCATTGTTGTTTTCTGTTTTTATTAATGGTGTTGCTGAGGGTATATATCAGACAATGTCTAAGCTTTAGATGATACAAAGGTTGGCAGGATGGTTAATGAACAGTAATGAAGGTATGCTGCTGCAACAAGATGTAGAAATATTAGACAGCAGTGAATGGCATGAAGTTAGCAATTGAAGTTTAACATTGACAATGAAGGGTACTGCACTGGGGTAACAACAATCCCAGAATAACATATCAACTGTATGGTACACTTAGGGTAGTGTAAAATTAAAAGGACTAGGGGTAATTGTACAGTCTGATATGAAGTTATCTGAGCAGTGCAGAGAGGCTGCCAGGGCGGCTCATGGGATCTTGTCAATGGCACACAGGAATTTTGACAACAGGTATAAGGAGGCGATTATCCCAATGTATAAGGCAGTGGTCGGACATCTTCAGTACTGCATATAAGTCTGGAGGCTTCATTTTAGAAAGGATGCAGGACTGCTGGAACAGGAACACAAGGGCAATGATTTTGGTGAGAGGAACAAAGCAGTGCTCTTACCACGAAAGGCTCCAGTTCTGCAAACTGCAGCATCTGGAGACTAGGCACCTGTGAGGTAATCTGACTGAGGTGTTTAAGGCTTTGGGAAGCTTGAGCAGACTCAATGCTGATGGGATTTGTCCTCTTACTCAGGCTATGCACATGAGGGGGGGCATAAATTTAAACTGAGTAAGGAAAGATTGATGTAGAATAGATATGCAGAATTTTGACTTCAGCTGACAGGTAATTCATTGCTGGAACACATTTCTATCTGTTCTATGGAAGTGGATAGTCTCAATAAATTCAAGGAAGAACTAGACAAACTATTGGAAGGGATGGATAGGTGAAATGGGATTTTTTTTTTAAATTTTGCTTTCAGCCAATGGATGGTTTATTGCTGGAACACTTCCATCTGTTCTCATGGAAACAGGTAGTCTGAATACATTCAAGGAAGAACTAGATAAACTATTGGAGTGGAGGGATAAGAGAAATGCGAATTTATTTATTTATTTTTTCGTTGTTGTTGATGCTGAAACTTGTTTCTTGCATCATTTGCCACTATTAATACTAATACTGAAGCTGAAGTGTTTAAGGCTTTAAATGGATTGAAAAAAACTTATGAGGGTATTCTTACATTTTTTCAGATATCAAACACACACGGGACATAAACTTATAAAGTATGACTGAATGATAACCCCAGGGGCTCACATCTGGTGAGTATGGGCTTGGCACACCCAGGATCCTGATCTGGATATCATCATTATTCTTTTTCTTGGCGATTCCCTTCTACTTCTCTCTCTCTCTCTCTCTCTCTCTCTCTCTCTCTCTCTCTCTCTCTCTCTCTCTCTCTCTCTCTCTCTCTCTCTCTCTGGGTAATACAGAAATTTTTTTTTTTGGCTGGTGCAGCATAAATCTCACGCTTCCTTGCACCACATGGCTAAAAATAATAATAATAATATGAAAATTTGCTTTAAGCCGAAGGGGAATTGATTGTTGAAACAAACTACCATCTGGGGTTAGTTTTAATAAATTGAAGTATGTATTATTAGGTAATAGACAGATGAAATAGGCTATGTTTCTCATGAAGATTTACAGATTCTCTGTAGGCTTTCTGAAGCACAGATTAAGCATTCCTTTAACTTTTCTTCAATACAGTGAGTTCAATATTATACATTGTGATCCAGGGATAGAATTTTTTTTTCTTCCATTCTCATGAGAAGATCCCTCTCTCCTCCAAATGTATTTGAACCTAATGTAGGAGTTTGATGTGATTTTGTGCTTAGGTGGTATTCATTTCTGCACTAAATAATTGTTAACTGCAGCAACCAAATGGTGGGGTGCCTCACTAGATGAACTGCCAAGGATGCAATGGGTGTTGCAATTCACTGGTGTTCACATATGTTATTGCACATTTGACACTGTCTCTGTGAAGATCAGCTTTGTCTTGCCATTTAGAAATGAAAACAGCAAATTTAGAAAGTAAAATTAGCCAAAGTTCCTTGAGTTGTTTTTTAATGTGCAGTAATGAATATTTAGAGATAATTTCTGTCAAACATACTCACTTCGTGCCTTGCTCTGTCAGATGAACTGACATTGATATGGTGGGCAGAACAACTGCCCAGTCACAATTAAACATGATTTCTTTTCATTTGCTATTCAGAAAGTACATTACTATGAAACTTATGTACTATTCATAAAGTACATAAGTTTCGTGTTATGAATTAGTTGGAATGCAGGGATTATGTGGTTATTCATCTTATGTGAACTATAATGAGCAAACTAATTACCACATGTAAAGATTAAGCTGCTTTATCATTACAGTTTAATTGAACACACCTCATTGTTTCTCATAGTCTGGCTTACAAATACAATAAACCATCATCTACAACAACTGGGCAAGAACATCCATATTGGTTTTCCATAAACATAACCATTTCTAACATTTCAGGTTTCATTCATCTATCTGTAGGACAATCATACATCACCTTCAAGGTCTCCTTATATCAAATATCAGGCCTGAGCAGGGGAAACTTCACGTAGAGGAAACTTTCCTCAACCAGAATCTTAAAACTAAAAAATGCGGGTGAGGTATCAACAATGTACTTTTCATTTAGAATGATGGCAAATACAACTAACTTTTACCAAATAAGAGTTCCCACCAAAGAATCAATGTCAATGTGGAACTGCACATTGAAGTTCCAGCTTGACCAAAATACCAAATGGATTAAACAGGACAGTATATAGTAAGCCCACAAGATGTATCCTGAACTTAGGTCTTCTTACCATAACTCAACCAAGCTAGAAACATGAGATTGTACAAGAGGTAGTCAAGAGGTTCTGAGAACATGTATATGAAATGTATTAATAATTATTAGAATAGGTTAATTTAATAGTTTGTAAAGGGTTCTCATAATCAATCTTGGCTGGCCTGACCTCATTTGTGACTTGACTGAAGATTAGTTATTATCTACCATAGATTATGAAGATTACTATCTACCATAGGCTTCTGTATCACTTGATAATTTATATGCATCCCATCATACATTTTTCTTCTCTGTCTTATGTCACATTAGTTCATCTGACATCCATTTAGTTAGAACATCTGCATTTAGGTCTGCTCGTACTCAAGAAATCTCAGAATTTCTATCAATGGTAGAACTAGACTATGTTTATGCCTAATTAAATAGAACACTAGCTGTACAGTGCTGGTGCTTGGGGAATATTCAGACCCACAATTCAAAAACTGGCCTGCACACATAAGCTTCATATAATTTGAAAACTCAAATGTGTCCTACTGAAATATCTAATGTATCTAAGGAACAGTATTATCTAATTCCAGTAAATTGTCTAAAAATATAAAGAGAGAATTGGCAGTTAATCAACTTCTCCATTACTTTAGGAAGAGCAGAAGTGCAATGAAATGATAAGTGGATGGGAGGGATTTGTTACCCTTTTTAGAAACTGGTTGGCTATGAGCAAATTTCCAAGCAGAAGGAAAAACATCAGTGGAATAAGAAAGTGTGAAAAGGCAACAAAGAACATGAAGTAACTCAGAAGCAGAAGTCTTGAGAACACATGTAGAAATACCATAAGGACCTGGAGCTTTCTTAGCATCAAAATTATTCAGAATCCTTCTGACAGAAGAACACAGGAAGCATTGAATGGAGTGTACTGGGAATGGTAGGAAGCAGTTTACCAAGATCAAAAATACATGAGTTAGCAGAAAAGTAAGATGCTAGTAAGTCAGCTTTATTTTTGGCTGAAGTGGCAATAGAACCATCTGGTTTTGACAGAAGTCAGAACAGAGACTGTAAAATTCTCAACTAACATTTGGACAGGAAGCAAGTTTTATACTCTTAGCCTGTTCAAAATATAATTTGAACTGATGCTGCTGTCAAAGCTTGACATCAGCACCAGTCCAAACTTCAATTTAAAAAAAAAAGTAATTTCTTTTTAATTGAAGTGAAATTTGTTTTAGTTTATCAACTACATCTGGCAGTGAAACCCATATAGATGAAAATGTGCAGAATTATATAGTATCAAAGTTATCATTAGAAACTAAATTTTCAAATATTATTAAACAAGGCAGAATTATAACGATGAAGAATACATAATTATGAACTTGAAGCCTTCGTTTTTTTTAGTAGTATGTATATTTTTTCAATAGTATACAAATAACATAATTTTTTTTCAGCTATTATTTTTGATATGCACTGTGCAAAAGATTCACAACTATTGCTCTGTATATTCAAAATTATAAGAAAAACATTTTATTCCATATCTACAATATAAATTAATTTAGTGAATGCTTCAGAATGCTAAAGGATTTTCTAGTGATAGTTCCAAAAGAGGAGTCACAAATTCTGACTGCAAGTTAATTAGTTTAGGCATGTGAAGTATTTGGTGGTAGTTTACAATTAATGCAGTAAATGCCACACTGTGCTTTTCACACATCACACAAGATGAACCAGTCTCCAATCAGATGAAAACATATTTGTAGCACACTGCAAAATTTCAAGGATTAAAGTGAAACGGTCCACTTCCTAATAAAGATCCAAAGGGTATTGAATATAAGTGGTAGCAGGTAGACGCTGGTAAAGCAATAGATTCCCTCTTTAGGGACAGGATGAAAATTCACTTAAATGAACTTAAGTATAATACACTGCTTTTCATACATAATTAAATTGTCATTTAAGCAAATTATGAATTACTTACAGTTTCAAGCTCTTCTGTTTTAGTAACATTACTCTCATCATCTTTTTTTGATGGATAAAGAACAGGAATAGGCTTGGCAGGAAATACAAAATCAATCACACAGACAATGATCTAGGAGGTGAAAAAAAAAGGGCTAATTATTTATGAGTATGTGTATGAAGTACACGAGTAACACACACACACACACCTATATATATATACACTGAGTCAGGTTTCATTAGCAACAGCTAACTAATATCTCTCAGGACCAGCTTTTGCCCATAATACAGACAATACATATCTTGGCACGGACTCCACAAGGAGTTGCAGGGTGTCCTGTGGTACTGTTATCCATGCATTATGTAACTTACTGCCCACACATTGACAGGTGGATGGTCATAGCATTAAGTGTCCTTTCCAGTAGATCCCAAACAAAGAGGGCACTCTGGTCACAGAAGAGAACAGTCGGTAGATTTTTTTGTTGCTGTAAAGGGATAAGTATTTTTGATAGTTTTGCCATATTCATCATTAATTAACATACTACATTATGTTTTACAAAGATATTAAATAGGTTTACTAGTTGTTGTTATTTGGTTTTTAGGAGCATTAGCAACTAAGGCCATATTGCTCCGGGGATATGCGGTGGTCATTCCCTGACCTTTTCGCATCCTCCGTATTTGGTGGTCACGGGCTCGAACCCCGGTCTAATCAAGAAGCGTGTGCTGCGCACTGCTGCTCCTGCCCACCTGGCTACGGAGGCGGCAGGTTTACTAGTGTTTTTAGTTTATTTTTGGAAATTACGACTCCCGGTGTTGACACCAATATTGTTGAACTAGCTGCCATATTGTAATTGATAAGAAATAGCGTAACGTATATATATCTCAAACTGATAGCGTAAGGTATAATGTAAAACAAGATAAAGTAATACGAAGCACTGTATTAGGAATCTGTTAGCTTAGTATAGTATTATCAATTAATCAAAAATATTTATTAATCTTATTAAATTTCATTGTTAATTAAACTGTATTTAAACGGAAATCATGACCCAGACTAGAGTTGCGAAAGAAAGATCACAGACTAGCGAGAGTACCATGACTTGGGGGAGAATCTTAAATGCATCACAGTCTCAAAAAATGTGTGAAATGTGAAACGTTTGCTGAACTTTCTAACACAGGACATGATCTAGCCAAGAAGGATGTCTTTGTATATTGTTGTTGTTATGTGGTTTTTAGGAGCATTAGCAACTAAGGCCATATTGCTCCGGGGATAGGCGGTGGTCATTCCCTGACCTTTCTGCATCCTCCGTATTTGGTGGTCATGGGCTCGAACCCCAGTCTAATCAAGAAGCATGTGCTACGCACTGCGGCGCCTCCGTAGCCAGGTGGGAAGGAGCAGCAGTGAGTACCACATGCTTCTTGATTAGACCGGGGTTTGAGCCCGTCACCACCAAATACGGAGGATGCGGAAAGGTCAGGGAATGACCACCACATATTCCAGAGCAATATGGCCTTAGTTGCTAATGCACCTAAAAACCAAAACAACAACAACAGCTGCGCAATGCTCCTGCCCACCTGGCTACGGAGGTGCCGTCTTTGTGTGCGCTAAACGCCTAGATTGTGAAGAAATTAGGCACCAACTCAGCGTTCTGATGGGCGTCTATGAGAGCCGGAGGTGTAGAGTAAATGCCCTCGAAGAAATTAATGAAGGGCCCATTAAGCTCTCAGCTGCCCAACTCAACGACAGAGCTCACTGCTGTGCATCAAGCGCCACAGAGGCAATCTCCAAAGTAGAATGCTCTGGTCCTACAGGAACTAGTTATTGTTCGTGACTCTATTGTCAGGGAGATTGGATATATACTATGCAAGGATAGGTGGAACAAAACCAAGCTATGTCTGCCAGGGACAAAAGTTGATGACGTTGTAGAGCAGATATCATATTTCAAGGGCACAAAAAAAAAAAAAAAAATTTTCTGTTTATACTCCGGGACGACCAAACGGTCAGAGGAGTTTTACAAGATACACAGAATACAAGAAACAGCACCGTATTCAGTAGTCACGGGCTTGAACCCCGGTCACTCAAGGCACGTGTACTTATGCACCCGCGCGCCTGACCACTAGGCTACGGCGGCCTTCAAGGTGATCTTGTTGACCATGTTGGAACTAATGACATTAAGAGTAAGAGATCTGCAGATTTACTGAACAAGTACACGTCAATGTTGAAAAAAAGTCACGAGTTAGGGTTGAATGTAAAAGTGTCTGCAATTCTGCCCAGACACTATAGGAGGGAGTATATGACAAGAGCCTTGTTGATCAATTCTGCCCTGGAGCGACTGCGCAAGGCTCAAGTGGTAGAATTTTTTTCAGCCTGATCTGTACTTATTGACAGGAGAGAGTGCTTCTACAGGGATGGGGTACATTTAAATAGAAAAGGTACAAGAATATTTGTTGATGCTATCGAGGCAGTGTTAGGTGGGTCGGAAAACTGCTAGCTTGGGGGGATCATTCATCATCAGCCATTTTCAATCCATTGCAGGATGAAGGCCTCTCCAGCAACTTTCCAGTTCCTTCTGTTTTGAGCACTGGCCATCCATTTACTACCCACAAACTCATGAATTTCATCTATCCATCTCCACCTTTGTCTTCCAGGTTTTCTTCTAGCCCCTCTTGGATACCATTCTGTTATTTTCTTAGTCCATCTGTCATCATGTCTTCGAGCTATGTGTCCTGCCCAAGACCATTTTAGTTCTTTAGTTTTGATAAGAATGTCCTTTACCTGAGTTTGCTGCCTAATCCATGTGTTTCTCTTCTTATCTAACAGTTTGATTCCCAATATAATTCGTTCCATTCTTCGCTGTGTAGTTCTCAGCTTCTCTTCCATTCTTTTGGTGAGTGCCCAAGTTTCACTTCCATAAGTCATGGTGGGGAGTATACATTGGTTCATTATTTTACGTTTCAGACAAACTGGGATATTGCTCTTCAGTATGTGACTATATTTCCTGAATGCTATCCATCCAAAATTTATTCTTCTCTTCTGGAGGGATTACACAGACTAAAAGGTTAACAGTGGCCGCAGGCAGAGGCAAAAGTGATTCTTGCACTGCTTCTATTAGAATGAGCAGCAGCATGGAAAGAAAGGCAATGGAGATTTCCAGGACTGCTGGGAATCATAGTGGAACAAATAAATACATGGGCTGTTTTAGGGTAACTAAGAGTAGAAACAGGTGCATGTCACCAATGCTAGGAGTATAGTTAATAAATTTGATGAGCTTGAAGTGCTAATCAAGACATCAAAAGGCAGATATCGTTGGGATATCAGAGGCGTGGTGTCACACAGATATAAGCAATGCAGAATTGGAATTTGGGGAATACAATGTGTATAGAAAGGATAGACAGGACAGGATCGGAGAAGGGGTTATGCTGTTAGTTAAGAAACACATAAAAATCTAAGGAAGTTCATCCAACTGATGTTGGTGGACAATGCAATGTTGAATCTGTTTGGTGTGACATAAGCACTGGGGAATGAAAAAAGAGAGTTTGTGTGTGTTTTAGGCCTAATGAATCTGATGAGTATAATGAGAAATTGTGCAGAGAAATAGTGGGCCAGTAAATCAGAATGTCTTATAATGGAGGATTTTAACCTTCCAGATATTGACTGGAATTTGTGGGTGGGTCACGCATACTAGCAAGACTTTTTTGGATTTATTGGATGACTGTTTTCTACAGCAGCATTTCGAGAGGCAAACAGGGAGTAATACTCTTGATCTGATTATCAGCAGTGATTATTGATGCATTAAGAAATTGCAGATAAACAAACCACTGGGTGAGAGTGATCACAATGTACTGATATGGGAATTACTTAAAGATGCAACTACCATCAATGGTAAAGGGAAGGGCTTTTGCTTTCGTAAAGGTGGCTACAGGGGTCTCAGACAGTTTTTAAATTATGTACAGTGGGATCAACGGATGGTGTTCCCAACGTTCAATTCTAAATGGAAAGTCTTCAGGGACTTAATCTTGGAGGCTACTAGGCTTTTCATTCGAAAAATACTGTTCAAGGTTCACACCTAAATGGATATCAGATGAATTAACAAGGCTTGTGGCAGAGAACAAAATTGTATGGGATGCATATAAATTATCGGGTGACACAGAAGCTTATGGCAGATATAAGCTTCTCTGTAATAGAGTCACAAAGGAGGTTAGACAGGTGAAGGCAGATTACGAGAAATCTTTGGCAAAGAATGCAAAGAAAAACAGCAAAGCGTACTTTACTTATGTAAACTTTAGAAGAAAAGGGATGAATCAGATTGGACCACTTAAGATTGATAGGTTGACTATTGATGACAAATGTATCATGCTTGGGTAGCCAATAAAATAAATGAGTATTTCGCATCTACATTCACACGAGGAGTTATTCATTGAGGGGAATTCCAGACGGTTATCAAACTCTAACAAGGAGCTAAGTGATTTTGTAATAAATGAGAGCAAAGTGGAGAAGAAATTGTTGAAGTTAAACATAAGGAAGGCACCTGGGGTGGACAGGTTCTATCCAGTTATATTAAAGGACACAGCAAAGGAAGTAAGCAAACCCATAGTCATAATTATGAGAGCTTCCCTGGACTCGGGAATTCCCCTTGACCACAGGTGATACGTGTGCAAATGTATCCCCAATTCACAAAGGGAGTTCAAAAGGTGACACAAGTAACTATAGACCTGTTAGTTTAACTTGTGTTCCAGGGAAAATAATGGAGTCACTGGTTAAAGCAGCATTGCAGGATCATCTAGAAAAGACTGCAATAATAGTTAAAACACAGTATGGGTTTATTAAAGGGAGGTCTTGTCTGACCAATTGATTGGATACTATGATGTGGTCACAAAAATGAACTGAATTTCAAAAATAATTTTGGTTTCATATACTTGGATTTAAGGAAAGCTTTTGATACTGTTGCACATGGAAGACTGTTGTATAAATTGGAGAGGCATGGAATTAAGGGTAAGTTGCTACAATGGATAAAGGGATGGTTGAGTGGGAGACGACAGAGTCATAATCAATGGACACTGCTCTTCGTGGACAAATGTTATTAGTGGAGTTCCCCGGGGTTCGGTGCTGGGCCCATTGTTATTTTATGTATTCATCAATGATAATGATGAAGGTATATCAGGATTAATGTCCAAGTTTGCAGATGATACAAAGGTTGGCAGGGTTGTTAACGACAGTATGCTACTCCAACTAGATCTAGATAAGTTGGGCAAATGGGCTGAGAAGTGGTAACTGAAGTTTAACATTCGCAAATGCAAGGTACTGCATATGGTTGTCACAGACATTCTCTCAGATATGCCAGACAAGCTGTTCTTGCTACCTGGGAGTCTAAAACGCTGATGGAACTGATATTCGGGTGACACTCAAGTCACGTGGACCCAATTTCGGTGAAGTCCGGACGGTCTATGACAGCCAAATCCTCTGCTTGCACCTTCACGATAGTGGGACTGTTAGTAATCCTGGGTATAACCTTCATGCACAAGTACATGGTGGGTGACCACCCAGGTGTGAACCAACGTAAGCAGAGGTCGAGGTGTGGCGCCCACACCACATGGAGGAACGCCGCCCCTCTATGTTACCAGGCAGTACTAGGTGGTAGATGACTCTCATCAACCGGTGAAATACCACCACTTTACTTATTGGAGGCTTGAAGTGGTGGAACCCATGTTTAGTCTCTAGAGCTAAGTTCCGGCCAACCCTTCCCTATCTCTTCCATCATGCAGTATGATTGATGATTTTTGAGGTTATGATGAATGTCGTGGCGAGATCCAATATTCCTTACATTTCGAGGGTACAGCTATAAAACAGTGTTCGCAGGCTGGCCGCTAGATAGTACACCGGACCAAACCTATTGGTAACTCTCTAGGAGGCTTCCGGATCAGCTAGTGTATAATCTTGCTACCTCTACTCTGCCAGATAGTGACTGGAGGGAGTCCGAGTAGTGTGTATGCGGGGAGCATTGTCGAGGCCACGTTATGTCAAGGATCTGGGTATATTCTTACCCCATGTATGCCATATCCAAAAATTTCATTACTTCATACAGCATGTCCCACCCACTTTTTCTTACTATTGAATACACCATGAATTATCAAAATAATAGAGCAAGCTTATCTGCGAAAAGATCTAAACCTCCCAAGGACTTCCTAATTCATTTCACAAATATACGTGGTCTCAATTCCAATCTCAACAATGTCCATTTCCACTTGCAGTCTTCCAAACCCCATGTACTTTTTCTGACTGAATCTCAGTTATCAGTTGATTCAACTACTGCTCATCTCAGATGTCCAAATTATTTGCTGTATGATTCCTTTCGCCTCAAAGGTGGTACTTGTGCATATGTCCGTTCTGATATTCCCTGTCAGAGACTTGGCAATTTGGAATCTCCTCTCTTTGATCTTCTCTGGCTTAAAATCTCTCTACCTCATTGTGTAAAATTCATCTGTTGTCTCTACCGTTCTCCCAACTCCACTAATCACTTGGAGCCCTTTGACTTCCTCTCTTTGCAACTTGACTTTCTCCAGTCCAACTTTCCTAACAGTGAGGTAATTTTCCTTGGTGATTTTAACGTTCACAACTCCAGCTGGCTTCCGTTTTCTAGTCACACCGACCCAGCAGGTCGAGATGCTGAGGCTTTTGCAATTCCTAATGACCTAGCACAGATTGTTCATTTACCTACAAGAATACCAGACAATCCTAATCATACAGCCAATACGCTTGATCTTTTTCTCACAAACAACCCTTCTAAGTACAAGGTTGAAGTGAGAGGTCCTTTAGGCACTTCAGATCACAACTTGGTGATTGTCTCTTCTCCAATGGAACCTTTATCTCATGGCTATTCCCAACCTCGTATTGTTTGGAATTACAAGAATGCAAAATGGGATGACCTGCGAGACTTCTTTTCCTTGGTCTGATTACTGTTTCAAAACTTCTGATGTCAACGTTTGCTCAGATCGTGTCAGTGAAATTATTCTTGCAGGAATGGAATCCTTTTATCCCACACTCCACTTTAAAATCTCGTCCTTTATCTAAACCTTGGTTTTCCAATAAATGTGCTAAGGTTGTCCAAGAGAAGAACGTTGTATATCGTAATTGGCTTGTTTCTAATTCTTCAGTTTCATTTTCTGCCTACACCAAAGCTTGCAACAATTGTAAAGCAGTTATTAATCAGTCCAAACTAGAGTTTGAACAGGCTAAGAGTAGAAAACTTGCTTCTTGCCCTAATGGTAGCCGAGCATTCTGGTCTCTTGCCAAAGCTATTGGCCGCAACTTTTGCCCATCTCTGCTCCCACCTCTGTCCAAACCAGATGGTTCTGTTCTCACTTCAGCCAAGGATCAAGCTCACCTGCTAGCATCCCATTTTTCTTCCAGCTCATGTATTAATGACCTTGGTAAAACACCTCCCACCATTCCTAACATGCTCCATTCAATGCCTCCTGTGGTCTTCCGTCAAAAGGATATCAGAAGGATTTTGATGAATCTTGATGCTACGAAAGCTCCAGGTCCTGATGGTATTTCTCCACTTGTTCTCAAAACCTGTGCTCCTGAACTTACTCCTATTCTTTGCCGCCTTTTTTCACTTTCTTATTCCAAAGGTGTTTTTCCTTCTGCTTGGAAATTTGCTCATATCCAGCCAGTTCCTAAAAAGGGTGACAAATCCCTCCCATCCAATTACCGTTCCATTGCAATTACTTCTACTCTTTCTAAAGTAATGGAGAAATCAATTAACCGCCAACTTTTAAACTACCTAGAAAACTTCCATCTGATCAACGATCGCCAGTACGGATTCCGTCAGTGTCGATCCACTGGTGATATTCTGGCTTATGTTACCCATTTATGGACTAATTCAATGGAAAGGTTCGGTGAAACACAAGTAGTTGCTCTTGACATCTCAAAGGCTTTTGATCGTGTTTGGCATAAAGGTCTTCTAAACAAGCTTCCATCTTATGGTTTGCCAACCGTTTTTAGTAATTGGTTATCCAGTTTTCTCTCTGATCGCTCACTGAGGGTGATGGTAGATGGCTCTCTGTCTTCTAACTTCTCCACTAATGCTGGTGTCCCCCAAGGTTCAGTTCTTTCCCCCACTCTTTTCCTCTTGTATATCAATGACCTTCTTCCATTGACTGGAAATCCTATCCATAGTTTTGCCGATGATAGCACATTGCATTCAACTTTCCATTTTGAGAAACCTTGTCCAGCTCAATCAGCTTCAAGTTCTCGAACATCTGCTGCCAATTCCTTAAATGCCGATCTTCAGGTAATTCTCCAGTGGGGCAAAGACAACTTAGTTGATTTCAACCCTTCTAAAACTCAATCTTGTCTTATATCTCGCAAAAAGGATTCTTCTGCTCCTATGCTTATCTTTAGTGACACTCCGATTTCTAGGCAAAATGATATATCTCTTTTGGGGATTACCCTGACTTCTAATCTCTCTTGGCACAAGCACATTACAAATATTGCTTCCTCTGCATCTAAAAAACTTGGTTTTCTCTTTCGCTCTCGGCGTTACTTTTCTTCCAAACAGCTGCTCACTCTGTATAAATCGCAAATCCGCCCTGCCATGGAATATTGTTCCCACATCTGGGGTGGTGCCCCCAAAACCTCTCTCAGGCTTCTTGATTCCATTCAGAAGAGGGCAGTTAGGTTAATTAATGATTCATCTCTAACAGAGTCTCTCCACTCGCTTTCTCATAGATGCACTGTTTCTGCTGCATGCCTCTTCTACAGATACTTCCATGGGCACTGTTCTTCTGAATTGGCTTCTATAATTCCCGCTCTCTCTTTCAAAACAGTCCGAACACGTGCTGCCAACATCCATTTACTGTCCAACTTCAAACCCACAGAACCAACTTTTCATCTTCCTCATTTATTCATTCAACTGCCGTTTTCTGGAACAACCTTCCTTCATACGTATTTCCTGAAAACTACAATCTACAGAAGTTCAAGTCCAATATCAACAAATATCTTCTTTCGTCTTCTCAACCTCCAACCCAAGCACGGTACTAAGTACTATAGGTTCTAATACCTCTCGTGTTTGGGGTTCTCATAAAAAAAAAAAAAAAAAAAAAAGTATGGGTAGCAATAACCCAAGAGAAATGTACCAACAGTATGGTGCTACACTCAGGGAAGTGGAAAGTGAAAAAGACTTGGGGGTAATTGTGCAGTCAAATATGAAGTTCGCTGAGCAGTGTAGACAGGCTGCAGGGCAGGTCATGGAGTCTTGTCAATGATATATAGGAATTTTGCTAGCAGAGACAGAGAGGTGATTATCCTATTGTACAAGGCAATGGTCAGGTCCCACCTAGAGTACTGTGTACAGATCTGTAGGCCTCATTTTAGGAAGGATGTAGATTTGCTAAAACAAGTACAAAGAAGGGCAACAAGATTGGTGAGGGGAACAAAGGGGTGCTCTTACCAAGAACGGCTTAAGTTCTGCAAGTTTCAGCACCTGGAGAGAGTAGGCACCTGCGAGGTGGTCTGATTAAGGTGTATAAGGCCTTGAATGGGTTGAGCAAGCTGAATGCTGATGGGATTCTTCCTCTTGCTCAGATTAAGAACCTGAGGGGGCATAGATTCAAATTTAGGAAAGACAGTTGTAGAATAAATGTGCGGAAATTTGCCTTTAGCCAGTGGGTGGTTGATCGGAGGAACAGACTTCCATCTTTTGTTGTGGAAGTTGATTGCCTAAATACACTTAAGGCTGAGCTGGATAGGCATTGGAATGAATGGAGGGTGAAATCGGAGCTTTTCTTTTTTTGGCTGATGCTGCATAAGCTTGCTTTCTTACATCGTATGCCTCTACCAATGCTAATATGCTCAACAAGGATGAGATCAAGTGAGCTGGGTGCCACGGGAGGACAGAGAATTCACTGTCATGTTCCTGAAACCACTTAGCAACCAGCCAGGCCTTGTTAATAGATACTAGTTGTCTGGTATGCTGTCATCATGAAGGGATGTACACTGAAAAGATAGAATTCATAGGATACCTGGTTCCTGGGGAATGCAATACTATCACCCCTCTTGCTAGTGGGCGAACCCACTGCTTGGCAGATATATAGGTACACTGCACTCATGTAGATGGTAATTCAATGTCAGTATGGATAAACATTGTGAGTTAACCAACTTTGAAAGAGGGATGATAGCAGGTGCCCAACGCATGGGTCACTCTATTGTGGAGATAGTACAGAAATTGCAACATCCCCATTCGACAGTATCAAGAGCATATTGGGAATACGTCATTTCCATGTCTCATCATGGACAGCACTTTGGGCAGAGAAAGGTGGTAGATGAACATGGCTGTCAATCTGTCTCACATTGTTTCAGCCAACCAGAGAGCGCAGTGGCACAAATCACTACTGACTTCAACAGGGAAGGTGCCAGAAACATCTCCACCAAAACCATCATTAGTCACAATAGGTTATGCAAGCCACTGACCCACCAAAGTCCACTGCTAACACCATGACAGGGGTCTCTATGCCTCAACTGGGCAAAAGAATATATCAGCACTGGACCTTCGATGACTGGAAATGCGTCTCCTGGTCCGATGAGTCCCGTTCCAGTTATTTGAAGAGGGCCGGGAGGGTATGTATCTGGCAGAAACCAAACAAAGATATGTACCTGTCATCTCAACACAGAACTGTTCAGGCAGGTGGATGGTCAGTAATGACCTGGGGGCATGCTCAACTGGCACACGTTGGCACCTATGGTATATGTCCAGACATCTCTGAAAGGTCCAGGTTACGTGTCCATCCTTGCAGACCACCTGCATACCTTCATGATCATTGTGCACCCACAGTGAAATGGACTCTGTGGGGAGGTACAGGACAATGTGTCTCCCCACTGAGCCAGTTTTTAACTATTTACATGAAACTTCGGATAATTGGGGCAGCAGCTTAATCTTGCCAAAATGCACTAGTCCCGATGTGTCCCAAATAACCGGAATGGACTGTATATATAAAGCGGCTTAACTGCAAGAGGATCTTTCTAGGACAAATGACATGTATAATCGAGAAGAGCCGAGACTCGAGAAATGACGACGATGACATTACGGAGATATGTAAGAAAGTGCTGGCCTTTCGCTTTCTGCTTTATACATATATATATATATATATATATATATTGCAAATGTAATGTATGAAAATAAATATTTTTCTAAAATATATATATATATATATATATATATATTTATTTATAATGTGTGTGTAAGACTGTTAGTATTGATTATTAAAGTTAGTAATTCAGACCGGGAAATCCCAGGATAAAGAAAATTTCCCAGGATAAATCCCGCAGCAAAAATCAACCGCGATCCCGGGATATTGAAATCCTGGGAAACAATCCCTAGACATCAGTCTTTCTTGAATGCTACTCATATACAATGTCTTTATAAATGTTTGTAATTTTATTTGTAACAAATATTTCCCTATACTTGAATTAGTTAATGATTCACAATTATCTGAAATCGTGAATTCAGATGCCTACAAAATTTTTGTAGGCATCTGAAGATAAAATTCATCCCTTAAGTTATATTAGTCACACAGATACAAAATGTGTTGTAAGTTTCATGCACACAAGATCATAAAAGCATACTGTATATAGCACTGTGCTAAAAGAAGAAACTCTAATAGAGTCTTGTATACTATCTATCAATAAAAATGTAATACAGGATTTATTTTTCCTTACTTTCACCACATATTAATTTTTTTAATCTTAAAATGAAAACTTTATATAATTTGAGCCAGGGATAGTTACTTACTAGTCCAAGGACTGCCCCTATTATCACAGTGGCAAGGCCAAATAAAAGGTATGAGGCCCAATATGGTAATCCATATTCTTCAACTAATTTATTATGAATGGTCTGCAGAGGAAAAAATATGATAAATTATGTTTCATAGATATTTCATAGAATAAATCAGCTTAGTGAATCATAATTTTTTTTTTCTAACAAATGGACTGAATATAAAGAACACTAACAACATTAACTGATATTAGGAACAAAAAAATAAAAAAAATGATGGCTTAACATTCTATATATCAAATAATATACATTTCATCTAGAGAAAACGTGGTTGGTCACAGATAAAAGTGCATTTAAAAGAATTTTATTAGGCATTTTTTTTTTTTTTTTACATGAGCAGTTAAGAGAACAGTGTAGCATTTTCAAAATGCATATTAATATATTCTGGCATTCACTTTAAAATGTAGATATTAATATCACATGGACAACACAATAAAATAGAAATGTGATCTGATTGAGGTGTGTAAGGCCTCGAATGGGTTGAGTACGCTGAATTCTGATGGGATCCTTACACTTGTTCAGATTACGAACCTAAGGGGGCATAAATTCAAATTAAGAAAGGACAGATATAGAATAGATGTGCGGAAATTTGCCTTTAGCCAGCGGGTGGTTAATTGCTGGAACAAACTTCCATCTGTTGTTGTGGAAGTTGATAGGTTGAATAAATTTAAGGAGGAACTGGACAGGCATTTGGAGGGAATGGTGTGATTTTTTTTTTTTTTTTTGGCTGATGCTGCATAAGCTCATACACTTGCTTTCTTGCATCACATGCCACTACTACTACTACAACATTTGTGTAATATAAACATTTCTATTTTATTGCGTTTAAAACAGCAATAAACCAGTATGACAGTTTTCAGTTTCATTAAAAATTTCTTTCATTACCAACTTAAATAATTTATGATTTAATTAAAAAATGAAAATTTAAGCTATTGGTAAAGTACAGTTCTGCATAAAGTAATTTTTCCAACAAATATGCTTCTTATATTAAGAATTATGAATAGTCCCTGGCCTTTGACCACAACGGGGCAATTGCAACTTCATTTACTTCTTTGTTCTTTGTATTATTTTAGTCACAATAAAGATATTCTCTCTCTCTCTCTCTCTAATTAACAAACTAAATTCACATCATAAACCATTTCACAAATAGGTTTCTAGACCATATGCATGTGATACATAATAAATTTTTTTTGAGGAATTTGGGAGTTTGTAAAAACTATGTAAATTTACATTTCTCTTTTTTTTCTATAATAACTTAGTAACCAAATATTAGGGCAGAATTATTGTAGAAAATTGGATGAAAAGTTTGTAAAAAAAAAAGAAAGAAAAAAACAAAATTTTTTAAAAAATTTAAAACATCATTATAAATCATAAAAAGCAAAAACTAGCAAGATTTTTTACATTTATATATTCATTATTTGGTTCAGTTAAAAACAGTCAACAGAAATGCAGATTCATTTACTACAGTTAGCAGAATGGTTGAGACTCATGGGGGGGAAAAAAAAAAATTCAAGGTTTGATGGCTTTCAGACCTTCACAAACGGTAAAATTAATGAAAGGAAAGGAAATTTTATACCATTTATCACGAAGTGTGCCTCGACTGTGAATCCCTTTATTGGTGGATAAAAATTTTTGGAACAGGAAGTGATTACAGAAAAATCCAGGTAAGTTTTACCTTCACATGCAATTAAGAAGTTAAGGCCATTCGTGCATTGTCCACAAAATTTCATGTGATATGTAAGCACAGAATTAAATTTTTAAACTTAAAAGATGTATTTTGAAATAGTTACTTATATATGTTATGATTAAAATATTTACTGAAATGTTATTGAAATAAAATTGAAACCACACCTCAATACAGTTAGTAAGTAAATTTAGTACACAAAGTTAATACTAAACTAGAAATGTTTTGAGTTTCCACTGAATCTTATTACAAGGCATAAAAAAAAGGGTAACAAATTCTAGTAACAGAAATACAGAAGTCATCATTGTACATCGTAGTTATGTTCCTAGAACTGCAATGAACAATGGGACTGATCAACCTACACAGTGACTTGCATGTGATATGTATTGCAATAAATATATGTTCCAAAGAAGAAGAAAAAAAATAATAAAAAAATATATGTGGTAAAAAGCACAGATATTCTTTCAGATAAAATTTATCACTCTTAATAAAGTATAAAACTATTACTAAATAGAAAAACAATTGGTGGCAGCTCAAGCCACTCCTCACTCTGCATACATCTTGCCCTCTCTCCACCATTATTCACGTTCTTGAGTCACCAATTGTTGTTCTTCTTAGTATAAATTTCATATCATAGTAGTACAGGCATATGATGCAAAAAAGCAAACTTATGTAGCATCAGCCGAAAAAAAAAAAAAACAAAAAAAAAACACCACTTCACACATCCATCACCTGTAAAAGTTTGTCCAGTTACTCCTTGAATTTATTTACGCTATCAACTTCCACAATGACAGATGGCAGTTTTTTCTAGCAATCAACAACACGCTGGCTAAAGGCAAATTTCTGCACATCTATTATACAACTTCCTCAATTTGAATTTATGCCGCCTCAGGTTTGTAATCTGAGCAAGAGGAAGAAATCCATCAGAATTGAGCCAGCTCAACCCACAGAAGGCCTGATACACCTCAATCAGACCACCTCACAGATGCCAAAGTCTCCAGACGCTACAATTTGCAGAACTTAAGCCTTTCTTGGTAAGAGGAACCCTTCGTTCTCCTCACCAATCTTGTTGCACTTTTCTATACTTGCTCAAGCAACTCTACATCTTTCCTAAAATGAGACACCCAGACCTGTACATAGTACTCAAGGTGTAGCCTGACTATTGCCTTATACAAAGGGATAATCGCCTCCTTTTTCCTACTAGAAAAATTCCTGTATACCATTGACAATACCCCATGACCTGTTCTGGCAGCCTATCTGCAATGCTCAGAAAACTTCATATTTGACTGCACAATTACTACCAGATCTTTTTCATACTCTACCAACCTAAGTGTAGTACCACACAGTTGGTATGCATCTCTGCGGTTACTTCTACCCATATGCGGTACTTTGCATTTGTCAATGTTAAACTTCAGTTGCCACTTCTCAGCTCATCTGCCCAAATTTTCTAGATCCTGTTACAGTAGCACGCTGTCATTAACAACCCTGCCAACCTTTGTATCATCTACAAAATTGGACTTTAAGCCTGATATACCGTCAGCAATATCATTGAAAAATTAAACAACACTGAACCCTGGGGGACTCCATTAATAACATTTGTCCACAAAGTGCAGCATCCATTGATTACCACTCTGTCTTCTCCCACCCAACCACCCTTTTATCTATTGTAGCAATTTCTCCTTAATACCATACTACTCCAATTTGTACAGTAGTCTTCCATGCCCAACATTATCCAAAGCTTTCCTAAGATCCAAGTATATGATATCAAAATTATTTTTTGCATCCAATTCCTTTGTAACGACATCATAGTATCCAATGAAATTTGTCAAACAAGACTTCCCCTTAAAAAACCCATGCTGTGTCTCAATTATTACAGCAGTCTTGTCTAGACAATCCTGCAATACTTATTTAACCAATGACTCAATTAACTACAAAAAGAAGTTAAACTAACAGGTCTAATTACTCATGTCACCCTTTGATCCACTTTTGTGAATTGAGGATACATTTGCACATCTCCAGTGGTGGGGACTTGCCCTGAGTCCAAGGATGTTCTCATAATTATGACTGAGGGGTTTGCTTACTTCCTTTGCCACCTCCTTTAACTGGATAGATCCCTTCCAGACCAGGTGCCTTTCATATGTTTAACTTCAACAATGTCTCCTGTACTTTTCTGCTCTCAGTTACTACTACAAAATCATTAGGCTCTCTAGCATTAGTAGAGGCACACGAAAGCAAGCTTATGCAGCATCAGCCAAAAAAAACAAAAAGCTCCGATTTCATCCCTCTTTGTTCCAAATACCTGTCCAGCTCAGCCTTAAATTTATTTAGGCTGTCAACTTGCACAACAAAAGATGGAAGTCTGTTCCACCAATCAACTACCCCCTGGCTAAAGGCAAACTTCCACACATCTATCCTACAACTGTCTTTCCTCAATTTTAATTTATGCCCTCTGAGGTGATTATCTGAGCAAAAAAAGGTGGCAGAAGACCCTCATCAACCGGTGAAATACCACCACTTTGCTTATTGGAGGCTTGAAATGGTGAAACCCATGTTTAGTTTCTATAGCAAAGTTTCAGGCAGTCCCCCCCCCCCCCACATACTTCTCCTTCAACCCATGCACGGTACTAAGTACTATAGGGTTTGATACCTTTCGTGCTTGGGGTTTTCATATATATAAAAAAAAAAAAAAAAAAAAAGGAAGAATCTCATCAGCATTGAGCATGCTCAAACCATTCAAGGCTTTATATACCTAAATCAGATCACCTCACAGGTGCCTAGTCTCCAAACACTGTAATCTGAAAAATTTAAGCCTTTCTTCACAAGAACCCTTTGTTCCATTCATTAATCTTGTTGCGCTTCTCTGTACTCGTTCCAACAGCTCTACATTCTTCTTAAAATGAGGCCTCCAGACCTGTATACAGTACTCAAGGTGTGGCCTGACCATCACCTTATACAAAGGGTTAGGAGTTCAATAAGCTTCTGTCCTCCTCTTCCCTACAGAATTCCTCATGTGAATGTAGATGCAAAATGCTCATTCAGTTTCTCAGTTATCTGAGCAGAATCATCAACAGTCAAACTATCATTATCAAGTGGACCAACCTGATTCATCCCCTTCCTTCTAGAGTTTATATAAGTAAAGAAGTCCTTGCTGTTTACCTTAGCATCCTTTCCCAAAGATTTCTCGTAATCTGCCTTCACTTGCCGAACCTCCTTTGTGACTTGATTACAGACTAGCTTATAATTACTACAGGCTTATGTGCAGCTTGATAATTTATATGCATCCCATGCATTTTATTTCTCTGCCACGAGTCTCGTTAGTTCAGCTGAAACCTAATCTCTAAATAAACTAAAATGTCACCCGTATGGCAACCTCCTTTTCCTTAAAAAATGAATTGATTTTCAGTTGTTTGATGTGCTTTTCTTTCTCCTTGTAACAGAAAATTGCAATTTTTAAGGTGATCAAACCATCCATGACTAACATTAAAAGCTTTTTCATTTACACTTTTGTCAAATTCTTGCTTTACATGCATATGAAAATTTAGTTCCTTGTCCATAATTATCCTCATACTAATGGACATATGTTGTTGATTCATATCCTCAATCCATATGACCAAAGATTTTTCATTCTTTCCATAACATCAGTTCTTGTTTTTGTTACTTTGGTAGTATGCACAGAAGTTACATTTTGTGCAGCACATCTAAATACCACTACCCTATATATTTTTTTTGTAGGTAGATCTCACTGAACTTGACAGAATGGATAAATCTTGTGATATGTCAATTTGCTACAAACCTATGAATAGTGTTCAACTTTTGCTCCAGCTGAGTCATATTTGTAGCCTTTTTCTTTTCTAACAGAAAATTATCAGTTGCCGCTGCAGGCCATTTAGATATCATAATTCAGGGTATAGGTTTCACATTTATATATATAAACTTCATTAGACAATTTATATTAATTTCGTTAATGATAATAAGAAGTGTATTAAAACAGCTGTAATAATTTTAACTTTTTAAGTTATTCCTGAAAATATTTAAACTGAAAGTAATATTAAGGTTTCAATGAAATTTATAAGAAATTGAGAAATTATCAATAAACACACAAAGCAAACTAATTTAATAGCAATATGACCCAATTTGAGCTACCACAGATTGTGCTGAGAATGGGACAGACAAATTAACAAAACAATAAACAGCAGGGTGCTAAACATGTACAAGAAGACTATCTGTAACAAGATATTTAAATTAAAGAGGTAAAAAATGGCTGAATCAGAGGAGATGCAACCAGAAAACTAAAATTGTATGATATCAATAATTTTGTCTTTTGATATTACGTAGGCTTTTTAGCCTGGAAGCCTTGCAGCTTACTGAAATATAGCATTCAACACCTTAAATACATTGGTATTATCTTCTTACATTCTTTTTCCAAGTTGATTTGCTATTGAAATCAATTTTTGGACATTTATCTACCCTACTTTTATCCATTGATTATTTGAATTATGACTGCAATCCATACTTCTGTTTTTTATTTGTTGCTGTTTTGTAGCTAGGTCACCTCAGGTCTCAGGAGTGGCATAATTCCATTTGGTTGATTTGCAGTTAGCACACTTTAGGGAAAAACTGCTTATATGGATATTCTTTAAGAAGGTGCCCTAAACAGACACCTTTGGGAGCCTATCAGAGGAAGCACCAGGTGCAAGACACTGAAAGCACTTCACGACTGGTGAGAAGTCTCTGTGCATCTCATTTTTGTAGAAAAAAGGAAGGTGAATTCTGCTTCCATCTCATCCTTGTTGAGGTGCTCCTGAAAGTTTTTATAAAACTGTAATTTATTATTTCTTCTTTATAAGAAGAATAAATACTAAACTTCTTTTGTGACTATCAGATCTACAAAGATTTTTAAACCATAGAACCCAAGGCCCAACCTGAAAATTATCATCAGATTGGGGTTTAGTGGTTTGAAATTTAAGCCCCATGCTACCAACATTTTCCCAAGACATCATCTTTTCTAGTCATCTTGTGTCATGGCTTCAATGATTATTCAAAAATCTCCTTGAGGTTGTCAAGCCTGTCACAGACATTCCCAACCCCCAACCTTTTTTGTGCCAGGGCACACTTGGAAAATTATAATTTTTGTACGGCACACAGAGATAAACTGGAGCAGATTTTGGAGTGTCTATAAGGACTTTGTGAAAAAAAGTATTACATTTGTGTTATAATATATATGTAATTATAATAAGAAAAATAAAATATAAATACTATGGAAGATATTAAATATTTAATACTAAATTCATACAAAACTTTAAAATAAAATCTTTTCAATTTTTTTTAATGAGAAACTTGGAGCTTGCTTCTGTGAACATAACATTTTTATATCAGGTTTTATTATTGAAACGGCTACGTGTAACTTCTGATTCAGACTTTTTAATGATGATCTCTTTAAATTCCCGATAGTCACAATAGACAAGAAACTTTGTTCACATAAATAGCTAGTAGCAAATGAAAGAAGAGTGCCAACTGCTTTTTCTCCAATTGAAGGAAACTCCTTTCTTGCCATTAACCAAAATTCGGATAACTTGATTTCTTTAAATTGTACTTGAAGGGTGTGATCGCTTCTTAAATCTAACAGCTCTTTTTCTTTCATTGATAAATGTAATTCTAGAATTTCTAGGGATAATGCAAGTGGATTTCAAATCCAATCATTTTTTTTTTTTTTTTTTTTTTTTACATCAGGTATTTCAAAATAGTGATGAAATTTTTCCTCAAGCAAACACAAATGTTGCTCTACTAATCCCAATAATTCTTCTTTAGGATTTAAATCATAACATCGATTAAACATCCATTAGTGATCTGTTTTTAACCTCATTTTTCCAAATTTGAATTTTTTATTTGCATCTATAAACTTTGTCCGTACACGTTAATGTTTTCATGTGATCCTTGCAATTCTCGATTTAGCTCATTCAGGTGCTCAAAAATATCAGTTAACTAACCTAGTTTTTGTGGACAATAACTATCCTTCATTAAATCTGCAAAGTAAGAATTATTCACAAAAAATTTTTTTCAACTCTTCTCTTAGTTCAAACTCTTCATAAAACTTTTCCTTTGGACAGCCAACATGCTTCAGTGTGAAACAGCAGAGAGTGGTATTCCGATCCCATTTCACCACACAAAGCTGAAAATAGACGTGACTTTGATGACTTGGATTTTATTAAATTCACCATCTTGATAACATCATCTAATGTGGAATTTAGATCCACAAGCAAACTGTTAGTTAAAGAGGTTCTCTGTGAATTACCTGAATTTCTGGATTTTCATAATGAACTCTTGAGGTTAAACCTTTAAATCTTCCGTCATTGCAGCTGCACCATCAGTACACAAGCTTAAGCAATCTTTCCATGATATCTTATTTGTCTCAAAGTGTTAATTTGCCACTTTGAATATTTCGTCTCCAGTAGTGTCATTTAGCAGTTCTTTGCAGAACAAATAATGAATGTTCTTTCAAGCATTTCTCTTCAATGATTCTAACTAGTGCTATTAATTGAGCACAGTTACTAACATCTGTAGATTCATCAATTTGCAATGAAAATTTTTTAGATTCCATAATTCTCTGAATTAATTTTGTTTTTATGTCTTCTGATATGTCTTCAATACATCTACTAATAGTGTTATTCAAAAGTGGAACTTTTTCAATTTCCTTTGCTTCTTTTGCCCCAAGCATAGTGTTAACAATTTCAATGCAGGCTGGTAAAACAAGCAAAACTGTATAAGGCATTTTGGATTTGTCTATCAACTGGGCGACCTTACAACTAGCCTCTTGCATGAGCTTGATTTGATACTGTTCTAATCGAATTCATAAAAGAACTTTGCTTCCAATTTTGCATTTGAAGACGCTTAAAAAAAATTCAATCTTTTTCTGCACATGATGGATGTTTTGTAGCAAGGTGCCAACATAGGTTACTTGGTACGATTGCTTCATTTGATAACACTTCTAGGAAAATAAGATGCATGGGTCAAGGAAGAGAAGAATTATCAGAGCATACAAATTCATATTTGATATATTTCTCATTATATTGCCTAAATACCGGCATGATCTTTTTTTTCTGGACCATTTTGTTTGTCCCGTGAATCTGATGACTTTTTGGCTCTGTTCAAAAAGTTTTCCTTTCTGGGTAGAAAATAAATATCTACAAATATTAAATTTGGTTAAATATAAAAGTACTTAATGAAGCAATTTAATAAATATATTTTGAATATTTATTTGTTTTTAGATATAAACATTGATTTTTATTTCTAAAAGTAAGCAATAACTTATTATATGTATATCTTTTCAGTAGAAAAATGTGAAAGCTGGTCCAAAATAATTCTAAAAAAACCAACAGGCAAAACAAAAAAAAAACAAATAGCAGCAAAAGTAAGTAAAATCTAATCTTTTTGCATTTAAGCAGCGATATTGAACTCTATTTTTATCATAAATAAGAGAAAAAAACATTATCATATTTATTTAATGTGTTCTGCTGATTTTCTGATTATTTTTAAATTATAGAAATTTTTCTTGCATATGAAATAATTATCAAGTTGAAATCTGCTGCATACCAATGGAAACAGTGAAAGGAGCAAACTTTCTGGTCTATAAAGATATGTTTGTTATTTGGTTTTTAGGAGCATTAGCAACTAAGGCCATATTGCTCCGGGGATATGCGGTGGTCATTCCCTGACCTTTCCGCATCCTCGGTATTTGGTGGTCACAGGCTCGAACACGTCTAATCAAGAAGCGTGTGCTACGCACTACTGCTCCTGCCCACCTGGCTAAGGAGGCACCATAAAGATATAAAAAACAACATTTTGGAATTCAAAAGTACACCACCAAGGGTGTCAAAGACTACTACTCAGGATTTCTAAGAGGTACAAGCTAAAGGTTATAATGATTTATGCACAAACATCAAGTCATGATGATGATGATGATGAAGAGGTTGAAGAAATGTACACAGAAACTGAGAGTCTTCTAGACGAGCAGAAAACCCACTACACTATAATTATGAAGGACTTCAATGCTTATGTTGGAAAGAGACAAAACAGTGCAGAAAGGGGAACTGTAGGAAATTTTGGAATTGGTGAAAGATGTGGAATTTTCAGAATTTCAAAGATTGTCAGTAATGAACATTTTTTCAAGAAAAGGGTGAACAGAAAGTGGACATGGAAGAGCCCAAATGGATTAACTAATGAAATAGACTTCATCTTCACTAACAGAAGATATATCATGAATAATGTTACTGTCCTGAACAAGGTGAATGTTGGAAGTGATCAGAGAATGGTAAGATGCACACTTGATATAGATGTAAGAAAAGACAGGAAAAATCTGACTCGAGTAAATAATACGAAGATCTTTGAGATAACAGAAGAGGAGAAAAAACAGTATGTACTGGAACTTAAGAACATGTTTGAGCTTCTGCAGACTGCTCAGGACCAAGATATTGACGAGGAATAATACAACTTTCTGAACGTGATAAAGCCCAAGAAACCTATAAGTAAAAAGAAATCCAAAGAAGAAAAATTAGTCAAGAAACACTTGTCATGATGAACCGAAGATGACAAATGAAGAGCAAGATAAAATTAGAAAGAGACTCAGAGAGTACATAAGATTTAACACAAGAAAAGTAAAACAAGCTTTTTAAGGGGGAACCAAAAGACTTAAATCAGCAGCCAAGAGCAGTAATACAGAAAGACAAATGATACTGAAACTGAGGAATACCGATGGTGTACTTATAAATAGCAGAGAAGGCATAATTCAAATAGCAGAAGACTACTATAAAGAATTATACAAGGAGTGAGGGAATGAAGCCAGCAGTGGGGAAGATGGATTGCAAATTAGTAACACATACAACATAACCGATATCCTTCCCGATGAGGTAGAACATGCATTGAAGAAAATGAAGAATCAGAAAGCCCTAGGAGAAGATGAAGTTACTGTAGAGTTGTTAAAATTGGGAGGAAGAGACATAACACAAAAAGCAAGACTCTTCACAAAATGCATTAGAAAAGGTGTGATGCCTAAGGAATAATCAAAAGTGGAATAATGCAATCATAGTTTTGCTACATAAGAAAAGAGATAAATCAGAAATTGGAAATCATAGACCAATTAGCTTGTTATCCCACATTAAGTTGTTCACAAGGGTCATTACTAACAGATTAGAAAGAATACTTGATGAGAATCAACTGAAAGAGCAAGCTGGCTTTAGGATAGGATTCTCAACTATGGATCACCTTCACATAATATCACAGCTATGTTTTGGGCACTGGAAAGACAAGGCATAGATACCCCATATATTATGAATTTCAAGAAAATATATGAGAACGCTACCTCCTTTATTAGATTAAACAAAGACAGTAGGATATTTAAAATTGAGAAAGGAGTTCGACAAGGAGAGAATATCTCCGAAGTTGTTTACAGCTGCCCTTGAGGAAGCTTTCAGAAGATTAGACTGGTCGCAGAAAGGAGTCAATGTGAATGAAGAGTACCTAAACCATTTACGATTTGCAATTGACATTGTAGTCATAAGCATTATCTCAAAGAATTAGAGGAAAATCTTAGTCAGTTATGCAGAGTTAGTAAGGATTTTGGACTAAAGATGAATAGGGCTAAAACAAAAGAAATGATGAAAAAGTATGCCACAGAAAGGGATATAATGATTGAAGGAGCAGTAATTGAAAAGGTGGAGTCATATACTTATCTGGGACAGGTCATTGGCTGTAATAATGATAAATGGCTGGAAGTCAAAAGAAGAATAAATTTTGGATGGATAGCATTCAGGAAATATAGTCACAAATATAGGAAATATGGTTACAAAGGAACTGGATGCAAAAAATAATTTTTATATCATATACTTCGATTTCAGGAAAGCTTTTGACACTGTTGCACATGGAAGACTACTGTATAAATTGGAGCAGAATGGTATTAACGGTAAGTTGTTACAATGGATAAAATTATCTATTGTAGGCCTAGTGTCAAAGTATGCAGATGATACAAAGGTTGGCACGGTTGTTAATGACAGTAATGGTAGTGTGCTACTGCAACAGGATCTAGAAAATTTGGGCAGATGAGCTGAGAAGTGGCAACTGAAGTTTAACATTGACAAATACAAAGTACTGCATATGGGTAGAAGTAACCCCTGCGAAACGTACCAACTGTGTTGTACTACACTTAAGGTGGCAGAATATGAAAAAGACCTGGGAGTAATTGTGCAGTCAGATATGAAGTTTTCTGAGCAATGCAGACACAGGCTGCCAGGGCAAGTCATGGGGTTTTGTCAATGATATACAGGAATTTTGCTAGCAGGGAAAAGGAGGTGATTGTCCCTCTGTATAAGGCAAGTCAAGCCACGCCTTGAGTACTGCGTACAGGTCTGGAGGCCTCATTTTAGGAAGGATGTAGATTTGCTTGAGCATGTACAGAGAAGGGCAACAAGATTGGTGAGGGGAATGAAAAGATCCTCTTACCAAGAGAGGCTTAAGTTCTGCAAATTGCAGCAGCTGGAGACTAGGCACCTGCGACGTGATCTGATTGAGGTGTATAAGGCAATGGATGGGTTGTTGTTTGGTTTTTAGGAGCATTAGCAACTAAGGCCATATTGCTCCAGGATATGCGGTGGTCATTCTCTGACCTTTCCACATCCTCCGTATTTGGTGGTGATGGGCTCGAACCCCGGTCTAATCAACAAGCGTGTGCTACGCACTGCTGCTCCTTCCCACCTGACTACAGAGGCGCCTCCCAAATGGATGGGTTGAGCATGCTGAATTCTGATGGGATTTTTCCATTTGTTCAGATTACGAACCTAAGAAGGCATAAAAAAAAAAGAGGAAATAAAAAAAAAAAAAAAACATGATTTTTATACTTCAAACAAAGGTTATTGTTATTTTTATTTTTGGTGCAAGGGCTGTTCAGGCCATATTGCGCCTATCAGTGATGTGGAAGATACTCATGATGACTATTTTGCGAACAGTCAGAAACAATTATAACTTTATCCATTTGATAAACGAGAAAAATTCTCTGGGGTTGGTATTGTTACCTATGATATGACAGAGCTTCAAAGATTCTTTAAGATTAGGAAGAAAACTGAATGAGAGTTGCCGGGCATGTGAGTACAAGGTGCATTCAAAAAAGAATGTGCTTCATTGTGAGTTGAGAATTGCAGTGTGTACACTGAGGAGGATCACTGCCTGTGAGGAGAAATATGCGAGTAATGTGACTGGATCAATTCTTGCTCTGGCTAGGATTACTTCTTTCCTTCTATTTTCCCGGAAGCTAGAGTCCCATAACTGTGGATCTGGTTTTATTTGAAAGAGCTTATTATCTGTTTTAGTTTGCCATATAAGTGTCCATTGTTCCTTACATATTCTTTGTATGTTAGATTTGTAGTCAGCCAATGGAATGAGAGAACATGATGAATGTGAATTGGATGGATGTTTGGCAGCATAGTCGCCACATTTATTTCCAGATATTCCAGTGCGGCCTGGGATTCAGCAAAAGATGACTACTAGCTGTCATTCCTGAGTATGTATCAACATACATCTTATAATTTTTATTAAAGGATTCTTTGGTGAAGTGTTTTGTGAGGCTATAAGTGTACTCTGCTAGTCCATATATATTATACTCTTTTTGATGGACAGATGGAGAATATTTTCTAAGGCAAGTTTGATGGTGAATAACTAAGTTGTATAACTGCTACATTCGATGGGAAGTGATACAGAGATGGTGTTAAAAGAGAAAATTGCTGCAGCATCTTTTTTTTTATGTGAACCCCAAACACGAGAGGTATTAGAACCTATAGTACTTAGTACTGTGCTTGGGCTGGAGGTTGAGAAGACGAAAGAAGATATTTGTTGACATTGGACATGAACTTCTGTAGATTGCAATTTTCAGGAAATACGTATGAAGGAAGGTTGTTCCAGAAAACGGCAGTTGAATGAATAAACGAGGAAGATGAAAAGTTGGTCCTGTGAGTTTGAAGTTGGACAGTAAATGGATGTTGGCTGGTGGCGGCACGTGTTTGGACTGTTTTGAAAGAGAGGGCGGGAATTATAGAAGCCAGTTCAGAAGAACAGTGCCCATGGAAGTATCTGTAGAAGAGGCATGCAGCAGACACAGTACGTCTATGAGAAAGCGAGTGGAGAGACACTGTTAGAGATGAATCATTAATTAACTTAACTGCCCTCTTCTGAATGGAATCAAGAAGCCTGAGAGAGGTTTTGGGGGCACCATCCCAGATGTGGGAACAATATTCCATAGCAGGGCGGATTTGCGATTTATACAGAGTGAGCAGCTGATTGGAAGAAAAGTAACGCCGAGAGCGAAAGAGAAAACCAAGTTTTTTAGATGCAGAGGAAGCAATATTTGTAATGTGCTTGTGCCAAGAGAGATTAGAAGTCAGGGTAATCCCCAAAAGAGATATCATTTTGCCTAGAAATCGGAGTGTCACTAAAGATAAGCATAGGAGCAGAAGAATCCTTTTTGCGAGATATAAGACAAGACTGAGTTTTAGAAGGGTTGAAATGAACTAAGTTGTCTTTGCCCCACTGGAGAATTACCTGAAGATTGGCATTTAAGGAATTGGCAGCAGATTTTCGAGAAGTTGAAGCTGATTGAGCAGGACAAGTTTTCTCAAAATGGAAAGTTGAATGCAATGTGCTATCATCGGCAAAACTATGGATAGGATTTGCAGTCAATGGAAGAAGGTCATTGATATACAAAAGGAATAGAGTGGGGGAAAGAACTGAACCTTGGGGGACACCGGCATTAGTGGAGAAGTCAGAAGACAGAGAGCCATCTACCATCACCCTCAGTGAGCAATCGGAGAGAAAACTGGATAACCAATTACTAAAAACAGTTGGCAAACCATAAGATGGAAGCTTGTTTAGAAGACCTTTATGCCAAACACGATCAAAAGCCTTTGAGATGTCAAGAGCAACTACTTGTGTTTCACCGAACCTTTCCATTGAATTAGTCCATAAATGGGTAACATAAGCCAGAATATCACCAGTGGATCGACACTGACGGAATCCATACTGGCGATCGTTGATCAGCGGGAAGGTTTCTAGATAGTTTAAGAATTGGCAGTTAATTGATTTCTCCATTACTTTAGAAAGGGTAGAGGTAATTGCAATGGGACGATAATTGGATGGGAGGGATTTGTCACCCTTTTTGGGAACTGGCAGGATATGAGCAAATTTCCAAGCAGAAGGAAAAACACCTTTGGAATAAGAAAGGGAAAAAAGGCGGCAAAGAATAGGAGTAAGTTCAGGAGCACAGGTTTTGAGAACAAGTGGAGAAATACCATCAGGACCTGGAGCTTTCTTAGCATCAAGATTCATCAAAATCCTTCTGATATCCTTTGACGGAAGACCACAGGAGGCATTGAATGGAGCGTGTTGGGAATGGTGGGAGGTGTTTTACCAAAATCATAAATACATGAGCTGGAAGAAAATGGGATGCTAGCAGGTCAGCTTTATCCTTGGCTGAAGTGACAACAGAACCATCTGGTTTGGACAGAGGTGGGAGCAGAGATGGGCAAAAGTTGCGGCCAATAGCTTTGGCAAGAGCCCAGAATGCTCGGCTACCATTAGGGCAAGAAGCAAATTTTCTACTCTTAGCCTGTTCAAACTCTAGTTTGGACTGATTAATAACTGCTTTACAATTGTTACGAGCTTTGGTGTAGGCAGAAAATGAAACTGAAGAATTAGAAACAAGCCAATTACGATATGCAACATTCTTCTCTTGAACAGCCTTAGCACATTTATTGGAAAACCAAGGTTTAGATAAGGGACGAGATTTTAAAGTGGAGTGTGGGATAAAGGATTCCATTCCTGCAAGAATAATTTCACTGACACGATCTGAGCAAACATTGACATCAGAAGTTTTGAAACAGTAATCCGACCAAGGAAAATAAGTCTCGCAGGTCATCCCATTTTGCATTCTTGTAATGCCAAACAACACAAGGTTGGGAATAGCCATGAGATAAAAGGTTCCATTGGAGAAGAGACAATCACCAAGTTGTGATCTGAAGTGCCTAGAGGACCTCTCACTTCAACCGTGTACTTAGAAGGGTTGTTTGTGAGAAAAAGATCAAGCGTTTTGGCTGTATGATTAGGATTGTCCGGTATTCTTGTAGGCAAATGAACAATCTGTGCTAGGTCATTAGTAATTGCAAAAGCCTCAGCATCTCGACCTGTCAGCATCTACTCCACTATCAGACTTTGATCCATCAGTATATATTTTTGTAAAAAAGAGGATAATTCTCTGTGTGAGGAGTATAGAGTTGTATATTGATATTTGCAAGGGAATGTTTTCCCCAGTTTAGGAAGTAATTGTCGCAGGATGTTTTAATATAGGACCATGGGGGAACTGAACAATTTGGAGGACTTTTTTGAGGTGTACATTCCAAGTTTCTGATAGTGCCTGTAATCTGATACCAGTAGGCTGAACTGCACTGGGTTTATTTCTATAGAACATTTTAAACTGTGGATCACTAAGTATAGGCCAAATGGGATGAGCAGGCATACTTTGAATTTTAGCTACATAATTCAAAAGTAACACCTTTCTTCTGAGACAGAGTGGGCTTCAATATAAAGGCTTTGTACTGGTGATGTTCTATATGTGCCTGTAGCAATCCTGAGGGCAGAATGTTGAATAGGTGCAAGGTATGTTAGCACACTCTCCCTGGCAGAGTCATACACTGGGGCACCATAATCAAGACAAGATCTAATTAGAGTTCTATACAACTGAAGCAGGGTATAGCAGTCTGCTCCACTAACAGAACTTTGATCCATCAGTATATATTTTTTGTAAAAAGAGGATAATTCTCTGTGTGAGCAGTATGGAGTTATATATTGATACCACAAACTTTACAAATAAGCCTGCCAAAATTGAGTCTTCAATATAAATTAAATATGATAACAGAAGCACATGGACCAAAAAACTATTTTTTAAAAGCATATCATTACAAGCTTAACTTATTTAAGTAATTAAGTTTATAATCAGGGTTCTATAATGAAAAACAATCACCAAATTAAAAAGGAGTTAAAAAGATATTTATTTTTCAATTATTTAAAATTACGCAGAATGTTTATCACTCAATTATATGTTCTGACAATGTAATATGATTACTTACCCTAAGTGCCATGGACAGCTTGAAAAAGTAGGATACAACTGACATTCTGAATAATAAATAAAATAAAAATCAGGAATATACTAGCATGCCATATATCTCAAAAGATTACTAAATAGCACAATAAAATAATACATCTATAACTGTAACTTTTGTCACCAGTTAAATGGAAATATGGTTACAAATACTTATGGCTGAAAGACAACCATCTCAAAGGTTTCAGGATTAACTGTATTAAAAAAAATAAATAAGATACTTGTGAAGTGTATGAATTTGATACTTAAAAGTTGTTCCATCCCTGAACTGGTAAACTGCATGCAGTAGCAATGGAAAGGGTAGGGAGTATAACACTACTTTGGTCATAATGAACCAGTGTGGTAATTCTGTTCATATGGTCTGTAGTGCATTATGTATGTACAAGTGTTTGTATTTGCTAGCCAAGTCACACACTCTATAAGCTGAAAAAAAATTGCAGAATAGCTCTTGGGGGCTCTCAATGCCCGATAAGTATAGCACTAACAGCAGACGTTTTTAAGAATTTCTGCAGAGTCCAATGTGATTCGACCTAGATCTAAAAAATGAAATAGAAGGAAGAAAAGAGGAGGAATGGAAAATCTGAGCACACTGAAAAATGTGTAAATACAAGGGAGAGGGCTAGAAGAAAAGGACAATGTTGGACTATAACCACATGGTAACCTAGTATTAATTTTACTTTAATTATTCTGTATTAATGCCATATATGTTTTATTTTTATCTTATCATGAACCCTACATCTTCAGAGACCACTATACTGCCACATACATGAAAAATAAATAGCCCGGCACACAATTAAAGAGGGAATATTATTACAAAGCTTTCAAAAGATAAATTCTCACAAAAGCCCAACTACAGTCAGCTAACAGAATTAAACTACAGCATAGATAAGACAAATAAGACACAAATCACAGAATATGCACCAGCACAGCGAATATGCCTATATACAAAGGGGGAGGGGTTTCACTGCTTCCATTAAAGTGAGCAATTAATGCATTTAATTCTTCAAATTCTAAAGAGCCTAGATTAGACATATTTTCAGATTCAGTTTCCATTTTGAACACGTTGATGGCAAATTTAAACAGAAGGTCAACCATCTCAGAATTAAGTATTAGTAGTTGAAAATAATACAAGAAAACAGGCATTAACAAAAAAAAAAAGCCTTCCCACATCACCCGTCCATTAAATCTAATAATTTATCTAATTGTTCAGCTTACTCAAACCATTCAGAGCTGCACTGCACAAATATCCATGAGGTCTTTTTCATTTTCTACTACTTTCAGTGTGTAGTACCATATAGTAGTAATAGAGGCATGTGAGGCAAGAAAGCAATTGCATGAGCAAAAAAAAAAAAAAAAAAAAAAAAAAATTTTTCACACATCCATTCCCTCTAAAAGAATGTCCAGTTCCTTCTTGAATTTATTAAAGCTATCAACTTCCACAACGACAGATGGAAGTTTTTTCCAGCAATTAACCACCCACTGCCTAAATGCAAATTTCCAGACATCTATTCTACATTTGTCTTTCCTCAATTTGAATTTATGCCCCCTCAGGTTTGTAATCTGAGCAAGGAGAAGAATCCCATCAGAATTCAGCATGCTCGACCCGTTTAAGGCATTATACACCTCAATCAGATCACCCTGCAAGTGCTTAGTCTCCAGCCGCTGCAATTTGCAGACTTAAGCCTTTCTTGGTAAGAGGACTCCTTCGCTCCCCTCACCAATCTTGTTGCCCTTCTCAATACACTTTCAAGCAACTCTACATCCTTCCTAAAATGGGACCTCCAGACTTGTACACAGTACTCAAGCCGTGGCCTGACCACTGCCTTATACAAAGGGATAATCACCTCCTTTTTCCCGCTAGCAAAATTCCTGTATATCATTGACAATACCCCATGACCTGCTCTGGCAGCCTCTCTGCATTGCTCAGAAAACTTCATATTTGACTGCACAATCACTTCCAGGTCTTTTTCATTTTTTACCACCTTAAGTGTAGTTGTTGTTGTTTGTTATTTGGTTTTTAGGAGCATTAGCAACTAAGGCCATATTGCTCTGGGGATATGCGGTGGTCATTCCCTGACCTTTCCGCATCATCCGTATTTGATGGTGACGGGCTCGAACCCCGGTCTAAATCAAGAAGCGTATGCTACGCACTGCTGCTCCTTCCCACCTGGCTACGGAGGCGCCCTTAAGTGTAGTACCACACATTTGGTACATTTCTCTGGGGGTACTTCTACCCATATGCAGTACTTTGCATTAGTCAATGGCGCCTCGGTAGCCAGGTGGGCAGGAGCAGCAGTGCATAGCACACGCTTCTTGATTAGACCGGGGTTCGAGGCCGTGACCACCAAATACGAAGGATGCGGAAAGGTCAGGGAATGGCCACCGCATATCCCTGGAGCAATATGGCCTTAGTTGCTAATGCTCCTAAAAAAAAAACCAAACAACAAACAAACAGCATTTGTCAATGTTAAACTTCAGTTGCCACTTCTCAGCCCATCTGCTCAACTTTTCTAGATCCTGTTGCAGTAGCACACTGCCATTACTGTCATTAACAACCCTGCCAACCTTTGTATCATCTGCAAACTTCAACATCAAGCCTGATATACCTTCATCAATATCACTGATACATATACAAAACAACAATGGGCACAACACCAAACCCTGTGGGACTCCACTAATAACATTAGTCTACGAAGAGCAGTGTCCATTGATTACCACTCTGTCTTCTCCCACTCAACCACCCTTTTATCCATTGTAGCAACTAACCCTTAATACCATACTGCTTCAATTTGTACGGTAACCTTCCATGCACAAGAGTGCCAAAAGCTTTCATGAAATCAAGGTATATGATATCAAAATTGTTTTTTTGCATCTAGTTCCTTTGTAACCACATCATAGTATCCAATCAAATTTGTCAACAGACTTCTGTTACAAGGAAAATAATAGAGTTCTGGTTAAAGAAGTAATTTAGGACCATCTGCACAGGAATACAGTTATATGGCAAGTGCAAATTGAATTTGTTAAGGGCAATCTTGTCTGGCCAATCTGATTGGATACTGTGGCATAGTAACAATGATATACAAGAATTTTGCTAGCAAGGATAAGGATGTGATATCCCCTTATATAAGGCAATGGTTAGGCCACACCTTGAGTATGTATACAGGTCTGGAGACCTCAATTTAGAAAGAATGAGGAGTTGCTAGAACGAGTAGAGTAGGTCAACAAGACTGGTGAGGAGAACAAAGGGTGCTCTTACCAAGAAAGGTTAAAGTTCTGCAAATTGCAGCATCTGGAAATTAGGCACCTGTGAGGTGATATGATTGAGGTGTATAAGGCCTTGAATGGTTTGAGCATGCTCAATGCTGATGGGATTCTTCCTCTTGCTCAGATTACAAACCTGAGGGGGCATAAATTCAAATTGAGGAAAGACAATTGTAGAATAGATGTGTGGAAATTTGCCTTCAGCCAGCAGGTAGTTGATTAATGGAACAAACGTCCATCTGTCATTGTGGAAGTTGATAGCTTAAATAAATTCAAATAAGAAGTGAACAAACTTTTGGAGTAAATGGATGGGTGAAATAGGATGTTCTTTTTTTTTTTTTTTTTTTTTGGCTGATGCTGTATAACCTTGCTTTCTTGCCTCTGCTAATGCCAATATTGGCCTCCCCAAATCCAAGAATGCTCTCATAATTATGTTTGCTCACCTCTTTTGCTACTTCTCTTAATATAACTGGATAGATTCCAACAACCCCAGGGGTGTTTTTTTTTCCATTTAGCTTCAATAATTTTGCTTCCACTCTCCTACTCTCCTCTCAGTTATCACAAAATCATTCAGCTCTATTGAGGTGCTTTTATTAAATTTCATATACTTCTGGCATCTCCATCCCTAAAAGTTCTTCATTTGTGAATGTAGATGCAAAATATCTAATCAGTTTGTAAGCAACCTGACCACAATCATCAAGAGTTAAACTATTCATACCTGGTGGATCAATTGTGATTCATCTCCTTCCTCCTAGTGTTTACATAAGTGACATCATTGCTGATTTTAACTGTATCCTTTGGTAGACTTCTCTAAACTTCTATAATTTCACATAACCTGCCTTTTTCCTTGACTGCATACTAGCTTATAATTACTACAGATTTCTATACCCCCTGATAATTTATATTCCAGTAGTCTCATTAATTCATTTGGCATTCATCCATTTAGATTTTAAATACTTTTTTACCAACTCTAAGAGATACTTGAACACTATCTCTTAGTTGATATAAAAAGCCTAATAGTTTCTACAATTACTTTCCTGAATTCTTGCCTTTTAGCATTTTTAGTTGGTAACATCATCAGTTGATCCTAGTGAATTAGAATTCAATCTGTGTGAAACCACCGTATTCACCTTTATGAAAGCAAAATTCCTCTCCTGACAGCAGTTATATTTTAAGTAGATCCCATCAATATGCTGTGATCACTGCCACCTAGTGATTCTTTTATCTACAGATTCCTAATGCATAAATATTCAGGCTGACAATTACATCAGATCAATTGTACTGCATTCTTTCATGGCATCTCTAAATGCTCGTAAAGCAGTCCTCCAATAAATCCAGAGAAGACTTGCTACTGTGTGAGCAACAAACTCACATTTCTGTCAATATCTGGAAAGCTTAAATATCCTGCTGTAATACATTCTGATTTAATGGCACTCTTTTTGTCTGTATAGCTGTTCAATACATTCATCACAGTCATTTGGCCTAAGCACACTGCTACTTTCATTTTTGTTTTAACAGTGTTTATATGTTCCACTAAACTGACTCAACGTTGCACTGCCCACCCTAAGTAAACTGGGTACACTGCCCCATATTCCATATGCTTCTTTACTAAGAATAAAACTCCTCCCTGCCCTTACTGTCTGTCTTTTTCTGTACACATCGTACACCCCATATTCATATTCTGCATCCATTATGATCTGAGAGTAGCTCTATGTAACTGATATCCCTACAATATTCAAATTTTATGACTCAACCAGTATCTCAAATATGTGCAATATACTTGTAGCATTAGCATATATACAAATATACAGGTTTGTTAAAATTAAAGTATTCCTATGTAGAGCGTCTTGAGCGAGTTCTAAGGCTCGTACTGAAGAGAAATTTGGACAACAGGTACAATAAAGAATGCGCTCGCCATTTATTGGAAAAAAAATTGTTACAAAATTTGTCACTGTAGCGTGCATAACTATCTTAGTTACGATTATGCAAATAACTTACGTTATTTGCATAATCATAAGTTATTGCCACAGTGCCACTACTCAGCTCTACTGTACTATATAAAAGCAGAGCAGTCTCTTCAAAATCATACAGTAGATGTTTGCCTGCACTACAGCAGCAATGCCAACAACACTGCAGGAAAAGGCACTATTAGTGAAGCTGTACTATCAGAACAGCAACAATGCAGCTGCGGCTATCAGAAAATTCCAGCGTCAGAAGGTCATAAGGCATGGACCTATGACTGTTTGTGCTGTCCACAAAATGATTGCAAAATTTGAAGTGACAGTACATCTTGGTGTTCAGCCATGTAGAGGTCGAAAACGAGTGGACTCCTCTCGTGTTGAAGACGTGGCTATGGCTGTCGTGGATTTATCAAGTCAATCTCCATGTTTTTTTTTTTTTTTTTTTTTTATGAAAACCCCAAACACGATAGGTATCAAAACCTATAGTACTTAGTACCGTGCATGGGTTGAAGGAGAAGTATGGGGGAAGGGGGATGCCGGAAACTTTGCTCTAGAGACCAAACATGGGTTTCACCACTTCAAGCCTCCAATAAGCAAAGTGGTGGTATTTCACCGGTTGATGAAAGTCATCTACCACCTACCAGTGGTAGCGCAAGTGTGCCAGCTGTTTCTCATGAAGTGGATATGCCATATTCCACTGTAAGGCTAGCGATGCGTTAGGTGTTGCGGTACCATCCTTACAAGATGCATATGCTACAGCAGCTAAAGCATGGTGATGCAGATATTCGTTTCACATACTTCAGTTTCTGGTGCGAATGACAGTGGATATCACTTGGCCATGGAACATCCTTTGGAGTGATGAAACCTGCTTTGGCTTAAATGGACAAGTGAATACGCACAACTGTCGCATTTGGGCAACAGAAAACCCTCGAATTATTCAAGAGTTCCTGTTACATTGTCCAAAAGTGACAGTGTGGTGTAGATTTACGACCACATTCATGATTGGGCCATATCTTTTTTGAACAGGTAACACCGACTGGACCCTGTACCTATTTCATCACTAGATAGAGATATTATGAAATGTTGGCAAATTTCACAATACCAGAGCTGCAACAATGTGGGTGCCTTCAGGATACCATATTCATGCAAGATGGTGCACCACCCCACATCCACCGTTGTGTCCAAAGATTGCTAAGGCAACACTTTACAGACAAACGGATCATCAGCCATTGTTTACAGACATCTTGGCCACCCCGATCACAGGACCTTACCCCATGCGACTTCTGGTTGTGGGATTTTTTGAAGTACCAGGTGTATCGGGAAGGGATGTCAAACTCTGGCAGATCTGAAGAACAGCATTAGACGTCATGTGCTGGCTATTCCAGTTGACATGTTATGTTCTGCTGTATAAAATGCTGTTCTTCGAATGGAAACTGTTGTTGACCAAAATGGAGGACACATTGAACAATTGTAGTGCTGTTCAAGTGATTTGTATTGCCACAGCATCATATAGTGACAAATTTTGTAACTAATTTTTTTTTCCAATAAATAGCGGGCGCATTCTTTATTGTACCTATTGTCCAAAAAATTTCTCTTCAGTACGAGCCTTAGAACTAGCTCCAGAGCCCTCTACATAGGGATACTTTAATTTTAACAGCCCTGTATATGCATCTATTTTTTTTCTATCAGTAACCTTAATAGCATGTATTTGCTTGACCCACGAGGACCCTCAACAGGCCTTATAATCTCAAACATCCCGATTTCAAGTTGCCAATAAAAGCAGTGCTAGGACTACTTCCTCCTCTGCAAGCAGTGCTGGTAATCTATTATTCTGTACAGACCCTAAGCTATGGTTTTTCCGACCCACCTAACACTGGGTTGAGCATCAGCAAATATTGCTACAACCCATATATTTAAGCATATCCCATCCCTGTAAAAACAATCTCTCCTGCTTCAATTGAAAATAAGACTTTTTTGTAAATCTTGTATAGAATAATGGCTATAAAAGTAACAAAATATCTTACAACAGTGGTCCTGTTAGTAATAATCACAATATTCAATTTAAAAGCCTTCAAAATTTAAAAGCCTTCAAAATTGGTCATTTAATTCACTAAATCAGAATTATATCTCCAAGGAGCAATTTAAAGCTATAAATTCTTTAAAACATTTTTCTGCTGTAGGTGATGGATAAAGCTATAAATTCATTAAAATATTTTTCTGCTGTAGGTGATGGATATCATACCAAGTTTTGAGCCAAGAGTGAGCCCAAAAATTTTAGTTGTGATGGAAAAAGACTGAATCATGATTGTAATTTTTGAAGATAAACCACTGGAGCTATAAAAGAAAACCAAATAAATTACCATATTCAGTGATCTACATCATCCCTAAAGTGAAATCTCCATATCTACAGTACTCAAGATGTGGACTAGCCATGACCTTATACAAAGGGATAATCACCTCCTTATCCTTGCTAGCAAAGTTTCTGTATATCATTGACAAAACCCCATGAGTTGTCCTAGCAGCATGTTCGCACTGCTCAGAGCGCCACATGTCTGACTGCACAATTACCCCCAGGATTTTTTCATTCTCCGCTACCCTGAGTGTAGTACCATATAGTTGATAATCACTTTAGTGGTTACTCCTACCCACATGCAGTACCTTACATTTGACAATGTTAAACTTCAACTGTCATTTCTCGGCCCACCAACCCAATTTTCCTAGATCTTGTTGCTGTTATTTTATTTTTGGTTTTTAGGAGCATTAGCAACTAAGGCCATATTGCTCTGGTGGTATGCAGTGGTCATTCCCTGACCTTTCCGCATCCTCCGTATTTGGTGGTGACGGGCTCGAACCCCGGTGGATCTTGTTGCAGTAACTCACCATTTGCAAACTTAAACATTAATTCTTATATACCTTCATCAATATCATTGATAAATATACAAAACAACAGTGGGCACAATGCCGAAACCTGTGGGACTCCACTAATAACATTAGCCAACGAAAAGCAGTGCACATTGATAACCACTCTGTCTTCTTCCACTTAGCCATCCCTTTATCCATAGGAGTAATTTGTCCTTAATGCCACATTGCTCTAGTATGTATATCAATCCTTTATGTGCAACAGTATTAAAAGCCTTCCTGAAATCCAAGTATATGATGTCAAAATCACAGTTACAGTGCTTATTGTTAGTGGTTACATCCATGCTGTGACACAGATTAGGAGCAAGCTCAGAAGCATAGGTTTTGAGAACAAGTAAGGACATACCATTGTACCTGGAGCTTTCTTGGCATCAAGACTGTTCAAATTTCTTCTAACATCTTTTTGATGGAAGACCGCAGGAGGTACTGAGTGGGCTATACTGGAAATGGTAAGAAGTGGTTTGCCAAGATCATCAATACAAGAGTTAGAAGAAAAATATAATGCTAGCAAGTCAGCTTTATCTTTAGGTAAGGTAGAAATAGAGCCATCTGGTTTTAACAGAAGTTGAGTACAGATAAGCAAAAGTTGTGCTAGCTTTGGAAAGAGACAGAATGCTTGACACTACTGTTTGAACAAGAAGCAAGTTTCTACTCTTAGCCTGTTAAAAATTTTTGATTGATTCATAACTGCTTTTCAATTTTTGCAAAGCTTTTGTTTACACAGGAAATGAACCTAGTGATTTGAATGCATGGTAATTATGATATGCAAATTCTGATCTTGAACAACCTTAGTACATTTATTGGAAAAGCAAGGTTTAGATAAAGGATGGGATTTTAAGGTGGTGTGTGAAATAAAGAATTTCATCCCAGAAAGAACAATTTCACCGACACAATCTGAGCAAACATTGATATCAGAAGGTTTAAAACAATAATCCAAACAAGGAAATAAAGAACAGAAATCTTGCAGATCATCCAATTTCGCATTCACGTAATAAACAGAAGGCTGAGAATGGCCACGAGAGAAAGGCTCCATTGGAGAAGAGTGAATATTATGTTGAGGTATTTTCAGTGAAATAAAAACAATTACAATCAGTCCTCATATAACATGTGTTTACACTACACAAATTCGATCATACACGATTTATAAATAGGGGAACGATATCTTATATAACACGAACCGGATTTGCTTATGCACGATTCGCCTTGGTGTTTACAAGAAATGGCAGTCAAACGCAGAATCACCCCAAACAAATGCAACATGATAGGAATGAAGAGAAGATTCTGAAAATGTATTTGTTTTTTATATCAGTGAAGGGGAAACACATTTCACCATAATAACGTAAAAACCAACACAATTCCAACTATCGGTATAATCGCAAATGCAATTAGATCAAGTTTACTACCAGTTTATAACAGATTCCCCTAGCAGAAACGCAACTGGAAATTGTTTTTATTGTTTTATGGTAGTAACTCCTAAAAATGTGCTTTAGTAAAATGTGAGGTGTTAATAGTGTATCTCTGCCTTTATGGTGTTGTTTATTCAGTTGCTACACGTGCGCACAGCTTTGTTTATATGTATCAAGCATGCCTCATCGTTTTGTAATTGTGCTTTATTCCCTAAAAATGAGTAAAATACTTAAAAGGTGTGAAAAGGAAGCATCCTGGTGAAGACACTGCAGATTCAGAGAGAAAAAGAAAAGCAAGATCGATAAACAGAGGCGGACTGGTTCAAAAATACTTACCCGGGAAAATTTATAGTGGCCTCATACTATGGTTTATGGCCAAAATCACACCGGCCTCCGGCCCACCGGGGTTTCCCCGGTAAAGCTTATGGCCAGTCCGCCTCTGTTGATAGAGAAAAAATATGAAATTGTGAAATGCTTTGAGTGAAATGAAAGACCATGTGATATTGCACATGCTACAGACCTAAATGAGGCAACGCCGAGAATTACAAAGAATGCAGAGAAAATAAAAACAACTTTTATAGCAGGAACAACTCAAAGTGTAATTAAAATCCATTAGATCAAGACACAAAGAATTGGAAGAGATGGAACGGCTGTCATCTGTTTGGATAGAAAATCAAACAAAAATCAAGTTTGCTTATGATAGAAGCAAAAGCATTAGCAATATTTTATTACATAATAGTCGTAATAAAATACTTACGTATTTTATTACGATTAATTGTGTTTGGTAATGTTTTGGTTACAAATGTGTGTTCAATCTTGGGTGGTCAGCACCTAACCCTATTTTTCCCATAGGGCCTGCTGTTTATATTGCACGATTTTGCATTGCACGAGGATTTCTAGGAACACAACTATTGTGCTATACAAGGACTGACTGTACTTTTATATATTATAGTCGATTAACTAGTAACTGGCAACAAATTACTTAAGTTATTTACTTTTCACTTCTTTTCATTACAAAATATGAAAATTCAGATAAAAAAATCAAATGTGCCTGCCATTTAATATGCTGCAAACATTACCTAACTTGTTTATTCTCCGTTTCACATTGTACATAACAATCAAAATATGTTTCCATATGTGCTCCTTAAATTTTGACATAATTCTTTCTGGTTTGAATGCTAGAATGGACATGTAATATGTTTCTGCTATCAGAGAGAAGTTAATGGCAGCATTTTTGATTTTGCCATATCAATAACAAGGCAGCAGGTCAGGTAAACATGGCCGTTTTCAGTACAACTCATAACTTTTAAAAGTGACCACAATTAAGTAGTAAATTAATATGTATATAAAGTATTAGTTGAACAATTAAGATCATTCATATGCACACATTCATTTATTAATATCACATTAATTCCAAGTTTGACATAGCTCAACAATGATAAAATAAAGTATAAATATGGTAACTTTTCAAATTCCTTTACCGCTTTAACTTTTAAAAAGTTCCACATCAGTTCATACACTCACACCTTAATGTCCTTTCAATTTAAGACAGTACATCAATGATATCATTAAAAAATACAAAATATGTAACTTACTGAACTGACTGCGGAGATTTCCAGGAAGAGACAGGTTCAACATGTGTCCATTTCTTATCTTCCACAAAACTGATAAATGATTCCTTATCTCGTGCCCCTCTATACTGACGAAATATTCCATCCTTCACACTAATAAAATAATAATACATGCAGATGTATGTTATATAAATATGTGTGTGTATACACATATACATATATAGTGCTTTTTTTGGGACAGTACGCAGCGGTACGGCATACTGGCACCTTTATTAACAGTGACGTGTGACATTTGGATGCAGTGCACTTCGAAATTTGTAATATTTCATAATTTTTTTTCACATTTACCTACTATTCAAATAAGCTTAAAATTCTTTAACTAAATCTGCATTTTTTACTGTCTGTTGTTAAGATATTTTCTATATAAAACTGTATAGCCATTTTTATAATTCTAAATTACTCAGTCGAGTCTCTGTTTAACGAAGTCCTTTTATAGCGAATTATTTTGAATTCCACTTGGAAGTTACATTTAAAATAGTTTCCATTGAGAAAAGAAAATTTTCATATAGTGAACAGATTAGGAGAGAATTAACTCGGTAGCACTGTTCGCATTTCTGGCCTTCAAGCAATTTAGGCAATTAGTGCTGCTGCACAAATTAAGAGAGCTAAAGCATTATACACTTAGTGGTACCTGGTAAAACCCACAAAGAAGTATGTTACTACTCTGTTGTAAAACCTATCCGGCCACCTGACCCAAGTACAAAGAAGTCACGCTAGTCAAGAGTGAGCAGATCAAGGTGTACTCCCAATGGGATCTGGCCCACCTTCTACTGCAATGGTGTCCAACCTTTGCCTGTACAGGGTCCACATTCAAAAAAATTCAAAGTTAGATTTCTTGTGCTACATTTTCCATATCTTGCTGCATGTAAAAGTAAAATTGAAAATATTCAAAAATTTTATTAAGTACAATACACAATTACATTTCACAATCATTTAATTAGAAAATGTTTTCATAATTAGCAAAATTTAAAATGCTGTTTTAGTTCACTTTCCTCGTGGAAAGTGAACTAAACGTAGGTTGGACACCTCTGTGAATTAACTGTAAGCGGCCCGTTCGAGAATTAGAAACGTGATTTTCTTTTACTCCGACAAATAATCATCTGTTTTGTGGAAGTACGTTATCCACATTTTTCCGTAAATTTTCCCTATCTCTGTTTACATGGTTGCAGTACCTGAATATCCAAATGACACTTTCATTTTGGACAGTTTCAAAAAATAAATAAATAAATAAATAAAAGAAAAATTTCAAATTTAAGAACTAGTGACAATACTGATGATGAGAGATGGAAAACGAACACAACAAAGGTACTAATCCTTCTAAAAATGAATTGTTGGCATTTAGTGAAAGTAAAGTTAGAATATTGTCAATTAAGTTACAGTTAAATGAAAAAGATGAAATTTGTGGATTTTGGGGATACCTAATTGATAAGGTTTTGGAAGAATTTGATGAGTGCTCTGAGTACAATACCAATTTCATCGTGTGAATGTGAACGAGGATTTTCACAAATGAATCTAATCGCCAGCCCAACCAGCACTTTGTTGATGACAAAAACAGTTTCTTCACTACTCTTTCTTAAAATTGTAGGCCCACCGCTGACCCGCTTCAATCCAGCAAAATATTTTGATTCATGGCTGCTTCAGAAATGTCATTCAGCAAGAGGAAGAAAAAACGTCGGCAACCTGCGGCTCGCAAGCCGCATGCAGCTCTTTTAACGCATAACTGCAGTTCTTTAACTTTACAACTCACACGAAGCATAATTTGAAAATGGAGTTAAGAGGACTTAAAAATCAAGGACATGTGAAGTGCAAGACTAAAATGCCTTAAAACTGAAATTGAGTATTTGGGGAGGCAAAAGGTTGCCCTTGCAATTCTACACAAATGGACAGCGATAGATGAGTTTAAAATGCAGACCAAATTGTGTTCAATGCATGGAGTGGCTTACCGGACCCATATATAAATTTGAAAATATTTGCGTTTGGACTTACCTCAGTTTTTGATCCGACATATTTCTTTGAACATTAACAATATTAAAAATAAATCAAGAAACCGTTGTCTTAACAATACGAACATGTTTAATTATGACATACTTGCATGATTAGCATTAGCATATGATGCAAGAAAGCAAGCTTATGCAGCATCAGCCAAAAAAAAAACCCACTTCCATTTAACCCCTCTGTTCGTTCGAAATACCTCTCCAGCTGAGCCTTAAATTTATTTAGGCTATCAACTTCCATAACACGGGATGTAAGCCTGTTCCACCAACCAACTACCCGTTGGCTCAGCTGCACAGGCATTTTGAATGAATGGAGGGGTGAAATGGGAGATTTTTTGGCTGATGCTGCATAAGCTTGCTTTCTTGCATCGTATGCCTCTACTAATGCTAACCCACAAATTCCAGTCAATATCTGGGAAATTAAAATCCCCCATTATAAGACTCTCTGATTTTTACTGGCCCACTATTTCCCTGTACAGTTTCTTATTATATCATCAGACTCATTAGGCCTATACACACACCTACTGTCAATTTTTATCTCCCAATGCTTATGTCACACAAAACTGGCTTGACACTGCACTGTCCAGCGATGTCGACTGGCTTCACTTCCTTGGATTTTGTGTTTCTTAACTAATAACATAACCCCTCCTCCCTTCCTGTCCTGTCTATCTTTTCTGTACACATTGTACTCCCCAAATTCCAGTTCTGCATTCCTTATATTGATGGAATATACCCTATAATCTTAAGGGAGGCGGCAAGTGAGTGCATTGAACCACTGAGGCTAATTATGCGAGCATCACTAGACTCTGGGAAGATTATTCCCTTGGATTGGAAAAGTGCCAATGTATCTCCCATACATAAGGGTGGCTCTAAGAGTGAAGTGGGAAATTATCAACCTGTCAGTCTGACTTCAGTGGTAGGGAAATCATGGAGGCAATGATCAAGGGTGGAATTCAGGATCAATGGATCGAATTGAAATTCTCAAGGATACTCAGCATGGTTTTGTAAAGGGAAAATCATGTTTAACAAATCTGGTTCGCTATTTTGAAAGGGTAACTCACGAGCTGGTTTTAGGGAATAATTTCGACATTGTTTATTTAGATTTCAGCAAAGCTTTTGACTCAGTCCCACATGAGCGGTTGCTTTATAAGCTGGAATAGGTTGGAATTACTGAAAAAATCCTTAGATGGATAGCAGGATGGCTTCAGGGCAGGAGGCAGAGGGTTGTGATAAATGGCTATTCCTCAGATTGGGTTGAGGTAAGAAGTGGGGTTCCCCAAGGATCAGTATTAGGACCACTGCTGTTTTTAATTTTCATAAACGACATCGATGAAGGGATAGAGAGCATGATGTCTAAATTTGCAGATGATGTTAAAATTGGTAGAGTAGTTAATGATCACTGTCAAGCTGAGCTTCTTCAGGGAGACCTAGATTAGACTTCAGGAATGGTCAGAAAAATGGCAGCTACGCTTTAATTCAACAAAGTGTAAGGTATTAACACCTGGGAAACAGTAATCCCAAAATAACTTATTCACTTGGTGGAGTTCAACTAAACCCAGTACTGGAGGAAAGGGACTTGGGTGTTACGATACGGTCAAACATGAAATTCTCTGAGCATTGTAAACAGGTTGCAAGGAAGGCCCATGGTGTCCTATCGATGATCTATCAAACTTTTGCAAGTAGAGATAGAGATGTGATAATCCCATTATATAAGGCTTTTGTTAGACCAAAATTGGAATACTGTGTTCAAGTATGGAGACCGCACCTAAAGAAAGATATCGAGCTTCTTGAAAGGGTGCAAAGACGAGTAACTCGCTTGGTGAGATCGGCAAAAGGGTGTCCATATGAAGAAGGACTTCGAATATGTGGGTTGCAGAGTTTGGAAACCAGACACCTTAGAGGAGATTTGATTGAGGTGTTTAAGGCTGTGAGAGACATCAGTAAAATGAATGAGGACAGAATTTTCAAGGTCATAAATGATGCTAGAACTAGGGGACATAAATTCAAGTTACAGGGGGAAATGTTTAGATTGGACTGCAGGAAGTTTTATTTTAACCAACGAGCTATAAATTACTGGAATAAGTTGCCTACATTGGTGGCAGAGGCTGACAGTTTGGGGAAATTCAAAGGTCATCTGGTAGTACCTTCGGGTCAGGGAAGAACATAGGATGATAGGTTTAATTTCCTTTTCTTTTACTAATTATTATTATTTATTTTATTATTTTTTTTTTTCCCCTTTTTTTGGCCGGTGTAGCATAAGCCATAGGCCTTCTTGCACCATGCGGCCATTAGTAATCCTAATATCTGTGTAACACCACGTATCTCATATCCCAACAATATCTGCCTTTGATGTTTTGAGCAATACCTCAAATTCATTTACCAAACTCCTAGCATTGGTGTACACGTAAGTATACATGCACCTGTTCCTATTCTTAGCTACCCTAACGCAACCCCTGTGTTTACTTGTACCGCAATGACTCCCAGCAGTCTCTGAAATATCCTGCATCTTGTTTTCCAGGCTGCTGCTCATTCCAATAGAAGCAGTGCAAGAATCACTTTCACCTCTGCCAGTTAATCTATTAGTCCTTGTATCCCCCCAAGCTAGCAGTTTTCTGACCCACCTAACACAGCCTCAATAGCATCAGCAAATATTCTTGCACCCTTTCTATTTAAGTGTATCCCAGACCTGTAGAAGCAGGCTCTCCTGTTAACAAGTACAGACCACGCTGAAAAAAATTCTACCCCTTTAGCTTTGCACAATCTTTCCAGGGCCGAATTGATCGACAAGGCTCTCATCATATACTCCCTCCTACCATGTCTGGGCAGAATTGCAGACACTTTCAAATTCAACCCTAATTCACAGCTTTTTTTCAACAGTGACCTGTATTTGTTAAGTAATTCCGCCAGTCTCCTACTCTTGTGTTGGAGACTCACTCAAGAAGTTCATCAGCAAAAGTCACATTAATTTGTAAACTCTCACCTTCCCCCCATCCTCTTAGCTTGAGCTGAGGTGCGGCTCTTCGGATTCTCTCTCTCTCTCTCTCTCTCTCTCTCTCTCTCTCTCTCTCTCTCTCTCTCTGTTTTTTTAATTAGATCAAAAATGGTTCTTCACTCAAAAAAGGTTGCCGACCCTTGGCATAGGGTGTTGGATGAGAACTTAATAAAAATTTGGAATATTCTACAAAACTTTACTATGAAATTATTTTTACTTATGTTACTATTTTTTACTTATTTTACTATTTTTTTTTATATATACTTGAATAATAAATTTATGCTTAATAAACTGTGTTAATATACTTAATTTGTTGTTCTTATTCTAAAAACATTACTACTAAAGTAACAATATCTGGAAAAATTTTTTAGAGTAAGTTTCATATAATTTTAATTTTCAATTTTTCCTGATAGCGATGAATGAGTTGTTTGTTGTTTGTTATTTGGTTTTTAGGAGCATTAGCAACTAAGGCCATATTGCTCCAGGAATACGTGGTGGTCATTCCCTGACCTTTCCGCATCCTCCGTATTTGGTGGTGATGTGATCGAACCCCAGTCTAATCAAGAAGCGTGTGTTATGCACTGCTGCTCCTTCCCACCTGTCTACAGAGGTGCCCGAAGAATGAGTATCAGCACTAATTCTTTTACAAAAAAGCACTATATATATATATATATATATATAGCGAGCAAATAGAATACGTGAACAGAATTTATAAATAACTAAACCATAGAATCTAGGAGCGAGAGAAATACTAAAAATACTAAAAGGAGAAGAGCTGATTAATGCCATCAAGAATAACATGATAAAACATTACATCAGTCTTAATATGTTAAAAGCAAGTAATAGATAAGTTAGTGGCAACAGAACGCTATACTAGCCATTACTGGTCCTTAGTTCAAACCTGGAAAGGATACATATAAATAGAATAGAGTAGAGAAAATAATATAATATAATAGATAAATCATAAAGGTAGAAGATAACATAAATAAGTATGGTATGTTAATTATAGGAGATAGTAACACAATGAAAGGGACTTTTTCAAGGGCTAACCCTTTCAATGTGTCCTCCTATAATTAACTGAGCTATCAGTTTCTGATATCATCTGCCTGTTAAACGTTGCCGAATGGTGATAAAAGATATCATTGGGGTGGAAGGTTTAAGTTAAAGTTAAACAAATAGAATTTTGTGGTAGTTAACAATAGGTGTAAATTTGTGGTAGTTAACAGGCTAGATGACTTTAGCCCGACCGATAGCTAAAACACAACGAAAAGTAGAGGCAATTGAGAACCAATAGCATCATATTAATGGGTGGTAGAGTAGCTAAAGCTAAAAAAGGAGAACGGAAAAAGGGTTTAAGAAAAGGGATAGTACCTCAATCCCCCTCGAATTACTCTAATAGTTCATGAGGTAAGAAGAATAGAAAAAGACAGCACATAGATAAAAGTAGAGGAGAAGCAATATTGCAATTGTACGTCGGATTATACCGGGCGCGTAACTACCCGTCTCTTATAGTAAGAGATCCTGGTATTTCAATAGCATAACATAACATGGCAAATTTGGATAAAATATAAATTAGATAAAATAAAGGAAGCGAAGGAAGACAGGAAAGGCTAGTTCCTAATCACTTACTTACATCGTGGTACTTGGTGCATAGATAGTAGACCTATCTCGATGATGAAACAAGAAAAAAACCACGTTGTAGTGCACGTGTTAATTTATATATGAAGATAATAGTGGATGTCAGCGCCCTCTTACTGACATGTAATTAGTTGTAGATTCATTATAATAGGCCCAAAATAAGCCAAAATAATAATGGCGCGCCCTCTGGTATTGTTAGCGTATAGCATGAAGAGGCGAAAACTAGAATAGGATGAGCGGTTCTCATAAAAAGCCAAAGAGAAAGAAAACGAAAAAGAAAAAGAAAGCGAAAAAGCTGGCTAAGGGGGGAAGCCAAGAATAAATTAGTTACTACCTCAGGAACAAATATAGGTACAACTTTTTCAATGAGTGTAAGCTATATTAATTTTGTTCCTGAGGCAGTGCCTAATAATGTACATATATACAGGCTCTGTAGAAGCCGTCAACCGTAAATAATCCAGTAGGTACTTAAGCACAGATAATGTGGGTGAAACGTTAATTTCGCAAAACACGCGATATAATATAATGGTGGTCAAAACTATTATGGAAAGTATTTAAGGCTATCAACATAGCTGTATGTAAGTTTTTAATAATAAAATGATCCGGGAATCCGTTATCAGATAACTTTTGTCTGAAATCGATAAGCGTGTTGATAATGTTGTTTGCCTTATTGCATATTTTAATTATTAATTAAATTTAATTATTAAATAAATATTAATTAATTTTAATTTAATTAATTAATATATATATATATATATATATATATATATATATATATATATATATATATATATGTATGCACACACACTTAAAGTTCAATGTAGCAGAGTAATTTTAAAATTAACTCATATGCAGACACTATTTTGTAATGTCAATAGAAACTGCTGTAGACTGCTTTCTCCACTTACGACTATTTATGAATTTTATGATTTTTAATTTTTTTAATGAATAATGCTATAAGCATTGCAAAAATAAAATATTCCTGATAGGTTTTTTTTTGTTCATAATTTCTGTGTAGTTGCATGGAATAATCATTTATGTCATCCTTTATAAGCCTGTAACAAACCCACTTACAAATATTCAACATTGATTCATCCCCAACCTGATCAAATACAAATGGGAGCAAGATGCTCAATTGTGTTGCTTTCAAAACAAGATAAAGATAAAACTGACAGTTTAATTACTTGAAATAAAAGCACATTCACCTATGAAAAGTTTAGAATCTATTTATTAGTAAAATAGATTCTAAACTGTTAGATTCTTTCAAGTATACATTCCGTGGATGTTTTCTTCTCTTCTTCAGTAATTGTAATCTTGCTGTATATCATAATAAAAAAAAAATAAAAATCAAAACACCAAACTCCCAATAAAATGCAATTCAAATATTACAGAAACAGCTTTTAGCCCTTGCATGGAATGTAATTTAATATTTTAGAGAAGTCATATATAAATCCACTAGACCTAAATTCTCTGTGTCCTAAATAACTGCAATAATATTAAAATCAATTTATTTCTCATGGCAAACATGGACTTTAATATGGTCAATGAATGGCATGACTACACAAAATATAATAATTGTGAAAAAAAAAAAACAGAAAATAATCTGTGTATATTGACTAGAAAGATTTAGTTAATGAGAACTTAAAATTTAATAATATTATAAACAAGATTAATGATAACATAAACATAAAAAAAAACTATAACTTTTAATGTTATAAGGGCTAACTAGGATTCAATTACCCTCTCAATGTTCCATCACTCTGAAGCAGAAACGGATTCTGTTTTAAGAGCACTTTAGAAAGTGTGGGAAACAAATTTTATGACAAATAAAATCTTTTCAAAAGCATTAAAACTGCAAGGGGGGGGTATTATGATACATAATTTTGTGCACATTTTTACACAAAAAAAAAGCAGAATCAGGCAGATAAGCAGTGGCCCTTATCCAGCCCATTCTGCAGATGAATGCAAGGAAAAACAAACTGATCACACAAATATGCATGTTGACTACTTCTGTCCTATGCAGATGCAACCAAGTTTTCTGTGAATACTGAGTTTGAGTCTTTTTTTTATTTGTATTAATTTTTGTGATGCATTATTTGCAATCATCATTTTGTAGTCCTAAGGTATGGAGAAGCTCAAATGACAGAAAACACTATCAAAACTTTTCTCAAATATTAAAAAAAAAAAAAAAACAGAAATCACAGAAACATCGAGAAAACACACACACACACACACACACACACACACACACACACACAAAAACATTATCTGTTATTGGTCCTTAAATCACAGGAGAATAAACTGATAATAATTACATTGATACCGTTGTCTGAAAAATTTTATTAAGAACAAGCTACATTAGTTCTTTTTTCAAGTATTAGAAGCATACAAAGCTGTATATACTGCAAAAATTTTGAAAGGATAAAGCCACATGTGATTGGAAAAATACTAATAAGTAATAAGAGAGGAATAGCAAAAAGAAATCATAAGATAGTTTTATATAGCAAAAAAATCGTTTATAATTTAAATGAATGACTGAATAGAAACACTTTGATTAGTTCTGTTAAACATATGTAGGAGACAACATTTCTTCAGAGGAAGTTTTAGATATTTTGGACCAGTCACAATGTGGATTGGATTTTCATCTCACTGACTGATTAGCTCTGAAACTACTAATACAGCAAAATCAAAAGCAAATAGTAAAAATCAGTTGATTCATAAATTTAAAAACATGTGCTGCTAATATCCATTACCGTATATCTTGCTTTTATTATTATTTTTTCTTTTGTAGGCTTGTATTCTCTGTTATTCTAGCACAAATTTAACAAAATATTGTAATGCCCTCATTTAATCATTGCTGTTAAAAGCTCAGTTTAGAGAGCACAAACATTTCATTCTTCTCTTAAGAGACTGCTGTTATTTATTTTTTTTTTGGTTTCAATTACAGTCTTCGGATTAAAAAAAAAAAGGCTGTCAGTACATATATGTTCATAGTAAAAAAGTACTGATATTTAAGAGGCCAAAACTCCAACAACCCATACTGAGATTCTAGTTATGCCTGTGTCAATCTTAGTTACTCCAAATTAAAAGCTTTCTAAGAACACATGCAAAAGACTATTTTTAAAACCACAAATAAAATTACTTCAGAAACAAAAAAAAACTGTCCCAGACTGCGAATAAATTATAACATTCAAAATTATTAAAAATTATAAAAAAAATTATAACATTAAAACAAAAAATTTAGATGTTAGCATTAGCATAGGCATATTATGCAAGCTTATACAGCATCAGCCAAAAAAAAAAAAAAAAAAAAACCTTACCATTTCACCCATCCATTCATTCCAAATGTTTGTCTAGTTCTGCCTTTAATTTATTTAAGCTATCAAATTCCACAATGACAGATGGAAGTTTGTTACAGCCATCAACTACCCACTGGCTAAAGGAAAATTTTCACACACCTATTCAACAACTGTCTTTCTTCAATTTCAGTTTATGCCCCCTCAGGTTTGTAATCTGAGCAAGAGGAAGAAATGTGTGGGTACTTAAGGATAATAGCACATTCCAAGAAATAAGATGCAGTGCAAGTAATGTGTAGCAATAGCTTTTTGAACTAGTCTAAATAAAGTTTAATTGAAGAAGTATTTGCCAGTAGAATTATGTGAGAAAAATTTAAAAAGATTAAAAGATGTAATTTGTCTGCCCAGTTGAAGATTCAAAAAAGATGAAACAGAAAAGGTCTTTAATATCTTAAGAGCAACAGAAACTAATGATGAAGAAAGAACAGTAATAGTTTCTGTTGCTCTTAAGATGTTAAAGACCTCTTCTGTTCCATCTGTTTTGAAAGGATGAAACAATTTTGCACATACACTCTTAATTATAAAAGGAATATTTCAGCATGAAGCCAGTCACAAGTTTACATGGAGAGAGCATAACAGAAAAAAAGAGAAGCATCGTTAACTACACTATCATAAAAGATCTTAAACAACTAGTTGGAGATACAATGGTATATGTTTATATATCTTTGTATATATTTCACATTGGCAGCGACCATCTTTCTATTGAGCAAATTACTCAAAAAAAAAAAAAGGGTAGTTACTGGAAATAAATAAAATGTATAAAAAACTGTTAAAATCGAAAAACTGAAAAGCTCCCAGATTGCCAACAACTATTAAATATAATAGTTGCCTAACTTTTTGTTCAGTTAAATGTCATATCTGATGTTAATGACTTCAGATGAAGAAATGGCATAACTTTCTGGGGACTTCAGTGGAAGTTACAAAAGAAGAATGTGGGAAGAAAGTCCATAAAGAAATAAAATTCAGACCATTATGGTGTTCTGAATTTCCTAATTTTCTTTGTGAATTAACTTCTTGTTATATCAAGAAGTTAACCAAGTATTGATGGTATCCCAACTGTAATTAAAAAAAAAAAAAAAAAGGTGACAGCAACCAATAGGCAAAATCCCTCTATTTTATTTCTGGAAAAATTTTTCAGATTTAAGGGCATTAATACAAAGGGTACTAGGAAAATTTTGCAATATGACGCAACAATGAATCACAGGAAGCAGCTTGTTGCTGCATGTTGAGACATGTTCATACGTGCATAGTAGCCGCCGCGCCAAGTCGATGGGCTCAGTTATTCATTAGTGGTGAGAGTGTAAAGTGCTTGCGATGGCATCGTGGTCACGAAATGAGATAAGTACAGTTTTGCGGTATAATTTTGTGCGTGGTTTAACCATAGACCAGTGCTTAGAAGAAATGACTCTTGCACTAGATGATGATTGTCCACATCGTACAACGATATTCAGGTGGTATAGAGAATTCCAAAGGGGAAATTTCACTCTGGAGGATTCTGAGAGGCCGGGAAGGCCACGAACGTCAGTTACGGAGGAAAACGTTATTGCTGTAAGGAAAATGCTTGACGAAAACAGGCGAGTGACCTACCAACAGATAGAGGATACTTTGGGCCTAAATGCACCAGCAATTCGTTCGATTCTGCAAGATCATTTGCACGTGAAGAAACTTTGTTCTCTCTGGGTGCCGCAACAACTGACTGAAGAGCAGATGACACGACGTGTGACTTGGTGCCGGGAGATGTTAAAAAAGTTTGATAAGGGACAATCTCGGTATGTGAACAACATCGTGACAGGTGACGAGACTTGGCTGTACTATTACGATCTGCCGACCAAGGCTCAAAACAAAGTTTGGGTCTTTGATGATGACGACACACCCGTAATTGTCAGAAAATCCCAATCTGTAAAGAAGAAAATGATAGCTGTATTTTTCAAATCGAGTGGAATTGTGGAACGTGTCGTTTTGGACACGCAGAAGACAGTCACAGCTAAGTGGTATACTGAACAATGCCTGCCTAAAGTCATTGGATCTATGAAGAACCTGCGACCAAAGTCAAGAATGGACACCTGGTACCTCCATCACGATAATGCTCCAGCTTAACGCGCCAAAGCCTGCACCGAATATTTGACCACGACAGGACTGAAACTTCTCGAGCACCCTCCCTACAGTCCAGACCTTGCTCCCTGCGACTTTGCACTGTTCCCGCATGTGAAAATGAAGCTAAAAGGGAGGCGGTTTTCCAGTGATGAGGACCTTCTACGGGCTTGGGACAATGAGTGTGCTTTACTCCCTAGTGAAACTTGGCAGAACTGGTTTAAAGATTGGTTTCGGAGGATGGAGAGGTGTATTGAATGTAGAGGAAATTACTTTGAAAAAATTAAATAAACAAAGCTGTATTGCAAAACTTTCCTAGTACCCTTTGTATATATATATATATATATATATTATGTGAGGTAAAAGTTAGGCAAAAGTAATAAAAATAAATAAATATGGCTATGTAGCTATCATTAGAGGCAGCAAATGCACATCCTCCACATGATGCCTAATTATATCTGATAATTAAAATAAATATGATATTTAAAATAAAAACATCAGTAGTACGGCAATAATGCAGAGCGAAACGAAATGCAAAATAATATAAAATAAACAAACAGGGAAGGGAAAGTAGAGATAATAGGACAAAAAGGTAGTCGATAACCCCCTGTATAATTTAGTCAATTAAGTCATTAAACCCAATTAATAAAAAATGTAAATTTAAAATTTACATTTGCGATGATTTGTATGACGATTGAAATGCAGCAATTCCATGACCATTATTGGCCTCGTGGTCCTCTGTCGATATGGGGCATGATGGTCAGTCTATCATTTTGATATTTTAGTTTTTTGGTAGTTTCTTTAACCCTTTTTTGGTGATATTTCACGTCTTTTGGAACTGGTACCTTCGAGGGGGTTACCGCTAAATTATTTATAATTGGCATTATTTTAAATTTACATTTTTTATTAATTGGGTTTAATGACTTAATTGACTAAATTATACAGGGGATTATCGACTACCTTTTTGTCCTATTATCTCTACTTTCCCTTCCCTGTTTGTTTATTTTATATTATTTTGCGTTTCGTTTCGCTCTGCATTATTGCCATACTACTGGCTGATGTTTTTATTTTAAATATCATATTTATTTTAATTATCAGATATAATTAGGCATCATGTGGAGGATGTGCATTTGCTGCCTCTAATGATAGCTACATAGCCATATTTATTTATTTTTATTACTTTTGCCTAACTTTTACCTCACATAATATAAATTAGTGGTACTAGTGGGTTGATATGCTAAATAAGCAGCGCCTGTGCCGCCATCTATTCTTTTCCTTTCTATTATATAAGCTGGTTAAGCTTGCATTATGTCAGTGGTGTGGCTCTGATCAAGAGTGCTGTCTGTTCTATACATTATTTTTCGCTGCATAAGGACCACCGCCATGCAAATCCTCTGCATTGGTTGATCTATCGGAGAATGGAGGGGTGGTTTGGTTCTTCGATATTTCTGCCTTTGCGATGATTTGTATGACGATTGAAATGCAGCGATTCCATGACCATTATTGGCCTCGTGGTCCTCTGTCGATATGGGGCATGATGGTCAGTCTATCATTTTGATATTTTAGTTTTTTGGTAGTTTCTTTAACCCTTTTTTGGTGATATTTCACGTCTTTTGGAACTGGTACCTTCGAGGGGGGTACCGCTAAATTATTTATAATTGGCATTATTTTAAATTTACATTTTTTATTAATTGGGTTTAATGACTTAATTGACTAAATTATACAGGGGATTATCGACTACCTTTTTGTCCTATTATCTCTACTTTCCCTTCCCTGTTTGTTTATTTTATATTATTTTGCGTTTCGTTTCGCTCTGCATTATTGCCGTACTACTGGCTGATGTTTTTATTTTAAATATCATATTTATTTTAATTATCAGATATATATATATATATATATATATATATATATGTGTAAAGTGCATATTGTCTTTACCATTTCCATCTATCTGCATGTAATAATCTGATTACTATTAAATGCAATTCCATAAAAATTTTATATCTAACTCTTTCAGAATGATTTGTTGGGACTTCCCAAATTTCATTAAAATCAAACATAGAAATCTGGAAATTATGTTTTGCTTTTTATTTTTTTCCCCCATACATATCCCACAGGATATTCCGTTCACTGACATGCACTAATTGCAGAAACAAAGGGGTAATATGGGATGTAAATAAATATAATTTTATCAGTTTGTACAAGAAAGTTCTTCCTTTTTTGCTAATTTTTTTATTATTATAAGTCATCATGAATTATTACGTTTGCTAACACACCTGAAATATAAAGCAACATATATACTAACTAACATTGTTGGAATACACTAATATCTCATTTTTTTTTATGGATTACAATAACATATACGATATTATATGCAATAACTTGTATAATATATAACTATCAGATTCCAATTCCATTTTCCAGTTAAAAAAAATGTTTAATGCATAAAATTTCAAATGAACACATTCATTTCTGATTATGTGTATAAATTGACTGTTCTTTCTCAAAGTTCATACCATCTATAAAAGTATCTCAGAGAAGACAAACATTCATAGACTTTACATACATACACTAAGGAGTGAAATTCCCTTGTAATTTTTGAATTCTGCTTTATTTCTCATTTTTATATATTGATACAATTAACACTTTCACTGCTGGATTTTCCAATGACCTTTTTTTTTATCTGGAATTAAAAACTATGGGATTAAGTCATTCTGGATTCAGGAGGACAGACTGTTGGGCTTAAATAACTATACAATTTTTTTAAGCACACACAATGCTGTTATTCCCTTTCATCTCCAATTTTTTTTTTTTTTTTTTTTGAAATTTCAAAATTTGGCATGCCACGAAGTGCATGAATTTGAAACAGTATGTATGTTCTGGCACTCTATATCAAGCGACTGTCACCTTCCACGTTTTCATGCTTATTATGCAAAATGAATAACAAATCTTTCAAAACAACTCATGCAAGATTGTAGATATTTATATAATATGTGAGAGAGTTTTATAAATATCCAAATCTAAAAATGTGCCATTTACTCTAAATGTGCACATTTACTCTTTTAGAGTAAATGTGCATTTACTCTAAAAGAAAAAAAAAAAAAAAAAAACCCATAAAAATCACTTAAAAACCAGTATAAATAAAAATGTGTTTATATTTAGGAAGGTGCAGAAAATTACAGATTTCAGATTTATCTGCAACCAACAATTAACACACACTCCATATTTTTTAAGCAGAATCTGTCAAGTATAGCACTGACAATGTAGGGTAGGTAAAAAAGGGAGGTCAAAGAAGAAAAAAAAAAAAATGAAATTTAAACTAATAAATCTAATAAACCCTTATTGGAATAAGGGAATAATAGAAAAGTGATCAAAAATAATAAAGATAAATTAAAAGGAAAAGAAATTTCATAAGTATGGAGTAAATTTGATGATTTGCTAAACTAAATAGCTGGGCATATATCGCTGAAGTAAAGCAAAAGATTAAAATTAGGAAAACTTTGGATACTATTTCTATTACTAAGGAATGGTCCTATCAAATACAAAAAAAAAAAAAAAAAAAAAAAAATCACTAATGCTGATGAAATAAGACTGAAATTCTGAAAGCTGGGGAGAATATAATGTCAGAATGGTTGCACACTACTTAGAAGTTCTCTGTGTAAAGGACAAGTTTCAGAAAATTAGACCAAGGTATAATTTTTGAGCAGAATCTGTGAAGTATAGCACTGACAATGATGGGTAAAAAAAGGGAAGTCAGAGAAAAAAAAAATATATGAAATTTAAAAAAAATTAAGAGCCATTTTTCTTCCAATTTGATGGAAGAAAGCCCAACAGTCTCGGTCCTGAATCCAGAATGACTTAATCCCATAGTTTTCAATTCCAGATAAAAAAGGTCATTGGAAAATCCAGCAGTTAAAGTATTAATTGTATCAATATATAAAAATTGAAAAATAAAGCAGAATTCAAAAATTACAAGGGAATTTCACTCCTTAGTGTATGTAAAGTCTATGAAACTTTGTCTTCTTTGAGATACTTTTATAGATGGTATGAATCTTGAGAAAGAACAGTCAAGTGTTAGGCCATACATGGAATGCCAGGATCAAATATTTACACTAATATTTAAGATCTGTTGCCTGAAATCATATGGTAAAATACTAAGAAATCTCTTTAAAATTTCAATATAATATGGCCCTAAGGATAATATTTTAAGGAAATCTAAAGAGTTTGTATTAAAATGGCAAACCTAGAGTGCAGATTGAATGAAGTACACTACAGTCAGTTATCAGCTGATTACTCATAACTGACTGTGGGAACACATTATCAATTTGGTGTTCTGGAAGTGGGTAGTTAGACTGAATAAATTTAAAGCAAGATTAGACAAATTATTAGAGAAGATGGGCAAATAATGTAAGCAGGGTTGCAACAAACTGCTTTTTTTTGGCTGATGCTTATAAGTTTGCTTCCTAGCATACTTTTGCCATTACTGATACTAATTTTTACATCCAATTTATGTTAAGGAAATCCAAGAAATATGGGAATTACTGAAACCATTCAATTTATATCAGTTACAGAGAACTGTAATAAAATTATGAGCTAATGTTATGCCATTTTTTGATGTGATTAAGAGATGATTAAAACCATTTTCCTTTTAATATGTGGTCAGCTGAAGATAAAGTGGAACTCTAAGTTAAGTCAAAATTAAGCAGAACCTAATTTTCAAAGAAGGGTGAAGCTAAAAGTCTGCTCACTAGAAAAGTGCATTTTACATGCCTGCATCAAGCTAATGTTTTGATCTCTGCCAAGAAGCATGCTATCTGATGCATAAAACCAATAGTGTTAAGAATGCTAGACTAACTGACTGAGTGGGGTGGGGCATTCTTATCAACCAAACTGATAATCAGTAACTGCCCTCTTACATACAGGCCATTAAAGGCAGATTTCCTCAATTATCATGTAAGAAATAATTTTTCATGTCAATAAATATAAATAATTTTTTTTTTTTAAATTAGGAAGTGAGGCGACCTTTTAGCTATAGAATAAAACATTATTCAAAAATCTTCATATTACAACTTGAACACTTTTTTTTTTTTTTTTTTTTAAATTTATGTTATGTTTCATAATAACAAAGGAAGTGTTAGATCTTTTAGAATTTTACCATACTAAATATTGAAATGCAAAACATTTTAGTATTCAGTATGAGAAAATTTCAATACTGCTATTAAAGACATCATTCAAATGGCATTTTTCTCAGGAATAAAGTTCAGAAAATGGATTGCTATCAAACATATAAACAAAGTATATTCCTCCATGTAAAGTACAGACTGCATTATCAATTAATATGCTTAAAACCTCCCCTACTATAATCAAGAAGTGTTTGCCAAAACATCACCAAACATGATGTTCACATTACATAGCCATTCTCTCTCTCTCTCTCTCTCTCTCTCTCTCTCTCTCTCTCTCTCTTTCTCTCTCTCTCTCTCGAGGGGGAGAGTGGATGGAGGTTACACAAAGGAAAGGGAGTAGCCTACTATCATATTTGATACCAAAGTGCAGAAAAATATTCTAAAAAAATATCTTTAAATTTTGAAAACAACTGGAGCTGCTGTTCCAAATTTATTGCACTGTTTCTATGCAGGAGCAGAACTGAGGAAGGTTATGGGAATTGGACCTAAATCATCTCCAGGACCAACGAAACAACAAAAAACAGAACACATTCTTAAAATCTGGTGCCAAGCTGACTTTTCCTTATTGAGTAATGGCCAAAAAAATCCAAAATATACTTCCATTTACATATAGAGAACTTGAAATTTAAAAAAAGTTGTCCAATTTCTATTGGTTCAGTTTTAATTAAAGATATTCTAAAGGACCAAAATTTAAAATTTCAAATGTAAATTATAAAATGGTATTTTATATTATTAAATACATGTGGATGGACAGACAGAGAGAACTGTTGCCTGTCCAACAGAAAGCAAATAACAGTCATAAAAAATAAATTTTCACATTCAATTTTACACCTATTTACAATTTTAACATATAATTTTCGTTGAAAGTTAACACTAAATCATGGTACTTTATTTTCAATGAATATTTAATTTAAAAAATGTATTAATTTTTAAAATTGTCTTCTGTTTTTTCTACCAATTAAATTTCAATAATATGAAGCCTACATATAACAAAAAAGGTGTGTAACAAAAGTATGAAACAAATTATACAAACTGGAGAAAAAATTAAACTCATTTCTGTATATAAATGATCTGAGTCAAAGAGATTGAGTTAAAGTATGTTTGAAAATAGCTTACAAGCCTTATCCCATAGTACCAAAAAAAAAAAAGCAAAAGTACAACAATTCTGTCATGTAATATAATAAATAAAGTTGTGTTGGACAACTTGGGATCTAATTATAACATTACGATATTAGACTTTTGATGTGTATATTTCAACATTTCTCTACTCTACAGATGGAAATGTTTCTTATATTGTGATTTTGTAATTATGCCTGAATTCCATAAAGTTTTATACTTGGAAAGGTAAACAAGCTAAATTAACCATAAGAAAACAGAAGTTGTAATAAAGATAATATCAGCTAAAGAGTTCTAAAAAGTAGTTCTATTAAATGTGCACCTATATTATATATTCATAAAAAAATTAAAAATCAAACTTACTGGTATATAGTTGGAAGAGCTGTTACCATAAATCTGCCACTCAAGCCTGTAAATGTTAGAAATTAAATTAAAATGCATTTTAATGTTTATTGAAAATATTGACATGCCACATATCATATCAACTTTTTTTTGTATGTTTATTGTATACTACACAAAAGAAAATACAATAATCATGACCAGAAAACAGCAACAAAACTTTAAAGCAGATGCCAACTTCTTTAGCAAGAATTTATGTAAACAGTCAAACATGAGGTAAACACTATAGATGTGAGCCTAAATACTAAAATCATCTCCGATAAAAATGGATTCCAATAAGTGCATGAACTCATGAGGTAAATAATAATAAAAAAGGGTTTTGAAAGAGAATGCAATTATATAATACAAGATTCAAAATGAAAAGATGAATATGAAAGTGTAAATTTAAAAAAAAGAGAGAAAATTACACCTGATACAAAGAAACCACAGGAAGAAGTGAAGTGCAGAATTTGAAATAAAATATGGAGAGTCAATCACATGATAAGTTTGGAGCTCAACAGCAAACCAAACATAACTATCTGGTCCAAATTTCATTTTTCTTATCCTTTAATTTTAATTTTTTACAAAATTAAAATAAAAAAGTTGACTATCAATTAACATGCCACATATCATATCAATGATATACCACAAATCATTTGCAATAAACTAGTTACAGTGGAGCTGAGAACTCTTCCAGTCACTAAATGCAGTAGTTTAGTAGAAATTATTTTTTTTTTTTAAATGCTCATGGATCTTTAAAAGTAAGCTGTAAAATGGATATGCAGAATCAATATAAAAAGATTAATCTCTTTTCATATTGGTCTGAAAATAGTAGAATGAACTAAATCTAATGGTAATGCTTCAGAATCCTCGGTCAATGGATAAATTAATCTCACTGCCACAACTCTTCCAAAGCAGGACCAGAGGGAAAAAAATTGTATTAATACTTTCATTGCTAAAAGTAGTTTCCCCCGTGATTCCCTACTCCTCCATTTTAACACATCTACCTCCTCAGCTGGACTGAGCCAGCATCACTTTATGTTTCATTCTCGTTTCAGGGAAACAGGATGTCAGCGAAACTTTTCTTTTTTTTTCCCCAAAAACTGTATGATATAGAGACAAGCATTGGGACACACTGCTGCAGCAGAGTTGGCATCTTTGCAAAATCTTAGTTGCAAATGACTGGTGGGGTGGAGTGAGGGAAGGAAGAAATCCTGAAAGTGTTTCACATAAAATAAGCATTTTTCAGATTACTTCCTAATTAAAAAATTAACTTGTTAAATGTCATTTATTAGGGAAAACATGCTAAAAAAGCCTCTGATTATTTACTTGTATAGATTTCTAATTTCGAGTTTAGGACCTTACCATATTTAAAATACGGGTTGGCAAATGGATGATCACAGTGCACAGAAATAAAAATACTATTTTATAAAGAACACTATTGCCAGAAATCACATTAAATCATTTGCCTGATTTAGTTTTTAAGTTTACTTTAAACTTTTAAATATCAATTTAAAAGTTAATGTATGCAGTGCATTACATTTCAGGTGCATTAACAAGTAGTAATAATTTCACACTTATACATATATAAAAAAAGAAAAGAGTGCTAAAACAATGAATTTTATTTACAAACCAAGGAAATTGTCTATTGCCCATTTATTCCTCCAACCAACACAGCAACACATAATATCTAGTGCTTCAGCTACAATATATGGATAGCCTAAGTGATATGCATGAATAATAACTGCGAGATCTCTATTCATCAAATTTTAATGAAATTTAGGAAGGCTTGACAAATCTTTCTGAAATGCCCAAATACAAAATTTCTTCAAGATCCATCCACTAGAAGTCAAGTTATTAAAGAAATAATTGCTGGATTTCTATTGGTTCAATTTTAATAATATTTGGAATGGCTTAAGAAATCTTTTAAAAGGCCTAAATGCTGAATTCCATGAAAATCTGTCGATCAAGTTGTTACTTCTGGACATATGGATAGACAAACATGAACACAATAGGCACATTATGCCTATATGCTAATGCTCTACAATTCTAAAATTATAGAATTTTTTTTTGATAGAAATACACTTGGAAAAAATTGTGGTGGATCAATTCTTACAACCTCATTTATTTTTTTAAAGTAGCTGATATAGTGGGAAAAGCTTCCAATTTCTGTTTTAAAACATCATAGGCTGACCGGGCTAGCCGGGTGGGTGAAGTGCCTGCTTGGCAACCCAAAAGGTCGCGGATTCGAATCCCGCCTCGGGCTTGGATCAAAGTACTGCAAAAAAAACCTTGGGTGGTGCATTATGGCCACAGAAGCCGATGCGCCAACAACTACCAAAAAAAAAAAAAAAAAAAAAATACATCATATTCAACAGGTATTCAACAGTTTTGTAAGTTATATATTATATACGAGGGTGGTTCAATAAAGAATCACCCTGACCAAGCTGCAGAAGTGCTATCCTGTTGATTCTTGGCACAGGTTTTAGTCCTATGCATAGCCACCATGCAGATTTACACATTTTTCCCATCCTCATTGATGGATGAGGCTACGGATACCGTTTTTGTAGAGGTGGTGACATTGGGGTCTTTGAACCATGCCTCTGTTGCAGATATGAGTCTCGTCATCAGGGAAGTGGGTCCCCCAAAGAAATGATTTGAGGGAAGGAAACAAGAAATCCGATGGTGCAAGATCAGGTGAGTATACTGGATGGGGGCAGTATTTCATATCCACAAGTGGCTGCTTGTGTTGTTGCAATTTCAGAAGTGTGAACTGGGGCAACGTCTTGAAGCATTCTCACACCTTTGGACAGCAGGCCACACCTACATGTTTGGATTTTCTCCTGTAATTTTGTAAGTTGGCATAATAGGCACCTGTAATTGTTTTATCTTGTCAGCAAGACCTTTCCTGCTGACACTTGGACCCTTGCCTTCTTGGGGGGGGGGGACCATGATGTCACCATTCCATGGACTGCTTTTTACTTTCAGGGTCAAAATGGTATACAATCAGCCTTCTGGAAACCAGTCAATAATCTGGGAATCCATCTTGTACTCAATTTCCATAAATGGAGTTGGTCATGAAGGACTGTTTCAACAGAGCCCACACTAATCTTCACCTCCTGGGACAATTAGTGCACAGATATCCGGCGATCTTCCATGATTAACGACTTCACTTATCTGATCGTGCTGTCATCAATGGCTGAATGGGGACGACCTGGAATGGGCTCAGATTCTACTGATATCCAACCACACCTAAACTGTCTATGCCAGTGCTTCACAATGCCATAGGATGGGGCTTCATCCTTATATACAGCAGTCATCTCCTCGTGGATTTGTTTAGAAGAATTCCCCTTCAAGAACAGATACCGGATTACAGCTCTAGCTTCAACTTTGTCCATGATGCTACTTTGTCACACGTTCAGCTCTGTAAAAGAAAAACAAATTAAGACACAAGGCTGAAATTTCACACCTTTAGTACAGAGATATTATGCTACACACAAAATATCACGACTCTGCTATATATGGAAGTAGGTGAAGGCGATTCTTTATTGAACCACTCTCGTATATATACACACATACTTTATATGGCTTCTTGGTAGAAGACAAAGGTTGTTACAAATTTAAACATTTCAATAAGTTACTTCAATCTTCCCATTAAAAATGCACAGATTGTCAAAAAAAAAAAAAAAAAAAAATACTGTAAAGCAGGCTATTACCAAAGATACATTGTAGAAAATGGATTAATCACAGCTTGAAAATGAACATGAAACAGCTGATATGATGACAGCAATGGAATAACTACCTCGCCACTCAGATCTCGATCTCTCAAAAAATAAACACTGTTACTCCAAAATTTCCCTCTAAAATTGGTGACATTTTTTGAGGAAATTAAGACTTTTGAAGAAGGGATTACTCTTCTAAAGAAGGATATCAATTGGATAAACCTCAGTTTAACTGCATTACAAAAGGATTAAGTTCACTATTGATTCAAACAAAAAGTAACTGAAGACTTAATCACCATTAAATCTTTTTTTTTGGAGGGCATCAGGGAGTTTAATATTATGGAGAGTGAGGTCATGGTTCCTTTGACATGGTCTCCCTGTTCACATCTACTCTGATTCAGCCCACCATTATGTTTGTTAGGCAGTTGTCGGACAAGGATTCCACATTGAGTAGCAAGACCTTACTCTCTGTTGATGATATATGTCAGGCCTTAAATTTATGTTTGTCCAATTGTGCTATCAAATGTGGCAGTTCTTTATATAAGCAAATTTGGAGAACTCCTATGGGCACATCAGTTAGTGCCCCCATAGCAAATATTACTATGGAGGCTTTTGAAGACAACGTAAGTGCAGATTTGCCGACTACCATCAGACTCCGGCATTGGTACGTTGATGATGTCTTTGCAGTTGTTCCACAGGGGTCAGAGTTACTGCTCCTCCAGTATCTTTAATTCTTTATTTCTGTATATTGGTATATTGATTTTACAATAGAGATGGTGCTGGACAATCTACCAATTTTGAAAGTTTCAGTTTAACACAATGGTTGTCATTTAGCATTAGCAGAGACATATGATGCAAGAAAGCAAGATTATACAGCATCACCAAAAAAAAAAAAAAAAACCCTTTCCATTTCACCCATCCATTCACTCCAAATTTATGTCTAGTTCTGCCTTGAATTTATTTAAGCTACCCAACTTCTACAACAACAGATGGAAGTTTGTTCCAGCAATCAACCACATGCTGGCTAAAGACAAAAACTTCTGCACATCTATTCTACAACTGTTTTTCCTCAATTTGAATTTATGTCTACTCAGACAATCAATCTGGGCAAAAGGCGGAATCCCATCAGCACTGAGCTTGCTCAAACCATTCAAGGCCTTATACACCTCAATGAGATCATCTCGCAGGTGCCTAGTCACCAGAACCTGTAATTTGAAAATCTTAACCCTTCCTTCGTTGTTGTTGTTTATTTGGTTTTTAGGAGCATTAGCAACTAAGGCCATATTGCTCCGGGATATGCGGTGGTCATACCCTGACCTTTCCGCATCATCCGTATTTGGTGGTAACAGGCTCGAACCCCGGTCTAATCAAGACGCGTGTGCTATGCACTGCTGCTCCTTCCCACCTGGCTACGGAGGTGCCCCCTTCCTTCGTAAGGGCAACCCTTTGTTCCATTCACTAATCTTGTTGCTCTTCTCTGTACTCATTCCAGCAGCTCTAGATCCTTCCTAAAATGAGGCCTTCAGATCTGTATACAGTATTCAAGGTGTTTGATGACCATTGCCTTATACAAGAGGATAATCACCTCCTTATCTCTGCTAGAAAAATTGCTGTATATCATTGACAAGACATCATGAGCTACTCTTGCAGACTATCTGCACTGCTCAGAAAACTTCATATCTGACTGAACCACATGCAGTACCTTACATTTGTCAATGTTAAACTTCAGTAGCCACCTCTCAGCCTATCTGCTCAACGTTCCTAGATCTTCTTGCAGTAGTGTACTGCACTCCCGCGCATGATCACTTGGCTACCAATCAAATCGGTCAGGCAGGACATCCCCTTAACAAACCCATGCTGTGTCCAAACTACAACCGAGGTGTTTTCTAGATGATCCTGCAGTGGTTTTTTAACCAGTGCCTCCATTAATTTCCCTGGAACAGAAGTTAAAGTAACAGGTGTGTAATTATGTGTGTTGCCCTTTGATCCTCCTTTGTGAATTAGGGTCATATTTGAACATCTCCAGTCCATGGGTACCTCCCCTGAGTCCAAGGAAGCTCTCATAATTAAGGCTAAGGGTTTGATTATTTCCTTTGCAGTTTCCTTTAATATAATTCGATAGATACCCATCCACCCTAGCTGCCTTTTTTATGTTTATCTTCAACAATTTCTCCTGCACTTTGCTTCCTGTTATTAAAAAACCATTTAACTCAGTACCATAGGCTAATACACCTCCGGTAATCCTCTCACTGAATAACTCCTCATGTGTAAATGTAGATGCAAAATACTCATTCAGTTTGTTAGCTACCTGAGCAAGATCATCAATAGTTGAATCATCGATGTCAAGTGGACCAATCTGATTCATCACCTTCCTTCTAGAGTTTACATAAATAAAGAACTCTTTGCTGTTTTTCTTTGCATCCTTTGCCAAAGATTTCTCGTAAACTGCCTTTGTCTGCCTAACCTCCTTTGTGACTTGCTTACAGACCAGCTTATATCTTCCATAGGCTTCTGTGCCACCTGTTAATTTATATGTATCCCATGCATTTTTCTTCTCTGCCACATGTCTAATTAGTTCATCTGATATCCATTTAGGCCTAAACCTTGAACAATATTTCTTGGTTGGTATGAAAAGCCTAGTAGCTTCCAAGATTAATTCTTTGAATGCTGCCCATTTAGAATTTGCTGTTGGTAACATCATCAGTTGGTCACACTGTATAAACTTTAAAAACTGTCTCAGACCTCCGTAGTCAACTTTATGAAAGCAAAAACCCTTCCATTTAACCCTGATAGTAGTTATCTCTGAGTGTAAATCCCTCATGAGCACACTGTGATCACTCTACCTAGTGGCTTCTTTATCTGCAGATACTTAATACATGAAGAATCACTACTGATAATCAAATCAAGAGTATTACTCCCTCTGGGTGCCTCCTGAACATGCCGCTATAGAAAACAATCATCCAATAAATCCACAAAAGCCATGCTAGTGTGTGTGAATGAATAACCCACAAGTTCCAGTCAATATCTGGGAAATTAAAATACCCTATTATAAGGCAATCTGATTTACTGGCCCACTATTTCTCTCTACAGCTATTCATTATGCTCATCAGAGTCATTAGGCCTATAGTAAACTCCTACTCTCAATTTTGCTTTCCCAGTGCTTACATCACACCAAGCTGACTCAACACTGCACTGTCTACCCATGTCAACTGGATGCACTTCCTTAGATTTTGTGTTTCTTAACTAATATCCTCCTCCCTTCCTATCCTTCCTGTACACATTGTACTCCCCAAATTCCAATTCTGCATTCCTTATATCTGTGTGACACCATGTCTCTGATATTCCAACAATATTTGCCTTTGGCGTTTTGATCAGTACCTCAAATGCATCAAATTTATTTACTACACTCCTAGCATTGGTGTACACACAAGTATACATGCACTTGTTCTTATCCATAGCTATCTTAATACAGCCCGGGTATTTACTTGTTCCGCAATGACTACCAGCAGTCTCTGAAATACCCAGCACCTTGTTTTCCAAGTTGTTCAACTGCACACACACTTACATTGTGTTTCTATTATTGATATAGAGACTGACATGCCATTGTTAGATCCGAGTTATCTAATTGTGGCTAAATCCCCTTGTGTTTTGGATAGGTTCCAACTGCAAGATAATTAAGAAAAACAGAATCTAAGGAAGTGCATCCAATTGACATAGATGTACAGTGAAATTCTGAGTTAGTTTGGTATGACATAAGCACTGGGAAAGCAAAAATAAGAGTAGGGGTGTGATATATGCCTAATGACTCTAATGAGTACAATTAACTATTGTACGGAGAAATAGAAGGGTAGTAAATCAGAATGTCTTATAATGGGGGATTTTAACTTCCCAGATATTGACTGGAACCTGTGGGTTGTTCACTTGCACACTAGTAAGACTTTTGTGGATTTAAAGGATGATTGTTTTCTGCAGCAGCATGTTTGAGAGGCAACCAGAGAGGGTAATACCCTTGATTTGGTTATCAACCGTGATTATTTGTGTATTAGGAATTTGCAGATAAAGGAACCACTAGGTGGCAGTGATCAACAGTGTACTAATGTGGGATTTACTTAAAGATATAATTACCATCAGGGGTAAAGGGAAGGGTTTTTGGTTCCGTAAAGGTGACTACAGTGGTCTCAGACAGTTTTTAAATTCTGTACAGTGGAAAGCATTCAAGGAATTAATTGTGGAATCTATTAGGCATTTCATACCAATTAAGAAATATAGTTTTAGGCCTAAATGGTTGTCAAATGAACTAATGAGACTCATGGCAGAGAAGAAAAATGCATGAGATGCATATAAATTATCAGTCGACATGGAAGCCTATAGCAGATATAACATAGTCTATAATCAATCTTTGGCAAGGAATGCTAATGAAAACAGCAAAGACTGCTTTACTTATATAAACTCTAAAAGGAAGGGGATGAGTCAGATTGGTCCACTTGATATTGATGGTTCAACCGTTGATGATCCTGCTCAGATAGCTAACAAACTAAATGAGTATTTTGCATCTACATTCACACGTGAAAAGTTATTAAGGGAGTAAAATGCCAGAGGTTTATCAAATTGTAACAGGGTGCTTAATGATTTTGTAATAACTGAGAGCAAAGTGAGGAGAAATTGTTGAAGTTAAACATAAGAAATGGGATCTATCCAATTATATTAGAGGTGGCAAAGGAACTAAGCAAACCCTTAGCCATTATTATGGGACCATCCTTGGACTCAGGGGAAGTCCCCTATAGATTGGAGATCTGCAAATGTATTCCCAATTCACAAAGGATCGAAGGGTGACGAGTAATTAAGATCGGTTAGTTTAACTTCTGTTCCAGGTAATATAAAGGAGTCCTGGTTAAAGATACATTGCAGGATCATCTAAACAAGACTACAGCAATAATTCAGACACAGCATGGGTTTGTTAAGGGAAAGTCTTGTCTGACAAATTTGATTGGATACTACGGTGTGGTTACAACGGAACTGGATGTAAAAAATAATTTTGATATCATATACTTCGATTTCAAGAAAGCTTTTGACATTGTTGCACGTGTAAGACTACTGTACAAATTGGAGCAGAATGGTATTAAGGGTAAGTTGCTACAATGGATAAAATGGTGGTTGAGTGGGAGAAGACAGAGTGGTAATCAATGGATGCTGCTCTTTGTGGTCTAATGTTATTAGTGGAGTCCCACAGGGTTCAGTGTTGGGCCCACTGTTGTTTTGTATATTTATCAATGATATAAATGAATTATTATTTTGAATTATTACGCTACACAGAGCAAAGTGGAGACAGAATAAGTAAGGACAAGTTTAATATTAATTGGAAAAAACACACATATATTAAATTAAATATATACAAAAGCTTTCGATTAGTTAGCTAACCTTCATCGGTCAAACTAACAGTTAAGAGTGTGGAACATGAGGATGTGTATTGCCAATCATGTACCGCGTGACTTGATGGTTAATTGTTGGATGTTGAAGCCTGTGACTGTAACGCATGTTGCCAATGTTTGTCATTCATCAAAATGGTTGCTTCAATGTTAGTGTTGACACAACATCCACTGCTCCTGTTGACTGTGGTATTAGAGCATGTGATATTCAGTGACTCCAACCAGGCGTGCCGCCAGTAGTGACGGGACCTATCTACAATCACGACATTGCGGTGTGGGTCAATGTCATGGTGGGTTAACCAGAAGTGTTCAGCAATGGCTGAGTGTTCTATGTCCACTAAGCGGAAGGCTCTTTTGTGGTCCGAAAGACGGTTTCCGAGCCATCTCCCAGTTTCCACAATGTAGCAGTCAGTGCAGTCATGGCAAGGGATGTGGTACACTAGACCACTTTGTAGTAAGGTGGGAACCGGTGTTTTCACTTTAGAAATGAGGGTTCATAACATTCTGCCTGGGGGTTTTATGCATTTTATCCCATGTGATTTTAGGACCATAGAAACCAGTTGTGATAGGTTTGGGTATTATGGGATAAAGGTACTCGCCGTTCAGTCATTACCTTGGATGTTCCTGTTAGTCGCTACATGGTCATGTGTCTGTAGGTCACACCTGTCAAGGGTGGGATAGCCACACCTCGCAAGATCCGCCTTGACTTTAGCAATCTCAATGCGCCTCATCTACAGAACTAGAGTAGATCCAAGCACAGGTTAACAAGGTTCGTGCAGTTGCAAGAAGATGGCTGCACGCGTGTGCTGACTATAAGTTCGTAAACTGGCCAGCACACATTGGTTTACGATAGACAGTTGTCTTCAAGTGCGTGCCCTCACGTCAGGCAAGAATTCATCAAAATGGTTGCTTCAATGATAGAGGTGACACGACATCCACTGCTCCTGTTGACTGTGGTATTAGAGCATGTAATATTCAGTGACTCCAACCAGGCGTGCCGCCAATAGATTCTAGCTCAATTGTGAGTTTTATGAAAGGCGACAGACAGTTCAGGTGCTCTAAGAGTTGGTCACCCGAATTTCTGGGGATAACCACAAACACATCATCCACATAGCAACACCAAAAGGTAATCCAATCTGGTACATTTGTAAATGCACGACCCTCTAATTCTTCCATCATGTCCACACTCTTAACTGTCAGTTTCAATAATGAAGGTTAGCAAACTAACCGAAAGCTTTTTTATGTATTTAGTTTAATATATGTGTGTTTTTCCAATTAATATTAAACTTGTCATTACTTATTCTGTCTCCGTTTTGCTCTGTGTAACGTAATAATCCAAAATAATAATAATGAATCCAGAGCGCACAGGCCTCTTTAATCAATGATATTGATGAAGGAAATAAGGATTAGTGTCGAAGTTTGCAGATGATACAAAGGTTGGCAGGGTTGTTAATGACAGTATTGGTAGTGTGCTACTGCAACAGCATCTAGAAAATTTGAGCAGATGGGCTGAGAAGTAGCAACTGAAGTTTAACCTTGACAAATGCAAAGTACTGCACATGGGTAGAAGCAACCCCAGAGAAACGTACCAACTGTGTGGTACTACACTTAAGGTGGTAGAAAATGAAGAAGACCTGGGAGTAATTGTGCAGTCAGATATGAAGTTTTCTGAGCAATGCAGACAAGCTGCCAAGGCATGTCATGGGGGTTTTGTCAATGATATATAGGAATTTTGCTAGCAGGGAAAGGGAGGTGATTGTCCCTCTGTATAAGGCAATGGTCAGGCCACGCCTTTTGAGTACTGCGTACAGGTCTGGAGGACTCATTTTAGGAAAGATGTAGATTTGCTTTATCGTGTACAGAGAAGGGCAACAAGATTGGTGAGTGAAGGGATCCTCTTACCAAGAGAGGCTTAAGTTCTGCAAATTGCAGTGGCTGGAGACTAGGCACCTGCGAGGTGATCTGATTGAGGTGTATAAGGCCTTGAAAGGGTTGAGCACACTGAATTCTGATGGGATTCTTCCACTTGTTCAGATTACGAACCTAAGGGGACATAAATTCAAATTAAGGAAAGACAGATATAGAATACATGTTCGGAAATTTGCCTTTAGCCAGTGGGTGGCTAATTGCTGGAACAAACTTCCATCTGTCGTTGTGGAAGTTGATAGATTAAATAAATTTAAGGTGGAACTGGACATACATTTAGAGAGAATTGTTTTGTAAATTTTTTTTTTTTTTTTTTGGCTGATGCTGCATAAGCTCATACACTTGCTTTCTTGCATCACATGCCACTACTACTACTATTTATCAAAATATCCTTGACCAATATCACAAATTAGCATTACCATTAGTAAAGGCATGTGATGCAAGAAAGCAAGTTTATTTAGCATCAGCCAAAAAATAAATAAATAAATCTTCCCATTCACTCCAAAGGTTTGTCTAGTTCAGCCTTTAATTTATTTAAGCAGTCAGCTTCCACAACGAGATATGGAAGTTTTTTCCACCAGTTGACCACCCGCTGGCCATAAGCAAATTTCTACAACTGTCTTTCCTCAATTTGAATTTATACCCTTTCATGTGTGGAATATGAGCAAGAGAAAGAATCCCATCAGCATTGAGATTGCTTAAACCATTCAAGGCCTTATACACCTTAATCAGATCATCTCGCAGGTGCCTAGTCTCCAGATGCTGTAGAAGTTAAGCCTATCTTCATAACAGCAACTGTTTGTTCCACTCACTAATCTTTTTGCTCTTCTCTGTACTCATTCTAGTAGCTCAACATTTTTCCTAAAATGAGGCCTGACCATTGCTTATAAAATGTGACAATCACCTCCTTATCCCTGCTAGCAAAATTCCTTATATATCATTGACAAGACATCATGAGCTATTCTTGCAGCCTGTCTGCACTCTCAGAAAACTTCATATCTAACGGAACGATTACCCCCAGGTGTTTTTCATTCTCTACTACTCTGAATGTAGTACCACACATTTGGTATGTCACTCTGGAGTTACTGCTACCTATAAGCAGTACTTCACATTTGTCAATTTTAACTTCACTTGCCACCTCTCAGCCCATCTGCTCAACTTTTCTAGATCCCGTTGCAGTAGCATACCATCCTTACTATCAGTAACAACCCTACCAACCTTCATATCATCTGTAAACTTGGACATTAAGCCTGATATACCTTCATCAAACCGGCCTCCGTAGCCGAGTGGGCAGGAGCGAGAGTGCAGTAGCACACGCTCCTTGAGTAGACCGGGGTTCAAGCCCCTGACTGCTGAATACGGTCGATCTGCCAACCAGCACTGGACCAGCGTGGCAGATTATGGTCCACTTCCCTCAGCATGAATTGTTGAGGAGGCTTCCATCCTGCAGTGGGTTGATAATGGCTGCACTTTACTTTTTCTACTTTTACCTTCATCAATATCAATGACAAATACAGAAAACAACAAATGGGCCCAACACGGACCCCTGAGGAACTCCACTAATAACATTAGTCCATGAAGAGCAGTGTCCATTGATTACCACTCTCTTTAATAATTTCCTTTATTGCTGAAATAAAATAATTTCATTTCAGTAATAAAGGAGATAATAAAAATGTTCTGAACAAATTGTCTATAAAGCTAAAACTAAATCTGCCATCTTACAGAAGCTGGCAAACAGTTATTAGACCTTGATCAAAAAAAAAAAAAAAAAACTAATTTCTCTAATTGATAATTTCATAATTGTTGTTGTTTGGTTTTTAGGAGCATTAGCAACTAAGGCCATATTGCTCTGGGATATGCGGTGGTCATTCCTTGACCTTTCCGCATCCTTCGTATTTGGTGGTGATGGGCTCGAACCCCGGTCTAATCAAGAAGCGTGTGCTACGCACTGCTGCTGCTGCTCCTTCCCACCTGGCTACGGAGGCGCCTAAATTCATAATTGTAATTCAGTTAACTCCTCTAGAAAAAGAAATCGCTCTAGTTACATACCACGTTTAACAGTAAATTCTACAAATAAATAGAAATATATTTACAATTTATTTTGAATAAATACGTTATAATATATATATATATATATATATATATTCGATAATTCAAAATAAAACAAAATAAAAACATAAGCCAGTAGTATGGCAAAAATGTAGAGCGAAAAATTAACATAAAAATAACGTAAAATAAAATAAACCAAACAGGAAAGGGAAAGTAAAGGTAATAAAGACATAAACCGTAGCCAATTGTCCCCTATATAATTTAGCTTTAAATCTAATTAATAAAACCGATGTCAAATTTAAAATAATGCCAATTATAATATAATTTGGCGGTACCCCCTCGAAGGTACCAGTTCCGAAAAAGGTGAAATATCACCAAAAAAGGGGGTTAAAAGTACTACTAAATGCAAAACAAAATATCAAAATAATAGACTGACCATCATGCCCCATATCGACAGACTTTATTTAAATAATGGCTTAAACTTTAAGCCATTATTTAAATTATATATATATATAAATTATGATAACACTCAATTCTTATACTTTACTGTGAAAGAAAGTGATATAAACCCTGCATGTATTATTTACGTAATTTACATCATTACATATTTACATTATATAATTTATTAATATTCATTAATGCATTACATTATTATTAATTAACATCATTTACATATTCTAGATATTGTTGTTATGGGAGTTTAATGGCACATAAGCTACTATGGCTATAATGCGCCTTATTCTAGATGTGATAAAATCCACTATATTTTGAAAAGTATGCTTTGAACCATTAAAAAAAAACAATTTTCATTTTTAATAAATCCTTAGTAGGAGATTATCACAGTCATTTAAAAGCAGCATTTATTTCCACAATTCAAACAAAGGGCTCCAAATTAGAAACTACCAATTACAGTTTGATCATATTATTAAATAACATAGCTAAGAATCTGGACGCTACCATTCAACAGAAATTATCTTAGTATTTTAACTCTAAACTAGCCTCTGCCTTACAACAATATTGCCCAGGCAGGTCTGTAGTGACAAACCTCATCTCCCTGTAGCATTTCATTTCCACAGAAACTGACATGGGGATTGGGTAGATTTAGTCTACACTGAGCTGTTCAGGGTATTTTTGGTTTCACTGACCGTAACCTGCTAAAACTTAAATTTCACTTATAGAGCTGCCGACCGGGCTAGCTGGGTGGGTAAAATACCTGCCTGGCAACCCAAAGGTCGTGGGTTCGAATCCCGCCTCGGGCTTGGTTCAAAGTACTGCAAAAACCTTGGGAGGTGCATTATGGCCACAGAAGCCGATGCGCTAACAACTACCAAAAAAAAAAAAAAAAACTTATACTAACCTCTACAATGTTAACTGATTATACTGCTGACAGACCCAATAACAATCTATTGGAGTAGTATTTGCAAACAGATAAATTCTGCTATGGGTACTCTTCAAGGCTAATCATTAGATCCATTACTATTCCACATTTATATAAACAAACAGTCTCTTTCCTGAGAAAGTAAGAATGCTACTGAATGGGGGCAATATAAAATTATAACTTTCATGCAAAATAATTAGCACTGTTTAAGACTGCAAAAACCTTTAACTCTTTAGTACTTTGGCCTGTAACAATAATTTTTAATAAAAAAAATGTGAAGTGGCATAATTCAGCAATTCCCATAAAAGTATAATTTTATTTGCTTATGCTGCAATATTAAAACCAAACTTATAGCTGGAATAATTCATATTGATGATCATAAAATACTTTGCTTCTTCATTAAATAATTCCAATCTGACAAAAAATTTTTTTACCATGTTAGTGTTACCCCATTTAGAATTCACTTGCCCCATCTGGTTCCTACACTCACTTTCTAGTTTATTTAGACAAACTAGAAAAATAAAATAAAATTAAAAAAAAAACACAGATATAATGATTAAATACTTATTGCATCAAAATGACATTCTAAACTATAACAGCAATAGATACCACTCCTATTAATGCAGATACAATATATGAACCCTCCTTACATCAGAAGGCACAGCCAAGGTTTAAAGTTAATTTATAAAATTATAAATGTCAGTGCTACCCTTCATTATTTCTCAATATAAAAATAAATATCCCTTCAGGAAATCATCAGAAATCTACTTATGTTGAAACTTGCTTATGGAACAAAATATGGAAAAAAATTTGAGTCCTCTACTCTTTATTACATCTAACAAACCAATACACGTACACCCCTCTAAAAATGTATCCATTTTTAGAGGGGTCTGCATGTGTGTGTAAACCAATTTATTGGTTTTAACCATGCTTATCCATATGAAACAACTCAATTTCCAATGGACAGATTTCACGAACTCTTATATATATAGACCTTTTAAAAATATTTGTCAAGCCATTCCAAATTTCATTAAAACTGAAATCTAGCAATTTTTATTTCTCTTTTTCCATACATTTTATATGTAAAAAATTATCATAAATTAAATATAATTTTAATGCAGTACCGTTAGTATTGTGTATGCATACTGTTATAAGACTCACAAACCTGGTATTGCTTGAAAAGATACACAAATAGAGAGAAAGAATAATATAGAAGAGAGTAATAATTATTATACAGTTGTAATTAAATTGAATGATTAAGTTTATTAAGTGTTCTATAAAGTTATAATCTTAGTAATCAATTGATAAGGAGATAATTCTTTACCTTTTATCTATATTAATCACAGAAAAAGGAAAAAAATAAAATTCATTTAATTTAAGAAAAAAAATAATAAATGCAGCTGAAATATAACATTGCATACATTAACTTGTTATTATTTCCTGAATTTAAAAAAAAAAAAAAAAAAACATTTATTAAACTTAAAATGCTATATTATTAAATTTTTTTTCACACTTCATATTATTGATATTTATGTTTCTATATATTTTATATATTTTTCAATACTGTTAAATTATTATTTTAATTATCAGGTAGATGAAATTATTTTTCTTTTACAGTTTAAGTGAATTATGTAATTCATAATTCTGAAAGTTTCATATATAGTGAATAACTCAGTTATATATATTTTTTATGTAAGCAATCCAGGGTAGAGTTACACTCTGTAAATGGGTTTGTAAAGTACAGATTAAAATAAAAAACAAACAAATAATGCATTCACCTCAAAATGTAATGCAAGCTTTATTTTTTTATTTGTCATTCTGTAACCCAGATAAATTACAACAAAATTTGAAACCAGCCTAAACACAGCATGCTTAAACCAGAAGATTCCAGGTCAAAGCCAAAGAGGTGTCAACTGTGTAGCACAGCAACCATTTTCCTGAAAAGTGTCAGGAAACTGTTTGCTCTCCAAAGAAATTGTTCAACTGAAATAACCATACAAGGCATTTCAGCTAGACAACTTCTCAACGATTTCAGTTTTCCTCAAAGGGAACATTCTGCACACTGGTTGGTTTTGTTAGGGTTTAATGACACATGGACTATTTTGGTCATAATGCACCAATTCATATGGTCTGCATACTGTTGAGGTTTTGTGGCACATATGATAATGTACCAGATACATGTTTGTCTTTGCAAATAATGACATTAACTGTGTAACACACTAATATTATCAAACTTTTACTCCATTCCTTCAAATGACTTCATAAATGCAGGCAATGGTTCTCATTGCAAACTATCCTCCAAGCCTTCACATATGCAGCTCATTCTCCTGTGATTGTTGTCCTTCCTGAAGCAATGAAATTGATTTGCAGGTTGTGGTCCAAGACACGAAATCCTTTTGGTATGCTTCTCTCGTTATGTCAAAAAAGACACCGAGGAAATTTTTTTTATAGATAAATGCAAATCTTGATGTTTGCTTCCCAAACAAATTATAACATCCAAATAAACACAACACAAACCAAATCACTAATGAATAGTGCATAAATGTCTACCTCTCCTAGCCTCACAATTCATGCATATCTGTGGCTAGGCAGATATGCCTGAATATCATTAATAAACACACAGAGAACAATGCACCTAGCATCGAACTGATAACTTTAGTCCACAAAGAGTAGTATCCATTGATAACAACCCTCTGTTTTCTCCCACCAAACCATCTCTTTAGCCATAGCAGTAACTTGTCCTTAATGTCACAATGCTTCAATTTTTACAGCAGTCTTTTATGTGCAATAGTATCAAAAGCTTTACTGAAATTCAAAGATATGATATCAAAATTATTTTTTGCATCCAGTTCCTGTGTCACTGCATCACATTATCCAATCAAATTGGTCAGAAAAGAGGGTAGTCAGCCTAATTCATCTGTTACAAACTCTCCCCATTCTCAGTTTCATGGATCTCCTCTTAACAAACCCATGCTGTGTGTGAAGTATATGAATGAGATATGAATGAATGTGTGATAAAAATAAAAATTTAAAAGAAGTAAATGTAAAGACCAACAATTACACTAAATGAAATGCAATTAAAAGCAAAATCAAACTAATACTAAAAGTAATTGCATTGCCAAGAGCTGTGTAACCTTAGGACCCTTGAGCAACTGTGCTGCTACATCCTGGTAAATCCAGCTTTGGTAATAGGTGAATTAGCATAATTTATTAAATAGTTAAAGAGTCTCGTATTTTCAACTGCAAGATGTTTCACAAAAAAAAAAAAAAAAAAAGTCGTTTCCATGATGGTTATAGGAAAATAAGTTTTCTTCAACCCCCAGGGGCTCACATCTGGTGAGTATGGGCTTGGCACACACAGAATCTTCTCTTTTTTGGTGACACCTCTCTCTCTCTCTCTCTCTCTCTCTCTCTCTCTCTCTCTCTCTCTCTCTCTCTCTCTCTCTCTCTCTCTCTCTCTCGAAATTTTTTTTTTTTTTTTTTTTTTGGTTGGTGCAGCATAAGCCTCAGGCTTCCTTGCACCTAATAATAAAAATAATAATAATAAAAAACATCTAGTTAAAATAGCTAATGTTAGTGGAATCTTCACTTTCAGAAGGCAAAAAAGGCATAATCACTGCCAGAAAGCAGCATAAAAAAATTCATGTGACTGCTGATCACTTATTTTTAGAAAAAAATAATAATAAAGGAGAATATGTGATAATATCATACAGAGAATTCACAATGATAATTTAAAAGAAATGTGCCTCTAACTGCACTGTCCTATCTCTAGGAGAAAAGTGAGAGCTCGAAATTAACAGAAACTCTGCTTTTCTTCTAAACAGCTACTGACCATAAATCTCATATCTGCTATTACCATGAAGTATTGTTCTCACATCTGGAGAGGTGGCCTCTAAAACCTATCTTAATCTCCTAGGCTCTATTCAAAAGAGGGTATTCAGCCAAATTAATGACTCATCTCTCTTACAAACTCTCTCCATTTTCTGTTTCATAGATGTTCAGTTTCTGCTACATGTGTCTTGTTCTGTAGATAATTCCGTGGGTACTGTTCTTCTAAATTGGCATCTGTAATTTCAATGCTCTCTTCCAAACCAGTCTGAACACGTGTACTAACCAAGTCAACATCCATTCAATATCTGTCCCCAAAATCACTGAACTAATTTTAGCTTTATATCTTCTTCATTTATCTTTTCTACTTCTGTGCTCTGGAACAATCTTCCTGAAGACATATTTCCCAAATAAAACTATCTGTAGAAATTCAAGTCTAATATCACCAAGGATCTTCTGGCTTCTCAAGCTTTAGCCCACACTAGGAGGTGAAGGGCAAGGTAATTTGACTATTGGGGAAATTTGTTATAACAAAGATGGACTTGTGGAAATGGTTACCAATTCCATTCCTAATGATCCTGAAAACAATTATGATGAGGCACTTTAAACACTCACTACTAAATAAGAAAAGACCTCAATATGGCTAGAAAATCACAAAATATTTTTTTTATATAATAAACCAAAATGGATCTGAACCTTTAAATTTCAAAAGTAATTAAAAAACTGCTTATCAGCACATCACAAAACTTTACAGGCCCTTGAAAAAAATAAAAAGCACACTTTTATAATGTTTATTGAAAGCAAGCCCACAATGGAGTCTGATGTTCAAAATCAATCTAAAAATCCTAGTGTTGAAGATGCTATAATGAAAGTAATGATGAATTTCAACTGACAAAAAAAACTTCCCTAATTATGATTTTAAACAAATCATTACCTTTGTGGGGTACCTTAAATTAAGTTAATTGCTCTTATGACATCATTTCCCTTCTCTTACTTACCTAGACATCCTGATACCAAGAGGATGTTTTGCATATGATCAAGAAGCCAGTAAAAGTTTTAGAATGTGATGGTCTTTATAAAGACAATTATCAAGGAAGTAATAGTGACTTATATTTCTCTTTTGAAGAAGAAAATTGTTTCTTGTAAGAATCAACAAAGAGGATCTTCATTCTCAAGTGGAGAAAAATTTCTTTTTTTTTTAAGTTCATTGCAATTTTCTCTTTGTAAACTTTTAATTTTAAAGCTAATTTTTTATTTCTTACAGTATAAGTTTAATCAAGCTGAATCAGTGTGAATAAACATACAAAATATTATATTTCTATAAGATGACTGACAGAACTGCAATTTATGATAAACATGTGCATGTACAAATAAATTATCCAATATAAATTCTGTAATAAGATTTTTTTTGAAAAACCTATCCTCTGTCCTGCCATATAACTGTTACTCTCGACTTACATGGTTTTGATTTACTTGGTGTTTTTGCAAAACACCTCACGCTGTAAATCAAGAGAGGTTTATATTATGCTTATTTCATTATTTGCTTCAATTTTTATTCTATTAATATTAGAAGTATTACTGAAATCACTGAAACTGGGAACTCACCTGGATTAGAAGTGACATCAATATTTCCAACTTTAATACTGAGATCATCACTCCAACTAGCAAATTCTTTCCATACAGGGTCCAATTGTTTACAAGCTGGACACCAAGGTGCAAAGCTATTTAAGGCCATAAATAAATTATCATATATACCTTATATTATATGGTTACAATATAGCAATTCCAAACAATTCAGTAAAGATATTTCTTCCTTATTATAATATCACAATCTAATCGAACAATACTTTCCATTTCTTACTTCATTCAGCTCATATTGGGTACAAGAGAATTAATTCTGATTAAGAAGCATTAAATGGCATACATAATAAACCCAAATGTCCAACACTGTAATAATACTCATCAATAAGGTTTTGGTAATGTAAAGAGGTAACTTATTTTTATATTAATTCTGTTATGTTAATTCTGAACTTGGATAGAAATTTTATAGAATAAGTCCCTCGTGGTTCAATGCTTAGCCTCTTACTGTTTACAGTATTTATTAACAATATTGACAAAAGCACACTAAGTTTGCAGATGATTAAAAGGTTAACAACAGAAATAAAAACATACCTAGCAAACATAAGCATCAAAACCTAGATTAATTGGATGGGTCATATCTTGAGTAATGCATACAGATTTGAATGTCTGGTTTTAAGAAAGATGTGGATCTCTTATAATGGGTGTGGAGAAGAGCAACCAAATAAGCCAGGAACACAGAGGGCTACTCTTACCACAAAAGACCAAGTGATCTGCAAATTGCACCACTTGGAAATTATACATTTGCAAGGAGACAAACTGAAGTGTTTAAAGATTTAAATGGATTGAGTAAACTTAATTATGATGTATTCTCTTTCTCTGACAATGCAACACAAGGGGAGAAAGGTTGGCTGCAGGATAGACTTACAAAAATTTACTTTCAGCCAGAGAGCAATTAATTGCTGAAACAGAACTTCCAGCTAATGTTTTGGAAGTGTATAATTTGAATAAATTTAGGGAAGAAATAGACATATATTAGTTGGGGATGGACAGATTAGATAGGCAGTGTTTTTTTTTTATTATTATTATTTTTTTTTTTTTTTTTTTTTTTTGGCTGATACTGTATATGCTTGCTTCCTTGTATCATTTGCCAGTACTACCACAGCTACTAAATAATAATAATACACTTCAATAAAGAAAAAAAAAAATGCATTTAACTAATTTTCATAACAATGTTAGAAGATAAGCACCACTAAATGAATGGAAGCGGAACATAATTATAGGGAATGTGGAAGATGAAAACACAAGTAATCTATTGTAAGAATTTATTTTTGTTAGCCAAGTTTGTTACCATCAATTTACAATCTGGGTGCATTTGATGTCGGTTGTGTGTTTTATTATCTTCGTTGTTTTTTTTTTTTTTTTTCTTTATAAAAAGAAATTTTCTACCAATCAATATGAAGAACAGACTTGTGAATTCACAGGGCAATTTGTGTGGATATTTTACACATAATCACAACATCAGGCAAAAAAAAAAATAATTAACCAAGCTTTTATCTCTACTTTGGAAGACACCACATGGGAGATCAAGGCAGAATTTGGGCAATGGATGCGTGATGCAAATTTTGCTATGCAAACTTCACTAAGTCAATGAAACCCCTGGCCTCCTGGCTGTGGCAGGCACATTATTGTATATGTATCTTTACTGTACAATAAAGATTTTCTTCTTCTAAAAAAAAAAAGCATGCCAGTCACTGTTCCCATTATATTATGTGAACCAGCCAACACGAAAAGGAGGCAGAAAAAGCTGTCTTTTTCTGCCAAAAAAAAAATGTCTTTTGAGAAGAAAAAAAAATAAAAAATAGAATAGTCACATGTTTCTGCAATTGAATCAGTCATGGAATTTTCAGTGGGAGGTCTTCCCTCCTGTACTGCTAATGAATTGGAAAGAAATTACCATTTCCAATGCAACATTCAAGGTGCTTTATGCAGAGTAGTAAAGAACCACAAAGAGAACTTAATGATCAAATATGATATTTAAATCATCAAAGCAGTAGGCAGTATTTTAGGGCTCACGACTGAAAGAATGAAAATTGCCAGCTGATGGTACAATGATTTCCAATTGTAGAACAAGAATTTAAAAAATTGTTGACATCTATGGCATGCAGGATTACATTATGTGTACATAAATATAAATGACTTAACAGAAGAACTGGGATTTGAAGAAAAACTAGACAATGTCAGTTATTCATTAGCCTAGGTTAATCTCCAGAGAAAAGCTCCAGCAAATCTCATTTCCAGGACCACATACATTATGAACAATGCCATTTGAAGTTATGATGGGCATCATGGCAAGATACAATATTCCTTACAGCTCAAAAACAGTTTGCACAAGCTGGCTGATCATGTCCACTGCATAGAATCTACTGGTAACTATCAAAGAGGTAACCAGATCAGGTAGTCTACAATTTGGTGCCCCTATTCTGTCAGCTAGGGAGGGGAGGGTGTGTATATGCAAGTAGTGTATATGCTGGAGGCATTGTGAATGCCACATTATGTAATCAAAGAGCTGGGTATATTCTTGTGTGTTTACCATATCCAAAAATCATTAATCCATACATGTTCCCAACCACACCTTCTCATGTCAACTGGCATTACAAGAATGTGAAAGAGAATGATCTGAATGATTTCTGTTCATTTCTTCCTTGGTTAGATTACTATTTTAAATCTTCTAAATTCCAGAAGTTTTAAAAGACTTTTGGGAGGTTTAGATAATAAATCTAAACCTCCCAAAAACTTAATCTTGCATTTCACAAATTTACATGGTCTCTGTTACAATCTCAATGATGTCCTTTCCACCTGCAATCTGCCCAAGCCCTATTTAATTTTTCTGACAAAATCCCAATTACCGGATGCCTCAACCAATATTCGTCTAATTCCTTTCACTTCAAAAGGTGGTACTTATGTATATGTCTGCCCAGATACACCATCTAAGATGCTCCCTAATTTAGAGTCTCCTCTTTTGACTTGCCCTGGCTTAAAGTCTGTCTATCCCATTCTGTGAAATTCGTACATTGCCTCTATCATTCTCAAAACTCCCTAATCACTCAGAACTCTTTCAAACTCACATTTCTCCAGCCTAACTTTCTTAACAGTGAGGTAATTTTCTTTGGCGATTTTAATATACACAACTCCAACTGGCTTCAGTATTCTAGTTACATGGACCTAGTTAGTAGAGATGCAGAGGCTTTTGCAATTATTAATGATCTTGCACGTGTTCACCTACCAATATAAGACAATCCTAACTATACGTTCAACACCAACAACCTTTCAAAGTATGCAATCAATATTAGTGGACCTCCACAGACTTCAGATCACAACCTAATGATGGCATCTCTCTCTCTCTCTCTCTCTCTCTCTCTCTCTCTCTCTCTCTCTCTCTCTCTCGACTATTTACAGCCTCTCATGTTATTTGGCAGTATAGAAATGCAAAATAGAATGATCTCTGTGATTTCTGTTCTTTTCCTTGATTAGATTACTGTTTTAAATCTTATGATCTCAATATTTTCTCGGATCAGATCAGTGAAATTATTCTCATAGAGATGAAATCCTTTAATCTGCATTCTACCCTAAGTATCATCCTGTATTCACACCTTAGTTTTCCAAAAATTGCACTAAGCCTGTTCAAGATAACGTTATAGAATAATGAAATTGACTTGTATCCAAATCCCCAGCATCATATTCCACCTACACTAACCAAAGCTCATAGCAATTGTAAAATAGATATTAATCAATGTAAACTCAATTCTGAATGGGCTAAGTATGGAAAACTTGTTTCTTATCTAAACAGTCAAGAATAAAAATTGTAGTCACTTGCCAAAACCACTGGATGCAACTTCTGAGGCGCCTCTGTAGCCAGGTGGGAAGGAGCAGCAGTGCATAGCACACGCTTCTTGATTAGACCGGGGTTCAAGCCTGTCACCACCAAATACGGAGGATGCGGAAAGGTGAGGGAATGACCACCGCATTTCCAGGAGCAATATGGCCTTAGTTGCTAATGCTCCTAAAAAAACCAAATAACAAACACCAACAGCAACTTCTGTCCATCTATACTCCTACCTCTGTAATAACTTGATAGTTCTACTGGAGCCTCAGTTAAAAATAAGGCCAACTTACTAGCATCCTACTTTTCTTCTAACTCTTGTTATCAACTTATCAACTTCCGATGGATCTTGAAAATGTACTTTTGGAATCCGAATCTTGAAATGGTACTTTAGAATGGCTAATGATGATCTGTGCAAAAAATGTTCCCATAGATGGTAATCTTTTAAAAGCTAAGACTGAACTGTTTGCACATCAAATGGATATTGAAGAATTTAAAAGTTCAGATGGGTGGTTCCAGAAATTTAAGACTCGTCATAGCTTGTCTTTCAAAACATGTATGGCAAAAGTAGAGTAATGAACATTGATGCTACAAAGGAATGCAAGGAAAATCTCTTTTAAAAAAATGTTTTGCTGACATATGCCACAATGACATCTTCAATGCTGATGAAACTGGACTCTTTAATAATTGGGAAAGTCCAGAAGCCTTGATGATTTAAAGGTTTGAAGACATTATGGACTATGTATCAAGCAAACCAAAAGGCACAGATGACATCACAAATCTATAAAGAATGGATCAGAGACAGATCACATGAGTGAGAAGGATTGAAAAATTTTGCTGTTTTGGAATATTTGGTGGTAGGTACTCAACAGTGATTGCACTGTTGAGTACCTACCACCAAATATGACATCAGCCACTTGATCAAGGTGTTTTAAGATCATGGTGTTCTTCAGCCACTTGATCAAGGCATTTAAGAAAAACTACCAAAGAATGCTATTAAACAAAATTGAACTATGACTTGAAAGCAAAATTCAATTTGAAATCTACATCCTGCAGGCATGGATATGCATATATCCATGCATATATCCTTATGCATGGATATGCATGAATGAAGAAGAACTCATTGCAGATGTATCGGAATCTTTTGAAATTTTTAGTGATGAAAATGAGGAGCCTACTGTGGGGTTAAACAAAGAGTTTCAGCGCAAGATGCTCATCAAGGATTAGAACTTGTACGTAGATTTTTTCAAGCACATTCAAACTGCGAAAGTGAAATAACTGCTATCGCACACCTTCAAAATTCTCTTTTAAAAAAATGTTCTACCATTGAAACAGCATGTTTTGACAGATTATTTTAAAGTGCAAAACAATTTTCTTGTTAGACCTCGACAGGTATTTTACAATCATAATTTTCTTGTTTAATACTTTGGTACATATTATAAATAAGATTATTCTATTAGTAGAATTACATTAAATGTTCAAGCTTTTACTTGTTTTCTTGCTGATTTTATGAATGATTGATATAATGTCCTTCCGATATAACGACCATTTTTCTCATTCTCCTGGGGGGTCATTATATAGAGCTTCGACTGTATGTATTTAGTAATGTAAACTTAATAGAGCAAAATGTATTACTCTTGCATAACTGGTGAACAGTGTTATTATTGCATTCAAGTTTATTGGTTTAGTGTATCATTCTCTTTAAACTGAATATAAATGGAAATAATGCATCAGACCACAGCAGCAAAGCAAAGGGCTCAAAGTAGAGGGACTGGATGAATTCTACAGTAGCATGTTAGAGAAGGCAACAATAAAATAAATATTTTTGATCTGATTATGAGGAGTGATCTTCTTGCAATAAGAATTTGTAGAGAAAAGAATCACTATGTGGCAGCGATCACTGTGTATTCATGTGGAATTTACTTCAAGATCTAACTAGGTATATCAATTACCATCAAGGGTAAAGGAAATTTTAAATTCTATATAGCGTGAACAACTAATGATGTTACCAACAACAAATTCTAAATGGGAAGCATTCAGGGAAGTAATTACAGAAGCTACTAGGTTTTTCACTCAAACTAAGAAATCTGTTCAAGGCTTAGAACTAAAATGAATGCTAGGTGATCTAATGAGATATGCGGAAGAGAAGAAAAATATGTGGAACGCATATAAATTATTAGACAATATAGAAGACTATGGTAAATATAAACTAGCTTACAATAAACTCACAAAGGAGGTTAGGTAAGCCAATGCAGATTATGAAAATCTTTGGTAAATGATGCAAAGAAAAACAGCAAAGATGTCTTTACTTATGTAAACACCAGAAGGAAGGGGATAAATAACATTGGTCCACTTGATATTAGTGATTTAACTGATCTTGCTCAGGTTACTGAGCAATCTTAATAGGTATTTTTCATCTACATTCACATATGAGAAATTCTTTATAGAAGTGGATGCCAGAAGAGGATGCTTCTTAACAAAAAGTTAAATTATTTCTATAATAACTGTGAAGAAAGTGGAAAAAAATTGTTGCAGTGAAATATAAAAAAAGAGGCATCTGGAGTCAATGGGATCTATCTAATTATATTAAGGAAGACAACAAAGGAGGTAAGCAATCCCTTTATAATAATTATGAGAACCGATTTGGATTCAGGAGACAGTGCTCTCACCAGAAAATGTTTCCAGCCAGGTGGGGAAGTGTAATACTTCGCATAGTATGTCTGATTTAATATTGATCAAGATCAGTACCACACGGTACCGAGAGAATCGCTTAAATTTTAGCCAGGCAGTCAGTTAAATTCACCGGGTGGTGCATCCATTCAATAGGTCCTGGGGAGAACACTGAGGAGAGGTCCCTACAAACGGGAAGTTTGCAAATGTATCCCCAATTTACAAAGGAGTATCAAAGGGTGACATGAGTAATTACACATCTGTTAGCTTAACTTTTGTTCTAAGGAAAATAATGGAGTCACTGGTTAAAGAAGTAATGCAGGACCATCTAGCATAGGTTCATTATGGGAAAACCTTGTTTGACCAGTTTGACTGTATACTATTATACAATGACAAAGGAACTAGATGCAAAATATAATTTTGATACCATAAACTTGGATTACAGGAAAGCCTTTCATAATTTTCCACATAAAAGACTGCTATACAAATTGGAGTAGTGCGGCATTAAGGGAAAGTTACTGCAATGGATAAAAGGATGGGAGAAGACGGTGTTTATCAATGGGCACTGCTCTTTGTTGACTAATGTTAATAATGAGTCCACAGCATTGGTTTTTGGTCCATTTGATTAGGATATATCAGGCTTAATGTCTAAGTTTGCAGATGATACAAAGGTTGGCAGGATGGTTAATGACAGTAATAAAGGTATGCTGCTACAAGAAGATCTAGAAAAATTAGGCAGATGAGATGAGAAATGGCAACTGAAGCTGAAAACTGATAAATGCAAGGTACTGCATATGGTTAGCACTAATCACAGCGGAATGTATTAACTGTGCAGTACTACTCAGGTTTGAGAAAAACAAGAAGGACCTGTGGATAATTGTACAGTCAGATATGAAGTTCTCTAAGCACAGCAGACAGGTGCTACCAGGACAGCTCATGAGGTTTTGTCTATCGTATACAGGTTTCCTAGCAGGGATAAAGAGTTAATTGTTCCTTTGTATAAGGTTTTGGTCAGACCACATATTGAGTACTGCATACAGGTCAGGAAGCCTCATTTTAAAATGGACATAGAGCTGCTGGAACAGGTAGAGATGGAAGGGCAATGACACTGCCGAGAGAAACAAAGTGCTGATGGGATTTTTCCTCTTGCTCAGACTATGCATATGACGGGGCATAATTCAAACTGGGAAAGGATGGTTGCAGAACAGATATGCGGAAGTTTGCCTTTAGAGCCAATGGGTGGTTGATTGCTGGAACAAGCTTCAAACCATTGGTGTGGATGTGGATAACTTGAATAAATTTAAGGAAGCATTAGAAAAACTATTGTAAGGGATGGATAGGTGAAATGGGAACTTTTTTTTTTTTTTTGGCTTATGCCACATAAGTCTGCTTTCTTGCATCATTTTCCACTTCTAATACCAAGACTAATCACTGCCACCTTGCTTTGCAAGCTGCTGCACATTCCAAAAGAAGTAGTGCAAGAATTACTTTCACCTCTGACTGAAACTCTGTTAATCTACTAGTCTAGGTATCCATCCAAGCTAGAAGTTTCCTGATTCACCTATCCATGCCTTGTTCATATATATGCAGTAGTAGTAATGGCAAACGATGCCAGAAAGCAAGCTTTTATAGCATAAGTCAAAAAAAACAAAAAAAAACCTCCACAGTTCACCCATCCGTACCCTCCATAAATGTCTACTTCTTCCTTGAATTTATTCAACTCAACAACAGATGGAAGTCTGTTCCGACAGTTCTGAAAGCAAATTTCCGCACATCTATCCTGCAACCATCCATCCCTAACTTGATTTTTTTTCCCTCGTGTGTGTATGTGTAGTCTCAGAAAGTGGAATAATCCCATTAACATTCAGCTTACCCAATCTATTCAATACTTTAAACACTACAATCAGATCTACCAGCAGGTGCCTAGTCTCGAAGCTGAAATTTGCAGAAATGAAGCCTTTCTACATAGAAGAACCCCCGTTGTGTTCCCTTCACCAGTCCGATTGCCCTTCTCTGCACCCATTCCAGCAGACTGGCCTTTTACAAAGTGATAACCTCCTTATTCCTGCTTGAAAAGTTTCTGTACATCACTGACAAAACCCCATGAGTTGTCCTCGCAGCATGCATGCACAGAATTTAATGTCTGATTGCACAATTACCCACAGATCTTTTTCATTCTCCACTACACTGAGTGTAGTACCACACAGTTGATAAGTTACTCTGCAGTCACAGCTACCCATAAGCAGTACCTCACATTTGTCAATGTTAAAACTTCAACTGCCATTTCTCAGCCCATCAACCCAATTTTCCTAAATCTTGTTTCAGCAGCTCACCCTGATGACTGTTGCCACATTGCTCCAGTTTGTACAGCAGCCTTTAATGTGAATGATATCAAAAATGTTCCTTAAATTCAAGTATATGATATCAAGATCATTTTTTGCATCCAGTTCCTTGGTCACTGCATCACAGTAACCAATCAGATTGGTTACTTTTGCATTCTTAAAAAATCCATTCTGTGACTGCAGTATAACTGCATTCCTGTCCAGATGATCCTGCATTACCTCTTTAACCAATAACCCAATTATTTTCCCTGGAAAATATGTTAAGCTAATGGGTGAGCAATTACTCATGTCACCTTTCGATCCCCCTTTATGAATCAGGGATACAACTGCACTTCTCTAGTCCCTAGGGACCACCACTGAATTCAAAGATGCTCTCATAATTTTGTGTAAGGGTTTACCTCTTTTGCTGCCTCCCTTAACATGACTGGATAGGTCCCACCCACTCCAGGTGCCTTTTTTATGTTCAGCTTCAACAATTTCTCTTCCACTTTCCTTTCAGTTCTCACAAAGTCATTTAGCTCCCTGTTAAGAATTTGATTAACTTCTGGCATCCTCACCCCTAAAGAATTCCTTATGTGAATGTAGATGCAAAATACCTATTCAATTTGTCAGCAACCCAAGCAGGGTCATCAACAGTTCAACTATCAATAGCTAGTGCACTAACGTGATTCAACGACTTGCTTCAACTGTGAATATAAGCATAGAAAGACAAACGGATGGAAAAAAAAAAAAAGCAGCACATACAAGACTAAACCATCAGGATTAAATATTTTTACTCTGGCCCTACTGGAGGAACAGAATGCTACTACCATTAGTGTTCATACAAATATTTTTACATTATGCAGTAGAATGTGTCATCTTTAATTATAAGTTAACTTACATATTTCTCTCTAATACTTTATCCTAAGGGTTTTTTTTTTATTTAAAAAAAATAAATAAATAAATAAAAAAAATACTTGATAAATTGCTAAGATAAAAACCAAACAATCATCACAGCACTCTGTTATTACACATATTACTCTTTAAAATGAATCAACATTTCAACCATTACACACTTCTCCAACAGAACAAAAAAAAAAAAAAAATTAAAAATAAATCATCAAGAATTCACAAGTTTCAAATTTAATACCTATTAATTATCATAAATGAAAGCACACTTAAATAAAATACAGATGCTAAACAATAATCATATATGTTCCATTCAAGAATGTGAATGACATTTATGAATTTATATTCTTGAATGTTCCATTCAAGAATGGAAATGACAAAGGATAAATCTGTTTTATATTACATATATCAGCAACAAAACACAAGAATTTCAACAGTCTTATCACTTACTAAATCATTTAGTCTGCTATGAAAATAAATTGGTGCAATACACTGAATGGACAAAAATCATGAGATACCGATCTAGTAACGGGTAGGCCAACTAACCCGGATAAGGGCAGTCATACTGTGAGGCATTGAGTAAACTCATTCAAGAAAGTGTTCCACAGGTATTTCCATCCATGCTTGCTGCACCCCTGTCCATAATTCCATCACATTCCTGGGTGGAGGATCCAAAGCTCGAATGGACTATCCCAAAGATGCTCCACAGGGTTCGTGTCTGGTGAGCAGGGAGAGACCATTCCACAGTGGTAAAATCTTTGGATGCTCTTCGAACAATGTTCTACTCACCATGGCTCTGTGGGGAGGCATATTGTCCTGTGGGTACACGATGACCATGAAGGGATGCAGATGGTCTGCAAGAATGGACATGCAACCTGGACCATTCAGAGTTCCCAACGTGTGCCAGTTGAACACGCCCCAGACCATTACCACCGTCCACCTTCCTGAACTTGACATGACAAGTGCATAGCTCCATGCCATTTCTGCCAGACATGTACCCTCCCGTCCACTTGAAATAACTGGAAATGAGACTCATCAGACCAGGAGACCCGTCTACAATCATCCAAGGTCCAGTGCTGATGTTCCTTCATCCAGTTGAGGTGTAGAGTCCTGTGTTGTGGTGTTAGCAATAGGACCCTGGTAGGTTGGCAGCTCCCATAACCTATTGCAGCTAATGATCGCCTGATGGTCTTGGTGGAGACGTTTCTGGCACTTTCCTCCTTGAAGTCGGCAGTGATTTGTACCACTGTCACTCTCCTGAAACAACGTGAGACAGACGTCGACAGCCACATTAGTCCAACACCTTTCTCTGCCTACAGCACTCTTCACGATATGTTAATCTGGAAACGCCGTATTCCCAATGCACTCTTGGTACTGCCAGACAGGAATAGTGCAATTTTTGTACCACCTCCGCGATAGGGTGACCATGCATTGGACACCCATTATCATCCCTCTTTCAAAGTCAGTTAACTCACTGCATTTATCTATGTTGGCATTAAATTACTGCTACGTGAATGCAGCATACCTATATACTTGCCAAGTGGTGGGTTCGTCCACTAGCAAGAGGGAGTGACAGTTTCCCAGTAACAGGTATCCCATGAATTCTGTCGTTTCAGTGTAAATTACATGAGTGATGTGGAATCAGAAACTATCAATCATTTAACCTATATATAAAATAGCATTATGCATTCCAGTTCAGCTAAGTAAACACAAATTATTCATACTTCAAATGCACTTTACTGCATTACATAGTAAAGCTGTTAGATATAATTTTGGTTAAATAAAAAACATTAAAATGCTTCTAAATTATGATGTTATTAGTATAACAAATTCAGATTTATTTTTAGAATAGGTTAGTCTTTACAAATTTATTGTCCACTATGACAAAATAACTAAATGCTATTTATTTTGATTTCTTCGCAATGCTATTTTAATTTAATATAAATTTTATCAAAACACTTTAATTGAAAGCAACTCGCTTGTGTAAAGTTTACAATCAATTTAATACTAACAGAGTCTAAAAATCATGTTTCACAGATCTGTTGTAGATTAGTTATAGATTCAAAGCTTAACACAGATGATGTGCTCTCCTTCAAATGATTTTGATAAAGGTAATCTGTGAAACATGCTATCCAAACATTATATTAGAAATTTATCATTAGGCTCTGGGTGGGATAAACATCACATTATCTCTCCAGTATTTTTTTATAGTGTAGTTGGTTAATTTTTGAGTTATTTGATGTGTCATAGGGCCTCACAATTTCTTGTACTTTTCCCTTAATGGAAGGGATAAAACATCAGTACAAAAATCCCCAACAGTTAAGGGTACCCTACTCAGTAGCAAACTAGTTTTCTCCTTAACCTTCAGCCCGTGGCAATGAAAACCTGGCAAGCGAGCGAGCGAGCGAGAGAGAGAGAGACAGCCGATACATTTACTGTTCTTTCTCTGGAAAGAAATTCTGAGGGAAAATGCATACCAGCAAACAGAGTTGAACATTTATTTCATCTCATGTGACTAAAAAAAAAAGACTTGCATTTAACTTATGTTTATGTATAATTTTATATATAAAAGTTGCATATAAACTTAATATATAACTTAAGCTTATATATGTTTATATGCAAAAACCTGTAAATGTCTCCTACTAAAGAAATTTCTGGACAAGATACTGACATTTAATTACACACATGAATAAACTGCCCTGCAAGTACTTTTTCTCATTATATTATTGAATTCAGCTACCTCCACTTCCACGTCAAAAAGGCTTTTTTTTAATTATGTAACCATGCCTTCTTCAAATTCCTTGGAGAAATACACAGTGCAAAATTTGGACATGAGGTAATCACTTCTGAGTACCATATGCTGAGATGATTTCAGATATGACAATGTTAACTGTGGTGTTGGGTGGGAATGATTAAGAGTTTGTTTTTTTTTATTTATATATTATGTTTTTATACTCTGATATAACTATTTAGTGACAAGTTGGGTTTATAATAACTATTACTAACAGCACAGTTAATAATGGCTGACTCACATGGCAGCATACAATTTTGATCAAACAAAACTCACAGTGAAATCGAGTATGGAATTCTTCAATTTTGGGAAAATTGAAGAATTCCAATTTAGTAACAACCCTACCATAAGACTACAAGTACAAACATTAATTAAACTCGTAAAATTTAATGAAATGCATGAATTGCGAATGGAACATCAGACCACCCTACTAAAATTCAGTGTTTATTTTATTTATTTAATCGAAAACATCAATATTACGCAGAAATTGAAAGTAAGCACAATTTATAATCAACTGCAATCACTACACTACGGTGATCTTAAGCAGTTTCTCAACATTTTCGAACCATGTAACCAAAACCGTTTCGTCCCTCATTCCATGAAGAACGCAACATAATATACTGTTTAATATATATATTTTAGAGGTACCGAAGGGATCCCACGCCTTCTTCCATGCAACCGAGATGTACGTATCACCGTTTAAAAAACACAATTATTAAAGAACTTACAATTCCACCATCCATTCGCCGTCGAGTAGTTCAGACCAAGTATCTTCGTTTAAAGAAATCGGTTGACCTTTCCCTTCTACTGAATACAGAAAAAGGGAGACTATTACTATTCCTTTACAAACTATGTTATTAATAACATCACAATACCTAAAACAAGTAACCATTTTCAACTATTTACAGTTCGATAGCTACACCCAACAGCTATCACAAGCACACATTCAGGGAGTGAAACAATCAACAGCGCCACCTCTTCAAGCAGAGTATAGGTAAACATTTTTCAATTCCGTACGTTCAAAAATTTAGAATTAATTCTTCTCGGTAGTTAATTAAAATACAGGCATCTCTCAATTTATGGTTTTGCTTATACATCCATTGCTAATTATAACCAACCCTCTTCCCTTTGGCTTATACGTCCAACGAAATTGCACACAAAGACTGTGGTATGGAGAACTCTGAAAATAAACATATACCCCAGGGGATCACATCTGGTGAGTATGGGCTGGGCACACCCAGGGTCCTGAGCTGGATATCATCATTCTTCTCTTTCTTGGTGATTCCCTTCTACTCACACTCTCTCTCTTTCTCGTGGTAATTCAGATTTTTTTTTTTTTTTTTTTTTTTGGCTGGTGCAGCATAAGCCTCAAGCTTCCTTGCACCATATGGCTAATAATAATAATAATATAGTCCAAAAGAAACTTTTTTTATGTGGAAAAAACCGATTTATTAATTTATTTAAAGAATGCCTGACGGATAAATAATTTTCCAAAGAGGAAAAGGTCTATGACAGGATTTAGGAGTCCCATAAGAATTGATGAAAGAATCCTCTTTCTCAGACTACTCATATTATTATTATTATTATTAGCTATAATCGTGCAAGGAAGCCTGAGGCTTATGCTGCACCAGCCAAAAAAAAAAATTTCCCCGAGTTACCCTGAGAGTGAGTAAGAGAGAGAGAGAAGGGAATCACCAAGAAAGAGAAGAATGATGATATCCAGCTCAGAACCCTGGGTGTGCCAAGCCCATACTCGCCAGTTATGAGCCCCTGGGGATGAGGGGGCGTAGTGCCGTACCTAGGTATGGGTGAATCGGGCGGCCGATAAAAATTCGATAATATTTTAAATATATAAAAAAAAAAAAAGGTTGTCTCTTAATATAATACTGTACTTTCATTGTACAAAAAAAAATCAATATTGGTTTATTTATATTACAGTAAATTTATTTATTTTATAATCAGATGTTAAAAGAAATTAATTTTCGCCCATTTTTATTATTTAAACCTAGTTTTAATGTAGGAAAAACCCACAATAATTAGATATACATTTAAAACTGTTCGCTTTCATCAAAACGCTGTCCCATTACTGCTTATCACCGACGGTTTTCAACTGAGCATCGTTTCAGGACCTTTAAAAAAATTGCAAAAAGCTGCTTTTGCTGAAAAATATTTTGTCATGCAAATATTCTCTTCAACACTACTGGGTTCCGTTCTTGGCATCAATCAATGGGTGCAATCAATGCAATAGTGGTCTTTGAGTAGTCAGAGGAAAGGATGTAGTCCAACTTCACAAAATTCTACTTCAATGTAGAGAGGATGCTGCGGGTGATGGTCGAAAAGTAGTTGACTTGTTCGTTAATGGGAAATGGATTTGAAGAAGGGCATCTGGATGTGTATATGTCTTATGAGAATATTTAGAAGATTCTTTTCTAGTAATTGTAGAAGACATGTGGGATTGGATATTTGTTTGATATAAGTGTTTTGCTAGAATTCCATCGTTCAAAAAGATGCATTGAGAGAGAATTTCAATGATAGTGTTGACTAGGGGCTAGTTGATATTTGGTCCAAGGCATCTCAGCATACGCTAGGATATTCGGTCTGCTCACACAGCTTTAAAGGATTGGGTTGAGGTCAAAGCTGCTATTTAGATATATAAATTGATGACAATGGGTCCTGTCTGTTATGGTTGAGTATAGGTCCAAGTTAATTTGGATTCCTAGGATGTCTTCAAATATTAGTTCATCTGAGGGTCAAGCTGATCTGGAAGGCTAGGCCATTCTTCTGAATAAGATGTCGTCCCAATTGGTGATATGAAAATGAAGTGACTCTTGAACACCAGGAATTTTTGTCATTTAAAAATAGCCTAGTTCTTACAAGAAGGAAATCGTCTTTTTTTTTTTTTTTTTTTTTTTGGAAAATTGTTTCCAACGCTTATGGATTGCTGTTTTCATTGAGAACTCTTGTTAAGATGATCCACTTCAGCTCTATAACATGGTGAATCCATGTTCTCGAGCTGAAGATGTTTCTAACTGTTTTTGGAGAACCATATGATGCAACTATAATAATCCATTTACTTAATAGATAGACCATTAGTTGGGTTCAAGAACAGACAATGCGATGAGACACTTCTAAGATGTGTCTTCATTCATATGAAGACACATCCAGATATTTTATGGGTGGAAATTAGCTCTTCTCATCGCATGTTTTTAAGAGCTAAGAACTGAGATTGCTGATTTGAACAGATCTCAAATCGGACCGTGGTCAGAATTTAAGAAAGAATCACAAGGAGGATCAAACAACTTGATCCAGAATTAAGTCCAATTGGTTGGAACGCCTTGTAGTCTTGTTGCCGCTCATGACGCAGGTTACACTTAGCTGTGAGAGGAACAATCGTTTCAAGTGGTCTAGAATTGGGAAAGGTTGAAATATCCCATTGGACACCTCAAAAGATGCTCTCAAGTGAAGGCTTGGGTAAAATATTGTCCAGACTTCAGTATGACCATACAAATGTCTGAGGAGACCACAATAATTATTTTGAACAATGAACACAACTGTATTTAGTAGTAGTAGGGTCTTGAGCCATGGTCAATTCACGCTGGACCACTTGGAAACGTCAGATCTGGATGTTCTAGTACGAAAAACTGAGTCGAAACCACTTACTAGAACCTCAAATTTTATATGGAACAATACTCTAACAAACGGTGAAGCGCGTTATGAAAGTTGCTTGAATGTCAAATATGCGGGCTCCCCGTCGCGGTAGCGACCACTACCTTCTCTGGTGGATACTCATTTTTGTACACGTTAGAGCCGATTCTAAATATTGCTTTACCCATCGGTTCACACAAGATACTGTTGTGATCCCGGGGGCTCATATCTGGTTAATATGTGCTGCGCACACGCAGGGTCCTGAGCTGGATATCATCTCTCTCTCTCTCTCTCTCTCTCTCGGAATTTTTTTCTTTTTTTTTTTTGCTGGTGTGGTGCAGCATAAGTTTCAGGCTTCCTTGCACCATATGGCTAATAATAATAATAAAATGTACGCGATAAGAAATTTTATAGCCTTGTATTATTTTGAAAAATCTTGCACTTTTGTTACCTCTAAATTCAAAATACAGTATACAAAATAAATTAAATTAAGACAAAGCATTCCAGAATGAAACTACTGTTAGCTTACTCCTTTTATCATCCCAATTTCAGTTGGTATTTAAAAAAAAAAAAAAAAAAAAAACACTAATAACACTGTTTAATTTCTTTAATTTTGCATGCCCTACATAACAATAGTGGCGAAGTTAACAACATTTCCGATAGATGGCACTACTCGGAATTTAACAGGAAAATAAAGTTGCACAAATATCGCTAAAATAAAAATACCACAGTACCTTTATCGAACATAATACGGTTCGAATAACCTCCAAATTCTTTAAAAAAAAAAGAGTGAAAAATATCCATGTACTTTTTTGTTCTTTATTTTTAATGCATTGATTGATATATAAAGCAATTTCTGAAATCCATTTCGGTATTTGAGAGACTGGTCGTTAACCAAAATATTTCTGCAGAACCATTTAAAAGCCTGCCATACTTTTAGTTCTAATACACTGAGATGTTTTACAAATTCTTTCATCCTGCAGCGGTTCTCTGATGTGAGATCTTAAAAAGATTCCCTCTTTCACTTTCGCGTTATTCATCTTTGGAAATCTCAGTTAAGTAATGAAATCCTCTCGAATTCGTCTTGCGCATCGCTTTCATAAAACGCTTCACTACACCAAGTTTAATATTTAAAATAATTAAATGCACGTGGCATAATACTTTAAGAGTTTAATATCTATATAATATCGGTGTTTAGATACACCATAGACACTCTTAAAAAACTACAAAGTAGTTGTGAGCATCGTTTGCTCTTTCTCATATTGTGCTCTGCCTTCACGACGAGTTGCCATGATACTGCACTACCTCAAATAAGTAACGCTTCACTAATAGAGAAGGCTATTGTTACTTATTCTCAGTGAGTACCACCACCCAGACATGTTTCAAGGCTATTGTATATGTGTGGGATAATAGCTCTACTATCCACTTGTCCCTATTAGACTTAGAAAGCAAAAAAGATAGAGGGGAAAGTAATAGTAAGAGTGGAAGAGGAAAAAGAAACATGTAGAAGAATGAAAGGGACTAACTTCTTCAACTCACACCACTCAAAAACTCATAAACTCCTCGAATAGGTAACGCTTCCCCAGTAGAGAAGATTGTTGTTACCCATTCTCGGAAACTCCGTGAATATCAGGCTCCCCAGACATGTTTCAAGGCTATTGGCCTATCATCAGTGGGTGGGCAGGTACCCTAGTATTGCAGACATGACGACCCAGTTGTGAAGTTAATCGTTTAATGTACAGAGGTGGAAGGGAAACTTCACTGGATCTAACGGAACATGCTGTACTCAACTCATCTCAGGCTCATACGTGCTTAAAAGTTGAGGCTTGTCAGCTCTGAGGTGGAACGGCTGCCCACAGGCATTGGAAACAATATTTTGTAAACACTCCTTGCATGTCTTTCACATACCAATAACTATGAGGTCACCGCAGATATTACGTTGAAAAGTGCTATATTGAACTGTCGCGAGTAGTGTCTTCATTTTATTGCACATCTCATTTAAATGAACAGAATATGTAGGCATATTTACATACTCCATTAATCTAAAGGGGACAGAGCGTGTAGGCCTATTGTACGTTACGTAAATAAGCTCCGGAACTTTATTTAACGTCTGCTGTGGTAAAACTGATTCCTCTTAACGACGAAAAATGTGAGGAATGTTATTATTTTTTTTATTATTATTATTAGCTATATGGTGCAAGGAAGCTTGAGGTTTTTGCTGCACCATACGAAAAAAAAAAAAAATCCTCAGTTACTCAGAGAGAGAGAGCGGGGGGGGGGGATCACCAATAAAGAGAATGATGATATTCAGCTCAGGACCCTGAGTGTGCCAAGCCAATACTCACCAGATATGAGCCCTTGGGGTTTATGTTTGTGCAACGTGTATCGTTCAGTTCTTTAGATGTTTCCTGACTCTTTGCCATCAGAAAAGTGATCAAATTACTAAATTACTATATTAGGGTTACCCGTAAAATGATTATATTAACCCGTATTCGTGTCTGTGAATTGCGTGTGTTCTCTGGTCGATTTGCCTGTTTTGCTGGACGAAAAAAACCCAGTTTCTGAGGGAAAAAACCTTGCTGTCTACGCCTGAAGGATCAGCAAAGCCTGTCTGCACCATAAGGAGGCGAGCCACAAAGAAGCATGAACCAGGGCTGATATCGATCGGTAGCGGTGAACAGAGCCGCCAATGAGGATGGATGGTTTTAATTTCTCGTCATGCAAGAGAACGGCTTTCAAACATTGCTGTGAGGAAACGATGAAGAAGCGCCAAATATATAAATTGTATTTCTGACCCATTAAAACTCCATTGATATCATAGCAGCAGCAGAGCAGAGAATGCCACCAAATTTAGGTTTCTTTTTCGATAGTAAGATACCTTGACATTCTTTTTAACCATGTATTTCTACTTTAGTTTAGAGACGAGAAGTTCGGCCTTTCTTTGGAGAAGGCTAAATCTTTAATTAGGTTATTCAACTCATGTTGAGTAAACGGCATCGATGTTAGTATTAATGGTGGCAAATGACGCTAGAAAGCAAGCTTATACAGCATCATAAAAAAAAAAAAACACAACACTTCCCATATCACTTGTTCATTCCTTTTGATAGTTTATTTAGTTGTCTGAATTTATTGAAACTTCCCACTTCCAAAACACCAGATGAAAGTTTGTTCCAACTTTCAACTAAAGCCAAATTTCTGCACATCTGTCCTGAAACCTCCATTTGAATTGAGCATATTCAATCTATTTAAAGCCTTAAACAGCTCAAGCAGATCTCCTCACAGATGCTAGTCTCAGACGCTGCATTTCCAGATTCGAGCCTTTACTGTAAGAGCAATTTTTTCTTTTCCTTCTCTGTACTGTAAGCGCCTCCGTAGCCAGGTGGGAAGGAGCAGCACACGCTTCTTGATTAGACCGGGGTTCGAGCCCGTCACCACCAAAAACGGAGGATGCGGAAAGGTCAGGGAATGACCACCGCATATCCCGGAGCAATATGGTCTTAGTTGGTAATGCTCCTAGAAACCAAATAACAAACAAACAAACTCTGTACTGTTTCAACAGAACCACATTCTTCCCAAAATGAGGCTTCCAGACTTGTATGCAATGCGACGAAATCTATCCGTTCGCCTTATACACTGGGATGAATAATCTTCTTCTTCTTCTTCCTCCTGGCAAAATTCGTATATAACATTGACAAAACTCGATGAGCACTCCTAGCAGCCCGTTTGCACTACACAGGAAATTCAAAAGTCTGAATGCACGATTATCCCCAGGTTATATATCCGTAATATCCATTATTGTGCCATACAGTAATAATCCGGTACTACCACACTCAGGGTAGTAGAGAATGGTACCACACAGTTAGCATATTATTCTAGAACTGCTGCTACCTATATACAATACCTTGAATTTGTCAATGTTAAACTTCAGTTGCAGCTTCTCAGCCCGTCTGCCTAATTTTCCAGATCTTGTTGCAGTAGCATACCATGATTAACAGCGGTGTAACTACCATATAGGCAGGCAGGGAAATTGCCTCCGGGCCCTTTAGGGGCCCGGCGTCTTCGGCTGTCTCCTTTTTTTGCAATTTTTATTAATTAAGTAGGAGCCCGAACGTGTTCTTTACCTCCGGACTCGGAAAAACGGTAGCTACGCTAGTGCTGATTAACCGTTATGCCAAGCTTCGTATCGTCTGCAAATTAGGCATTAAGTCTGATATACCTTCATCAATATCATTAATAAATACAGAAAACTACAATGGACCAGATGATGAACTTGGGAACTTTATTAATAATTGAAGACCAAAAAGATTCCAGTCAGAAGATCAAAAAAGAATCGGTGCCCGATGATAACCATTGTCTTCTCCCATTCAACTATCCCTTCATCCACAGCAGTACTTGCCTCTAATACCATACTGTTCCAATTTGTGCAGCCGCCTTAGGTGGAATTTATTGTATTCGAAGTTTAGTATTCAAAGCTTTTCTGAAATTGAAATATATAATATCAGAATTATTTTTTGTATCAATTTCCTTCATTATTGTGCCATAATATCCATCATCGTGTCATCGTAATATCCATTATTGTGCCATACAGTAATATCCGTTGCCTTCTTTCTCCTCCTGTCTGATTTTCCTGTAGAAGTCTCTCTCGCTTTCATCAAATAAAAGGTTCTCTGTTTTCCTCTGGGCCTACTCACTCTCTATTGGTGAAGTATCTTGCTGAGTGCCACGAAGTTCTACTTGTGGGTGTTAAGGTATTCATCGATATTCTGATTGTATGTCTCGTTCTCGCTGGGGACGTTGTCTTTCTTGGAGATGGTCTTCACTTTTCTGTTCAGCTTCTTACTTCGGTTACCTCGTTAATACTGTGTCAGTTGGCCTCTTTATTCTTAGATCTTTTATCTTCTGTTATAGCCTTCTTTCCCAGGTTGGTGGTTCCTAGTCTTTACGTTTTGTTTTGGTTTCTCTTCCGTTCATCGTGGTGGCTGCTACAGTGGCAGAGTAAATGGCTGTGCGGATGGTAACTAGTGTAACGTCGTTGTTGTTGAAGTAATCCGGTATTATTCACCGATCGAGGTGGTCTGTGACTTGCCAGAGGATTCTGTTGGGGGGATCCCTGCATCGGTATGGAGTGGGTCTTTGTGGGGTCCATTCCCTCGAATTCTGTTACGGCCTTCCTCCACTCTTCTTCTATTCTGAAGATGGCGACCTCGTTTCATTCCACTTCAGCTGCACTAGGTTGTACTTCTTGATTGGCTGTTTCTCCTCTATTTCTGTTTCGTTTGTGTCTGTATTCCTTGTTCTTTGTAGTTGGTCGTTCACATACCGCTTAATTTTTGTCAAAATTGCATGAGCTATCAGGTTCTTCATGGTTCGTCTCTGCTCTGCTCTTCACTGTCAATTCGGTGACCTAAATAGTCGGAACCGTTTCAACCACTTGGTGCATAGTTTCATCTTGTACATTGTCATATCGGTCTCTAGCTTGGTTACTTCGTAATATGCTCGCATGATGAACGCATTCTTTTCGATGCTCTACTTCATGCGTTGGCTCTTCTTCGGTGGTCACTAGCGCAGTTGCTCAGGAAGCACTTCCAGTTGGTTGGCCTGGGTGGTCTTGCCCTTCAGTTCTGGTACCCAACGGAACAAGTGAAGAACCACTTGTTCCGTTGTCGTCATCGGGAGACTGTCTCTGACTTTTCAAACCAACCCCTGTGCCTAAGGGCCGAACGTGAACAATTTTATCCTAAACCACACTCGATGCATTATGTTGAATAGTTTTAGTTCTCATCTTCATCCTGCAAGGGAAGGGGACGACCTGTTTAGCTTTGATTTTTGCTTCTCATTTTCATCGAGCAAGGGATGTGGACGACCTGGTTAGCATTGATTTGTGCTTCTCATCTTCAATCCTTTCAGTTTTGTTTTCAGTTTTAGTTGGTCGCGAAACCAGTGACGCCATCCTCTGCCGCGGCCATCACTTCGACCTTGGTGGAGGTAGGTCCTATGAAGTTTTCACAAAGCTTTCTGCTTTGGAGATGCGTAACTTTATTTATGTTTGCCGCACACTAAGGAACGTTTGTTTGCAGTTTTGCAGCTGTTTAAATAATAAATAAGTGACTTTCGCAATTTATTACTATTATTCAAATAAAATGGTTTATGCTCTTTTCAGAAATACATGCATGATATTTTTAGACTAAATGGAGGATGGGAAGCAACTTTTCCATTGAGAAAAAACAGTTCTTAAGTAAAATTAAATTAGAAATCCCAAAATTTAAAGTATAATACTTATTCCAATATTACCATAAAAAATTAAAAACTTCAGCTTAAATATGACAACAAAAGGTCCAGGCGACAAATTACTTAAAACTAAAAAATTGAGTGGATAAACCACGGCGTCATTTAATTGAAATACCTGTATATTTAAAAATTATGTTTTGAACATCATTGCTGAATTAAAAGTAGAACAGACACCAACTTATAAGTCTGGTTTGCTAAGTGTTAGTAAGAAGGAAAAAAAATAAATAAAATTAACAAAGGCCGAAATTCGTTCGTGTATTTGGTGCGCAACTCGCATTCATGGAACTGGATGTGCATACCCGAAATGTATATGCCTCAGCGTGCAACTCTTTAGTTCACCACCGACCTTTCTAAATTACACATTTTGGAAACTGGAGATTCCATTTTATCATGGATTAAAATTTCGTATTCGAAAGTAATTATCAGATACTTGCAAATCACATATTTTCTTATATTTCACTTTGCAGATTTTGTTCCTTAGGATTCCTGTTTCTCTCCCTCTTTTCTGTCCTTTTTACCAACGTTCTAGCATTACAATTACAGTATTTAATTTATATATATATAAAAAGAGCCTCACCTAAAGCTGGTAGGAAATTTTGCTATTGGCTAAATGTAAGAATCTTATGTATTACGTTATGGAGAGTAATGTTAAAGTTAGGAATTTATTATTGATGTCTTTACTCCCCACATCCAGAACATATTAATAATAAAATCTGTGCATAATAACGTGCTGGTAAGTAGCAGAAAAACCTGGGCAGGCCACGTAATTTTTGATACAGCACAAGAATCGCATTAAAAATAAAATATGATAATCTAATGGATACGTACTCTTTTTATTTCATATGTGAAAACTAGAGAAGCCAACCACTTATTAGTTTGCTAATGACCAGTTAGTAATAGAGGCGTGTGATGCAAGAAAGCAAGCGTATGAGCTTATGTAGCATCAGCCAAAAAAAAAAAATATATAATAATAAAATAAAATAAAAATAATAAATAAGAAAAATTCACACAACCATTCCTCTAAAAGTTTATCCAATTCCCCTTACATTTATTTAGGCTATCAACTTCCACAACGACAGATGGAAGTTTGTTCCAGGATTTAACCACCTGCTGGCTAAAGGCAAATTTTTTTTTTTTTTTTTTATCGTATGATGTAAGCAATACACGAAGGAACCAGTTTTTTCCTGCTTCCTTCGTGTATCGTGGCCGTGAGGTCCAATCGGAGAGTACGGCACCATCGTAATATCCAAGCTCGAGGAGGGATTCGAACCCGCGATCTTTGGGTTGCCAGGCAGTCACTTTACCCACCAGGGTAGCCCGATCGGCAAAGGCAAGTTTCCTCACAAATATTTTTGGATACAAGACTCCAGAGATGAGTATTTTAATTTTAATTTTGTTCTAACTTTCGCGTGCGTAATATATACTCACTGTGTCGCTTCGGCTGCTGTCTGCCGTCGCAACAAGGTGATCGCTGACCGTTGGTCTCTTTGACTGCCTAAGGGCTTTCAAGTATCCTAGAGTCTAGTCTATTGTTCTCTTCCTGCTATAAAGTGATTTCCTCCCCCCTAGCCTTTTGTTTCCAATCCTCGGGAGACACAGCGAAAGCGAAAGCTGACGTTTTTCGCCCAGGAGAAAACAATAAAACTGTATTTCTAGACCTGAATTTAACTCACACGAAATGCACTGCCTAAATCAGCATAGCTTTAACTCTAATATTGAACTTGTAAAGAACAATATGGCTATATAAATATCTTGCCATAGAGCAACTGGTAAGCAGTTACATTAAAGGCACTTGTTCGAAGATCTATTAAGTTTTTCATGTTAAAAGAATTTTCTTGCTTTAAAGGTTACTGAATAAATTAATAAAAAAATATTGTAATATTACTTATATTCTGCCAAGAAATACTACTTGTTACTTCTGTTAATATACTTCACTGACTCTGGGAACTATGCCTATCAACACAACTGTTGGGGAGTCCCCTCCAACTCAAGAACAGCTAATTTTGCTGTTAGCAACTGACACTGATAATAATGATACTTCTAGTGACGTTCCTTCGGACAACACTACTGCTTCTTCCAATGCGCAACCTTGCAGTCTACTGAAGAAGTTAGGATCTTCAGAAATTGAGTCGTTAAATTCTCAATGCGACACCTGTCCCTCCCTCGCACTTTCTCCATCTGTGTGTGAAACTGCTTTTGATTCCATTGGTCATACTTCAATGCCTGATAACCGTGCTTCTGCTACACAGCCTCAACTTGATGCTTCTATAAGCGCTGATTCGACTTATGACACTCCTATGCGGCAATCTACTACATCCTCATGGAGTGCGGACACAACCATTTCTTCCGAAAATAGAATTTCTCAAAAGGTCCCGCCTATACCATTTGTTCATTTTCCACCAAAGCAAGCCGCAGAACTATTACATAAGGATCTTGAGGATTATTTGTTTAAAGAATCTAACAAAGTGACTAAACAAGTGTCTAAAAATGTTCTTCGGTACTGGGCTGGCCTTGAACATGCTTTAAATAAACTTCTCTTAGAGAACGCAAAGCTTCTGACTAAACTTGAAGAAAATGAAAAACATGTCTCTCTTCCTACACCCCCTGATTCCTCCATCTTGACTTACGCTCAAGTTATACATGGTTCGCCTAGTTCCCCAGCACCTGAAAAACTAAAGATAATCTCTTCTTCAGTGACCTCTGTTGCAACTAAGCCCGCTTCGGCTCCTGCCCAACAGAATATTATTATTCTAAAGGCAGAAGAAAACTCCAATCTGGGTAAAAGCCAAGCTGTCAAATCATAAGTGACCAAGGAATTGAAAGAAAATGTGAGACATTAAAATAAAAAGTATGAGGCTTACTCGTAATAAGGGCGTCGTTATAGAAACTGACTCTGAGGCTGATGCAGCAAAGATTGCATCCTTACCAGCCTTGTCTAGAGTGGGGATCTCCTCATCACCCCCTAAAAAATCTGACCCGGCCATACATATTTTTGACGTGGAGAAGGGCTTCTCCAAAGAAGAGTTTCTTGAACATCTTTACTTCAAAAATCTGCAAGACTTCTATATTACACTTGAGGATCTTACCAAAGGAACTGTCTTTTCGATTTACCACTAAGTCTACATCCAAAAGTATTGTAAATTGGGTCATCAGCGTTTCTCCTCGGCTATATAAATTAATTTTCAAGTTACAGCGTCTCTACATTGGGTTTACTGCACACAAATTTAGATCTTTTGTTGTGGTGACAAAAATGTTACACATGCCTAGGCTTCGGCCATACAACTACCACGTGTCGACAGGAGTCCCCCACTTGTGGTCACTGCTCCAAGCGTGGCCATGTGTTTAGCGAATGCCCAAGTAAATCTGAACCCCCAGTATCTGCAAATTGCAAATCTAGAAAGGACTCCAGTCACTCCAGTCACAATGCCCAGAGTTTATAAGAGCTAAAGAACTGATAAGATTAAAAACCGACTATGAGTAATGCATCTTATAACCATTCTGCTACTGCAAACGGCTCTATTACTTCTGACTTCCTTCAACTTCCTGATATCCTTCAACTTAATGCACACAAATCTCGTCTAGTCGCAGATGAGGTTCGGCAATACCTGGATGTTCATCAATTTGACTGGCCTTGAAGAACCATATTATCATCAAAGAAAAGTTTCTGGCTACCCTCTGTTCATGCGTGTCGTTCAGCCCGATCATGCTGAGCCACGCTCTGCATTTGTTATCAAAAACGCTAATCTGAATGTTGTCAAAATCAATAGCCTTACCACACAACATGCTGTTTGTATTCATGTTTCGACCTCTAGCTGTTTATCTTCAATACCCTGATAACGTTTTGCTACTGTTGGTCCTACAATACCTGGATGTTCATCAATTTGACTGGCCTTGAAGAACCATATTATCATCAAAGAAAAGTTTCTGGCTACCCTCTGTTCATGCGTGTCGTTCAGCCCGATCATGCTGAGCCATGCTCTGCATTTGTTATCAAAAACGCTAATCTGAATGTTGTCAAAATCAATAGCCTTACCACACAACATGCTGTTTGTATTCATGTTTCGACCTCTAGCTGTTTATCTTCAATACCCTGATAACGTTTTGCTACTGTTGGTCCTACAAACCTTTTTATCATGTCAGATGCCAATGCAAAGTCTCTACTCTGGTTCTCATCCTCCTCTGACGCTAAAGGCAGACTTATCGAAGAATGCCTACTTTCTTATCACCTTGTTACCTCAACCAGCCTGACATGCCTTGTACTTTCAACTCTACGTCTGGAGAGAGCAATATTGACATAACTGTGACTGCATATGCCAACGCTACCACTGTTTCTGACTGTTCTGTTAACTGTGGCATTTGCTCTAGTGTCACAGAGCTATTACCTTTGTGATTAAGTCTTCCTCTCCAGACACTTCTTTGCCTTTGCAGGACCTTCGCCGCTTCTCCCTTAAATGTATATTATGGCCTCGTTTTGATGATGCTCTTCAGTTCTCATTCACGGACTCTATGATGAATACTATTGCTAATTAATCTGCATCTGACTATGCAAAGTATGTCCAGGATGCTTTGTTTAAGGCCTGCTCTCGTGCTGCTAAAAGGAAAGTGCTGCCTAAGAATCCAACACCGTGGTGGAGTCACGACTTGTCCATCTTACGCCGTCGTGTGTTCCGTGCTCGCCGGTCCTTCCAACGATACCGTACGAGCTGGCCAACCGCAGACGTTGAGCAGCTAAAAAATGAATATCGCAACCTCAAAGGGCAATGTGCCAAGGCCATAAAGAACAGTAAAAGATCCACTTGGAGAACATTTATTTTAATCTCAGATAACTCTGACCCTTGGGGTTTGGTTTATCATCTCTCTAGAAACAAGGTTCACCCTCCAGAAATTTACCAGTCTGTTGATTATCACAATGATGAAACTGACTTGGACTAGTACTGTCAATGCCATACTTGATGCACTTCTTCCCTCAGATGATCCCTGCTGTGATCTTCCTATTCACCAATAAATTAGATCTCTCAACAGTGCCCATCTTATCTTACTTCTCAATCCACTCCCTGCTTCAGCCAGGCAGAGGTTGATTTGGCAATCTCCAAAATCAATAATAATAGCTGTCCTGGAATTGATAACTTCGAGGGCATTTTTATTAAGCGACTACACAAACTCTATCCATCTGTGTTTGTCACAATGTATAATAAATGCTTGAACGAGGCAACTTTTCCTGTACTTTGGAAGACGGCATTGTTAAAATTAATTCCCAAACCTGGTGCTCCTATTTCTGCTAAGGCCTATCGTCCTATTGCGTTATTGTCCAACCTGGGTAAAATTCCTGAGCGACTTATTGCTGCCCGTCTAGATTGTCTATTTACTGAACGCTCATTAAAATCCTCCGACCAGTTTGGCTTTCGTACAGGCCGTGGAACTGAGGAGGCCTTGGTTGAACTTCTCTCTAGAGTAAACAACTGCACTTTTAAATATGCATATGCTATGGCTATTTTCGTAGATTTCTCTGTAGCCTTTGACTCCCTTTGGTGGGACAGTTCTTTGCTCGCCTCAGGGCTGCTCGATGCTCTTCACAACTCTACGACTTAACTTGCAACTACTTTCTCCACCGTTCTGTACAAGTAATTTCTGGAAATCAGCAATTTAGTCATTCTGTCTCTCGAGGATGCCCACAAGGTTCGGTGCTTGGTTCACTAGTCTGAGATTTGGTTCTAGATGAGTGGCTTCTCCGTTCAACTCTCAATGCTTCTAAAATAGCATATGCCGATGATCTAACCCTTCTTGTCCTTGGTAAGTCTCGTGCTTCTTTGGAAAGTACTGCCAGTAGCATTATGAATGATCTGTGCTCTTGGTCCGCTATTAATAAACTTACCATTTCTCCTAACACGACTAAGCTTCTTTATCTTAAGGGTAACCTTAACATTTTCAGGCCTCCGTTTATTAAACTTTTTGGTCGTTCTCTCTCCATGGTTGACTCGCATAAATTTTTGGATATTATTCTAGATGGCAAGTTAAACTTTCCGAAACGTATCTTGCACCTTCATGATAAAATAGCCAAGTATACATCTATGCTTGTCTGTCTTTCGCATCAATCCTGGGGTATTAACCATCATACCCTTCATCTTCTGTACCAAGTAGTGTTTGTTCCGATTTGTACTTATGGCGCTGGCGCCTGGTTTTGGTATACTAAGAAGATTGCCACCCAAAACAAACTCTCCTCTAACCAAAGACGTATGCTCTTAATGATGAGTCGTACCTGTCGCACTGTCTCGACAGGCTGCGCTCCAGGTTTTAAACGGTTGCCTACCTCTGGATCTCCAAATCGCTAATTGTTTTTGCTATTACTTTAGACATGCCATTCCAGTTGACTTTTTAGACTTCACTGTTAATATCCACTGCGATCCTAAAACCGAAAAAAAAAAAACTCGTTGCTGGAACCACCTCGTTCAACTCTGGCAAGACCGGTGGTCTTCTTCTTCAAAAGGTATGGTCACAAGAAAATTTATTCCATCTTTGTCCTTTGCCTTACAAAAGTCTATTGTAAAATGAACAGAAGTTGGAAACAAAGGTATAATGCGAGTAGGAGTAATCTACAGACCAGGCGATTTTGACGATTATGACAAAAGCCTCTACATGCAAATGGAATGGGCAAGTAAGCGTCAATGCCTTATTATGGGTGATTTCAATTTCCCTCTAATTGATTGGAGTAAATGGGAAGGAAACTCGACATGGGGAACAAAATTTTTAAATCAACTAGATGACTGTTATTTGTATCAACATGTCAGGGAAAGTACTAGAGAAAAGAATATCCTAGACCTCATCATCACACATGAATCAGATGACATAACAGGGCTGACAGTAGAGGAACCAGTAGCAGGAAGTGATCACGGAGTTCTACGGTGGATGATGACGAGAGAGGTAGCAGAAGTAAAAGGCAAAGGAATGGGTTTTAATTTCAGAAAAGGAAATTACGATGCCTTAAGGTACTACATGGCCTCTATTAACTGGGTAGATATCGCGCAGAGAATGAATACAATTGAACTGTGGTACGCTTTTAAAACATTAATCACAGATGCCTTGAATGCGTTTATACCATTAAAAAAAATACTCCACGAGAACGGTTCCAAGTTGGATGAATAGTGAAGTTGCCACATTACTTGAGCAGAAAAAGGTGGCATGGAAAGGTTACAGAGCAATAAAAAGTACTGAAGCCTATAACAGCTACAAGGTGATGTGTGATAGAGCCACAGAAAAGGTTCGACAGGCAAAGGCAGTTTATGAGAAATCACTAGTAAACAGAGCAAAGAGGGGGGGGGGATAAAGAATTCTTCACATATATAAATGCCAAGAAGAACCGGGAAAACCAGATCGGACCTTTACGTAAGGGAAAGGGGATAGTAATAAATACACCAGCTGCCGTTGCAGATGAACTCAACAGTTATTTTGCATCGATATTTACAAATGAAAAACCTTTTGTGGCAATGGGAAATTGTGGGAGCGAAGTTGAAAAATATGTAATTAATGATATTGAAATTTCGCAAGATTATTTAATGAAAAAACTTTCAAGCCTACAGGCCAGTGAGGCACCTGTAGTTGATGGAATATACCCTATAATCTTAAGGGAGGCGGCAAGCGAGTGCATTGAACCATTGAGGCTAATTATGCGAGCATCACTAGACTCTGGGGAGATTCCCTTGGATTGGAAAAGTGCAAATGTATCTCCCATACATAAGGGTGGCTCTAAAATTGAAGTTGGAAATTATCGACCTGTCAGTCTGACTTCAGTAGTAGGGAAAATCATGGAGGCAATGATCAAGGGGGTGGAATTCAGGATCATTTGGATCGAATTGAAATTCTTAAGGATACTCAGCATGGTTTTGTAAAGGGAAAATCATGTTTAACAAATCTGGTTCGCTATTTCGAAAGGGTCACTCACTAGATGGATTTAGGGAATAAATTTCGACATTGTTTATTTAGATTTCAGCAAAGCTTTTGACTCAGTCCCACATGAGCGTTGCTTTATAAGCTGGAACAGGTTGGAATCACTGGGAAAATCCTTAGATGGATAGAAGGATGGCTTCAGGGCAGGAGGTAGAGGGTTGTGATAAATCTCTATTCCTCAGATTGGGTTGATGTAAGAAGTGGGGTTCCCCAAGGATCAGTATTAGGACCACTGTTGTTTTTAATTTTCATAAAAGACATTGATAAAGGGATAAAAGGCGTGATGTCTAAATTTGCAGTTGATGTTAAAATTGGTAGAGTAGTTAATGATCACTGTCAAGCTGAGCTTCAGAGAGACCTAGATAGACTTCAGGAATGGTCAGAAAAATGGCAGCTATGCTTTAATCCAACAAAGTGTAAGGTATTACACCTGGGAAACATTAATCTCAAAATAACGTATTCACTTGGTGGAGTTCAACTAAACCCAGTACTGGAGGAAAGGGACTTGGGTGTTACGATACGGTCAGACATGAAATTCTCTGAGCATTGTAAACAGGTTGCAAGGAAGGCCCATGGTGTCTTATCGATGATCTATCGAACTTTTGCAAGTAGAGATAGGGACGTGATAATCCCATTATATAAGGCTTATGTTAGACCACACTTGGAATACTGTGTTCAAGTATGGAGACCGCACCTAAAGAAAGACATCGAGCTTCTTGAAAGGGTTCAAAGAAGGGTAACTCGCCTGGTGAGATCGGCAAAAGGGCGTCCTTATGAAGAAAGACTTCGAATATGTGGGTTGCAGAGTTTGGAAACTAGACACCTTAGAGGAGATTTGATTGAGGTGTTTAAGGCTCTGAGAGGCATCAGTAAAATGAATGAGGCCAAAATTTTCAAGATTATAAATGATGCTAGAACTAGGGGACATAAATTCAAGTTACAGGGGGAAATGTTTAGATTGGTCTGCAGGAAGTTTTATTTTAGCCAGCGAGTTATAAATTACTGGAACAAAGTTGCCTTCATGGGTGGTAGAGGCTGACAGTTTGGAGAAATTCAAAGGTCATCTGGATAGTACTTTCGGGTAAGGGAAGCGCATAGGATGATAGGTTTAATTTCCTTTTTTTTATTAATTATTATTATTTAGTTATTTATTTATTTTATTATTATTTTTTATTTTATTTATTATTATTTTTTATTTTATTTATTTTATCATTTATTTTTATTTTATTTATTTATTTTTATCATTTATTTTTATTTTTATTTTATTTTATTTTTTTTTTGGCTGGTGCAGCATAAGCCATAGGCTTTCTTGCACCATGCGGCCGTTACTAATACTAATGGTTCAGTCCGAATCTCCACACTATTTTTCTTCTAACTGGTCATGGTTCCCTTCGTGCTAAACTTGCTATGTTTAACCTGTCTGATTCATCCCTCTGTAACTGTGGCAGCCCAGAAAACTGGCAGAATGTTCTTTTCACCTGTCCATATTACTTAGATCTTCGTCAGCCTCTGTCTACTCTGTGTCAAACATTCTCCCCAGGCAAGGAGTTTTGGAGTCCAAACGCTCTTGGACTCCAAAGAAAAATTTCATCTTCTGCAAGATTTTGCACATAAAGCCTTTGCCAGACGTGGAAAAATCATCAGTAGTTCCCCAATTTCAGGAACTACTCTTATTCCAGCTCTACCACCGCCACCACCACCATTTTTTTTTTTTTTTAGCTCAAGTACCATCTTCGACTTGGACAGTTGGTTAACAAACGTGTATGACGCCAAGTGACATCACTGTGTCTTCTTGACTTCTATTTCCTGCTAATCTCAGACTGGTCCTGAGGCAGGGACTGCATCCTTACACTGGTGCAGGATGATTTTTTTTCCCATTTAATTAACTTATTTTTACTGAATTTTATTTTATTTTATTTATTTTTTACTTATTTTTATCTTTAAATTTTTCTGATTATTTTATTATTATATTTTAAATTGTTAAAATTAACTTTATTTGCTCATATTTTGAATGATTTCGACATTCAGTACGTGACACTTGAGGTTTACTGCAGTTCGTGCTCAGTTGTGGCCCGCCTCCTCGCGGCGTAGACGGGTATCAGGACGCACCGCACTGGTGCTTGTTGCTTCCTGATAGCAAAGCGGCCAGAAACAACTAATCAACATAACAAACACAAACACCACAAACATAGCATTACACACATTTCTGTAGAGTTTTTGTAACATCACAGTGTACTACGGCAGAGTTGAACTAGCGTTTGGGAGCCGCCTTACATAAGATACTATACATGTCTATATTCTACAACTATCTTTCCTCAATTTGAATTTATGCCCCCCTAGGGATCGTGATCTGAGCTAGTGGAAGAATCCCATCAGAATTCAGCAGGCTCAACCCATTCAAGGCCTTATACACCTCAATCAGATCGCCTCGCACTAGATGCCTAGTCTACAGCCGCTGCAATTTGGAGAAATTAAACCTCTCTTCATAAGAGGGACCCTTCATTTCCCTCTCCAATCTTGTTGCCGTGCTCTGTACAAGCTCAAGGAAATCTACATCCTTTCTGAAATGAGGCCTCCAGATCTGTACACAGTACTCGAGGCGTGGCCTGACCATTGACTTACACAGAGGGAAAATCGACTCATTTTCCCTGCTAGCAAACTTCCTGCATATATCATTGACAAAACCCCCTGACCTGCCCTTGCAGTCAGTCTGCATTGCTCAGAAAACTTTATATCTGACTGCACAATTACTTCCAGGTCTTTTCCATTTTCTACCACCAGTTGGTACGTTCCTTTGGGGTTACTTCCACCAGTATGCAGTACTTTGCATTTGCCAATGTTAAACTTCAGTTGCCTCTTCTCAACACATCTGTCTAAATTTTATAGATCCTGTTAAAAGCACACTGCCATTACTGTCACTAACAACCCTGTCAACCTCGGTATCATCTGCAAACTTCGACAATAAGCCTGATATACCTTCATGAATATTATTGATAAATATAGGAAACGGTGGGCCCAACACCGAACCCCGTAGGACTCCACTAATAACATTAGTGATACCTCCGTAGCCAGGTGGGCAGGAGCAGCAGTGTGTAGCACACGCTTCTTGATTAGACTGGAGTTCGAGCCCGTGACCACTAAATACGGAGGATGCGGAAAGGTCAGGGAATAACCACCGCATATCCCCGGAGCAATATGGCCTTAGTTGCTAAGGCTCCTAACAAACAAAATAACAACACAAAACAATAACATTAGTCCACGAAGAGTGGCGTTCGTTGATTACCACCCTCTATCTTCTCCCATTCAACCACCCATTTATCCATTGTAGCAACTTACCCTTAATACCATTCTGCTCAATTTGTGTAATAGTCTTCCATGCGCAACAGTGTCAAAAGCTTTCCTGAAATCCAAGTATATGATATCAAAATTATTTTTTGCATCCAGTTCCTTTGTAAGCACATCATAATATCCAATCAAATTTGTCAGACAAGACTTTCCCCTTTTCCTAACAAACCCATGCTCTGTCTGAATCATTGCTGCAGTCTTGTCTAGATGATCCTGCAATGCGTCTTCAACCATTGACTCCATTATTTTACCCGGAACAGTAGTTAAACTGAGTAGTCTGTAATTACTCGTGTCACCCTTCGATCCCCCTTTGTGAATTGGGGATACATTTGCACATCTCCAGTACGTGGGACTTCCCACGAGTCCAATAATGCTCTCATAATTATGGCTTAAGGAAGGAAAAACCCTTTCGTTACCCTGATGGTAATTATATCTTTAATGAATCCCACATTAGTACACTGTGATCACTGCCACTAGTGGTTACTTTATCCGCAAATTCTTAATATACAAATGATCACTGCTGATAACCAGATCAAGAGTATTACCCTCTCTGGTTGCCTGTAGAAAATGCTGCTGCAGAAAACAATCATCCAATAAATCCACAAAAGTGTTCCTAGTTTGAGAGTGACCAACCCACAAGTTCCAGTTAATATCTGGGGAGTTAAAATCTCCCATTATAAGATATTCTGATTTACTAGCCCACTATTTCTTTGTACAATTACAAGAGCCAGTTTTTTACTGGCTCTTGCAAACATCCCTGAGAGTACGGGGAAGGGCAACTAAAAGGTTAAAAATTTCTACATATTGCAGAAAAGTGCTATTTCTCAGCATAGGAAAGTCTACTTTATGTGTTGTCTCCAAATGAGATTTATGTCAATATACAATCGAATGTACCTCACGTGAAAAAAATATTAAGGTGCAACGGGGGGGGGAGGTTATAATTTCATATTGGTAACCTTAAATGCCTGAAGTAAACGAAATTGGATATGCTTATTTTGAATTAGCGCAGAAGTATGACTTAGCAATGCGGTGTATTTGTAAAATGCGGGGCTGTTGTAAGGTCAATTTTTACGTTTTCAGGAATGAAAAACCAGAAAGGGGGGGGGGGAGGACTGCGCCTTCGCCTGGATAACACTTGAAATTACTTGATAAGGTGCTCCGACATCAAGGATTCCAATCCAGACGTTACTAAACGAGTGACGAAAAATGGCAATACGTTAATGTTATATGGAGATGCCTATTCAAGCTGCTGCAGTTAGCTAAAAACCTTTGAACTTTGAAAGTACACACGCAGTTTTTAACTTCTATTGCTCATTGATTTCGAGAATAGGTTCGAACGATAGCAAGTAGTAAATGGAAGCTGAAGTTCAATGCAAGGATTCACGCAAGAGAACGTGACATACACAACGAAATATTTTTTCCACCTGTTCTTATGCTACTGTTGAGCGTAATATCGCTACCTACACGTGATGCATGCTAATGTGGAATGAATGCGTTCCACTTTCACTCGCTTTGCTATATCTCCAACGTGATCTATTCAGCATTATTTCAATATACTTCACGCGATTCTAGTCATAGGTTGTAATGCAAGGTAATCTTCGAACATCAAAGGACAAAGGACTACAATAAATAAATAGACTTTGCGAGAGGAGTTTTTATATTTCGGTTTCTTAGTACGAATATGCGTTTTTTCGTAATATCTGTAGCATGCTGAACTGTTATCATTTCAGTGCATTAATGTACTGAACCAAATTAGAATTTACGTACGGTTGTTGACATTCTTTTTGAACCTTGTTTGAAACTATTTGAGTTTTTGAAAATTGGTGTGTAACATTCTCTGGCCAATTAAACTAAATAACATAAGAGCTTTGGGGTAACTCGAATCCCAGGAAAAAAGGCAGAAGTTGTAAAAAAGTTCCACATTGACGATTCATACACTTTCCATTTAAATAAGGGCATATATTCTTACCTCGGTTTATTTTATCCTTTAAAGTAGCTGTTATTCCCATAGCTCTTTTTCTCCAGTTACCAGATAACTCAACTTCAACATTCCAACATAATAATCAAATTATAACTTTACAGCTATACGTGATTCGTATATTATTGAAAATCGTATCCGTGTTCAAATTATTATCTTCTGCACATCCTACAAACAAAGTCATTTCTGGCTTGTTTAATAGAAAAGCAGGTGGCAAAGAAACGATACACACATACAAATGATTCCAAAACATGAATTAGATATTTATAGCACAGGTTTTTTCGTCAGGCTCTATGTGACAACACTCTAGTGGGCATATAACTCAGGATTGGACTCTTTTTTTTATTGTTTCACAATTAAAACTGAATAAATGAGCCATCAACCTCTCCACGGGATGCTATTGGGGTCTCTGTAAACGAAAACACATACCGGGATAGTCGGGTAGTCAGCGTGAAGGTACAATGCGTTTCTTACATCGCGATTTGAATTTTTTTGACGTCTCAACTATGCAGTGAGCTGCCGTGTCTTGCAGCTGTAAATCACTTTACTTATGAGCTTCTCGAGCTCAGTATGACCGTCCACAGGCATAAACAGAAATTTTAAAACAAAACAAAAATATGCATTTCAATGGCTATCATGGATTTCTTTGAGTCAGGAGGGCAGCTTATAATTAAAATAGTCATAAATATCCTGGAGAAAATACTGAAGGCGTTACTATAAATAAATAAGTAAACATTGTAGAATAAGAAACCATGACATATGAATTGAAGACAGGACTTTAAGAACGAATGAAAACTAAGTTAGCTAGGTTTGAGATGCTATTCGTTTCGTCTGAAGCTCTGCAAATCTGAGTTTAATTTTAAGGATAGATATTCTCTCTGAACAGAATGTGATTTGTCATGAGCATAGATTTAACTTTCTAAATGTGTAATAATAACCTTTATTATTGAAGTTATAAACATCGAGTGACACAGTCATGATTATCAGTGATTACATGTGTACAATTGTGAATAATCATGTGCTGTTCCATCTCGTGAATCCGGTGAAACATCATAGCAACTAAATCATTCAGAAAAAAAAAATCCTCCCAAGGGGAAGAAATAATTGAAACAATAGAAGGTGATCACTTCAATGTCTATAATAAGTCGTCCAACGAAAAATCGCTATCAAACAACTATGATCCATTAAGGCTAAATGTAGGCAATTTTTACAAAGATATTTACAAATAACAATGACCAAGGCACAGAAATTAGAAGCAGAATTGGTATGGCCAAAGAGGTATTTAAGAATCTTAAGAACTTCTTCTGTGACACGAACCTGGATTTCCAGAAAAGATATCTAATGGCCAAATACTACACATGGAGCACTCTTCTATATGGATGCGAGAACTAGGTCATGCGTAAGGCAGAAATCAGGAAGCCTTCGAGATATGGACGCTCAGAAGAATGCTCAAAATTCCGTGGACAGATCGGGTCACTAATGAGCTGGTCTTTAAGAGGGCAAGGACCACAAGGACACTACTAACTACAATTGCAAAGAGAAAGACTGCCTATCTAGGGCATATTATAAGAGTATGACTTGCAAGGGAAGATTAAAGGCAATCCTGCAAAGGAAGATTAAAGGCAAAATAGCAAAAGGAGGACAAAGAAAAAAAGTGGCTTGATAACATCAAAGAATGGACAAGGGTTCTTACGACACAAGAACTATTTCACAAAGCAAGAGACAGAGTTGGCTGGAAAATGTTGATCTCCAACGTTCAAATTGAACACGGAACATGAAGAAGAAGTAGGCAATTATAACTGTTATAACATTAATTCTTATAATATATGCTATCTATACATAAACAACGTACGATAAAAGGACAGTTAGAACGCTACACCTTTTATTAATAATATATTAATGAAAATATGGAGGATAAAAAAATAAAATAAAGCCTAAATCTTCGTTAAAAAAAGCTTAATTATGAATGCATGGTGAATCTCCTAAATGAATTGAATAACTGCAATAAGACAATTACTAATCCATTCAAAACAAAACCAAACATCAAATATATAATGCAATACTACAAATTTTTTTTTTTTTTTTATATGGATCTGAAACTTGGACCTAAACTGAAAAACAAAAAATAAGTTACTGGCTATTGAGATGGATTTTTGGCGAAGATCAGGAAGAAAGTCTAGGACTGAAAAAGTCAGCAATGACGTGCTAAGGAACACAAACGTACAAAAAAAAAATCTATCATTGATAAAATAGAGGAGAAAAGATTGGAGTGGTTTGGACATGTGAAGAGAATGGAGGACGATAATTGCCCAGAGGAGCCAAGGAATGCCTGCCATGGAGAAGAAAAAATGGAGGAAGACCAAAAAGGACGTGGATAGAGGATGTGAGAGCAGCGATGAATAGAAGAGGACTGGTGGACAAAGATTGGGAAGATAGGAGATAATGGGGGAAAAAAGAATAAAGGAATGACTTTTCAATGTTAGGTTGTGGAGAACCGTTGTAATAACGAAATAAATTCTAAGAAGAAGATTTAAAGTATACAATTGCTTTCCTCTATATCTAGACACCTTAACTATTTAGACTACTATTATTTTACTATTTCTTGTAGCTTCAATAAATCTGTTAAATAATAAATTTACTGAAGCTACAACTTGTAGGGTTATTGTTACTCACATATTGATTAACTGATTGGTTGCTCACTTACAATAAGCGTCAAGTCAGCAAAACTCTTGAAAAATCAGTATCTAGTGAATGCAATTGTATATATCCTTTGGTCTGTCTACTTTTTTTTTTTTCAGGATGAAAAATTCATTTTTTTCGGGAAATAAAAACGATAAAAATCCTCACTAGATAGATAGGGGAAAACCCCAGCTTATAAAACTACTCCAGTTCGGAGGAAAACTAAGTCTAGACTAATTTTCCTAAATTTCCTAAATTTCCTTGGTGATTTTAACGTTCACAACTCCAGCTGGCTTCCGTTTTCTAGTCACACCGACCCAGCAGGTCGAGATGCTGAGGCTTTTGCAATTACTAATGACCTAGCACAGATTGTTCATTTACCTACAAGAATACCGGACAATCCTAATCATACAGCCAATACGCTTGATCTTTTTCTCACAAACAACCCTTCTAAGTACAAGGTTGAAGTGAGAGGTCCTTTAGGCACTTCAGATCACAACTTGGTGATTGCCTCTTCTCCAATGGAACTTTTATCTCATGGCTATTCCCAACCTCGTATTGTTTGGCATTACAAGAATGCAAAATGGGATGACCTGCGAGACTTCTTTTCTTCTTTTCCTTGGTCTGATTATTGTTTCAAAACTTCTGATGTCAACGTTTGCTCAGATCGTGTCAGTGAAATTATTCTTGCAGGAATGGAATCCTTTATCCCACACTCCACTTTAAAATCTCGTCCTTTATCTAAACCTTGGTTTTCCAATAAATGTGCTAAGGCTGTCCAAGAGAAGAACGTTGCCTATCGTAATTGGCTTGTTTCTAATTCTTCAGTTTCATTTTCTGCCTACACCAAAGCCCGCAACAATTGTAAAGCAGTTATTAATCTGTCCAAACTAGAGTTTGAACAGGCTAAGAGTAGAAAACTTGCTTCTTGCCCTAATGGTAGCCGAGCATTCTGGTCTCTTGCCAAAGCTATTGGCCGCAACTTTTGCCCATCTCTGCTCCCACCTCTGTCCAAACCAGATGGTTCTGTTCTCACTTTAGCCAAGGATAAAGCTCACCTGCTAGCATCCCATTTTTCTTTGAGCTCATGTATTAATGATCTTGGTAAAACACCTCCCACCATTCCTAACACGCTCCATTCAATGCCTCCTGTGGTCTTCCGTCAAAAGGATATCAGAAGGATTTTGATGAATCTTGATGCTAAGAAAGCTCCAGGTCCTGATGGTATTTCTCCACTTGTTCTCAAAACCTGTGCTCCTGAACTTACTCCTATTCTTTGCCGCCTTTTTTCACTTTCTTATTCCAAAGGTGTTTTTCCTTCTGCTTGGAAATTTGCTCATATCCAGCCAGTTCCTAAAAAGGGTGACAAATCCCTCCCATCCAATTATCGTCCCATTGCAATTACTTCTACTCTTTCTAAAGTAATGGAGAAATCAATTAACCGCCAACTCTTAAACTACCTAGAAACCTTCCGTCTGATCAACGATCGCCAGTATGGATTCCGTCAGTGTCGATCCACCGGTGATATTCTGGCTTATGTTACCCATTTATGGACTAATTCAATGGAAAGGTTCGGTGAAACACAAGTAGTTGCTCTTGACATCTCAAAGGCTTTTGATCGTGTTTGGCATAAAGGTCTTCTAAACAAGCTTCCATCTTATGGTTTGCCAACTGTTTTTAGTAATTGGTTATCCAGTTTTCTCTCTGATCGCTCACTGAGGGTGATGGTAGATTGCTCTCTGTCTTCTAACTTCTCCACTAATGCCGGTGTCCCCCAAGGTTCAGTTCTTTCCCCCACTCTTTTCCTCTTGTATATCAATGACCTTCTTCCATTGACTGGAAATCCTATCCATAGTTTTGCCGATGATAGCACATTGCATTCAACTTTCCATTTTGAGAAACCTTGTCCAGCTCAGTCAGCTTCAAGTTCTCGAAAATCTGCTGCCAATTCCTTAAATGCCGATCTTCAGGTAATTCTCCAGTGGGGCAAAGACAACTTAGTTGATTTCAACCCTTCTAAAACTCAATCTTGTCTTATATCTCGCAAAAAGGATTCTTCTGCTCCTATGCTTATCTTTAGTGACACTCCGCTTTCTAGGCAAAATGATATATCTCTTTTGGGGATTACCCTGACTTCTAATCTCTCTTGGCACAAGCACATTACAAATATTGCTTCCTCTGCATCTAAAAAACTTGGTTTTCTCTTTCGCTCTCGGCGTTACTTTTCTCCCAAACAGCTGCTCACTCTGTATAAATCGCAAATCCGCCCTGCCATGGAATATTGTTCCCACATCTGGGGTGGTGCCCCCAAAACCTCTCTCAGGCCTCTTGATTCCATTCAGAAGAGGGCAGTTAGGTTAATTAATGATTCATCTCTAACAGAGTCTCTCCACTCGCTGTCTCATAGACGCACTGTTTCTGCTGCATGCCTCTTCTACAGATATTTCCATGGGCACTGTTCTTCTGAATTGGCTTCTATAATTCCCGCTCTCTCTTTTAAAACAGTCCGAACACGTGCCGCCACCAGCCAACATCCATTTACTGTCCAACTTCAAACCCACAGAACCAACTTTTCATCTTCCTCATTTATTCATTCAACTGCCGTTTTCTGGAACAACCTTCCTTCATACGTATTTCCTGAAAATTACAATCTACAGAAGTTCAAGTCCAATGTCAACAAATATCTTCTTTCGTCTTCTCAACCTCCAACCCAAGCACGGTACTAAGTACTATAGGTTATAATACCTCTCGTGTTTGGGGTTCTCATAAAAAAAAAAAAAAAAAAAAAAAAAGACCTTTCCCAGTTGTAGAACAACAACGGCTGGGAAAGGTCTGGGAAAAGAAGTCGTAATCACTGCCAGTCGAGAAAAAATAAAAGGCTGAAGTTTATTCAATTAAATTTTCCCATAATTTACATAAAGTTATCATAAACAAGTAAGAGTTAAGGCTTTGTTTCCATATGCATTTTCTGTGAAGTATTTTAGCGTCACCCGTGCCTTTGTCTTAACGTCCACAGTTCTGCGTATGCACGTCACAGATTCAATCTTGTACTACATCATAAATGCGTTTTCGGCACTTTCATCTGGGGAGCATTATAACAGTGACTATTCAGCTAACAGAAAATATGAGAGTAATGATAATGGGTTAATTTCTTTCTGCTCAGCAGTTCAAATATATGGATGGCAAAGCTTAATCTTTTTGATTTCTGAATTTGCCTTTAACACCACCAAAAAGCAAGAAATTTTATTCTTGCATGGTAACTATTCGTATTGTATGCATATTACACTTCAATTATAAATCAATAAAAATTGTATACTAATAAATATAATATACATTTAATGAGATAGCAATATTTGATTTATATATTGTATTGCATATAAATAAAATACAATACAATACGCTTTATTAGTATGCAGACAAAGAAAATGCAATAATGCAACTTGTTAAGTATAAACAAAATCATTGTCAACAAGGATTTTAATATTAGTACATATATAGTAAATTATATATGTACTAATATATATATATATTAGCACATTAATGTAAAATTTTAACTGCAAACATTAAACTGGGTTATAATTATACGTGTCTATATTTATTCTCTCAACCATGGACCCGAGTACACCAGGCCCATTCGTTACTATAGTAAATTATATCATAAATAATATAAACTTAATAATATATATTCATATTATTCGTATAATAAACCAGTAAAAAAATATCCCAATGACTCTTATAAAGGACAAGCTATTCGGAGGTCGCAAACACGTGAATGGACATTTTTTACAGCATGCTATTCCCTGGAATGCAACCTACCCTCCAAAACTTACATCTAGAGCTGGGTGGGTTCAACACTTCTAGTTAAGTACATTACTTTCAAAGTTGGAATTACGTGCTATGCACATTCCGCACATTACCATACCAGCCTACCGTTATAAAACGAAAATTCTACTAGTTCTGGGAACGGAGAGTCATTCAGTTTTTCCCAATAATAGGTTGGAAATTTATTGGGAGTATTTCATTAAAATGACCGTTAATTATTTTTCCCAGAACTGGCTCATATTTGTTACCAAGAAACAAACTGTGTGCCTCACTCCTTTTCTACTTCTGTTACTGAACTTAGGGGAAAAATAGTTTTAGCTTTTGTACTGTAAAGTACTTTATATGTGGGATGATAATAAAGAAACTTGGCCACTTCAGAGATGAGTAATAGTAACTAGATATACCGAATTTTTCAGGAAGATTACGGGGAATAATATCCTGAAGAACACGACATTTGTACAATTAGATACACACTCAGTGGCTTTGCATTATCACCATCACTTGTGTAGGAATGGACTTGTCTGTGACTGACGAAGGCTCAAAGTCAGGAACTGCTGATAAGATTGTGGTTCGCACATGTGACGATCAGTTTTTTTTGAGTGTCTATGAGGAAGAATGGGTTGGCATTGAGTGTTTCCGACTTCGAGCGTGGGGGAGAAGAGGAGCAGATGTCAATAGCCAGTATGGTTTAGTGCTCTGTTCTGTGATGTCATAAGTCTACCGTGATTAGCTCAACATCGGTCGAACAACAAGCCAAAGGTCACAGGTTGGACAGCCACATGTGGCCGACACCTGGTGAGCATTTTGTGACTCGTCTAATAACACAGAACCTAACCACCGAAAACAACGTAGGAATAGCGAAACAAACGTTCACACAGACTTAATATTTATTGTAACATGTCCTGAGGCCCCGGGTGTCCTTAATTCCAAGTTGTAACTTTGTGAAGGCAATATTGCTCCTTATATACTGTCTGTAAAAATTGCTTGTGTTTTGTGAGCGATTTTCTGTTTGCTGGACAAAAAACCCGAGTTTCCGGGGGAAAAAACATGCTGCCATCGCCTGAGACCAACTAACACAGCCACACTGTGAAAAAGCTCCATAAAAATTCCTCCCATCATCGACTGAACTTGAACTCAGGCCTTTCCCACCCGGTGTGGAAAGGACGGCGATCCTACCAACTGTGCGACGCCCGAGGGCCACCCTGTAAAGGCCCAGATAATGCAGGTTAGTGTGTGTTTGTGTAAGGTTATGTTGATATGTTGTTCATCTGGCCACTTAGCCTATAGGCCGTGGAACACCACATTTCCCTAATTACCATCGAGTGCTGCAGGAGAGGTCAGCAGCTTCGAGAGCTCTGGCTGGGCGAACCTTGCGCCGCCTGAGTTTGTTAAGGAGGACCCAAAAAAGGGGCGAAAGAGAGGGCGAGGGTGATAGTTAAAGCTTGGGATAAAGATGAAGTGACGGGGGGGGTGGAAGATAGGGAGACATCCACCAGGAATTTGAAGATAGGGATAGACGGGCACCCTTATGGAAGGAGCCACTCCCCACGGGGGTTCGGACTGATAAGAACAGCAGATAGTGTATGCGTTGGTAGGGTTCACCAGGCGAAATATTTAGGAAAGGGAAGGGTAAGGGTTACCCGTGGAGTTTGAGCATAATAAGGACAGTGCTCCTTATGTGAGAGGAACTCGCGGCTGTTACGTGGCCATTTGCAGAATCCTCTAATTCCACTTGGCGCAAACTAGCTGCAGGCAGTATCCTACGCATGCCGTCTAAAAAGAGAAATCAGCATGGCGCCAGCTAAAGTGGTCAATCAATGATAGTGAGCAGCAGCATGTGGACAGCCCGAGGCAAAAACACCAGCTGTATGGAAGGGGTGGGGGCTAGATCCGCCGTAGAGAGACATTCTCAATCACAATCTTTTCATACATACGTGTACACGAAGACGTGTTATTTTTATATAATTTTTTATTTTATGTAACGCATATTGAGGAGTAAGAATCAAGTATGAGCAAACATACACTCTTCCATACGCATAAAGATGCATGAATGCGAAACATCACACCATTGACTATACATAATCCTCCACACACGCGAACATTAATAACAGATCTACATACACAGGCACTTGCACATTTTACAGACACCTAAGTGACAGACTCGACGCCCGTTTTGTTCACTCACTCATACAGACACAATACTGACGTATATAAATTCAGGACATACACCGTTTCCTGGATATTAACTCACATTTTCAATTTTTTTTTCTTTCTTTTTTAACAGAACACATGATATTTACACATACACACTAAGAGAAGCGCACACGGACATTTATGACTACAGTGTGAAACGATATGCATTTCACAGAGAGAGAGAGAGAGAGAGAGAGAGATAAGGAGTAAATCTCATTCACATAATTTAAGTTGATCTACCATTCATATATAGCTTAAATTAATTCATCAATATTCGCCTTTACTCTTTCACACATAAACACCTCACGCTATTTTGTTACATTATCACTCAAATAGGACTTGAACACACAAGTAACCGCATGTTTTACCACAGAATCTTCTACCGGAATCTCTGTTCCTACTTCAAGCTTCAATCTCTGGAAATTCGGCGAACTGTTCTTGATTTAAAACTGTTGTACCATATCTTCGCTGGTTCAACCTACCTGCCGAATCTTCCATGCCATATTGACCTTCACGCTAGACCGAATACTGCATTCAACATCGGTAACTCTAGATTAGAGATATCGAGGAACTCCTTCTTCAAAAGAACATTGGCACTCATGAAAAAGTTTGACTTGGATGTGGCTGTGAACAAGAAACAGTTTCAGAGCTATTTGGAGTAGGTTGACTGATTGACTGATGAATTCTGGGCTAAAGATGTCCTTATTAATTCATTCATGTGTGTGTGTGAGATGTGTCCTGCAGCAACCTCCTCTCTTCGATTTTTCATGGGGCTGGACTTGACGTCATGAATATCTTTTTTATTTTCGTGAATTGGACTTTTCCCGTTTGAATGAACTTTCATTGTACAAAGTGTATTATTCTACTATTTATTTTTATGTTTTGTACAATCTTTGTTCTGTTATCTTTTTTTCTACTCTGTTATGCACTTTAACTGGACGCATGCCTGTTGTGTATATTATATGTTAAAAATAAAAGTGTGCGCTGGATACTTTGTCCCGTCTTCAGGGGTAGACCCAGTGGTGCCTATCTAGACTGGGTATACCCCCACACAGGCCAAAGGATAAGTTGTCCCTAGTCTCAGTAGGGGAAGGATCCTTAGTGAGTTTATTCAGAATTTATATCTGGGGCCAGCCCAATCCTATTGTAACCACTGTGGTCACAACAGGATAGTCAAATCCAGTGGTAAGCAGGTCACAATAGGTTTGTCCAATCCAGGTGAGGAGGTCAGAATTGTGGATTAGCTCTTGGGGGGATGGCTGGCTTGTCATTATACATCAGGAAGGTGGTTATTATATTTTGTAGTTCTAAACTGCTTTAGCTAATTAATTTGTATTTACAAGGGTGATCTGTAGAGCTTGCCTCTGTATGATACTCCTAAATTCAAAGATAGCTTGTGAATCCTGTACGAAAACCTCATATATTCCTCTTCATTGATGAGTTGTTCATGGTTTCTGGGGAGCGAGTCGATCTTGAAGATGAGATATATTCTTGTGGTTGTCATACCATGGACAATCGAAGAGTAGACATGCCATGTTTTCGTTTACAGAAGAGGGGGGGCAGCATTATCGGTTAACCCCAGTCTGTGGATTTTTGCCATAAATGAACCGTGACCAGTCATAAAGAAGGTCGTGTATAGGCTGGGGGAAATACCAGAGTAGAAGTTTAGGGAAGGTTAGTGACCCTCCCTTTAGTGCTTCGTTCCCAGTTTGTCTGCCACCTTTGCTGTAGCAATACGCTTCCTCTCTTTCCGTGTGCAGTCTAATACCTGCGTACAATTTCGAAGTCAAGTAAAGTGGTAAAGTATCTAACAGAACAGGAGTGCTCATGCACTAGTACTTTTGCATGACGTTACTCACCTACAAATACAACTCAAACTACCCAAAAAGAAAAAGAAAAATCATAATGTAATATTCTGTACAATATAAATCAAAAATTACATTACATTAAAAAAAAAAGTCGTCCTGAATAGTTTCTCCCTTAAATTAAAGTATTTCTCAACTTTGGCCAGCGATAGGATTCAATTTTTTTTGCAATAGTCTTTATCACATATTAAATAATCGTTATCACAGGTTGGTACCACAGCGAGTCTATGTATTGTGCTACCAATGAAGAGTATAATCAATTACAGAGTCCAGCAAATATTATTTGAGAACTGCTTTGCCTCTTCACTGTCAACCTGATGTTAGAATGTGGGTATTAGAATAAATATCATGTTCAGCAGAAGGATTTGTGTCAGCCAAGTCCCGTGCGACTTCAGGGGTCACACGATTGATTGTTAACAGGCACGAATTCTCCAAAGTTTTTCTGTTTCTTTTAATTCATTATGAATTGAGAGAGAGAGAGAAAGAGCATTGCAAAGATTAAACTTTAGTTTTAATAACGTCAATTGGAATCTTTTCAGTGTCATTCTTTTTGTTTTTACTTCTGTTGCTTTCGATTTCATAAACAATTATTTCAATTACTGAAATAATCGATTATTAACCATTCGATTGTACCCATTACTAAATGAATTGCTAACGGCATACATTTGCTTCAGTTTACTAAGAACGTGTGTTAATAATCCGAACACACTGCTAGATTTGAATAATTGAACGCAGTTATTGAACAATTAGCTGCGTTGTTGAGAAAGAAAGAAACTGTCCACAAAATGAACAGTTCGCATTGTCTCTTTCTAGCACATGCATATGTACTGATTCCATCTGTCCCTGGCTATCCTCGATTAACTATTTCCCCCTCTTCTGCGCTGCGCATTGGAACTGTCACTACTTGATTAGTGACTTGCATTCAGCGGCATTAAGTGTCGTTAAGGGAGAGTCGTCCGAAGCCAATAATAAATGTTGGTCACGCTCTTGAGGGCGGGCGCTGTTGCCCTTCCGTAGCTCTCTTTTCTTCACTAACGTTCCTCAAAGTCTCGAACATAGTTTTCCACCAGTGAAAGCAGTTCACGTGAAAAAAGACATTGAACTGTCGACTACCTTATCTCATGCGATGACAATGGCCGCCCCTGCGCTGGTGGGAAAGCGCTTTCCATTGCAACGGTGCAAAGACTAGTTTTGGATGATTCATATGACAATTAAGGGAATGTTTTGTGTCTTCTTCTTGCTCTCTTAAATGATAGTTTCTCATAAATAAAGCTTTTCCATCGTTGTTTCACCATGGAAACAAGTCATTGTCCGGCTGGAGGAAACACGGGCATACATTTATGGCGTGACAAGCGTTATTGCAGACAGGAAATGCTTTTTCTGTCTGTTTATTAGTTATACTGGATGTTTTGTGTCAGGTGCTCTAAAGAAGCCCTTTCCGGGAATACGGAATGAAAGCTTTATCTCTGAAACAGTCGTATTCAGTTTAAATTGTCCGAAACCTGTGTTTCCTGTTAAGGACATTGGTATTTTGGAATCTGTTGGGTGGCTAATTATTTCGAAAGCGAATATAATTATTCCAAATAATCTCCCGATGTTGTAATCAAATTGCTTTATATTTATAAGCAGTTTATGTAAAAATGTAAACTACTATAAAATAACGAATTGTATCTACTGGATTGTAGGTAGTGATATTCCAACTCTGATAATCTTTTTCCAATTATCGTGACAATTAAAGTAAAAGTCATACCAGTATTTTATTCTTTAGAAAGAGATATAAAATTATAAAACAAGTTTATAAATTTTAGATAAGTAGCGGTTTAAACCTCAAAGAAATATTGCTGTATATTCCGAAGGTAGAGAAGCTTAATATCATTTGTATATTCGAACCTCTGAACTCTGAGAAAACAAAGAAAATCGTACATTTCTTTAGTTTAAAGAAAAGAAAAAGGAGATTAATAATTTCAGATATAAATAAAAGGACAAGTCAATCAGCAGATATCACACTTGATCTTTTAAAAAAGAAAATTAATGACCTTGGTGATACATACAGACAAATGCTTAAATAAAGTTTCCTGCTATTAAAATGTTTTGTACTCTGATACTTGTGTTATTTCATTGTTATTTATTGCTTCGTTGTTCTAGTTTAATTATGTATAACTACTTTAATTAATCTCCTTGAATTAAGATTAACTATAATCCTTAATGGTTTGTTACATTGGGTTGTTGGTGGAATCTATTTAAGGGGGAGATTAGAATAAGCCAATCACTTAAAATGTACTTTTAATTTTACTCATTCTATAAGGAAATGATCTTTCACTATTTTGTACGTCAAAAACGAGAATTAACTCACAAAAACACAAAATGCGTTTGCTTTAAAGCTCAGAACAACAGTTACAAGCGCATAAAGTCTTTAATTATTATTTCCCTTTTAGATTTTGCTAAGGCACTAAGGATTTCTTGAGTCAGCATACTTTGTTTGTAAATTGCACATATTCTTATAGACCGTTCCCTCTTTTGTTGGATGAAAAACCCAAATTTACCGAAAAAAAAAAAACCCTCTCAAGACCGATAACTAAAGGCAGATCTGGATTCATAATGCTACTGCTGTACTAGCGATGGCAGAGGGTCTATCAAAATTATCAGAATACGTTTTCTGCCATGACATTGTAGTTCAAAGCTTAATCTGTTAACAAAGAATAAAAGACTGATCATGGGTGAGTTCTATAAATGTTGGATATCGAGAGTCATTCTTTTTACTTGTCTGTTACTTTTTTGATTCCTTCGATTGTATATTACCAATAGCACGAAAATACTGCAACAAGTCCGAGCTCTACGAATTCCATTCTACATTGGTAGCCATAACAACGTCAGTCTGAGGACTGCACACACACACAGACACACATAGTAGTATGCCTTGAACGGTACTGCAACCATTACCGAGTTCCAAACAATCCGCTCTACTCCATGACAGGCTCTCACGCAAAACGGCAGTTTCAAAGACACCTGTTTACCTAAGGCAGGCCACCTAACTGTCTTTCCGGCGGGCGACAGGCGTACTCACATTCTGGGTTGGCTGTGGTGGAAGATTTCCTAACATTTGGCAGTCGTTGTGAGAGTGCGCGCTAATAACTGTGCCTTCTGCTTTCTCCAGCACGTATTGTCCACAGTCGATCTGTATAACAACGCTGACAGCTTTACGGATCTCTCCCGAACAACGCAGATGAGTCGCTGTTATTGGAAAAGTAATCACAGCGCAGTACACCGAATCTCTCGGTGCCTGTTAATTAAGGTCAAATGAGTTTCCATTTAGCGAACAACGCGAATGAACGACAATTATCCTATGCAGGTAACAGACTATGGCGCGAAATGAGAGGTAATTGCTGCTTTCAGACAGGGCACACTTCTAATTATACGTCTCACTCTAGAGGGCAAAATGGATATCTCTAACGTTCTCTCAGTAATCAGAATGGTGCCAAAGAACTATGCAAACTGGCTTATTGTCCTGGAGGCGCATTAAATACTTACAAAAAATTAAACATTAGACGTCAAAATATATTTAAAAATGAAGTGTTTCAGTTCCACTCTCTTTTTCACGAATATAATGCCCATCAACCGAACCTAGTTGTATTTAAGAATAAAATATTTTATGTTGATTGATGCAGTAGCCTCTGATCGATATCCTTTATACTGAGAATTAACGAAGAATGGTCAAATAGTTTTTCTTTCTCACCAGCTGAAATGGATTGCGAGAATTCTGTAGAAACAGCAATTTAAATTGCTATTTTTTTTATCATATGTTTAATTTATTCTGTTCTATTATCAAACCTTATTTCGGAGGCTCTTAAATTCTAGAACATGCAGCAGTGCGTACTTCCGGACAATAAATATACGGTTGAATGCGATTACAGCGAGTATTGGAAGAATGCAAAGCTGTTGAATCTCTCTCTGGATTTCTTGTTAATGTCTCGTAAATTAAATAAATAAATAAATAAATAAGTAATATATAAATTGAAGTGAAAAGTAACATATCGGTTATTTCTCCTTCAGACCTTATTTTAATTGGTTGTTCTACTTCTGCATTCCTCAATGGCAACTAAGACCGTAGTGCGCCAAGTTTAAATAGGGAAAAAAAATACAATAATTGGTCATACGATGATCATATCCTTATTTCGTTTTCAATAAGAACCTGCCATATTCGATACTCGAACGGCTTTCTTCATAAAAATGCACAGCTGCAAATTAAACACCAATTTGCAGTTTACTGCTAATGTTCTAAAATAAAATACATAAAATACTCAGAACTTTCGAAAGATCCGCTCTTTCTTTATTTGAAACGGATCTTATTGGATCCGCTATTTGAGGCCCTTTGGAACTTAGTACCCAAACGATTACAACCCTTTGATTTAGGACATTTTCCGGGATATTTAACTTAAATGTTACTCGAAACTCCTAAAAGAGAAAAAATGGTTTTGGAAAGAAAACGAAACATCCTCGACGTACAATATCGAGAATGAATTAATCCTTTATGATTCAGTTTGCCTTAATAATCATAAAAATACTTAAATCATCAAATTTTGTGAGGTCATAATCCTACTGTATAAGGCAATTGTAAGACCACATTTGGAATACTGTTCGGGTATGGAGACCGCATCTGAAAAAAATGACATTGAACTTCTTGAAACGGTCCAAAGACGGGCAACTCGAATGGTGAGATCGGCAGAAGGACGACCGTATGAGAAACCACTCCGATTATGTGGGCTACAGAGGTTGGCAACCAGGAACCTCAAAGGTGACCTTGTTGAGGTTTATAATGATCTGAGAGGGGTTAATACAATGAATGAAGGTGGTATTCTCAGCGTCAAAGAATTCCAGAACTAGGTACCATAAATTCAAATTACAGGGGTTGCTTGATTAGATTATAGGAAGTTTTCTTTTAGTCAGAAAGTGGTTGATAGCAGGAACAAGTTGCCCTCGCAGGTAGCCGAGGCTGACAATGTGAATAAATTCAAAGGTCTGCTGGATACTGACTTGTGTGAGGAGGGAAGCATATAATTTGTGATTTATTATCTATTTGGTTGTTGTTGGAGTTTGTTTTTTTTTTTTTGCCAGTCCAGCAAAAGCCTGTGCTACGATAAAAAAAAATAATAATTATATGATTTTGAGATTCTTAACCGGAATTTGCAAACTACCTCAACCAGTTCGAACTAAAAATAAACCCAGAAAAGTCTGAATTTCTGATATTCTCCTTAATGAAAACGCCTTCTTATATTCAGCCAACACTGTAATTCTCCTATTCCCATCTTCAATAAGCATAATAATCTCGGGGTTGTTTTAGATCATAAGCTCTGCTTCAGCAACCACATGGACAACCTGCTCAGCCGGGCAGGTAGTCTGGCTGAGCAGCCATACAACTGCAAGAAAATATATAAAAACCACGATATACTCTCCGCTTTTATATGCTGCAGAGGTATGGGCATATGCTGCCCCTAACGCAATTAGACCACCTTTTTTTTTCCTGCTGAGTTTTGACTCTTAAAATGGGCCATAAACAAACAAACTTCCTCCACAGTTAGGACAACTGAAATGGTCAGTTTGATACAAATTTTAATAATTTATTATAAAATTTATTAATTGTATTTTTCACGAAGGGTCAAAAGATATATATGTAAGTAAGAACGTGCCTGTGAGTCCGTGCCTTAACCTACGTTTTAGTCAGAAAAACTCACAAAGCTGTAATGAAAGATAGGTCAATGCCAAGGCACGAATCATGTGTTCATGATGTCATAAATACTTTCATAAAAACTTCTAACAGTGAGTGAAAGAATTTCGAATAATTTATTCTTAAGCACTCCTCTTAAATAACTCTAAAGTTGAAACTATTCTGCAGATATCACAAAAGGTAAATGACTGACTCTTACGATGCGAATCTCAAAGAAAACTGTAAATCTTCGTTATATGCACTCCTTTTCTAATAATTCCCATTTTTTGTGTTATTATGTTGATTGGCAAATCCTCGTGTAAGTTTCAAAAGCGAACGAAACATTGACCAACTTTTTAAATGGATGTAAATCTTTTTTAAATATCGAGAAGTGTCTGAAAGCCAAATATTGTACGTAATTTCCTGAACATAATAAAGGGTTACGTGACGCATTCTTTTCTTGTGAAGAATCGTATAAAAGCTATTAAGCAAACTCACTAAAGTGGTATGTTAAAGGTGATCTCAAACCTGTGGTAGGACGGATGACGTTTTTATTAGATTCCAGAAGGCCAGGTTGTTAACCTCTTCTGCATGGTAAACAAATACGAAGAAAAGTGATTTAACTAGAAATGAGCGAGTGGTTACTTGTATAAAGACTGATGCAAAAAAAAAAGAAAGAAAGCTTAATTTCAAGAAATTCTACTACACTGATTTATTTACTTATTTCCGGTCACATGCCAGGTCAGAAGTACTGCTGTCATTTCTAATTTGGCGTTTTTTTAGCGATTGCTATCTTAATAAGATCAATCAAATTCTTGATTTGAAAGATGAGTTACATCTGGTTATTCCAAGCCTACTACACTCTAAAAGATTCAAATTCGCAATAGTTTTCCTATTCTTTTCTAAATGCTTAATTTTATGTAATTGCGTGTATTCTGAGTTGGTTTTTCTGGTGGTGGGAACAAAAACCCCAGAATATAACTGCATTCTCGGACCAGCTACAGTTTGAAAAGGGCTTATTCGCGTGCATTGAGTTGAATATTTCGTTACAATAAAATGTTCTTTTTTTTCCATCAAGGAGGAGTTTAAAGAAAGTAAAAAAAAAATTAAACAGCCAGGATATACAGCACCATCTCATTATAGCGAAATGTCGAAGTGTGACAATAAATATTACGAGCAACAGTTCGACATTCTGTCCAAATTCCAAATGCCACAACTTCAGAGACATAACAACTGTAGATTCCACAATTAAAATGAATAAATGCAAAAATTAATTCCAGTAGATGCATCTTGTGCATCAATTTAAAAAGTCATGAAGATTATTTACCAAATAAAATTGAACATTTATTCATGGACAATACTGGAAATTCGGGATCTTGCTTTTTGGTAACCGAGGTGTTTGAGTTTTTTTTTTGGGTGTGTGTGTGGGGGGGGGGGGGATTCTATTCGAGTATGGTGTTGCCAACGCTTTTCAGTCATGGGAAGTAGTCTCGGTTTGAATTACGTGGGACACTAGAGGAATTTTTAAAAATTGAGGCTATAATTAGCCAAATGGGAATAAAGTTCCCTCCTTGATTTATTTCTGATGAATAAATCGGCTTCTGAACACTCACTTAAGCAATTAGAGAAATATTCTAATGCGTTTCAAAAATAACGAGGTGCAGACCACCCTCGGGGCTCTTAGTACCCATGCAAAGTTTGTAGCGGTTTCTAAGTTTCATAACAACGCTATAAGAAATAGGTATATTGTGTCTGTAAATTCGTATATGTATATTGTAATTGATCAAGCGTATGCCTATTCGCTTGACAAAAAAAACAATTACACAACTCCCGCCTGAGAACTAACTCAGCCATGTTGTGAAAAAAAAAAAAGAAAAAGGCTCATAGAAATTTCTGCCATCATTCTTGGAATTCATACCCATGCCATTCCCACTCGGTGTGAGGTGGTGGCGAGTTATTAAACGTTAGTTTAAGTAACTATGACCTAATTATACTAAATTTGATACGAAGGTGGCGTTTCAAGACCCTTGTCGGGATCCTATTATTAAGCCATCAATATATGTGCTGAAAACAGCTCCTCATTTCCCGGCTGTCAAACTAAAGCCATAGTACAAGGACAAAAAAAAAAAAATTCTAGTAATGTTTCTCCAAGGTCTAAGGCTAAATTTAGTTTGATAGCTATGGAGTGAGAAACTGTTTTCGGCCCGTGTACTAGTCTAATAATAGGATTTCAGAAAAAAAATCTTGAATATCAACTTTGTTTCAAATACAGTAGTTGGTCATAAATAATTAATCTATGAGAGTTTAGTTTTCTTGAAAAAACAGGGTTATTATCATGATTCCCCATAGCTGTTTGGAATATGGTGCTAGATGAATGGCTAGCCACTTCATTCAGCACACCACCATGGTTTCCTACGCCAATGATGGTGCGGCTAGCCAGTGGTCTTATCCGGGCCTCCATGGAGGGGCAGGCAATCACTCTCCTCTCTTCAGCAGTTTGCTAATCTACAAGTTCTCTGTATTTACCACTAAGACAAAAATACTTCTAATTAAAGGTAACCCGAATATCCGCAGACAGACAACCAACAATCTCTAAAGGGCCATCAGTCTAAAATACCTCGGCATTATCATTGATTACAAATGAAACCTTATCCCACATCTTGGTTATATCAAGGAAGTATTAAAGAATAACCGCATTACTAGCTTGGGTTCCGAAAACAGATTGGGATGTCAAGGGAAGAGCTCTGCGGCTCATGTATAAAGCTGTTTTCCTGCCAAATATCTCTTATGGAGCCCCAGTCTGGTTTCGCAGAGTAGATAAATTCACAATTGCAAACAAACTTAGATCAAGAGACTCTTTCTCCTTAGAATGATTATAGCCTGCCGTACAACCTCCACCTCAGCCCTATAAGTTATCACTGGTATGCTACCTCTGAACCTATTTATCTTCTTCCATGGACTGACACACAACTTAAATCAACGTCAGCCACTGGAATTTATAGGGCTCACTACCGTGCCCGATCACGAAATAAAGACAGAAAAGAAGTGGCTATGAGCCGAAGTATACAAACTTTGGCGAACTCGATTGACCCTTAGTAATAAAGAAGAAAATCACCCGGAACTGCATTCCTGAGATAAGCTTCCTTGCTCCCAGCACCATGACAACCCTAATTTGGAAACTGCCTACATTGTGACCGGCCAAGGTTCAATTAGGACAAAGTTATAGTATAGTATATGAGACTGGATAATGACAAGTGTTTTTGCGGCGAGTCAGAGGATTGGATTCATCTCATGCAGAACTGTAATATTTATTTTGATCTCAAAAACAAACTTCTATTGTCTACGAATCTTACTTCTCTTGAGCCATTCCACACCCTCATCAAAAGTAAAGAGGCATTCACTGCCCTCCTTCACTTCAGCTCAAATCTTTTTAAGAGGAGCAGATCGCTGCTACCACTGCTCATCAATAAACTCACATGCTTGGACTATACCCCGAACTAGACTGCTGACGCTAGGTTTTCCCAGAGTGGGTTACTGGGTCTTTGACCGAGCTCTTGCTAATCCCTTTCTCGGGTAGGATTGTGGGATCACTTGGCGACACCGTCCCTCCCCTTTAAGCTGTCTAACTGCCTTATTTTTTCTCAATTTTGATTATTACCAATAAAGCCACTAAAGAACCTTTTATAAGGCTCTTCAGTGGTTTTATTGGTAGGAGGGGCACCTGAAGGAGCCTATAGAAGAGAGGCTCCTTCAGATGTCCCTCCTACTGTCCTGGCCCGGCTCCTTATACCATGGAAGGATGCTGTTAGGTGACTTCCTGGTAATCGCGCCTCTCAGTAACTAAGAGGCCCGATGAATAACACAACCCACGCTCATCTGGCTTTGTATCTTCAAAGTGTCACTAAGTACATTGCATTTATATCAGATATTCTGTAATAAGTTTAGAAATAAGTGTATTTCTATTCACAAATTTTCCAAATGAAAAGTAATTCTTAACTGATTTTCTGGTCCACAATCTTGTGCTATTGAGCCGCTAACTAGAACGTAATATTAACCTTTTCTATAATATTTCGGTGCGTTATAGATTTGTTGCAGATCATACATTCGGTTTTGATTTTCAAATAATATTTTATGTATCGGAAACAAAAAAAAATATCGCGCAGGTTTCAGTCGGAGTTACTGCCAGTGTTTATTTTGTTGAGACTTATTATCCGATACGATCTGGTTATTCTGGGAAGTGGCATTTCAGCATAATTGTCGGTTTATTCATTAACGGGTGGATCCTTCAGCATAATGGGCCGAAGCTTTGGCGTGGATGGCATTCACATCGTTATAACTTGACACTACGGCTCTGTCATCTGGATACTAAATTGCCTCTCTCTGACTGGGAGCTCGTTATTTGAACGTGAGGAATAGACGGTGAGCCAACACGTATTCAGATGTTACAGAATTAACATCTGAAATACGTGGTATTTCAACCATAACCATATTTCACCACCTGCTCCTTTTACACGTTGAGACTAACCAGATTGTGTGTACGTGAGATGGGTTTAACGGAATTCGAACATCGATCAATGACCTTTTTTTTTTCTTCTCTCTTTTTCGTTAAGAGATGGGAATATAAAGTTGACAGAACCGCAAAATATTTATGGAAAGTTTGTGCCATATTTTTGGAAAATTAAGCTCAAATCGATGTTTCGAAAGGGAAGGGATTTCTAGTGTATGGAAGATAACTGCTTTTTCCTCTCCACCAGTCAGTGAATTTACAGTTCTAATAAAAAGGAGAAGTGTCAACTTCCAGCTACACACGTCAGTACTGCACTGATGATGTAAACTGTTCCTACACACCACATTTACATAAGCATAATAAGCAACAACATGTTTGTCACAAAAGTAGCTTTGATGCATTGCCCGGTCTTTATTGAAGACTGTGACATTGTCAAGCACAAAAGCGTGGCACTTGCGATAGCTTCTCCCCGCTGTTCCTCCTTCACTTAATAGCTTTCTCTTTGAGGAGAAAGTTGTTTTCAACCGCTACAAGGACCGAGGGAACGATTAGCAACGTTTAGTCTTCGATAACTGTCATTACATGTGCCAAGGAGAATTTAGTGTACGTACAGAGCAGGAAACCTCTCTCCAGTACGGTAATTCTTTGCTATTATGTCTTTTATAGCGCAGTGCTAAGGAGCACGCAAGTTTCAGGAAAATTACTTTGTCAATGTTGAAATGTTGCGACGTTCCTTTTCGAGCGGCATGCGAATTTTAGACGGCTAATGGAAAGATTGATGGCGAAACCGTTTATCCATGGTGACACGGAGGAAGAAAGGAAGCAAATGGGTGCCCGTGCATGTTTTAAAGATGTGAGCGAGTGTGCCTGCGTGAATGGCCAAAGGTAGCGTGGCGATTGTGGAATAGCTCGGTTATATTCAGAGCTTTAATTCAAAATGAAGTTATTTGTATTGAATCTTCGCGTCTGAGGCGCGTACAGTGGCGTTCAAATATGTAAAAGAACCAACCAACCCTTATTCTTGCCGGATTTTCTGTTACATTTTCGTAATATCCAAGAAAAATATCATTTTAATATCAAGGTTTCGCATTTAGAATCACACGGCGTATTTTTCAAAGAGTAAAAATGGATAATAGAATCATCTATTGTTTAAAAACAAAAAATATACCATCCTATCTGGAACTCGTTACCCTTTATTTGGTCACTTGAACTGTCATTAATTATATCTAATTCGCATAATGGTAATGAGGCAGATTATCCAGAGCAAATGGTGCATTTTCAAGCTTTATATGAATTTGCAAAAGAAGTTTTTACAATTAGGAAAAGATTTTCTCTTTGGATGGTAATAGATTAATGAAATTGTTTCGTTTTGTGTTTGCAGGTGTTGACGCATTTGGCCAATGTGTGAAATCTTGCAATCTGTTTGTTGGGCAGACTGCCCAACCTGGAAGCGGGATTATTGGCATCCGAAGTCTTACACCATTACTGGTGCGTGTGAGATAGTAAATAAGGTACTGACAGTTTTAGTTAACCTATTCGGCTTCACCTGCCATGGATGGGCACCAGGTAGCACTTGCCCATATGGCTGCTGCTACCTGGTGGTAGAGTGGCCTGACATAATAACATATAACACTACACAAACATACAAAACATTTCAGGCCAACTGGTATGTGCACACAAGAACCACAATGAATATGGTGGAGATAGACTAATTGTCTGGTTGCCACCGTGCGTCAGGAATATATATATATACACTGAGTGATCCCTGAATTATGACCATCTACCTAATACTTCGTAGGTCCTCCTTTTGCCCTCAGTACAACAGCTATCCGACGTGGCATTGATTCAACAAGATGTACGCAGTATCAGCAATAAACTACACCCCCTACAAACCGTCATGTTACTAGCTGAATATCAGTTCATCTGCTTGACAGAAACCTGGTTATCTCACGGAAGGCAACTGGATGTCATAGGTCAGCCTCTTGATTACCTCAGCCTCCATAATTCCAGGGATAGCAGACGCGGTGGAGGTTTGCGTTACTGTACTCATCCAGTTTCAAACAGTCCAGATTTCAGGTGACCAAATCAGATAAATTCGAAGCCCTATGTGCCACATTAAGAAAGGATACCATACAACTACAAATTTGTCTTGTATATCTACCCCCTGACCACACAGAAGATTCACGAAATGAACTGATAGCATGGATAGCAGCCAACTTAGTCCCCAACATCCCCACCTTCATTATAGGCGATTTCAACATGCCTACGCCTAGACATGATGAGGCCACTGAGGATCTCATATCAGCCATTGGCACGTTTGGCTTATTTCACCAAACCACACCTCCTACCAGGGGAAACCAGATGCTGGATCTATTATTCCACAATCTTCCACACCTAGGTCTGACCACTGAACACCACAGCTTCCCCTCCGATCACTCTCCCATCACGTTTGAGTTTAACGTCACTGTAAACTCAAACACTGATGAAACTCTCAGGAACCAGAAGATTACCAAAACAGTATTCTCCATCAAATATTTAAACCCAGAGATCATCCTTGCGCGTCTCATAGAAATAAACTGGAAGGATCTACAGCAGGAATCAATAGACACTGCTACATCTAACCTGGCTAACCAGCTGCTTGAAATTGCCTCCCAAGGAGCTTCCAAACAATTAAAACTCTCTGATAGATCCAATACATGGTTCAATGCCGAAGTCCAAATAGCATTCAAGAGGAAACAAAAAGCATTCAGAATATGGAAAAAGTACCATAACTCAGCTGACTACCAGATGTACAAGAAAGAGCGGGCAACCTTCCTCAAATGTAAACGAAATTCAATCCGGCAGCTGGTACTCAACAGAATAAACCGCTCGAAACGTATTACATACAAATGCAACAGAGATTTCCATATCGATGAGAAGGTATTTCAGGAATGGGTATCTTCGACTTTCAACGAGTTACCATTAGACCCAAAAACCCCAAACCTAAGTGATTTCATCATGCACTCCAGACAGCCCCTTTCAACTATAACGCTAACAAAACAACAACTTATAAATACCATCAATAGACTTCCTAATAAATCTACAATTGGTCCTGACGGCTTCCCTCTCTTCATGGTTAAAGTGTGTAGTGCCTTCATTGTGGAGCCCCTTCTTGTAATCTTTAACCGCATATTGAAGTCCGGATCAATCCCGACAATGTGGAATCACTACAGGGTACAACCCATACCCAAAAGAAGAAACCCAAAGGAACCTAAGGACTTGAGACCGATCTCAGTGGGTTGCTCTCTATTAAAAGTGTTTGAGAAAGCTATCTTATCAGCACTGATCGCCCAATGCTTCTCTCATAGACCGAAACATCTGCACACCGTGATCCCCAAAAGATCTACATATACAAACCTACTGGATACCCTATTTAAAATTCAAACTGCTCTCAACAGTAAATCTCAGTTAGACGTCATCTTCCTGGATATTTCATCTGCTTATGATAAGCTCTCAATTCCCGCTCTCATCAACATTCTGGAGAAGTACTTTGGCATTACTGGAAGCCTGCTAAAAACCATCAACCGCATCCTTACACCAAGACAACTCATCATCAGCTATAAATCCTTCCAACAGGAGTGCAGTATAACGAGAGGAGTACCACAGGAAGGTGTCCTATCCTGTGTACTGTTCGCCTCTGCCCTTGAACCCTTCCTCGCAAGGTATACTGATTTCTCATCGTATGCAGACGACCTCAAATTATACACAACGTCTAAAGAAGCTGAACAAACTCACCTGACCAATCAGCGAGTCTCCGTCCTGATCGACAGCCTTGTAGTATATCTACTGCAAATAGGTCTGGAAATAAATGCATCAAAGTCAGCTCAACTTACCTTTACAAAAAAGAGAATAAAAAATGACATCACAGCCTATCACAACGGAGTGCAGATAAGGAAAGTGAAGTCTCACACCGACCTCGACTTGACTTGGGACGAGGGCCTCACTTTTCAGACCCACTTCTCGACCATGAAAACTAAGACTTTCTCGGCGATGTGGGCAATTCGACAAGAGCTGACGGGGTTACTGAACGTAGATGTAGTCGGAGGATACGTTCAGCGGTGCCTACAACCTATCGCATTGTATGCATCACCAATCTGGTCTTCTGCCCCGACGTCGTACATAAATAGTTTCCTCGCAGTCGAGTACTGGGTAATGCGATGGATGAACAGGGTCACGGGCAATGCTTTCACCATCTCCAGGGCTGTGTTATATACCAACTTAAATATGACTCCCTGGAGAGTTCACATTGCATCCAGGAATATTCTTCTTCTTTCTCAGATGCTTACCGGTGTGATTGACGGCCCCAGTCTTCGAGGACTTATCTCTACTCCACGTGCTGGACGCAGTAATGACAGTCCCTACTTACCTTTGCATTCTAAACTATCCAACCTGTGCTGTCTGAAGAACTTCTTCCCAAACAACGCAGTGAACCTTTTCAACTCATTGGCAATAGACCCTGTGAAATACTCCGAAAGCAAGCAGTACAGAGTGAAGAGCATCTCTGAAGCGCACTGCTTACTTCAACTATAATCTTGACAATGAGTGAACTTGTAAACAATATTGTAAATATACGCACTTGTGTAAATATTGTAAATAATTGTATTCGTGCATTTTTGTACACTCTTCTTATATTGTAAATACTGTAAATAATTGTAATTTTTGCTTTTTGTACACCCTTCTTATATTGTATATAATTGCAATTCTTGCATTTTGTACACCCTTCTAGCCGGTCGGCTGTGTATAAGGGGTGAAAGCAAACACTTGCTATTTTTTAATAAACGGATTTTAATAATAATAATAATGTCGGAAGCGTTCGGGAGGTATGGCCAACCAAGCTGTGTGTAATGCAGTCAGCAATGCAGGTATGGAGATGATTGGTGTATCCAGACGCCTAATATGCATTTCCATAGTGTCCCACAAGTGCTCTATGGGTTCGATATCGGGAGAGTTCGGAGGCCAATCGATATGCTCCAAGTGAGAACTGTGTTGTTCAAACCATTCCTACACATCAATTGCTCGATGGCTCGGCGCATTGTCATCTTGGAAGATACCATCGCCATTCGGGAAAAAAGGTGTAACATAGTGGGCTGTACACAGTCAGCAAACAGTTCATGATAGCGGAGACCACTGTTACGTTGTTCCACATGCACCAGGGGGTGCAGGTTCCTGCCAGTGAAACATGCCCCACACCATACAACCGCCTGCACTTTTGATACCATGCATGATGGATGAAGAGCCTCATGTTATTGACGCCAAATCCGTAAACGACCATCCACGGTGTGGAGTAAGTAACGTGACTCATCCGACCAGCACACCTTCTTCCAGTCTTGTAACGTCCAACTTGCATGCTCTTTGCACCAGGCGAGTCTTTTATGCCGATGAACCTTGGTAAGGAAAGGATGCCGTAGTGGTCGTCTGGTGGTATAATAGCCCATACGTGCGATGCATGGTCATGCCAGATATTGTTCTGGGTTGGCCTATGTTGTATTGGGTAGTCAACTCTTCAACAGTGCTGCGCCTGTTCGCCTGTACTCGACGTCGGACCCGTCGCTCACCTCTAACATCAAACTTTCGCTGACCTTTGCAGTTTTGCCGTCGGGTCGTTGTTTGACCATTTTGACGCCAATCCTGGTACACTTTAACTACGGTGGCTCTCAAACACCCCACCAGTTCAGCCGTTTGGAAAATTGAGGCACCAACTCGTCGAGCACCCACAATCTGTTCTTCATCAGAGTCCGATAAATCTTCCTTTTATCCATCATGCTCGGAATTTTACTACCTACTGAATCACTGACACCTTATCTATGCTACGTAGATCGACTAACTGCACACTCTTGTACCTCACGTGGTCAGCGGGTCGCATTCAGTTTTCATAGGGGTGGTCATAATTCAGGGATCACTCAGTGTGTGTGATATAGCTGATATTAAATCAAAACTAATGCCAGTATATATATCCCCTTATTCCGGCTTCACCATAGGGGTCTCTTTCCCTATGTTCTTTTATTCCTACCACCTGGGGTTGTCGTCTCCTTTCCCCCCCATTGAACAGCTGTTCAATGCGCTGTCCATTCACTTCAATACATTTTACAACTTTGTTTCACAGACTAGCACACAGTCCAACACAAATATTCACTAATTTCTGTGCAGACATAAGCCCCATTTTTTAATACGCTCCATAGAAAGAAATCCAGAGGAGTAAGATCTGATGATCGGGCAGGGTAACCAATGAGTCCACATGTCCAATCCACTGCTGAGGATAATGGTCATCTAATCAGTTGCGCGCTATGACATTAATGGGGTGGAACTCCATCATACTGGTACCATATTTTGTTAATATAATAAAAAAATAAAAATATTGACAAAATGTGGTACCAGCATGATGGAGTTCCACCACATTAGTGGGGTGAAAATAATTACCCTATTACTTCTGGGACAACCTACATATGACGCCCCATAGCTGTAGTTGCTTTGGCACAAATTCCAGCCAACCAGCTAGTGATACCTTTCGTTTTCCGTTTTGGCAAAGTTTGCACTGTTCAAACTGCTTCGAATAAACGCAACCTCTTTATTAGGCATTATCTGCTAATCATTCTCTAATGGGATTGGGGGGGGGGAGAGATAAAGCTCAATCCTGTCTCAAATAATAGTTCTTTACGTGGAGTTGATTTAACCTTAAATTGACCTTTCTTAGAAAAAGCATACCAAAAATATCTCTTCACCAGCATCCAAAAGAGTATATCTTTTACTTCTGCTTCCTGTGCTTTTTATTTTATATATATTTATCTTCTCTTTACTTTGAAAGTGTCCGCGCAGTAGAACAGTGGCTATAATCATCACCCTCCCCACACCGGATGGAAAAAGCCCGTCAATGACGCAGGGAACTTATGGAGTTTCCACTACGTGGTTGAGTTAGTCGGTCACCAACGTGGATAGCAAGGTTCACTCTCCGCTCCCCTCCCAGGGACTCTGGTTTTTCGAACAGAAAAATCTACAGAAAACACCCACGGCCTTCACAGACATAGGTAGATGAATTAGTTTTCGGGTGGCCTTTAATATGACACCTTACTTTGTACCTGGTAAGATGCTACAAAACATTTCAAATACTTCTATTCACTCCACAGGAAACATGTTAATCAATTATCCCTTTTATCAGGTCATTCCACTTCTTTTCACACAAATGTTCACTTTTTTTGCGTGCTTTTTTCCAGTCTTTCGTGTTGGCTCAGTCGACACTGCCGTTTGCCCACTCGTCTGGGTTCAATTCGTGTCGAAAACTGAAGGAATTTTTAAATTCCTTTTTCGATCAGGACTGTGCAAAGCCGATCTCGGACGTAGAGGGGGAAGGGCAAGACTAATTTCCCCTTGAATTAGTCTACGTCTTTTCGCCACACCACATGCAAATCGACCAGTGTGCACATTTCTAGAGACAAAATACGGGTATTAAAGAGAAGCTCTGGTCTCGTTAAAATAATAATTTAAAATGTTATCTATCTCTTTCTTCCAAACCAAACTGAACACATACACCATTTAGCCACCATCTATTTACAGCTCATTTACATCTATGGTACCACAGAGTTAGAAACCTTTCGTGTTTGAAATCGCACAAGAAAAGTTCAATATTAACATTAAATTCATTAACAATTTAAATATCGTTAATTCACGTACAAGTTGATGTCACAGAATATAAAACGACAAGAATGCGTTAAATTATTCTACAGTAAGCATTGAAAACACCAAATCTGAGGAAGATATTTAGGTGACGCATAAATAACCTCTGCAATCGAAATTTATTCTAAATAGCATAAACATTCACTACTTACAATTGCATACGTCTGAAATAGAAGAAATTATGCGATCTTCCATTTACTTTGTGATTGGTGTTTCTGACAAAAGTGAACAACCGTGCCTGAGAGAAGTTCGTTTAAAAAAAACTCAAGTCGAGAGAGAATTTTTAACGAAGAAATCAAACTTTTAAAAAATATATGAAACTTGCACTGCATCTAAATGTTTAACAATTCCATTCCTTTCCATTTTAGACTCCACGATTCCATTACTGACCTGTATAATCAAGTATTCAGTCACACTGTATGACATCTGTGAAGAGAACAGCTCTTCTCACCATTATCGGTTCGTGGATAGTTCATTAGTCACGAATGGATTCTCTCTCTCTCTCTAGTACAGAATGTTCACCTGTTCATTATCTTTATAGCAGTTGAAAATCGCCACTTCAACAAGGAAAAAAAGTCATTTCGAAATTGTTTTATTCTTTAAAATAATATGCCCATTAAGTTTCCTTTGGAACAGACTTTCTGAAGAGGTTTAGTTCCAAACATTCTTTTTAAGTCATAATTAAATTTTATATCCTATGTATGAATCCTAATAGCTGTTCCCATTAATAGGTATAAATTGCCAAATGGTTAATATGGTAAAATGTTGTTTTAGGTGCATAATGAGACTTAAACCATCTTACATCGTTGTATATTAAGTCTATATATAGTGTATACATGTGTTCACGATTTTCATGTTTGAAGGGCTGAAAAAAGCGAGAATAACTGACGAGGGGAACTATTACTTCCCTCCCTCCCTCCCCCCACAGAGATCGGCTAACCACAGCTTCGATTGAAGAGAACTTATTTTTAATGATATAAATAATTTTGCCCAAGTATATAAATAAATTGCAATATATGACAATTTGTCCTTTAACGATAGAGGTAGAGGCGAAGCTCGCGTCCCTTCTAGCCACCTTATGTGGACCTTGCGTTTCTAGCTGTAAAGAGCCATATCATTGAGTTCTCTTTGGACAATAAAGAGCATTTATTTTCTTCTAAAATCTATGACCTCCATCCCTCCCCCAGATCTGAATGGTTTTTCTAGACCTTGGAATTTTCGGTGCATTAGCTACTCGTGCCTTAGTGCGCCAGTTCTTAAGGTAGGTTAAAGAGGCCTTTAAGAAATTTTCTAGTTTCTACTAGGAGTCGAACCTCGACCCTTCCAAATTAGGAACAAGTGGTGAAACCTTTATACCGCCACGGAGGACTCGTACAAATCACTTATAACTCAAAACGGTCTGCTATCACTGATAGCAATACAAAACTCAATTAAATCATTCTTGATTAAAATTCATTTCAGTTTTCACCTTTAAGCTGTTTAGACCTCTTTATAGAACCCTATAATCCCGCGGGACAACTTTTAAGCATATATTTTCGACTGCAGAATCACCGCGCACCTCTTTGATTTCAAATAAAGGCGTCCCTGCGATCTTAAAACTCAATAAGCAATTTAAGAATAACAATAACTCATCACCGTTCACTAAAGTGGCACGAGGGTGGTTAAAAAGTTAATATTTCGGTACTAAAGCTCGTATGCATTCAAATAAGATATATTCAGTCATTCAAATACACCTGTCGTTCCGACTACTGCCAGTTGTCCAGAATTGTGTGTGTGGGGGTGGGGGGGGGGGTTCGTTAAGGTAATTCTTTTTTGTAAGTATTAGAAACAAAATATTTCCTTAATGAATTATTCAATCATAAAAATCATTGATTCAGAGCAAATAAATATTCATTAGGGTACCATCAACTAATTTCTGAAAAAAATAATTTTTAAAACAAAATCTGTCGGAGTAAAGTTACAATTTAGTGTCACACGAATATTTTTCTTTCTCACCATCTTTCTAAATCTTTCCTTCGTGTGACATCCTTGGGGATCGAAGGATATTATTTTAGAGCTCATAGTAATATTACTACATTCGTATTTAACTATTAGAGTAACCAAATAAAAATTTAAATTAAAACTACAATAAGAAATACCTGAAACGTATCGAAACTCATATTTTCAACATATGACTACTACAGGAATGTAATGGTTGGTTGTTGTTTTCACATAAGCAGCACTCTGTATTATAGAGCAATCCCAGAAGAATTTAGAGCACAACGGCGTCCTCCCTATCCACCTAAATAGCACTATTTGTTGGAATCACTTTTTATAGCTCGAACAGTGGGCACTGACCACTTCAGCTTATAACTGTCCACAGGAGAAAAACGCGAGCTTCCTGTTCTTAGGTGTATACTAATCATACAAAAGCAGCTGTTAGTTTCGCCCTATCCATAGCTCCATTCCTCTAGTCGTGTTATAATGGCGTGCTTCTCCATAAAGGGTTTTGCTGAGAGTTGGTATTTCAGATCCTTCCTAAACCTTGGAAAGCAACTTGAATTCTGGTGTACAATTTTGAGTACCACTTTTTATACCCATTTCTTCAATTAAATTAAGATATTTGAGTCGTATATACCTGTAGTGATAGATAGATCAAGTGAATTTCAATAGACAGGTCGTGGTCATTCACTAGATATTCACGCTACAATTCCACCCCTTCTCATCAACAAACTCTTGCTGTAAGAAGTTCATTTCTTATGTAAGCAATCGGTAGGACGACTTACGTGGGGGGTGAAAAGCATACGGAACGAGAGAGACGAGGTCAGCTAGCGAAATAGCCCGCCTATGAAAATTCTCTCGACTATAATCTGGAATGTATATGAAAGGCATGAACGGAGCCAGCAACAGCAGTAGGTTGTAAAAGTTGTTTAGAATGGCAGCTATTTACAATACTCAGTACATTTTTTTTACTCGTAACCTGTTATGATGTAGCAAGAATCGAACCAGCAACGTTGAACTTCTTATCCTGGAGATAAAGACAAAATCACGAGTAGGTCTATGGATACATGGTATTTATTAAACTAATACATAACAAAGATTGGTTCTAATTATAAGGATCGCCAGATTTACGATATGCATAGCAAAGCAATCCCTTAGTTATAATTATGAGAGCGTTCTTTCATTCAGGGGAGGTCTAGGTGGACTAGAGATGTGCGAATGTAGCTCCAATTCACAAAGGGTGACATAAGTAATTACAGACCTGTTAGTTTAACTTCTATTCTAGGAAAAATAATGGGGTCATTAGTTAAAGAAGAAAATCAGAACCATCTAGACAACACTGCAATTATATTTCAGACACAGGATGGGTTTGTTAAGTGAAAGTCTAGTCTGACCAATTTGAGTGGATTCTACGATGTGATCACAAAGGAATTGGATGCAAAAAATAATTTTGATATCATATACTTAGAATTCACGAAAGCTTTTGATACTGTTGCATATAAAACTACTGCTGTAAAAATTGGATCAGTGTGTTATTAAGGGCAAGTTGCTCCTATGGATAAAGACATGATTGAGTGGGAAGAGGCAGAGAATGGTAATCAATGTTAATGTTATTAGTGGATTCCCCATGGTTCTGTGTTGGTCCCATTGTTGTTTTCTATATTTATAAAAGATATTGATGAAGGCATATTAGGCTTAATGTCCAAATTTGCAGATTATACAAAGGTTGGTAGGGTGATTAATGACAGCAATGAAGGTATACTACTGCAACAGGATTTAGAATAGTTAGGCAGATGGGCTATGGGCAGCAGTAACCACAGAGTAGCATGCTAACTGTGTGGTACTGCACTCAGGCTAGTGTAAAATGAAAAAGATCAGGGGACAATTGTGTGGTCAGATATGGAAGCTCTTAGCAGTCCAGACTGGCTGCCAGAACAGCTCATGGGGGTTTTGTCAATGATATAAAGGAAATTTGCTATGAGGCATAAGGGTCTGCGCGGTAGCACAGTAGTATTGTCACCATCCTCCCCACACCTGGTGGAAAAGGATCGAGTTCCAATCCCGTCGGTTACACGAGGAACTTTTTTAAGGCTTTTTCACTCCGTTGCTGAGTTAGTCGCTTTCAGGCGTAGATATCAAGGTTTATCCCCGGAAAACCTGGAGTTTTTCGTCCAGCAAAGTAGGCAAATCGACCAGAGAACGCGTGCAATTTACAGACACAATACACAAGGTTAGTGGAAACCCTAATATAATAGTGTTTTTTTTTGTTTTGTTTTGTTTTTCAGCAGGGGTAAAGAAGTGATTATCCCGTTGCATAAGGCAATGGTCAGGCCACATCTTGAATACTGCATATAGATGTGGAGGCCTCATTTTAGGAAGGAAGTAGAGCTGCCGGAACGAGCTTTGCTTACCAAGAAAGGCTCAAGTTCTGCAAACTGCAGCGTCTGGAGACTAGGCACCTGAGAGGTGATCTGATTGTGGTGTATAAGGCCTTGAATGGTTTGAGCAGGCTCAGTACTGATGGGATTCTCCCTTTTTTCTGAATACGCACATGAAGGAGCATAAATTCAAATTACAGAAGGATGGTTTCAGAATAAATGTGCGGAAGTTTTCCTTTAGCCGGCGAGTACTTTATTGCTAGAACAAACGTCCATCTGTCGTTGTGGAAGTTGATAGCTTAAATAAATTCAAGGAAGAACTAGAAAAACTTTTGGAGGAAACGGACAGGTGAAATTATGGTGATTTTTTGCTGATGCTGTATAAGCTTTCTTTCTTGAACCACATGCCACTACTAATTCTACTGCTACATTTAGTCTGGAATGAAACCTTAATATGGTAGAACCGAGGCGGTTGCACCATAGGAACAAATTGACAAAAATACAGTTTTTGAGATCACCAAGACTCTTTGGAGAGACACAGAGTTCAGAAAGCAAATTTTTTCTTTCCGCGAAAGATGTTGGAAGTTTTTAGTGAATGGAAGATTACTATCAATGATCAGGCCAAGAAATTTTAGCGAGGAAATCATGGACAGTGATTTGTTTTAAAGTTTTACAACAGGTGGCCGTGAAATATTAAGCGAACCCTTAGCTAGAACCATTTTAATTTTTGTGGAGGATATATGGATAATGGTACCTCTGAATGTATCTGTTACTAATATAGGCTAAACGTTTCGCCTATTTCACAATCGCCAATAATGACCGATTTGAACTGAGGAAATGAACTGTTGATTTTCTCAGTTCTTTGGTCTGTCATCTTCACAACGACAGCAATGGAACCATCTGTTCGGTTGTCTGTAAGAGAGAGAGAGAAAGAGAGAGCGCTAGTGTCCTGACACAAACAACGAGCCCTCTTTTTACACTAAGACAAATCTCGAGGATTTCTTAGTGATTTGTTCGATTTTGAAAGCAGGATGCTATGCGTAGAATAATTCATTTTAATTATTGATTACTGAAAACACTGCATTCCAAGAAAATGTTTGGAAATGGCCGATTTTTTATTAATATACCCGATTTTATCAAATACTGTATATCGTTAAACTCGATCATTTTTTGCCAAACCGTATTTGGAAGTATTTTTTCATTAAACTATTATTGGAATCTTTAACAATATTCTACGTAGTTCCTGACAACATTTCGAAAAATTAGAGCTGCTGCTGCTGTTCCATATTTCCATCAATGTTTTTGTCGGGGTTGGGGAACGAGAGGAATAAAGAATTTGAACTGGACCAACATTTCCTTATCAAAGAATTCTGAACCAACATTTTCTTATCAAATAACACCCTAAGATACGAATATGAGATATTAGGTCCAATTCTTATTCTATAGTCCCCTCCTCCTCCACCGAGTTATTCTCTACAGAAACACTGCAATAAATATTAAAGGAACTCTCATCGATTTCCATTTCAAAGTTTTAGAATGTTCTGAGTCTTTTGTAAAATTTCATGCCGAATCGTTAGCCTAGTTATTTGTCCTGTGCACCATCATTCATTTGGAAGCGCTGCTACAGAAATCAGACTTCCTAGCCACCCATTAGTTGACGGAGATTTTGTGAGCATTTCTCGAGTACTGCATAAACGTTTTAACTCCAGAGTTAAGATGATTTAACGTAATGCGTTACACTTCTTTTAACGTAATACATTGGTTACTTAACTTTTATCTAGTTTTTAACGTTAAAAAGTTTTTACTGGCGTTATTCCAAAAATTTTGTAACGAAAAACCGTCATGCGAAAAGCGTTAAGGAAGTGACGTCATCTTCAACCTTCGCCAGAAGCGAATTATTGTAACTTCTATTATTGCAATCATACTTGTATGATGCAACAATAATTTATCTTCTACTGGACCAAATTTAATGAAATTTTGCACTGAACTTCATCTTAGCTCTATACTAAAGGAAAAACTTTCAAACCTCTGAAAATTGCAGTAATTTTTCCAGGATAGTGGAAAATATGAGCAAGGAAATTTTCTCACGTAATAAACGGAATAATGTGGTCGTATAGCATATCGTTGGAAAGCTAAGGAATTTAGAAATAGAAATATTAAGGCAAAAAACTTTCGGAAACTGAGACATGCGTTAATTCCCAAACGCATCTGGTTTTAAGTCACCAGGTGTTTGCAGATTGAATGTAATTTTTTCGATAAATACTACACGTAATGGAAGAACTACAGATGGTGTATTTAGTCGTGAACTCTTCAATGTAAAAATTATATATCCTACTTTAGTCATCACAGACCAATACTTTCAGTAACCGATATGTAATTATTATTAATAAAATAAAAACATTGTTATATTATTATCCGTGAATTTTATTAATATCTGAAAATTAAAACGTTTTTAACGACTGCCGATTACTCTTAAATGTAAAACTTTTTAATGTTAACAGTAATAATAGTATCTTAATACTAGTATTTACTCATTTATTAAAAGATCTATAACAGCAGTATCAACGGTATATCACGGTCCATCTTTGTTATGATGTCCCAGTCTCGCTTTATGAAAAGCATTTTTTTTATTTAAAAGCTATACTAAAGATGCTATCGCTAAAAATAACACTTCAGTTTAACAGATCTAGAGTTTGCTATAGCTGATTATTGTTTTATTGACTAATTATTACTTCGTTGGAGAAATGAGCTCTATACATCTATCACTGTCAATTACTAAAAAGGGATTTAATATTTTACCTTTTACAGTTCCGTATTATTACGTAGGCAAGAACCGCATAAATGTACAATAGATTGAATTCAGTATACGCTTCTTAAGAATTAGTAAAAGCATATTTGGTTTATTAGGTTTACAACCAAGTGAGCGACCCACACATCTTTCGAAGTTATCAGCACTCTGCCATTCTTACCAACGACCTCATATGCATTGAAAGGACATGTTTCGTAATTTACAATGAAGTGTTTTTTTAGACTGCTCCTACCGTCATAGCACGCTCGGTTTATTAACGCTGAATGACTTCAAAATCTCCTCCCAAAGCGCTCACTAAAAATTTTAAAACGAAAGGCACGTCGAATATTTTATGGCGTGTACTGCGATAGCGCTACGAGTCATTAAATATGCTACTAGATAACTCTGAAAAAGTGGCAACGGAGGCCGATGCAGATGAAAGAAAGGATCCTATATCGTAAATTATAAATGCTAAATATAATATCTGCAAAGATCCATCTGTTCGTGGCGTCATTCGTTGAACGAGTCATCAGTACAGAAGTAAGCGCCAAGTAATGCCACAAAATAAATACATAGCAGCATATTTTTTTTCATAATAAACTGGTGTTTAAATACAAATTTATCAAATTTAATTATTTGTTGCGTTGTTTATTATTTTGTGTTATTTATGGTTCCTTCAATTGTCTTTCTATATAATAACTTATGGATACTCTTTGAGTGATGACTTTTTAAACAAAAAATATATAGTTATTAATTGAAGGGAGCGTGACATGCAGGAGACCTAGAAGAAATAGAACTGGAGTATTAATTGATCAGCTAGAGGCACAGTCAACGTTCTTCCAGCCATCTCTATAACTGACATTATGATTCGATCACATCTCCATCCCTAATTGATGAAGATGGAGATGTGATCGAGTTCTGACTGTCAGGGGCCTCGAATGTCTCGGAAAACATACGATGATGATAATAATAGTTCTTGAACAGTATGATTCAAATTGTGGTGACTTCCAAATTTTGTTGTTGAATAGGGTTGCTGAACAGATACCAGTTGGAAATTAATCTCGATGACTGTATTTGTCTAGTATTGCAGGACGCATGTTTATTCAAATAACATTTTACTAATGCCACTAGAAAATATTGTTTTGTTCATGTAAAGTAATAAAAATACAGAGTTTTGCAGAGGGGATGTTAGGAGGAGAATCTAAGCATTTTCATTAATTATGTATGGAAGTGAAAATGCTCATAAAAATAATAGCAACTGTTTATGTACCGTATTAAATTCATTTTCAAGAAACATGGAGTTAAAAAATATACAATCCTGTGTAGTTAAATTTTGGTAGTATACTATGATGCTCTGTCAACTCCAGTTACTGTATAAAGATGACTGGAAGAATTTCTAAAGTCCTCTTCAATCGTGGCTACAGTTACACGTTCCTCAGACTGAGGGTACATGGTCTTCTCCGTGAGGTATTCAGAGTTTTTCAGCAATATAACATGCAAATTGGCCCGCGAACGTAAGCTTTTACAGACATAATACAAATACGATAATGGGCGTACGCTTGGGGACTTTAATACCAAATATGTATATATTTTCTAGCAAACACAAACTGCGCACAGAAAACCAGAAATAGCTTGCTCTGTGATCTTTAATTGTTTCTGTATTGAACTTCAACTTGTTCAGAACTCGAAATCCACAGATTGTAAGAAAAGTTTGTACCACCGTTAAACCATGCTCAACGTAGAGTACTTGAAGAAAAGCAAACCATCCTAACATCATTATGTCTTATGTCTTTCGATTTGAATGTATGTCAATAAGTTGAACTGTCTTACAAAGGATGAAGAAAGTCCCTAGATTCTCAAAGGCTAAATGCCTCTAAATCTCCCTTTCTTTTTTGATTTATTTTATTTTAATATTAAGAAAATAATATATTCTGCAATCAAGCATGCTCGTAATGTTTAATTAAAAACTTACCTTTTACAAAACACAGTTAAAATGAATACTTTTTATTCCCAACACGCCCTTTCTTCGATTATCGCAAGCTTTGCTGATACCCTAATTCGACTAACAGGAGCATTTTTAGACCAACGTGACCATTTAGTCTTTCTGAGTAGATAAGGTTTAAACCACTCACGTAATGATTCTTATCCTTAGCTCTTCTTTATTTAGATTTACATTTATATTTCCATATGCTTATTATACTACATTTTTCACGCTAATTTACCCTTTAGATCGATGTTTTATTATCAAATTGATTTTTTTCGAGTACCTCAACAATGAAAACCTCCCTTATGAAAAGATTATTTGACTAGCATGATTTCAATCTTAAAAAAATACAGATTTCGCAAGTCGAAAAATCGAACTATACGGAGAATGTCCAATCACTTTCACTTCCAATTTCTGATTGGTTGCCATAGTTTCTTGGATCGTATACTGTCGCTTCACATCAGTGAGTCAAATCAAAACGAGAATACTTCAGATAACACTCTTTAATTGAATACTCCACGATGTACCCTGTTTTAGACAAAAATGAAGATAAGTGTACCATTAAATGTACTCGTGTGTTCATTATTTTACTGTGTGTTCTAGATAGAATAAAGATTTGTATTCCAATTATCCTTCATATATGTGGGCAAGAAGACGTTGGAAATATGAGGAGGTAGCAGAAGTCTAATTAATTCTTCGTTTCGTAAAAATTTTAAGCGTTTGTTTGGTCTAACCGCCAGTAAAAACCAATTGATTGAACTCCATCCATGCACCTGTCTGAAGGAACTGACAGGTCACAGGTGCGTTATTGAAGTTGCCTTTTCCCAATAGGCGAGTGCATGTATTTGTGCTAGCTAAAAGGAAGGAAGGAGGGAGAATTCCGCGAAGGGCTTTCAGATGTCGCCAAGTGACGCTAGCGCAGAGTAGAGCCACTTATATTGTATCGGTCAACAAATTCGCCTATCGGGGTAATTGGTCTTGGTATGTTCGAAGCGTCTCTGAATAGCGGAGCATGAACAGAATACTGGTCAGCTTTGCTTGACGGAACATTTGTAAACGACATCTGCCTTTGTACACAGTTTTGCTGGACCCACCCTTGGTAAACAAACGAAGAACTCTCTCTCTATCTCTCTCTCTCTATCTATCTAACTTTCTATCTCGCGTGCTTGCGTGCGGTCGGTCAATAGTTGAAGCAAGAACAGCAGCCATGGGCGGATATGTTGGAGAAGGATGATCTCTTACTGAGGTCCCTCGGGAGACAGATGGTTTACGCAAGAACTGAATTAAAAGAAAGCGGTGACACAACGGAACAAATGAACTACCACAAGCGCTAGCTCTTCCCCGTTGATTGAATCCATGGCGCCCGAAAGGAGACAAATCGAACTAATCTTAGCTGATTTATACATACCTCACGTAGGTTTTTTTTTTTTTTAATTTAACCTCAGATAATTTCATTTTAACAAGATTAAAGAGATCTCGAACATGTCTTGTATCTATAAAAATAAAAATGGTAGATGAATGTTGAAGATAAATGTTGTAAACCGAGTATATGACATCTTTGAAAGTAGCAAAAATCAATCTTTATTGCCACTTATTTGGTTAGCTCATGGTATAGTGTGGGCTGGAACGTTTCCATTATAGGTGAGGGATTTAACCGAAGACACGGGAAGACAATGAAGTGAAGGCGAAATACATTTTTACAGAATAAATGGCAACACAGCTAAAGCCATGTAAAGTCATCTTTGGGTTTTGCTTAACTGTCGGTTTGTCAGTTTGTACGATGGGAAACTATACAGCTTCACAACCGTCTCATTTACATTCTTTAGGAATTCAGTACTTATTAGTGTAAGGACCCAGCCTTACAATAATTTAATAAAGTTTGTTAAATATTGGAAGAATTAATTGTGGCGTATATAGTTAGTTTCAGTCATGTATCATTTGTTAAGAAACACTGAAATTCGAAGGTTAGTCCAAACACACCCAGTTAGTTAAATCTCGGTTGTATGGAAAAATTCCTTAAGCGAGTCAGTAAAAGCAATCATAATGGACCGAAACAAATCCCACTTAAGACAGGAGCATATACACTATAGAAAGGGCGCTGAGTGCGGAAGTGGCCCTATTATAGATTTCACGGTTCGACCTCTAGCAGGTGTGGGCGACTAGAAATGGATATGGGGGTGAGGTCACAAAGAAAGCCTGAAACTCTCTTAGCTGACCGGAACTTACGTTTAATTTCGAGAAATTACCAGTAATTTCCAGTCTATCGGAAGTTCGATCACACTAGGAAAAAGAAAGCACGCCCACGGAAATGAAGGGAGACGAATAGGATCACGAATGAAAGGATGTGGAAGTCAACGATTGGCCAGTAAGAAAGCGGTGGGAAATTTGAGAGAAAGGAGAGAAGGGAAAAAAAAAATTGATACTGATCATTCGGAGAGGAGTTTTTGTGGTGGAAGCAGTCCTGGGGAGATGGAAGCTGTAGTGGGAGAATTGATTATAAGAATTTTTTTTTGTGAAAGTCTAGAGTCGGAAGTATCGTTCCCTTGAAGAAGTTAATGCAGTCAATGGAGGAAGAATGGTGAAACACCCTAGAGGCAAATTTCTCGATTGAGCAGTTGAGTGACTAGTCGACCCGGAAGGTATCCCAGTCCTCGGACGCAACGCAGATGGAGGAAGAAAGGAGATAAGATCCGGTATTATCTTCAGCCGTGCAGTACCCGGTAGAGAAACCCAGGATAGATTACTGTGTTCCCCGGATGAGCAACCTTTCGCTTTCCAGTCCTCACCCCGAACAGATAGGAAGAGAGACCGAGCAGGGAGGAATACCAGACCATTGCGTAAGTGTTAGAATAAGTACTGAGAATATAATTTGTAAAAAAAAGGGGAACTAATTTAATAATGAAAAGGACTCTAGGAGGACGCTATAAGTTTAAGAGAGAATGTCAAAGTACTAAATATATATACATATATATTTGAACGAGTGTAATACTTAAGGAGTGATAATTTAATTTAGTATAGAGATCAGAGTAATGCAATTTAAGAGTAAGTTAATCTGTAGTAGGAAGTAAAAATTTTGTCCTTGAATTATTGTGAATGTTAAATTGCTGTGAGTATGACTTATTTGGAGAAAACTAAAAATGATTAAACAGGTAAACAATTAAATGAGCATCTAGCCCTAATTGTGAAATAGTGGATTAATTGAACGGAAAGGTAACTAAGTAAATTGGTTGGATATTGTTGACTGTTGACATGTTTGCAAGTAAGGATTCTGGAATGAATATACATGTATTTCCTAATAAGTTGGGAAACGAGCACTTATGAAATTATATTTTGTCTGTTCATTGGCTGATGGTGGTTTATTGACTTACATGGACTGTTAAGGAGCAAAGAGACAGATTGTGCGTTGTGAGGGGTAATAAATGCCCGGACCTACTGAAATCTTTGTAGAGCAACATGAAGAGACACAGTGATATATATGTAGATATATATAAGTATTAGGATTTAGTAGTTCTTTTGATAACAAGGTTGACTGTAAATTACAAGATATATACACATTTAAAAATTAGTAAAATAACAAGTGTCAAACTAAATACTGTATTCTGTTAAAGGTTATTGTAATTTTCTTATATATAATATGACAATAAAAAACAAATTTGTATATTCTACATTCTTGTGTGTGTGTCTGTCATTTCTAAACTCAGCCAGTCCAGTGGAAGAATACCTTAATATATTAGGGGTCCCCGTGAGTCTGGGAATTTTCTGAAATCAATCAAGTCAGGTGTTAAAGTGGGAGGGGTTAAAATAAGGGGGATATAAAAAAATATAACATAATATAATATAATTGGGGTCCCCTTTCAGCCTAGGATTTTCTACATATAATAAAAACAATAAATACCCCGCCCCCCACAATTGGCGAGCGTAAGCCAGGATAATTCTGCACAACGGAAGGCTGAGTTCAGAACGACAGGAAAATATATATACATGTATATATATATATGTAATCCAGTTGCTGAAACTGATAGAAAAAATTCAGCTGGCGAGCCAGAAAGTGAAAAGTGAAAAAGTAAGTAGTTAAAGTGGGTACTGAAATAGAATTTCCTTGTGTTTAGAATTAGGTGAATTAAGTTATAGAATAAGAAAGGTATTGACAACAAATAACGAGTTAATTAGATTAAACCCCAACCTCGAAAGATAAGTCATGGCTACAAGGAGAGCGAACAGCAGTAGGGATAGAGAAAGGGAGGAAAATATCAACGGGCAGGAGACATCAGGAGAAACAATTGTTAGTATAGGGAATGATAATAGGGGCCCAATTAAGTTAAGCAAATTTTTAAAAGTATTTAAAGGGGAACCATCAGAAAATGTGGAACATTTTCTGAGAAAACTGAAAATGATTAAGGAAAAGGAAGAATTAACGGAACTAGAAATAGTCATGATGGCGGAATTCAAACTGGAAGGCAGGGCCCAGACTAGGTATTTAGAGGAAACCCAAGGGATGGAAATAGAAACATTAGATAATTTTGAAAAGATATTAAAGAAGTTATTTTCCCCAAAGATCACGTTTCTGGAAGGGATCGGGATATTAAATAATTACAGTCAAAATAATCGCGAAAGCATAGAGGACTATTACAAAAGATTTTTAACAGTAAAATTAAATACTGAAGTATCAGAAAAAGAAAAAAGTGCCTTTGACAAAATCCTGATGGGACAGTTTTTGATGGGGGTCAGAGATAAATATAAGCGAGAAATCCTTAGGAGAAAACCCAATTCATTAGCTGAGGCCATGAAACTAGCCACTGATGAGGAAAAGCTAGATCTCCAAGGTCGGGGGGCAACAAGAGGGGACATAAATATAGTATCAACTGGAGAAGGGACAAAACCGAAAGGTAATAAAGAAAGGGAAGGCGAAATTAAGCTAGAAGGGCTAGAGAAACAGATAGAGGGAATGGAAATAAAATTAAATAAATTATTAGAGCAATTAAACACAAAAAATAATGCACTAGATGAAAATAATAGGCAGGGGGGTGAAAGACCGCAAACGGGGCAGAGCACAAGAGGTAAGTACAACGACACAGAGGGGTGGAAAGGGGAAGTCAAAGAAGTTAGGCGAGAAAGATATGGAAAGAAATGCTATATATGCGGGCGAAGCAATCACTGGGCCAAAGACTGCTGGTATAGGGATAGATATCACGGGGACAGAAATGAACACTGCCAAGACAGGGGCACAAATCAAGGGCAGCATATAAGTATGAATGCTCTGCATCTTAGACACTGGGAAAATAATTCCTGTGAAAAAGGGAGGAATAAATCAGGCAGCACAAGGACGATGCCCCTCACACATAGAAGTAAGTTTATGAATAAAGAACCAATAGTTTTGGCCAATCGAGGACATAAATGGAATCATCAAGGTCAGGTGAAGTGTTATAGGTGCAGCAGATATGGGCATATAGCCAGATTCTGCCGGACTCAGATGGTGGATCAGGGAGTCAAGTATGGGAATACTGATCCCAGAAAGTCATGGAAGATCAAGAGAGGTCGATTTTATCCTTGGCGCTCAAGAAACCTCATATTTGGTCCAATAGAGTGCAAGGATAGGCCAGAAATGAGAGAGATGAATTATGGAAGTCCGGTAAGTGAGAGAAACGACAAGAGATCAAGCTCGGCAATTGAAAGGAAAGAAAAGAAGTGGAAAGAGACTGAAAAAATTGATGTGAAAGGGCGAAAGAAGGGACCCAGACGGCGGAATAGGACCAAAACACTACACGTGGGAACATTAGAAGTAAAGGAGAAAGATAAAGAGAAACATGAAGATAGCGAACTGTTAAATAAAGTGGAAGAAAGTGGAGGTGAAAAGAATGACAACTTGGTAAATGAATCAACAGAGCCGAAAAGAATCGAATGGCCATGGAACCACAGAACTGAAACTCCCTATGGGGAAAGGGCCCTCAAGTTGAAAGAGACAAACAGGCTACAACAAATGTATTTAGGAGCAGCATTTAATGAAAACATGGGATGGGAATAGTTTTAGTGACAGAAAAAAAAATATCCATTTAATTAATGTACATGTATAGAATTGTATATAGGAATACGAGGGATAGATTGTAGTTAATAAGTAGGCCCTGGAAGAAGGCACATCCGCCTGAGGACCTGTATAAAATTTATATATATGGGATATAAATTTTAGGGGGAGAGAGATGCAATGTAAGGACCCAGCCTTACAATAATTTAATAAAGTTTGTTAAATATTGGAAGAATTAATTGTGGCGTATATAGTTAGTTTCAGACAAGTATCATTTGTTAAGAAACACTGAAATTCGAAGGTTAGTCCAAACACACCCAGTTAGTTAAATCTCGGTTGTATGGAAAAATTCCTTAAGCGAGTCAGTAAAAGCAATCATAATGGACCGAAACAAATCCCACTTAAGACAGGAGCATATACACTATAGAAAGGGCGCTGAGTGCGGAAGTGGCCCTATTATAGATTTCACGGTTCGACCTCTAGCAGGTGTGGGCGACTAGAAATGGATATGGGGGTGAGGTCACAAAGAAAGCCTGAAACTCTCTTAGCTGACCGGAACTTACGTTTAATTTCGAGAAATTACCAGTAATTTCCAGTCTATCGGAAGTTCGATCACACTAGGAAAAAGAAAGCACGCCCACGGAAATGAAGGGAGACGAATAGGATCACGAATGAAAGGATGTGGAAGTCAACGATTGGCCAGTAAGAAAGCGGTGGGAAATTTGAGAGAAAGGAGAGAAGGGAAAAAAAAAATTGATACTGATCATTCGGAGAGGAGTTTTTGTGGTGGAAGCAGTCCTGGGGAGATGGAAGCTGTAGTGGGAGAATTGATTATAAGAATTTTTTTTTGTGAAAGTCTAGAGTCGGAAGTATCGTTCCCTTGAAGAAGTTAATGCAGTCAATGGAGGAAGAATGGTGAAACACCCTAGAGGCAAATTTCTCGATTGAGCAGTTGAGTGACTAGTCGACCCGGAAGGTATCCCAGTCCTCGGACGCAACGCAGATGGAGGAAGAAAGGAGATAAGATCCGGTATTATCTTCAGCCGTGCAGTACCCGGTAGAGAAACCCAGGATAGATTACTGTGTTCCCCGGATGAGCAACCTTTCGCTTTCCAGTCCTCACCCCGAACAGATAGGAAGAGAGACCGAGCAGGGAGGAATACCAGACCATTGCGTAAGTGTTAGAATAAGTACTGAGAATATAATTTGTAAAAAAAAGGGGAACTAATTTAATAATGAAAAGGACTCTAGGAGGACGCTATAAGTTTAAGAGAGAATGTCAAAGTACTAAATATATATACATATATATTTGAACGAGTGTAATACTTAAGGAGTGATAATTTAATTTAGTATAGAGATCAGAGTAATGCAATTTAAGAGTAAGTTAATCTGTAGTAGGAAGTAAAAATTTTGTCCTTGAATTATTGTGAATGTTAAATTGCTGTGAGTATGACTTATTTGGAGAAAACTAAAAATGATTAAACAGGTAAACAATTAAATGAGCATCTAGCCCTAATTGTGAAATAGTGGATTAATTGAACGGAAAGGTAACTAAGTAAATTGGTTGGATATTGTTGACTGTTGACATGTTTGCAAGTAAGGATTCTGGAATGAATATACATGTATTTCCTAATAAGTTGGGAAACGAGCACTTATGAAATTATATTTTGTCTGTTCATTGGCTGATGGTGGTTTATTGACTTACATGGACTGTTAAGGAGCAAAGAGACAGATTGTGCGTTGTGAGGGGTAATAAATGCCCGGACCTACTGAAATCTTTGTAGAGCAACATGAAGAGACACAGTGATATATATGTAGATATATATAAGTATTAGGATTTAGTAGTTCTTTTGATAACAAGGTTGACTGTAAATTACAAGATATATACACATTTAAAAATTAGTAAAATAACAAGTGTCAAACTAAATACTGTATTCTGTTAAAGGTTATTGTAATTTTCTTATATATAATATGACAATAAAAAACAAATTTGTATATTCTACATTCTTGTGTGTGTGTCTGTCATTTCTAAACTCAGCCAGTCCAGTGGAAGAATACCTTAATATATTAGGGGTCCCCGTGAGTCTGGGAATTTTCTGAAATCAATCAAGTCAGGTGTTAAAGTGGGAGGGGTTAAAATAAGGGGGATATAAAAAAATATAACATAATATAATATAATTGGGGTCCCCTTTCAGCCTAGGATTTTCTACATATAATAAAAACAATAAATCCCCCCCCCCACATTAGAAACTCATCAGTTTGACAGTTTTTTGGGAGCAATAGAGAATCAGTTCCATGTGACAGTATTTGGAGTTTGGGCAGTTGTTCATTAAACTGGACTCTCCAATCAGCGTAGCGGGAGGTTAGCCATTATTATCATGGAGTTCAGTCCGTCATTTCATTTATCCTGCATCCTATGGAGAAGTGGTGGTGATGGTGTTCCTATACTTGCAGTCGGAGTCAAACTTAATTAGGTCCATATCCAGCACGATGCGAAATGTATTGTCTATGAGGTTTATGCGGTAATTTCCAGTGTTTGAATGCAGTCATGATAGCGAAACCCCGCAGCATGTGTCACATTCTGAGGGTGGCAAGATCTTGACGATGAGCATATTCACTGCAATAAGGAGTCGCTCTGTCATTATCAGTTGAGGCACTCGCTGAATATCCATAGGTGTTTCCAGGGCTGCAGTCCACTTTTGGCGGAAGACTTGCTTTCCAGTTCGTCCATTGTAATAACCAGAACTCATATGCCAAAAGTGGCTTTACTGTTGTGGGGCCGCCGACGTCTATATCTCTAGCACTATGTGTATAATACTGTTGCTGTTATGATTCTAGCACTGTTTCGTGTTTAGTGATTTTGCTCAGTTGTCCAATTCGCTGCTTTCAATGCTAAAATAGCAGACACTATATTTCAAACAAAACAAGAAAGTTATTTTCATCATATTTTCTCACCTGTATTACACGGATTTCGTACTGGTGAATATCTATGATTAAAAACCTGGTTTATTTCTGGCAAACTACTCCGCTGGAAATTGACAATGATGGCTGGGTTTGATACTGTATAAATTGATTTAACTAAAATGTTTGACCTGGTGCATTTCGACCGACCTCCCTCTCGGTCGTCCACAATTGCATTATCACCGATATTATCTAGTCATCTATAATGGCTGAACTTCTCGACAGATAGCCTTTCCTACAAATATCCTCAAGGCTTTTTCTTGGGACTATTACTGTTTAACATTTCTGTGTGTGTGTGTGTGTGTGTGTGTGTGTGTGTGTGTGTGTGTGTGTGTGTGTGTGTGTGTGTGTGTGTGTGTGTGGTTTAATGGCGCATAAACGTCTGGGGCTATAGTGCGTATATAACATATATACAAATGAGCTAATAATCAAATTTCCTAAACCACACTGAACTCATTTAATGCTGCATGAACCACCGGGTCATAACCTACAAGATAACAAGAGTCCTAACAAGAACACCACTAGCCAAGCAGATGACAAACAGATACGCTATCACCAGTGCCAACTGGGAGCTCTTCAGAAACCTACTGAATGAAGCGGTGGAACACAATCCAGGAAGTTTAGACCCGCAAGCCGACCCCGACGTACTGCAAGATAAGACAACTAAAATAATCACAGATACAAGCAACGAAGCTATCAAAAAGAAGAACCCGAAATCTGGAGCCAACCCCTGGTGGACTCCGGAAATCAGTGCCCTCCGCAAAGTGGTAACAAAAAGAAGAAAGGAGTTTCAACGAGCGCGCAGGACATGGCCAGAAGCCGAAGTAGAAGCCCTCAGGCAACATTATAGGGAAGCGAGAAACCGATACACGGACGGCATCCGGAAAAGTAAGGAACGAACCTGGGAACGCTTAGTTACAACAACTGGAAATGATGACCCTTGGGGAACAGTCTACAGGGTTATTACCAACAAACTCCCTAGGGGGGAGGTAGTGACTACCACACGAACCCCACAAGGTCAAATGACAACAACTTGGGAACAATCGGTGGACAACATCTTGAATGCCATATTCAAGGAACCGGCAGTCCCAACTCTACAGGAACAAAATCATCTCTGTCAAGAAAACCTGAACTACAATACACAAACCATGGAGCCCCTCTTCACCATGGAGGAGCTCAGTACTGCTGCCGCCCGGATAAAAAAGAGAAAATGTTCCGGCCTAGACATGATAGAACCCGAAATACTTCAAAAAGTAATAGAATATACACCACAACTTCTACTGAACAGGGTCAGTTCAGTAGAAGTTGTGTTCAACAGATGCCTAGAGGTAGGGAAATTCCCAACAAAATGGAAAACGGCCAACATCAAACTTATCATGAAGAGTCCGACTAAGAAATCAGAGTGCCCGAAATCCTACAGGCCCATCGCACTTCTTTCAGTAGTTAGCAAATTATTTGAAAGGCTACTGCACAAACGAATCCTCCAACACTACGAAGCAGCTGGCCTCCTAGCTGTGAATCAGTTTGGATTTAAACCGGGATCCTCCACAACAGAAGCCCTCAGAAACCTAACTAACAAGGTCAAAGAATGTGACAACAAATATTTCCTCGTAATAGGTATTGATTTTGCCGGGGCGTTCGACTCACTCTGGTGGCCGAGCGTCTTGGGCAGACTCAGGAAAGCTAAAGTACCCATCAACCTCTATAAAGTCATAGAAACGTATCTCTCACAAAGAAAAATTGAGATAAACACTCCATACAAAAAGATCGCAAGAACAGTACACAGAGGATGTCCACAGGGGTCTGTATTGGGCCCACTCCTCTGGAACTTGGTATTTGATGAGTTCTTGAGAATGGACCTAGGCGCAGTGGGGGTGCAGGCCTTCGCAGATAACCTGATTTTGACAGTGCAAGCAAACTCCAGAGCCCAATTGGAAATCCTAGCTAATCAAGCCCTGCAGATACTCCAACAGTGGGCCAAGAAGAATTTCTTAACAATTTCACCGACAAAGACATTGTCGGCGCTGCTCAAAGGAACCCTGCAACTGAGACGACCACCCCAGATTAAGATTGATGGGACAACTATCAAGTTTGCTAGTCAACTAAAACACCTGGGTGTCATACTAGACAATAACTTATCCTTCCAACCACATCTGAAATACCTAAGACAAAAGATCAGAAACTACTCTGCCATGGTAGCCAGGGTCACAAGGCGAGACCGGGGTCTCAAAAAGCGTACCCTAGACTTATACTACAAGACAACCTTCCTCCCAATAATTACATACGCTTCAGCAATCTGGTATGACAAAACTGCCTTGGTTGTAAATAAGAGAACCCTGTATGCAATTCAACGCACCATCCTCCTCACTACCACCCGCGCCTGCAGAACGGTGAGTAACTCAGCGCTTCAGGTGATAGCAGCAGTACTTCCACTTGATCTTGAAATCGCAAGAACAGGACTCCTCTACTACTTATCTAAGGGAATAACCACCACTTTCTTGGGATTTACAATAGACCCAACAAACAACCATAAGGCAGAAAAGATCCGGCTTCAGTCTCACCTGCTGCAGGTGTGGCAGGACAGGTGGGCAGAAACAACCAAAGGAGCAATCACCCACAAGTTCTTACCACAACTTGAAAAAATCTATCCAAAATCGCCTACTTGGTTCTTTCCGGGGTTGCAAACAACATACTTGCTAACTGGACACGTCCCCTTTAACGCAAAGTTAATGTACTTCGCCCTTGTAGAGGACCCATGCTGTACATGTGGAGAGATCGAAACCTGGGAACACCTCATGTACGACTGTCCGCAATACGACGATCTCAGGTGCATTCTAATCACGAGTATAAGATACCTCCGAAGAGGGCAAGAGTTTCACCTACTGGATTCAGAGGAGGAATACAGAGCCCTGACCAATTTCGCTCAAGAACTCTTCTCAAGAAGGAGAACACTATATGCAATATACCAGGAGTGAAAGACGACCATCCAGATAACAAATCAAAACATCCTTTAGGATACACCCCAGAATGAAAATTATGTGGAAGCTACTAGCTGTCTACCAAGAAACCCAGCCTATGTACCAACAAATATGAGATCTAAGTGAAACTGCAAATATACTGAATGAAGACAGAGAACCAAAACAAAAACATTCAACTTGGACGGGACACTGTCCCACGAGTGACTCTACTACCGGACTTATGACTACACGACGACTGATGCAGCCTCACTGCCATGTAGCCAAATGGCGATCTCTACCAGCTCCCTTGCCTGGTACCTTTTTTTTTTTCATATCCCTGGCAGGGGGGGAGGAGGAGATGGTCTTCCTGTTTCCTCCTTCCCCTACCACCCCATATATTTCACCTGGTGAGGCATGGGCATGCCTTACTGACCATCTGGGGTTGCCTTTCCTATCAACCCCATACTTCTGTCTTTCCCCCCAGTCTTCAGTCTCTTCCCCCTACTCTGACTAATACGCCAGCGTAAACCCCACATAACTAATCAAAATTAACGATTTCTAAACTGAAAACTGAACCATATTAACCTTTCCTGGCTTTTCTAAACTTAAGTGTCCCCGTTTTTTTTTTTTTTTTTTTTTTTTTTTTTAAGGTCCTAGCCACCGAAATCTCAGGAAATTAGGTGGCAGGACCTGCCAGAGTGCATATAAGCTACTGGGTTCCTGGTCTGCCTCCACGGGGCATAAGTGGGGCAACGTTGGGCCCCAATTGGGGTTTAGCGGCTAAACGACCAGAAGAACAACGGTACATGACATTAAACGATCCAAGACCCACACACTTTTAAATCTCTGGCATTTACAGCGTACTGTAACACACCACAATGTAAACTACGCGGAGATGGGGGAACCCCCTGGTGCCGCTTGACCCTAAACACACTTACACTTAATGCTGCATGCAGTTGATATAAAGTTAATTCTTTGCTGCTTGTCATTCACGTACAGATCGTACTAATTTACAACAAACTTTACAAGAGAGAGAGAAAGAGAGAGAGAGAAAAGTTTACTTTAGACAACTTTTCTCTCTGGGCTAATGAAAACAACCAACAACCTTCAAATAACCTTACGAGTCCGTAGAAATACCGTTCGTGAATTCCCGCCATTTTTACACGTTAGCATAAGCTTAGTGTCGTATAGTGCATAATATAATATTGTCAATTAATCAGTAAATCTATTAATCTTGATAAACTTTATTGTCAATTAAATTGTATTTTTAACTCTCTATAGATATATAACGACTTAATCGTAACAAATAATTAATACATAACTATAGTGGTACACGTGATACGGAAGTTGTATAAAGGGAACTCGTAGAAAACACTAGATACCGAAAAAAATATATATATAACATAACTGTTTTGGGATATAACTTAAGGATTTAATTTTTGTTTTGAATTTTATTGAATTAAATTGGAATCATGACTCTGACCAGAGCAGCAAAGCAAAAGGCTCAAGCTAATGGGAGTGCTGTGGTTCAGGGGAGAACTGAGGGGGGGCAGTTGCCCTCTGAATCACAGTCTATTAAAATGCACTGTTTGCTTGATGTTTGCGGAGCAGTCGGGTACGGGACATGATACTGCCAAGGGGGATGTCTTTGTGTGTGCACGATGTAAGGAGTGCAAGGAAATCAGGCGACAACTCAGCGTTATGGGCCTTTATGAGAGCTTGAAGGACAGGGTGGATGCCCTCGAAGGAAATAAATTGAGGAGCCCATCAAGCTCTCAGCTGCCCACATCAACGCCAGAGCTTGCACTTGGTCATCAGGCAACACAGAAGCAGCCCCCTAGGCAGAATGCGCTGGTCCCACAGGAACTAGTAGTTGTTGGTGACTCTATTGTCAGGGAAACGGGGAACATACTTTGTAAAAAGGATAGGTGGAATAGGACCAGGGTATGTCTGCCAGGGGCAAAGGTTGATGACGTTGTAGAGCGGATATTATCTTTTAAGGGCACAAAAGGTGATATAGTTGTACACGTTGGCACTAATGATATTAAGGGTAGGAGACCGGCGGAATTACTTAGCAAGTACAGGTCACTGTTGAAAAAAAGCCGTGAATTAGGGTTGAACTTGAAAGTGTCTGCAATTCTGCCCAGACACGATAGGAGGGAGTATATGATGAGAGCCTTGTCGATCAATTCGACCCTGGAGGGATTGTGCAAGGCTCAAGGGGTAGAATTTTTTTCAGCCTGGACTGTACTTGTTAACAGGAGAGATTGCTTCTACAGGGATGGGATACACTTAAATAGAAAGGGTGCAAGAATTTTTGCTGATGCTGTCGAGGCAGTGTTAGGTGGGTCGGAAAACTGCTAGTTGGGGGGGGATACAAGGACTAATAGATTAACAGTAGCCAGTGGCAGAGGTGGAAGTGATTCTTGCACTGCTTCTATTGAAATGAGCAGAAGTCTGAAAAACAAGATGCAGGATATTTCAGAGACTGCTGGTAGTCATTGCGGTACAAGTAAACACATGGGTTGTGTTAGGGTAGCTAAGAATAGAAACAGGTGCATGTATACCTGCGTGTACACCAATGCTAGGAGTTTGGTAAATAAATTTGATGAATTTGAGGTATTGCTCAAAACATCAAAGGCAGATATTGTTGGGATATCAGAGACGTGGTGTCACACAGATATAAGTAATGCGGAACTAGAATTTGGGGAATACAATGTGTATAGAAAGGATAGACAGGACAGGAGGGGAGGAGGGGTTATGCTATTAATTAAGAAACACATAAAGTCCAAGGAAGTGAAGCCAGTCGACATCGATGGACAGGGCAGTGTCGAGTCAGTTTGGTGTGACATAAGCATAGGGAAATCAAAATTGAGAGTAGGAGTGTGCTATAGGCCTAATGACTCTGATGAGTATAATAAGATATTGTACAGGGAAATAGAGTGGGCCAGTAAATCAGAGAGTCTTATAATGGGGGACTTTAATTTCCCAGATATTGACTGGAATTTGTGGGTTGGTCACTCGCACACTAACAAGGCTTTTGTGGATTTATTGGATGATTGTTTTCTACATCAGCATGTTCGTGAGGCAACAAGAGGAAGCAATACTCTTGATCTGATTATCAGTAGTGATTCTTCATGCATTAAGAACCTGCAGATAAATGAACCACTAGGTGGCAGTGATCACAGTGTGTTGAAGTGGGATTTACTCAAGGAGGTAACTACCATCAGAGGTAAAGGGAAGGGTTTTTGTTTTCGTAAAGGCGACTATGATGGTCTGAGACAGTATTTAAATTCTATACAGTGGGACCAACTGATGATGTTACCAACAGCAAACTCAAAATGGGAAGCATTCAAGGAACTAATCTTGGAGGCTACCAGGCTTTACATACCAACTAAGAAATATTGTTCAAGGTTTAGGCCTAAATGGTTGTCAGATGAACTAATGAGACATGTGGCAGAGAAGAAAAATGCATGGGATACATACAAATTAATGGGTGACATGGAAGCCTATGATAGATATAAGTTGGTCTGTAACCAAGTCACAAAGGAGATTAGGCAGGCAAAGGCAGACTATGAAAAATCATTGGCAAAGGATGCAAAGAAAAACAGAAAAGAGTTCTTTACATACTTGAACTCGAAAAGGAAAGGGATGAATCAGATTGGTCCACTGGATATTGATGGTTCAACAGTTGAGGATCCTGCTCAGGTGGCTAACCATCTAAACGAGTATTTTGCATCTACATTCACGCATGAGGAGTTATTCAGGAAGGAGAATGATGTAGGTAAAGTAAACATTGGCAGTGAGCTGGATGATTTTGTAATAACTGAGAGGAAAGTGGAGGAGAGATTGTTGAGGATAAACATAAAAAAGGCACCTGGGGTGGATGGGATCTATCCAGTTATATTAAAGGAGGCAGCAAAGGAAGTATGCAAACCCCTAGCCATAATTATGAGAGCTTCTTTGGACTCAGGGGAGGTACCCATAGACTGGAGATGTGCAAATGTAACCCCAGTTCACAAAGGAGGATCAAAGGCTGACACAAGTAATTATAGACCTGTTAGTTTAACTTCTGTTCCAGGAAAATTAATGGAGGAACTGGTTAATGAAGCACTGCAGGATCATCTAGGCAAGACTTCAGTTATAGCTCAGACGCAGCATGGTTTTGTTAAGGGCAGGTCTTGCCTGACCAATTTGATTGGATACTATGATGTAGTCACAAAAGAACTGGATGCAGGGAATAACTTTGATATTATATATTTGGATCTTAGAAAGGCTTTTGATACTGTTGCACATGGAAGACTGCTGCACAAATTGGAGCAGTGTGGCATTGGAGGCAAATTGCTGCTATGGATAAGGGGATGGTTGAGTGGCAGAAGACAGAGAGTGGTAATCAATGGACACTGCTCATCGTGGACTAATGTTATAAGTGGAGTCCCTCAGGGTTCAGTATTGGGTCCTTTATTGTTTTCTGTATTTATAAATGATATTGATGATGGTATAACAAGCTTAATGTCCAAGTTTGCAGACGATACGAAGGTTGGCAGGGTTGTCAAGGACACTACTGACACTATGCTGCTGCAACAGGATCTGGAAAGGTTGAGCAGATGGGCTGAGAGGTGGCAAATGAGGTTTAACATTGACAAATGTAAAGTACTATATATGGGAAACAGTAACCCCAGAGCAACGTATCAACTCTGCGGTACTACACTGACAGTGGTGGAGAATGAAAAGGACCTGGGGGTAATTGTGCAGGCAGATATGAAGTTCTCTGAGCAGTGCAGACGAGCTGCAAGAGTAGCTCATGGTGTCTTGTCAATGATATACAGGAATTTTTCTAGCAGGGATAAGGAGGTGATTATTCCCTTGTATAAGGCAATGGTTAGGCCACATCTTGAGTACTGTATACAGGTCTGGAGGCCTCATTTCAAGAAGGATGTAGAGCTGCTGGAACGGGTACAGAGAAAGGCAACAAGATTAGTAAATGGAACAAAGGGTTGCTCTTACGAAGAAAGGCTTAAGTTTTGCAAATTACAGAGTTTGGAGACTAGGCACCGGCGAGGTGATCTGATAGAGGTGTATAAGGCTTTGAATGGTTTGAGCATGCTCAATGCCAATGGGATTCTTCATCTTTCTCAGAATAATCACCTCAGAGGGCATAAATTCAAATTGAGGAAGGACGGATGTCGGATAGATGTGCGGAAATTTGCCTTTGGCCAGCGGGTGGTTGGTTGGTGGAACCGACTTCCTTCCATCACTTGTTGTTGAAGTTGATAGCCTAAACAAATTTAAGGCTCAACTGGACAGGTATTTCGAACGAACGGAGGGGTGAAATGGGAGTGGGGTTTTTTTTTTTTTTTTTTTTTGGCTGATGCTGAATAAGCTTGCTTTCTTGCATCATATGCCTCTGCTAATGCTAATGCTAATGCTAATAACATGAAGGTTGTTGGTTGTTTCATAAGAACAGAAAATTGTGATATAATGTATTTTAGCGACCCGCGAGAATCATCCGTGCACCACAACTACATAAGAAATAATTAATCTCTGCCTAGAACCAATGTTAAAGATTTTTGAGTAATATTTTCCTCCAATTGCTCATTTACTATTCACGTACATGCAATGGTCAAGCAAGTGATTCTTGCACTGCTTCTATTGGAATGAGCAGCAGCCCGGAAAGAAAGGTGCTCGAGACTTCCAGGACTGCTGGTAGTCATAGTGGAACAAGTAAATACATGGGCTGTGTTAGGGTAACTAAGAGTAGGAACAGGTGCATGTATACTTGCATGTACACCAATGCTAGGATTATACAAATGTAGTTAATAAAATTTAATGAGTTTGAAGTGCTGGTCAAGATATCAAAGGCGGATATTGTTGGGATATCAGAGACGTGGTGTCACACAGACATAAGCAGTGCAGAATTGGAATTTGGGGAGAGCGTACAGAAATGATAGACAAGACAGGAAGGGAGGAGGGATGACGGCAGATTACGAGAAATCTTTGGCAAAGGATGCAAAGAAAAACAGCAAAGGATTCTTTACTTATGTAAACTCTAGAAGGAAAGGGATGAATCAGATTGGACCACTTAACATAGATGGGATGACTATTGATGAGGTAGCTAACAAACCTGAATGAGTATTTTGCATCTATATTCACACATGAGTTATTCAATGAGGGGAATGCCAGAAGTTTATCAAATTCTAACAGGAAGCTAAGTGATTTTGTAATAACTGAGAGCAAATTTCAGGAGAAATTGTTGAAGCTAAACATAAGAAAGGCACCTGGGGTGGATGGAATCTATCCAGGTATATAATAAAGGAGGCAGTAAAGGAAGTAAGCAAACCCTTAGCCATAATTATGAGAGCTTCCTTGGACTCAGGGGAGGTACCCGTGGACTGGAGATGTGAAAATGTAACCCCAATTCACAAAGGAGGATCAAAAGGTGACACAAGTAATTACAGACCAGTTAGTTTAACTTCTGTTCCAGGGAAATTAATGTAGGCACTGGTTAAAGAAGCAATCCAGGATCATCTAGACAAGACTGCAGTAATATTTAAGACACAACATGGGTTTGTTAAAGGGGAGGCCTTTTTTAACCAATTTGATTGGATATTATTATGTGGCCACAAAGGAACTGGATGCAAAAAATAATTTTGATATCATATACTTGGATTTCAGTAAAGCTTTTGATACTGCTGCACATGGAAGACTGCTGTACAAATTGGAGAGATATGGCATTAAGGATAAGTTGCTACAATGGATAAAGGGATGGTTTTGTAAGAGACGACAGAGTGGTAATCAATGGACACTGCGCTTCGTGGACGAATGCTATTAGTGGAGTTCCTCAGGTTTCGGTGCTGGGCCCATTATTGTTTTGTGTATTCATCAATGATATTGATGAAGGTATATGCTTAGGACGACTAAATATAAAAATAGCGAAATGCTTAAAGTGCGGTACTCATAATTCTATAATATGAATTCTATAAAGTTATAGAATTCTCAGAATTCTATAACTTTATACTTGCTTAGGACGACTAAATTTCAAAATGTGCAACAACTTGCGTATGCAGATGACAGTATCATTTTAGTGAATGGAAACTCAATATCTAAATTAGAACTCTATGCCAATAAAGTACTCTTTGAACTATCGTCTTGGTCCTCTAAGAACAAATTAACATTATCCCCAACCAAATCGAAGATCATGATTTTTAAACACAAATTAGACTATGGCAGACCACCAGTTGTAAAATTGACAAGAAATTACTTCAACTTGTCCGAAGCACCAAAATTTTAGGAGTTATCATGGACGACCGCTTTTCCTTTACTGAGCATATTCAACATCTGTCCGTCAAAGTTAAGAGTTTTACCGCAATGTTGCTCCAAATTACCAGACAAAACTGGGGATTGAACACTAAAATCCTACATCTATTTTATAATGCTGCCATAATCCCAATTACAACCTATACTGCCAGCCTTTGGTTTAGACGTACTGCACTCAAAACTGTACAAACTAAGTTATCCACTATTCAACGTTGTTTTCTTCTTAGCCTACTTCACGTTTGCCGAACAGAATCAACTCCAGCTTTACAGACTCTTGCAGGCACCATACCACTTGACTTGCATGTTGGGTTTAGAGGGCTTTGCTTTTACATCCGCAAAGGCATTTCTGCGGAATTTCATGGAATCATTGTTAACCCTCAGACTGGTCCCAAAACTGAGGAAACCAGATGCTGGAATTTGTTAGTGAACACCTGGCAGAATAGATGGAATTCTACCGAAAAAGGAGCTATCACCAAAAACTTCGTTCCCGACGTAACTGCACTACTCTCATCATCCACCAGAAAATGGTTTTCACCCTCACTGTTTACCTCCTACATACTAACTGATCGTGGTTCGCTTAACACAAAACTCTACCAATTCAGACTTTCCAATACAGTCTCCTGTCGATGTGGGCTACCGGAAGACTGTCCTCACGTCCTTTTTGAATGCTCCATTTACGAGGATCTAAGATTGTCTCTTAAAGCAACAGTACCAAACTTGTGTCCCGGAGGTAAGAAGATACTCATTTCTGTCAACAATTTCCAGACCCTTCAAACCTTCTGCAATGCTGCTTTTAATCGCAGGAAGACTTTCAACCTCAATGTTAATTCAAGAAATGAAACTGAAAACGCATCATAAATCATAATACAACTGTGCGCTGCCTCGTCGTCCTGATGACGTCATATACAAAATTGTCGTGGTTTTCAAGAACACGCAAAGATTTTAACAGATGCTGCACTTTTCTAACTCATCCTTTATCAAGACTCTCTTCAACTAAATCCTTCCTCTGCTCAGTGATACCGTCATCGACCAGAGACTTCTGACACCACTCCAGATTAACAGAATTCAGAATTATATCTAGAACTTGTTCCTGCTGATCATGTTTGAATGACATTACTACTCTGTTTGACAATACATCTTTTCTCTTTGTGGACCACTTTGGGTAGCACTGAATAAAGACGTGGGCAAGAAATGGATAAAGATTTTATTTATTTTTATTATTATTTTTATTTTTTTTAATATTTTATTTTATTATTATTTTTTTTTTAATTTTTGTTTTTTATATATATTTTTTTTTCTTCTTTTTTTTTCCTTTTATTTTTTTATTTTTTATTTATTTTTATTATTTTTTATTTATTTTTATTATTTTTTTTTTACTTTATGCTATTCTCATCCTTATTTCTTCGTCTTCTGCTGTCCTGTCTCCTGGGAATGAGTGTGTGTGTGTGTGTGTGTGTGTGTGTGTGTGTGTGTGTGTGTGTGTGTGTGTGTGTGTGTGTGTGTTGCCGGCTTGCTGGCACGGGGTTGTTTTGAATGGCTCAAAAACCTCTTTGGACATTCAGTGCGTGACTGTTGAGTTTGGCCATGGTTCTTGCGCAGTTGTGGCCTACCTCCCCGTGGTGTAGACGGACACTGGGCAGGCTTCCCAAGTGATCGCCTGCCTGGTGACAAAACGGCCAGCAACAACTAAACAACACACACTGCACGAACATGACGTCACACACATTTCTGGCCTGTTACAGTGCTCTGTAATCATCACAGTGTACAAAGACAGAGTTGAACTTTCGTTCAGGTGCCGCCCTACATAAGATACTATACATGTCTACATGAAGGTATATCAGGCTTAATTTCCAAGTTTGCAGATGATACAAAGGTTGGCAGGGTTATTAAAGACAGTATACTACTCCAACTGGATCTAGATAAGTTGGGCAAATGGGCTGAAAAGTGGCAACTGAAGTTTAATATTGACACATGCAAATTACTGCATATGGGCTGCAATAACCCAAGAGAAAAGTACCAACTGTGTAGTACTTACACTCAGGGAAGTGGAAAGGACCTGGGGGAAATTGTGCAATCAGATATGAAGTTCGCTGAGCAGTGCAGACGGGCTGCCAGGGCAGGTCATGGAGCCTTGTCAATGATATATATGAATTTTGCTAGCAGGGACAGGGAGGCGATTATCCCGTTATAGAAGGCAATGGTTAGGCCACACCTTGAGTACTGTGTATAGGCCTCGATCCTCATTGTATTAAGGATGTAGAGTTGCTAGAACGAGTATAAAGAAGGGCAGCAAGATTGGTGAGGGGAACAAAGGGGTGCTCTTACCAAGAAAGGCTTAAGTTCTGCAAATTGCAGCGCCTGGAGAGTAGGCACATGCGAGGTGATCTGATTGAGGTGTATAAGGCCTTGAATGAGCTGAGCAAGCTGAATGCTGACGGGATTCTTCCTCTTGCTCAGATTAAGAACTTGAGGGGGCATAGATTCAAATTGAGGAAAGACAGTTGTAGAAGAGATGTGCTGAAATTTGCCTTTAGCCAGCGGGCAGTTGATTGGTGGAACAGACTTCCAGCTTTTGTTTTGGAAGTTGATAGCCTAAATAAATTTAAGGCTGAGCTGGACAGGCATTTTTTCGGCTGATGATGCATAAGCTTGCTTTCTTGCATTGTATGCCTCTACTAATGCTAAAAGTCTCTAAGACGCCATGTTTAATTAAATCTTTTTCGTATTCACTAAAAAATTCCTAAGCTAGCTAAAATCCTATCCACCTCATTTTTTTTACCGCTGCTGGAATTTGTTTGTCCACTTTGGACAAATCAACAGCAAATCAAGTACACATAAAATAGAAAATATTCAAACTAGAATGATAAAATTTGGATGATGTTTTCAGTGAAGCTCGTATGTTGACCAAGCCAAACAACGCTGTCCCTATTATTATTAATGATTTTAATATTTCTGGTGCTTTTGATTCTGAAGGCCAACCCAAGTCGACTTGTAAGATTCCATCCTTATAACTCTAGAAAAATAATAAATTTCTGTCTTTGGAATTAATTATTTTTAAACAGATAGGGTTAGGCTAATAGCGGGTGTATCTGATGTTTCCACAAGGTTTGTTTGAAATAGAGTGCGGATTAGCGCTGTCAATGGGAGGGGGGGCAGTTCAGACTAGAACAGAACAATTGAATGCGTCAGTTTGAGACTGTTCTGTTTAGTTGTAAATATAACTGATACACGGGTAATGGCCGTAAGGATAAGTTGGGAAAGATAAAAGGCACAGTCCCCGAATTTCTCCCTTAAAGCCAGTACGTGGTTGACTTGGATAAATTGTGGTATGGTAAAGACAAAAGGATGAATACTTTAGAATTGACTGAGGAGAGAAAGCAACTCTGTCGAAAAAACAGTCTGTACTTCAGAGGAGAAAATGAGCCGTGACTCTGGTAAAGGCAGACACCTTAAGTTTCGGGTAGGTATAAAGACACCGGCCCTGAGTGCGTTTTAAAACTGAAGGGCGGCTAGGTCTGGCGAAGCGCGTCGAAAAAAAAAGGATTAAGTGATTAAAAGAGAGTGACTATTAAGAAAAGTAGCCGATGGAGGCAACTCAGAAAACATCGCTTGTACGTCTGGGGAAGGATGGGCTGGCCATACAGGACACGTTAAGGGCAAAGACTGAAACCTTAGCGAATAAGAAAATAGATTCTGAAACAGAAATTGTTGGTGATTGGTCTAGAAAAGGGAGGGACTGTTGGAACAAAAATAATAGAAGTAAAGTGATGGAAAAGGTTAAGAAAAAAATGTTATGAGAAGTGCAAGTTCTTTGGAGTAAAGTACAGAGAAATGAAGGTAGTTGCTATAAAATGTAAATAAAGTATAAATGGATGGCCAGTGGAGTGTTCCAGGAGCAAGAGCCTTGTTTTATTGAGAGAACCAGCAAAGGATGCAGTCCAAGAGCGATTCCAGAGGACCAATAAGCAAGACCCAGAAAGGCAGCCGCGTAGAAAAGCCCAAGAGCGAAGGATCGTCAACTGTGGGCGGAAGAAAACAAGAAAGGAAGAGAAAAGAAAGTCACCTAGTATTGATTGTTAAGAAATTGAAGTATAAATAGAACTGAAGGACTTAACTACAGCTATAGATTGCAGTGAGTTAGATAGCGTTGTAGAAATAACTAACTAAAATAAAAGTGGAGAGACTGTGTTAATCCTTAGGAAAGAGTAATGAGAGAGGGAGAGTGTATTATCCTTCTATGATTCAAAAGCATTACTAAAACGAAGGTTTTGAAATTCTATGTTTGCAGAAAGGAATCTTAGGTAAAGTGTAAGATCTATGTTCTAGTTTAATATCGAGTGGTTAAGGTTATGCAGATATACATTTGTATATGTACATGCTTAATTAATATTGTATTGTTCATGGTTTGAGGAGAGACGTGAGGATTGTATTCTCAGGTCTAAAGGAATGTATAAAGGGAATATATACATAAATGCTCATTGAATTATGTATAGCAGTGTATAAAGTGGATAATTGGTTCTATGGCTAGGGAAATAGCGGCCAATGAGACAGACAGACAGAATTAATGTTGGTAGTTTAGCCTGAGAAGGTAATTAAGGTAACAAAGGTTATATATGTTAACTTATTTATATACGTGTATGTTGAAGAATTGAAAAGATATTTGGTACGGGGCTATATTTTCTTTGTTTGAAGTAGCGATTTATGTGTACATGTTTCAGAAGGAAGTGGTAAATATATTTGTACATTTCATTTAGATTTGTCTAGTTGTATGTGTAAATTTTGGTAGTGAAAATAAATCTCTGTTATGGTTATAATACTGAATGTCTCTTTATTCAATCCACACAGCCCTAAGAAAAATACATTGCGATATATCCTGATCCGGGGGGAAATAAAAGAAACCTCATAATCGGGAATCTTCTGATACAATCAAGTTAAAAATAAAAACGTCGAGCAGTCAGATAGTTTGTGGACTTTGGAGATTTGAGGTAGCATTGTTCTCCTTGAAAAATTATAACAACTACCCATTGGGTTCCAAAATACAAGGGACAAATAAACGTATAGAGATAAAAATAAATAATTAAATGAAATAAAACAGAAAGAAAGATCCAGTTTCCACAGACTGTTATTCAGTTTCACAATATTTGGCTCAGCAATAACTTAACTCATATTTGTCCATTCCCAATCAGGAATCATTCTCACCTTGATTTAGTTTTTACATAGGTTCCGATTGTCTTTTAAGTATAATAGAGAGATGTGGCCATCCCTTCTGATCATATTGAAATCTCAGTCCTCGTAGTTTGATAACGGAAATCAAGTTTAAGGTTTGAAGTGTAAAAATGTGCAATTTAATGTCCCAAACTGAAAATCAGCGGATCGCTTTTAAAAATACCTTTTTTTGATATTTTCAACCACGGGAGACAGTACTTACTTACACGGCAGAGGTGAAGCTTTAATTTATGTCCTGCTTTTTTGAAAAGATCCATATCACAGTCAAAAGATTCGCGGTTTAGCACAAACGAATTTGTATTCACGAAACCTTTTTTCATGGTTTTTTCCCATGAAAACTCCGCCAGTAAAGTCTTCCAAATGGAAGTCTTTACGGGTGCAGTTGCTGTGTTGAATTCCTAAAAACTTTCAACCCACGATATTAAAAGTCGGATACAAAAAGGTTTCCTTTGGCTTTATAACGCCCAAAGTATCCACGGTATCAGACTGCTATAGGGTTCAACACCCTTTTCTATTCAGCATCATCATAAAATATGAATTGCAGAATGAGCAAACTGACAAAGACTAGCAAAAACTCCTCTAAAAGCTGTATATTGCAGAGAAGGGAGCAAAACTTCTTTCATATGCCAATTATCAGTTAGCGTACTAGTCGGGAAAAAAATTACAAAGCGATATCCACACTAAAAGTTTCATTAAACTAGTACTGGCAAATGACAAGACGTAAGGAATATCTAGTTATTATCTACTCCATTTTTGTTATCCATATTCGATTATGACCGCTTCATTCATATTACTATATTATAATGAGTATTTTTCTCCACTATATCTAAGCTTCCGTTTTTAATCGAAAATGATTACCCTGATATCCACGACAGATGCTTTAATCATCTGTTGTCTTCATCATATACACAACGAAGTTTATTGAAAAATCATTACAGGCTTTGATAATAGACTAATGCCAAGTGAAATTAGCATTGGACTGCACGTAAACAAGTTTAATCTAGTTGCGCTACATCGAAACTTTGTTAGACCTACTGAAGATCTTTTTAATGATCATGTACTTTCCGCTAAAAACTTGTCAATAATTAATACCTGGTAGTTTCGACAATGCTTCGTTCTAAGTAATGATACGAGCAGAATTCATTAGAGAAGTGTAAGGCGTGAAACTAATAGGTTCACACGAAAGTACATGATGGGAATGGTGCGTGAGTGGCTGGTTGACGGCAGGTCCCGAAACATTCTTATTGCAGTTTATCTTGCGTTGAGTTTGTTCATTAGCATTTTCAATATATTTAATGATCCAGCAGCATTATTAAAAGCGGATTATATATTTACACGTGAGGTTTCCAAGCGTTGGCTGACACGAATCGTTTGGTGGTGATGTCCATATCCTCCCCTCTTACGGCAGAAATGTTTACTTAAATGTCTGTTACCAATGTTGGTTGAGGAAAGGCAAGAAAGTGAGGCCTCTGTCTTTATAAAGTTATACACGCTGTTTGGGGATTTTATCTTCACTACCATCATATCATCCGACTATAACTATATATATATATAGTCAAAAATAAGAACAGTGCTAAAGAAATCTCATGCTGCTTTATCAGCTTGGTCAGCCATTTCCATGAAGATCAATAAATACTCCTTTTATCCATCTCAATTGCAAGAAAATAGACAAAAAGTCTGTCTTCGGTAAAGATGAATAAAAGTTTTTATTCAGGCTTCACATTTTAAGCGGTATTCTACCTCAGTGTTGCCGTGGTTGTTCTTCTCGGGTTTTTAGGAGCATTGGCAACTAAGGTCATGTTGCTCTTTGTATATTGTCTATAAATTGCGTGTGTGCCAAGGTCGATTTTCTGTTTACTGGACGAAAAACCGAAGTTTCCGGGAGAGAAAACCACGCTACCTCGCCTGAGCTCGACTAACTCAGCCACGTTGTGAAAAAGACCCATAAAAAATTCCTTCCGTCATCGACGGGATTCAAACTCAGGTCTTTTCCACCCGGTGTGGGGAGGATGAAGATCCTCCTAACAACTGCAACCCACGAGAGGTCCCTCCTTTTGGGATTTGACTATTAAATTAAACTCATCTCCTTATTGTCTGAATATGTTGCTACTTTGCATATTCCTTTTAATCTAACAGTTGATTTAGATTATGTGCAAAGACAACAATTCACAAAGAGAAAGATACTGCGTCTGAAAAGTTCTATGGTCATTTCCTGTTTTCCTGGATAAAAAACCGAAGTTTTCTCAAACAAAAAGTATACCCTTCTCCTTAAGCAACTAACTCAGTCAGAGTGTAAAAAGAATCCATAAAAGTTTCTCCCGTCTAAAACGGCAACTCTCTGCTTATTTCTGCTGGCTGTATAAATCGCGAGGAAGACTGAACAGCTTCTTTGATTGAAAGAATTTATCCCACTCATTGGACAGTAATGTCGAATGAAATTTTATTCTGTTGATGTTATAAAATCATTTTTCTCAGTCAGAAATGGTTGAAATTTTTATAGAAAAGACTGGATTAAGATATTGTCCTCCTTTAAAACACGGCTTAATTTATTTTTTAAACCGAACTAACAGAAATTATATTCCTGATTTAGTACTGCTTTTTTTTCATTTTCGTAGTAATATTTATTGTTTGATTTTGGGAAAAATTGGCATTATAACAGCATTTCTCAACATCCTCGTGTCTCCAGGGGCAAACACAAAGCTGCAACCATGATTCTTACATTATGTTGAAAAGTAAGCGTTCGATTCATCTATGGACTGATGGAATTTTCATTGGTGTTTTTTTTTACGAGCTGAGCCTTTTGATCTGAGATCAAAAGGCCCGAACTGAGAGATCTGAGGAATACAAGCCGAGCCTTTTGATCTCAGATCGAATAGATATTAATAAAAATGCATTGCCAGCTGTGGCACTTAAAACATCCATAATTAAAACATTGCCACGCTTTGTTTAATTAATACATTTGTAGACTACTATAAAAGTTGCAATTTTCTTTTATTTCTTCCATTCAGCTATTGTATACGCATATAACCACAATATTGGCTTCAGTATTTTAAAACATTTATGCAGACAGTACTTTCATTCAAATAATTGTATCCAATAATGATTTTCTTCAGTGATTTATGGATTACAACCATAACGCCTCCTTTGGCTGACTGTGCGTATATTACACTGCTTGACAAAATTAACAGAACATATAGAAAATGTGGTGTAATTCGTGCAGCTTTGCGATGAAGCGGGACAAACTTTGGTATGGTCGTGGTGTACCATAGAATAACGATGAAATGAGGAGACAGCGAGAAGCTTTGGACAGGTATAAGAGGCATTTATATGTGTTGTATGAGAATTACCAAAAAGGACACATTACAAAAGTCGATACAAGATGCTCGAAACTATGATCACATGACACCAGTACGGCGAGTGATCCCTTCTAACGGCTAAGCAGGCCTGAAAGCGGTGAACCATGCTCGATATATGGGCATCGATAAGATTCTTTGGAAACAAATCCCATTCTTCCACCAACGCAGACGTTAGCTTACCAAGTGACCGAGGAGTTGGCTGTCAGCGTGCAATGCGATGGGCATCCCACACATGTTCGATCAGATTTAAGTCTGGGCATCATGCTGGTCACGGCAGTCGTCGTTGGATATCTTCAATTTCAATGTATTTCTCCACCACTTAACATGTGCTGTGGGGTTGTCGTGCATGAAAAGAAAATGATTTTCTTTTCATGCACGGCCAACCGCAACCCTAAAATGCCGCACATAAGGTTCACACTTATGATACCCCCTATCAAAAACACGAAGAGGGGTGCGGCCGTTGATCATTATTCCGCCCAACACGAGCACTGTAATGTGACCATTTCGGTCATTCTTATACAACCCCTATAAATGCCCATTATATCTGTCCGAAGCTTCTCGCTGTCTCCTTATTTCCTCTTTATTGTATGGTACACCACCATAACGAATTCTGTCCCATTTCATCGCAAGCTGCTCGAGTTACACCACGTTTTCTACATGTTCTGTTAATTTTGTCGAGCAGTGTATTATAAATACGCTGTTTTAAATAGTAATATTTAAAACGGCTTTCACATCTTTCAGCATACCACAAAACTGTATATTTCTTTCAGAAAGCATATTTCCACTTCCTTTCTAGGTTTACCTTACTCAAGACTAAATCATTATCTTCTCAGGGTCAGGGTGCATAACCTGAAGCTGAGTAGTTTGTTGTTATCTATTATTGCTTATCTTTGCTTTATATATTTATCGTCTTGATAATACTTGTTCTTTCTCGATTGTCTCGGCCACTATAAATCGCCGTTTTCCGTTTGAAGGGACTTTATCAATAGAAATTCCCATTAGTATTGTAAACAGGAGATTTGTCCGTAGTCTTTCTAACATTATGCAGTGTGTATTGCAACTGAAAACTTTTCTATCTGTAGCTGGTTTGGGGCTGTCTGTCCAACAGTTTGGATTGGAGTGCTTCCACTCTATATTAGAAGTGGTTGAAAGAATGCTGAAAATAGTCTTCAGTGCCAAAGGTTTATTATAAAACTCTATAACAGCGATGATTATCTTTTATTCTTAACTCTGATCGATGCTTTACATAATATTCGAATTTTATTACTACAATATAAGCAATATATTTTAAACAGAAACTTTACACCATTTATAAGCTATCACAACCGTAATTGCTACACCTGGAGGCTTTCAGATTTCTTATGACTATTGGGTTTGAAAAACTGGCTTTAATGTTTTTTTTAATTTGTTATATAAAGTGATAAATTTAATCAGGATAATACAGTATCGATACAAATATCTCATATAAGTATCACGAAGTATTCCAGTAGTATACGGGTACCTGTAACTCCCCCGTTCAGTGATGCAGGAAATTGTGATTGAAGATGGTTGGAAGAAGCGGCCTACTGATCTTTTGGAATATCTGTATCGGAGATTCCGAACCTTTCGGCTTCCTGGTGCAGATAATAAATAAATCAACTTACTAATAGTTAAAATTCAAAAATTTCGCTAAGTTCTAAGGAGGAAGGGAGGATACAAAAACTTAGCGTGTTTGTTTGTTTGTTTGTTGCTTGTTGTAGAGTCTTAAGAGCATCAACGACTAAGGCCACATTGAGCTATATATATATATATATATATATATATATATATATATAGAGTCTGTAAATTGCGTGTTCTGTGGTCGATTTTATGTTTGCTGGACGAAAAACCAGAGTTTCCGGGAGAAAAAACCATGCTACCATCGCCTGAGACCGACAAACTTAGCCAAGCTGTGAAAAAAGCCTATGAAGATTCTTCGCATCATCGACAGGATCTACACACCGAGTAGAAAAGACTCAGATCTTTTTTTTACTCGGTGTGGTGAGATGTGTATGACCACTCATTCAGACTACGCTGAAGGGGCCAAGTTATTCGATTTCGGAGTAGATAACATGGTTTCTTTTCTCTTTTTTGTGGATTTTTTAAACCCAAGTAAACAATCAAGAACATAGAATATGAGCAATGCACAGATATGATATTCAAATTTTCAAAATTTACTGTATTTCGGATATCCGTGGCTTGCAAATACTTGTTTTTACTCACATACCCTCATTTCCTCTATAGCATCTTACACCTGCTTTTCCATGAATAATAAAGTATTAACAGGCTGTGTATTTCAAATTATTATCATGCAGTTAGAGTTTTTCATTTGTTTCTTTTTAAGCATATTTATTTCTTTACTAAACGGAAAATTTAATTTTTCACAAAAAAGGTTCCTAATTACAAAAAAAAGGACGAAAATAACAGTCAGAGAAGATTAGGCACTGGTGCCATGTGGCCCATCGCTATCCTACACATGTATTCTGGAAAAGTAAAAAAAAGGACTAGTTATTTTATAATTCAGCTACAACCGAAATTTACAACACGAGTCAGATAAATCGATAAAATTTTATGGTTTTGTATTTTATTTTTCAAACTAAAGTTTGTCCATAATTGCTAAATAGCAACGACTTTACACTTCGATACGACCATGTCGGGAAAAGTAATACTTATATTACACTTTTAGTTAAGCTGCTCAGATATAAATATAATAAAACTTTCATCATAGATCTAACCAATTTTAAATACAAACGAAATCATCTGTTTCTAGAACAATCATAACGTTAGCGAAGTTCTTTACCAATGACAACACGAGAAGAGATGAAACACGATCGTAGCGTTCATTTCTCATGCTACAGGTGTTGGGGGGCTGTACCCCACTGATAGATTGGAAAGCGTTTAATTTATGACATGATAGAGTCACTTCAGTCACTTCAGCGTTTACCTGTTATGACTCAAAACAGAAATGCGCAGAATACCAAACAGTACCACAGACTCTAGTTAAAGTATAAGAAACCATAAAGCAATCGACTAGAGTTTACACAGAGGGTGGAACGTTAGTGACTTGAATCTATGAACAGGTGAATTTAATTAAAAACAGCTTAATGTACACAGAAGTTTGATACTTGACCAACGTCACTTGTCAGTCACTATATTAGAAATGTAATTATCTCTCTCTCTCTCACTCACTGTTACCATAATCAATACGGTATGTAATATTCTACTCTAAGGTACCGCATTCTAGTTTGCTTGAAATATGCCGGCTTATTTAACCTAAATGCATCTGCGTATCAAATTAAAAAAATATGGTGGATATCTGCTTAGAATTTGTCTATGGCTGATAAAATCAAATGTATTCTGATCAGCGTACAGCGAATTCTCATTCTACGCACGACTTGCAGACACCCATTACGCTTATTTTTAAAATCACCCAAGCGTTTCAGTATAATTAACTTTTTAGCTGCGCGGTGTTGTTAAATTCACCTGTTAACGGACATCTTCCCTCATGCGCAAAATCTACGCCAACCTGTTAAAGAACCGTTATTACACATGTTTACTTATTCTGGCAGATACAGTAGTCGGAAATGTAGATACGGTTTAAAGCAGTTTCCAGCTTTAAGTTATGATGTTCGCAATTCAACACAAGGCAAGTTGCGAGCTATTTCTCTCAAAAGACGAGGTCTGTGACCTTACAGAGACAATCCTTTCGATGAATGAATAATATCGCCAGAAATACAAGAAGGTTGTGTAAGAACGCATCATTGCATCACTTCTGCCAGACTTGGAAAGAAAAAATATTTAGTAACGCGATAGTTAGGCCTACTCTTCACGTGTACAGTTATTTACAGGTGTAATCACTTTATACATAGTGTCCAGGGTCGCGTGATTATGACCGAAGCAGGATATTTCAGCTTATTATATTGAGCAAAGTGATATCTCAAAACGTGTAAACACCAGAAAAAAAATTAAATTATGAATAGCTACATATAATTGAAAGCAATGAAAGTTTAATTACAACGATTACGTTTCTGCCTATTATTAGCATTATAACTACCCGATCATCAATGATCAGATGAGAATAGTTCTGCCTCACACACTTCAATATCGAATTAGAACAAGGGTAAAAGCAAAGTGAAAATCGAACCTTGGCTCTTCGAAGTATTAAAAACTAAACACGATGACGCTACAAGGTCTATTAATTGAACTACTTTATTGCGTAATTTACATAAACTATTTCTAATTGTGTCATCGCATAAACTAAACAGTTGTTAGAAAACGTTTCTATCGAAAGTTCGTTTTAATTAATTAATTACCCTCTATATGTTTCAGTATTAACGTACTTTATCTAATATATTCATTAGCAAATTGGAAACACTGTTCTTGATAATGTTTAAATGCACAGATGAATTCTATTTCGGATAATTGTGATCATGCTTTCAAATATAATCGATATATCTTATAAACTGAAGATATAAAATAAAATCTCCAAACCATTGTTTCAAAAAGAGTCATAATCACGATAACTGCATGTATTGTGGCGCCATCTTGCTAAAACTGTGCTTTTTTCAATTTCCCGCTCTGTTAATTAATTTATTCAATTAATTTGTCAATAAACCCAAATTATGATTTTTTATAGGAGGAAACGAGTTTCGTGATACAGATGTGGATTTCGTAATGTCCAGTGCTGTCATTTATATATATATATATATATATATATATATAATAGAAAACAGAAAAAATTTAGAATAGAAAAAAATGGAATATAAATTAGTATAGCAAACAATAGTGGCCGCAATGCATTATTCATCACATGTTGCTTATCATATTTTAAATAAAACTTAAGTAAATGAAACAGATGCCAGAAAGCGTGGCAAACCAATAGAGCGAAAAATAAACCAATACATAACAAATAAAAAAGGAGGGAATTTCCACTCCTCGCCCCTCTATTTTATAATTATGTATTGGTTTATTTTTTGATCTACTGGTTTGCCATGCTACTGCCATATGTTTCACTTTATCATATATATATATATATATATATATATATATATATATATACACTATAGTTTCACAATATTATATATATAGGCCTTACGGCCGGTTGTTACTGTTATGCCTATGTTTTAATGCACTTTCAGTACCTATATAGCATATATTACTCTCTTACTATATTAATTACATATATATATTCTATATATTTAAATAAATAAACAAATAATTAAATAATAAAAAACAGTAGTTAAAAAGAAATAAAACTATAAAGATAAATAGTAAGAAGTTAGAAATGTAGTGACTGTATGAAAAATTAAATTTACAAAACCAAAACATAAGCAAAAACGGAGAATGCTTTTGAATTGAATAATAAAGCTACTGAAGAGACTTGCTTAAAATGAAATATGTGGTGGAAAAAAAATCACGAATTTCAATGAAGAATAGCACGGAAAATACTACAGAAATCCTAATAAGTAAAACAGAAATTGCAAATAAATTAAATTGATTAACAACAAAATCAAAAAATAGTATCCTCCAGCGTACTAAAGTTAAATTAATTAACTTTTGTATGCTGAGGTTTTTGGAATACCCGGATGTTTGGACCACAAGAATCATTTTAATAAGTAAACTGTAAATATCACATATGATTTTCTTCACATATGAATAAAATAGCACCCTTTAGTATACGCTAATGCACCCACAATGGGCAGTGATGTTCGTTACTTAAAATTCAGATGTCAATGGTTTTTAGCTCCATCTTTTTAATGAAAGGATTTTCTTAACAGCTACAGAGGTCGTTGTTATGTTTTTCCCTTTTTATTATTTAAGCATATTGAAGTTACTGCTTTTATATTTAAGAAGAACTCTTTATTGCATACAAAAGGCACACGCAGTACACAATACCATTCACGGCTACAAGCCAGGGGTTTACAGTAAAGGCTAATACAATCAAGGATAAGATAGGAGAAAAAAAAACAATAATATTACTAATTATAAAAGTGTAGGATTAAACATTGGAGAAAACAAATTGCAAATTTACATATGAAAATATATACACAACAGCATGTTATCAAGTTAAATAATTCTCCTTTTACAGTGCTGGAGTCATCTGAGCAGGAGCAGAAAGTTGGAACAATGTAGTAAGGGATCCATGGCAAGTGATATTAAAGCTCGATTTTTACAAATGCCTTTTTTATTTCATTTTTACATTTATATGATTAAATGCTCCTCTACTAAATACCACCACGCTGGTGGATACCACCAGCGTGGTGGCATCTGAATACGACAATCTTCGCAGATCTCTTTGCCGTTACCTTCCGATTTTGCCCTCGTGGGTAGCACAATTGGTAGGACCTGGTCACGTCCCGATTCGGTCTTTCATTTCATCGCTAAGTGTTCGATGGGAGTGACCAAGCGAATTGTTGGACTTTATTTTTCTCAAAACAAGGTTTTACACCGCTCGCCGAATAGGATGGAGTATCATTATGGTGGGCCAGTTTCCGTGTACCATCCAGATTTCTGGTAGTGTGTAATTAGCCAAAATGTCAGTGCACGAATTCGAATTATGGATTTTAGCACTACAGCCAAATGTGAGTCCAACCCACAAGACCCAGCTTCCTGTATGGATTGGTTGTCGCACATTTGCATATATTTCATTCGCTATGTTAGGAGGGGGTGTCCAAATACTTTTGGTAGAATAGAGTATATATAAGTACAAGATAATTAGGATTTCTAATTATATTGTACGAGTAAATTAATTTAAAAAGGAAGTTAAGTACATACCCTCTGGCTGAGGTAATAACTGATCATGTTAGTGAGATGTTACCCGTTGAAACCTGTAACATGTGGATCGGCATGTTATCAGTGGCATACAGCTGGTTTTAGTATTCCGCAATAAATTCAGTAACGACTACTAGCATAAAGGCTGTTACAGTTGCTTACGTCATATTCTTATTAGATTTATCTATTTTAGGAACGCATTTATCGTATATCAAATTCTCTTTCATGCCAGTTCATTAATTGGCAATTTTCACTGTTGCCTATAGCAACAACAAAAAGAGTATTTGTTGTTCGTCTCAAAATAGAAAGGCTGTTGAACATGTGCGCATCATAAATTATGCGTAGATGTGCTTTGAAAGGTGAAAACATTTTCCAGACTTTTGGTTGAAATGTCTTTAGAGCGCTGAAGGTAGAGTGGTCCATCATGTTTTAACATTTTAAAAGATGTGTATATCCAGAGCATTTCGCATTCGTAATTGACACATATATTATACAAAAAGGTATTCGTTTCAATACAGTTTTTGAACCAGTTGTGTGTACAGAATAATAAAGAAGCATGGCGATAAAAAAGCACAATAAAATATCAATAACCAAAGTAATTACTTAAACAAAAAAAGGAACAAAAGAATCCCATCCTGCTAAAATTTATATTTACTACCATTTATAATGGCTTTTAAAGATGCTTATATGAAAACTGCTTTGTAAAAAAACTCATGATGAAACATAAATAATAGTTAATTTCGTTATATAATTAATTGATTGCACCACATTTAATCTACATGTTTTAAATATTAATACCGACTTGATGCCTTTCTTCTCTAATGAGATAGCAATACAACCTAAGGGCTATCAGAAGGGTAGCTTTACTTTACTACAAAAAAACCGGAATAACACATGGCCAAAACACACGAAAATTTGTAAGACTGTCACAGACAGAAGAAAGGCGAATAGATGCAAAGGAAACTGTGACGTGGGGTGATGAGATGGTGCCTCACTGATATAAAGGCTTCACAAGCTGTTCCACTGCAGTAATCTGAAGCCAGAATGGGGGAAAACGCGTAATATATTAGACTTAGCAAAAGGTCTTATCGTGGGTGCAGGAACCATGATTCAAGAAACGAAAGGCATAACCGGTTTCTCAAAAGCTTCCATCTAAAAGGTTTTTAATAACTTGAAAGCAAGTGGTAAGTGTTTCCGCCACATCTTAAAGGCATAAATGTGGCAGAAAATCAATCTACAAGATCGAAGCAGTCGTACTCTAACGAGGACTGTGCGGAAAAACAGGACATTGTGCAGCAAGTAACATCTGAATTCAACAAAGCCTAATACTTTTGGTATTAGACTTTGTTGAACTAGAATTGCTCTATTTTGGCCCGTACCGTGTGGAGGGAATTGGAGAAATTGGGTACTGGCAGTCGCCTACTCTCAGTACCCAATTCAAATAAAAACAGAATAATCCGCTTGCAGAGGTACGGACAACGTCGTGATTGGACATTGGAAGAAAGTCATGTGGTCAGATGAATCACGATACACTTTGTTTTGAACTGATGGTAGGCAGAGAGTGTGGCGAGAATCTCAAAAAGCGATGGGTTCTGCTTACATTATTAAGACAAACGAACATCTGGAGGTGGTGTCAGTTATGAGGAATGTTTTTTGGCATGGACTGGGTCCGTTAATACCGATGAAAGGTCGAATGCCATCCAGAAAGTATTGTATCCTGAATTTTGTATCAGAATTATACCCTGAAATGCTGCACTTTTATTCCAAAGGTGATGGTCACGTCATGGATGACAATACCACAGTGCATCGTGCCAGAATGGTTGGGAGAATATGACAAGGATTTTCATCATCTTCACTATCTATCCTATTGACTCAGCCAATATGGCTGCCGTTACGACCGGACACGTTATTTCACGCTCCTGAATGTGTGTGGAAATTAAGTGTTTAAAATGTCTAATCAGTTCAAAATGTCTAATCAGTTTAAAAAAGTATTCCCTGAAAGAGCTTATCTGGAGGATTCTGTAGGTGAGAATAGTTTTATTATCTATTGGGAATTTAGTAAATTACCAGCGTTTCTGTCTGTGTTCTTTGTTCTCAGACTACAATGGTCACCACGTGGCTGGCAGCACGGCCATAGAGAGGCTGATATAAAGCAGAAGCCACGTTGGTAGTTTACACTTGACTGGGGAGTTGCCCAAACTGTGTTGAAAACTGAGCTGAAAGACTGCTCCACCAAACTGTGCCGTAAACCGCCGAATTGTATAAAACCGTGTGCTATCTGAACCAGAAACAATGACTGTTGTGCTTTCCCCCACCCACCACAGACTTAAAATGGTAATGTGCTGTCTTCTTCCCTGTGCGCCTACCAATGTTTTCAATGCTACCACATGTTTTCCGCCTTCAGATACCCCCCCTAAGGAAGTGATCCCGCTCGTCTCGGGGCATTTTAACAAAAGGCTGTTTTCTCCCCAAACGACTGGGGGGACAAGCCCAAAACATAAAGGGCTCAGTGGTAGCCACCAAATTGGCCTACGAACTTGTGGCTGACATCTTTTGCCAGCAAATCTTAAGCTCTAGCAGGTACCACAAACCACTTTCCGCTAATCCGGACAGTTCTCGCTTATCTGGACGGCGTCGACATGGAAGGGAAACTAGGAAAAGAAAGGACTCAGCAATACAACCAGTATGAGGACGTCCAGATCATCTCAGAAGAAATGGATGACATGGAGGACATCCGACCAAGCGTATAAACATCAAAAGGGTGGGTCTCAAACCGGAACGGGAAACGCTATCCTAGACAGAGACGAGAGAGCATCTGGACACAGCATGTAAACAGAAGGAAATGAGATGCTGTGTCCAGATGCTCTCTCGTCTCTGTCTAGGATCGCGTTTCCCGTTCCGGTTTGGGACCCGTCCTTTTGATGTTTTACGCTTGATGAGATGTTTTTACCCGTCCTTTTGATGTTTTTACTACAAATAAACGGGAATAATACACACACTGGCCAAAACACACGAAAATTTGTAAGACTGTCACAGACAGAAGAAAGGCGAAGAGATGCAAAGAAAACTGTGACGTGGGGTGATGAGATGGTGCCTCACTGATATAAAGGCTTCACAAGCTGTTCCACTGCAGTAATCTGAAGCCAGAATGGGGGAAAACGCGTAATATCTTAGACTTAGCAAAGGTCTTATCGTGGGTGCAGAGGTACAGAGACGGCAAGCAGTAAGACCCACCGCTGGATTCTTCCCTGCCAGAGGGTACGGTTTACCAAAAATCCCTGTTACTAAAGACGACCCTTGAAAATCTGTTCAAGAAAAACGCAATTAGAGTATCTGCTAGCCTTAGGGCTCAAATAGTCACAATCTGCCACAAAATGTAAACAATATTAGTGAACACGCACCTGGAATGCGAAAGAGCTATCACGCGTCTAGAAGCATATAAAGAATGTGGAGCAAACCGAATGCCACAGCGCTCTCCCACATATACCCAAGCGCTGGGGACAAATACGCAGGGGCCACCAGCAGCAATAACCAAGCGCAAAATGCTATTACCACCTCCAAACTTGGTCATCATCCGACCAACATCCACAGAGGAGCACGCCACAAGCGAGGCGGTTAAAAATACCGTAATAACAATACTGGCGGAAGACCTAAAAACAACAAGGATAAAATTTTTCCGCAAAATAAGAAACACTGGGGTCATAATAGAAACCCTTACCAAAGAAGATGCCCAGAAGATAATAAGAAACCCGAAAATACAGACTCTAGGCGAGGAAGCAGCGCTCCCTAGAAGAAAAGGGCCTAGTATCATCATATATGATACAGACAAAGAACTAACACCAGCAACACTCCGGGAAGAACTCTTCATAAGAAACCTGCAGCAGGATCATCCAGAAGTTGACCCGATGACGCTAATAACACCACGCTACCAGACAAAATCCAGGTCAAGGAATGCCACAAATTGGGTGGTGGAGCTCTCGCCGGCAGCATGGAAGACCATAAACCGACACAACAGGGATTTTATAAACTAGGGCAGTCATCGTTACAATGAAAACGTGACCGTTCCCAAGTGCTTTAGGTGTGGCCGATTCGGACACACTACACATACCTGTGCCCAAACCATTTCCACATGTGGACACTGTGCTGAAAAGGGCCACGAATTCAAGAAATGCCCTAAAAAAGCAGAACCGCCAACACGCGCAAACTGTAAGTCGCACCAAATGCAAGCGGATCATTCAATCAGGGACAATAAGTGCCCTATTTACACTAAAGCAAAGGGAATGTACCAACTAAGACTGGACTATGGCACCACGCCTTAAACACTATAACAACAACCGGGTCCATTTCATCCAGCTAAATGCCAAAAGATCCAAGGCAGCTGCAGCTCAACTAACCAAAAAAGCTGATGAAAAGAACATACATCCTGCTTATACAGGAGACCTACACCCACTGTAAAGAGGTCAGGGGATACCCCCTGAATTACAAATTAGTCCAAATAGATGGGGAAACCCCTTGGGCAGCGGTTCTAATGAGAAACTCTAACTACAAGGTAACCAAGCTAACAAATTACTGTCTATCTTTGGCGGCGTGCACTCACATTGTTACAACCCTGGGCAAATCATGCTCTTTTCTGCCAATAACAGAACCCAACTAGAAGCAACTGCCAACCAGGCCATCTCCACCCTTCAAGCTTGGGCAGAGCATAACAACCTAAAGATCTCCCCAGAGAAAACCAATTCGATCCTACTAAAAGGCACCCTTGATTTGAGAAGACCACCCCAAATCAAGGTCAATGGTGTTACAGTAAAACTAAAAACAGAGCTTAAATATCTAGGTTTGATCTTAGACAAAAACCTTTCCTTCACTCCTCATCTAGACCAACTCAGGATTAAGATCAGGAAGTATGCTGCCCAAGTCTCAAGAGTTGCCCGGAAGGACTGGGGCTTAAAGAAGAGAACGCTGTCACTCTTCTATAAGGCAGTTTTCATCCCGGTTATCACCTATGCTTCTGGAGTCTGGTACAAGAAGGCCAATACCGTAGTAAACAGATCGCACCTAGGAACTATCCAGCGCTCTCTTCTCCTTCTGTCCTCGCGTGCCTGTCGCACTGTCAGCACCCATGCGCTCCAGGTCCTCACTGGATCTCTTCCACTGGACCTGGAGATTGTTCGTCATGGGTTGCTCTACCAAATAGCCAAAGGAAGAGCAGTTACTTGTGCAGGTTTCACCACTGACCCAGCAAATAATAGAAACGCTGAAAAGAAGAGACTTAATGAACATCTAACAGACACCTGGCAAGAAAGATGGCAGGCATCAACTAAAGGCGCTGTCACCAAAAGATTCCTCCCTGATGTCAGGGCCTCCTACCCCCTCACACCTGTCTGGTTTTCACCAGGACTCTATGCTACCTACCTCCTCACTGGACATAGCTCCTTCCAGAAAAAACTACATGACTTCAGAATTTCAGACTCACCCCGCTGCCACTGTGGAGAGGATCAGACGTGGGAGCACCTTGCCCACAGCTGTGAAATCTACGAGGACTTCAGGAGGATCCTAATAACAAAACTACGCTTCAACTACCAAAATCAAGAACACCTCACCCTACAGAATGAAGAAACTTACCGAGCTCTGACTCAATTTGCAATGGACTTATTTACCAGGCAGAAAGCGCTACCACCACCTTAGTATCCGAATCAATAGGTCATAACAACCATGACTGCCAATTGTTGCTACGCATCATTGAGCCATGAATGCTAACGCCTTGGGCCAACTTGCACAAGACTTGACCAGCAGTTCAATAAAAGACAGGGTCCGCACATACCTTGACAAATTCCTCATCATTGATTTCTGGACAAACTTCTCTCGACCAGATGTGACACATTTCATCAAGAAGAGGCCTAGCATCGATCCCTGGACTTGACCATCAATCTTGGACTCCCGGTTTTGACCACCCCCACTGTTCGTTCTGATGGACTACTGGACCAGCCTTCAGTCTGGATGCGACACAGACTCACCAAATGGATCCCCAATGACGGCACCTGAACTAGACCTTACTGAACATGACCCATCCACCATAGCAGCACTCACACTGCTGGATTTCCAGCAAGTTGTCGGCTCCAACTAACAGCCGTGCTAGCTGTACCTACCCTGAACTTGCGGAGTATATCTCTCTCTCATTTTTTATTTTATTTTTTTATTTTTTTATTTATATTTTTTTTTTTCGGCTTCTTTCTTCTGTTTCCTGCTATCCGTTCTTTTACTCCCCCCCCTATTTTTCTCTTACAGAATGATTTTTTTTCACTCCTCTCTCTGGTGAGGCACTGGGCATGCCACACTGTCATCAGGGGCCATCTTCCCTATTGGCCCCTTTCTTCTGTTTCCTACCCTCCAGTCTTCTGCCTTCCTCCCTTACTTTTCTCTTGCACAACGTTTTTTTTTTTTATTTAATTTATATATATATATATATATATATATATATATATGTGTGTGTGTGTGCGTGTGTGTCTATATACATATATTTATATATACACACACACGCATTCCCCACTGGTCTAAATCTAAAAACATCAAAATTACTGCCCGACCTATTTGGCCCTAGAACAAGTTATCAGCGAACAACCCTACGCTCTGTTAAAATTACAGGGGATATTCAGGGATATTCATGTGTTGTTGTGGCGGATCCCAGGGTTTCCCCCATAAGCCGCTATTGTACTTCTTGTGTTGAAGCTTATGCCAAGACCGGCCAATTGTATGTAGTGTGTTGGACGTGTAAGTGTTATGATGTGTTCTGTTGTTATGTTATCGGCCGGTACCTGGCTCTTAGCAGGTAAGAAGCAGTAACACCTGGTCACTACGTCTCACCCCCCATCCCCGCCACGTGGAGGCGGCCAGGATCAATTATCTCCTGCTGGGCAAGCCCAGGGCATAACACCTGAGAGTGCCCGAAAAAGAGAATGAAGTGGAAAAAGAGGAATACAGAGGGAGAAGTTTGGGATCTGGGGAGGTAAATAGATAGAATAGAGGAGAATCAACAGAGGGACTCTCCAATAGTTAGAAGTGAGAAGAAGTTAAGCAAGAATAAAGTAGGGAGAAGTGGACTAACTTCTCTAACCATGGAGACCTATCTCATGGTAAATCCCATCCTAGGAACTAGGATCAGCAAAACATCTTAATTTACAGTTTGCCTAACCCCTTGTAGGCAGAACGTCTTCAGTTGTTGAAGAAATAATTGATCTTCTAACAAAAAACACAGTGAAAGCAAATCCACGAATTCTGAAAAGCTCCACAGAAAGACACTATGTGCAATATGTACAATATCCTCTTCTTCAGGAACACAGCAGAATATACACTATGTACAGATTCGTCCAATGTAATGCCAGGGTAATGCCATAACCTGGCCCAATAAATAAAATGTTTCAGGGTTAACGCAAAAGTAATATACATGTCCAAATCCTAGATGAGATCACATTAGGCAGGGTTCAAAATTATGTTTTAAAAAGTTCTTGCCTAAATACAAGCTCTAAGAGAGCCCAAAAAGTCTAAGATAATCATCCAAGATAGTTGATAACAGGGTTACTAGGAAAAGTCTGTAATATGAAAAGTCACAGTGGTCACATGTCACTCACAAAGAAATATTAATTCCAAAAACAATGAAACGCTAAAGGCCAAATAATATCTCGATGAGTAGAGCAAAATTCCTTATACAATAAATACCTATTCTGCTGAAAACAGTTCCACATCAAGAACAAGTCTATTATAAAATCCAGGAAAGTATAGTGTAGCACTTAATGATACTAATCAGTTGCAGATATAGAATCCAATCAAAAATGAGAGATATTTCTTTCCTAATCCAATAAAGGATCCAAGAAATCGCAGGAACAGTAAAACTAGGACCTAATTTCGGTTCTTCTTTTAAATGCACGAGAAGCAAACACATTCATAGCATTAAAAGCTGTCTGGGACTCAACCAGAATTTTATTGTTGCTGGAGTCCAAGTTAGGAACTACACTAAGTAGGTCACGTCGAAGATCGTTATAATAATGACATTGATGAAGAATATGGTTAACAGTTTCTTCCTGGCCACACAAACAAGATGTTGTTGGTGAAAGTCCCAGTTTGTGAAGTTTAGTATTTATACTTCCGTGGCCAGTTAATATAAACATACCATATAAGCCCGGCGAAAACCACTTTAACTCCTCCTTTTTAATTTCCCTTGCTACAGGCAGAAAGTCCCTTGTGACTGCACCAATATCAGATGAAGACCACTCCTGCTGCCATTTTGCAATAAAAATTTGCCTTAATCTTGTCTTCTCAGTCTTAATGGGAGCACTTAGATCTAATTGGATGTTATCATAGGTCAATGGTATTTTCTTCAAAAGGTGATACTTAAGGTAGCGGTACTGAACTTCAAAATGGACAGGTAGTTTCCCAAGCAAAACCTGAAGAGCCATCGTGGAGGTAGTTCGACAAGCTCTTGACATGGTTAGGAGGGCAGCCCTCTGTGCTTGTAACAGTTGCTTTACTACAGCAACTTTATTAGCTCTAAAGCCCCATGCACCAGCTCCATAAGAAATTATCGACAAAAACACACAATTATAGTGAAGTCGTAAGGTTTGACCTCTAAGACCCCAGTCTTGTCTTGTTATCTGTTTAATTCGGCTCAGGAACAATTTAGCCTTTTCTTTCACATACTGAACATGTGGTAGGAAACTGAGAGCATCATCAATATAAATGCCTAGGTATTTGGTCTTCGATAGGTACTTAATGGTTTGTTCCCTATATTTAATAACTGGAGGTCTTCCATGGTCAAGCTTTCCCTTAAGCAACATCTGAGACGTTTTTGCAATTGAAACCTGCAATTTATGTGTTGAAGACCAGTTGGAGAGTTCTAACAGCACAGCATTTGCTGATTCTTCAAGGCTTTTCCTAGAATTACCCTGGATTAATATTGTAAGATCGTCAGCGTATGCGATCATATGAATAGCTGGAAAACTCTTAACCAACCAGGAATCAAAAACCAGATTCCAACACAAGGGACCAAGTATTGACCCCTGTGGACATCCTCTTGTAACTCTGCGAGAGACCTCCTCCAGTCCAGATTTGACAGAAATGGTACGATCAGAAAAATAGCTCTTTAAAAGCTTATATATATTTATGGACACTTCGGCCTCCCGGAACCTCGCCAGGGCACTTTGCCACCAAAGGGTGTCAAAGGCCCCTTTGAAGTCCACAAAGAGGCCGAGCAAATACTTGGAATCTGTATCAGCCTGAATATCTAGAAGTCTAACTAATGCATCTTCTGTCCCTCGTCCTTTGGTGAACCCATACTGGTCTCCAGAAGCAAGTCTTTTGTCGGCATATGCTGCAATTAATCTGCTGGCAACAACCTTCTCTAGCGCCTTTCCCAGAACTGGGAGAAGGGCTATAGGCCTATATGATGATGGATCCTCAGCCGGTTTTTTGGGATTCTTAAGCAAGATTTTGAGCAAAGCTCTTTTCCACACTCTAGGGAATTCACCACTTCGTAGGCATGAATTAAACAAAATTAATATTGAAGCTGGTACAATTTTCCAGACTCTTTTAACAACATCAACTTCAATTTTATCATACCCAGGGGATTTACCTGAGCGCATGGATTTTATTGCGCATTCGACCTCTTCCAGAGAGAATGGAGGTTCTTCAATCAATCCTGTGTAGTTAGAATTTAAATGTACGATGTCAATTTGTTCCGGTGACATATTAGTATCAGAATCTTGATGTATAATTACGTCTAATATTCTATCTATAGTAGAAGACCAAGATAGGGTACTTTGACCTTCTGCTGTTGTGACAGAAGTGAAAATCTCCCCTGGTGGAATCTTTTTGGTCACAAGCTTGTAAATAAGTCCCCAGGGATCACTATTTCCCTGGGTGCTAATTAAACTCTCCCAAGAAGTCCTTTTTTGTTTGCGAATCTCATTATGATAATTTCGTCTTGCTTGTTTGTATCTACTTTGTAAAACCGTCAATTCAAGTACCGTACGCGATGGATTTCTCTTCGCCCTCTGGAATTCACGTCTAGTCCTTCTAGTAAGCTGTTTTAAATCAGTTAATGTAGAAGACCACCAAGGAACGTGATATGGTTTGCGCTTTCTAAATTTCATTGAGGCTTCACAAGCCTGTATAATAGTGTTCTGTATAAATTCAACTTGATTATCCAAAGGAAGAGATTCCATAATACCCATCTGCTCAGGAGTAAACATTTCTTTTATTACCTTGTCAAAGACCTGCCACTTTGCAGACCTAGTGTGAAAACGAGGCACATCAAAAGGATCCGATCTAGAACGAGAAACAATATCTGTCATAGTAAACTTGATAACATTATGGTCACTTGTTACCCAATCAGTTTTAACCTGCCAATCCGAGATCCTTTGGGCCAAAGACAGTGTTGCCAAGGAGACATCTATAAATGATTGTCCACGTGTGGAAACAAAAGTCGGTGGATGTCCATGTGTGTTAAGAATTTTTAGACGATGTGTCATAATTACTTCCTCTAAAAGTTCCCCTTTTTCATTTGTTTGTTGAGCATTCCACAGTGTCGAATGGGCATTAGCATCCATTAACAGGAATATTTGTTCATTCTGTAAAGCTCTCACGGCGGAATCAATATAGTTCACAAATGGTTGAATAGAATCATTATGTTGGGCACATTGACAATAAATCGAGATAATATAAAATTTCCCGAACCAGCCTTCAATGCAGGCACAGACTGCGTGTGCAGAGCAAAGACTTGAAATCCGAGTAACAGTTAAATTAGGGTCAGCAATGACAATAGCTGCCCAAATTCTCCTTCTTGCATTTCCGCCAGTACCAGTAATGTCTGGGTCAGATTGTAAGACTCTAAATCGCATAGGTAAACCTTTTACTAATCCCTTATAGGAGTAAGGTTCCTGTAGGGCCATGATATGAATAGAGTGATCAAGAACGGTTGTGGTGAGTCATGCATAACTGCAATCGCACGTTGACAGTTAAGTTGGAGAAAATTTAATTGTTTTAAATTTGTACTGCTTGTGTTGGAACTGATTGGAGGTGTATTATTCATAACTAGTTTTAGATCTGATAATTTCCAGCGCCTTTAAATTTTAATGTTAAAATTACAACCGTTGCTCAAGAAACAGCGATCATCTCATTCTCAAATCTGGTCCTAGCCACTGAAATCCCAGGAAAGTAGGTGGCAGAACCCGCCAGAGTACTCTAGCTACAGTGGTACACCCGGTCAGCCTCCCCGTGGCATGGTGTGGTAACGTCGGGTCCCACTAGGGGCTCGGCGGCTAATAGACCGGAGGAACAAAGGGCACAACACAATATACAGCACATGACCCCCACACACTTCAAATCTCTGGCCCCGATACAATGTACACCCGCGGAGATGGGAGAAATCCCAGGAGCCGTTAGACACTAACATACCTTATACCTTATACCTTATATACCCTGGGCAAATTCTATGCCGTTTCACTCTACTGCAGGCCCGGAGAGATATCTTACCTGCCATAACATATCTGCAGAGCATATGTGCAGACCTCATGAAAGCAAAAATAATTGTTGGTGCAGACGTAAACTGTCGCTCACCTGCATGGCACAGTGAAACCCAGGAACGACATGGTGCTATAAACCGACAGCGCCTTGAGGAATTCCTCACAAACAGTTATTTCACCATCTTAAACCGACCAAATAATCTGCCGACCTTCTCCAGCACCATGGGGGAAGCCACAATAGATATTACACTGGCCAGCAGATCTATTACTGACCACATTACCTTGTGGACTGTTACCGAAGATTGGACAACGTCTGATCATAGAGCAATCACGCTCAATTTGAACCGATCCATAACCAGAACAACAACACCAAGGCAAAAGCAATTTAGATATGCTATCCACAATCCTGACTAACCTATATTCCAGGAGACGCTGCGTATGACTGCCAATACACTTGAAACGGATAGACTAAATCTAGATTAACATCAAACTATAATAAAAAAACTATAATAAAAAAACTGACGCTGCTGACAGAGCTATCAAAAAGAAAACACCGATCCCAGGGGCCGTCCCCTGGTGGTCCCCGTAGCTCCAACAACTCAGACAGGAGATTAAGACCTCCAGGAAAAGCTTCCAGCGCTCCAGGCGCAGCTGGCCTACTGCTGAAGTGGAGGCACTGCGGGAGCAATACCACGCAATCGGAAATCAATACACAGCTAAGATCCGGGAACGGAAGCAACGTACATGGGAGCACCTGGTCTCTGAGAGAGGAAACAATGATTCTTGGAGAGTAGTTTTTCGTGTGATGACCACGAAAAAGCTTCCAAGAGGTGAAGTTATCCCAGCAACCAGGACACCACAGGGAGAATATACCAAGACGTGGAAAGACTCCATTAATAACATCTTGGACGCCATGTTTCTGGAACACCAGGACCCAATTACGCCGGAACAAATGCTGCTATGCCACCAAAACAGTACCTGCACCACGGCAGAAGTAGAGGAGCCTTTCACCAGAATTGACCTGGAAAATGCAGCCGCCAAACTACGGAATAAGAAAACACCAGGCGTGGATCTCCTAGAGCCTGAAATCGTAAAAAAGGCTGCTGAGGCCATTCCCGATCAAACACTAAACCTTTTCAACAGATGCTTAAAAGAAGGATACCTTCCCCCTTGCACTGAGGTCGGCGGAGCTCCGCCTTGTCTTAAAAAATCCTACAAAGCGAGAGGACCACCTGGGGTCCTATCGACCCATAGCACTATTGACAGTGTTAAGCAAGCTCCTGGAACACCTATTGCGGAGCAGGATTGAAACTCACAACACCAACTCAGGACTCCAGTTGCCAAACCAGTACGGTTTCCGGAGAGGACATTCAACTGTTGATGCCCTGGAGAACATCATCAAAGCAGCCACAGCAACAAACAGAAAATACTTTCTTGTCATAGCAGTGGATTTTGCTGGAGCGTTTGATACCTTCTGCTGGCCAAGCGTCCACGGCAGGCTCCGGGAGGTAAACCTGCCAATCAATCTTTATAAATACATTGCTACCTACCTGTCAAATAGATCCATCACTGTCACAGCCCCGTTCTGCTCAGTCTCAAGATCAGTACATAGAGGATGCCAACAAGGCTCTATCCTAGGCCACTTCTCTGGAATGTAGTCCTGGACGGCTTCTTAAACCTTGATATTGGGAATGTTAAGACACAGGCCTATGCGGACAACCTTGTCCTGATGCTCGCTGAGGACAGTAGAGCTTAATTAGAAAACACTGCAAACCGGGCGCTTGCTGCCTTACAACAATGGGCCAGTCAAAACAATCTGACAATTTCCCCAACAAAGACAAGTTCAATACTACTTCGGGGAACTTTGGACATCAGGAGGCCTCCCCAAATAAAAGTTTAGGGAACCACAGTCAAACTAACAACAGAATTAAAGTATCTCGGTGTCATCTTAGACAAGAACTTATCCTTCACACCCCACATTAACAATATCCAGAACAAAAGTAGAAAATATTCCTCTCTCTTCACAACAACTACTCGCAAGGACTGGGGCCTGAGAAAGAAGACCCTCGCCCTTTACCACAAAACGATCTTATCTTCCTGCCAGTCATCCTATATGCATCGGGAATCTGGTATCCAAAAGCAACAACCACAACAAACAGAAGAAAGCTAGAAACAACGCAACGATACATCCTGCTCACTATATCCAGAGCCTGCAATACAGTCAGCACCCACGCACTCCAGGTCCTCATAGACGCCCTTACCCTGGACTTGAAAGTCGTTCGATGTGGACTCCTCTACCATCTCTCCAAAGGCCAAACTACTACCTGCCAGAACTTCACGATAGATCTGACAAATGACACAAAAACAGAAAAGACTAACCCTGCATCTCCAACAAACTTTGGAAACACGCTGGGAAAATTCACTAAAGGGTTCAATTACCCGAAAATTCGTGCCAAAAGTAGACTTTGTATTCCCAACATATCCGCACTGGCTTTCACCAGGACTACTAACCACATACTTGCTCACCGGCCACGGTGCCATCAGACAGAAGCTATCAGATTTTGCACAGAGCGACACACCTCTCTGCCACTGTAGACAGACAGAAACGTGGGAGCACCTGATACACCACTGTCAATTATACGATGACTTACGCTGCCGTCTAATTACAGAAACCCAATATATATTACTAAATCAGGAGGACCGTGTTCTGGAAGAGGAATACAGCTACAAAGCTTTGACCAAATACGCGCAAGACCTTTTCGGCAGAAGGACCTTCCCTGTGCCACAACCAAGACAACCGCGAACACCGTAATCTCCGCTCCTCACCAGACCCAGAGAGTAGCTCGATCACACGGATACCCGCCTATTAAGACTCAATTACCTGTAAGAAACCCCACTCCAGGAATGGCTAAAACATAGAAGAGACAAAACCTAAAGAGACTTTCTTTCCCGAACTTGAAATCCAAGGACCGGACAACTGGCAAAGACACTGTCCATATGGACATTTAGATATGACAACTACCCAAGACGGAGTTGCTTTCTTTATAGAAATTACTAAAACGCTGGCCTGACACAGTGGGACTGTAAGTGAAAATCTGCACTTGACAGACAACTAGCAAGCATTGAGCTCAGCTGGAGACCTAGCTAACCAAAATTACCCTCGATGAGACTCGATCCTGGAAATGACATATGTACTGATTGGACAGCCAGCTCTGGCGCTGGAACCTGCCTGGACATTTCTACCCATGATATAACAAATAGCAGAAATGCTACTGCAGAGCCATAATGGCAATCTGAGTCAGCTCCTTTGCCTGGCTCACTGTCTCTCCCCTCCCAGCGGAAAGGGGGATATGACGGTCCCCCTGTCTCACCCTGCTTGCCACCCCTCCCCTCTGGTGGGGCATGGGCATGCCCCACTGACATCTGATTGGAGTCGCCTTCACTATCGATCCCCTCAGCCTTCAGTCTCCCCACCTTCTCTATCTGCAAGCTAGCGTACAGCCACACGTCAAAATCTAACTTTATCCAAATCATTCTCGCCAATTTTTTCAGCCTTTCATACTTCAAGCACTCTTCCTTCGCAATCCAACAAAATTTTTTTTTTTTTTTAGGTCCTCGCCACTGAAATCTCAGGAAACTAGGTGGCAGGACCTGCCAGAGTAAACTAACTACTGGGTATCTGGTCTGCCTCCACGGATTGAAGTGTGGGCAACGTAGCCGGCAGACCTCAGCAGAGGTCTGCCGGCTAAATGGCCAGAAGAACAACGGTACATGACATTACACACCCCATGATCCACACACTTTTAAATCTCTAGCCTTTACAGTGTACTGTATCACCTGACAATGTAAACTACGCGGAGATGGGGGAAACCCCTGGTGTGGCTTGACCCTAAACACGCTTTATCTATCCTATTGAGAATGTGTGGAATATGCTATAAAGAGCTACTTGGCAACTAAGTCCTCATCCTTTAACCTTGTCGCAGCTGCCCGATATTTTGCTGTAAGAATGGTTACAATTAGACCAAAACGCACTAAAGCACCTAATGGAAGAGGCCCGATTCCATACTGAATAAATGTTCGTATGTTTTTTGGCCAGTACTTCTCAAGAGGGAAATATAATAGTGCTGTACCAGAGCGACTGGTTGTGAACATGGTGACACCCATCGAAGTCATTAAGGAAAGAAACTTTGTTTTCCAATTCATATAAAAGCTTGGCACAGTAAACGAATCATGTCCTGCAATAGACCAAGTTATACAACTTTGTTATGCAAAGTAGGTCCAACACAATAACCAATTCAATAACGATAAACAAAGCAAAGCAGAAATATTGGTAAATACCCTATAAGTTAAAATAAATAAATTCATTAAGTAATACGCAAACATTCAGCAGTAATAAGTAACATATTTCGTATAATTTGTTTAATTTCATTTATACTGGCAGAATTCACCTCACAAAGTAGAAGTGGGTTTGTTTTCAGGCCAAGATCGAAGATTAGTTTTATGTCCCGCGTGGTCCAGATTTCTGTAAGACTAAACGTTTCCGTATATTAGCAAATTCTACAACAATAAATTTATCACCTCTCAAGAGATATTTTGATTCTAATTATTTCGAAATTTGTTTATTCGTGTGCCAACTGTTAATAAACTGGCTGTTTGGTTGGGGAAGGGGTTAGATACACAAGCTTTGGGACTTTTCCTCAGAATTTCGCGGAAGGAAATGAAGGAAATAGGAAGCAAGGATCTAATAGTAATTTTTCCCTAAGTTTCCAATTTTAGGATTGAAAAACAGGTAAAAACCCGGCTTGAATCCATGAATTCAAGTCCGACTTGAATCCACTAATCGGAAGGGTAGGTGACGCGATCTGCAAAGAATACATGTGTTTACGATCTTTCCGAAAACTCGGGAGGGGAACTACGTAACAGCAAAACAGGCAAAACCACACAGACTACAGAACTCATGTACAGACATGATGAGCAAAATAAAAAACATCAATTCCTGTTCTAACGTCATATCTATTTGTAGTTATGCGGATGTGACGTCAACACAAATATGGCAGCGATGACAGAAAGGGTAATACGAATTGAAAGGAGAAATGCCTCTCGCTGCTACCTCCTGCAGGATAAACTGAAAGATGCAGTTCGTAGAAAAATATCAAAAACTGCTGCGAAAATGTATGATATTTCTCTGTGATGAAGCAATGTCGATCCTCCACTGATTGCAGTTAAACGGGTGGTGAGAAGTTTCGATGCACTTAAGTATAGTTCAGACCATGTCCACCGATTGCTGCTACTTTAGGTTCTACAGCATATGTCAGGGAAGAAACGAATAAAGATGTCACAGACAGATGGCCTGGCTGAAGTCGCTTCACAACAGGTATGCGTGCATTTGTCCTTCGGTAGGACAAGTGCCTAAACTGTGGCGACCATTATACAGAAAAATTACGTTACCGTATCTACCTTACGCATTTCTACATCCGTGCCAATAAATGAATCAACATTGTAGCTCAGTATGCCTTACTTTCCAGACATCCCTTGTAGCATAAGGAAAAGTATGCACCCACTCAATTCATGGGTGGTTATATACCTAATCAGATAATTATGGTCTGATTGCTGTTTATCGCTCTGACATTAATAACATGTAATTTCTGAAGATGTTGGTGAAATTATTGCCTGCAACTGAGCAGGGTCAATTTGGAAATCATGAGGGATTCTATACAAAGAACGTAACTGACAGTGAAGCTTTATATTAAAGTATTTTTAATAAGGCTGCTCTTGCTGCCACATGCCAATAATAATAAGCATATAAAATAGAAAGTATTGTATAAGAAAACATATATAGGATGAAGATTACAAACAATTAGAAAAGCCTAATTAGCATTAATAACCATTATATTAGTTACTTGGGAGTGAGAGAGAGCAGCGTGACGTTTTTGGCGTGTGTGTGTGTGTGAAAGAGAAGATATCAAAGTGGATCATTAAAAATGTATGAAAATTACGAGCATTATCCAGCAGCAGAATACGCAACCAGCAGAATTCTCTCCGACTCAAATGCCTAACGTGATGTCACACGGTTTTATTCTTTTGAGGTGGTGGGAACCTCACCAGATAGGGCTGCCTCCTGATAAGTGTATGCTTTCCACATAGCCACTCACGGTCTATCACGCAAATATGCAATTTTAAGTTGCATGTGTCACTACTTTTTTACAGAAGATTAATCCATTTAAGTTCATTAGCATTATACGTTATCTCCACCCATTTACTTACGCACACACACTCATATATATTTAATTTTTTTTCTTTTCTTACAGTGGCATGCCTTGTATTAGAAATATTATTACTCACCGCCAATGAACTGATTATTGATGAAATATCTGTCATCAGGAGCCCCAAGTATTCAGTAGTCTTGTTATCCAACGATACTTAAGATATTACTGAGTGAGGGAAAAAAAATTGCCCGACAACCACCAGAAATAGATAATGTGAGGCAGGACACGACGTAGAGAAATAAATTAACATTTATGTCAGATCAGTGTTAAGACGGAATAGAATTTATGTAGTTCTACGGTATTCAAATGATAATAATAGTAGAGTAAAAGAAAGTCTGCATAAACCAAAATGACGTTTATAAATTGCGAAATATCAAGTAACCTAGCGAAGGCCTAAATTACAAATTTATATACTTCTTGAGAAAAAAAATGGCTCTATATGCGTAGAGCATTTATGTCCAAAAATCCAGAGGATTTACTTTATTTATTGCAATTTAAGCAATGAGTAAAAATGACCACTAAACTACAAGGGTATAACCTACTCCAAATCAGCCTAAACTCCCCTACTCATAAATAAGCTAAAGAAACCTGTAACCAAGAGGCTTTTAGAACTGGGACTGACTCAGCGATTTCAATCTATGTATTAAATAAAGTTTATTATCAATTATTTAATTTTTAATTACCTCCTGCAAATATTGTACACAAATCTTGGCATGAGGCTCTATGTATCCTGGAAACACTTAGAGGATTGCCTTTGACCACTTACAACTCCAAACTCAGATTCTCTGGGATATGACGGAGAGATGTGGAAACTATCCGTCAAAAGGGCGGCTCCTGTTAGGAAATTTATGCCTCCCTGTTCGTTCCTTGGGCTCCGTTTCATCTCTGAATTTTCGTTTTTTCAGTAAGTTGCTAATTGTCTACTTGTGAATGTTTTAGAGTAACCCTCGCGAGTAGCACAATGGTTATAATCGCAGTCGACACACACCGTGTGCAAAATATCTGGGTTCGAATTCCGCCAATGACGGGAGGAACGGGAGGAACTGTTATCGGCTGGTTTCACAACGTGGCCGGGTTAGTCGACCTCTGAGAAGGGTTGCATGATTTTATCCTAATCGGATTTTCGTCTAGAGAACAGACAAACAGACCACACACAATTTACCGACAAATCACACTGACGCCTCAGATCCTTAGTTTCTTTGTGAATTAACAAACACTCGCACAGCACACAGTTCTTGAAAAAAAACACGCACAGGCATTTTCCTCACATGACATCCAGCAACCTCTTCTAACACTCCATGAGCTTTTTTCTTGTGTTGATAGTCTGGAGTGCCCGTTTGAAATTAATGCTGGGCTAACTGCTGAATTCCTTTATAGGCACAAATATTGCATAGTTTTTAATCACACAAAATTGCTTTCAGTTAGAGGGGTATTCCATGACTTTTGTTAAGATGGTGTACATACAATAAAGTTAATTTACAACCATGCTTATTTCATAAAACCTATATATTTAATTATTTCTACACGAAATTTTAAATTTTACATTCCAGTGTAATTTAACATGAATAAACCGAATACAGTTTGATAATAAGTACCATTTAAGCTCTGAAGTACACAAATCAGGAGGATAATAAACGTGTGAACTACAGACAGCATTTCTGATCCAAATTATTACCGCAGTCTTTCATTCATGAGAGACTGTTGTTTCGCCTTGCCACTTGTTTGAGAACTTCGTTAAAATTCCGTTTGGATACTGGAGGAAAATTCAAGGTTTCTTTAATGTGGGCTCTAGTTACCTGAGCTCAGGTGGTGGGAGCAGAGTTTTTTCCTGTAATTTATTTCGGTTTTTTTTTTTTTTTATCCATATAAGACGTGTCAATTGGCCTGTGAACACACACACACAGATTTCATTTTGTATACTAATATGGCGGCCTGAACATAAATGTGTCAATAACCAATTTAAAGAGTATACCAATCTCTGTTCGTTTAATCTCTGTTAAAGAAGAAAAAGTATTTCTAAAGTTAAGAAATTGCCTGATCTTGTCAGGCTAAATTATCTTAAACCCCCCATCCCCCCCACACACACATACACACTGAGGGCCACAGTATCCTCTGAGAAGACAACTTGAATAATTTTGTATTCGTCTTTCTATAAAGAATTCTTACAAAAAAAAAATATAATGAATCTATTATCTCAACGAAATATATACAACAGAAGTTCAATATGCGACATACAGTTACAAAATAAAGTTGGTATCTAAGCATTTAATTTTTTATTTAACCGAATTTTTGTGGATATCTACTTAACTAACTTTTAAAGCAGCAGTTAAATTAATTTGAATTTAAATAGTTCTTTCTCTTTAACACTCTTCTTGTGCAGCGCCTCTGGTGGCTGCAGGCGTATCAAAGTTTGCTTTCTCGTGAAAATGCGTACGCGGTCAGTCTCATAACAATGATGGAAGAAAATGGTAAATTTAATGCTAAATATATGAACCACATTTTTAACGAAAAAAAGCTACAATTTATAAGTTAACAATACACCGTATCAACTTTTGTAACATTTCAGTAATTTTAAAAAACGTGATCATTACAGAACTTTTAACGAAGTTAGGTATTATTTCTTTCAGTCTTTGCTATGACTTCATTTGTAATTAAAGAAATTTTATAACGGGGAAAGTATTAATTTTAGCATAACAACAACATTACCGACCGGGCTAGCCGAGCGGGTAAAGTACCTGCCCGGCAACCCAAAGGTCGCGGGTTCGATTCTCGCCTCGGGCTTGGATCAAAGTACTACAAAAACCTTGGGAGGTGCAATATGGCCACAGAAGCCGATGCGCCAACAACTACCAAATCAAAAAAAAAAAAAAACAACAACATTCTACAACAGAACACATCTCAGCACCGTCCACGCGGGATTCATGTTATTGCCACAAGTGGCGCTAGTAGTTTATTTACGAGTAGGAAATAAACTAAAATAGAAAAGGAGTTATTTTTTTACTAATAATTAGTGCTTTATTTTTCGAACAAATTCCCATTACAGTTTAAAGCACTTATTCCTTCTAGATACCACATTTTTTAATTGCTCTTTTAATTGCTTTTCGCGCCATTTTTGAAGACTTCGTTTACTTATTATCCTTGTAGAATCGATGTCCTAACAAATACTTTTAACCTGTGTACACACATCTACACCTTTATTAAAAATATACTTGTCAAAACTACCGACGGTAATGCAGCATCTACCACTTAGCAACACCATTAATCTCTTTTACTCCCAATTTGAATGTTGACAGGTGCCTGAATAAGCGGAAATTGAAATATATATTCATATAGACTAGCAGCTTCAGGACTGGGAAAGAGAGAATGTGCTTGTTTGTATCTAAAACTAACAAAATATAAATAAATAATCGCGAGTTGCAAACAGCACGAGTTTTCGAAATTAGGAAAAAACACATTGCACCAGCATGCAACATTTCTAGTCACCTCTTAACAACTAAATAAATTGAATAGACTAGTGATCGTTCTCTATGCACTGATCAGTTCCAAATATAATATAACTCCGATTCAAATGAAATTCGCAAAAATTATGTACAGTACAACGCATACCATTAATGGATATTTGTTGTACATAATTTCTTCACATTTCTTTAAGCGTCGACCCAATGAGCGTGTTCCTGAAGATTATTTTGACTGCTTTCGGTGAAGTTCATGTACCGCTGGCTTTACATCTTCTTCTGAGATGTAACATCTTACCACGTGCTGGTTTCTTTCAGTATTTTGGGATCGGCATGGTGTAATACTAGTAGATTACCTTCAAAGGGGCTGCACAGCGAAGGCGATTATTATTCCAACCTCTTCATAAAGCTACATGTTATTGAAAAAAAAAAAACTGACACCTCGGAGTGCTTCTTTCTGTCTCCAGAAATGGTGAAAATTCATCAGCCCAAAGTTTGGTGAGCATAGAGGAAGAGGATTGAATCGTCAATAGCATTTCTCCCGTAAAACGAGAGTTAGGCCTGTTTCGTTATGAGAGTTATGACGCCGGGCATTTTACTTTTCATATTTTATTTATTTACGAATGGGGTTCAAAAAAGCTTTGTATTCACTCAGAAGTAGTTGCGGTAGAAATGCGATTTTTTTTTGTTTGTTACCTTGAAATCTCTACAGAAACCACAAATCTTGGTTTCGATGTGACAATCCATTTTTTTCTTTGCAGTGCTGAATGAAGTAAAGTGCCACAATGGATCAAGTGGAATACAGATCAGTGATTCGCTTCGTTGTACTGGGAAGTAGCCTTCTTGGTGATCGCTGCTTCCCAGTAGTAGCAAAGTGGCCAGAAACAACTAAACAACACTACACTTCATTTCTGGCCTTTGCACAGAGTTTTTATATCATCACAGAGTAACAAGGCGAGTTTAACTAATTTAGGCGGCTGCTCTACTGCAACATGCGAGTAATGAGCACGATAATACGTGCTCATTACTCGCATGTTGCAGAACGGCGTGCCCACGAATGTGGGTTTGAAATATTGCCGCATCCTGCTCATTTTCCCTAACTTTCACCCTCAGATATTTTCCTCTTTCCTGCCCTGAGTCCTTTCTTCGTGTAAAACAATTTGCTGATGATGAGGTGATTTCTGCTGCCGGGCCGTGGTAAGGACAGTCAGACGAAGGTTTTCTACAAAACTAGCCTCCGGAAGCGTATTCAGAGGTGGCAAAAGTGTAAAATTTCAACGTTGACTACGTTTAAACAGTTTTAACCAAGCAAACATGGTGTTTGTTTGCTGGGTGAATACAAATCTTTTTTTGAATCCCCTCGTATTTATGTTTTTGTTGGTCTATTAATTCTTGCGAAAGAGAGGATCTTTTGCTGTTACCATTGACTGCGCCCCAGTGTATGGATACATTGTCTAGTGGCACTGGAGGATCTCCCCAAATCCGCGATGCTTTCTCTGTCACGCATTTTTTTTTAATTTCTCAGCACTCTGTAAAGGCCAGATTGTGCAGGTTGTGTGTATGTGCGTAATGCGGAGTTATGTTGGCATGTTATTCAAATGTTTTTTTTTTAGCCTAAGAGCCCCTGGAACACTACCGATCCATAGTTACCGAGTACTGGCACTAGGAGCTGAGGGAGGTATGTAAGATGCTTTTCTAGTGAAGCCAGCAGTGTGACAAGTTTCTGCAGGGTCAATCCCAAGCTTTTATGGAGTCTGCAGCCTGGTATGACAGCACATGAGTCCAGGGATGGAAAAAATCCTGGATGGGAGACAGGTATAGCATCAGAGGCAGCTCCCCAGTGGCGTGGGATTGCTGACACTCATGGGGGTCACACTACTACTGGAGTGGGATTTAGGTCCATATAAGGACAGAATAAGTGTAGGTTGTGGCCCGCCTACTGGTGGCGTGGACGGGTGCTGGGAAGCAGTCTTCTCGGCGATCGCTGTTTCCTGATGGCAAAGTGATCAGAAACTACTAAACAAAACACGCTGCGCGAACACAGCACTATGCTCATTTCCTGCCATTTTGCAGAAATTTATATCTTCGCAGTGTACGATGGTGGAATTGAATAAATGTTCAGGACCATTCCCTTCTTACATAAGACAGAACACATGCTCACACGGTGCTGCAAACACAACTCTGGAAGACAAGACCTCGCGTGTAGCCCAACGGACAGAGTCATAAAATATCAGTCATATTATTTCGATGCATGTTCAAGTTATTTGAAGTGGAAAGGAGGGATGGAATGGGTCGAACCCCAGGAAACAGCGGTCTTTCCTTCAGTAAGAGACAAACCTGTCACAAATATACTTTTCGGATGTTTCTCAATGAGTCCAAATGAAGCCTGAATCAAGGGCTATCCGACCCTTCTGATTCAAAAGATAACCACACACACCTCTACTTTTGAATGACAAATTGTATCTTTATAATGTACACTTAAGAATGAGAGCAGGCATGTACACAGTGTGAAATCAAATGGCAGGAACTCAACATTTTGGGTTTTTTTTTATATATTACGGTACACTGTAGTTGCTTCGATGAGCATAAAAATAAGCAAAGAACAGAATTAATAAGCAATGGCTCATTAATTTATTTTAAGATTGCCATTTAAAAAAAAAATAATTCTTTATGATGTGTCCAACCAAATGATGACAAAGTTCCGCAGCTCAAACGTCGGTTCTCTCCACGTGTTATATAATAAGTTCTTTTTTTTTTTTTTTTGTACATTCAGTGAAATACAGAACTTGTTGAATACATCACGAGTGCATCAGCCTCTGCTACAAATATCTGTTGTAGGTGGAAAACTTAAAAGCATTTTGGGGAATGTGGCGCCACCTTACAGGATATTTAATCAGCACGCGTGCAGCTAAAACGCAGAGCGGAGGATGCCGAAAGAAAAGGGAACGTCAGCACTTGTAGCTATAGGTACGTGTCTAGGAGAAGCTAAACACTTTTATCGAACACGGCGATGACATGCTGGAGCGTCTCTACAGCGGAACCATCTGGTAGGGATGGGCGGAGCCAGCGTAACGTGATCGGAGCAGCCTCATGGGCTGCACAAAAATGTAACAATTGGCGCCGAGTGCCTGTTGCTACTCAGCTCGCTCCTTTGGCGGCGTCGGCGGCTGCTGCTGGCGGCCGTAGCAACAACGGCTAATACTCAGCATTCAGGAGATGCAGACGAACGATTCAAGCGCCTCGATTTAACAAAAACTCCTCAGATTCGGTCGGCGAGGGGTCGTTTCTGCACGTGTGAAATCTTCATAAACCCACGATGCCGCGAGGATTTTTAGTAAAGCGTTACCGAAGGTCGCCACAAGTATATAGCCGCATTAGTCGGTACTCGGACGAGGATCGCAGTGACTGTAGCTCCGATCACGATGCCTTCGAGCTGAGTCCTTTTCTGCCTGGTTTCCCAGTTCCGTCCGTCCCTGCCCTGTTGGAAAAACTTCAAGTGGAGCCAGATGGCAGCAGCAACTCTCCTACGTTGTCCACCGAATATGCCACTCAGGATGAACCTTTGGCCCTCCTTAAATCGCCATCGATGGTGACATCGCCCTCCGTCATCGACTCCGTCCACTTCGGACCTACAGTAGCTCGTATACACGAATCGCTTCACTCGGCTGTCCATTTAGACGAACGTTCCCTTCCACATCCGTCCCAGCCTCTGATGAAAAAATCATCGCCACTGCAGTACGACAACGAGCGGAAGCCGAGAGTCACGAAGAAGGTCAAATTAGTCCGGAAATTCAATTTTGACGAAAACAAAACGTCTCCAGTTTCCGGCACTTGGATCCGCGATTCAGACAGTGAAGATGAATTACCCGTCCCCGTAAGGCGAGGCGACATCGATCCCACCTTGAATGTCGTGGAGGTGACAGAGGAGGCGCGGGCTGAGCTCGCCAAGATCGAAAACCGAATCGGAGCCTATGTATGCCAGCTGTGCAAGGAATGTTACCCGGACGCTTTCAGCCTCGCTCAACATCGTTGCTCACGCATCGTCCACGTCGAATATCGGTGTCCTGAATGCGACAAGGCATTCAACTGTCCAGCCAACTTGGCGTCTCATCGGCGGTGGCACAAGCCACGGGCGACCGTCTCTTCCATGTCCCGCGCCATCACTGCTTCCAGCAGTGCATTGTGTAGCAGTAGTTCGGAAAGAAACGAGGATCCGAAGAGGCAGGACTCCCCCGATTGCAGCGATTCTGAAAGCAAACACTCGATTCTTTCTCCGGGATCGACTATGGGAGCGGAAGAGGCGGAAGTTCCGAGCGACGCGGGTCATCTGGATTGCAGCGTATGTGGAAAACGCTTCCGGCGGAAAGCTTACCTTCACAAGCACGTGCTATCACATTCCGCAGCAGCAGTGAAAAGTGAGAAGAGCGAGGTGTATTCGGGACATGCAGATGCAGACTACGAGCCTCCACCTCTTCAAGAAAGCCAAACAAACTCTTCAGGGATAACAAACGCTTCGCCTATAACTTTCGGTAGTGGCAAAAGCAATGGTCTCTTCGGCACAAGAGCTGTGATCATTCCATTTACTTGTCCATACTGCTCTAACATTTTCTACGCTATGACTGAGCTAGCACGTCATGTCGCCAAGCGTCATCCAGCTGATAAAGGTGAGCTCTTTTTCCTGCCCATACCTTCCGTCCATTCTGTGTCGGCATGAGGTGCATCCATTAGCGAAGTCCTCCTGTGAACTCCCTTTCAACTAAGTCAAGTATTGTTTGTGTGAACGAAACCAAACAGTGTTGATCGTAGTAGTAGCCTCAATGTCTGGTCTTTGTTGTCATGTAAATACTCAAAATTCGTCTAAATTACTCAGACTAACAGAATGGTGCACAATTTTATTGGCCTAAGCTGAATATATTTGCGCTAATTTTAATAACTTTGTTGTTCGACATAAAATTCTCATTTATGCACAATAAGTTTAAGGGGATTTTGAGCAGAAGAATGACTATGATTCGGTCTCTGTCGCCTCCCTTCTCCTAAGAGAAGCTCGCAAAGCTGCAAACAATTTGTGACTGTTTATAATTAAAGTCACGAGAATTTTTCCACGCTAAATTCTGAAAAAATTCAATTAACGTTTGGGAATGCAAAATACATAATTGGAGCGTTCAAAGATCTATCGATTTTTAGAAATGAAATTTTTCTAAACTCAATTTTTTCTGTTAGTCTGAGTATGACGTTTGTATATTTCACACAATCTAGTCATTGTCCAGCAAAGAATGAACAGCGATGGAAAAAGAAAAATAATTTCTTCTGACAATTATCTTCTTACAGCGAGAAGGTCTACAGCTTGGAAGGAATCAATTTACAGAGATGTAGCGAGCTCTTGCTCGCCCCTCCCCTCCAAAATTAATTAATTTTAACCTATTCTTAAGAGAAATAAGAAAAGTTTACAAGAACAGTTTATTCAGTGATTAACTGATTTCTCAGATATTTGTTGTGAAGTAGTTCTTCAGATTGTGACACATCTTGAGAATAATCGGCACAGCGTCCATTAAATGAGAAGCAAATAAAAAGATCGAAACCACAAATATCTAAATGTGGAAAATGTTATCCACAAAAGCTAATCTGAATGAATATATTATATTTACATATCCCCAAATAAATATAGTGACCATTTTTTAACCAATCTAAAAAGTCTCTCGGGCTTCATTTAAAATTCCTTCACGGCCCAACTAGTGAGGAGCACTACTGTAGTTTAGGAGTCTCCAACTTGTTGATGAGGAACCCTTGGAGTTCAGGAACAGGACACTTATCTTTCCCCCCCCCCCTTCTTTTTCTTCCCTCTACATTTCATTTTGTCTTTCCTCCATCCCCCTCCAATGTTTTCCATGTTAAGTCATCCTGTACAGCTATGGCCATGTACCATTTGCTTTCATCAAAAGTTTTATAGTTGAGAAACTCATCATGTAAATGACGAAACCTTCTGGGCTTTTAACCTTATTTGTTTATATTTAATTCTTTTAAACTAATTGTAGCATTTCTATCAGTATTATTTGATTATCTGTGTATTTTAATGGCTTTAGTTTTATATAAAGGTTTTGACATATATTGTCTACTAAAGTTATTTTAACGTTAGTTGGGGTAGGCAACAATTACTTAAACACTAATTGGCCACTTTTTAGTACATCTAACTAAGATCGAGCAGTAGCGAATCCAGGCCACATAACAGCCTGGATTCTTCGTTGCATGAACTCAACGAATTGTCGAAAGCATGCCAGAAGGATGATGGTCCACGTTGACTCAACCGTTTCCCATAGTTACTGAAAATTGAAAGTTCAGGATCTCCACTCTGAAGAGCTCATTCCACTTAAAATAGGTGATCGACTGGATTAAGATATGCTGATGAGGGAAGCCACCTCAATAGACTGAATTCATTCTCATGTTCTTGGAACCAGTTCTATAGAATTTTGGCCTTGCGACATGGCACAATATCCTGTTAGAATAATCCATTCGTAGAGCGACAGCCATGAATGGATGCGCCTGGTCGGAAACAATTTTCGGATAACCTGTGATATTGTAATGTTGATATACTGGTATAAAAGGACTTAATGTACAATATCATAAACCAGTCTGCATTGTTGACACCTGGCAGGGTGGGCTCTCATATTCATGCCACGATAGTGCCCCATATTCTGGTCCACCAATCATCTTGTAAAAATAGGAATCTAGTTTCGCAAACTAGGCAAAGTATTTCCTAACCTATACTTATCACCGTTGGTTCTTCTGAATCCACTGTAAGTGTACTGTGTTATTTTTTGTTGACAGGAGCAGAACCTCGTTCGGTCTTCGTCGTGATGCCCTATCCGCGACAAGTTGCGCATTCTGAAATTCTTCTTTGGATATTACTATTGTATTGGATTGTTATTTGGTTGACTGTAGCCTTATTGTTACTTTTCAGGAGCCTTGTCAGTCTCCGTTGGCTTCTAGCGTCAACGAGCTGTTTCCAACCACAGGTTTGACTTTGGTTGGATATTATTTAGTTACTGAGATAGGGGACATTTAGAGACATTAATGTGTATTTGTTGTTGTGGCGGATACCAGGGTGTCCCCCATTAGCCGCTATTATACTTCTTGTGTTGAGGCTTACGCCAAAACCGGCCATTTGTATGTAGTGTGTTGAGTGTGTAAATGTTATGATATCGGCCGGTACTTGGCTCTTAGCAGGTGGGAAGCGACAAAACCTGGTCACCACGTCCCACCTCTACCACAAGGAGGCGGACAGGATCTACTAATAGCTTATGCTAGGTCAACACAGAAAAAGACCCAGGAAAACCCAATTAGAGATATGAGAAAAGAAAGCAGAAGTGTGGGAACTTGGAAGGGAAAAGAAAAGATAGAAAAGAGGGGGATCAGCAGAGGGATCCACTTTGGAATTTGAAAATAATAGAAATAAAGCAAGGCTTTACTGAGACAGTGTTTTTTTAACGCGGTGACAGTGGTTTCCCACAAAACCGCACTTAGTGGCACTGTGAAGATGCAAGACTGCAAAATCAGATGAGTGTGAGTTGCGTTGGATACCGTAGGCTGTGTGTTGGCATGTTGTTTGTATTGTTCATCTGGCCACTTTGTTACTGGGAGGAACGATCACCAAGGAAAGCATCTTCCAGCATCCATGATCACCAAATAAAAATAAATAAATAAATTTTCTGTTTATACTCCGGGACGACCAAACAGTCAGAGGAGTTAACAAGATAGACAGAATACAAGAAACAGCACCGTATTCAGCAGTCACGGGCTTGAACCCCGGTCACTCAAGGCACGTGTACTTATGCACCCGCGCGCCTGACCACTAGGCTACGGCGGCCTTCAAATACCCGCACAGGAAGGGCCCAGAACGGAGCGGAGTAACCCACGGAGGGCAGTATACTGTCAGCATGAAGGCCAGGACAGCAGAGGTGAAAGGGAGGGGCCCCCGCCGATCGAAGCAGCAGAGGTACCAAGCACAGGAGATCAACCAGGCTGACAAGTGCCTCCTAGATACGTTTTTTCTTTTGACGGATATCAATTCTTGTCTTGGTTCTGATATTGAAGATTTCTACAGTTTGATTGTGTTTAACGGCATGAGAGAGCCCGCAACATGGCGGTCGGTGGGGAGATTCCCTGTAAGGAGACAAATTTTTACTAAGACAATCTTAATTACACCGAGACACAGCAGTACGTGAAAACCCCAGTAAGGTTGCAATTTCCGAGGTATTGTTACTGGCTCATGTCGCGCCGAATACCATTCCACATTCGAAACACCAAAGTCTTGCCCATTTTTTCACTGAATTGCATACATACAACATACGAATGTGTCTACCACATCTACTTGATATTGAACTAACACGCGATGCTGTTACTGAAGGAGCGCTCCATTTCATGAAAGGGAATAGGTGTATCTAGTAAAGTGGCCACTCAGTGTAATTTCCAACCTTTCGAAACAGTAAAAAAAGCAAAATAAATTTATATATCTAATTAATAGTACACAGTCGTCCAGGTTGGGTCCACGTCAATTTGATGCAAGACAATTCTGTACACAACAGCTCGCTGTAGGGGACAATTCAGTAAGTACGATGATTCATCTGGCTGATTCATACTGGCACATACACCGAATAGTCGTACGAAGAATTGTCTTACACCTAAATGACGTGATTGGTTATTTGCCTTGGAAAAAAACAACAGTATTTTTCTTTTCCTTCCAAGTATATTTTTTCTGTTTTGTCATATTTGCCATTTTGTGAGTGGGCATTTTTCAAAAGAGACTGCCAGTTGCTATCATCGGAGTTGCACCTTATGTATTTTCTGTGGACAGGTCAGAGGTCTGCACTACCATTTCTCTAGTCCTAATTGGACAGACAAAGTTTCTTTAGAACAGAACAGCATTTTCCATCTCAGAATTGGCATCTCAGAGTTGGTGTACACATCCGATGAAAATTTATCTATTTAAACCTGGAATTCAACATATCAGTAATATATTATTCTGTGCGGTTTCCTTAGAAAGTGATATTCATCTACATAGTAGCTAATCAATATATGTATAGGCTGGAACTTTTATCAGAAAAACTGATAAAAGTTTTCAGAATTATCAGTCCGTGTCTGGAAAATGTTTCCAAAAACAAAATCTAGAGAAAAGCATCTTGACGCCAGTTCTCTGAGGTACCAAACTTGGTGAGGGACACACTTCCATTTGCCATTAGGCGCTTAAAAGAATTGACCCCGTCCTGCTCGTTGCATCATGTTCAGTGTCAGTTTTACAGGGAAAGTGTCGAAGAATAATTTAATGAAGTCTAAACTGACTGTCGATGTGCGTTAAAATGTCGTATCACATAAAATAATCGTCAGCACCACATTCCAAAGCACTCTAAACAACCTATAACACAAATGAGAGACTCAGATGGAATTCTAATATAAATTATATTAGTTAAACGAATTTATAAATTCAGAATTTTTGTACGAATATTTCGTTTTCGGATCTCCATTATTTTTATTGGATACTTGACAGTTTAATCAAATAGCAGACACACGCGCTAAGTAGAAGAACATCTTGTCTAGTCATCATAATAATTCGAAGTCTCCTGAAACTTATAACACGTGATTACTCTTAAGTTTAAGAAGAACTAAATTGGAAATTTCTTAATTATACTTAATTAAATTTCCAGCTGATGACTGAAATAATACCTTTCATTCAAATTTTCGGGTATATGTTTGACTCCTTTTGAAATGTCTTAATATTTCAAATGATTTACCTGTACAGCCTTATGCATAAAAAAGAAAGAATAAAGTATTTATGTTTATATTCATCTGATTTGTCTTTGTGAGTTCTTAGAAATACAGCTGTCCCTGTCTAATGCATAAATTCACACATTCGTAGAACTGTTCACTGGAACAAACAAGTTGGGCAACGTACTTATTGCTCTCTATTTCAGGTTCCTTCGATTTTTTCCGGAAATTAATAATAATTTTAATTATTTTATGTAGCATTCTAAACAGATATGTTATGAAATTTTATGAAAGTTCTCTGCATACACTTTTAGCCCTAGATATCTATTTTATTCTCTCTATTTTCATTTGTTGTGTTATCTATTTATATCATTTTTTATTATTCTCTCTATTTTATCAAGATCTCAATTTTATTGCTTAAAAATTTAAAACCTTTTCTAAGATTATTTATTTCGATATTTTTAATGCAATATAATTAAAAAAAATAAACGCAAGTTTTTATAAAAACAAAAATTTAACAGTTTTAAACATTTACCTAGATATTAAAGTTCATGATTAAATTATATTTCAGTTTGCTTCAATTTAATTATAAACTGTAATCACAAACTGTAATCCACTTCACCAGAAGATGCTGTATGAAGTAGATCAATGAAAAATATTTGTTTCCATTATACGTTGTCTCTTATTAGCATTAATAGCTTCAGTAATCCACTTCTCTTTTTACTCTGCTTATTATATATCAAAGCGACGCTCGAGGTTTAAAGATTATATCGTTATATTAGACAATGTTTCCGTGGTTTCCGAGGTTTCCAAGCAAGATTGACACAAAGGATATCTCTAAAGATCGTTGAGCCGTTTGAGTTTGAGCCATCTGAATATCTGTATACTTAGTTTATCTAAGTATCTCTGTACTTCGATAATTCAAGATACTTTGGGAGGGTGGGGATCGATGGCGAGAGGACAGAGGCATAAAGCATAACCAAGGCGGCGCACCTCAAAATATACTCTTTCGCCAGACTTGGAAAGACGTTCTTGTTTTTCTCACTACAGGGTTACGTGAATCTTTCTTTAATTTCGAAAAATACTGGGTAAAAGGGAGGCAATTGTCCCAAAATGCCAATTCTTTTTGATGCTTTACTTTGTTGACGATGATCCCTTTAAAGAGGATGTTAAATGGACTGCATATATTTCTCATTTGATTCTGAAAGCAATTTGAGCTTTTTGGAAGCATTTTGGGAAAGGGAAATCTTCTGGAGGTAATAACCTGTCGTGAACTAATTATATGCATGGTTAAATGTAAGTAATTCGCTTTAATATAAGAGTATCAGCCACTCACAAATTACGGAAAGAAAAAAGAAGGATCTGAAGATAGCATTTATTTTTGCAACATGATCACCAAAAACATTTACACACTTCGCTCATCATTTTATCAAATTCTAGACACCAGTTGAGTCGGTTGCTGCATACGTCGGTTGCTAGCGTATCTAGTAACGTGCGTCAGTTTTATCCTCCGCATTATAAAGAAAATGTTTTCCAAAGAATTGCTGTTTAAGTGGAACTGACTCCGCAAGGAGCGAAGGCAGGGCTGCAGGAAGGCTGATCAAGAATTTTCCATCCACAAATCATTAATGGTTTCTTGGGTCTCTTAGGTTACAACCTTAAATTGTCATGCAACAATAGTCTACACGTCTGGCGATTTCTTCAGTTTCAGTTCTTAATTATTTCAGAAATGCGTAGTAGGCCTACGGCGCAATATGCATACGGTATACCCCGGCTTTTGAAAATGCACGTGGAGAACGTGATGATAGTGGTAGAGGCTTTCCCTACTAGCAACACAGCCTTAAACTTCTTTGTTGGAGGTGAAGTAGAATGCTTACATTGTACTGCATTATACTTTGGATTCCAGTTGAAAGTGGTGTACTCACGATTCCATTTCTATGTAAGCCATGTTTTCATTTACGTTGAAAAATGAATGTTAAATCAATTTTCTGTTTCGTAATTTGCTTGATTGACTTACCAGCTAACTTTCGCTCATATACAGGAAAAAATCTTTATAGACAATACATGAACCTGCGGGTTGCGTATGAAGTAATACAAACTATTTAGTCCTGACTAAAGTTGAATTTAGTCAATAAATTTTATCAAGGGCAAGAGCACCAAACTGCATAAAAGTCTATTTATCCAGGCCGGTATTTTATATGCATATTAAGAAAAAAGTAGAAAGGCTTTGTATTGCATATGAACTGACATTTCTGAAGCAATATATATGGAACCACAATGCCGCAAAATGCGTCTAGATGACTGAAAAGACCAATAAGATCAACAGCAAAAAACACTATATGATCTTTACGCGAGTTCTGCGTAAATGCAATGAAGAAACTATTGTTTTGTTTTTTGTAGTATCTCTTCTTTTCAGCAATTCAGAGGGTAAATGATCATTAATTCATAGCCGACATTCGGCGAAAATAACAGACACTTGAACAGAATACACAATTATATGCACGAGTATCGACACCTGTTCTTTGAAATAACAATTCTCTTCTCGTTAATCGGTCCTATTTCAGCAGGTGCAATACTCGCACTGTTCCATATAAATAAAGTGACGTGACACCAAAAAAACAAACTTAATAATGCATAATGGACGCATAATGAAGATATTCGGCTCTCGACAATGCATACTTTTGCTTAAAAATGTGGACTGGATGCGAAACTCAATAGCGATATTTTGCAATTAAATGTCCCGAAATGAGAGTTCTAAATCGTTAAAAGAATTACTAATACATCTCTGTATCAGCAATATTAATAAAGTATTAAAGTTTTGCTCTGGCCTGGTCAAGTCTTGGACCAGGAATAAAAGTAGCAAGTAACTGAAATTTGAGTATGTAACATAGTCCATCATGGGTTGCTATTACATGACATAGAAATACTGAAGTAAGAATGCGGTTTAGCATTTCCTTAAATGAGCTGCGAGATGATGTGCAGTTATTTATACCATACAGTATATTTTGCATGTGTACAGAGCGCTTTAAGAAAATAAATATTTAAATTAGTGAGGAAATTCTTTCATTTATAAATTATAAGCAAATGCTCTTACTGTTTGTGATTTAGCAATCTCGTAATCCAGAAATGTTTCTTTAAGTAAATCTGTAATACTTCGTATAAAAGACTGAGCGCTGAATTCTGGATGCAGTAAATCTGTTCTGATTTAAAGTTAAACGTTCTTGTCTATTATCTGTTTCCCTGAGCTAGTAAAAATAAATTGACAAATAAAGATTGTCTTTAACTAAGCATAAAAATTTCTAGAAAAGGATCAAACCAAATGCGGACTAAAGTCTTCTGAAAGCTTAAGAATAACTGTAGGAATGCCTATATGTGGATTAACTTGCATCCATGTATAGACATTTTTAAAAGGAATAAAACATTTTTATTCATAAAAATTGCCCATCATTACTTAGGAATATCAAGTATGCTGTGTTGTTTTCCCTGAATATATATATTAAATTATTATTTAATGACTTAAGCTTTCTTCAGTTACAGTTTATAATTGAAGAAGGTTCGCGAACTACATTACAGACCAGGAGCATTAATAATTATCTACATTTTAGTTATTATGTATTTGAGACAGTTAAATTAAGAAAGGCACTCTGCTACGTGTTAAATACATAGCAAGAAGTACTTTTTTAACATAAATATTACTAGTATCAATGCCTATGCATAAATATCGCAAGATATTTATTATATATTATTTAAACAACGTTGAAAGTTACGTAAACTTTAGTAATAAAATGGAAAAAATAGACACATAATAATAATTTCGTCGAACTGAAAGAAAAAGAAACTATACGTGAAAAACAGTTATTTAAAATTACTACAGAATGCAGAAAATCGACAATAAAAGCACGCTTAAAAATCAACCGGATATGAATAAAAGCCATTCGAAGATCAATCTTGAATGAGGAAAAATAGCTCCATCAAATATGAACATGATCGCCGCCAACTTGAAATTCTCCAGTGAAAGCTCATTCTTTTGTTAATTTCCAATGTTTTTTTCTAACAGTATTTCCTCTCTTGGTTAATTAGTTGGTCTCGGGTGGAAGTGGAGGTTTCCTTTCTCTATTTCCCAGATGATGGATTGTAGATCAGGCATGACTCCATGAAGAGTATATGCCTGCATTGCTCAAATGGTAACCAGGCACCTTTCAGACAGGGTAATGCCTGGATAAAGTATACTTTAAGTACAAACAGCAACTATAACTGTTTCACCATATAATTATCTGGTGATTTGAAACAACGGTCACGGAGGGTGTACCACATTAGCTATAGACACCACAGCACTTCTGTTATGAGCAGAGTTGTTTATTTGATATCACAATCTGATCGAGCCAAACATCGAAGCTAGATGGATCAGGCATTATTTTAATAGTGGCTTTTTCAATGTTAACCTCCGACGGTTGTAAATGGACGATAACTCTGAAGTTTAGCTAATCATTTCGCCTTATTGATCGAAAGGCAGTATTTACCCTTCGATTCCCCTTATAAACCTGTTTTCCTGCATGGCCAGAGAGATATGCGGGGAAGTACTAATCTGATCTTGCTAATCGTTTTAATATTGTAATGCATTTATGGCCCTTTTAGGCCTTTGACTTCGGGGATTTACTAACATGTACTGGCTGATCGCCAATAGGCATGATTTTAATACGCAATAATCTCGTGTAAATAGGAAAAGTTTGCAATATGGGATCGTTACTACAACATTCATAGCGTGTTTTCTAACCTTGCAAATTTCAAATAAGGATGCTTCCTCAATAGAAAATCTATTGTATACATAAGATATAGCAACGATATGCAAAATTTGTTTTTTTTTTCTCTTCGTGAATTTACTGCGTATTGAAATGATACCTTTGAGCACTACCGAATACACATTTTCATTTTTTTCATTTTTTTTTTTTTTATTGTTTCCATTATCAAAGCCACAACATTTAAAATTCCTTAGTCTTCAACTTTTTGCTTAATTATGAATATTCATAAAATACTTTAGCGACATATTTCTAATGGGTCAGTACAGAATCTAGTTTACACTTCATTACTAATAAATATCATTTCTGTACAAAGAGAAATACTAAAAGTACTTCTTAGGCACATTTATTTCATTTCTGGATCAAATTTAACAAAATTATTCGCCAATGAACTTTACATCAATGGAGAAAAGTAGAACATTGAGAGAAAAACAACACACAATATTAAGATAAGAAATTTCATAAAACAAATTAGTATATACGCTAATATGCTGCACCGTTATAAACAATAGATGGCTAGGCTCCTATATATCAACATATAACCAAGTATTTCTTTATCCATAAACCTACAATTCCTTTTTAATTTATGATCAAACTTATACATGCAAAAATCTCAGGTAAACACATATATGTATCATTTTTAAATGTAATTTTAATGTCCTCCTGTTCGAGTGTTCTTCATGTTTTGGCGATAAGTTATCTGGTGTTTGAAATAAAATTGGGCCACACTTAATTTAGCTTTTATCCTTGTTCGAGACTACTTCTATTCTTTCCCGCTTAAGTTTGCCGGGCTCTGATATAAGGGTTCTTCATAGGCTGCCTGCTAACAAGATTTTTCTGGAACTGCTTTCTTTGAAATAAAAACAGTCGCTCCTTACTGTTAGGCTTAATCAAGGCGGAATCGAATCCTAAGAAGTGCAGTTTCCTATACGAAATAATCCTCAGAATTGAGTCAAGTATTTTGTCTAGGATGTGCGATCAAAGCCAGCCAGCCGACTGCGATGCTAAAATTTACCTTGTGTGACCCGCACATCCCATCCAATTTTTTTTTTAAAATTGCTTCTGTGCACCCACTCGCTTGCTTGTTCCGATTTTAGTCCTCTGCAGCCGTGTTCATACTGCCCACCCATCGCGACAATAGGAGCCACATCTCAACTAAGATCGGGCTTCACCAGGTGATGATCGCCTCCATTGTCTTCATCAATCGTGTCAGTTTAATTTCCAGTCTGCTTTTGTCTATGAAATTTAGCTAATGCCCTTATCTGATGTACATATGAGTGTACTCGTATATTCAAGTTTATGCATTACAGATATGATTCCTAAAATACTGGGTTGAGTCTCAGTAGGTGATGAAGTCCCTCCTCAGCAAAGAGTAAAGTTGTTTGTACTCTCTTCTTGAGCTTAAGACATTTGTACCCGTTTTGTTATTAAACCACATAAGCGATTTGGGAAATAATTCACTTAACTTCCCATAAGGGATTATTTTTCGCCAATCCGGTACACTTCTTAAGCTTACCCCTATTTTACAAAACTTTATTTCTAATTCAATAATATTAAATTAATTAATGAAAATTAACAAAATTTTTACTGCTTCTCTGAATTATTACTTTCGAATAATAATCTATATTTCAATGTACCTTACTGAAGGACCAAGTTTTACATAACGCTTACCATCATTATCATATTTTCATCATTCCAATTGTATTAAGGCATCTCTATAGAATGGAATTCACTGCCTCTATTAATTTCTTCTTGCTTACACCTTGCCCTTTATGTAGTCACATATAAAGAAATCCATAGGTGTGATATCCGGAGAACAAGGAGGCCATGAAATGGAACCATCCCGGCTATGGTTCATAATTCCAAAAATATGGATCCATGGAATGGATCCATCGTTTAAGAATTCTTTTAGGAATTTTTTTTTATTGAGGAAATCACGTACATGAAAACTCCAGTGTGGTCAGTGTAGTGGTCGTGGTGCCCCATCTTGCTGACAGAACATCAGATGATATGCTGAATGATATGCAGATGTGGCTGCATATCATTCAGCTGAGGCGCAGCATACAATTCGAACATATCTAGGTAATTTGCGGAGTTCAGTATTTTCATAGAATAAAAAAATTGACCTAATCACTTGGCTGAAGGCCAGTTCGCATCACACGTTTACCTTGGGGACTATCAGATTGTGTTCACGAACTGAGTGGGGATTTTCAGATTCCCATATACGATAATTGTGTTTGTTAACTTTACCGGAAAGGTAGAATGTCGCTTCATCACTGAAAACGATATTTTACACAAAGTTCTCACCTTCGTCTATACGGTTGAGAATGTGAACAGCAAATTCTCCTCGTTGTGATTTGTCGTGAGGCTAAATTCTCTCGACGATTTGCACTTTGTAAGCGTGGAGTGTCAATCTCTTGCGAACCAGCCTGTGCAATGTTACTCGCGGTATATGCAGCTGCAAGCTTGCCTGGCGGATAGATTTTGTAGGACTTTGGGTAAACACCTCTTGAATTTCAGAAACTTTATCTACAGATACACTAGACCAACCTGCTTCTTCCTGGTGCAGGGCACTGCCGGTTCCTTGAAACTATTTCAACCATAGAGTCATTGATTGTTCCGTAAGTGGATCTTTCTAGGATTCCCATTGAAACGTTTCACTGGAGATTTTACACCTTTTTAACTGCACTGTCACAATGATTGCTGGAATCAAGGCTATCAACCTTGATTATTAGCAAGGTTGGCAGCTACTATATTAGCAAAATATGTATGACGTGAATTGTGCTAATTAATTAGAAAAGAGGTTTTACTATAGAACATATCTAAGCCAGTTTTTAACATCAAATGTAGTAAATTAAATGAAATAATTCTCATTTTTATTAGCAGTTTTGGGAAATTTTTATTCATTCTTTATATTATACATTTCACACCGAGAAAAACATAGAATTATTTTATTTAATAGTTGTCTTTCATAAAGGGTGGAATTCAAATTTATGTGCGAGTTTTCTGCAACCAACCTTATGCATTTCTTCCTCTGGTAATTCATTTATTTTTGGCCCCTTGTACATAAATGAAATTTATGTACAAGGAGCCCAAAAAAGTTGTGCAACATAGGGATGCTAATACTAATTAGAATCCCTATGGTGCACAAAGGAACAAACTGAAGGCGCAGTTTTACAGCCAAACAGTTACAGCATAATCCATAGAATTAAACATACATTTAAAACAGGAATTCAGCTCAAGGAAGTCACCTTTTAGGGGAAAGGATTCCCAAAAGAATGAAGAAAGTAACCAACTTAGTCGTTTTCTACAGACAACTATATGCTGATTTTTTGATCTTCTTAGTTGCCTCTGGAGTGTATTACAAAACAATACAACCAAACATTTTGTATACGATAAAAATGAGCAGCCATTAGATAATTTATCAAGGCAAGATATTTATTAACATACTGAGTTAAAAAGCCCATCCAAAGACTGCAGTAATTCATGAAAGAACCATTAAATGATCCTGCATCATTTCAATGATAATTTAATTTAATAGAAAGAAACTTTGTTTCTCTCTGTTCTTTTTAAACCCTCACGGGTTGTCACTATGAGGAAGCTTTTCAGAATTTAAATTAAAGAAATTTTCCGCGTTGAAAAAATGTGGAGACTTTCGGAGGTGCATACTATCCGGCTAGTAATTTTAGGTTAACCTTCCGAGGTCTCGTGTATGGATCGTAGTGAAAAATAATATGGAGAGGTTGGTATTCAGTAGCTAATGGTATGCTTGTTTCTATGGTTTGTACTGTTTCTAAGTAAAAACAATGTTTTATCCTTCATACGCCTAAAGAAACAGATAAATATTTACTCACTGCAAACGTCTCAAAGAGAGAGAAGCCATCAAAAAGCTCCTTCGTGATATATATCACTATTTACTCAGTGGGGCGGTACAGTCTGAAGCACGTAGCTTTCAGAGGACCAGCCTAATGTCTTTTTACTTAAACTAAACAAAAAAGGGGGGGGGGGACAGAGGAGAGAGTTGCTCCATAACTATACCGCGACATTCATTTAGATACCTGACACAGAAAAAAGATCGATTATTGGCATGCACCTCGAATGTGTTTCTCGGACGCCGTTATTAACGAATGTGACCTCCGACGCTATGAATAAGTGGTTAGAATACCAACGGAGAAGGTAGTTTCGTTTTGATGAGATACGCAGTCCGCCCACTAGTGACAGTTTAACGAAAACCACACGCGAGGCCTCTTGGGATTTGTCGTAACTCCATTATAACCGCGTGCTCGGCTCTGCAAGTGTGTCGAGAAATTCTGTAACGTCGAGGCGTTTTACATACACACTATATGTTAACGAAGCCCGCAAAGTTATAATTAAACGAGCCAGTTGGACACAGACACCTTGCTCTATGCGTAATGCAATATGTAAATAAGTTTTCTGTTAAGCACGCAAGTACTTAACAAGGAAAGTTATTTCCTAGTTGGACATGAAACCTCTGATAGAATTTTAAAGGATCGCGTAAATCCATCATCAATCATTAAATACAGCTTCCCCAGATGTTATTTCATTAACGATTTTCTCATGGCCACGGGTGTTGTCTGAAGTAAGAACTGTAATAAACGATTCCCTCCGTCTTTCTTTTGATATCCTGGAGCACGTTTCCACTGTCAAGCTGGAAGATTATAAAAGGTTAACCAGTCTGAAATATGAATATTTCCTACCTTCAGTTTGAATTTCCAGTAGCAAGCTGAAATTAAATATTTTCTCATGACATCTTTCTGCAATAATGAGCAATTGTCTTAATGATAGGAAATTCAACATTCACGTGATGTATGACGTCAAACTGTATTACAACTCATCGATACCTGTTGTCATTTGCAATAGTATTCATCGCCATCTATTGTTTAACTGAAATAAAGTGGTTCTATTAGATCAAATGTAGTCACTTAAAGATCTGATTCAAAATGGAGATCGCCCCCTGCAGGATCAGTTTTTACAACTGGCTATAAGTCGTTAGGGTTACGTACATTTGCATTAAAGCATTTCTTAAGAACTTGAGACAAAACATTAAAAAGTATTTTAATTTTGGGAGTTTTCTGAATGTTACTTTTTAACATAGATATTCGTAAAAGAGAAAACGCCATTGCGGTTGAAGAAATTCGTCGAATATTACTGTACCTGCAGCTTAAAAGAATTCGTATCATGGGAATTTTCAACTAGTGATTAGAATCACGAATATAAATAAAGATTGGGACTTAGAAACTGAATTACTGAAAACAATATAAATAAATATGAAAACTATCACAGAGAGGCTTTCTGCCTGTTCCACTGTGAATACAATAAAAATTAGCATAGTTCATTGATTGGTTTAAGTTTTATTGTCTCATCTACTCTTTGGTCATCGTTTCAGGGCCGAAAATCGTAGTACCTTACTGAGCGGGGAGTGGGAGGGCACTATTCTAATTGCTTTCTTTATTGATAACATCTTGGTCTATCTACAGCAAATAAGTGCTCAACATATCGAAATCAGGTCAAATCAATTTTTTTGAAAAAGAAAATGAAGAATAACATTACAGCCATTAATTACAGATCACAAATAGAGCAAATTAAGTCTTATACCGACCTTGACTTAACATGAAATGACGGCCTCGCCTTCCACAGTCATTTCTCCATCATGAAAACGAGAACAGTCTCCAAAGTGGGAGGCGAAGCAGTCATTTCATGTTAAGAACTGCGCAACGTGGAAGGAAATATGGACTACGTCCATCATTGCCTGCAACCATTTGTAGTTTAGTGTCTTCAGTCTAGTCTACTGCTGCCTAATCGAGTGCTGCCTAATGAGATAAATGTATAAGACAATGGCCAAACCATTCACCATCTCCGGTATTATATACCAAGCTGAACATTACCCCCTGGTGACTTCGCGTGCATCCAATAACATCCTCTTAATTTCTAAAATGCTTTCCAGAGTGATCGACGCCTCATTCTTCAAGTCATCGTCTCCACCACACGGTGGATCTCATTATGGGCCCAATGGCTAAAAGGCCAGATGAATAACAGTAAAAAACATTACACAGCACAATATCCATACACTTTTAAACCTCTGGCTTCTACAGTGTTCTGTATCACACCATAATGTATACTACGCGGAGATGAGGGAAAACCTTGGCGCTGTTAGACCCTAAATACACTATACTTGCCAGACAAAATCATGGTAACCCCCACCTACCACCACGTTTTGAACTATACGACCTCATCTATCTAAAGGATTTTATATTGTCAGCCAGCGAAATATTGTAGGTGCAAGAAATACAGATTGAATAGCCCACCTGAAGCCCACTGCAGTTATAGAATGGGAGTATCCCGAAATAAACTTAGTATTCAGTTTTGCCCAACCTCATCCCCTCGGATTAGAAGAGAGAAGATGTAATATTACGCAACGGAACTATGATACAGATATGAACAGTTTATTCAAATCTTTATTGAAATCATGAAATATAAAATTAATGTCTTGCCACAGTTTTTGTAAAATTGTGTAAATAATACTCTGAATATTGTGTACAAGTATTATTTCGCTTTTCTTTGTGCACTATTCTAGACGGTTGGTTGTAAAAGGGACGAAAGCAAACCTTTGATAAAACAAACAGATACTACTAGTAAATACTAAGACTACTGCTACTACTACTAATAATAATAATACAATCAATATAATACATTATTATATAATCTCGGATAAAAGCGAGCAGGATGTGAGCGACCAACTACAAATAACAAAGAATAGGGACACAACGGAATCAGAATTTGAGGAGGAACAGCAAATATAAGAACTAATACCGAGAGCAGCTGAAATACAAACAGATAAAATCGCAATATCCAGAATAGAAGACGAAGAAGCTCCTAGCAGAATCCAAGGAAATGAAACCCACAAAGACCCACACCGTTCCGAAGCAAAGACCTAACAAAATCCTGTGGCAAGTAAAAGACTAACTCAATTCACAAATAATATCAGGTTATCTCAACAACAACGAAGTAACATTAGACACCCTTTGCACAGACATTTACTGCCGCTGTAGCAATAAACTTGTTGTTGTAGAGTTTTAAGAGCGTCAGCAACTAACGACTAATGCCATATTGCCGCGTGTATATTTTCTGTAAATTGGATGTGTTCTGAGGTCGATTTTCCTTTTGCTGGACAAAAAAAACCGAGTCTCCGGGAGGAAATACCAAGCTACCTTCGCCTGAGACCGACTAAAGCAGCCCACGTTGCTAAAAAGGCCCATAAAATTTCCTCCCGCCATCGACGGGACTCGAACTCAGGTCTTTTCCACGATGTGTGGGGAGGACGGCGATCATAACAGCTGTACTATCCACGAGGGCAGGATGAACAGAAGGAAACCCAGAGACTAATATTACACAAAACGCAAAGAAAAGGAACCATCAGCCTGGGAAAGTAGACTTCAGCAGAAGATAGAAGAGATAAGCCAATTGACCCAGTAAAAATGGGGTAACAGAAGTAAGATGCTAATCAAAAAGTGAAGACCATCCTCAAGAAGGACAAAATCTACAGCAAACATGAGAACTATAGTGGCATAGTGTTTTGTGGAAGGCGCCAACGGTGGTTTCCAACATCTGCGCCATGGTACTTTGTGAAGAATTATAGAATCTGTAAAAGCAAGAAAAAGTGTTGTGTCTGGTCTGTGACAGAATAGTGCTATGTTCTGTTGTTCTGTCTCTGGCTGCTTGGTCACAGGGCCCCTAGGGGACCCCACGTTGCCCGCCACCACCACCACTTGGAGGTGACCCAAGCTGTCCATTGTACTCTGGTTGGCCTCCACCAGGCTTGCCTGAGCTTCCTGACGGAGGCAAAGTAAAAAAAAAAAAGGAGAGGTAGAAGAGGGGTATAGAAGAAGAAAAGATTGAAAGGGGAATGAATTTAGGTGGATTGATAGAGGAGAATTAATCCACCCTAGCTTAGGCGAAGTAAAGGAAAGGGTGAGAGTTTAAGAGCCACAGGGGACAGGCGCTCCTGTGTAATCGCCATTGACATAGTACTTGTAGATCCCACACTGTTGAGTGCCACCAATCCCGAACTTAAATCGGTGCCAGCAGTATATCCGACCCATTTCAGGTTTGCAATAACTTTTAAATCCCGCACCTTGGATGGTGCCTGCAATAAATCCTACCCAATTCGGGTTAGCATGGTCCTGTGTGTTTTTCAGGGGGGGGGATGAAGAATTATTCCACGTCGGTCTGGTTTAGTTCTTCGGCTCAGAGTTCTGCAATCTTAATTCGCCCCCCCCCCCCAGGTCCATGCCTTTGAAACAATCCACCACATCATCGCAGGATGCAGTGCGAACACCCAGACGGAGTACTCTCGTAGACACGACTAAGTGGCCTGCATAATATATCAGAAGCTAGCGCAAAAATACCAGCTGATCAAAGAAAATTTACAGTATTAAAAGAACGAGCTTCAGGCCGTACTAGAGACCTCTACTCACAGACTGTACCGGGACCGTACTATAATAAATGACAAGACAATCGCTACAACGAACCAGACATAATCCTCATCAACAAATAGGTAATGGCTAGCTATCTGATCGAC